>NC_133327.1:602690937-604017187 GCF_042186555.1 Aquarana catesbeiana | reverse complement strand
ACCGCAGAGGTGATCAAATACCACCAAAAGAAAGCTCTATTTGTGGTGAAAAAATGATAAAAATTTCATTTGGGTACAGTGTTGTATGACTGTGTAATTGTCATTCAAAGTGCGTCAGTGCCGAAAGCTGAAAATTGGTCTGGATAGGAGGGGGGTTTAAGTGCCCAGTAAGCAAGTGGTTAATGAAGAATTTATTAAGATAAAAATTTAAAATAGGAATTAACTCACAGGGTAAGTGTTAAAATGCCTAGTCACAAGGGGAGGCTAGCTGTGTAGTCCTAATCCAGGAAGCGGGCCATGTGGGGTGCTGCTGCTACAGGGGTTTCCAAGACTCCAAGTCAAGCTGGCAGACGTCTCCCCGTTGGCCGTGACGTCACTGCATGTGGGGCACAGGGCTGGCAGGCTCGCATTCGGAGAATGCGAGGGGCTGCATGTGCATTTAATTTTATGATTTTTTATTGTAAAATGGCAAAAAAAAAACTCTGATTCTGAATTTTTCTGATTCTACATATGAATCACCCAATCAACCTTCAAACCTGTGATTTCAATCCACATATTGTATATATTCCTTTCTAAGAAATGCAAAAAAGGCATTTCACTATTCTGTCACAATCTGACAAAAAAATTCTACCTTTTCTGAATCTACGTAAAATGGGACCAATAATCAGACAGATACCCAAAGGTTGACAGCCATCCATTCCACATTTAAAATATACTGTATCAATGTTCCATACATATAGGCTTTTTTCAGAAAATGATTCATGGATGGAACTGCACATCATATTGTATGTGACATGTGGTAATTCACTGATACCCAATCTCTATTATGTTGCAGTTACATAGGATCCTTGGTCCATATGCCTTTGGTCCTGCAAGTCTCTAAACTCTAAACTGAAACCAAATCTCTACACTCGCTGAGTTGAGGGGACACAAAAAGACCTGCACAGTAGAGTTAAAGTTGTTGTAAACCCTTAGGGTTTTTCACCTTAATGCATTCTATGCATTAAGGTGGAAAATCTTTTGTGCTGCTGCAGCCCCCCCGGAGCCCCCCTTTTACTTACCTGAGCCCGTTCCTTCCAGCGACGACGATGAGCACAGCAGCTCCAGCTACTGTCTCGGGTCCTCATTGGATAGATGATAGCAGCAGAAGTCATTGGCTCCTGCTGCTGTCATACAAATCCAGTGACACGGCGGCTGGGGGGGTGGGGCCAAGTCCTGCTGTCTGTGTCAATGGACGCAGCAGCAGGACTCGGGAGCGCGCCCGCACGAGACCCCCCCGTTGCCCTCCTGGTTCTTCCTCTTCTCGAGTGCCTCCAGGGAGAGCGGCTCTCTATGGGGGCACTCAAAAAGAGGAGGAGCCAGGAGCGCCGCGGGGGGATCCCAGAAGAGGGGGATCGGGGACACTCTGTGCAAATTCACCACACACAGATGAGGTAAGTATGGACATGTTTGTTATTTTTCCAAAAAAACCCTGAACCTTTACAATCACTTTAAGCCAGTCATAGATGGATCAAAATTCAGCTGATTCAGCAGGAAACTGACAAATTTCGATCCAGCTGGCTGTACTGAAGTCGATCTATCAATCGACTTCTGTACAACCAATCTGATGGATTTTTTCATGTGCTATGGCTGCCCGCAGTGATCATTGTATTCTAATGGTGTGGAAACCTCCAGCTGTCAGAATACAATAGCGCAGCTGGAGGGATTCCCCCATCAACACTGACTGTGTTGATGGGGAAATCTATGGCCAGCCTTAGCAATACTACACATAGATTTGTTCCCACCTCTATCCAAGACAGGTATTCTGCATTTACTTCACGCAGCCATAAAAAAAAAAAATTCTAGATTGTGCAGGTCCACTACCACACCCTCCTACTTGCAAACAATACAAAACCCAAACATTAGAGTTTAATAGAACAAATGTTACCACACAAAAATAATTATTTTAAAACTTACCGAACTGATTGGTTGAAATGACTAGAACATCCCTCTTACAATGTACACCTAAGGTGATACTAAAGTCTCTTTTTTTTGTTAAAGATAACGAACATGTTATACTTACCTGCTCTGTGCAGTGGTTTTGCACAGAGCAGCCCGGATGCTCCTCTTCTCGCGTCCCTCTTTGGTGTTCCTGGCCCCTCCCTCCTGTTGAGTCCCCCCACAACAAGCAGCTTGCTATGGGGGCACCTGAACTGAGCCGCAGCTCCCTGTGTCCATTCAGACACAGAGCAGTGGCCTGACCCCACCCCTCTCTCTCCTCATTGGCTCATTGAGGAGGGAGAGTTCTGGACAGCCGAGTCTCTCCTGCAACATTGCTGTATCGAGCTGGGGCTCAGGTAAGTATTAGGGGGACTGAGGGAGGCTGCTGCACACAGAAGGTTTTTATCTTAATGCAAAGAATGCATTAAGATAAAACAAAACTTCTGCCTTTACAACCACTTTAAGCCAGCCATAGATGGTTCAAATTGCAATCCATCTATGGGCAAGCTGGTTGTACAACCAGCTTGTTGGGCTTTTTTGCCTAATCAGTGCTGCCGGCTAAAGCCAGCAACACTAATGACTGTATTCTGCTGTCGGGGAAGGCTTCCCAACAGCAGGACACAATAGCGCTGTGGGAGTATAATGTATGCCCTGCCACTTTCAATCTGGAAGTCTGGAAGGAAGACTGCACAAGTTCTACTTCTATGCTTGTTGTATTTTTTGTCTTTTTATTATTACTGCTTCAATGTTTGACACTTCATCCACTCAAGAGGCACTGGGTTAACAATGTCTTCTCTGTACCCTCACAGTCTTAAAGTGGTTGTAAAGGCAGAAGGTTTATTATCTTAATACATTTTATGCATTAAGATAAAAAACCTTCTGTGTGCAGCAGCCCCCCTCAACCCCCTAGTACTTAGCTGAGCCCCATCTCTATCCAGCGATGTGCACGAGAGCCTCGGCCATCCGGGACTCTCCCTCTTGATTGGCTGAGACACAGCAGCGGCGCCATTGGCTCCGTGTCTGAATGAA
This sequence comes from Aquarana catesbeiana, assembly GCF_042186555.1. Taxonomy (NCBI): domain Eukaryota; kingdom Metazoa; phylum Chordata; class Amphibia; order Anura; family Ranidae; genus Aquarana; species Aquarana catesbeiana. Next base: position 604,014,178 of record NC_133327.1, on the reverse strand, counting down.
CACATGGAGCTGCGGCTCGGCTCGGGTGCCCCCATAGCAAGCTGCTTGCTGTGGGGGCATTTGACTGGAGGGAGGGGCCAGGAGTGCCGGCGAGGTTCCTGAGAAGAGGAGAGCTGCTCTGTGCAAAACCAACTGCACAGAGCAGATAAGCATAACATGTTTGTTATTTTTAAAGAAAAAAATGACAAGACTTCAGTATCACTTTAACATTAACCCAAAGGTATGTAAACATAAACATAAGGCTCAGTTTCAGTAGCAGCAGCTCACCAGTCCCTGTGATATTTCAGCTCACCAGCTCTGCACCCAGGTGACTCTGACTGTCTGCACCCCCTCAGCACCCTGGATTCCACTCAGGCCGCCTATATGCAGCAGTGATGGTACACACTGGACAGCGATGTGCACTCCCCAGTCTCCCTCACAGCAAGGAAGCTGTGCCCTGTAGAGCTCTTTCCTCTCCTCCAGGCAACCACTCCCCAGAAACATCATTTCCTGCTTGTGTGATTGGCTCACCAATTTTCCCAGAAATCTGCACAAGTCAGATTTCTGGCATCCCCTGCAAAAAAAATGTAATTTTTGGAGAGATACTTTCAATAGGAACCAGTCTAAAGGGATGCAGACCCTGCAGATTTCCTCATTAGTGCTCTGCTGCTGCCACACCTGACAGTTAATTATGAAACCACTCCCATTAGACCCACTCAGAACAGAGGCACAGAGAAACACACAGGGATTTCTTCAGAATAACAAAAGGTAGGAATCTGCAACACAGTTTGTTATACTCCTTGCAATGTACATAGATCACCCAGAGGGGAATGTTTGTTTTTTTTAACAAAAGTGGAGTTTCACTTTAAGCTTTGACAAAATAACCTGGAAGCTGATTGGTTTCTACGCAGAGCTTAACACTCTCCAGTTTTAGTAAATCAACCCCTTAATTCTAAGAGCCCTTGCACACTGGGGCGGGGGCGGCGTCGGCGGTAAAACGCCGCTATTATTAGCGGCGTTTTACCGTCGGTATGCGGCCGCTAGCGGGGCGGTTTTACCCCCCGCTTGCAGCCGAGAAAGGGTTAAATACCACGGGGTAAATACCACGGGGTATAATACCAAAGGGTATAGCCGTGCCGTCCCATTGATTTCAATGGGCAGGAGCGGTAAAGGAGCGGTATACACACCGCTCCTTCACCGCTCTGAAGATGCTGCTGGCAGGACTTTTTTTACCGTCCTGCCAGCGCATCGCTCCAGTGTGCAAGCCCTCGGGGCTTACAAGCAGCGGCACTTTCGGGGCGGTTTGCAAGCGCTATTATTAGCGCAATAGCGCCTGCAAACCGCCCCAGTGTGCAAGGGCTCTTAAAGATGAATGCAATCATTTGTGCCTCAGATGCAAAGCAAAGCAGCGCGACCATGACATTTAAACATCCCAACCACTACCTTTGCAGCTTAATGCCCCCCAACCGCAAGTCCAAACGAGCCCTTACTATTCCATTGTGTGTATGTGACAGGTCCACTTAAACTGATATTTTTATTGACACCACTGGGAGTTCATGCGAGGATGACAAGTCCACTCTTATGTGACAATGATGTGTACTTTTGCATAAGCAGTCCATTTGACAAGGCTTTACATTTGTACTCAGTTTGGCACCAGCTCAGGACATCGCGCATGTTCACTTGTGACACTGTTTTCAATAGTCTCTCAATCTTTCCAGAGCCATGAAGCAGCTAATCACACAATGCCGATTCAGCAGAATATGCACTTTTTGTACTGATTCAGGCTTTTCACTGTTAGACAAACATGTCAACTGCAGACAAGAGTTCAGTATAAAAGCTAACTGCACAGTATGCTATATCATAATAGAGATTCGAAGGATTGTTATTTTATAGCTTACCCAAAATTTTCTTTCTTTCTTTCTTTCTTTCTTTCTTTCTTTCTTTCTTTCTTTCTTTCTTTCTTTCTTTCTTTCTTTCTTTCTTTCTTTCTTTCTTTCTTTCTTTCTTTCTTTCTTTCTTTCTTTCTTTCTTTCTTTCTTTCTCTCTCTCTCTCTTTCTCTCTTTCTCTATTTCTTTCTTTCTCTCGTTCTCTCTTTCTTTCTTTCTTTCTTTCTTTCTTTCTTTCTTTCTTTCTTTCTTGAGGCTTTGTAATACAGAGGGTGAAAAGAAAGAAACATCAAAAAAGGGGGCGACTTATTCTGTCATCTGCCATCACTCTTCTATATTTCTATGTTTCTATGAAACCACCTTCTTCTTGCAAACTTTATACACTGTATACATCACATCATACTTCATTGCAAATGTATTCATTTCTCTTTATTGTAAAAGCGTATGTTTGCCTTATCATATTAGTAATATTATTAGTAAAGCTGACCATCCAAACAAATCAAGGTGAATGAAAATTGTATTCCGATAGTTCCCATACAGTTATCAGAATATACTGACTAGCGGTTGCAATTGATTGGCTGCAGCCGCTGATCCGAAACAGTTTTCTAACATGTCACTTTAGTCGATCAGGGATGGCCACACACTGATCTAAATTTGGCCAGTCTCTGAAGAACCAGACCAAATTTCATAAGTGCATGGCCAGCTAAAATTATTTGTTTTAGTGCTGTAATGAGAAAATTATCACTATCTGATATTGCTATCCCTTTAACTAAGTTTATACTTGTTTCTAAACTGTAATGCTTCTGAAAAGTGATCCCCATTTGGATTACAATTCAGGGGTATTTGACAAAGAGTGAGGAGGCGATGTGACACCTGCTTGTCACCTGTTTTAACCTCGTAATTGATAAACCGTAATAAACCTCGCGTTCTTGGTGCTTCCCCATTTGCTTGAATGGGTCAGGTTCGGCAGCAGTACTGCACGCAGCAGAAATGTTAGTTTCTGCGGTGGGTGCAAAGCTAAGCATCGTGACAGCAGCACATGAACACCACTGTCTGCTGCCTTTGCAGCTTAAAGTGATTGTAAAGCCTTAAAGTGATTGTAAAGTCAAATTTTTTTCCTATAAAAATAACAAACATGTTATACTTACCTGCTCTCTTGCAGTGGATTTGCACAGAGCAGCCCCGATCCTCCTCTTCTCGGGTCCCTCTTCTGTGACCCTGGCCACTCCCTCCTGTTCAGTACCCCCACAGCAAGCAGCTTGAAATGGGGGAACCCGAGCCGAGTCACAGCTCCCTGTGTCCATTCAGAAATGGCCCTGCCCCCTCTTTCCCCTGACTGGCTAGCTGATTTGCCATTGGCTGCCACTGCTGTGTCTCAGCCAATCAGGAGGTAGAATCTCAGACGGCTGAGACACTAGTAGACATCGCTGGACAGAGAGGGACCTCAGGTAAGTGTTAAGAGGGCTGAAGGGGGCTGCTGCCTACAGAAGGCTTTTTATCTTAATGCATAGAATGCATTAAGATAAAAAACCTTCTGACGTTACAACCACTTTAAGGTTTTTCAGCTTAATGCATTCTATGCAGTGCCCCCCCAGACCCCCCCTTTCCTTTTTCTTACCTGAGCCTGATCCGATTCAGCAATGTGCCTCCAGCCGCTGTCTCTCTCCTCATTGGACAGACTGATAGCAGCAGAAGCCATTGGCTCCCACTGCTGTCAATCAAATTCTGTAACACGGGAGCTGTCTATATCAATGGATGCAGCAGTTGGACTACGGAGCGAGCCCACAAGGGTTCTCCCATGGAAAGTGGCTTTCTGTGGGAGCACCCGATGAAGAGGAGGGGCCTGGAGTGCCAGCAGGGGACCCCAGAAGAAAAGGATCGGGGCTACTCTGTGAAAAACCATTGCACAGAGTAGGTAAGTCAGACAGTTTGTTATTTTAATACAACAAAAAGCTTTACAACCACTTTAAGGGGGGGGGGGCAATTAAAATTCAGCTTAACCACTTATTTTTATTACTCCCCCCCTCCCCCTAACTGCAATTCTAAATGAGCCCTTTAGCAGTGGAAGAGTCTTAATAAGTATTCACCAAAATGCCTAATGTTTGACTTTGTGCAGGCTTCTGGGAAAACCGAGAGCCAAGGAAACAAGCAAAAATAAGATATGTATGACAGTTCTGTACACAATGAGAACAATTTACTAAAAGGTTAGAGAATTTAAAAATGCTATGAAAATTCACATCAATGATTCAATCATGTGAAAAGCAAATTCCTGTTCACTTTGAATACCCCCAATAATGTGCAGATGCTTTTAACATGATTGGATGATTGAAGGGAATATTCATTGAATTTTGTGAGTAAAAGATCCATTCCTAGACTGCCTTTAATAAATCACCCCAAACGTCACCCTGTATTTCTGTGAACTGACTTTTACATTTTATGTCGTTTTAGGCAATCACGGCACCTGCAGACTGAAGTTAAAAGGTGATTTTCAATAACATTAAACTGTAAAATAGTTTTGTAGCATTTACATATTTTATATTTTTTATAGAAAGTGAGGTTTAAGTATGTGTATGAGCTAGAAGCCCTGCTTGCCACCATTGTACATTAAAGTGGTTCTAAAGGCTGAAGGTTTTTTATCTTCATGCATTCTGTGCATGAAGGTAAAAAACCTTCTGACCCTCAGCCCCCCCACACCTCCAATACTTACCTGAGCTCCTTCTCGATCCAGCATTGTGCGCAAGGGCTCTCAGGGGACTCTCCTTCCTCATTGGCTGAGATAGCAACAAAGAAGAGAAGTGTAGTTGCCAGGGCTGCTGTTAGAAACCACAGGGCCCCATACAGACAACCTGACATGGGGCCCCATGCAGCCAATGCTTCAGTTATGAATGAACACAGTGATGATTGGTATCAATCACTCATTGTTCATTCAGGAAAGCAAGTGGCTGGTAAATATGACATATTTACCTAGCCTTTCCCCCACTCTCAATCTTGAAGGATCCTATTGTGCGCTTGCAGCTGCCAGTGGGAAGGAGAGGAGGGAAGCCAGCAGCATTGCAGGGGTGGGTGGTGGGGGGAGGTTTGTGGGGGTATACAGCCCTGATAGCAAGCAATTGAGCTGCAAGTTTGAAAATGACTTGCTAAGCTATTGCTAGACTTGCCAGACTTCACCAGTTTGTTTTACAATTGCAGTCATTGCATGACTCCAGATCAACTTTCATTGCAAATCTTCTGCAAGGCTGCTGCAAGTTCTGGTTCAGTTAAGTTGTGCAATAGTCATCCCACCACAGGAGTCACTGTGGCTTGCAGAGCTCTTGCTGTAGACTCACCACCGCAACTTTGCTCTTGCTAGAGATTTGCCACGCAAATTTGCTACAAATTGGAAAAGTGTCAACTAGAACTTGTGCTTCAAGTGCTCTGCAAGTGTACAACTTGCCAATGGAAATGTGCAGCAAGTTAACAGACTTACAATTTAACACTGCCACAAATTTGTGGCACGTTATCTTTGCTATCTGGGATGGGGCCTGGACGGCAGATGGAAATGTATGATGCGCAGGTAGGGTGATCGGAGTGGCAGGGGGGGGTGGGGGGCATTTACTGTAACTGATCCTTTGTATGGCTCTCTCTACAACAGCTGAAAGCCAATGGGAGGGAGAGGGGGAAAAGCCAGCTTTCAGCTGCTGCAGAGAGAGCCATACAAGGGGATTGGTTCCAGTAATTGCCCCCCTGCCATACCAATCACCCTGCCTGTTCATATCTGAGTCACCCTGCTGCCTGGGCCCCCCCTGCTGGACCGGGCCCCCTACAGGAGGACTGGTGGTACCCCCTTATCTACAGCCCTGGTACAAGTTCAAGACACCAAGCAACCAGGCGTGGTACCTGGTAGGGTGACAGGTCCTCTGGTAGCGAGGGAGCGGCAATTTTAGGCAGTCCTACCTAGTGGTCGGTATCCAATACTAAACAAATCCAAACCCGCGTTATGGAGATCTATAGCCTGGATATGAGGTACGAGAAGGAAGGCGTTAATGTGCACGGCAAGACCCCATTCTTTTGCTGGAAGTGAGGTAACAGAGGTATGCTGGACTGGTGGAGTGAGCTCAGCATGTCCCTCCTGATGCAACATCTATCAAGTTACAGGGTGTAGTGACATGGGACAGCACTTTTTAGAGGAAGTCTGCATTTTTACTGCACACAGTGAAGGCTCATCTCTAAGTCTGGGAACTGCGTTAATGTTAGATTTTTTACATGACTGCAGCCTCCGCCTGGTCCCAGGCATTGATGAGACCTCTCTGCACGCAAAAGCTACCCCCGTGTGCATTGCAAAGATGACTCCGCCCACACACACATGAATGGAAAATCAAAAGAATCTTCTTCAACCTAAAAATATAGAACAGACTTCTACCAGTGTATGGTCATCAGTGGCGGCTGGTGCTCAACATTTTTGGGGGGCGCAAACAAAATGAAAAATTCTGGGAAAAAAACATCAAATGCAGCCACTGTGCTCATCAATTGCAACCACTGTGCCATCAAATGCAGCCACTGTATCCATCAATTGCAGAGGCTGTGCCCATCAAATGCCACCATTGTGCCCATCAATTGCAGCCACTGTGCCATCACATGCTGCCACTGTGCCATGAAATGCTGCCACTGTGCCCATCAAATGCTGCCACTGTGCCCATCAATTGCTGCCACTGTACCCATCAAATGCTGCCACTGTGCCCATCAATTGCAACCATTGTGCCCATCAAATGCTGCCACTGTGCCATAAAATGCAGCCACTGTGCCCATCAAATGCTGCCACTGTGCCATCAAACGCAGCCATTGTGCCCATCAAATGCAGCCACTGTGCCCATCAAATGCTGCCACTGTGCCATCAAATGCTGCCACTGTGCCCATCGAATGCTGCCACTGTGCCATCAAATGCTGCCACTGTGCCATCAAATGCTGCCACTGTGCCCATCGAATGCTGCCACTGTGCCATCAAATTCCGCCACTGTGACCCCCTTAAGCCCACTCGCCGTCTGCCCTGCACTTACCCTGTCTCGGTGGGGCAGAGGGTGACGGCAATCCTCCATGCATCGCCTTCTGTCCTCTCCTCCCGTCCTCTCCTCCTGATAGACGTCCAATCACAGCGCCTGTTGTTTCAGCCAATAAGGTTACGGGTAACAGACCCGAGCACCTGATTGGCGGAGAGGCGGTTCAGTGTTAGGAAAGTGAATATTCATTCGCTGTTCTAACACACCTGGGTGAACTGCAAGCGCCAAGCACTTTTTTTATGCCTATTAGAGCCTATGGCTCTGATCAGGTGCTTCAAAAACACCCCCCCGTCGCTGTAATGCAGGCGTCCCGCACCTGAAAAGGGGCCTGGTGCCTGAATAGGGGGTGGCAGCGGCAGCCATGGATAGATTTATGCTCTGCAGTATGAATCTATCCATTGGTCATAGAGGGGGTGGCTGGAGAAAGGGGGGCGGCGCCCGCGCACCCTTATGGACGGGCCACCACTGATGGTCATCCTAAAACTGACCCACAGGGCTGAATGAGAGGAATTCATAGATTCCTGCATCCACTCATGGATGGAGAAATTGCCTGCTGATGGCTATTGCATTCTAACAGCCATGTTTATCACAATACTCTAACAGTAAATGCATCTGATTTGCTGCAGTCACTGTTCCGACGACTTTTTACCACCTGGATCATCCAGTTTCTCAATCAAAATTTGTCAAGCCAGGTGGTGTCGGCAGGGTCACCCACAGCTTGAATTTCAGCCGATTTACAGGAACTTAGCAATGTAAATTAAATAGAGTTTAAATCTTGCATATCGGAATAATGGCAACTTTGGTGTCCTTTTCAGCAGCATTCTTTTATCTATTTCCTCTTTTCCTCTCCTGCACCTGACAGTACCACAAAGAACTTTGGTGATTCCAACTGGTCCTTCATTGCCATCAGGGAACCATAACCTGCAATATGCTATGTACCAAACACTGAATCTGTAAGTGCAACATTTGTTTTTTTATTTGTTTATTAATTTAGGTGATTTTCTTATGGAAGAGCCCTGAGTCATAAGGCCTTAGCCCCTTTCACACTACCGCGACTAAAAAGTATTATTATTATTATTATACAGGATTTATATAGCGCCAACAGTTTACGCAGCGCTTTACAATATAAACAGGAAACAATACAGTTATAATACAATAAAATACAAGAGGATTAAAAGGGTCCTGCTCAGAAGAGCTTACAATCTAATAGGGTGGGGCAGGTGGTACAAAAGGTTGTAACTGTGGGGAATGAGCTGGTGGACGTGGTAGGAGATTAGTTGGAGACGTGATAGGCTTTCCTGAAGTGATGAGTTTTCAGGGATCGCCTGAAGGCAGCAAGAGTAGGGGATAGCCGGATAGATGGAGGTAGCGAGTTCCAGAGGATGGGAGAAGCTCTGGAAAAATCCTAGAGACGAGCATGGGAGGAGGAGATGAGAGAGCTTGAAAGAAGGAGGTCTTGAGAAGAGCGGAGAGGTTGATTTGGGTGATATTTGGAGACAAGATTAGTGATGTAGCTTGGGGCAGAGTTGTGAATGGCTTTGTATGCTGTAGTTAGTATTTTGAATTTAATTCGCTGGGTTATTGGGAGCCAGTGTAAGGATTGGAGTAGAGGGTTGGCAGACACTGAGCGGTTGGTAAGGTGGATAAGTCTGGCAGCAGCATTCATGATAGACTGAAGAGGGGATAGCCTATGGAGAGGTAGGCCAATGAGAAGGGAGTTGCAATAGTCAAGGCGAGAGATAACAAGGGAGTGAATGAGGAGCTTGGTGGTTTCATTTGTTAAAAAGGGGCGAATTTTAGAGATGTTACAGAGGTAAATTCTACAAACTTTTGACAACGATTGGATTTGAGGCTGAAATGATAAGTCAGAGTCTAGGATTACACCAAGTACCCTGGCGTGAGGGGAGGGACTGATGGTTGCATTGTTGATTTTGATGGAAAAGTCATGGAGGGGGGCACGGGGCGGGGGGATATTAATAGCTCAGTTTTAGAGAGATTTAGTTTAAGGAAGTGGTGCGACATTCATGCTGATATGTCAGTTAGTAAGTTAGTAATGTGAGAGAAGACTGAAGGAGTGAGGTGAGGAGTAGACAGAGAGATTTGGGTGTCATCAGCGTATAAGTAGTATTGGAAGCCGTGGGCGGTTATTAAGTGACCAAGGGAGGAGGTGTAGATAGAGAAGAGAAGGGGTCCAAGAACCGAGCCTTGGGGGACCCCCACAGAAAGGGGCAATGGAGAGGAGGAGACAGAATTGTAGTTGACACTGAAGGAGCGCTGTGATAAATAGGCAGAGAACCAGGATAGAGCAGAATCTCGGAGGCCAAGAGAATGTAGTTTATTGAGAAGGAGCGGGTGGTCAGCAGTATCAAAGGCCGCAGAGAGGTCAAGTAGTAGGAGTATGGAGTACTGGCTGTTGATTTTAGCAGTTAGTAAATCATTAGTGAGTTTTAGTAAGGCAGTTTCCGTGGAGTGCTGCGAGCGAAAGCCAGACTGTAAGGGGTCAAGAAGGTTATTTTCACTGAGGTAGGAGCTAAGACGGTTTTAGACTAAGCGTTCTAGAAGTTTAGAGGTGAATGGGAGCAATGAGATGGGTCTTAAGTTGTTCAGGTTGGTAGGGTCCAGTGAGGGCTTTTTAAGAATGGGAGTGATCTGCACATGTTTTAGAGGGGAGGGGAAGATGCCACTAGAGAGGGAGAGATTGAAGATGTGGGTGAGGGAACATAGGATAGAAGAAGAGGGTGACCGTAGTAGTTGTGAGGGAACAGGATCCAAGGGACAATTGGTTAGGTGGGCATCCGAGAAAAGTTTTGTAACCTCTTCAGTAGTAGCCAATTCAAAAGAGGAGAGTGTTGAATGTGCTGCTAGGCAAGGTATGTTGGGTGGGGAAGATGTACGCACAGTGGAGATGTCCTCACAAATTGCATCGATCTTGTCTTTGAAGTGATTGGCAATCTCTTGGGCAGTGAGTGAGTTAGTGGGTAGAGGTAGTGTGCGATGAAGCAGAGAGTTAAAGGTTGAGAAGAGCCGACCGGGACTGGATTACAAGGAATTAATAAGAGAGACAAAGTAGGCTTGTTTGGCAGCATGGAGGCATGAATTGTATTTTAGAAGGGCAGATTTATATAGGGTGAAGTTTTGCAGGCATTTGGTTTTACGCCACAGTCGTTCAAGAGCACGGCAATGTCTCTTGAGATTTCTAGAGTTGTCAGTTTGCCAGGGTTGTAACGGTCATGGCCTGATTTTGCGTGTGGTTAGAGGAGCAAGTGCATCTAGTGATGATGAGAGTGAACTGTTGTAGACAGAGGTGGCCAGGCCAGGACAGGATAGGGGAGAGATCATGTCATATAGGTGGTCAGTAGGAGAATAGAGAAGAGAAGGGTTAAAGTGGCGAAGGTTTCTACAAGTAATTGTTTGCTGCTTGGAGGGATGGGTGGTTGGAGGCAAAGATACAGTGAAAATAATGAGGTTGTGATCAGAGAGAGAAAAGGGGGTGTTGGTGAGGTTGCCAGGGTTGCAGAGATGGGAGAATACAAGGTCAAGGGTATTACCATTGGAGTGAGTGGAAGTATGTGTCCATTGGGTTAGGTCAAAAGGTTAAGTCGAGAAGTTTAGCTGTAGTTGGGCTGTTAACATTGACAGGAATGTTGAAGTCACCAAGAATAATGGTGGGTATTTCAGAGGAGAGAAAGTAGGGTAGCCAGGCAGCAAAATCTTCAAGAAAGCGCGATACCGGTCCTGGAGGCCGATAAATTGCTGCAATCCTCAGAGAAATGGAAGAAAACAGACAAATACAGTGCATCTCGAAAGAAGAGAGGGATAGAGAGGGCGGGACAGGAAGGACTTGGAAGGTGCTTTGTTGGGATAGAAGGAAGCCAACTCCACCTCCTTTCTGTCTGTTGGGTATGGGGGAGTGAGTCCAATGGAGACCACCATGGGAGAGGGCAGCAGGAGAAGCTGAGTCAAAATTTTGAAGCCAGGTTTCTGTTAAGGCGAGTATGTTAAAGCCATGAGAGATGAAGAGGTCATGTACAGATGTTAGCTTGTTACAGATGGAGCGGGCGTTCCAAAGGGCGCATGAGATTGGTGGACTGCTTTGAGGAAGCAGGGGGATAGAAATTAAACTGAGTGGATTGCGGTGGTTGCCAGAGGGGGAGGGGTATTGGATATGTGGCTTGCATTTGGAAAATGGTGAACCAGGATTAGGAGAAATGTCACCTGAGACTAGGAGAAGGAGGAGGGCGAGGACGGCAAGGTGGGAGTGGGATGTGCATGAGCGCACCTGTCTAGTGGCCCTGGTGTTTATGTCAGCATGTGGGTGCAGCAAATGCAGGAGATGATGGGTGCCATAGTGCCAAAGTAGCGCGACTTTGCTGCAATTTCAGGGAATGCCTGTGTAACTCGCATCAAAGTCAGACCAAAGTAGTGCAGGGACTATTTTGAAGTCGGCACGACTTGAAGTCCTACTAATACGAATGGTTGTCATTGGAAATCATGGGGAACGACTTGTCATGCGACTTTGCAATCCCAAATCGTAGGACAAGTCGTACAAGTGTGAAAAGGGCCTAAGGAAATTTACAAAACCTCAAAGTCAGAATTCTGAAATAAAAATTTAGAACTATTCTGAGATTAAAAATCAAAACTTGAAAAATCAAGTTTGGTGTCATTGTGTGCACCACACTGAACATGGACCAGAGAGAAGAGAGAGAAGAGAGAGAGTTGTCTGAGGAGACAAGAAAAACTATAGACCAGCGTGTAAAAGTAACAAGGATACCGTGGGCAGCGAAGAAGCATCCCAACAGGCAGAGCATGGTAATTCATTTCCAGGGACACTAGTCCAGGATAATTCTAAAAATGCTTGTCTGTCCTTCCTTGGTAGAGGTCCACATTGAGGGGTAAGAGGTAGTGTGAACGGGTGCTGGTGACTCCTTGGACTCCTTTCTCCTTGGACACACCTTGTTCTATCCATATCGATTGCCATTTCAACTCATGTTTGCAGAATTGGAAATTATTGTTAATGGACTGATTAGTTATATGTGAATTGGAGTTTATAATCTGATTTTCTGTTTTTAAGTGCTTCACCTATATTATAAAAATCAGAACCGTCCTGTGATTAAAAGTCAGAATACTAATATTCAAAGTCAGAATTCTGAGATTAAATGTCAGAATTCTGAGTTTATAAACGCAGTAGCCTCTATTAAGAGGGTTGTGATTTGCAACATTATAGGACCAATGAGAAACACCCACATGGTACTCACACTATTATTCTGCAGACTATGTGAAAGCTTTGTAAAATCTTTGAACTCTGTTACCTGTATACAGTATCTCACAAAAGTGAGTACACCCCTCACATTTTTGTAAATATTTTATTATATCTTTTCATGTGACAACACTGAAGAAATGACACTTTGCTACAATTTAAAGTAGTGAGTGTACAGCTTGTATAACAGTGTAAATTTTCTGTCCCCTCAAAATTGCTCAACACACAGCCATTAATGTCTAAACCGCTGGTAACAAAAGTCAGTACACCCCTAAGTGAAAATGTCCAAATTGGGCCCAATTAGCCATTTTTCCTCCCCGATGTCATGTGACTTGTTAGTGTTACAAGATCTCAGGTGTGAACGGGGAGCAGGTGTGTTAAATTTGGTGTTATCGATCTCACTCTCTCATACTGGTCACTGAAAGTTCAACATGGCACCTCATGGCAAAGAACTCTCTGAGGATCTGAAAAAAAGAATTTTTGTTCTACATAAAGATGGCCCAGACTATAAGAAGATTGCCAAAACCCTGAAACTGAGCTAGCCATGGTTGACCAAAGAAGTTGAGTGCACATGCTCAGCGTCATATCCAAAGGTTGTCTTTGGGAAATAGACGTATGAGTGCTGCCAGCATTGCTGCAGAGATTGAAGGGGTGGGGGGGTCAGCCTGTCAGTGTTCAGACCATACGCCGCACATCAAATTGATCTGCGTGGCTGTCGTCCCAGAAGGAAGCCTGTTCTAAAGATGATGCACAAAAAAACCCGCAAACAGTTTGCTGAAGACAAGCAGACTAAGGACATGGATTACTGGAACCATGTCCTGTGGTCTGATGAGACCAAGATAAACTTATTTGGTTCAGATGGTGTCAAGCGTGTGTTGCGGCAACCAGGTGAGGAGTACACAAGACAAGTGCGTCTTGCCTACAATCAAGCATGGTGATGGGAGTGTCATGGTCTGAGTGCTGCCGGCACTGGGGAGCTACAGTTCATTGAGGGAACCACGAATGCCAACATGTACTGTGACATACTGAAGCAGAGCATGATCCCCTCCCATCGGAGACTGGGCCGTATTCCATCATGATAACGACCCCAAACACACCTCCAAGATGACCACTGCCTTGAAAAAGAAGCTGAGGGTAAAGGTGATGACAAGCATGTCTCCAGACCTAAACCCTATTGAGCATCTGTGGGGCATCCTCAAACGGAAGGTGGAGGAAGCGCAAGGTCTCTAACATCCACCAGCTCCATGATGTCAGCATGGAGGAGTGGAAAAGGACTCCAGTGGCAACCTGTGAAGCTCTAGTGAACTCCATGCCCAAGAGGGTTAAGGCAGTGCTGGAAAATAATGGTGGCCACGCAAAATATTGAAACTTTGGGCCCAATTTGGACATTTTCACTTAGGGGTGTACTCACTTTTGTTACCAGCGGTTTAGATATCAGTCAGACTGTGTAAGTGCTTTGTAAAACCTTTGTCTTCTTGGTATGTTCAACTATATATATATACTCAATGGCCACTTTATTAGGTAAACCTTGCTAGTACTGGGCTGAACCCCCTTTGCCTTCAGAACTGCCTTAATTCTTTGTGGCATAGACTCAACAAGGTGTTGGAAACATTCCTCAGAGATTTTAGTCCATAGTGACATGATGGCATCACGCAGTTGCTGCAGATTTGTTGGCTGCAAATCCATAATATGAATCTCCTGTTCCACCACATACCAAAGGTGCTCTATTGGATTGAGATCTGGTGACTGTGGAGGCCATTGGAGTACAGTGAAGTACATTTAGAGATGGTTTGGACAGTTGGTTATGGTTATGGACAGTTTTACAAACTTACGTTCAACTCGAACATCGGGCTCATCCCTAATTAGCACCTTTTGTAGCAAAAAAAACCTCTTTTCTTTCAGTTAGTAGGGAACAGTTTAGTAGTCAGAGTAGCAGCTGTTTACTGTTGGGTTTACAGGTTCTAAACCAGGTAAAAACGATGATGAATACTCCAAGTTTTCTATGTTTTTAAATTATGAGTCAGTCGAGGCTTACATTACATATATGTACCTACATGAATTTAAAGGTGTATATATTAACACTAAATTGATTTATTGAGCACACATTTTAATAAAAATAAATGTATCTGCTGACTATTATAAATTGGGAAACTCAGAATTCAGACATTGAATTTCAGAATTCTGACTATAAAACTCAGAATTCTGACTTAGGAACTCAGAATTTTTACTTTGGAACTCAGAATGGTGACATTGAATCTCAGAATTCTGACTTCAAAACTCAGAATTCTGACTTTTAATCTCAGAATTTTGACTTTTATTCCCAGCATTTTGAAATCCAGAAATCTTACTTTTAATCTCAGAATTCTGGTTTTGAAATTCAGAATTCTGACTTTTAATCTCAGTATTCTGAGAATTTTGACTTTAAATCTGAGAATTCTGACTCTAAAAGTCAGAAATGTTTTTTTTTTTTTTTTTTAAATAATCAAAATTGTATTCATTTATATAATACATAATTTATACAACATACTATACCCCTACATTCAACCCAATAACAAGACTACACATTACCCCACATATCCCATTTACCAAGGTTTAAAATTACCACAAAAAAAAAAAAAAACTTATCAAAATCTATAGTTCTTCCATCCACCCCTATCCTTGTTAGGGGGATCATCACCTCAGATTAGTCAGAAATGTTTTAAATAAATTTTGAGGTGGCCCCAGGGCTCTTCTGCATTTTCTGCACAATCCAGTAAATACTGCTTACAAAATTATTGGAAGCCTGCAAGGATTGTGTGCATATGAATGGTTACCTATTAATTTGTTGGGTGATTTGTATAAAAAAGGAAATTGCCTATGGGCGTCCTTGTGAGCAAGGTCTCTGATTTGACTTTTTCTGGAAATTCTAAGTTTACATGTTCTGATCAAGAATCACATTCTTCTTTTGAAAATTACTCTTTTTGGCTGTGTCCAAGAGTGTCTGGTAATTCTGGATGCTGACCCTTTCCCCTCAGCTGTGCCAAATAGTACAGTTGATTGTAAAGATAAAATTAGTAACATACCAGTGACATAATTCCAATAATGTTAGCTATTGTATCCTCATATATTACCACTAACAGATCATTAGTTTTTTTGACAGATGTTGTAGAAACCTTGGAACATACTAAGAAAATGTAATTTTATTTGCAAAGTTGGTTTTCTTTAGAGAGCAGCCAGAGCATGAGCATAGTTGCCAACATTGTAAAAAAAATTTTAGGGACACTTTTTTGGCTGTAGGCGGAGTTTTTTATAATTAGGGGGTGGGGCATGCGTTGTTGTAGGTGTGGCACGGGGGAAAAGTAAAACTGCGGCATGCGGAGCTCGTTGCGGCGGGTTCAGGCAAAATAGTGGGCGTGTCTTAAATGGGCATGGCTCAAATGGGGTGTGGTTAGGATGGAGGGAGAGGGAGGGAGGGATGGAGGGACAGCAGCCCCAGATCCTACACAACAATAGAAATATGTGTATTCCAGAAAGTTTAACAATCAGCAGATAAAGATACTCCAAACACCTGGTGTTAGCACTTCAATCATCCCGGCACCATGGTTGTTATGGTATCAGGATGATTGAAGTGTATTGTTTCTATTATTACATTGTAATATAAAATGAAATCATTCAACTCACCATAATGCCGAATCAGTGGGATCCCTGAGCGTGTCACCTGCCACGTCGCCTGCCACCAGCCGTCCGTCCTTGCATCAGGTGCCCCCAGCAGAGTCTGTCCTTGCATCAGGTGTCCCAGCAGAGTCCGTCCTTGCATCAGGTGTCCCAGCAGAGTCTGTCCTTGCATCAGGTGTCCCAGCAGAGTCCTTCCTTGCATCAGGTGCCCCCAGCGGAGCCCCCCTTACATCAGATGTCCCCAGCGGAGCCCTCCCTTACATCAGATGTCCCCAGCAGGGCCCCCCTTACATCAGTTGTCCCCAGTGGAGCCCTCCTTACATCAGATGTCCCCAGTGGTGCCCCCCTTACATCAGATGTCCCCAGCGGTGCCCTCATTACATCAGGTGTCCCCAGCGGTGCCCCCCTTACATCAGGTTTCCTCAGCGGAGCCCCCCTTACATCAGATTTCCCCAGCAGAGCCCCCCCTTACATCAGGTTTCCCCAGCGGAGCCCCCCCTTACATCAGGTGTCCCCAGCGGAGCCCCCTTACATCAGGTGTCCCCAGCGGAGCCCCCCTTACATCAGATGTCCCCAACAGAGCCCCCTTACATCAGATTTCCCCAGTGGAGCCCCCCATACATCAGGTTTCCCCAGCGGAGCCCCCTTACATCAGATGTCCCCAGCGGAGCCCCCCTTACATCAGATGTCCCCAGCGGAGCCCCCCTTACATAAGATGCCCCAGCGGAGCCCCCTTACATCAGGTTTCCCCAGCGGAGCCCCCTTACATCAGGTTTCCCCAGCGGAGCCCCCCCTTACATCAGGTTTCCCTAGCGGAGCCCCCCCTTACATTAGGTTTCCCCAGCAGAGCCCCCCTTACATCAGTTGTCCCCAGTGGAGCCCTCCTTACATCAGATGTCCCCAGTGGTGCCCCCCTTACATCAGATGTCCCCAGCGGTGCCCTCCTTACATCAGGTGTCCCCAGCGGTGCCCCCCTTACATCAGGTTTCCTCAGCGGAGCCCCCCTTACATCAGGTTTCCCCAGCAGAGCCCCCCCTTACATCAGGTTTCCCCAGCGGAGCCCCCCCTTACATCAGGTGTCCCCAGCGGAGCCCCCTTACATCAGGTGTCCCCAGCGGAGCCCCCCTTACATCAGATGTCCCCAACAGAGCCCCTTTACATCAGATTTCCCCAGTGGAGCCCCCATACATCAGGTTTCCCCAGCGGAGCCCCCTTACATCAGATGTCCCCAGCGGAGCCCCCCTTACATCAGATGTCCCCAGCGGAGCCCCCCTTACATAAGATGCCCCAGCGGAGCCCCCTTACATCAGGTTTCCCCAGCGGAGCCCCCTTACATCAGGTTTCCCCAGCGGAGCCCCCCCTTACATCAGGTTTCCCTAGCGGAGCCCCCCCTTACATTAGGTTTCCCCAGCAGAGCCCCCCTTACATCAGATGTCCCCAGTGGAGCCCCCCTTACATAAGCTTTCCCCAGCGGAGCTCCCCCTTACATCAGGTTTCCCCAGCGGAGCCCCCCTCACATCAGCTTTCCCCAGCGGAGCCCCCCCTTACATCAGCTTTCCCCAGCGGAGCCCCCCCTTACATCAGCTTTCCCCAGCGGAGCCGCCTTACATCAGCTTTCCCCAGCAGAGCCCCCCCTTACATCAGGTTTCCCCAGCGGAACCCCCCTTACTCAGGTTTCCCCAGCGGAGCCCCCCTTACATCAGCTTTCCCCAGCGGAGCCCCCCTTACATCAGGTTTCCCCAGCGGAGCCCCCCCTTACATCAGGTTTCCCCAGCGGAGCCCCCCCTTACATCAGGTTTCCCCAGCAGAGCCCCCCTTACATCAGGTTTCGCCAGCGGAGCCCCCCTTACATCAGGTTTCCCCAGCGGAGCTCCCCCTTACATCAGGTTTCCCCAGCTGAGCCTCCTTACTTTAGATGTCCCCAGCGGAGCCCCCTTACATCAGCTTTCCCCAGCGGAGCCCCCCCTTACATCAGGTTTCCCCAGTGGAGCCCCCCTTACATCAGGTTTCCCCAGCGGAGCCCCCTTACATCAGGTTTCCCCAGCAGAGCCCCCCCTTACATCAGGTTTCCCCAGCGGAGGCCACCTTTACATCAGGTTTCCCCAGCGGAGCCCCCCTTACATCAGATGTCCCCAACAGAGCCCTCCTTACATCAGATTTCCCCAGTGGAGCCCCCCATACATCAGGTTTCCCAGCGGAGCCCCTTTACATCACATGTCCCCAGCGGAGCCCCCCTTACATCAGATGTCCCCAGCGGAGCCCCCCTTACATCAGATGCCCCAGCGGAGCCCCCCTTACATCAGGTTTCCCCAGCGGAGCCCCCTTACATCAGGTTTCCCTAGCGGAGCCCCCCTTACATTAGGATTCCCCAGCAGAGCCCCCCCTTACATCAGATGTCCCCAGCGGAGCCCCCCTTACATCAGCTTTCCCCAGTGGAGCTCCCCCTCACATCAGGTTTCCCCAGCGGAGCCCCCCCTTACATCAGGTTTCCCCAGCGGAGCCCCCCCTTACATCAGGTTTCCCCAGCGGAGCCCCCCTTACATCAGCTTTCCCCAGCGGAGCCCCCCCTTACATCAGGTTTCCCCAGCGGAGCCCCCCCTTACATCAGATGTCCCCAGCGGAGCCCCCTTACATCAGCATTTCCCAGCAGAGCCCCCCTTACATCAGGTTTCCCCAGCGGAGCCCCCCTTACATCAGCTTTCCCCAGCGGAGCCCCCCTTACATCAGCTTTCCCCAGCGGAGCCTCCCCTTACATCAGGTTTCCCCAGTGGAGCCCCCCCTTACATAAGGTTTCCCCAGCGGAGTCCCCCCTTACATCAGGTTTCCCAAGCGGAGCCCCCCCCTTACATCAGGTTTCCCCAGCAGAGCCCCCTTACATCAGGTTTCCCTAGCGGAGCCTACCTTTACATTAGCTTTCCCCAGCGGAGCCCCCCCTTACATCAGGTTTCCCCAGCGGAGCCCCCCCTTACAATAGTTTTTTCCTAGTATGTCTCCACCGGCCGCGTGGTTACAATAATGGGGCGGAGTGAGGCGGGGGGTGGTGGGAGCAAAGCGGGGTAGGGGGTAGGCGGGGCGGAGCGGGGCGGAGCGGGGCGGAGGGTGGGCAGCGACACAGGAGCTCTGTCTAGCCGCCCAGCCGTGTCCTGGTCTTCTTAAAAATGGCGGCCGGCGGAGACAATGTCTCCGCCGGCCGCTGACCTCTAGCGGCGGCTGTGGAAAATCGTGGAAAACCCGGATTTCTCTGGACATTTCCCGGGAAGCAATAAATTCGGGAAATAGTCTAAATCCCGGAAATGTCCCGGGAAATTCGGGACAGTTGGTAAGTATGCATGAGTAGAAAAAAGGCCTGCCCCCTGCCAGCATACTGCAGGAACGTTGCTTTCTGTTTGGAAGCAGTGGTCTCTCTCTGTGAATGCCCAACATGTCCCCAGCTGAGTCACAGCTAGGGCCCTCCAATCAGCAGGGACTATAGGTATGACTTAGCAGGGGGCTTGTCAGACCTCCGTAGAGAGCTCACTGCTTCCACATAGAAAGAAAAGGTTTTTTCTCCACAGCTTGCTTGCGGGAAACATGATTTTCTACTCAGAATTTGGCTGCTGTCTTAAAGCGGTTGTATACCGTTCAAAGTTTATTTTTTTTTCTTCCTGCAAGGTAAAGTCATAATGTGCTAGTATTATGTGCACATAATGTGCTAGTATGCATCGCTTACTAGCACATTATGTGAAACGTACCTTAAAACGAAGCTGTTCCAGCAGTCAGCGCTGCAGCTGCTTCCATTTTCACCCGTCTTGTTTCCGGGTTCGCGGGCTCTGACTCAGTGATTGGCCGAAGCCACGATTTAGTCACTCTGCGGGGGGCCCCCCGTTCATGGCCGTTCTTTCAGAGCGCATGTGCCAATGATGTCACTGGCTGCATGTAATGTAAATATCTCCTAAACGGTTTACACTACCTATAGGTAAGCCTTATTATAGGCTTACCCATAGGCGTGCGCAAGGGGTGTGCCAGGTGTGCCTGGGCACACCCTAATCCTGGAGTTGGCAACCCATCAATTGTGGGCAGGTGACAGGTAAGCCGCGATCCTTACTTGCCGACCCCCAGAATCTGAACAGGATAGGCAGCTGGAGTGGAAATTAAGGGACCGATCTGTATTTTCTTCTGCGGCAGCTGAAAGTAGGCTTTTCCTCCTCTTCCTCTCGCCGATATTCAGCTGCCACGGGAGGAAAATACAGGGGCTTGGTACCAATGTATGCCACCCCTCTTGTCCCAGTTCCTTTTCTTTCTGCTGCCCAGGTCCCCCTGTGTGCTCACCTGCTCCCCCCCATTGTTTTAGGATGACGAGAGGGGAAGAGGCCGGTTAATATGTCACAAAGGCATATGTGTTGGAGCTTTGAGGTGCACACCCTAATACAATAGGCTGCGCACACCTATGGGCTTACCTGTAGGTAAATGTCAGCAGAGGAAGTTTACTTCCTCTTTAAGAAAACAAACTGTAAGACTTTGCACACATTTGTTTTGATGAATGCAAAATCTGGTGCAGCACTGGATAGAAACAAATCATCTGCCAGGTTTTTTTTGCCAAAGCTTGATTGAACAAGCTAAAGTTGGCAGCTGATTGGCTACCATGCACAGCTGCACCAGATTTTGCCCTCTCCAGTTTTGGTAAATCGTGTCCAGGATCATATGTCTGTACATAAGTATTGGCATATACCCGTGTACAGCCATTGGTTTGCACGGGCTGCTGTACACAGCACCTGTGGCTCATGGACAGGGAAATATGCCCACATTTTACATTGTGGGGCCCCAGGCGCTCATGTGCATGAGGCCTAAGGAGGCTTTGGTTGTCCACCTTATGAAAATGCTAGTTATCTGGCAGTCATTCTGATGGTGTGCCTTCAATTCATTGTAGGTCAGTGACCTGGAACAAGCATGCCAAATACAGAGTGAAGTTGAAGCGCCCGATCGCCATACCTGTTCATAAAGTCATAGGATCATAATTACAGCCAGGAAAGTAAAATCTGCAGAAGGAAAGCCTACCCTTGGCAACTTTAGTATTTCTTTCAGCACAGGTTCCTTATAATGAATTTTGAATTTCTCACAGCAGCAAACCATGGCTGAGGACTGCGGAATCATGTTGACGGAAAGTATACAAAGTGTAAAAAATAAATCTGACAGAATGTTTTCGACGTTTTCAAGAGAATGTTCTTGGCAAACTTCACCCTTTTGTTTACCAGTCAGTCAGGAACACAAAATAAAGTCTGACATTAACCGTCTCTTATTCTCATCACTGTTTCAACAGATTTCAGAACGATTTACAATTATTAACCCGCTCTCCGCTTTTACCAGGAATGGCAGAGTGTACCAAACAACACAAAGAGGAGAAGACTGGTTATTTATTTCAAGGGGAAATGAACTCAGTTAAGGGGTAACTAAATATGGTTTGTGTAAATCTCCTAAAGAAATGTACTGTGCCAATTGTCTTTCTTTTCCAACAAATCCTGTTTGCTTGAAACTCAGAACATGCGAACAGGCAAAAAATTTGTTCGGACACGCGAACACCGTTAAAGTCTATGGGACACGAACATGAATATCAAAAGTGCTACTTTAAAGGCTTATATGCAAGTTATTGTCATAAAAAGTGTTTGGGGACCTGGGTCCTGCCCCAGGGGACATGTATCAATGCAAAAATAAGTTTTAAAAACGTCCATTTTTTCGGGAACAGTGATTTTAATAATGCTTAAAATGAAACAATAAAAGTGAAATATTCCTTTAAATTTCATACCTGGGGGGTGTCTATAGTATACCTGTAAAGTGGTGCATGTTTCCCGTGTTTAGAACAGTCCAAGAGCAAAATGAAATTTCTAAAGGAAAAAAAGTCTTTTAAAAGGACTCGCAGCTATAATGAATTGTCGGTCCCAGCAATACACATAAAAGTCATTGATAAAAACGGCATGGGATTCCCCCACAGTCCATTACCAGGCCCTTTGGGTCTGGTATGAATATTAAGGGGAACCCCGAACCAAAATTTAAAAAAAAAATTGCGTGGGGGTCCCCCCAAATTCCCTTACCAGGCCCTTCAGGTCTGGTATGAATTTTAAGGGGAACCCCGCGCAAAAACTTTAAAAAAATGGCGTGAGGGTCCCCCCAAAAATCCATACCAGACCCTTATCCGAGCACGCAACCTAGTAGGCCGCAGGAAGAGAGGGGGGGGATGAGAGAGCGCCCCTCTCCGGAACCGTACCAGGCCACATGCCCTCAACATGGGGAGGGTGCTTTGGGGTGGCCCCCCAAAGCACCGTGTCCCCATGTTGATGGGGACAAGGGCCTCACCCCCACAATAAAAAACAAAAATTAAAGAGGGTTTACAATTTTTTCTTAATAGCACCTGGTGTTCTCTGATGGGCACAAATTGATCGTGTTGCGGTCCCGCCCTGCTGAGATTCACCCAGTTCCACCGTATATTTGGGGTGTTTCCAAAGAAATAAATACTTATTGGAGACCCCCAAATTTTTGTTGTCCTCCGAATTAATTATAGACTAGAAAAAACAGATTGTGTATTACACACAGCAGCAATTCTTCAAAGAGGACAGACCGGATATATAGCCATTAATCAATTTATTGATTATCCTAGTAACAGACTTTGCCAACTAAACTAATAAGTTCACAAAGTATATTGATACAAAAATACAAATGTGCAAAACAATATACCTCTAAATCCAAACCACATTAAAAAGACCTAATGTCTGAAGAGGATTAGCGGTGGCCACCATTAAACATATTCACCTTTCATACCTCATTCTCACATGCACATACATTCATCAAACCCAATCGATCAATTGATCAAATGTGATTGCTGGTATGGATATCCTGAGATACAGGGGAAAACAAATATTGGTTGTTGTTTGATAGACCAGAAAAGTCAATGTTGTGTATTCAAGATGATACTTTGTCTTCAATATTTGTAAATAAAAGATGTTTAGTTAGTATTGTTGCAATGTGGAATGTTCCTATTTAAATCCCTCTTAAAAGTCCTGTTGCAGAAACAGCTTCCGTTTTATATAGCATAGGTTGCTCAGTGACACATAGTATCTGTATGAGGTGTAGCATAGAGTTGATTTAGTTGGCTATAACAAGATGCATTAACAGCAAATTAGGAACTTTATACATCTCACCGTCTCTTATGCTTTTTGGGTAATTCCCGCTGTAGGCATCTAGACAGGATCGCTGTGATCAGCTGTTTTCCATCACCGCCACTGCAGGAAATCCACACTTGTTAGATGTAAGAGTCAGCCATTCTGGGAGATATACTTCTCTTTGTAATGCTGTGTTTCCGCTGTAGTTGCTGCAGTATTCGATCTCCAAGTAGAGTTGACAGGACAGAGGGATTTGGAGGAGCAGAGGGAAGGGGAAGAGAAAGCCGTGTACGGCTGTGTAGGGGGTTGGT
Organism: Aquarana catesbeiana; assembly: GCF_042186555.1. Lineage (NCBI taxonomy): Eukaryota > Metazoa > Chordata > Amphibia > Anura > Ranidae > Aquarana > Aquarana catesbeiana. The sequence goes on along the minus strand of NC_133327.1, from coordinate 603,990,927 downwards.
GGTCCCGCTATCCTTCTTGCGGTTACTACATGAACCTGATGCTTACATGTTTCGCTTTGGCAAGCTTCTTCAGAGCATGCGCATTGGTCTATCCTCATTGTTTAAATAATTGATTTCATTAATTCCTAATCAATTTCATCTGAGAGGTCTCTCCGTGCGCTATGGTTCCCTGGTAGTAACTTTCATCACCCGTGCACAGACAGACAAACACATTAAGGGGCAAACAGAATTCTATTAAATATGGTTACTCATAAAAAAATATAATGAAAATAGTTTCTATACGTCCTAGTGTGGTAACCCTATAGTGGATTCAGAGAATACAATAGATAGATTTTTTGGGAAATTAAACAAAGGTGAATCAATTTAAAATCATATGCAATTAAGCAACTTTAGCAGACAATGACAAGAAAGGATTTAGGCACATGGGGGTATAGAGGGAATACATTCCTCTTGTGTAAATGAGAAGATATGTATATACACAAATATATGCACCTACTTAAATATAGTAGTTCTTAGATACCCCTTTTATAAGGCATCTGATTTCTTTTGGACAGCACACCCCCCCTGTATGTGGGGGATGGGAAAGGGGAGGGAAGGGAAATGAAGGGGGGGGGGAATTATTTTTCCTCGGGGGGGGGGATTCACTAAATAGTTCTCATTTTGGGCTCCTCCCACTTATCTACAAAAATATAATTAAAAAGTCCCAAGATAACAATAATCGGGAATTTATTCACCAACTCGTGACATATGATGTAATTTCTCATATATTTCTAGATAAAGCAGCTAGCAATTTTGTACTGGGAGCAATTATTGTTCCAAAAAGACGGATAGATTGCATTCATTGTTGAGGCCTTTCGGCTGCATACAGTTTAGGGTAAATATCCACATCTTTTCTTTTTGATATAATACCTTATCAAAATCTCCCCTGCGTGGGGGTAAATTTAACTTATAGATCCCTTTGCATTTGAGTCCACTTGGGTCTCCTCTATGTTTCTCCAAAAAATGCAGTGATAGTGGCCTATCGTCTTCCTTGTTTAGTATACTCTGGACATGTTCACCAACTCTGATTTTGAACTGTCTCTTGGTTTTACCCACATACATCAGTCCACAAGGACATGTTAACATGTATATAACACGTGTGGATCTGCAGTTTATAAAATGATGAATTTTAAATCGTTTTGTACCATCAGAGTTGGTGAACATGTCCGTCTTGTCAACATATTTGCAGATATGACATCTGCCACATTGATACATGCCCTTCAATGGAGGTAAGCTGGTGAGCCAGTTCCGTCCAATAGGTCTCGTGTATTCTGAGTGGACTAGATTATCTCTGAGATTAGTGGCTCTTCTCGCTGTTAAGAGGGGTCTGTTGCCTACTATCTTCCCCAAAACCGGGGATTCAGCTAAAATATGCCAGTGACGATCTAGTATTCTTTTAACTTGTCCCCACTGTGCCCCAAATTTGGTAATAATTCTTATTGGGGCAACGGTGGTTCTCTCCAATTGTTGACCCATTTCACTGTTGGTCAATAGGGTCTGTCTGTCTGTTAGGAGGGCCCGTTTTTTGGCCTTCCTAATACATCCATGTGAATACCCTCATTCTTGGAACCTACGGTACATTTCATGGACCTCCATTTGAAAGTCATTGTTGTCTGAGCAGTTTCTCCTGGTGCGCAGGAACTGCCCAACCGGGATTCCGTGAATGAGCGATTTAGGATGGTGACTAGAGGCCAAAAGCAGAGTGTTAGCTGCCGTCTCTTTCCTAAAAGTTTTGGTGGATGTCTGGCCATCCCGGATCTCAATGGTGAGGTCTAGAAATGGCAGAGTCGTCGGATCGGAGGAGAATGTGAGTTTGATGTTCCTATTGTTCATATTAAGTTCATCAATAAAGGAATTTAGTTCGAGGGGTGTGCACCCCCAAATCATGATCACATCATCGATGTACCTCAGCCACGTGCAACAGTGGCTGAGGTACAACGGTGAGGGGAACACACATTCAGACTCCCATAATCCAAGATGTAAACATGCATACGCTGGGGCCCAGGGGGCTCCCATTGATGTACCTCTTATCTGCCTATAGTATTGACCGAGAAATTGGAAGCAATTGTTGTCCAGCATAAATTGCAGTAGATCTACAATAAATTCATTCTGTGCCGCTAGCTGTGGAAACTTAGAGTCCAGAAAATGCTGTACCGCTTTAACACCCCAGTTATGTGGGATTGAAGTGTAGAGTGATTCTACATCCACCCCCACTAGTATGGCTCCCATGGGTACCTTGGCACCGTCAAGTTTTCTGAGTACATCCCGTGTGTCCTTTACATAGGAGGGGAGTTCAGTTACCAATTCTTTTATCATTGCGTCAACGAATTTGCCCACCCTTTCCAGGGGTCCTTTAATAGCCGTCACAATTGGTCTTCCTGGAGGGTTTGTCATAGATTTGTGTAGCTTTGGGATTATATAAAAGGTGGGGGTATTGAACTAGTTGACGCAAAGATATTTACTCTCTTTGTTGGAAAGCAAATTTTCACCCTGGGCCATTCTAAGTTTGAAATTGAGGGCCTCAATAATATCTGGGAAGGGGTTATGATGTAATTTATCATATGTAGTTTTATCTTTCAAAAGGCGCATAGTTTCCTTCTCATATAGGTCCCGTGATAAGAGTACAGTGTTACCCCCTTTATCACTACTTTTGATGATAACCTCCTTTGCTTCCTTGAGTTCCCTAAGTGCCTTCCTCTCTGCTGTACTTAGATTATCAATTCCCCGGTATTTCCAGTCGAGTTTGGACAGGTCTCTTTGAACCTGTTCCAGAAAGGACTGGATCTGCTTGTGCTTCGAAAGTGGGGGCATTTTGAGAGATCTAATAGTTAGGTTTGAGGAGCGTAAAGGTAGAGGGTCGCTAGTATCCTCACCGGAATCCTGGTCCTCATTTTCTTCTACAAGGGACACTAGTGTTTCGAGGGCCTCACGTTCTTCCTTGCTTTGTTCATCACTAATATTTGTTTCTGTACGGTCAGTATGCCAATATCTAAAGATAACCTTCCTCAGAAATAAATTTAAGTCCTTAAATACTTCAAACTCACTCATTGATGCTGTAGGTGAGGAGGATAGTCCTTTCTGTAGGAGTGATATGTGGTGTTGGTTCAAGGGAAAGTCAGATAAATTGACAACTTTATTGTCAGTGTTTGAATTTTCCGTACTGTACATGTCTACCGTATTTGTTCCGTGAATTAAGTTCTCCGTGAGCTTGACCTCAGTTCCCTTTGATGTCCCTTTATATCTCTTTCTCTTCCCTGGTTTCCTGCGTTGTTTTGAGGGGGGAGTCTGCCTGTTGGAATTGTTTTTGCTTGGCCCTTCCTGGGATTTACACTGTTTGGCAGTTCCCCCTCTCTTTCTAAAAATGCTACCGTCCTTTCTGGGAGTCCTGTTTCACTATCTGTGGAGGAATATCTAGGTTGTACTGTTTTAGATTTACTCCTTTTATTCCTTCTGCGTGACCTACTTCTGCCCCTGGGAACTGTGGGGTCAAATATATTACCGCTTTCCCAGTCCTGTAAGTTTTGCTTAAATTTTTTTTGTTTTGTTGCTTTTAAGAGTTTTTGTGTTTTTTCCACTTCTTTTTTTAAGGATTCGTTCGTTTTAATGAATAATGGGTCCAGTTTGTATGGTTCCAAAAGTTGTACACTTATATCAATTTCCTTTCTAATTTCTTCTAACTGTATCTGTTCTTCAGCCACTATCATATTAAGGATATCTGATCCACGTTCCAAACAGCTTTGTTTCCAGAGCTCAAGGAATCTTGGGGTATGTAAGTGTCCCGCTGGTGTAACCCTTTCCCTTAAGCCTCTAGGGATAATCCTGTGTTCGATATGCGAACTCAGTGAAGAGATGTCCCATTTCCTATTGAGAAATTTTATAGTGAGTTTTTTATGATTTTTCAATAATCCTTTAAGGGTCTCATCACCACCACTATGTATCGCAGTCGCATCACTGGAAAAGGCAGATTGTATCTCTAAATCTATCTCCTCATCCAGAATATAAGCCATAGCTTTCCTATGAAATATATAAGTCAATCAATTCCTCATCCAGGGACTTCACAGGTTGACACCAGTGGGAGATAGTATAGAGTTTCTAGGGTTACCAAAAGTTTTAAAGTTGCCCTCTTATGTGCCTTTAAAAATGGATTGGAAATACTGAGATATTGGGATAAGAAAAAGAAACCCTCTAGAAGAGAAGTGTAATCCCACCGCAACATCAATAAAAAACAAAAATTAAAGAGGGTTTACAATTTTTTCTTAATAGCACCAGGTGTTCTCTGATGGGCACAAATTGACCGTGTTGCAGTCCCGCCCTGCTGAGATTCACCCAGTTCCACTGTATATTTGGGGTGTTTCCAAAGAAATAAATACTTATTGGAGACCCCCAAATTTTTGTTGTCCTCTGAATTAATTATAGACTAGAAAAAACAGATTGTGTATTACACACAGCAGCAATTCTTCAAAGAGGACAGACCGGATATATAGCCATTAATCAATTTATTGATTATCCTAGTAACAGACTTTGCCAACTAAACTAATAAATTCACAAAGTATATCGATACAAAAATACAAATGTGCAAAACAATATACCTCTAAATCCAAACCACATTAAAAAGACCTAATGTCTGAAGAGGATTAGCGGTGGCCACCATTAAACATATTCACCTTCCATACCTCATTCTCACATGCACATACATTCATCAAACCCAATCGATCAATTGATCAAATGTGATTGCTGGTATGGATATCCTGAGATACAGGGGAAAACAAATATTGGTTGTTGTTTGATAGACCAGAAAAGTCAATGTTGTGTATTCAAGATGATACTTTGTCTTCAATATTTGTAAATAAAAGATGTTTAGTTAGTATTGTTGCAATGTGGAATGTTCCTATTTAAATCCCTCTTAAAAGTCCTGTTGCAGAAACAGCTTCCGTTTTATATAGTATAGGTTGCTCAGTGACACATAGTATCTGTATGAGGTGTAGCATAGAGTTGATTTAGTTGCATATAACAAGATGCATTAACAGCAAATGAGGAACTTTATACATCTCACCGTCTCTTATGCTTTTTGGGTAATTCCCGCTGTAGGCATCTAGACAGGATCGCTGTGATCAGCTGTTTTCCGTCACCGCCGCTGCAGGGAATCCACACTTGTTAGATGTAAGAGTCAGCCATTCTGGGAGATATACTTCTCTCTGTAATGCTGTGTTTCCGCTGTAGTTGCTGCAGTATTCGATCTCCAAGTAGAGTTGACAGGACAGAGGGATTTGGAGGAGCAGAGGGAAGGGGAAGAGAAAGCCGTGTATGGCTGTGTAGGCGGTTGGTGGTCCCGCTATCCTTCCCGCTATCCTTCCTCACCCCCACAACCCTTGCCCGGTGGTTGTGGGGGTCTGCGGGCAGGGGGCTTATCAGAATCTGGAAGCCCCCGTTAACAAGGGGATCCCCAGATCCCGGCCTCCCCCCTGTGTGAAATGGTAACGGGTACAAATGTACCCCTGCCATTTCACAAAAAAAGTGTGAAAATGGTAAAAAATTACATGACACGGCTTGGGGACAAGTCCTTTATTAAAAAATTAAAAAATAAAAATGTCCCACGTAGTCTTTTTCTTCTTCTCTTGCTCCGCCGATGGACTGAAAAAGAAAAAAAAACACACGCCGCCACCGATCCGCTTCCATGGGAGGCACCCGCCGTAATGACCATCCTCTCAGGTGACAGTTCTTTTATAACTGAGGGCGGGGCCACACAGTGATATCGCCCAGCCCCCTCCCAGTTAGAATCACTCCCTAGGACACACTTAACTCCTTTAGTGCCCCCTAGTGGTTAACCCCTTCACTGCCAGTGTCATTTACACAGTAATCAGTGCATTTTTAATCACACTGATTGCTGTATAAATTACAATGGTCCCAAAAATGTGTCACAAATGTCCGATGTGTCCGCCATAATGTCGCAGTCCTGATAAAAATGGCAGATCGCTGACATTACTAATACAAAAAATAAATAAATAAAAATGCCATAAAACTATATCCTATTTTGTAGAAACTATACATTTTACGCAAATGAATCAATATACGCTTATTGCGATTTTTTTTTAACCAAAAATATGTAGAAGAATACATATCGGCCTAAACTGAGGAAAAAAATAGTTTTTTTATATATTTTTGGGGGATATTTATTATAGCAAAAAGTAAAAAATACTGCGTTTTTTATTTTCAAAATTGTCGCTCTTTTTTTGTTTATAGCGCAAAAAATAAAAACTGCAGAGGCGATCAAATACCACCAAAAGAAAGCTATGTTTGTGAGAAAGAAAGGGCGTCAATTTTGTTTGGATACAGCATTGCACGACCGCACTATTGTCAATTAAAGCTACGCAGTGCCGAATCGCAAAAAACATTCTGGTCTTTGGGCAGCCAAATGGTCAGGGGCTGAAGAGGTTAAAGTGGTTAAAGATCTGAGGTCTTTTTGAGGTCATGTCATGCTCTTTTTCTATTACAAGGGATGTTTACATTTCTTGTAATAGGAATAAAAATGACACAATTTTTTTTTAAAAGAACAGTGTAAAAATAAAAAAATAAAAGGTAAAATAAATAAGCAAAAAAATTTAAATTAAATGCGCCCCGTCCCACTGAGCTCGCGTGCAGAAGCGAACGCATACGTGAGTAGTGCCCATATATGAAAACAATGTTAAAACCACACATGTGAGGTATCTCCGCGATCGGTAGAGCGAGAGCAGTAATTCTAGCCCTAGACCTTCTCTGTAACTCAGCACATGCAACCTGTAGAATTTTTTAAACATCGCCTATGGAGATTTTTAAGGGTAAAAGTTTGTCGCTATTCCATTCTTTTCTGTAGCGATATGAGGTGAAATTGAAGGCTTGGTTGGTCGAGTTTCGAAATCAATGTTGATACCATTGGATTACAAAATGCATGAATTTTCTGATTTTCAAAAGAAATTTTGTTTGGAATTGGACCCATGTATGGTCTGCATAAGTGTAGACTTCTGGGAAAATCAGTGAGCCAATCACACAAACAGGAAATTACATATCTGGGGGGCGTACTGTACACCTCCAGGTAGCCATATTGCAAAAATTACAGTGCTGCAAATTGAAAAGGAAAGGTAATTTTTAATAACATTCAATTACAAAATGACTTGTGTTGCAAATGTATATGCTATATTATTTTTTCTTCATTCGCTATATATTTTTTCCCACAAAAGTGGAGTTACCCTTAGGCCCATGTTAAAATTGATCCAATTTGGCATGTGATTTGACATGTCAAATCACATGCCAAATCGGCGGCTATTGCCGGCAGTGGCACCGTTCGAATGATTGGCTGTCACAGCGGTCACATGATTTGAAAGCTCCGGATGGCTAATATGGACCAGGAGCCTTCTGGTAACCGCCGGCTACCATGCTGGGAGCATACAGAGAGTGCGCTCTCAGCACAGTAAGCATTTGAGGCTGGGTTCACAATATAATATGCAGCGGCTCACAGCAGGAGTCCAGTGCGTCTCCATTTACCCCTTAGGTCTGATTTAAGCCCAAATTTTTTGCTGAATTCGGACCTGAAATGGACCAAAAGACGCTCAGGGCTGCTGCAGAGATGTGTGAACCATAGAGAGCCAGTCACAGTCTCCTGCTATGCAAATTGAATGCAGGGAAATTCGCATAGGTGTGAACCCAGCCTTAAACAGGGCCACATAAATGCAGCCGCTCGGCGTGAAGGCTCATATGTGCATATGTGTGTTTGGCCAGCATGAAGAGGTTAAAGAGACTCTGTCACCTTGTCTATTCAGGACAAAGTGACAATGTGTTTGCAAAGGCCTTCGACCCACGTATAGTGGTCAGACACATCCCCTGCTGAGGCACAGCTAGGCTCTCCAATCAGCAGGGAACATGAATTTGGATTGCAGAGCAATGTGTTTCTCACAGCGGGGGCATGTCAGACCACTGTAGAGAGCCCGCTGCTTCCACATAGAGAACAAAGGTCCTTCTTTACACCATGCTGGCTGAGGACAGGCTTTTATAATCAGACTGTGCCTGCTTAACAAACAAACTGTATTTCTCTGATAACCTTTTCTGTTTGATGCACCTGGGATGTACCGTATATACTTGAGTATAAGCCAACCCCAATATAAGCCGAAGCACCTAATTTTACCACAAAAAACTGGGAAAACGTATTGGCTTGAGTATAAGCCTAGGGTGGGAAATGCAACAGCTACTGGTAAACAATGCCCATCTGCAGCCTCACTGTGCCCATCTACAGCCTCACTGTGCCCATCTGCAGCCTCATTGTGCCCATTTGCAGCATCACTGTGCCAGCCTCACTGTGCCCATCTGCAGCCTCACTGTGCCCATTTGCGGCCTTACTGTGCCCATTTGCAGCCTCACTGTGCCCATTTGCGGCCTCACTGTGCCCATCTGCAGCCTCACTGTGCCCACCTGTACCTTTTATTACAAACAGCGGGTGTCTTCCACTGTGTCATGCTACTGCAGTCTTAACTGTTCGGCAGCCGTCCACTATAACAAAGCCCCGCCTCCTCCTCGTCCTGATAGACGGAACACTGATTCAGTTTCCCAGTATTGTATCAATGTTCAGTGTTCCGTCTATCACAGATGAGGAGGAAGCAGGGCTTTGTCACAGTGGACGGCCACCAAACAGTTAAGACTGCATAACACAGCGGGAGACCCTCACTCGAGTATAAGCCGAGGGGGGGGGGGGGCTTTTTCAGCATAAAAAATGTGCTGAAAAAGTCGGCTTATACTCGAGTATAAACGGTATTTAGCTGATTAAAACTGAAAGTCCAATTGGGCTTTCTGTTGTGAGTTGAATTAAAGACTAAAGAAAAATAATGAAAAGCAAATACGAAGTCATTACACTAAATATTATTTCAAGATGTATTTTTGCAGCTTAATAAGGCAGAGCAAAAAAGGGAACAGCTGGCTGGCTATTAATACTGCTGGCAGGATGTTTCACTATTAGTCTCTTGACCATGTTTGTCTTTGCTTAGCATATTAGAGTCACAGCTGGGCTGTTCAATAAGAAGCTCATTGCCTCCATTCGACTACAATTGATCTTATTATACAATACATTGACGTCATCCTTATTTGCGCTCATTTACAACAGAGATAAAAACAAACTAAAGCAATTTCTAAGTACATAAAGTTGAAAGTGAGTCTCAGGTTTCTTTGATATCATACCAAGCACAGCAATATAAGCAGTTTTCATTAACAGACATGAATGAATATATTAAAAGTATAATATAACAATATTTTAATAGGATCAGTATATATAATAAGATCTGAGTAAATATATCGCATGTATAGTGGAAGGGTATTATAGGTATAGGGTATAGTGGTTAGCATTTGTATTCTGCTGTAATACATATTTGGATCAATAATCATTATGGATGGCCTCACACTGGCAGATGTCTCAGTGGGAATGATGGGCAGTTAGGCATCCTGCAGTCCTGATTTTACTACCATACTATAGCAGTCCATCATGATGTTCCTCCCAGACAGGACTGACCAGTAAATACAGCACACAAACAGTGACATCAGTCACAATCTGAAGGCAAGCTATATATATACCATGGTTCAAGGAAGGAAGGGTAACCCGTAGAAGTCACACATCTATGGTGTCCTACTGCAGTGAACGGAGTGGCAACCTCAGCTTGGACTCCGACCAGGCCTAGGACCAAGGAAAAGTCAAGTGTTTGCACTAAACTTGAAACTTACTATTATCATTACTCAGGCTATGTTCTTACCTAAGTGTCATGTTTTCAAGTGTTTTTAAGTGTTTTTCAAGCATTTTTGGAGCAGAATTGCACATTTTTGCAGCTTTTGTCAGGTATTTTTTTCAGGCATTTTTCAACTAAAAGGCATGAAGTGCTGCTGAAAACGAAGTGGAGATCTGCTGTTTGAGCAGAAAATGCTTATAAAAAAACGCTTGAAAAAAACTCATGTTGTGCTTTTCAGGCGTTTGTAATGAAGTCATGGGGACAAAAACACTAAATTCTACCTGAAGAGTAGCTCATGTACTTTTTTTAACGACAGGCTTTTGCTACAAGTGACAGAACCCTCAGATGTGAACAAGGATATTGAATACAATAGGATTTTGCTAGAGCGTTTTTGAGCTTCTAGCTACAAGCCATGAAACGCTCAAGTGTAAAAGGAACCTCAGTCAATATTAGTCTTGTGGACTACTTAGGCAAAATTTGCTTTGCTTTCAAACACATAACATCACTGGACCCATTGGTCCACAAAGCCAATCATAACTCTAATGCCCCGTACACACGGTCGGACTTTGTTCGGACATTCCGACAACAAAATCCTAGGATTTTTTCCGACGGATGTTGGCTCAAACTTGTTTTGCTTACACACAGTCGCACAAAGTTGTCGGAATTTCCGATCGACAACCACGCGGTCACGTACACCACGTACGACGAGACTAGGAAAGGCAGGTTCAGAACCAAGCGCAGCACCCTTTGGGCTCCTTTTGCTAATCTCGTGTTAGTAAAAGTTTGGTGAGAGACGATTCGCGCTTTTTCAGACTCGTGGCTTTCAGATCGTTTTCTGCTGTTCAGTTTGTGCTTGTGGGTTTGTATCTGCTCTTCAGAGCGTGCAGTCAGTTCGTATCAGAGTTTTCTGTGTGATCTTGCCTGCTCGTTGCTGTTTTTCAGGTCGCTCTTCACAGGCCTTGCTGTTCTTCAGTGCGTTCTGTTACTTCGTTCTGAGCAGCCGACCGTTTTCTAGCCATGTTTCGTATGCATACTCCTCGTACAGTTCGTGCTGTGCGGGGGCTTGGTGTTGGGGTCCTGACCTTGACACAAGTCCAGTCCATGAACAGGGTGGGGAGGAGTTCATGGACCAAGAATTGGTTGCTTCAGCGTCACCAGTTCTCTCATATGCCTTTGCTCCGTGAGATCCGTGAGAGTAACCTGATGATTTCAGGAACTTTCTCAGGATGACGGACCCCGTGTTTCACCGTTTGTTGGCTTCGCTGACCCCTTATATCAGCAGTCAGGATACCTGCATGAGGCAAGCCATCACTCCGGAGCAGAGGTTGGTCGCTACCTTGCGGTATTTGGCCACAGGGAGAAGCCTGCAGGACCTCAAGTTCTCGACAGGCATCTCCCCCCAGGCTCTTCTTTGTGGACATTTACTGCTTGTGTTTGTTTGAGCTGACCCTGACAGAAATCTGTGGAGTGCAGAAAATGTCGTGATTGTGTAACCTTATACAAAGCACTGTTGGCTGTTATTTACTAAATGCAAAGACACTTTTCACTACAAGTGCACTTGCAACTGCACTGAAACTGCACTTGTAGTGCAAAGTGGATTTCCCCTTAGGAAATAACCCCCATTTTCTCCTAAAACAACAATTACATCACCCCAAAAGTGTTGTAGTGTTGAGACAATAATCCACACATTCTTGATGAACAATCTTTTTAATACCTGCACAATCACATGTGCATTTACCAAAGGTTTTTCTGACAAACCAACATGTTTGTTGTATACCAATTTTTGTGGTGTCATTATCCAAAATCAAAATGTGCATTTTATAGAAAACAGGCCTGTGTAAAACCCACAAGAAAGACACAAATCTTGATCTTACAAAGTTCACATTTGGTAGAACTGGAAGGCAATATCAGACATGAGTATTTAGGAACTGTGTTTGATATTGCGTTCAGATGGGGGGAAATCACCCCTGGAAAAGTCAAATTTGGAAGATGCACACCAATTTCACAATGTCAACATGTGCTAGCTGCCATCATGGGGGATCAAGGGACGTGTTTTGGGGGAGAAAGCCCTTCCTCGCCGCTACTTTATTATTGAGGAAGGGGTTGCACCCCCAAAACGCGTCCATTGATCTCCCGTGATGGCAGATAGCACACGTTGGCACATTGTGTGCATCTTCCAAATTTGGCTTTGGGAAAAATCACAAAAACATTTCGCACATTGTAGCACACAAAAGAAGAAAGTGATTTGGAGGGGCTTTAAACTCGCCCCAAAACATCAATGATGTTTTTATATTTTGGAATAACATCATTGATGTTTTGCTTGATGTTTTCCAATTGTAAATTACACCCCATGATCTCCCCGATCAGGATCTGGGCACTTTCGGATGTGAAAGGATCTGGATCCACAACCTCACGATCACCTAAAAAGAGAGGAACCCCAAAATAAATTAGGTTTCAAAAAAATGCCGCAATTCATCTCTTATCTGAGCCTGTGGTCGCAGATACTCACCTGTTGTGGTAACTACTTCCACCACGTCTTCATCCTCCTGCTCATCTTGGGTTGGTGTTAGTTCCCCTTCTTCCAGGGGGGGGGGGCTCTGGTCTCCTCGGATGAGGGGTGTCCTCCGAGTCTTTTCTCCCCTATGTAAAACAAAAATGGTATAATTAGCACACAGATATTTAATGTCAGAACTATAAAGATGAAACATTGCTTGGAAGTGGGGTACAATTATCTATTTTAGCAGAGTTCCAACATGTAGCTTTTTTAGTGTCCTTTGTCAAGCTGCAATACTTTACCTGTTTGGTAAAAGCTTCACAGATGTAGCCCCCCCTATAGTATACACTGGAGCACCTGTGTGGCCCCCTAATAAAAATGGTGTTCTTGTGTCCCACACTAGTGCTCCAGTGTCCAGATGTGAAAACAGCTGCTCAGTGTCCTTTCCTTACACACAATCTAGTTTGCATTTCATTCTAGTAACAAAGCCATCTACACAACCCAATTCTTTGAAGACAAGTATAGGGCGTCAAAATGGTGGCCAAATGCATATGGCCTAAACAATGGTATTTTATCGTCCGAAATAACAATGTGCGAATAATGTGCCCATGAACATGAAAGTTGCCATTTTAAACTGTACAACAGTTCCTAAAAGCACATGGAGCAGCATGAACGTAATAAACATAAAGAATAGGAACACAGCACAACAACTTACTTTTTTGCAGCACTCTCCGGATCTTTCTGTACTGCTCATGTTCTCGTAATTTCAGGTCCGACCACCGTTTCCTGAGCTGATCTTTCGATCGTCGTACCCTGAATTTCCGGTGCAGACTCCTGACCACTTTCGCCATGATCTTGGCCTTTCAGGCATTGGGGTTGGGGTAAGGCCCATACTTTCCATCATAGTCGGCCTTCTTCAGGATGTCCGCCATCTCCAACATCTCCCCAAAGGACATATTTGAGTCCTTTAATCTGCTTCTGGATCGGGACGTTTCAGGCTCTGGCCTTTCCTCCTCCTCCTCCTCCTCGTTGCTACAATTAGCATGATCCTGCTGTCTATCCGCCATGTGCTCTTCCCCCACTGCGCCGAATGAAAAGGGGCGGGGAATAGACTAGAAAGAATGTCAGGGGCGGGCGGAGTTATACGCATGTGCAGTGTGTATAAATCGTAACGCGCGCGTCTTACGTACGATCTGTGAGCGGAGGAAGGAGCATCGGAGACGCCGATCGTGCTAACGAAGGTAGGATCTAAACTTGGGCCTATACTGCTTCGAAATGGAAGCCTATATTGTAACAAGATTAGGGGAGTTTGGCCTGACATTAGGGTTTGTCTTGTGTTGTGTCTTACAGAGAAAATGGATGGGTTCAACGACCACAATTTCCTTCTCCTGTTCATAGACAAGTACAGGGAGCTGCCCTGTCTGTGGCAAGTGAGACACCCCCACTATAATCACAAACAGAAGAGGCAGACAGCGCTGGAGAAACTGCTGGAGTTGGTGAAGCCGGTGGTCCCCACAGCAACCATCCCTTATTTGAAAGCTAAAATTGGTGGCCTGAGGAGCACTTATCTTAGGGAGCGCAAGAAGGTCACAGATTCCCAGAGGTCCGGAGCTGCAGCAGATGACGTTTATGTCCCCAGGCTGTGGTACTTTGAGAGACTGCGATTTCTGTCAGACCACACTGAAGTCAGGGAATCCCTCTCTACTCTTCCTTCCACGCTTCCTTCCATACCAGCTGAGGCTTCCGATGTCCAACCTGGGCCTTCCAGCCAGGAAGAAGTGGAGGAGCCCAGCTGGAGTCAGGTATAGCATTCTTCTACAGATTTCTGGGCAATAAATAAATGATGTTTACTAGATATTATTATTGATCATTAATTGCTGATTAAAAAAAGTGCTTTACATATCAATAGACAGTAGTGGGCACCCAAAATTGGGAAAAGAATGAAAACTGCTGGGCTCAGAAGGATAGTCTGTTATATTTGTTAACATTCAATTTGCAGCAGTCAGGAGGTGAAAATTGTGTGTGATTGATGAATAAAAAACTAAAACTATGTCCCTTTTTCATACACAGGAAGACCTCAGCCAGGAGGAGGTTGTGGAATGTGGCAGTCAGGAGGAGGCGGGGATTAGTGGCAGCCAGGAGGAGGTGGGGCTAAGTGTCAGCCAAGAGAAGCCAGGGACAAGTCGCAGCCTGACTGAGTCTCAGGTCCCTCCCCTCCGCCTGCCATATAAACGAGCCAGGAAGGCCACTCCGAGTCCCGTGCAGGATTCAGCGTACAGGCTGATCCAGGAGGCTTCTGCGTCCCTCCGAGCCTTCCCCAGTCCTGAAGAGGCCTTTGCCTGCATGGCTGCCACAAAATTGCAGGGCATGCAGGAGGGTCAACGCAAGATCTCTGAGGACCTGATTTATAAAGTCCTTTGTAAGGGGGAGAGTGGGGAACTGACACACAAGACGGATGTCATGGAGAGGGACGATCCTCCTCCTCCTCCTCCTCCTGCTGCCACAACTCCACCACCACAGCCAAAGGCTGGAAGGAAGCCTGGAAAGAAGACCTGAGAGTGATTGCCCTGGGTTCAGTCTGGTCTGACAGAAGCTGCAGTCTCTTGTATGACCACAGCCTGGGGACACAGATGTCATCTGCTGCTTTCCGGATCTCTGGGACTTCTGGACCAGACTGCCCTCCCTTATGATATGGACTCCTCAGGCCACCAATTTTGCTTTTAAATAGTTGATGTCTGCCCCGGGGGTCCAAGGCTTCGCCCACTTCTGCAGTTTCTCCAGCGTTGCCTCCCTCTTTGTTTAGTTGTGAGCCCTTAATAAAATATTTTGGGGTAAATTCTACTCTCCTGTGTGTGTTTTCATCCAAAAAAGACAGTTTGTTGGTGACGATTCAGGTACATTTCTAAAGTACAATGTGAAATTAACAAGGGACAACAACACCAAACAATCTCCTACAGATTAAATAGAACAACATATTAGTGGTGTTGTGGGAACTTGTCACAAAAAACACACAAACATTTTCGGGAATACAAATCAAAATCACGAAAAAAAAAAAAAAGAAAAAAGAGAAACACAAAAAAAGAATCTACATTAAAGTCCAAAAAAAAAAAAAAATTTTGTTGTCAGATGTGAGAAATCAAAATATATTGAGGGAATCCCGATAAATAGTAACGAAATAAGTTTTTGAGAAGTCTGTGTGAATATGAGCAGCAAAATTACTTAATTCTTGTCACATTATAAAGAAGAAGAGAGTGCGCTGTATTAAACCATTTTGAACATTGCAGCGTGACGAAAGTGCTGTATCCATTCCGAACGCTACGTTTACCAGAACGAGCTGTCCCGTGTCGGAATTTCTTCTGAGCATGCGTGGCACTTTGTGCGTTGGAACAGGCCACACACGGTCGGAATTGACGCGATCGGATTTTGTTGTCGGAAAATTTTATCTCCTGCTGTCCAACTTTGTGTGTCGGAAAATCCGATGGAAAATGTCCGATGGCGCCCACACACGGTCGGAATTTCCGACAACACGCTCCGATCGGACATTGTCCATCGGAAAATCCGACCGTGTGTACGGGGCATAAGGCTCGGTTCACACTGGATGCCAATGCAGCTCCCAGCAAGAGTCCTGTGCGTCCTGGTTCATTGTTTCTGGTCTGATTTCAGCCCAAATTTTGGGCTGACTTCGAACCTGAAATGGACCAAAAGACGCATAGGGCTTCTGTGCAAATTCGTACCGGAGCCGCATCGGAGATATGTGAACCGGCTCCATAGAGAAATGGTCACATTCTCCTGCTATTGCGAATTGGATGCGGGAATTCCGCATCCAATTTGCAATAGTGTAAACCCGGCCTAATGCTAACCCAAGTCCTTTGTTGTTAAACAAAGCCATGTGATGTCATAGCAGTGTTGCAATGGCTCTGATAAGCAACAACAAAAACATTTTTTAAAGCGGAACTTTACTGAAAAAATTGAAGTGGTTGTAAAGGCACAAGGTTTTTCACCTTCATGCATTCTATGCATGAAGGTACAAAAACCTTCTGAGCCTACCTGAGCCCCTTTCCGATCCAGCGATGTCTACGACAGCCTTGCCTCTCCCGAGACTCGCACTCTTGATTGACTTTTGGCAACAGCTTGAGCCATTGGCTCCCACTGCTGTCAATCACAACCAGTGAGCCAATCAGGAGATGGAGGGGACGGGGCCACGCCACGGCTCCATGTGTGAATGGACACGTGGAGTCGCTGATCGGGAGGGTGCCCCAATTGCAAGCTGCTTGCTGTGGGGGCTCCCAGCAGGTGGGAGGAGCCAGGAGCGCTGGCAAAACCACTACAGAGCAGGTAAGTATAACATGTTTGTTATATATATATTTTTTAATGAGACTTTACAATCACTTTAAGTCCTGCTAGATAACTTCAGGCTGGCCTTTTTGCAGTTATAGCTATGTAAAGCATTAAAAATAAGTGACTGGACTTTTTAAAACCAAGTAATACGCTGGCTTAACCTGCTCTGTACATGCTCAGTTGCTCATCTAGAGGCCGATCTGCTGACAGTATAAAGATTTACTGCTGCTCAGGGGCTCTGGGCTTCAGCAAAATGGCAGCAATAAGAAACAAGAACAACGCTGGAGGCAATTTACAGCACACACTGATTTTGGCAGCATAATTAATAATGTGGAATGTAGGTTTCTTTCTAAAGAACCTTATTTTTTATCAAGGTGCTATAGGTAATAAAAGTAAGAATACTGATACATGTGACATTTAAAGCTGACCTCTAGTCAATCAGCTAAAGGAAAGGATACGTTACATAGATGGGAACAGATGTGCCTGCAAAAGGTTTGTTTTTCTGCTCATTTATATTGAAAGTTTACACCATGTTTCCAGACAATTTAGCCCATCCTGGAGACCTGACATTTCTCTACCACATTTGAAATGTATCTAAACACAAGTACAAATATTAAATGTATTGAAGCTTTCCATCTTTAAGTGTGGTATCTTTATTCTATTTCTTATGGCTTTTTCCATTTATTTTACACTGGTGATCCTACCAGTAACACACTTCCTGTCATGCGAGTGACAAAACACACTCACTTTATTGTGTCTATGTAGGAGCAATGTTGTCATTGTCATGTCAACTTGTTAATGGATAAGTAAAGCTTTGTTTTTTTTGTTTTTTTTTTAAACAAACATGCCATACTTACCTCCTCTGTGCAGTTGGTTTTGCACAGAGTGGCCCCCAAAACTGTTCTTCTGGGGTCCCTCAGCAGCGCTTCTGGCTCCTCCTCTTCTCGAGTGCCCCTCGGGGCACTCGTGTGGGCGTGCTCCCGTATCCTGCTGCGTCCATTGACACTGACAGCAGGACTCGGCCCCGCCCCCGGCTCCCGCATCATTGGATTTGATTGACAGCAGCAGGAGCCAATGGCTGTGCTGCTATCAATCTATCCAATCAGGGCCTGAGAACTTGACACATTCCTTGTCAGTTCGGTAATGGCCCATTACAGGCAGGAACTCACAGTCCCTTTACAACAGCACATATGGAGTGAAACAGAATGTGATCTTTCCTTCTGTACCCCCTTGTGACCATTGGTTCCAGCTCTACTTCTTCAGGCAATGCCAGCCCACCTGGCTGCAACTGCCTCCTTACACCAGTCTGCCCAACTGATTATTCATTAGACCACCCAGCTGACTCTCTCTCTGGAGATCACTCAGGGAAAAAGGTAGAAGACTTAAGCTCACCACTGTCTTCAAGGGAGACTGGCTACATGTGGCAGTCTCCCCCTTTGTTAGTTCCCATCAGTGTTGCAATACTCACGCTGTCCTCTCTTTATACTCTCTCTGTCCTCTCTTTGCCCCTGTGATTCCAGGAAAGCTTCCTCCCTTGTGTCTTTGGTAGGATCCTTCCAGCATCTGAGCCCCAGCCCAAGGCAGCACACTCCCCCTTCCAGACTAGGGAGTACCCCTCAGGGCCTCTGACAGCCTCCTCAACACTGCATCTCCATTTCCACCCAACTGCCTCTGCTGGCATGACTCATCAATATTTAAACCCTCCCTGGCTCCCTGCCAGGCCCACTTTTGGGGATAGGCCATGGACTTCCAAAAAAAGCTGAGAAGCCCCTCCTAGGCTCCACCCACTATCTTCCAGAATGTTCTCCAACACTCTGGAAACAGGGGGAGGCATCAGAGAGCTGCTGAGATGAGTAACCCAGCCCTGGCCTCTAATAACCCTGACCCAAGTGACTCAGGTTATTCCTGGCCAGAATATATTTTGCCTAATCTACCAATACTAGTAGCACACAATAGAGGTGCTACAAGTACATTTACCAGAACAAAAAGGAGCAACATTTATATTTAGGATTTACATATACATTAAGTAATACAACTAGGGCTAGTCCCTGTCCTCAGCCTTTGTATAGACAGGGAAAGTGAAGCAGTAGGCTCTCTGTTGCTCCGCTCTCTCTCAACTTTAATTCACTAAAATTTTTACAATTTCCCTGTAATTACTCCTGTACATTGGTCAGCCATATTTGCCGCATAGTAGTTCAGTGCAGTGCAGAATTTTACTGCTCCTTTACTATATCAAGTGAAAAATTTAACAAGCAAATACCTTTACAAGGAAGGTTGACTGTTTTTCTCTTTATCCTTGCATTTCTTGGGTAGACAAGTCAACCCGACTGTGTAGAACCATACGGGTTGCCAGTAATATAAACCCTAAATTCTAACCCAGGGCTGCCCCCTATAATTATGAAAGGCCATGGTCATCATCAATCTACACCACTAATGTCTCATGGCAGCATTACTAAAGGGGCAAGTTTTATGGCACAGAAGAACTGACTAAGTGTCATGCCAATAAGAGGGATACTGAAAGCTTATGCTCTTTCGAGCAAAACTCAACTGACAGAGATTCCTGGACAGCATTAGTAGTTACTGATTGATTTCTCCTTCCCTGGAATTGTGTTTTAAATGTCTTGTGACTCATTAAGTGATGTTTACGGAAAGCCAGAGCATTCATTATCACACCGTATGGGGGAGGAATGATGCCAGGAGAGTAATCTAAAATAGATTTTACATCATTTTTTTGAAGAAGCCTCAGTGTCATAGACCAAAAAGTTTAATGAGTTGTCATGGGTTGGCTGCTGTACATCTTCATAGTTTTAGAGCCCATAGCAATTTACTTGTAAATGTTTTACAACACCAACACAAGTTGGGCAAGTATCTCTTGGGTAAACAGAGATGTTATGTTGTACAAACAAATAGCAATTAGACTTTTACCTACTTAACCTTGGTTGCATGGTAATACATAATATGTTTTTATATTGTATTTATATTTGTATTCTTATCCTTTAGGAAGTAGGCTTACTATATTGTTCCCCTAACTCCAGATAATTCTTATTTTTCAAAGGTTCAACCCAATACAGGACTCTTCTTGCCATGCAAATTTGTTGATCCAGCACATGTAGCTTTGCGTTCAATTTTTGCTTCCATATTATGCAGTTAAATCTAAGAAGGGTAACTCCACGAGGCCACCTCACTATTTTAGAATATTTAGTCATCTGCTATTAGCCCATTAGTGTGTGGCACTCTGCAATGCAAGGGAGCCAAAGGACTCTTTTACCAGTTTGTAAACTGAATAAGTTCACCCTCTCCTAATCTGTGTAAACCAATTTGCTCATTGCTAATGAGAACTTAGTCCAAGCTGCTACCATTTACACATTGCATGACAACAGTGACCTGTTTTTCTTGCCAGAAATGAAGTGAATCTGGCCTTGAAGGGACAGAAAATGTGTTATTCCCTGGATTACCTTGGTGTAATTAAATGGAAAAACCTGAGTAAATTTCAAAACAGCCAATTTTTGGTTGTGAGTTCTGAAACACTTTAAACAAGGAACTGGAGAACTGTTCAGCTTTCCTCAATGTTATATAGCCAAACCCAGAAAACTCATTGTCAGTACAAATACAGCCAGACCCCCATAACCTAATTGCAAAAGCCCTGTCAGGAATCCACAGTTAGGAATTTACTACAGTTAGCCTAGGACACTTTACTTAGTACCTGCAGGGCTTCACCCCACCTATCCACCCAGTTCAGAAAATATTACCTTCTCGTTTTAGATGTATACAGCATGAATTTTATATTTTTTATTAAATCATATCCTTTTGAGATATTCTATTTTTCTATGGAAAATAATTTAAACTGTGCAATATTTTACATTTTCCAGCAAGTTGAAAGTCTGTTCATATTTCATGGTTGGGCTGCAAATACCTCTAATGCACAATAAGAGAAGGAAGATGATTAATCTGCAACTACTGAGAATATTTAAAAATAAGTGTTTGAGTTGCATGAATGTTTCAGGTAATACATTTCTTGTTTAGACCAGCTATATATCCTTGAGATGACAGAGTGCTTGAGATTTTCCTAACATACAATATATGGATCAGATATGTTATGAGAAAATTATTTATTCATAGCTTTCCAAACCTTAACAGAGTGACCATCAATACATTGAATATACTGTATATTGGGTAGACTTCACATCCGTAACATCTCTAAAATTCGCCCCTTTTTAACTAATGAACCACCAAGCTACTCATTCACTCCCTTGTTATCTCTCGCTTTGACTTTTGCAATTTCCTTTTCATTGGCCTACCTCTCCATAGGCTATCCCCTCTTCTGTCTATCATGAATGCTGCTGCCAGACTCATCCACCTTGCCAACCACTCAGTGTCTGCCACCCCTCTCTTACGATCCTTCCACTGGCTTCCGATTGCCCTGCGAATGAAATAAAAAATACTAACAACAACATACAAAGCCATTCAAAACTGTTCCCCAAGCTACATCACCAATCTTGTCTCCAAATATTACCCAAACCGTCCTCTACACTCCTCTCAAAACCTCCCGCTCTCTTGTCTCCTCCTCCCATGCTCATCTGCAGGACTTCTCCAGAGCCACTTCCATCCTCTGGAACTCTCTGCCTCAGCCTGTGCAGCTATTTTCTTCTCTGGCTGCCTTTAGGTGATCCCTGAAATCTGAAGCCTATTACACCTCCAACTAACTGAACTTTTACCTCTTCCATCAGCTCATCCCTCTTGTGCCACTTGCCCCACCCTATTAGATTGTAAGCTCTTATGAGCAGGGCCCTCTTAACCCTTTTGTATTTTATTGTATTGGAACTACATTGTCTCCCTTTATATTGTAAAGTGCTGTGCAAACTGTAGGCGCTATATAAATCTTGCATTATAATAATAATATTAATAATAATAACAACAATAATAGCATTATTGTATTGTAACATATGCCAATGCCATATGTTTTATTCAATATTCTACCTGACTAAGTAGGATATCTGACATGAAAGAAACAATTAATATTGACAATAATTATAATAAATATATATATATATATATATATATATATATATATATATATATATATATATATATATACAGTTGTGCTAATAAGTTTACACACCCTGGCAGAATTTATGATTTCTTGGCCATTTTTCAGAGAATATGAATGATAACACAAAAACATTTCTTTCATTCATGGTTAGTGTTTGGCTGAAGATGTTTATTATCAGTCAACTGTGTTTACTCTTTTTAAAACATAATCACAACAGAAACTACCCAAATTACCCTGATCAAAAGTTTAAATACCCTGGTAATTTTGGCATGATAACATGCACACAAGTTGACACAAAGGGGTTTGAATGGCTATTAAAGGTAACCATCCTCACCTGTGATCTGTTTGCTTGTAATTAGTGTGTGTGTATAAAAGGTCAGTGAGTTTCTGGACTCCTGGCAGACCCTTGCATCTTTCATCCAGTGCTGCACTAATGTTTCTGGATTCTGAGTCATGGGGAAAGCAAAAGAATTGTCAAAGGATCTGCAGGAAAAGGTAGTTGAACTGTATAAAACAAGAAAGGGATATAAAAGATATCCAAGGAATTGAGAATGCCAATCAGCAGTGTTCAAACTCTAATCAAGAAGTGGAAAATGAGGGGTTCTGTTGAAACTAAACCACAGTCAGGTAGACCAACTAAAATTTCAGCCACAACTGCCAGGAAAATTGTTAGGAATGCAAAGAAAAACCCACAAATAAATTCAGGTCAAATACAGGACTCTGAAAATGTGGTGTGGCTGTTTCAAGATGCACAATAAGGAGGCACTTGAAGAAAGATGGGCTGCATGGTCGAGTCTTCAGAAGAAAGCCAGTACTACGCAAATGCCACGAAGTATCCCTTACAATATGCCAAACAGCGCAGAGACAAGTCTCAAACCTTCTGGAACAAAGTCATTTGGAGTGATGAGACCAAAATTGAGCTTTTTGGCCACAACTATAAACGCTACATTTGGAGAGGAGTCAACAAGGCCTATGATGAAAGGTACACCATTCCTACTGTGAAACACGGAGGTGGATCGCTGATGTTTTGAGGATGTGTGAGCTACAAAGGCACAGGAAATTTGGCCAAAATTGATGGCAAGATGAATGCGGTATGTTATCAAAAAATACTGGAGGAACATTTGCATTCATCAGCCAGGAAGTTGTGCATGGGACATACTTGGACATTCCAACATGACAATGATCCAAAACAGGTCATGTCAACCTGTCATTGGCTACAGCAGAATAAAGTGAAGGTTCTGGAGTGGCCATCTTAGTCTCTTGACCTCAATATCATTGAGCCACTCTGGGGGAGATCTCAAACGTGCAGTTCTTGCAAGACAGCCCAAGAATTTACAGGAATGGGCAGCTTTACCATCTTAGAAGATAAAGAGCCTCATTCACAAGTACCACAAAAGACTTCAAGCTGTCATTGATGTTAAAGGGGGCAGTACATGGTATTAAGAACTGGGGTATGCAAACTTTTGATCAGGGTCATTTGCGTAGTTTCTGTTGTCATTATGATTTAAAAAGAGTAAACACAGTTGATTGATAATAAATGGCTGCAGCCAAACACTAACCATGAGTGAAAGAAAAGTTTTTGTGTTATCATTCATATTCTCTGAAAAATGGCCAAGAAATCATAAATTCTGCCAGGGTATGTAAACCTATGAGCACAACTGTATACAGTATATACAGTTGTGCTCAAAAGTTTTTGTCAAAGATATTGTGAAATTTTGGCATTAATATTGAAAATATGACTAATCATGCCAAAAAAACGGTCTTTTATTTAAGGATAGTGATCACATGAAGCCATTTATTATCACATAGTTTTTTGGATCCTTTTTAAATCATAATAATAACAGAAATCACCCAAATGGCCCTGATAAAAAGTTTACATAGCCCGAGGGCTTTCTCACTGGATCGGTGCGCTGGCAGGACGCTCAAAAAAAGTCCTGCAAGCAGCATCTTTGAGGCGCTGTAGGAGCAGTGTATACACTGCTGCCCATAGTAGCATCCTGGGCAGTGCTGGCAAAGTGCTGTTGCAGCGGTGCTTTGCAGGTGCTTTTAACCCTTTTTCGGATGCTAGTGGAGGTTAAAAGTGCCCTGTTAGCGGCTGAAAAGTGCCGCTAAAACGACGGTAAAGCGCCGATAAAAATAGCATCGCTTTACAGCCGACGCCTGGGGTGGCTCAGTGTAAAAGTGCCCTTAGTGTCTGTGTATAAATAGTCAATGAGTTTGTTACCTATCACATGGATGCACTAAGCAGGCTAGACACTGAGCCATGAGGTGGTAGAAAAGAACAGTCAAAAGACCTGCGTAACAAAGTAATGGAACTTTATAAAGATGGAAAAGGATATTAAAAAGATACCCAAAGCCTTGAATAGGCTGTTTAATCCCTTATTAAGAAGTGGAAAATTCAGGGCTCTTTTGATACCAAGCCAAGGTCAGGTAGACCAAGTAAGATTGCAGCCACAATTGGTGGAAGAATTGCCCAGGATATAAAGAAAAACCCACCGGTAACCTCAGGAGAAATATAGGCTGCTCTCCAAAAAGATGCTGTGGTTGTTTTTAAGGAGCACAATTCAACGATACTTAAACAAAAAAGAGCTGCATGCCACAAAAAAGCACAATGAGGCATGTTAAGGTGTTGTTGGGCATATTATAACCAGGCTTTTTTGTGGAACTTGTGCAGTAAAGGCTTCTTTCTGGCAACTTGACCATGCAGCTCTTTTTTGTTCAAGTATTATTGTATTGTGCTCCTTAAAAGCAACCAGACCATCTTTATCCAGAGCAGCCTGTATTTCTCCTGAGGTTAGCTGTGGATTTTTCTTTGTACCCCGAACAATTCCTGTGGCAATTGTGTCTGAAATCTTTCTTGATCTACCTGACCTTGGCTTGGTATCAAGAGATCCCCGAATTTTCCACTTCTTATTAAATGATAGAACAATACTGACTGGCATATTCAAGGCTTTGGATATCTTTTTATATCCTTTTCCATCTTTGTGAAGTTTCATTACCTTGTTACGCAGGTCTTTTGACTGTTCTTTTCTTCTCCCCATGGCTTAGTATCTAGCCTGCTTAGTGCATCCATGTGAGAGCTCACAAACTCATTGACTATTTATACACAGACACTAATTGCGATTTAAAAAGCCACAAATGTGGGAAACTGACCTTTAATAGCCATTTTAACCTGTTTGTGCCACCTTCTGTGTTTGTTCCAAGGCCAAACATTCCAGGGTATGTAAACTTTCCATTAGGGCCATTTGGGTGATTTCTGTTATCATTATGATTTTAAAAGGAGCCAAACAATGATGTGGCAATAAATGGCTTCATGTGATCCCTATCCTTGAATAAAAGACAGATTTTTGGCATGATTAGTCATATTTTCAATATAAATGCCAAAATGTCACAATTTCTGCCAGGATATGCAAACTTTTGAGCACAACTGTATAGTATAAAACTGTAATTTTCCAATTCAGAGGTAAGATAAGACAATTTTGTCTACCAAATATTCTGTGGAGCAGGTATATCACTGAATTAAGTGAAGCATGTTAACGTAATGGTGGGACAAGGGTCGATCCAATACAGGGCTGTTCCTGCCATGCAAAACCTATTCTCAGAAGGGGTAAACACAGCTCAGTGAGTAAAAGATCAATAGGGGTCCAAATATTATATAATATAGCTTGGAACTCAGCCTTCTGGGTTTGCTGCATCATGATGTAGTTGCCAACTCTATAGTCCAAATAAAAGTACCGTATTTATTGGGGTATAACACACACTTTTTCCCCCTTAAAATCAGGGGAAAATCGTGTGTGCGTGTTATACGCCAAACAGCTGCCTCGGAGGGGAAGGAGGGAACGAGCGCCGCCAAACAAGGCAGAGCCAAATCTCCTGTGTACTCGCCTCTGCTTGCAGTCACACCCAGTCCCCCATCCTAGCATTGACGTCCCACCATTGGACCTTTATTATGTCCATCATAAGAGCCGGGCCAAGAGGCGGGACTAGGCGGGACTCCGACCTGAGTACACAGGAGATCCAGCTCTTTTTATTTCGGCCATAATAAGGCTGCAGATGCGCACTGATCATGCTGCAAAGAGGGACAAGACTGCAGATGGGCACTGATCATGCTGCAATGATAGGCAAGGCTGCAGATGAGCACTGATCATGCTGCAACGATAGGCAAGGCTGCAGATGGGCACTGATCAGACTGCAATGATTGGCAAGGCTGCAGATGGGCACTAATCAGACTGCAACGGTTGGCAAGGCTGCAGATGGACACTAATCATGCTGCAATGATGGGCAAGGCTGCAGATGGGCACTAATCAGGCTGCAATGATGGGCAAGGCTGCAATGATAGGCAAGGCTGCAGATGAGCACTGATCATGCTGCAATGATGGGCAAGGTTGCAGATGGGCACTGATCATGCTGCAATGATGGGCAAGGTTGCAGATGGGCACTGATCATGCTGCAATGATGGGCAAGGCTGCAATGATAGGCACTGATCAGGCTGCAATGATGGGCAATTGTGAGGCTGCAAATAGGCACTGATAAGGCTGCATTGATGGGCAATGGTGAGGCTGCAAATGGGCACTGATAAGGCTGCATTGATGGGCACTGACCATTATTTTGCTTCAAAGTAGTTTATTTAAAAAAAAAAAAAAATTTTCCTGAAACTTCCCTTTTAAATTGAAGGTGCGTGTAATACTCCTGTGCGTGTTATACGCCGATAAATATGCGTAATTACCCGTTTTGGATGCACCGCACCATTGCAGCATCATGGGCCCATATGTGAGTCACGGCTGTCAGAGAATCCACGCTCCTGAAAGGAATGAAGGTAGGCAGGGGGTCTATTCACACTTCTCACAATGCAGAAGATAACCAGTAAGAGGTCCAAAAGACACTTTTGCCAGCTAACGGAATGGATTGATTGCTTATTAAGCCACAATGAATGTTCAGTTCACACATCACTCTGTAATAACAGACAAAACACAGAGCTTCTGTATATTAGAGTTGTATATGTTTTTCTCTTCTGACCTTTTAGCATGACTGCATCAAATTATCATAATTTTACTGTTTGTGAATCTTCATAAGCATTCATATGAGTGTGAATGCCCATCCACTGTTGAAAAGGGTAATGCTGCTTCATGAACGTTTCTGGAATTTTTAGAAAAGGCTCCTGACTGTGCATGGTTATTCACAGCTCTCTGACATATTTCACAACACAGCTTATATACAGAGTGCAGTAGAGAGGCATATAATGACTGAAATCTCTCTTATAAGGTATATATGATAAGTTCATACCATATACAGTAAACAATGTGTAAACATTAACCATACATAACAACATAGGCGTGCGCAGGGGGTGTGCCAGGTGTGCCTGGGCACACCCTAATCACCCCGTGCAATGCAGATTCTACCTGCTGATATTTCACCAAAGCCCCCCCAACCGGGGCTCCTAAAAAGATTGTAAAGGATAATAAAAAAAAAAATAAATAATACAAATTAAAAACTACTCACACCATCTACTGCTCTACTGACACTATCCGTGTTTTAAAGCATTTTGGGTGCACACCCTAACGTAATAGGCTGCGCACACCTATGCATAACAAGTAATCTGCCTGGCTCTACAATTAAGAAATCAAAACAGAGTGACAAAGTGTGAGCATGACGAGGATTATGAAAGGCCTGGGGCACCCTGGCTCAAAACAGGAAAATTAGTTCTGCGGCATGCGCAGCACACAGCGGCAAACAATATGTATGGTCAAATTCTGCCTAGTCGATTTATGCACTGCACACATACTGTACTGTATAACACAGTCCTTGTACCCACAAAATATTCCTAATTACTGTACCACAACTGACAGCCTCACAGACACACATAAACCTCAGTACAAAGGATCGTTTTTATTTTAAATTGAACGTTTTTTTTACATATGCTTTTATGCACACAAAAAAAATACAATTTTGTCTATCTGAGCTTGCCTTAAATAAGAACTTCATTAAAACCAGCAACTGTTGGGACAATGAACACCTTGGTCAGGAGTGTCAGGAATATGTAATGTACATCATGATGTTTAGAGTGCAGGAGTCAGGAATGAGTAACTAACACAACAACATATTGGGGGAGATTTACTATAACTGGTGCACACAGAATCTAGTGCAGCTGTGTATAATAACTAATCAGCTTCTATCTTCAGCTTGTTTAATTAAGCTCTGATAATAAAACCTGGAAGCTGACTGATTTCTATGCACAGCTGCACCAGATTCTGTGTGCGCCAGTTAGAGTCTGCAATGGTCCCCCATACATCAGAGTCCGCAGAGTTCCACCTTAAATCAGTGTCTCCAAAGTTCCACCATACACCAGAGTTTGCAGAGTTCCCCCTTACATCAGAGTCCACAGAGTCCTCCCTTTAGGGCTTATTCAGACCAGTCCTCTGTACTGAGGCACTGTCTGCTGTGTATACATCCACATTGGAGCTGCATGCAGCCAGCCTATAGAAGTGGATGCAGAGGCAATGGCTGCATGGACAAAATTGCATGTTAAAATTTGACATGTGGGCAGGAGCGGATGCATGGATCTGAAAGCAGCTGCTGTGTCTGCTTCCACTTCTATGAGCGGCCTGCATGCAGCTCCAAGGTGGATGGACACATGGCAGATTGCAGCTCTGTGCGGGGGACAGGACCCAGTGCCTGTTTGAATGCGTCCTTTCATCAGAATCTGCAGAGTTCCCTTTTACACTGTAATGATGATGTATGAGAGAATTCTGGGGACTCTGATGTAAGAGGAACTCTGATGTAAAGGGGGCTCTGGGTACCCTGGCATAAGGGAGATTGCTGGCAACTCTGATGTAATCAAAGTTCCTTTTTACACCAGAGTTCCCCCTTATATCAGTGTCACCCCCCCCCTTACCTTAGGCTTCCAGTTGCACTTTCTTCTTACATTGTTGTCCATTCCATGCATGTAGGCTGTAGGGCACTGTGGACAGGTGGGCTGTAAGGAATTGCGGACTTTCGAACGGGCTGTAGGGCACTGCAGGCAGCGGTCTATAAGGCAATGTGGTTGGACAGGCTGTAGGGCACTGCAGGCTATCTTGGGCTCATGCCGACTGTTGCTCCTCCTCTCCCTGCCTCCTGTCTTCTTCAAACTACTAGAAACAGACACCAAGTGCCTTGACATCACACACACCGTCCCGGACCCACTCCGTCACCTGAGTTAGGCCAAGCTCAGCTGTCTAATAATCGGCCAGCTCCATGACTGTGCATGTGCAGTATAGAGCCGGGGGAAAACTGCAAAATTTACGGCACTCTTCTCCTGTCTGCAAACATTTACAGTCAGGAGAAAAGTACACTTTTTTTACAAACTGTCCATAAATTTAGGGATGGTTGCCAAACCTGATAGCCATGCATTCCAGTTTAAATTTGATTTTGACTGGAATAGAATGGAGGCACCAATATTTAAATGAATCTATAGCCAAAACTATTTTTTTGTTTTTATTTTGGGTTGAGTAGGAAAGAGTTTAAACCAGATTGTTTTATTTTTTGTTGTCTGTGTCCTATTGGGGAGATTTTCTCAGATTGTCCCAGAGATGCAACAGGAAGTCAGAGGACATCTCTATAAAATGAAGGGAATTCCCTTCTTGACAGCTCTCAATGGTATGGATTTTCCCACTGGAGGACTAACCCCGACATTGTGCTCGGGTCATAATTCTAAACTTTGGGATTTTCTGTCATGAAATTTACAGGGGTTCTATTCTTTCCCTACTCTCTTTAAAAAATAAAAATAAATAAAAATGGCTAAGCATACGCTTTAAAAAACAGCTGTGCTGTTTAAATATTGTATCTAAATATAACTGGCAGGGACGTGTTGACCTTAGCACAGCCGAAGCTCCTAGGCGGAGGCAGATATGCATGCGTAGAAGCGCTCCTGCAGGTGAACGTCTTGCCGGACATAGGCTAAAGCCTATGCGCATGTGCAAAAGTATGAATGCGCACAGGCGAACGCATGCGCGCACATGTTAGCCATTAATGCTGGCTGCAAAAGGCCTAGATAAGGGCAGCAGCTGCACTAGTGCAGTGCTGTCTGATCTGCAGCTTAACCGGTATTCCTACTCCTGTGATCTGTGCTTGATTCCTGTGTTTGACCTGGCTTATCCTGACTACGCTTGCTCTCCACCTATCCCGACCTCTGCTTGCTTTAACCACTTAAGGACAGAGCCTTGTTTTGAGATTTGGTGTTTACTGGTTTAAAACTGTTTTTTTTTTGCTAGAAAATTACTTAGAACCCCCAAACATTATATATATATATATATATATATATATTTTTTTTTTTTTTTTTTCTAACACTCTAGAGAATAAAATGGCAGTCGTCCAATACTTTCTGTCACACCGAATTTGCGCAGCGGTCTTACAAGCGCACTTTTTTGGAAAAAATACGCTTTTTTGAATAAAAAAATAAGACAACAGTAAAGTTAGCCCAATTTTTTTTATACTGTGAAAGATGATGTTATGCTGATTAAATTGATACCCAACATGTCACGCTTTAAAATCGTTCCCGCTCGTGGAATGACGACAAACATTTACACTTAAAAATCTCCATAGGCGATGTTTAAAAAATTCTACAGGTTGCATGTTTTGTATGTTACAAAGGAGGTCCAGGGATAGAATTATTGCTCTCACTCTAACTATCCCGGTGATACCTCACATGTGTGGTTTGAATACCGTTTACTAGCTAGCTGCTGCCATAACAATGATACTCCACTTTGAACAGCCGACGTTTAATGACGGCGGGCGGTTGGCAAGTGGTTAAAGACTTTGTTATATCTTCCATCTGCCTTATATCCTGTTGCCAACCTCTGCCTGCATCTTGACCATTCTCTGCCTGCAGTTTATGCTCATATCTGATCCTTCGTTGTTAAACTGGCTTGTCTGACTCTGCATCGAGTTAAAAGTCTGTCCTGCTCTACATAGTGCCTGGTGACACTGGTCCTCCATCTGCTGTGTGCCTGCATGCTGCTGTTCCTGTTGCCATCTACTGCTTCAGCCATCCAGCCCAGCTCAGGTGACGCACCTGCAACACACTTCTGCAAACCAATGGAAGATCTTGCAGGCACTCTTACCTCACCGCGCTCTCGTGGCCACTGTTGCAACAGCAGTGGCCTATGAGCCGGGGCTGTACAAGAGGTCTCCTTCTACACATCAGGCTTTGCCACAAGGTATGTGACAATAACCTTCCAAATGTAATCTAAGATTCTGACACTAATGTACAAGTCACCTGATATCCTAAAGCACACAGCCAAAAATGAGTTGTTTCATAAGGACCCACCTTAGACCTCTTACTCTGGAGCCACCCGTGCATTAGTGCTAAAGCGCTGCTCGTTTTAGCTGCGCTTTAGCACTGTTTAAGCGTCGGTTTCATCCACTAGTGGGACGCTTTTAACCACTGCTAGCGGCCAAAGAAGTGGTTAAAAACGCCCGTGTTGTGCCGCTTCCAAAGTGCTTTTCAGGTGTTTTTCGGAAGCACGGCCCATTCATTGCAATTGGTAGGGGCGTTTTGGGAGCTCCCGCCTCACTGGCTGTGATTGGCAGCAGCGGGAGCCGATGGCTCCTGCTGCTACAGCTCAGCCAATCAGGAGGGAGAGACCTGGGAGAGCCTCAGGTCTCGTACACATCGCTGGATAGAGATCAGGCCTAGGAAAGTATTAGGAGGCAGAGAGGGGAGCTGCATACTGAAGGTTTTTTTACCTTTATGCATAGAATGCATGAAGGTAAAGAATTTCAGTCTTTACAACCACTTTTATCCCTGTTACATGCTAAGGATGCCAAGGAGTGTCAAGTACAACCCTCCTTTTTCTTATGCTTTTACATATGTAAGTTTGCACAAAAAGTTTCTTTTTTACTCTTAGAAAGAATTGTTGTTTTCTCTGAAATAACATAGTTGTTATGTAATCAGTTTAGATGTAGTAGGAGAAGATTAGTGGTAAAAGATGATAACATTATGCATAACAGCTCCATTTTAATGATAACTGCATTAGTACAATAGCAATATATCGTACTCACTATGAGCTTCATTTTATAGCATTTGAATTTTTCTGTAGTCACTGAATTTTTTGTTTGATTCTACAAAATATATTACGCAATATTATGAACATGCAGACCCTGGGAACTGGACATTATTTGCTTCTTATCGATATTAATCACAATATTAAATAATAGTGAGATGTCCCTAGGCAGCAAGTGCTGTGAAGTAGCTCTTAGAGGGAAAAGCACCCCTCCTGTGCATCGATCCATAAATCATGTTTTTATCTGCATGAGCCATTGTTATTAATTAGAAGTACAAAATAGCCAAACTGCGCTGCAGTTTGGAAAAAGAACATTAGGGGGCAGCAGTATATGCAATTAACAGCAAGCTGGTAAGACAGACCTGTATAGGAGGTCCTTGGGGCTTCTCAATACACAGAAGCAGAATTTGGAAATGCACATATGATCACTGCTAAGGCAGCTTAAAAAGAAGGATCAGAACAAAACACTATTACTTATCAGTGGAAGAGTTTGAATTCTCTCCTACAGAATGAAGCATTTTGTTCAGTCGAAGCAGCACAGCACAGGTAATGATTTTTACTTTAATGATTTATGCTTTGTTTTCTTTCTGAGTTTTCCTTATTATTTTTCTGACTTTGCTTTGGTTATTGGTTTGGTTCTGTAAACAGAAATGGTTCAATTACCATTATTTAAAAGTAAATATATATTTTGCATAGCCTTTATAAACAAAAAACATTTTACAAATTATGTATTTTTGATAGATAGATAGATAGATAGATAGATAGATAGATAGATAGATAGATAGATAGATAGATAGATAGATAGATAGCAATGAATGATAGAGAGATAAATCAAGAGAGATTTGTTGATTGATTCTAGTTTGTCGCTGTTTTTTACCCAAATATTTTGAAAACAGCATGATGATTATTTGTCTTTAAAGGGTTAACAGTCAACAGAGACAGATAAAAAAAAATAGAGCATCATGGATTTTTTTCCCTAAATTTTTTCAAACAACTTGATTAGGAGTGTGTCTATAAATACTAACAATCATTTGAGACTGTGGAAATAGATTGCTTTTTTTCTAGTAGTATAATGAACTGGCTGAATGTATACATCTAAATGCAGGCTGTCAGTGCTATGCAAGAAATACAATTTATCAGTGGGTACTTCTAGTACAACAGCCTGTGCACAGAATAGTACCAGAAGAAGTCCTCACTTTTAAAATGATGTTCATAAAAAGGAAATACAAAGTATTACCTTCTAAAGTTACAATTTAAAAAAAATATATCATATATTTGAATATAGATAGTGAGGTATATATATATATATATATATATATATATATATATATATATATATATATATTTGAATATTGATAGTAAACACTTAATAAATGCTGACAGGCAATGACATG
Source organism: Aquarana catesbeiana (assembly GCF_042186555.1). Lineage (NCBI taxonomy): Eukaryota > Metazoa > Chordata > Amphibia > Anura > Ranidae > Aquarana > Aquarana catesbeiana. Next base: position 603,957,835 of record NC_133327.1, on the reverse strand, counting down.
TGAAGGTAAAACTCAGTGTGATTATTTTGTTCTCATTATAAAATACATAGCCTGCGGTCAAAGTTGTTCATAGTTTAGTAACTGCTGCAGTTCTTGGAAGAAATGTCATTATCTTGTCCAGAACATTGTACTTAACATCTATTGAATGAAAGCTGAGGCTTTGATAGTATCACAGTACACAAATTATTTAAAGCAAATGTGTGCTACATAATAATGTTTTTGTATCATTTTTTAATTCATCATTGTAGATGCCTGAACTTGTCTGAGTAGATTTTGTGAATAATCAACTATATCACCATTCTGGTTGCCCTGAGAAAAAAAAGACCTAATTATGATCTAATTATTGTGGCATCTTCCAGCATTAATTGAGGCATAATCATGAAAAATGGATTGTTGCCACATAGCAACCAATCAGATTTTAGCCTTTATTCTCTATCCTATTCTCGGAAGATGAAATGTAACTAGTTACGATGTTTTAAATTACACTGGACCCACAAAATAGTTGTATAGATTTTATATTAAGCCGGAATACCATTTGCATATTGAAAATGAAAAACGCTCTTTTTTTAATAAATGCTATGTTTCATTTTGCTGTGTGCTTTTTGATTTTTTAGCAACTAAATCCATAAATATGTTAGATTTGATTTAATGTAGAAGAAAATACAGGTCTACAAATCTTATATCATACCCCATTATATTTACCTCTTTGTAGGTATTTATTTAGGTTTTTTAAGCTTTTGGATTGTTCTTTTAAAGTATTTTTTAGATAAAAGTGATATACATAAATATTGAAGTGTTTCCAAGGTACAAACCGGTCTTTATAGATGTATGATATAGGACAGAATGAATATAATGTTTACTCTGGTGCTGTATTACTGCTTCTGGGAACAGCAGCACAAGTAATAATCTTCTCACGAGCTTTCCTTACAATGCAATTGATTTGTGTAAAGAGCAAAGGTATTTCCCAGGTTACTACAACAAATTGTTTTTCTTTTTTTTCCCCTCTCACTTTCGGCAGATTCATGCTTTGCTCTGATATATATTATCCACACTGTAGGATGTAAAAGTGATTGAAAATTCTACTAGGAGTTCATACTATTTAAGTTGAAGGGGTGATCAGCTAAGCCTCATTTAAATTGTTAGACATGCAGTTGTCACTTATTCCAAAGGGTATTATTATTGAACCTGTGCATGGGGGATATTACTACATCAACTCAATTAGTGAAGAAAAATCAACAGCTGCTACATAAGAATGTGACAAAAATTCAATGCAAAAGATCAGTGAAAAATGTAGCGCTAAAAATATAAAACAATAAAAGGTTGAACAACATATCAAGTATTGTGTGTAAATAATAAAAACTTTGTGATAAAAATCAATCTCAAATATAATGAATATAAAACAGAACATGTATATAATGAGTAGAAACACAGGTGAGAAAGTCCCAAAGATGAAGCATCCTATGGTAAACATATATGAGTCCACCGCGAAAGGTTGTTGCTCAGAAGTGGGGTACAAAGGCCTCAGCAGGCATGTAGAGCATCAGGGATAATGTGTCCTCCACTTGAGATAATGGGTATACACTCTTACCAGAAATAGTGGACTCGAATGTCAGCGATAACAAGTCAATCAAGCAAGGATAGCCCGATCAGCAGATTTCCAAAACGATCCAGGGAATTCAAAGAGCTCCAAGAACAAATCCAGGTAATCATGCAGGTAACCATGAGGCTGGAACTCAGATGTCACAATTTATTATTATTATTATTATTATACAGGATTTATATAGCGCCGACAGTTTACGCAGCGCTTTACAATGTGATCTTGTAATCAGATCCCTTCGGATGAGAGTTTTTGGCTTTCCAGTCTGGCTGTTTAACATCTGAGTTCCAGCCTCACGGTTACCTGCACGATTCTCTGGATTTGTTCTTGGAGCTCTTTGGATTCCCTGGATCATTTTGGAAACCTGCTGATCGGGCTATCCTTGCTTGATTGACTAGTTGTCGCTGACGAGTCCACTATTTCCGGTAACAGTGTATACCCCTTATCTTGGGTGGAGGACACACTATCCCTGATGCTCTACATGCCTGCTGAGGAATTTGTACCCCACTTCTGAGCAACAACTTTTCATGGTGGACTCCATATATGTTTACCATAGGATTGTTTCACCTTTGGACTTTCTCACCTGTGTTTCTACTCATTTTATGCATGTTCTGTTTTATATTCATTATATCTGAGATTGATATTTATCTATTATTAAAGAAAATATTTATTAAAGAAAATAACACAGTATCAAGAGATTCCTATGATTTTGGATTATAATATTCACCACAGGCAAATTGAGCGCACATTCAAAAAGCATTGGTCACAGCGGATCAACAATTGAGGACCGTGTTGCCGGAGAAACCTCTCTTTGTTTGCAGAAAGGCACCTACTTTAAGAGATATAATAGCTAAAAATGTTATTGATCCTCCAAAAAAATCGCAGGAGTCCACTTCTTTTCAGGGAAAGGGTTTCTTCCCATGTAAGAGATGTTACGCTTGCAGAGACTCTATGCAAAATGGCCAGAAATGTATTAATTTTAAATCTATCAGCAATAATAAAGAATATCAAATAAAAGATTTCATTTCGTGCAGAACTGAGGGGGTGGTATATGTATTGCAATGTCCGTGCTCATTGCAATATATAAGAAGAACAAAACGCCCTATGTGGAAAAGGATACAGGAGCACATACAAAACATTCAAAACGGATTCCCAAAACACATTTCACGTCATTTTGCTTTATGCCATAACAAAAATCCTGCTTTGCTAAAATTTTGGGTTATCAAAAAATATAAATCACATTGGCGGGGTAGCAATACGGTAAGAGGATTAAGCAAAAAAGAATCAAAATGGATATTTGATATGTGTACTCTCTCGCCTATGGGATTAAACATAGATTTTTATTTAAATTGTTTTATATCAGATTTTTAATATTTTTAATAGATTTATGCTTTTTTTATCTCTTCTATTTTTTAGTTCTATTCAAACATCGTAGGAGAGTGTGATTACAAGTAGATGCAATATTATGGATTACCACTGGAGGGAGTTTTTTTAGGCTGTAATCTTAGCTTCATTGTAGCAATTAGTTTAGCTCATGGTTTTTAATTTGTTTTAAAATGTTTGAGTAATGAAAATTTTTTATATGTATACTAATTTTTGAGTATATATCATACTGTTATTTAAAACATGTGCAGCGCGCATATAATGGCATGAAGATGCATTTAACTCCCTTGTCACTATGGCAACCGGCCCGCACACTATGCTATAAATATTAAACAAGTCCGTCACATGGTCACCCTTAAAAAAGTCACGCAACACGTCGGGAGGAGCCAGTGACGTCACCCACAGTGCTTTGTGTGTACTGTCGGCATATGAGGAGAATCTAGCTGTATGCAACTGACCACATTTATATGCAATTTACTCTGCCGGAATGTGTGAGTGAAATTTATCCTAACCTCACAAGAAATTTTATGTCATACTATCTGCGCAATGGTCCTTTTTTTTGTTTTTTCTTTTTGAGCACTGCGGAGGCACATCGAGGCTTGAATTTAGTCTAGCATATGTGAATTAGCAGCAGAGACTCTGATTTGACCATCTGTCACTGCGGAAACATATTGAGGCTTGAAACCAGTCCAGCATATGTGAATTTATAGCAGAAACTCGGATTTTACCTTTTGGGTATTGTTCTGTGGAATCACTTATTTTATATGGTGTCTGTTTCATATTTCACCAGTGTAACCAATTAGTATGCTGGGAGTATGTATTAATTATGTGTTATGGTGAAGGACATATGTATTGAACATATAAGTTAGATTTTATATGGTATAATTACTACTCACATATCAGTTTGTTGGGGCACTGTGCAAAATTAGAAGGTTGATATTTAGCGCATTATTAATCCTTATAAATTACCATAGGTATCTTTAGCTTTATCTATGGCCAGAGGTATTCCATTTAGTAAGTAAGCCTTGCTTCATCAATAAAAACAAAAAAGCATTCATGATGTATAAAGATCAGTTCATTCGTTTAACAAATCAAGTATAATTTTACCACAATTAAAAAGTGAAAGATTAATTCTAATTGGCTGCTAATTACAAATATGCCATATTCCAAAAAGGAGGTAGTGAACCACACCAGGTACAAGGAATGTAAAGCAGTCAGTTTTACGACTGAGAGGTACTAAGCAACTTCTGACATTCAATGAAAAGCAATCTCGACAGCAGCTATGAGTCACATGTGGGTCACAGGCCATTAGTTGAGGACTTCTATGACTGTCATTATACATTGAAGAGTAACCTGTTAGGATACTAAAATTGCACATAAAAAGTTTTCAGACAGCTAGATTAAAACAACAATGCCATTTAAAAGGAAAGTTTTAAATTCCAAAAATGTAATATTTTAAAAGCATGTTGAGTGCAGCAAGGCTTACTTTGACTATGGCTTTTTCTGACAGGATATCAGTGGAAGAATGACCAAGTTCTTTGTCCTGCATTTCATAGCGGAATTTCTGTGAAGGTTTTACTAATTAAATGTAGTGGAGATTGTTTGGTTTTATCCTCTTTTTATAGGTAAACGGCAACTCCAGATATGTGAAAAGTTAATATGCATTTGTTAGTAATTTGAAGTAATGTACATTATCTTGTTTTTCAGTCTGCTTGTGACTGCAAAATAAGTGTATAAACAATATTCAGAGCAGAAAAATTTGCCAAACCCGTGTCCCTAAAGTAGTTACTATCAGGGCTGGGCTCAGCCCTTCCTTCTGCCAGGAAGATCCTGCCAGTAACAGGCATCCTAGATTTGCTGGTTTGCGATCGCTGGTGCCAATGCTCATGCACGAGCGTGCATGTGCATGCGCGTGCCCACCAATGCCAGGGGGGGCTATTTAAACCAGAATGACATAGGACTTTGCTGTCTACTCTACAGCATTCCATGTGTTCCTTGTTATCTGAAATCTGTTCCTGTGATTTACCCGGCTTGCCTCTGACCATCCCTGCCATCTGCCTGCACCTGACTCCGGCCTGTCTGACTTCTCTTCTGTCTGCTCCCCTGGTCCTTCTGCTGCCCGCCTGATAACCGACCCAGCTTGCCTAACCTACCTAAGTTCCTGTCTGCTGCACCTGTCTGCTGATCCAGCCTGTTCCAGGTTCCAGTCTGCTGTCCAGCTCCAAGTCAGCCGTTCCAGTTCAAGTCTTCTGCACCTGTCTGCTGATCCAGCCTGTTCCAGGTTCCAGTCTGCTGTCCAGCTCCAAGTCAGCTGTTCCAGTTCCAGCCTGCTGCACCTGTCTGCTAATCCAGCCTGTTCCAGGTCCAGTCTACAGCTCCAGTTCCAGTGTGTTGTCCTCCTGCACAGAGCCGCCCGAATTCTGGACTTACCTCTTGCTCTTGATCCTGCCAGGCGCTCCTGCCACTCCACACTCCTGCGCCTCCTGTTTACTCTACCAGGGGCCTCGAGTCGGAGGTGCAATTGAGGCCTTACCCTGCAGTTCGGGCTTGTCTACTAGGTATGTGAAACCTTCTCTGAGCTGGCCGCTCAGCTGTTGGCTAATTGCTAGCTCCAATCTCTCCACAATGACTCACCTGTTGATGATATCCTGCTCGTCAGTCCTGCCTACTTAAGTCGTCCAGCCCAGATGATCTCTGCCTTCTCCATGGTCACATCTCTAGAGACGCTCTCCTGTGTTCCTGTGTAAGACTTGCATGGCTGACATTCCTTCTGGCTCCAGATCCTGCTTGCTGTTCTACTACGCTCATCTCTGGCTCCCTGATGTTTTGGCTTGTCTGACCATCCGTTCCGGTTCCTGAACTCTGGCTATGTTTTGACTTACTCTGTTTACTTTTTTTTTATTATTATTAAACTAATGAGATTTGACTGTACTTCTGTCTCAATCTGATTCGTGGTTTCTGACAGTAGGCGAAGGCCATGAATTTAGAAGATGCAGTCAATCCACTTGTTGGTAATATTTTTTCCAGATTGAATGAGCAGGATCACCGCATGGATCAGTTTGCCATGGCGTTACAAATGCTCCTGAGTCACACGGCTCACCTGGAATCTTCCACTGTGGCTGTTCCAGTACAACCTGTGTTGCAGGTCGTCCCTGCTGCTGCTCCAGTCTCTGTGCAGGCACCCGCCTCGAGTATTACCTCTGTAAGAGGTATGTCTGGTTCTGCTCCGCTGTGTCTGTGTACGTGTGTGTGTCTGTGTACATGTGTGTGTGTCTGTGTACGTGTGCCTGTGTGTCATATATACACATGTAAGGGGGGTGAGACTGTACAGGCGTTAGGGGGGCTGAGGGCGTACAGGTGTGGGGGGGGCTGCGACCGTACAAGTGTGAAGGGGGCTGATGATGAGACCGTATAGGCATTGGGGGGATGAGAGCGTACAGGTGTGAGGGGGGATGAGAGCGCAAGGGTGTGAGGAGGGGCTGAAAGTGTGCAGGTGTGAGGGGGCTGAGAGCGTACAGGTGTGGGGAGGGGGCTGAGAGTGTACAGGTGTGAGAAGGGGGACTGCGAACGTACAGGTGTGAGGGGGGTTGCGAGCATGCAGGTTTGAGGGGGGCTGCGAGCATACAGGTGTGAGAGGGGCTGTGAGCGTACAGGTGTGAGAGGGGGCTGAGAGCGTACAGGTGTGAGGGAGGCTGAGAGCATACAGGTGTGAGGAAGGGGGCTGAGAGCGTACAGGTGTGAGGGGGCTGAGAGTGTACAGGTGTGAGGGTGGAGGTGAGAGCGTACAGGTGTGAGGGGGTCTGAGAGCGTTCAGTTGTGAGGGGGGCTGAGAGCGTACAGGTGTGAGGGGGGCCGCGAGCGTACAGGTGTGAGGGGGGCTGAGAGAGTACAGGTGTGAGGGAGGCTGCGAATGTACACGTGTGAAGGGGGGCTGCGAGCATACAGGTGTAAAGGGGGGCTATGAACGTACAAGTGTGAGGGGGGCTGAGAGTGTACAGGTGTGAAGGGGGGTGCAAACATACAAGTGTGAAGGGGGCTGCGAGTGTACAGGTGTGAGGGGGCTGAGAGAGTACAGGGATTGTTTATACCAAAGACATGTAGTAGAATAAATTTTGGCCTACACCTATGAAGACACGTTTTACATGTTTTTTCTAATTTGATAAATTTCATAGCAGAAAGTAGAAAATATTGTACTTTAATTCTTAGGAGTAGAGGCGTAAATTGGGCAGGCTTGTAGGGGCCCCATAGCATGACTTTGCCCCGGGCCCCATGATGCTATTAAGATTGACCAGCTCAAAACGCTATCATTGCATAGTACATTCCGGTGTCTATGTATAATCTTTTTAATCATGTGCTGTTGGGTGGAATAAGTAGTAAAAAATGCATGTTTAAATGTCTCATTGGGTTCCTTAATCCTTGGAACCAACAGCTTGTTTCTGTTCCTCGCATCAGCTTGTTCAAAAGCTTGATTCAATGCTGATGGGTCATAACCCTTCTCAAGGAACCTAGCCCTAAGAATAGAGGCCTCCTTAATAAAGTCTTCATGGTTAGTGCAGTTAAACTTAAGCCTTAGAAACTGGCTGACAGGAACAGACCTCAGCCAAGCCGGATGGTGACAGCTATTGGTACTGATAAATCCATTCCTGTCGGTCTCCTTGAAGAAAGTGGACATGACAATCACTCCCTCAGATACCCTAATCCTCAAATCCAGAAAATTAATCTCGGATTTGCTACAATCATGTTGGACCCTAATGCCCCTATCACTGTTGTTCAAAGATACCATAAATTCCTCCAAAGAGTCCAAATCGCCATTCCATATGAGGAAGACATCATCGATATACCTCCTTCAGAGAACCAGCTCTGGTCTCGGCCTAGTATAGATGACGTCCTCCTCCCACTTAGCCATGAACAAGTTGGCCATGCTGGGAGAAAACTTAGCCCCCACGGCCACTGCCCTGTTCTGCAAGTAATAGGAGCCCCCAAACCAAAAATAATTGTGCCCCATCGCAAAATCAAGCAGGGACAAAATAAACTGACGCTGGGCATTTACCATGTTGTCCATCCCAAGATAGTGCTCAACTGCCTCATGACCATGTGAAATGATCGCGTAGAGGGATGCCACATCTGCAGTCGCAAGGATGTAGCTATGCCTCCATTCAATACCTGCATGGAATCACGCAGGAATGAGGGAGTCTTAACCACCAATGGCTGCAAAAAATTTTCAATGTACTTACCCACTCTGGAAGTAACTGAATCAATGCCACTGATAATCGGCCTTCCAGGGGGGTGTACTGGATCCTTGTGTACCTTGAGGAGGTAGTACATCACTGGTACCGGTAGGGCAATCGGAAGCAACAAAAGCTTCTCTTTCTTACAGAGAATCTTCTCTCAAAAGCCCTCCTTCACGAGGGACACAAGGTCCTTTTTGTATTTAGCCATGGGGGTTTCCTGCAAGGGGGGACATAAGTGTCCCTATCAGAAAAGAGACGAGACATTTCCAAATTATATGCAGCAGAAACCAATATAACTATGCCCACTCCTTTGTCCACAGGAGGCACCACTAGGCCTTTCCAACATTTTAAAAGGTCAAGACCCTTCTTAAAAGCATGGTCACCTCTATTTCTCTTAAGCTGTAATTGCTCTAGGTCCCTATTGACAAGATCCCTAAAGACAGAAATAGAAGGTGCCAAGTGTCCAGGGGGGTTGAAAACAGAATCATTGGCCAATGAAGGTTTTTTAATCCCTGAGGGATCAGTTTTTCTCAACCTAAAGGGATTGGTTACCTACTGATGTTCATTTTCCAGACAAACTTCTAGAGGGAGGTCTGGTAGTGTGGTTTTCACATCCGTAAAGAAGGCCATTAAGTCAGGGTGTTTAACTGATTTAGGGATTCCGCGTTTCTTAACATTATTGCGCCTGGAGCGGTCCTCCGGGTCTGCAATTTTTTATTTCATCCAGGTGATGTCATCATCCTTAGCATTATGGGTATCTATCAAATCATTGAAAGCGGAGGCAAATTCACCCATTTTGTGTTCAACATTCGTGTCATTCGATCGCCAATTTCTGTAACTTCCGATTTAAACTGCTGAGCTAGTGACAGGATGTCTGCATGGAGTGGGCTTCTTAGGGAGACTGACATGTCTTTCAATGTGGTGTCAACCACCAGTTGGTTTGGAGTAGGAAACTCAGAAATAGAGTCCTGCAGCTCCCTGAAGTCATCAAGGGAGCCTGCCATGTCACTCACCTCCAGAGCTGGATCAGATGTATCTTGTGACTTGTGCTTAGCTTTAACCGGGCTTGAGGTGCATGAGGAGGATTGAGAGGCTCTTCCGTTCTCCTGCTGTGGGTGGTTGAAGCCCGGTGAGAAGTGTTGTATGCATCTCTCTGCTGTGCTGGAGAAGCCACATTTGTTGTGCTGAGAGCCGCCGGTGCCATCTTGACTGGAGAGCCGGCGGGGCTGAGTGTAGTAGTCCGTCATTCTCCTTGTCAGAGTCCTGTCTTTCCTCTTGCTGGTCATGAAGAGAGGGGATGCTCGACCTGCTGGGTGTAAAAACCACCCTGTTTCTAGGCACTGAATGGCCGTTGTGAGCTCCGGCAAGCTGGCTATGTGCAGAGCAGTCTTTTCAGGTCAGGCGGCCATCTCCCTTGCTCGCTGGCCACGCCCTGCAGATAAACTTGTGAACATCAATGAAGGTCTCAAATTTGTTCAGCAGTCTTGGTGGAACAAACTTGAGACCATGATTTAAAACATATTTTTCATCATTGGAAATCACTGCCAAGCTCAAATTAAAGAGGCCAGAGTCCTTCAGACCCGCCTTCTTTTTTGAGCGGACCCGACTCCCCCTCTGGAGCCTCTTTTTGGTCTATTAGCCTTTTAACATTTTAACATTTTGGGGCCCCCTGTGAAAAAAATGACTGTTGTTATGATGGTAGCAATTGTTAGAGCCACCCCTACTAGGATTATGATGCCCCGGAGGGTAGCTATATGATGGCCATTGTGTCCCATCATTCTGATAGTCCAGAGAGTAGTTTCTTTCCTGTTCCCATTCTTGGTGCTAATCTAAAAGGTGCTCTCTCAGTGATATACCTAACCCCCCAAGGGATCAAACCTGTTATGGGTCTTAAGCAAATTCCTATTGGGAAACGAAGGATGCCTACCTCTTCCCCTCCCCCTAGCCTGCCCAAAAGGGGCTTCACTAAAGGGAGGGTTATGGAGTGATTGGTAGTCCTGAAAGGGGGTCCTTATTGATGAAGCAGGACCCAGTGTAGATGGTGGATAGGTATGGATGGTACCAGGGGCTAAATGGGACCCTACTGGGACCCTAGGTACCTCACTGGCCGTGACATCATTATTTTGCCATTTGAAGGCTTTGTGTTTTTTGTTATAGTCAGTTATATCCCTCAAGTATTTTTTCTTTTTCTTATTTTTCTGTTCTACTTCCTCTTTTGCAAGGTGCTTTCTTAAACTATCAGACCATTTGGTGTACTTCTCACTCCCTTTATAGGAACTGAGTTTATCCTAATTTCTTCATCTAATTTTAATAGTTTCTGTTTCTTTTTACCAAGCATGTCATTTAATAGTCCCAAACTCGCTTTGTTGAAATACTGAAACCTAGTATGTCACTTTGGAGAGATACCTCCCACCTTAGACTTCTGGAAACCATATTCTCCAAAATATAATGTTCAAAGAAGGCAATGTCCCAGTTCATGTGTAGTTCTGAGGTCACTCAATTTTTAAGCCTAAGAACCAAATCATCCAAATCATCACTAGTTACATTGTCTGGGTTAAATAAGCCATCTGTGTTAATCAAATGGGAGGTTCTAAAAACAAAGATATCCATGAATGTAACAGAAACAACTGAGCAACAGTGCGAAGGGAGTTCAATAGAATCAATAAACATATATAAGAAAACCTGCTGCACTGGTTGAAATACTTTATGGATTGTATATTAAAATAAAAATGAATATTCCTTAAGCAGCCAGCACAAAAATTGATAAACAACAATACATGATTGTCACATCCACTTTCTTCAAGGAAACCATCAGGAACGGATTTATCAGTGCCAATAGCTGTCACCATTCGGCTTGGCTGAGGTCCGTTCCTTGTCAGCCAGTTTCTAAGGCTTAAGCGTAACTGCACTAACCATGAAGACTTTATTAAGGAGGCCTCTATTCTTAGGGCTAGGTTCCTTGAGAAGGTTTATGACCCATCAGCATTGAATCAAGCTTTTGAACAAGCTGATGCGAGGAACAGAAACAAGCTGTCGGTTCCAAGGATTAAGGAACCCAATGAGACATTTAAACATGATTTTTTTACTACTTGTTCCATCCAACAGCACATTATTAAAAATATTATACTTAGCCACTGGAATGTACTATGCAATGATAGAGTTTTGGGTCCCCTTTTATCAGTACGGCCTATGATTGTTTATAGAGGGACACCACCATTGAGGCTCCAAGTGGCACCCAATATTGTTGATCCCCCTAATAGGGTGTCTTTTTTTCACAACATAGGGGGCTTCTTCCCCTGAAGGAAATGCTCAGTTTGCAGAATCAATTTGCAGGGTAGAAGGAAGATGGATACCTTCCAGTTTAACTCTACCGGTGAACACTTCCCCATAAAACCCTTCATCACTTAAACCACTAAACATGTGGTCTATCTTATAAGGTGTCCGTGCGGTTTAGAATACATTGGTCGCACCAATCGCTTGCTCCAGGTAAGATTGAAGGAACATGTGACTAACATTAAAAATGGCTACCCTAAACACAGTCTATCAAAACACTGTGATGTTCACCACAACCGGAATCCCAATGGTACTGTATTCTTGGGTATAGACAAATATATTGGTAATTGGAGGGGTAGTCATATGACCAGAGGAGTCTCTAGGCTCGAGACAGAGTGGATATACAAGGCCAAGACCTATAGTCCCTTCGGCATTGTGACAGACCTAGCCGGGAGAGAGACTTTTGGAGGGGACTGTATGCTAGCCTCTTGCCAATCGATCGGGGGCCCTTGCATTTGGGGGAACGGTGCTCTTTGTGAGCTGTATGCCTGGGGACCCTTGAGGTGGTATTACTGTGGATTCAGGTCCTGGTCCCCCAGGACACACAGACTCTGGGGACCCTGGATTTGCCATATTGGAATAGTGGCTGATTCATAATGCTGGGACAGATACTGTTAGGAGATGCTGATGTCAATTCCAACACCTGTCTGTCTATTGTCTGCTAAAATGTGTATTGTAAATAAGTCTACTATGGGATCTAAGAGTCATTAGATCCCCATTGTTATTTGTGTTAATTAACTCTGTTATTGTGTGAAGAAGAGTCTATGTTGATTGTGATAATGTTGATTGGATTTTCTGAACTACAAGACGGCCAGTCTGGCCTAACGGTCATGTCTGAGTCATCTAGGCTGTCTAAAGGGATTAGTTAATTAGCTCATGTTAATTAGGTTAATTAGGTTACAGCTGTATTGTTAGAGTAATATGAGCAGGAGGTCTGCACCTCCACTTTTAGTGTATAAAAGCCTGTATTTTGCAATAAAAGAGATATTCCTGTTTGAACTTACATACAGCCTGCCTGGTGTTTGTTCTGAGCTATCACAACTGGGTTAGAACGGCACATAGCTGTAGTTCTAATCCCAGAACATTGGATGACCAAACAATCAGATGTTGCGATTTGAAATCTGACTCTATAGCTGCAGAGGAGTGTCGGGAGAGTGGATCCGAGCGAGCAAGGGGCTCGTTACAGGCATCAATGTCCAATGGGATGTGAATGCATATATTAATAACGCATAATTAAACTGTTTCTTGCATGTATTTTATCTTTATTCATTTCCATTTGTTTAGAAATCATTTTTATTGAATCATAAATTTATATGTATTCGATCAGGGTCTCTTTTTATACTAGGATTTTAAGTTAAATTTATTTTGTTGTTTAGGTTAACCCCACAAGATGGCACCATGTCTCGGCACACTGAGCTTTTTATGTAATTAGTTATATCTGCAATAGTCATGTTGTGTTTGTTTAGATTCATTCATTTGATTCGCTATTTAATTTAGAGGTTATATGCAATTATGTTGTTAGTTTACATCTAGTTGCATTCCTCTTTATTATGGTAGTGTTGTCAATATTATCTATTTTCTGCTTAATTGTGGCAGTGTTATTACTGCTGTGGATAGGATATTCGGACAGTGGAATGTCCATTCAGTTTGGTGTACTGTATCGGCTTCCTGCTGGTTGGAACGCATTGTTGCATATATCCGGTAGGCGGAGGGTTTGCTCTGTTCGTTGTCCCGTCTATATAACGCATTCCAGTGCACATCTGGCCACGCGCGTGACTACGTCAATTTATGACGAGTGGTGATCAAGTATATGTAGAAAAACTTGTTTTTGACCAGAAAGGCCCTGGGTCTACATCTATTGCCCTGATGGTGAAAACAAGCTTGCCACCCTGCCATACCTACTGCCTGTTCTCTGGACTATTATTGAAGGATTCTAGTAGTAATTTCTAGCCTGAGCTCTCTCATGTAAGCCCGTGTACATAGACTTTCTATCAGATTACAGAACAGGTAGTTCTACTTTAAACTCTGTTGTGAGTGTTAGCGGGCTGCTCAATGTTAAGATACATTTCTATGAAAAAAAAACTGAAGTATGTTTTAGGAATTACTCTGACTAGATTTTTTTTAAATTACCACAATACATTTAGGGAATGGTGTAGTTTTCAGTCAGTGGTTATTCATTACCATGGACTATCATTGTAAGATTTGAGGTTGTAGATGTAATTATCTGATTATTTACATTATTTTGTTGCAGATCAGAACTGGATCAGAAAACAATTTTATTCTTTCTCAAATTATATTAACTAAGAAATTACTTGGCCTTTCAAGAGTCAACTGTTTACTAAGTATCACTGATCAGAACAGACAAGTCCTTGTGTCCCTTCAACAAGTTCTTATATAAGCAGTTCAGTTGGTCTCCAAACATGGACTACAACAAAGTGGCAGCAAACTACATCCAAAGTGAAGAATTCTTCTCAAGAAACTATGCTTTTCCCTTAAACTATTCCTACAGTGATTATGAACTTAGTGATGATGAAGATGTAACCAAAACAAGGACATTTTACGCTGCAAAAATAGTCATCGGAGTGGCTCTTGTTTGTATTATGCTCATTTGTGGCATTGGGAACTTTATTTTCATTGCAGCACTTGCCAGATATAAAAAGCTCAGGAATTTAACCAACCTGCTAATTGCCAATCTGGCCATTTCTGATTTTATCGTAGCCATAGTCTGCTGCCCTTTTGAGATGGACTATTATGTTGTGAAACAGCTGTCTTGGGAACATGGACATATCCTCTGTGCATCCGTCAATTATCTCAGAACTGTATCACTTTATGTCTCTACAAACGCTCTACTTGCCATAGCTGTTGACAGGTAAGGTCATGATTATTGATGTACTGTATATTATTGTCTACAGGTCTATACAAAAAAAGTCACAATAGTTAATTTGCTTTTACAGGATAATCAAACATGTAATCCAGTAATTGCCTCGTGCTTCAGTATGTCACAGTACATGTTGGCATTCATGGTTCCCTCAATGAACTGTAGCTCCCCAGTGCCGGCAGCACTCATGCAACCCCAGCACCATGCTTGACTGTAGACAAGATACACTTGTCTTTGTACTCCACACACCCTTGACACTATCTGAACAAAATAAGTTTATATTGGTCTCATCAGACCACAGGACATGGTTCCAGTAATCCATGTCCTTAGTCTGCTTGTCTTCAGCAAACTGTTTGCGGGCTTTCTTGTACATCTTCTTTAGAAGAGGCTTCCTTCTGGGACAACAGCCATGCAGACCAATTTGATGCAGTGTGTGGCATATGGTCTGAGCATTGACAGGCTGACCCCCCACCCTTCAACCTCTGCAACAATGCTGGCACCACTCATACGTCTATTTCCCAAAGACAACCTGTGGATATGATGCTGAGCACGTGCACTCAACTTCTTTGGTCGACCATGGCGAGGCCTGTTCTGAGTGGAACCTGTCCTGTTAAACCGCTGTATGGTCTAGGCCACCGTGCTGCAGCTCAGTTTCAGGGTCTTGGCAATCTTCTTATAGCCTAGGTCATCTTTATGTAGAGCAACAATTCTTTTTTTTCAGATCATCAGGGAGTTCTTTGCCATGAGGTGCCATGTTGAACTTCCAGCGACCAGTATGAGAGAGTGAGAGTGATAACACCAAAGTGAACACACCTGCTCCCCATTCACACCTTTTAACACTAATGAGTCACATGACACCGAGGAGGGAAAATGGCTAATTGGGCCCAATTAGGACAGTTTCACTTAGGGGTGTACTCAATTTTTTTTGCCAGCGGTTTAGACATTAATGGCTGTGTGTTGAGTTGTTTTGAGGGGACAGCAAATTTACACTGTCTTACAAGCTATATACTCTGATATCTCACTACTTTAGCTGATATACTCACTACTTTACATTGTAGCAAAGTGTCATTTCTTCAATGTTGTCAAATGAAAAGATATAATAAAATATTTACAAAAATTTGAGGGCTGTACTCACTTTTGTGAGATACTGTAAGTGTTTTGCTTTCTGACAGGTTCACTATAAATCTAAACTCTCAGTTTAGTTGTCTTTAAATGTGTATATATTAAATCCAAAGGGATGCTGAGAATTCTGAAAATCTTAGTTGTCTCCATGAAAGGTTTCCAGGCTCTGCTGTGGTGACTTGAGTCTTTGCATTTTATACCATGATACGTGTAATGACATTTTTTACTGTATGTATCATTTCGGTGGCTTGGCTATGATTCATGTTTATGTTTGCATGACAATTTTAATACAATTTAAAACTGCATTTACTCTATTGTCTAACCGCATTCACCTCATTTAAAGTCTCGGGGCGATTTCCTGTATTTTTTTTGTTTTTTTTTTTATGTTTGATAAATTTGACAATAAATCTGCCCAGAAGTTTAGCTTTAAGATCTTTTACACACAAACATCAGTTTGTATGACAGTTGTGTGTACAGCAAGCTTTTTCAGAGCATTTACAGAGCTTACAGCAAGCTTCAGGCAGCTGTGTGCAAGCTTGTAAAGCAACCCTTAGTAGTCTTAAAGCGGGAGTAAACCACGGCTGGTTAATAAAAATTTTTTAAAAAACCTGTAAGGCAATTGCATAATATGCTACAGTGCATTTAATGCACACAATTTAAAGCACTGTATGCCACATGCTAATGTGCATTGCAAAATGGTAGCCGATTTATATAAATGAAATTCCTAATGTATCACAACAGACCAAACATCAATCATGCAACATTTTTAGCAGCACAATGCACTGCAATTCATGGTAATGCATTGCCACACATTGCGGTGCGCTGCATTGCAACTGCGCTGGGAAGGTGCATTGGGGTTCCATTAAAATATATTGGCAAAAACCTGTTTGGGTGACATCATCGCATCTGCGGCCAATCACATAGTCGGAGTGCGTGAACCCGGAAGAAATACGGGGTTGAAGATGTCAGCCCTGTCAGCCCTGTCAGCTGTGCTAACATTCAATGCATGCTAGCACATTATGAAATACTTACCCTGGAACGAAGCCTTCCAGCGACACGCTGACAGGGCTGACCTCGTCCCTTGTCTTTCTTCCGGGTTCACGCGCTCCAACTATGTGATTGGCTGGAGATGCGATGACCTCACCCCCGCACATGCACACGGGAGCCCTCAGTTCCGGCACAAAGCTCTGATGTCACGGCTGCATCCAGGGTGAGTAATCCTAAACAGGTAGGCAGGTTTAGGAGATATTCATTTTACCTACAAGTAAGCCTTATTATAGGCTTACCAGTGGGAAAAAATCACAAAGCGGGCTTTACTTCTGATTTAAGAATTCTTAGGGTCCATGCAATAAGGTGTGCTGCATTAATGTACACTTTACCCAAACAGGTTTTTGCCAATAAATTTTAATGGCACCCCAATGCACCTTCCCAGCGCAGGTGCAATGCAGCGCACCACAATGTTTGATAATGCATTATCATGAATTGCAGTGTATTGTGCTGCTAAAAATGTTGCATGATCGATTTTTGGCCCGTTGTGATATATTAGGAATTTCATTCATATAAAATGGCTGCCATTATGAATACACAATAGCATGTGACATAAGGTGCTTTAAATTGTATGCATTAAATGCACTGTAGCATATTGCTCTGCTATAAATAGGTCCTTAAGCAAATGACCAAAACTTGCTAATAGCTTTGCAGGATAGCATGCAATTAAGATTTGTTCACTAAGTTTTGTTTCTCTAAACCAGAGCTGAAAGTCATCACCAAGGCTGGCTGATAGCATTGTAAATGCTTTGGAAAAACTTGCTGTACACATACCTCTTATAAAAGCGAATGCCCAGCTAATAGGCTAATACTGAAGAAAGCAAAGATGTACTCTGTTAGCCAGGAATAAATTCTAGAGGTAAATACTCGACAGAGAAGGCAAAACAATATTATCCAAATTAGATCTTTTAGTGGCTAACTAAAAATAAAAAAGCAAGCTTTCTAAGTTCTAAAGTAATTTTTTTCAGTCATTGTGATAATATCAAAAGAAAGAGAAAAGAAAGAAAGAAATCCAAAATCCCTTTTTTTTTAACATTTTTAATTAGAGGCTAATTTTGAAAAACACTTGGCAATGGCAAAGTGATACACAGTTCATTTTATCAATCCATCGGTAATAGAACCTACCATTTTACTAAAAACTACCATATCCACCCTATACAATTCTCATAAAAGTTTATCCCTCACCTCACCTGAAATTTAGCTATACAGTCGACCCCCGAAATTCGCAGGCCATTCTGCCATTGGCCATAGCATTTAGCCAAAAACCTAACCCTTAAAACTAACTTTTCTAGTTGAACTCCTAAACAAACTAATGGCCAAAGGATATGTATTTTTGTGCATGCAGTCAAGAGATTTACACAGCTCTGTCACACAGCATGGCCCTGGAGAAGTGAGTTTTCACTACTGCACTACTCCTAATACTTACAGGTCTTGATCCCCCCCTCCCCCCCCCCCCCGGCACATCTCTCTGTCACTGTGCTCTCTCTTTCTATTTGCATGTTACTTGTTAGCACACAAGCACCACAGTACACCTGTTTGTGGTGCTTCTCCTCACCCAGTCCAAGCTCTGCTGTACAAGGGGATTGCAGCAGGCTGATACCATTGTAAATTCATGCACTTTAACTAATATATGTATATACAGTATATTTTATTTTTTGTTGTTGTTAATGATCACATAATCTCTACATAAGGATCTTAGAGAGCAGGGGGAGGAGAAACAGCAATGCACTGATCTTCCCAGTGTGTGTGTGTGTGTGTGGGGGGGGGGGGGGGGGGCATGTCAGCACATGTCTGATCTTTGGAGGGGAGCGGGCTGAGTTCCAGTACAGCTAGAAAACTGACCATGTTGTGCTCTCATGCCTTGTGTGGTTAGTTTTGATAGGTAAGCAGAGAGGCTGGCAGGGGAATTCACACACAGGGGGCTTTATAAAGAGAACAAGATACTTTTAAACTTAAGTACATAGTACAGCAGGCACATATCAGGAATAGGAAATGTTAGATTAATCCTAACCTTAGCCTTAAATACTGTAACTTAAATACTGTAACTTCCAACACTCTATGTGATATTCATCCTGATATAGTTATTTAGTAGAATGGGAACACTTGTCTTCTTACTAGTTTCCTTCCACTGCCAGCTCTTTAACCTGCAATGAGTGAATTAACCAAGCATCAGTCTGTATTCATTAAAGGAGAAGTATAGCCAAAGCTTTTTTGGCTATACTTTTCCTATGGATCACAGGAGTGCAGTTCATTCTGCACTCCTGTTGCCCATTTTCAGCCGACAGTGGGCTATAGCCCGCTGCCAGCTAACATCACAGAGCCGGTCCATGCTTTGAAAAGATCCCAACCATATGGTAGGGATCCATCCAGAAGCCTGGACCGACACCTGGCTCAACCACTGAGAGGCTGAGCCAGCTCCTCCCACCCCCTCCACAGCCCAACACTCCAGTGAGCACTGGACGGGCAGAGCAGAGAGCCAGAGACTGACATTCACAGCACTCTGCTCAGAGCAGGGAACGGGGGATGGGGACTGAGCAATCAGCAGTGTTTAATCACTCAGTTCTCACTACAGAGCCGGCGGGAGACATATGCAGCATTGGATTGATGCTGCATCCACCTAAGTGAGTATAGTTTTTTTCCCCCAAAGCCATTTTTTTCCCCCAAAGGCAATCTGTACTGAGGGATATAGATATGTTGTAGAACACGTATAGCCATCTGCATTGCCAGTTGAATAAATAATGATTTCTGAATTCTGAATTCTATTTGAGAAATTCTGCCTCCAGTAAATTTGCAGAATCTACAGTAATTTTGAGTTCAGGTGGATTAATCTGCTTATCCCTAATGTTAGATATGGCCAGTAAACGTAGACATGTGAATATGTAATTTACTGGTAGTTTTGCTTTGTCCAGTGATGTCCTACAATCCCATGGAGATAATCATAAACTGAAATTATATATGACTCACAGAAAATCTCAGACAAGGGAGAACTACCATTGAACAATAGGAAAAGATTGAATTTTGCTACAAAGAACAAGCATTAAAAGAAGATAATGGTGATTTTTCACAGTGCTGCACATAGTTAGATTTGAATATGTTCAACTATAATATAGAGACCAATAATTATGCTGACAGCAATATAAAGCAGCTCTGTCATATAAAGCCTCAGAATCACTTTAAGTAAGAAGTTCTATTTTGCTTGGTGGGACCAGATAAGATAGGAAAATAATTTTCTGTTTTGAAAAGCCTAGTATCTAAATTGCACTTTGTGGTATAGTTTCATGGTTCTGCAGTAACACTCAGCCCCTAAATAAATCAATGATGTTCCTAGAAAGGAGATAATGTGTTACCAAAGATCCTTATTCTCTTAATAACGCCTAAATCTATATCTGTTGAAAGAGAGATTAGATGTTTCTCCAGAATGCACAGCTGAAAAATACTATTAATTTCTGCAACCAGTAAGGCTCCATGCACACTGGGCTTAAAAAAACATCTGTTCTCTCGGGAGTAAAAAAACGCTCATATAGAGCATTTTTTGTAAAAAGTTTAGACGAGTTTAGGAGAGTTTTATGTTTTTCTGCCTCCAAGCTCCAATCAGAAACGCGAACCAGAAGGGTTTTTTTTACCCCTTAACGTTAAACCCCAAATATGCCTCTTAACGTCTTAATGTACATGGACACATAGGATTGGCATGTGATAATAGGCTAAACTTCTACAAAGGGTGTTATCATTCTGAAGTACCTAGCATGATGTCAAAGCCTAGTTTCACATCTGAGCAGGTGATTGCACACCTTCCTGCACCCACAGAGAAAAACGCAATGCTTCTTAGGAGATGTGTGGGGGTACCATTAATGCTAATGGCACCCTCACACACTGTACTACGGTTTCCCGTACTGGGAACCGCACTGCACTATTCAGTTTCCCTGTAGCCATGTTTTTAGAAACATGTTTTTACTGACAGTCTACTGACTGGAATGGTACCAGCTGATTGGAGAAAAGCCAATGTAGCACCAATATTTAAAAAGGGCCCAAAATACATCCCTGGGAATTACAGACCAGTTAGCCTAACATCAATAGTATGTAAACTCTTGGAGGGGATGATAAGGGACTATATACAAGATGTTAGTAATGAGAACGGTATCATTAGCAGTAATCAGCATGCATTCATGAAGAATCGTTCTTGCCAAACCTTCTATGAGGAGGTGAGTTGCCATCTAGATAAAGGAAGGCCCGTAGACGTGGTGTATCTGGATTTTGCAAAAGCATTTGACACAGTTCCTCATAAACGTTTACTGTACAAAATAAGGTCCATTGGCATGGACCGTAGGGTGAGTACATGGATTGAAAACTGGCTACAAGGGCGAGTTCAGAGGGTGGTGATAAATGGGGAGTACTGGGAATGGTCAGGGGTGGGTAGTGGGGTCCCCCAGGGTTCTGTGCTGGGACCAATCCTATTTAATTTGTTCATAAACAATCTGGAGGATGGGGTAAACAGTTCAATCTCTGTATTTGCAGACGATACTAAGCTAAGCAATAACTTCTCCGCAGGGTGTGGAAACCTTGCAAAAAGATCTGAACAAATTAATGGGATGGGCAACTACATGGCAAATGAGGTTCAGTGTAGAAAAATGTAAAATAATGCATTTGGGTGGCAAAAATATGAATGCAATTTATACAGTGGGGGAGAACCTCTGGGGGAATCTAGGATGGAAAAGGACCTGGGGGTCCTAGTAGATGATAGGCTCAGCAATGGCATGCAATGCCAAGCTGCTGCTAACAAAGCAAACAGAATATTGGCATGCATTAAAAAGGGGATCAACTCCAGAGATAAGAACGATAATTCTCCCGCTCTACAAGACTCTGGTCCGGCTACACCTAGAGTATGCTGTCTAGTTCTGAGCACCAGTCCTCAGGAAGGATGTACTGGAAATGGAGCGAGTACAAAGAAGGGCAACAAAGCTAATAAAGGGTCTAGAGGATATTAGTTATGAGGAAAGGTTGCGAGCACTGAACTTATTTTCTCTGTAGAAGAGACGCTTGAGAGGGGATATGATTTCAATATACAAATACCAAACTGGTGACCCCACAATAGGGATAAAACTTTTTCGCAGAAGGGAGTTTAACAAGACTCGTGGCCATTCATTAGAATTAGAAGAAAAGAGGTTTAACCTTAAACTACGTAGAGGGTTCTTTACTGTAAGAGCAGCAAGGATGTGGAATTCCCTTCCACAGGCAGTGGTCTCAGCGGGGAGCATCGATAGTTTCAAGAAACTATTAGATAAGCACCTGAGCGACCGCAACATACAGGGATATACAATGTAATACTGACATATAATCACACACATGGGTTGGACTTGATGGACATGTGTCTTTTTTCAACCACAACCTACTTAGTAACTATGTAACTATGTAACCTCTTCCCTGCTTTTTCAGGAGGTTCAGCAGCCCATTCAAATGAATGGCTTGCCGTGCTCGAGCAAACGCAGCCGCTGGAAAGTGCATAGATGTGAATCAGGGGTTAATATAGCTCTTGCTAGGGGAAGTATCTCAACCACATATTTAGTTCTCTTCTGTTCTTCCCCTGTTCAACGGATCCATATCTTCTGATCCCAAGACTGATTTCAATTCTCCACCATGTCCCTTTTCCTCTAATTCTCACTGAAGTCTCCAACTTCAGCTAAAACATTTTTTCTTTTTGACAAAGTGGGCAAGTGACAAAATCACTTTCAGGTCTTTACTGTGGTCTGTTCCCCACTGAGACGTTCTTCAACTCAGTCAAAAATAAGCTCAAATAGGGAAAGTCTAGAGCCTCTATCAGGTTAATATTTATGCCTGTATTTGACTGACCCAGTGACACTGCTGCCCTTATTTCTTGTATTGCTGTCATGGGGACCAGAAGTGAAGAGAAATTTACTCAACAGAGTAGAGTCACAGACATCAATATCTTGGAAAATTTTTTTTACTATTCCTCAATTTACCCAAACCTATATAAATAACCCCAAAAACTTAGGCTTGACCTTGGTTTTAATGTCTATGCCTGCTGTGATCAATGGCAAGAGTCACCTACTCACTCAGGACCTGGAGAACACATGAGGCAGACATAGTTTCCATCACTAAGATCAAGACTGCTCAGAAAACCTGATCCTTCGCCTTTCATGAGAAAATGTGGACTGCCATTGCTGGCATCTTTCCAAAAATGCCCATTTCCTTGCTGTGGTTTCAATACTTCTGTGTCACAGGCCTGGAACAAGCATGCAGCAAATCCAAGACAAATTATTAAATTCCTTTTCGCTATACTTGTATGTTAGAGAAAGCACTGAAGCCTAACCATGAACATGGCAGCCTAGAACCTAGAATTTTCTATGGAAAAGTCAGCAATTGCAGCTCACATATTTGTCTCAGGGGTATTTAAAACATGCAAGTGTTCCAACATTGTGATTTCTGAGGAGTTCAATGTAAGCAGTGAGATTCAAAGAAGCCAGATTTGTCTATGCAGTTGGTTGTCAGTAGGTAGTTTGCTGCTACTCTGCATTGCATCAAATCCCCAGTTTAGACCAATAGCAAACACGTTTTTTACTATATGAAAAAAATAAGTTAGCATGTTTAAGTGATATACTTTGCTGCTGTTCTCTGTCATTTAAACAAGCAGCTAATGTATTTCTCCCAAACCCGTTCTGATAAGGTCCCCAGAAAGCCCCTTCATTATATCAGGGTCCCCAGAGAGCCCCTCCTTACACCAGGGTCCCCAGAGAACCTCCCCTTACATCAGGGTCCCCAGAGAGCGCCCCTTACATCAGTGTCCCCAGAGAGCCTCCACTTTACATCAGGGTCCCCAGAGAGCCCCCCCCTTACATCAGGGTCCCAAGAGAGCCTCCCCTTTACATCAGTGTCCCCAGAGAGCCCCTTCCTTACATCAGTGTCCCCAGAGAGCCCCCCTTTACATCAGTGTCCCCAGAGAGCCCCCCCTTACATCAGGGAACCCAGAGAGCCCTGCTTACATTAGTGTTCCCAGAAAGCCCCCCTTACATCAGAGTCCCCAGAGAGCCCCCCTTACATCAGTTTCCCCAGAGAGCCCCCCCACATCAGTGTCCCAAGAAAGCCCCCCTTACATCAGTGTCCCCAGAGAGCCCCCCCTTACATTAGTGTCCCCAGAGAGCCCCCCCTTACATTAGTGTCCTCAGAAAGATCCCCTTACATCAGTGTCCCCAGAGAGCTCCCTCTTACATCAGTGTCCCCAGAGAGCCCCCCTTACATCAGTGTCCCCAGAGAGCCCCCCTTACATCAGTGTCCCCAGAAAGCCCCTCTTACATCAGTGTCCCCAGAGAGCCCCCCCTTACATCAGGGTCCCCAGAGAGCCCCCCTTACATCAGTGTCCCCAGAAAGCCCCCCTTACATCAGTGTCCCCAGAGAGCCCCCCTTACATCAGGGTCCCCAACCCCCCCTTACATCAGGGTCCCCAGAGAGCCCCCCTACATCAGTGTTCCCAGAGAGCCCTCCTTTACATCAGTGCCCCCAGAGAGCCCCCCTTACATCAGTATCCCCAGAGAGTCCCCCTTACATCAGTGTCCCCAGAGAGCCCCCCTTACATCAGTGTCCCCAGAGAGTCTCCCCCTACATAAGTGTGCCCAGAAAGGCTCCCTTACATCAGTGTCCCCAGAGAGCCCTACTTAAATCAGTGTCCCCAGATAGCCCACCCTTACATCAGTGTCCCCAGAAAGCCCCCCTTACATCGGTGTCCCCAGAGAGCCCCCCTTACATCAGAGTCCCCAGAAAGCCCCCCTTACATCAGGGTCCCCAGAGAGCCCCCTTACACCAGTGTCCCCAGAGAGCCCCCCTTACATCAGGGTCCCCAGAGAGCCCCCCTTACATCAGTGCCCCCAGAGAGCCCACCTTACATCAGTATCCCCAGAGAGCCCCCCCTACATCAGTGTCCCCAGAGAGCCCCCCTCTTACATCAGTGTCCCCAGAGAGGCCCCCTTACATCAGGGTCCCCAGAGAGCCCCCTTACACCAGTGTCCCCAGAGAGGCCCCCTTAAATCAGGGTCCCCAGAGAGCCCCCCTTACATCAGTGCCCTCAGAGAGCCCCCCTTACATCAGTATCCCCAGAGAGCCCACCCTACATCAGTGTCCCCAGAGAGCCTCCCCCTTACATCAGTGTCCCCAGAGAGCCCCCCTTACATCAGTGTTCCCAGAGAGCCCCCCTCCTACATCAGTGTCCCCAGAGGGCCCCTTCCTTATGTCAGTGTCCCCAGAAAGCCCCCCTTACATCAGAGTCCCCAGACAGCTCCCTTCCAGAGGTTCCCCTGTACCTGGCTGGTCTCCACTGTCTGTGCACCTCCAACCCCCAGCACATCTCAGTACCGCAACACCTGGGGGGAGGTGGGAGGCAGCGATCGGCAGCTCTATGGTGTCCACGGGTGAGGGGATCTCCCTGGGGTTAGTAGTTCTCCTCCCAAGTGTATACAGTGTAGAGGTGGGGGGCCTCTGACCTGGGGCATGTATCAGCAACAGTGTACAAGCAGAGCGACTCACTTGTACACTAAGGAGTGAAACTGATACATGCCCGGGTCAGAGGCCCCTCCCCTCGCCACTGTATATACTGACACTCAGGAAGAGAACTACAAGCCCCAGGGAGATCCCGCCACCCATGGGCAACATAGAGCTGCTGATCGTCGCCTCCCACCTCCCCCCCCACTGCATTCTTATTGGACAGCCAGAGGTGCAGGGGGAGATGCCGGCTCTTGGGGCTCCCCCACAGTGGCAGAACGGCAGGATTTAGTAGCAAGTGCGACTGCTGCATCCGTGAAAGTTCCGCCACTGCTTGGTGCGAATAGAGATTTTAACTTGGAAATAACTACCAAATAATATTTGTTTCTCCATATGGAGAGTCAACAATTTAATCAACAGGACACAATTAGCTAATTAGACAGTATACCTTATCATGTTTTTATATATACATATATATATATATACACTATATTACCAAAAGTATTGGGACACCTGCCTTTCCGTGCACATGAACTTTGATTGCATCCCAGTCTAAGTCTGTAGGGTTCAATATTGAGTTGGCCCACCCTTTGCAGCTATAGCAGCTTAAACTCTTCTGGGAAGGCTGTCCACAAGGTTTAGGAGTGTGTCTATGGGAATGTTTGACCATTCTACCAGAAGTGCATTTGTGAATTCAGGCACCAATGTGGACAAGAAGGCCTGGCTCACAGTCTCTGATCTAATTTATCCCAAAGTACAAACGATAGCAACGATAGCAAAATTGATTGTAAAGGTAATATATATATATATATATATATATATATATTTAAATAACAAACATATCACACTTACCACCACTGTGCAGCGCGTTTTGCACAGAGTGGCCCCAAACCTGCTCTTCTGGGGTCCCCCCGTGGCTCTCGCTGCTCCTCCCCACATTTGATAACCCCCTCGGAGAAGCGCTTCCCCGAGGGGGTTACCTTGCGGGCGCGCTCCCTAGTCCAGCATTCGGCGTCCATAGAGGCCGAATGCAGGACTCTGCCCCGCCCCCCAGCGCTCGCGATTGGGGGGCTGGGGGGCGGTCACTGACAGGTGTTTTTTCTCCTTAATGCATAGGATGCATTAAGGTGAAAAAACACAAACCTTTACAACCCCTTTAAGATTGTGGAAAAAAAGAAGCCTGTTTTCTCTGAATCAAACACAAACCCTGTTAGTCAGTTATATATCACTGACATGTAAACACTGGCCTGTTCCCACCAATCCCTTTTCCAGAATAGAATTCACAAACCAATGCATCCAATCTAGTCATACCTATTTATACATTAGGAAAACAGTATTCCTTTGTAATGGGGAAGGATAGTAAAGCACTACATCAAGGATGTACACACAGAACAGATCGTGTACACATACACTATTTTACCAAAAGTATTGAGACGCCTGCCTTTACACGCACATGACCTTTAATGGCATCCCAGTCTTAGTCTGTAGGGTTCAATATTGAGTTGGCCCACTCTTTGCAGCTATACCAGCTTCAATTCTTCAGAGAAGGCTGACCACAAGATTTAGGAGTGTGTCTATGGGAATGTTTGACCATTCTTCCAGAAGCGCATTTGTGAGGTCAGGCACTGATGTGGATGTGAAGGCCTGGCTTGCAGTCTCCGCTCCAATTCATCCCAAAGGTGTTCTGTTGGGTTGAGGTCAGAACTCTGTGCAGGCCAGTCAAGTTCCTCCACCCTAAACTGGCTCATCCAAAGCGAATTTCCCCAAAAGAAATAATGAAAACTCATATGATTCGTTCCACAGCCATTCATTTATAAATCCTTCAGTTTATAGTCAATATAAAAAGATTATAGCAATGTGACCAGGTTGTGTAACCATAAAATGTCCATCCACAAATGGCAGCCTCCACAAGAGAATTAGAAGCAAAATCCAGCAGGAGCTACAGAGTATAAAAGAGAAGAGAGGCGCCTCTAAGTGTAGCAATATAGTTACATTTAATGAAGGCACAACATTTAACAACTCACACGGTTGATGATTAAAACAGGCACATCTAAGTATGCAGGCATCCGGGGTAAAGCTGTCCACATAGACCACCCTCTGCATGGTCGGCTCTCACCGTTGTCAGTCTGCAATCGTGACCGGGAAGACTACCCTGCAGTAAAGGGATCTGAAAGCGAGGCTTGAGGCGCTCGTGGAGCGCAGCATGGAAGGTATGATGGCGGTGCGGAGGATGGTCTATGTGGATAGCTTTACCCCGGATGCCTGCATACTTAGATGTGCCTCTTTTAATCATCAAATATGTGAGTTGCTAAATGTTGTATCTTTCTTAATAAATGTACCATATTGCTACACTTTAAAGGCACCTCTCTTCTCTTTTATACTCAGTTGTGACACGACGCTACTCGTATATAAAGACATTGTTCGTTAAGCAAGTCAAACTTTATTAAAAAAAAATGCTTGTCTTGCAAAACACTTGGAGACCAAGTTACTCGCAATCCAAGGTTTTACTGTATAGTGTATATATAAACTCCATGCACTTAAGCATCTTGGTAGGAATCAAAGCCAGCACCATGGAGTTACAAGGCTCCAGATAGATCAATCTAAATGAATTTCTTAAAAAAAAAACAGCTCTACCTAATACCTAACTAGAAATTAGGAATGGTTTCAAGAGTAAAGAGGAACTGGTGGGTTACCTGTATAAATAATGAAAATGGGAGGCAGGGAGACTTGCCCACAGAGGAACATTGGATAGTAGAGGGACCTGCACACATGCAGAAGGTTCGATGGGAACCTACATTTAAATCAGCATTTACACAACTTTTGCTAATAATCCCTGCAATGTATTTAAATATCACAATCAGGGAAAAGAGAGAGAGAAAAAAACTTTTGAAAAAGAGAAGTTCTCTGCCATGATACTGAAAATGTGTGTTAAAGCTCTGTTGTGTCCTGGAAGCTATTTGGAACGAGCAAAGGTAAATATAAGGTGAGTGTGTTGGGCAGGCTTTAAGGAGGCTAGTAGGGGTCTACAGGAGTAACTCATAAAAATCTCTGTGATCATTTCTTTCCCATTCTATGGAGAAAAACACTACTTTCATCTGTTGAACCGTTTAGAAAAAAAGGAGTTACAGTAAGGAGTTTCCAAGCCAACCAACTACCCAGATAGCAAGGATAACTTGTCACAGATTTGTGTCAGTGTCGAATTGAAAGTCTGTTAACTTGCTGCACATTTTCACTGGCAAGTTGTACAATTGCAGAGCACTTGAAGCACAAGTTCTAGCAGACACTTTTTTAATTTGTAGCAAATTTGCATGGAAAGTCTCTAGGAAGAGCAAAGTTGCAGTGCTGAGTCTACAGCAAGAGCTCTGCAAGTCTACAGCATGAAAACTCAGCCACAGTGACCCCTGTGGTGGGATGACTATTGCACAACATAACTAAATCAGAACATACAGCAGACTTGCAGAATGTTTGCAAAGAAAGTTGATCTGGAGTCATGCAATGTGGACTTGCTGCAATTGAGCAACAAGCTTGTGAAGCCTGACAAGTCTAGCAATAGCTTAGCAAGTCATTTTCAAACTTGCAGCTCAATTGTTTGCTATCTGGGTATGGTCAACCAAACATCTGCATCACAGTTAGTAAATTATTATCATGTCAGTCTTACCTCTGACATTTTTCAGATTAGATAAACTGGCAGAAGCTGATAAATGGCTAACCATGGCTTAGACTGCTAATTTTCAATACCTGTATGACATTTCTATGAAAACCTCTATATATTTTTCAGTGTTATCGGTGATATAAGTTTCACATTTTTAAATATTTATTGGAATGAATTCTATATGATGAGAGATCACACAACATTGTAAGAAACATTTTCTGAGGAACTGCATGGCCATTTCCAGCTTTTTCACATCCTTCAGCTGTCACAAGAGCAGCAATTGATGCAGAAATGTATAGAAGAACGAGGATGGAAATGTATGTCAATAAGGGATGTCCAATCCAATTAATAGATTAAAGCAGGATTCTGGCTAGCAAAATTATTTTTTTAAAGTCAGCAGCTACAAACACTGTAGCTGCTGACTTTAAATAAGTACACTTACCTGTCCTGGGTGCCCGCGATGTCGGCCGCCCGAGGCCGACCCGTCCCTCGGCTCTCGGGTCCCGGCACCGCCATCCTAACTAAGGGAAACAGGCAGTGGAGCCTTGCGTTTCCTACTGCGCACGCGCGAGCGGCGCGGCGCTCTGTGAATGGCCCCGTGGTTTTCTGGGAACACACACAGTTCCCAGAAGGCAACGGGGCCGCTCACCGAGGAACAGGACACGCCGCAGAATAGGAAGAGGCAGATTAGGAAGACTGCCTAGCAACAAGGGTTCAGGTAAGTTTAAAAAAAAATTTTTTTTCAAATTTTTTTTTTATTTTTTTTAAGATTTTTGGTGCAATTTTTTTTTTCAGGGTGGCCCTCCACTTTAAGCTTGAAAATGTTACATATAATATAACAAGTAATTTTGTTACATTAAAAACATACACCTAAATATCACATTCACTGCTGAATTAATGTGCACCCTTGTCCACTGTATGTGCAGCCATTCATGAGAAAGCACCTGATCAGTTATTTATCAGCATCATTTAGAAGACAGTGATGCCCTTATCTGGTGACTAGATAAGATTCCCTGCAGGGCATGGTGGAAAGTGAGTGGAGAACTATAACAGAACTCCAGCAATTCCCAAAGGAAATAAGCAGAATTTATCTGATTAGAGTAATACCTCATATCAGCTATCTCAGTAGATTGAAAACTCAAGTTTTGGAAAGATTTCAGGGTCTTTTTTTAGCAGTTACAATTACATTCTCAGTCTGTTGATTTGGCTGGTAAGCCGTATAATTTTAACTTTGACATTTCTGCTTTTATCGATTGCTGACCTTGTACAACACTATGCTGCAGCTCAGAAAATATGAAAACAATCAGCAAATACAAGTGATAAATACTACTGCTGGAGGGACACTGGAAGAATGTACAAGTTCAAAAATAGAAGTTTTTCACTTTCGCAAAATTGGAAAAAACTGTGAGGGAGCATTGCTAGTGTCGGACTGTGCAAGACCCCACCCCAATCAGCTTAAACCTTCTTTGGAGTGGGCAGGGTTTTGCTATTCAAAACAAAGCCAAAATGTTAGTTTTCAAGCAGCCTGGTTGGAAAAATAGCTGATCATGAGAAAACTAAGGATAGGTAGACTCACACAACTGACTTGCCCAACAGTTTAGGACAGAGCATAGAGTTATTTAAAGTGGTTGTAAAGGCAGAAGGTTTTTTATCCTAATGCATTGTATGCATTAAGATAAAAATCCTTCTGTGTGTAGCAGCCCCCTCTTAGCCCCCCCTAATATTTACCTGAGCCCCATCTCTATCCAGCAATGTTGCACGAGAGACTCGGCTGGCCGAGATCTTCCTCCTCATTGGCGGAGGCAGCAGCAGAAGGCCATTGGCTCCCGCTGCTGTCAGTCAAAGTCAGTGAGCCAATGAGGAGAGAGAGGGGGTGGGGCCTAGCCAGGGCTCTGTGTCTGAATGAACACACAGAGCTGCGGATCGTCTCAGGTGCCCCCATAGCAAGCTGCACAGGAGGGAGGGGCCAGGAGAGCAAAAGAGGGACCCGGGAAGAGGAGGATGCTTGCTGTGGGGGCACTCAATAGGTGGGAGGAGCCAGGAGCACCGAAGAGAGATCCAAGAAGAGGAGGATCCGGGCTGTTCTGTTCAAATCCACTGCACGGAGCAGGTAAGTGTAACATGTTTATTATTTTTAACAAAAAAAAAAACAAGACTTTAGTATCACTTGAAACCCCAACCAGAGTTTCAGTTTAAATCAGCTAAGTTCATTCCTGGCACATCAAAACTAATGGTGTGCAAAACCGTTTATTTACCAAGCAGATGCAACTTGAGTAGAAAAGCCTGCCAAGTCAGAGCTAGAGCTTTCCAATTGGTGAAGAGCATGTGGTTGCTGATTACAGAGCTCTAGGTCTGATTCAGCAAGAGAGTGACAGACCTCTGCATAGAGACCACTGCTTCCACAGAGAGAGCAAGGGTCCTTCTCTACGGCATGTTGAAATAAAAAAGAACGGCAAGACTTTGAGCACCTTTTGTTTTTATGTAGCAGCACTGTATTTATCTGTTGAAAAAAAATTCTATTGGGCTTTAAAAGTTACCTAATAAAGAATAAGTATGTGGGCTACAGATGCAAACAGTTATGCCCCGTACACACGGTCGGATTTTCCGATGGAAAATGTCCGATCGGAGCGTGTTGTCGGAAATTCTGACCGTGTGTGGGCTCCATCGGACATTTTCCATCGGATTTTCCGACACACAAAGTTGGAGAGCAGGAGATAAAATTTTCCGACAACAAAATCCGTTGTCGGAAATTCCGATCGTGTGTACACAAATCCGACGGACAAAGTGCCACGCATGCTCAGAATAAATAAAGAGATGAAAGCTATTGGCCACTGCCCCGTTTATAGTCCCGACGTACATGTTTTACGTCACCGCGTTTAAAACGATCGGATTTTCCGACAACTTTGTGTGACCGTGTGTATGCAAGACAAGTTTGAGCCAACATCCGTCGCAAAAAATCCTAGGATTTTGTTGTCGGAATGTCCGAACAAAGTCCGACCGTGTGTACGGGGCATAACACTTTCTATACACTGATTAAAATTAAACTTGTTCATCAATGTGTGGCTATCCCTGCACTACAGAAGTCTGTCCACTGAAAACTTTGGATCAATTTCGCAATCCACCTAATTTGTGTGAATGGGGGAATTTTTGGGAGGGGGTTTCATTCAGCCCACTAGCCGATTGAAAAAAACAAAGCATCAATGGCCATCTTTAAAGTAAATTCTAGTCAGAACAAGGTTTGAAATCCCAAAATCTCTTGTATGAAGTATACCACAACTAATGGGTTCAGTAAAAGCAGTTGAGTTCCTATGATAATCCCATGCCTGGCATCTCTTTGGACTGGCAGTATTTCAAAACTTTGAACTGTAAAATAAGCAGGCAATAGTTACCATAGTAGAATTATATGAGAAACAATGTAAGAGTAGCAACTCTTTCAGCCTAATGCAGAGCTCCACCTAAAAGGGCAAATTCCACTTGTATGCACCCTCCACTGCCACATTTGGCACTTTTTTTAAACCTTGTTTTGACAGGTACCCACTCCCAGTTCTGGCTCAGATCGCCCTGGCGACAACAGGTGAGTCACTATGGAGAGATAGGAGCTGGCAATTAGCTGACAACTGAACGGCCAGCTTTGAGAAAGAAGGGCTGAGCCCAGCCCTGACAGTATCACCCAGCTACAGTTTATGAAGTTATGCTTTCTGGCAATCTTAGGCCTATACAAGCGTATTAAAGATAAAAAGTAAATCGACATGACTGTGCTTTATGTGCTAGGTTCAATAAACCTAAGGGCTCATGCACACAGGACATTTTTACAGCTGCTGTTAGGGGGGTCTGACATTTTTTTTAACTGCCTCTAAATGCCCCTCCATGTTAGCCTATGTGTCCATGCACACATAAAATGTAAGAGACATTTGGAGGCATAAGCGTTTAGGGGCAGTAGAAAAAAAACGACAGCCTGTGCTTCCAGGAGCAGTAAAAACGAGCTGTAAAAACAAAAAATGCCCCAAAACGCCCTAAATGCTGCTAAACACTGTAACAAGCTGCTAGCCACATATAGCCGCGTTTGGTGTTTTTAGGCATTTTTACACTGTAGGGAGTGTTTTTACTGAAAAAAAGCCCAAAAAACGCTAACACCAAAAAACACGAAAAAAAATGCCCATAAATGCTATTCAAAAACGCAGCTAACAATGCATTTTTAATGCTGCTTTTTCCTGGCAGCAGCACTGGCATTTTTAAAAGCCCTCTGTGCATGAGGCCTAAAAACAGCAATGTTCTGATGAACCTACTGTACATCACCTGGTAGAGGTGTAGCTTGAAGCTTGTGGGCCCCGGTGCAAAAATTGACTTGGGGGCCCTCCACTACCACCCGCCATTTCCAATGCACGCTTGCCCCGGGCCCTCCGAGTTTACTGAATTACCTACACAGGCTGATGCGGCGATTAATTTCCCCAGCAACACAGTATAAAGCAGGGGTAGGCAATCTTTGAAAGGTGGAGATCTACCTAAATAACATGAAAGAGATCAAAGATCACCGGGGTTCGGCACACTTTTTTATTTTTTATTTACAGAAATTAACTAGCAGGATCCTAACTAAATAGTAAGGAAAACTTAGAAAAATATAATAAAACGTCACTGTAAAAATATAAGCTTAGCCTACCTTTACCTTAAAATCAGAGAGTGTCAGTCAGTAGAGCAGTGGATGGTGTGTGAACTGTGTCAGTAGGACAGTGAACGGTGTCAGCAGGGTAGTGAATGGTTTTAGTAGGGCAATGAACAGTGTATGGACGTGTCAGTAGAGCAGTGGACAGTGTCATAGAGGGCAGTAGATAGTGTCAGTAGGGCAGTGGACAGTGTCAGTAGGGTAGAGGTTGGTGTCAGTAGGGCAGTAGATGGTGTCAGTAGGATAGAGGTTGATGTCAGTAGAGCAGTGCATGGCATCAGTAGGATAGAGGTTGGTGTCAGTAGAGCAGTGAATGGTGCCAGTAGGGCAGTGGACGGTGTCAGTAGGGTAGAGGTTGGTGTCAGTGTAGCAGTGGACGGTGTGTGTCAGTAGAGTAGAGGTTGTTGTCAGTGGGGCAGTGGACAGTGTCAGTAGGGTAGAGGTTGGTGTCAGTGGAGCAGTGCACGGTGTCAGTAGGGTAGAGGTTGGTGTCAGTAGAGCAGTGGACAGTGTCAGTAGGGTAGAGGTTGGTGTCAGTAGGGCAGTGCACAGTGTATGTATAGTAGAGGTTGGTGTCAGTAGGGCAGTGGATGGTGTCAGTAGGGTATAGGTTGGTGTCAGTAGAGCAGTGAATGGTGTCAGTAGGGCAGTGGACAGTGTCTGTATAGTAGAGGTTGGTGTCAGTAGGGCAGTAGATGGTGTCAGTAGGGTAGAGGTTGGTGTCAGTAGAGCAGTGAACGGTGTCAATAGGGTAGAGGTTGGTGTCAGTAGAGCAGTGAACTGTGTCAGTAGAGCCGTGAATGGTGTCAGTAGGGTAGAGGTTGATGTCAGTAGCGTAGAGGTTGGTGTCAGTAGAGCAGTGAACGGTGTCAGTAGGGTAGAGGTTGGTGTCAGTAGAGCAGTGAACGGTGTCAGTAGGGTAGAGGTTGGTGTCAGTAGAGCAGTGGATGGTGTCAGTAGGGCAGTGGATGGTGTCAGTAGGGCAGTGGACGGTGTCAGTAGGGCAGTGGACGGTGTCAGTAGAGTGGACGGTGTCAGTAGGGCAGTGGACGGTGTCAGTAGGGCAGTAGGGGGTTTCAGTAGGGCAGTGGACGGTGTCAGTAGAGCAGTGGATGGTGTCAGTAGAACAGTGGATGGTGTCAGTAGAGCAGTGGATGGTGTCAGTGGAACAGTGGATGTGTCAGTAAGGCAGTGGATGATGTCAGTAGAACAGTATATGGTATCAGTAGGGTAGAGGTTGGTGTCAGTAGGGCAGTGGATGGTGTCAGTATAGTAGAGGTTGGTGTCAGTAGGGCAGTGGATCGTGTCAGTAGGGTAGAGGTTGGTGTCAGTAGAGCAGTGAACGTGTCACAGACAGATGCAGATTTAGCCTCACAACTGCTGGGGAGGGAGCCAAGTGGGAGGATCACAATTAACCCCTCAATGGCCTGGCACCAGGTGTGTTAGACAAGCAAATGAATATTTGCTGTTCTAACACTGAACCTACTCTCAGCCAATAAGGAGGCGCTGGTCTAATACCCAGCACCTGATTGGCTGAAGGCACAGGTGCTCCAATTGGACACCTAGCAGGAAGGAAGAAGAGACAAATGGAGGACACAGGAGCCACCGCCTGACTCGCTGCTCATCCCACCATCCCACAGCTCGCCGCTGTCACCCGCTGCCTGATCCCCGACGAGATGGGGTAAGTGCCGGTCAGTCAGCGAGCAGGGGGCAAGGGGGGAGGTCACAGTGGCTGCATTTAATAGGCACAGAGGCTGCATTTGACGGGCACAGTGGTGGCATTTGACAGGCACAGTGGTTGCATTTGACAAGCACAGTGGCGGCATTTGATGGGCACAGTGGCTGCATTTGATGGGCACATTGGCGGCATTTGATGGGCACAGTGGCTGCATTTGATGGGCACAGTGACTACATTTGGTGGGCACAGTGGCAGCATTTGATAGGCACAGTGGTGGCATTTGATGGGCACAGTGGCTGTATTTAACGGGAACAGTGGCTGCATTTGACGGGCACAGTGGCTGTATCTGACGGGCACAGTGGCTGCATTTGGCGGGCACAGTGGCTGCATTTGATGGGCACAGTGGCGGCATTTGATGGGCACAGTGGCTGCAATTAATGGGCACAGTGGCCGCATTTTATGGGCACAGTGGCTCCATTTGATGGGTTTTTTCAGTATTTTTCAGAATTTTTTAATTTGTTGGCACCCCCCAAAAATTTTGAGCACCAGCCGCCACTGGATGGGGTTCAGAAAATCACAGCCTGCATTAGTATCTGTCAGGCCTCCACCCCCTAAACTACTGCCCCTCCCCCTACTGACCCTCTCTCCACTACCCCAGCTACTGCCCCTCCCCCATTGACAATCATCCTGCTTTCTTTCTTGTCCTTTGTAAGTCAATCAGTGGATGCTTTAAGGTTTTTTTTTTACTTTTTTTTTTTAAGTACGTGGAAGAGGTATCAGGCAATTGAGGGGTTAATTGTTAGCCACCTGCTGGTCACACAGAATGGCTGTTTATTCCTGTATGTCCCTGGGGATCACCACTGTTAATAGTGATGGTCGATGTGTGTGTTCTGCAATGCTGTCACAATGCTGTGGTTTCCATGAAATCCTCTACTCCCTGCCTCTGTTGTTACCTGGCTCCTATGAATGTTCCCAGGTAATTCTTCGGCTCAAGCTTGGCTACTTGATTGCTTAACTGTGTCACCCGGAGCCGGCCGACATTGGGGGGGGGGGGCCAAGAGAGCACACAGGGGGCCCTGGCAAGAAGAGAAACAGAACGGTAGGGATGGCAGTCACTACATCTGATCAGCTGTATTCTCGCACAGTAGCTGAATGCCGGCGGGGAGGAGAAGCGGACTTTGAACTGCTGCAGAAATGATCGTTCCTCTTGGCAACCCCTGCGACTCCTATTGCTACCTGGGTGCACATGCTTTGTGTACTGATTTTATTCAGCAAAGTCAGGTAACCTGCACTGCATATTTTAGCTTTTATCTCCTTTCCTATGTTTTTGTACAATGCAGCATTTACTTAAAGTGATTGTAAAGGCTTGCTTCATTTTTTTTTTTTAAATAACAAACATGTTATACTTACCTCCTCTGTTGCAGTTGGTTTTGCACAGAACAGCCTGGATCCTTCTCTTCTCGGGTCCCTCTTTGCTGCTCCTAGCCCCTCCCTTCTTTGAGTGCCCCTCAGCCAGCAGCTTGTTACAGGTTTTCACCCAAGCTGAGTCAGAGCTCCTTGTATCCATTCAGACATGGAGCCCCGACCTGGCCCCGGCCCCTCTAACCTCTGATTGGCTGACTGACCTTGATTGACAGCTGCGGGAGCCAATAGCGCCGCTGCTCTGTCTCAGCCAATCAGGAGGAGTGTACTGGATGGCTGAGGGGATCATGGACATTGCTGGAGAGCGAAGGAGCTCAGGTAGGTAATTAGGGGTGCTGGGGAGGCTGCTACACACAGAAGGTTTTTTATCTTAATGCGTAGAATGCATTAAGATAAAAAAACCTTCTGCCTTTAAGACTCCTTTAATCTTCCATTCATGTGTGTTTTCTGTATGAGCTAGCAGGATAACTGAAGCCTTGAAAAAATGTGAGCATTAAATAGTATATTAAGTAAAACAAAAACGTGAGCTTTCATACTTAGTAAACAGTAATATGAAATTATATCTACAGTTATCAAATATTTATTGTTGTTTTTCAGGCCCTTAAAACCTTTGTCCCCCCCACCCCAAAGCACCTTGTCCCCATGTTGATGGGGACAAGGGTCTCTTTCCCACAACCCTGGGTGGTGGTTGTGGGGGTCTGCGGGTGGGGGGCTTATCGGAATCTGGAAGCCCCCTTTAACCTCTTTTTATGTACCCCCACCCATTTACCAAAAAAGTATCAAAAACTAATAAAAGCACAGAGACAGTTTTTTGATAAATCCTTTATTAAAAAAAAAAAACAGTGTCCCACCAATGTAAATCCATCATCAATCATGTCGCCCGCCGCACCCGAAAAAGAACGAAAAAAAAAACGCTCCGCCTTCATTGACAGCTGAACGCTGACCCAGCATGCACCGGTTCGTGACATCACAAGGGGGCGGTGCCACCAGGTGATGTCGCCAGGTGGCCCCGCCTTTACCAATATAAGAACTATCAAACAGCTGAGGAGGCATCTGATAGTTGACCGTCAATGAAGGCGGGGCATTTTTTGTGTTCTTTTTCGAGTGTGGCGGGTGGCGTGATTGATGATGAATTTACATCGGGGGACACAGTTTTTTCTTTTCAATAAAGGAATTGTCAAAAACTGTCTCTGTGTTTTTATTACTTTTGGCACTTTTCTGGTGAATGGGTAAGGCAATCTCAATCACATGGAGGGGCTGGGATCTGGGGGCCTCCCCACCTGCAGACCCCATCAACATAGGGGACCAGGTGCTTTGAAGTGGGGGAGGCAGAGCCCCCCCACCCCAAAGTCCCCCCCGTGTTGAGGGCATGTGGCCTGGTATAGTTCAGGAGGGGGGGGCGCTCGTCCGTCCCCCCTTCTTGACCTGCCAGGCTGCGTGTTCAGATAAGGGTCTGGTATGGATTTTGGGGGAGACCCCACGCCATTTTTTTCTAAATTTTGGAGTGGGGTTCCCCTTCAATCAATACCAGACACTGTTTTTTTCTCTAATTTTTTGTTTTCAAAAGGACGGGTGCTATTGTGATTTGACTCTTTTTTTATTTTAGAAATGTAATTTTTGTTGCAGCAGGTTCTATGCATGCTACAGGTGCACCTCTTT
Organism: Aquarana catesbeiana; assembly: GCF_042186555.1. Classification (NCBI taxonomy): domain Eukaryota; kingdom Metazoa; phylum Chordata; class Amphibia; order Anura; family Ranidae; genus Aquarana; species Aquarana catesbeiana. The sequence goes on along the minus strand of NC_133327.1, from coordinate 603,919,689 downwards.
ACAGGCAGACTAAGGGGACCCCCTCCCCCAAGGCACTATATTTAAAGGAATTTTTAATTTTCATTGTTGCACTTTAAGCATCATTAAAATCACTACTAATGAAAATTCAATTGTTTTTTTAACCACTTGACAACTGGGCACTTAAACCCCCTTCCTAACCAGACCAATTTTCAGCTTTTGGTGCTTTCACATTTTGAATGACAATTACTCAGTCATGCAACACTGTATCTTTATGAAATTTTTGTCCTTTTTTTCACACAAATAGAGCTTTCTTTTGGTGGTATTTAATCACTGCTGGGTTCTTTATTTTTTGCGCCGTAAAAGAAAAAAGACCGAAAAATCTGTAAAAAAATACATTTTTCTTCATTTCTGTTATAATATTTTGCAAATTAGTAATTTTTCTTCATATATTTTGGCCAAAATTTATACCGCTACATATCTTTGGTAAAAATAACCCAAATCGGTGGATATTATTTGGTCTTTTTGAAAGTTATAGAGTCCAAAAGCTATGGTGCGCATATCTGAAAATTGATCACACCTGAATTACTGACGGCCTATCTAATTTCTTGAGACCCTAACATGCCAGAAAAGTACAAATACCCCCCAAATGACCCCTTTTTGGAAAGAAGACATTCCAAGGTATTTAGAAAGATGCATGGTGAGTTTTTTGAAGTTGTCATTTTTTCCCACAATTCTTTGCAAAATCAAGGTTTTTTTTTACTTTTTTTTTTTTCCACAAAATTGTCATATTAGCAGGGTATTTCTCACAGACCGCATATGCATACCACAAATTACACCCCAAAACACATTCTGCTATTACTCCCGAGTATGGTGATACCACATGTGTGAGACTTTTACACAGCGTGGCCACATACAGAGGCCCAACATGCAGGGGAGCACCTTCAGGCGTTCTGGAGCACCCAGGCCAATTCTGACATTTCTCTCCTACATGTAAAAATCATCATTTATTAGCTAGAAAATTACTTAGAACCCCAAAACATTATATATTTTTTTTTAGCAAAGGCCCTAGAGAATACAATGGCAGTCGTTGCAACTTTTTATCTCGTACGGTATTTGCGCAGCAATTTTTTTAACGCGTTTTTTTTGGAAAAAAAAATGTTTTGTGCTTTACAAAAACCAAAACAGTAAAGTTAGCCCAATGTTTTTGCATAATGTGAAAGATGAAGTTACGCCGAGTAAATAGATACCTAACATGTCACCCTTCAAAATTGCACGCGCTTGTGGAATGGTGCCAAACTTTGCTACTCAAAAATTCCCATAGGCGACGCTTTAAAATTTTTTACTGGTTACATGTTTTGAGTTACAGAGGAGGTCTAGGGCCAAAATTATTGCTCTCGCTCTACCGATCGCAGCGATACCTCACATGTGTGGTTTGAATACCGTTTTCATATGTGGACGGGACTTACGTATGCGTTCGCTTCTGCATGCGAGCACACAGGGACAGGGGCGCTTTAAAAAATTTTTTTTTTTTTTTTATTGTTCATTTTACTTTATTTATTTTAGTTTGATGCTTTTTTCCAAAAAAAAAATTTTTTGACCACTTTTATTCCTATTACAAGGAATATAAACATTCTTGTAATAGGAATATGGCATGACAGGTCCTCTTTACAGTGATATATGGGGTCAATAAGACCCCACATCTCACCTCTAGGCTGGGAAGCCTGAAATTAAAAAAAAAAAAAAAAGATCCTGGCTTCCATCGTAGCGGTGAGTCGGTAGAAGCACCGCAAGGCGGCGGGAAGGGGGGACGTCCCCTCTCGCCTCCCGTAAGAACGATCAAGCAGTGGAACAGCTGCTATGATCATTCTCATGGTGTAGGGAATCGCCGGCTGAAAAAGCTGATATCTGAATGATGCCTGTAGCTGCAACCATCATTCAGATATCTCCGCACAAAGTCAAGGACGTTGTATGACGGCCGGCGGGCGGGAAGTGGTTAAAACGCTTTTTTTTTTTTAACACAAAGTTGTCCATTTATACAATATTTCTACCACATAACATGTACATGCCAAAAATGACACCCCAAAATAGATTCTCCTGCTCCTCCTGAGTACGGCGATACCCCATGTGTGAGACTTCCACAGCCTGGCCACATACAGAGGCCGAGTACAGCTGAGCATGGCTCAGTATGGCAGGGTATGGCGGGGTATTGCGGAGTATGGCGGGGTATTGCGGAGTATGGCGGGGTATTGCGGAGTATGGCGGGGTATTGCGGGGTATGGCGGAGTATGGCAGGGTATTGCGGAGTATGGCGGGGTATTGCGGGGTATGGCGGGGTATGGCGGGGTATGGCGGGGTATGGCGGAGTATGGCGGGGTATGGCAGAGTATGGCGGAGTATGGCGGGGTATGGCAGGGTATTGCGGAGTATGGCGGGGTATGGCGGAGTATGGCGGGGTATGGCGGAGTATGGCGGGGTATGGCGGAGTATGGCGGGGTATTGCAGGGTATGGCGGGGGGCATTGCAGAGTATGGCGGGGGGCATTGCAGAGTATGGCGGGGGCATTGCAGAGTATTGTGGGGGAATTGCAGAGTATTGCACAGCATTGCAGAGTATTGTGGGGGCATGCAGAGTATTGTGGGGGTATTGCAGAGTATTGCACAGCATTGCAGAGTATTGTGGGGGCATTGCAGAGTATTGCAGAGTATTGTGGGGGTATTGCAGAGTATTGTGGGGGTATTGCAGAGTATTGCACAGCATTGCAGAGTATTGTGCTGGTATTGCAGAGTATTGCACAGCATTAGTAGTGAGGGATGGCTGAGCATGGATGGATGGATGTCTCTGTGCAGCGCTGTGGGCACTACACATACAGCCCACAGCGCTGCAGACATCCATCCATCCCCCTCCCCGCTCACAGTGTACCGATCGGTACACAGGAGAGGAGGAGAGGAACCGGCGTCATCAGATGACGCCGGTCTGTTTACATGTGATCGTGCTGTCATTTGATGGCTCGATCACATGGTAAACGGCCGCGATCAGCGGCCATTTACCGGGATCCGTGATGCGCCGGGTCCCCTGGACCCGGCGCGTCACGGATGTGTTCGGGTGCGCGCCCCAGGGGGCGCGCGAGAGGGAAATTCTGGGAGGACGTCATAGTACGCCCTCCCAGAGTTATCCAACCGCCCTGCAGCCGTCATTCGGCTATGGGCCGGTTGGTAAGTGGTTAAAGAAATGTCTGCATTGATACATGTCCCTCGGGGCAGTGCCTGGACCCCCATACCCCTTTTATGGCCAATTATGTGCATATAAGTCTAATACAATTTTTCAATCCTGTATGGCTCCCATAGACTTAAATGGGAGTCGCCATTCTGGTTGGAACTTTTCCCCTGTTCGGGAGTTCTGCTGCGAGCCGAACAGGGGGGTATTCGACCCATCTCTACTAAAGGACTGCCTCCTAACATTTATAGATAAAGTTGATCCAGGGAAAATCTGATTACCTCTCTGTGATCAGGAAGGAATTTTTTCCCCTGCTGTAGCAAATTGGATCATGCTTTGCTGGGCTTTTTCACCTTCCTCTGGATCAACTGCGGGTATAGGATTGTGTATATGGGATTGTATAATATTATCTTTTATTTATTTATTTATTTATTTTTATGGTTGAACTAGATAGACTTGTATTTTTTTTCAACCTGATTAGCTATGTAGCTATGTGATCAATCTCTAGTCATTTTTGTTCATGAGCGAATATTTTTTGATGCCAATATGCTACACTATCATTTGTTGAATTGCCAGAAAGTGTGCGTAATAATATTAGTAAGACAAGTATCCTTGTAGGGTGATTATTGGTCTTTTTATTCATGCATTTAGACAATTTATCAGCATCCATGCTATGCAAGAGTATCCTGCATCACAATTATGGGAAAACATGTTAAGAAGGTCAAAAATAGTTTAGATAAAAATATATGGCATATGTTACGTACATATTGTGAAGCCACTTTGTTTAGTTTGGACTATATCAAATATAACAACCCCCCAAAAAATAAACCATGCTAGGTGAACATAACAAAATAGCAAACCAAGGAGCTTATACACGTCTCACCAAGAGTTCCCAAAAGAAAAGGAATTAACAGGGTCTTTAGCTCTCCAGTGTCTACGTAAAACTGAAAGATAAATATTGGGTGGACTGATCATTTAAAATATAATTTTGTCATAAGCATATCCATGTGGCAGTCAATTTGTTTTTTAAATTGTACTTACACTGTACCTAGGCATGAGTTCTACAAGCCTACTGCCAGATCTTTGTTTCATAGAGCAAAGAGCAATGTGCGCTATTTAATTATCCATAGGAGTCTCTAAAAATATGTTTTAGTCCTTTTGCACTAAACTGCTGGTATCTAAAATGTAATTGTCTGTTATGGAAAACTACACTACCAAATGCTCACAGAGTCCTAAAGAATGGGTCATCACAAAATTAACATTTTCTTGTATAATTTAGATATGAAATCTGCATGGGGATGAAATGTTTTTCAATTTAGAATGTTTTTCTATTTTAGAATATTGGAAAGTACAAACAAGAATGATTTATGGACCACTATAGCAAAAAAAAATATTGTATTCTGTTAACTGTATCTGGTAATTACCTGTAATGATAGTTTTTCAGCATAAGAATTTCTTATGTTACTTCACAGGCTTTCATTTCAAATTTTCTTAGCATTTACGTGCAGGCCAAGCTGAACAGCAAGAGTGGCAATTACAGAGATTGGGACAAACTATATAACTTTGACAGAGGTGCTAACTATGTCTCTAGCTTTTATTCACATAGTTTAGTATTTTCTTTTTTTTTTTTAAGAGAAAAAAACCTGTTGCCATAACTGCTTAAAACATGTTAGCTGGAGTTAGGTTTGCTTGTTGGTCACCATTTTTTTTTTAGCCTCTTACTTTTATTCCATATAAAATTACATATCTATCAAGGTTACCCTGTTCACAGGTTGACAACAATGATAAATTATTTTACATGGAGAGTGACAGGAACAGCAGGTAATAAACTATGTTAAAGGAGAGACTCAACTCTTCCCAGATGCAATAAAAAAATGGGTATAGAAGTACCAGATAACCATGCTGCATAATAAAGCTATTATAGACAAGATCGGTTACATCTGCCCAGTTACACCATAATGCTGAGCATTAATGCTGAGGGGTTTTGACAGGTACCTGCTCCCACTTCCACTCTGGCTACCTAGGTGACTCGAGTGGAAGTTTTCCCCCTCCCTTCCTGCAATCTTTTAGGACATGTCACAGGTCCCAGAAGATTGCCCAGCCATTGAGGAGGCGCAGCACGACTTGTGTATGCGCAGTGCGCACCCAGCTGTGAAGCCGCAAGCTGTCATAGCCGGTTGCGCACACTTGTAATGCCGGCGCTAGGGAGAAAAGAAGGAGAGAACTGAAGGTTTGGGTGGTCGCTTTGCTGGATTGTAGGGCAGGTGAGTGTGTGTTTATTAAAAGTCAGCAGCTACACTTTTTGTAGCTGCTGACTCTTAATAAACACATAAACGACTGGAACTTCACTTTAAAGCTGAGTGGCATTTGAAGGTACAGGAAACGGGTAGTAGTGATAATGGGCTATGTTATGGTACTAGGGTATCTCTTTAAAACTCGGTAACCCTTAATGGGATTTGTATCAAGAGGGTCTTTCAGTAACAATATCATGAAAGGCGGGCATCTGGTGTTGGTAGGAGCCCATGGGATGCGTGGGGGAAAGGAGAAAAGAAAAAGAATAGCAACAAAGGACAATACCTGAAAATATCAGGGGAGGACAGGGGAGGGAGACCCGGGGGGGGGGGCAAACAAAGTGTCTCAATGGGAAATTTCAGAGACGCATGATGACATGCAAGTCAAGGGGATAATAGCGTCTTGTCAAAGTCAACTGGTAGTTAGTGGTCCACCCATGGTTTCCACAGACTTTCATATTTTCACTACCCTATCCATGAGGACTGCCTTGACTTTGGCATGTATCATTACCTGGGTAACTTGGGTAATAATTTCCAAGCCTTTGCAAAGGAGTATTTTTTTTTTTATTAAAAAAAGTTACAATATTTATGTAGCATGAACAGTTTATTCAGCTTTTTACAAAAAAAAGGGAGACAGTACAGTTAATAAACAAAGAAAAGAGGGTTAGGAGAGCTCTGTTAATGAGAGCTTACAATTTAAAAGGGAGGGACAAGCTATACAAAAGATAATAGTTGTGAAGGAATGAGTTGATGAAGAAAATTAAGTTTCTGTTTTTAGGCTAAAGAGACGAGTTTTCAGGAGTTGCCTAAAGGTGAACAAGGTAAGGGATAGCTGGAGAGACTGGGGCTCCAGAGGATGGCTCTAGAGAAGTCCTGGAGATAAAAATAGGCTAAGGTGACAAGGGAGCTGGAGAGCAGAAGGTCTAGGAAGGAGTGGCAAGGATGATTTGGCTGATATTTTGAGATGAGGTTGGTGATGTGAGGATTTTTTTTTACGTTGTTGTTAAAGTTTTACATTTTATTTGTCAGGGACTGGCAGAGAGGTTTGGCAGACAATTAAATGGTTAGTGAGATGGATGAGTCTGGCAGCAGCACTTATGTTAGACTAAAAGGGGGGTAGCCTGGGTAAAGGTAGGCCTATGAGCAGAATTTCAGTAGTCAAGGATTTTAAAAACAACTATGACATTGCAAAGAGAGAGATGATTGAGGGGAGGTATATTTCTCAATGCTTTTTGTCATTTGTGAGACTAGAGATTAACATAGAATTAAAGGCAACACTTTTTTTTTTTCATTTTCGATAGAATCAGGGATAGATTCGGGAAAGCTTATAACCCTTGTCAGTTTCTTTTTTGCTATGTCCCATTGGGGATGTTTTCCATCACTTCCTGTTCCATAGCCAAAACGGGAAGTGAGATTAAATCCCTCCAAAGTTAGGGAATTTCTGGGTGTCACCAGGGTCATCAGAACCAGTATCCTCTTTGGAAGATTTTTCCTCTATTCCTGCCCCAATGAGAACCAAAATTAAATATTATATCAAAGATATATTTTCTCTCTGTCAGGGCTGGGAGCCCTTCCTTCTCTGAGCTGGCTGCTCAGCTGTCAGCTAATTGCCAGCTCCTATCTCTCCACAGTTACTCAGCTGTTGACTATCCTGCTCGTCAGTCCTGCCTACTTAAGCCATCCAGTCCAGAGGAGCTCTGCCTTTCGCCTTGGTCACATCACAGAAACTATCTCCTGCCATCCTGTTCAAGACTTGCTTTGCTGACATCCCTTCTGGCTCCAGATTCTACTTGCTGTTCCACTACATTGATCCCTGACTTTTGGCTTGGCTGACTATCCATTCCAGTTACTGAACTTTGGCTATGTTTTGACTATGTTTGTTCTTAACTTTTATTATTAAACAAGTGTGATTTAACTGTACTTCTGTCTCGGCCTGATTTCATGGTTTCTGACACTTTCACTTTTGGTGATAATAGTAAATATGACAAATAGAGAGGGTGAATCTCCTTAACAGGGACACAAGCAGCAATAAAAACCAGGTGCTCTAATCCCTCACTACTCTATTCAAAACTAAAACCAAACGTTTTGCCTTTAGTTATACTTTAGGCTTGTAAAAATATCCTTGTGTCACTTGTGTTTCCTTCCTATGTTGGCCAGGATTTGTTTTTTTTTACTGGCCCCTTATTGCTGCTATAGCTGTGAGCAGAGATAAAAGGGAAGGGGCAAAGGAAGCTAACCTGTAATTGCTGCAAAAGGACTACATGAGTAAAGTTATTGGAAACGTATGTTTTTGGAGTTGACTGGGTCTAGCCTACCAACAGATAGTGAGGTAACTGAATATGTTTAGTTAGTGCCTGACCGGCTAGGATTTACTTTATTTTTGATTTAGTTATTTTCTTACCATTTGTTCCGAATTCGTTTTTTTAACGAATTTTAACAATTATTTTAATTCGGAAATATCCGAATTAACGAAAATCCGTTTAACAAATTTTTCTGAATATTTGTAAATTCGAATATTCGTAAATTTGTAAATTCATAAATTCAAAAATCCGAAAACTCGAAAATCTGAAATAATAACTAACTATTAATAACTTAACTATTACTAACTATTAAATTAAATGTTAGTGAACATAACAAATTTATCCGAAGTTACAAATTATCCAAAATAACGAATGCCGTATCTAAATGAATGGAATGTAACAAATTAATAATAATAAATAACAATAATAATAATAATAGAAACATTTTATTATTATTATTATTATTATTTATTAATTTGTTCCGTTCCATTTGTTTAGATGCTGCATTTGTTATTTCAGATAATTAGTAACTAATTAGTAACTTCAAATAAATTTGTATTTGTTACGTTCACTAACAGCCAAATTTGAAAGGAAATTCCAATACCTATAATTTAGGTACTTAGTTATTATTAGTTAGATAGTTACCGTATTTATCAGCGTATAACATGCACTTTTTTCCCCTGAAAACAGAGGTTAAACAGTGCCTGTGTGTCACACGCCGATAATATGTTTTATCAACAGGGGGTGTGGATCGGGCGGTCTGCCCCAGGAGCCACCTATTGGGGGGGTGTCAGGCCGGCCACCCCGCCTCTCCTGTCCCTGGGACAGCGTTGCCTGCATAATCTAAAGTTGAGAAAAAAAATCACTTGCCAGCCCCTTGTCCTACACATTTTTGTTTTGAATGCAACTAAAACGAGCACATGTCTACCTGCAACCTTTATTAATAAAGCATGTCAGTACATGTCAGGATGAAAACACCTACTGTCTGAAGTCTGCCTGTGCATCCTCCTTTTAGTGTATTTCAACTTTTGTAGTCAAAAGTGAAAAATCACCACTATATGTTTGTTAAAGGTCTATTAATGCAGCATACAACAACGTGATCTGTCCCAATAGCTGGGCAGGGGACTGGCTGAGTTCAGTTCTTATTACATACAATGGAGAAGCCTGGCTCCTAAACCTTTTTTAAGACAGACAGTGATAAAATCTAGTAGAACTGATGAGATATCAGCCTCTAGACAGGGTCAATTATGGTAAGCTTCCCTGCTCCCTCTTGACAAATAAATCTAAGTAGAATTTTTCTTTGGAAGTTCCAAAAAAGAGTATCTAAAAAAGGTAAGTTGTAATTTTTGATTTGTGAATTGGGACATTTAACAAATGTAAGGTAGTTATACATTTAATACCCTTTAAAGTGGTTCCAGGGAAAGAAGTTTTTTTGCCTTAATGCATTCTATGCAGTAAGGTAAAAAAGCTTCTAAGTGCAGACCCCCTTCCTTCCCCCCCATAGTTTCCAGAGCCCAATCTTGATCCAGCAATGTGCACAAGAGTATTATCTCTCCCGACTCTCTCACTTCACATTAAATCCTGCTGGTGTCAATCACAGTAAGTGAGGTGGAAGCAGGGGCGGGGCCAAGCCACGCTCTGTGTGTCTTGTGGACAGAGTGGGGCTCAGGATCGAGCATGTATGAGTACCCCCATAGCAAGCGGCTATGTGGGCACTTGGCTGGGGATAATTGGGGCTGCTCTGTTCAAAACTATTGCACAGAGCAAGTAAATATACCACTTATGTTATTTTAGTTTTAAAAATTAAAAAAAAAAACCCTTTAGAATCACTTTAAGCCTGAGTGTGCCTTTAACCCAGAAAAAGCGATCTCACAAGAGCAAATCATCACATAACGTTTATTGATAAAAAGATACTTTCAGATAAAATTTTGAAAAGGGTTAAATCCAATCAATCAATATGTGGGTTTTATTTAGGAAAGGCAGCAGAGCAGGAATCTGTCACCAGAGGTCCAAACCACCTTCTTCAAAGTCACAACGACTTCTGTCCAATCAGAGATGCTCATGTAAGGGAATCTCTGTCCAAGAGGTGCTGCAGATAAACCACTGTTGTCACACATAGGGTAGCAGTCCTTATGGTCACCCTTCAGTGAGGATTCTTGCTCTTGGGCTTATGCTGGTGTGTAATTAAAAAAAAAAAAGGAAAAAGAAACGTAAGACATTTAAAAACATTCTTTTAATGCAGTTTGGTTTGATCTATAAAGTTTTTCAAAAAAGGTACAATTGGGTTTTTAAAAGTATCCAACATGATAAGATCTTAACCTGGAGAAATAATTTTCAAATCAGTGTTATGTTACAAGTAACGTGGTGCATAATTTAAAACATATCATTTCACGTCACAGGATAATGTTTGTAGTACTAATATATATATCACAGTTTATGTATAGGATCCTGTAATGGATGGTTCCGTGTGATACTAGTTTTTTGGGGGGGGGGGGTTTTGACTGTACAAAATGCTATTATCAGAAAAATCTGAAATGCAAAATGTGTTTTAGCTTGGTATGACAGTAAAATATTAACTATGGCTCATTTAACAATTTTTCATGGCAAATTACCATTTACCTTTACTTTGTATACACATTTGTGAGTTCAATGAAGGGAACAACTGTATAAAATGAAAAGGCAGATGACACTAATGGGGCAAGTGTACTTTCAAAACACATTTCTTTTTATAAATCTAAAGAGACCAAGCAACTTTGTTAATATAACCTTTTACCATTGCCTTTGGTTTCCCTGTGCTAAGATAATTTTTTTTTCCAGGGTGTGAGCTATGTAGTGTACGAGTGAGGTAGTACTAGACCTTGTGGATGATGACACATCCGGTGTATGGCAGCCTGACTCATGGAGGGCCCTAGAAATGTGGGAATCTTCAAGCATGTAATGATTTCGAGCTATGTGCATTTGAACAGAATTTCATCATGACCAGGCCATTTTTTGCAATTTAGCACTGGGCTACTTTAAAGGTGAAGTACAGACAAAGCTTGTTTAGCTGTACTTCTCCTGTGGATCACAGGAGTACAGTTCGTTCTGCACTTCTTTGACCCATTTTCAGCTGATAGCGGGCTAAAGCCTGCTGTTGTCTGACGTCACAGAGCTAGTCCTGGCTCGGAAAAGATTGCGACAATATAGTCAGAATTCGCTCACAATCTAGGACTGGCACCTGGCTGAGAGCCCCCTCCACAGGCCAGCACTCCAATGAGTGCGGTAGGGGGGGCAGAGCAGAGAGCAGTGACTGACAGTCTGCTCACAGGACTCTAAGAACCAAGTTATCAGCGGTGTTTGATCGCTCGGTTCTCAGTCTGAAGGCCCGTACACACGATCGGAATTTTTTGACAACAAACATGCAAATTAGCTGTTTTGGAGCAACATCCGACCGTGTGTACGCTCCAGTGGACAAACTTTTTCTGTTTCCATCGGACTTTTGTTGGTTGTGAGAATGGACAAACTTTCTGGCAACAAAAGTCCGATGGAGCAAAGTCCGATCGTGTGTACACAAAAGCATCGGACTTTTGTACAAACTACAGTACGCAGCCGCGAGAATGTTTCCAGCGTGAATCCATCGTTCGGTACCCACCGTACCAGGCCGCATGCCCTCAACATGGGGGGGTGGGTGCTTTGGGGGAGGGGGTGCCCTTGTTGATGAGGACAAGGGCCTCTTCCTGACAACCCTGGCCAACCCTGGCCATTGGTTGTCGGGGTCTGCGGGCGGGGGGCTTATCAGAATCCGGGAGCCCCCTTTAATAAGGGGGCCCCCAGATCCTGGCCCCCCACCCAATGTGAATGAGTATGGAGTACATGGTACCCCTACCTATTCACCTAGGGAAAAAAGTGTCAATAAAAAAAACACACTACACAAGTTTTAAAAGTCATTTATTAGGCAGCTCCGGGGGTCTTCTTCCGACTTCGGGGGTCTTCTGCCGACTTCGGGGGACTCTCAGGCCTCTTATCCTTCTCTCCGGTGTCGTCTCCGCGCTCTCTGGTTTTTCTCCGGTGCCTTCTTTCTTCTGCCGGGCTCCTCCGCTATCTTCTGCTCTTTTGCCGCTCTTTTGCTAGCGGTGGCCCGGACCTCTGGATCGTCTTCTTCCCTCTTCTCTTCCAGAGATGTTGACATGACGCTCTCATGTCATGTCATCCTATGACCACGCCCACTTATGACCTCACAGTCCCAGCATGCCCCGGGACTGTAATGTCATAGGGGGGCGGGGTCACCGCCTATATAAGTCATAGCAGAGCGCACAGACAGCATTACAGCTGGAGAGAGCGTCGTGTCAACATCTCTGGAAGAGAAGAGGGAAGAAGACGATCCAGATGTCTGGGCCACCGCTAGCAAAAGAGCGGCAGAAGACAGCGGAGGAGCCAGCAGAAGATTCAGACACCGGGAGAAGACGCCGGAGAGACCCCTGGAGTCGGAAGAAGACCCTCGAAGTCGGCAGAAGACCCCCGGAGTCGGAAGAAGACCCCCGGAGCGGCTTAATAAATTACTTTAAAAACCTGTGTACTGTGTTTTTTTCTTGACACTTTTTTCCCTAGGTGAATGGGTAAGGGTATAATGTACCCCATACTCATTCACAAAGGGGGGGGGGCCGGGATCTGGGGGCCACCTTATTAAAGGGGGCTCCCGGATTCTGATAAGCCCCTCGCCCGCAGACCCCCACAACCAATGGCCAGGGTTGTCGGGAAGAGGCCCTTGTCCTCATCAACATGGGGACAAGGTGCTTTGGGGTGGGGGGCCGCAGGGCACCCCCTCCCCCAAAGCACCCACCCCCCATGTTGAGGGCATGTGGCCTGGTACGGCTCAGGAGGGGGGGCTCGCTCGTCCCCACCCCCTTTCTTGACCGGCTGGGCTGTGTGCTCGGATTAGTGTCTGGTATGGATTTTGGGGGGACCCTACGCTGTTTTTTCTGCGTAGGGGGTTCCCCTTAAAATCTATACCAGATCTAAGGGCCTGGTATGCCCCTGGAGGGGAACCCATGCTGTTTTTTTATTTAAAATTTGGCGTGGAGTTCCCTCTCAAGATTCATACCAAACACAGTGCCTGGCATTGGCAGGGATCCAACTCGGATCCCTGCACCAGTGTGAACCCAGCTCGCAAGGTGTCAATCTCGCCAATAAAAGTGGCGAGATTGACACAATATCAGACAACAATACAGAAGTTGACCAAAGGGTGGTGGTAGAGAGCTGAAAAACCACGTGATTTGGTGAAAGTTGGCTGGAAAAGTCCTGCTGTCTGTATGCAAGACAAACTTCTGACCAACGCCCTTTGTATAAAAATCCAAGGGAAAGTTTGTACAAAGTCCTATCGTGTGTATGGGGCTTTAGAGCGAGCGGGGGACATATGCAGAATAAGACCGATGCTGCATCCACCTAGGTAAGTTTGATTCTTAAAAAAAAAAAAAAAAACAACCCACACTTCTCTTTTAACTGGTAATTATGCAGTCATGCAACACTGTACCCAAATTAAATTTATATAATTTTTTTCACACCTTTTTTTTGGTGGTATTTGATCACCGTTGGGTTTTTTATTATTGAAAATTGTAACAAAAAATATTAAATAAAATAAAAAAATCGAATTTCTTCATAAATGTAGGCCAAAATGTATTCCGCTACATGTCTTTGGCACAAAAAATCCCTATAAGTGTATATTGATTGGTTTGCATAAAAGTTTTAGCACCTACAAACTATGGTATATGTACTGGATTTTTTTTTTTTTAATACTGCTAATGGTGGTGATCAGCAACTTATAATGGGACTGCAATAGTACAGTGAGAAATCTGACACTAACTGATGAAGAGGAACTGACTAATTGCCACTGAAATCACCAGTGCAACTAATACAGTGACCGGTGTTAATACTATGCACTGTAACTGTACTAATGACACTGGCTGGGAAGGGGTTAACATACATCTAGGATGATCAAGAGGTTAAATGTGTGCCTAACAATGTGTAATGTGTGCTGCTTTTTACTAAAGATCTCTTTGTTTCTTATCCCTGCGACAGGTATAAGAAACAGAGAAATCATTCCCTCTGCACAGAGCCCTGTGTTGATTGTCAATACAGGGCTCTGGGCTGTAATTGGACACAGCCGATCAGCAGGTCCTGGCCATGAATCATTGAGGGGTGCACATCCTTAAACCTGGAAACAGGCAGCGAAGCACCAGTATGTTGCTTTGCCTGTATGGGCTGACCGTCCCCAGTAAATTGCGGGTAGTGCAGTCCTTAAGTATATATATATATATATATATATATATATATATATATATATATATATATATATATATACATACATTTTTCACTCTTTGTTATATTGCAGCCATTTGCTAAAATCATTTAAGTTCATTTTTTTTTCCTCAATGTACACACAGCACCCCATATTGACAGAAAAACACAGAATTGTTGACATTTTTGCAGATTTATTAAAAAAGAAAAACTGAAATATCATACGGTCCTAAGTATTCAGACCATTTGCTCAGTATTTAGTATAAGCACCCTTTAATCTAATACAGCCATGAGTATTTTTGGGAAAGATGCAACAAGTTTTTCACACCTGGATTTGGGGATCCTCTGCCATTCCTCCTTGCAGATCCTCTCCAGTTCTGTCAGGTTGGATGGTAAACGTTGGTGGACAGCCAATTTTTAGGTCTCTCCAGAGATGCTCAATTGGGTTTAAGTCAGGGCTCTGGCTGGGCCATTCAAGAACAGTCACAGAGTTCATGTGAAGCCACTCCTTTGTTATTTTAGCTGTGTGCTTAGGGTCATTGTCTTGTTGGAAGGTAAACCTTCGGCCCAGTCTAAGGTCCTGAGCACTCTGGAGAAGGTTTTCTTCCAGGATATCCCTGTACTTGACCGCATTCATCTTTCCCTCAATTGCAACCAGTCGTCCTGTCCCTGCAGCTGAAAAACACCCCCACAGCATGATGCTGCCACCACCATGCTTCACTGTTGGGACTGTATTGGACAGGTGATGAGCAATGCCTGGTTTTCTCCACACATACCGCTTAGAATTAAGGCCAAAATGTTCTATCTTGGTCTCATCAGACCAGAGAATCTTATTTCTCACCATCTTGGAGTCCTTCAGGTATTTTTTTAGCAAACTCCATGCAGGCTTTCATGTGTCTTGCACTGAGGAGAGGTTTCCATCGGACCACTCTGCCATAAAGCCCTGACTGGTGGAGGGCTGCGGTGATGGTTGACTTTCTACAACTTTCTCCCATCTTCCGACTGCATCTCTGGAGCTCAGCCGCAGTGATCTTTAGGTTCTTCTTTACCTCTCTCACCAAGGCTCTTCTCCCCTGTTAGCTCAGTTTGGCCGGACGGCCAGCTCTAGGAAGGGTTCTGGTCGTCCCAAACGTCTTCCATTTAAGGATTATGGAGGCCACTGTGCTCTTAGGAACCTTAAGTGCAGCAGAATTTTTTTTGTATAGAAAAAAGAGAGAAAAACTGCGCTATATGGTATTGTGATATGACAAAAAATTAGTGAATAAAGCAGCAATTCTAACAATAAAGCACTGATTGTTAATAAAAATTAAAAAGAAAAGAGAATCGCGCTAAATAAGTGAAAAGTGTTACATGAATTAAGCAGTGGCAAAATTTGAAAAAACACAATTCGTGCTCAGTATGAATGTGAATGGAGATAAATAAACCCTCGTGAGAGCTACTTAATAATCCAAAAAATTATATCTTAGACTGCAGTGAAAGAGGTGGCCCTAAACCACCGATATAAAAACGAAAATGAAAATCCAAGTGATTGACAAATGTTCATCTGTGAAAAACGGGAAGGAATCCACCACCAAGAACAGAAGGGGTCACTCCTTACTGAAAAGCCACGATTCCCCACTACAGAGGATCATAGCTCGCAGATACACATTAGCACTGGCAACAGGAACCCACATCAGCATCCACTAGGGGTCATCACAACGTCAGCAGTGAACTCGTGGAGGGGGCGTACCATAAAACGAAAATAGAACTCACATAGCATAAAACCATAAAAAACTTTATTCCAAAACTCATAAAATGAACACTTACAGTATTCCAGAAACAGAGAGCCTTAAGTCCGGTCCGTTGGCCGTGTGGCAGTGTGAAATTCTGTGTTTTCCTGTCAATATGGGGTGCTGTGTGTACATTAATGAAGAAAAAAATGAACTTATATGATTTTAGCAAATGGCTGCAATATAACAAAGAGTGAAAAATTTAAGGGGGTCTGAATACTTTCCGTCCCCACTGTATATACAGGTGCATCTCATAAAATTTTAATATCATCAAAAAGTTTATTTATTTCAGTAATTCAATTCAATAAGTGAATCTCTTTTATTTTATATAGATCCGTTACACACAGAGTGATATATTTTAAGCATTTCTTTCTTTTCATTTTGATGATTATGGCTTACAGCTAATGAAAACTCAAAATTCAGTATCTCAGAAAAATAGATTACATAAGACCAATAGAAAAAGGGATTTTTAATAAATAAATGTTGGCTTACTGAAAATGATAACCATGTACAATATAGTATGCACTCAATAATTGGTTGGGGCTCCTTTTGCATGAATTACTGTATCAATGCGGTGTGGCATGGAGGTGATCAGCCTGTGGCACTGCTGAGGTGTTATGGAAGCTCAGGTTGCTTTGATAGCAGCCCTCAGCTCATATGCATCGTTGGGTCTGGTGTCTCTCATCTTCCTCTTAAAAATATCCCACAGATTCTCTATGGGGTTTAGGCCAAACAAGTTTGCTGGCCAATCAAGCACAGTGATACCATGATCATTAAACCAGGTATTGGTACTTTTGGCAGTGTGGGCAGGTGACAAGTCCTGCTGGAAAATGAAAATAGGCATCTCCATAAAGCTGGTATGTGGAGGGAAGCATGATGTTCTCTAGAATTTCCTGGTAGAGAGCTGCGCTGACTTTGGACTTGATAAAACACAGTGGACCAACACCAGCAGATGACATGGCTCCCCAAATCGTCACGCACTGTGGAAAATTTTGCATTTCATTTGGAAATCAAGGTCCCAGAGTCTGGAGGAAGAGTGGAGAGGCACAGAATCCAAGTTGCATGAGATCCAGTGTGAAGTTTCCATATTCAGTGATGATTTGGGGAGCCATGTCATCTGCTGGTGTTGGTCCACTGTGTTTTATCAAGTCCAAATTCAGCACAGCCCTCTACCAGGAAATTCTAGAGCACTTCATGCTTCCCAGCCTAATGGAGATGCTGATTTTATTTTCCAACAGGACTCCATGCCACGCCACATTGATGCAGTAATTCATGCAAAAGGAGCCCCGACCAGGTATTAAGTGCATATTATACTGTACATGGACATACTTTTCATTAAGCCAACATTTCTTTATTAAAAATCCTTTTTTTATTGGTCTTACATAATAATCTAATTTTCTGAGATACTGTAATGCATCTACAGTATCTCACAAAAGTGAGTACACCCCTCACATTTTTGTAAATATTTTATTATATCTTTTCATGTGACAACACTGAAGAAATTACACTTTGCTATAATGTAATGTAGTACAGTGTTATAGCTACAGCTATAACAGTGTAAATTTGCTGTCCCCTCAAAATAACTCAACACACTAATTGGGCCCAATTTGGACATTTTCACTTAGGGGTGTACTCACTTTTGTTGCCAGCGGTTTAGACATTATTGGCTGTGTGCTGAATTATTTTGAGGGGACTGCAAATTTACACTGTTATACAAGCTGTACATTCACTACTTTACATTGTAGCAAAGTGTAATTTCTTCAGTGTTGACACATGAAAAGATATAATAAAATATTTACAAAAATGTGAGGGGTGTACTCCCTTTTGTTAGATACTGTATATAAAATATATGAGGTTCATGTTTTTAATTGAATTACTGAAATAAATTAACATTTTGATGATATTCTAATCTTATGAGATGCACCTGTATATACACTGTATACATACTATGGGTATACTAAATTTGAAATAGAAAACAGTACAGTAGACATAAGTAGGAATATAAGAGAATTTATATGCAAAATAAATGTATACACAGTCGCCATGTACATACATACATTTTGTGCCAGAATGTGCCGGTACTGCATACCAATACTTCCTGGCACTGGTCCTGTTTTCTACTTCTTATTCAGTAGGAGCTTCTAAGTATCCCATTGGTCTCTTAGCAACTTCTGTACTTGACACGAGGAGTAGAGTCTGCAATTGGTTTCCCAGATTTTGCATGGCAGTCCCAGGAGTTTTGACCCTGTCCCACAGTTTCCATGTTCTAGGGGCTGCCCTCCAGAACCCATAACACTTGGATTTTGCAGAGTGGCAGCTTGATGCCAGATGCTAAAACACTGGCACTAAGATACTGGTATTGTCAGGTGGAGTGATCCAGGCTCAACATCATTCAAGAAACAGGCAGTGATATAAAAGCCCAGGTAAGAAAACAGTGAACAAAAATGCAATACTAAGGGGTGCTCATTTCACTGCCACTAACTACCAATTTGGGGTGGGTGGATGGGGTACATTTCACTTCCACTGACCACCAATGGAAGTAGTTAAATTTCAGTGCCACCAACCACCAATGGACAGGGTTAAATATAACTTCACCTGACCACCAATGGAGGGGGTTTAAAAATTACTGCTACTGTTCATCAATGCAGGGAGATTCAATTTCATTGCCACTTATCATCAATAGAGGGGTTAAATGTCATTGCCACTGACCACCAATGCTGGCAGAATAGATACAATTGTATATGGTAGGTATTTTCACATACACATGCGAAAATATCTAAATATATTAAAAGGACTTTGGCTGCCTAAGGCATAGGTAATGAACATAAAATTAACTAGATAGTGTTAATTAGGTGTATCTCAGCATGTCTCAAAGACTTTATTTAAACCATAAGTGTTAACCCAGTCTTAATGAAGCTCCAGTGATGCCCTCACAGCACTATGGGGTTGATTTGCTAAAAGCAAATAGAATGTGAACTTTGCAAAGTGTATTTGCACTCTGCAAGTGCAGTTGCTCCAGAGCTTAGTAAATGAGCAGAAGCTCTGCTGACTTCCATCATCCAATTATGTGCAAGCAAAATTGCTGTTTTTTTTTAAATTTTCCTTACCTCATTTACTAAGCTCTGTAGCAACTGCACTTTCACAGTGCACAGTCTTTTTTCCTTTAGTAAATCAACCCCTATGTATACCTGCTTTGCTCCATGGTTTCTATTCTACTGACAAGTGTTTTTTTTTTATCATAAAGAACCTCTGTGGTTAGAAACCGTGATGAAGAATCTAATTACGAGTCATCCCAATGGTTTGGTTGTGATTTTACCTATGAAACTCTGCTGGCAATGCTAATGTAAAAATAAACTGTAATGCAAAGATCCTAAGTGTGAACCATCCCCAAAGTTGGTTGTGACTGCAACCTGTGCAAATCCTGTGGCAATATTATCATTAAAAAAAAAACAACAAAAAAAATCAAAAAACGAAACTGGTGTTATATTTTATTTAATGAAACCGTTTTTGTTTTACAGGTACTTGGCAATTGTACATCCACTGAAACCTCGTATGAATTACCAGACTGCCTCATTCTTGATTGCCCTGGTTTGGATTATTGCTCTGCTTATAGCCATACCTTCAGCATATTTTGCTACAGAATCAGTGCTCGTTATTGTGAAAAACCAAGAGAAGATATTTTGCGGTCAGATTTGGCCAGTTGACCAGCAGCTCTATTATAAAACTTACTTCCTCTTTATTTTCTGCATTGAGTTTGTTGGACCAGTTGTTACAATGACGTTGTGCTATGCTAGGATATCCAGAGAGCTTTGGTTCAAAACGGTGCCTGGGTTTCAGACAGAACAAATACGGAAACGTCTTCGATGTCGGAGAAAGACAGTCTTTGTGCTCATGTGTATCCTTATAGCTTATGTCCTATGCTGGGCTCCATTTTATGGATTTGCAATCGTTCGGGACTTTTTTCCTATAGTTTTCATCAGAGAAAAGCATTATCTGTCTGCTTTCTACATTGTAGAGTGCATTGCAATGAGCAACAGCATGATTAACACAATGTGCTTTGTGTCTGTTAAAAACAATACCATTAAATACTTTAAGAAGATCATGCTTCTGAAATGGAGATCCACTTACAATGGAAGTAAATGTAGTGGAGAGATAGAAATTAAAACAAGTGCTGTTCCAGCTACAGAAGAGGTTGACTGCATTAGGTTTAAATAACATATTTATACTGATTACTACAAATCACTTTGCAACAGTTTGACTAAAGTGTGGATTGTACTGCTTATGCGTATTTTGTATTGTATGAAAATGTTGTGAAAAAAAAACACACTCATATTTTTACTTGCATTTATTGAAAGTAATTACATCAATCTAGGTGTTTCTCATGTTAGTGGTTAGTAATATATTCTCGTGAATTCTTTTTATGGATTGTGTTATTATATTTAATTCTTTTGCTGGCTGTTATTATATTTCATGTTTCAAAGGAGTGCACCCAAAAAAATGCAAATTAAATAATAGACTGCTGGAACAAAAATGGACAGCCTAAAATAACACAATATATATATATATATATATATATATATATATATATAACAAAAATATAACAAAAGCAGTTCATGAAGAATTGCTATTAGTTGTTTATTCAGTTCAAGTCTCTTTCCATCAAAATTTTCATTCATGTAGACTAGACGTTTACAGGCACTAACCACTGACAGTAACGTTCAGCAACAAAATACAGATTATAATCATATCATTAAAGACTTTACAATACATGCTAAATCCTGGTACACATGAATAGTTTTTTAAAAATTACAGCTCAGGTTGGAGCTGCTGTACTAACACTCCAACATTAGTACAGCAATCTTCCTCTGCTGAGCTGTTCTGTTCTGACAGGAGGATGCCCCCCCATCAGTCATTGGATGAGAGCGCTGATTGGGAGTCGGTCGGCCGCTGGTTTTCCAGTATTCTCGTCCAACAGAAGCCGACCAAACAGCTTCTGTCGGACCGGCTGGAAGGCTACTGAATCACTGCTGGGAAGGGGGACCTGATAAGGAAAGGACTTCAACAACTACAGCGATTCTGCTCTTTCAGGGATGGATTAGTCCACAGTACCTGCAGATACAGAGGTCAATGAGAGCTTTACCTCCATCCAAAATTGATCATCTCTTGCAGGTTATTCTGATCCATGAACTTTAGCATTGCTGGAATCACTGAGTTGGAACAACCATATTGGGAAACTCAGAGTAGAGTTGAAAGTCTTTATTTGAATATTTGTCTCTGGTCATAGACTAATATATTTAACCCAGACAGTCAGCTGGATAGCTAGGAAACTAGCATTTTCAGTGATCATCAATGGCAACCTCTATGTTTCCTTCACAACATGTTTTCTCTAACATTTAACCCACTCCTTAAATGTACACTTAATATCTAACTCCTCCCTCTAACATTACATGTAAACCCCTAAAGCTGAACAGCAGCTTAAAAAAAATAAAAAATAGTCCAGTTCCCTGCAACTTGAATGACAGCCAGCATCATTCAACCCTGTTATTCTGAGTCGAAGCTGTCATGGACTTTCTCCTTGCAGAGGCATCTTCACGTAGCCTAGAGCCACTCACACATCATTGCCTAAGAGTCATTCTGTGCAACAGTAAGGACCGCACACTTCCAGAAACGAAAAGTGCAAAGGACCCATGACATCATAGGATCCTTACAAAAGGTATATATATATCTATAGTCATTTTTTTTTATAACTAGGGCTCCGCTTT
This sequence comes from Aquarana catesbeiana, assembly GCF_042186555.1. Taxonomy (NCBI): domain Eukaryota; kingdom Metazoa; phylum Chordata; class Amphibia; order Anura; family Ranidae; genus Aquarana; species Aquarana catesbeiana. The sequence goes on along the minus strand of NC_133327.1, from coordinate 603,898,120 downwards.
AGCAGTTAATATATGCCTAGAACTTAACGCTAACTTTAACCCTAAACTTAACTCCCCCATTCCCAAACCTGAGAACCTGAGCCTAACTATAGCTGTTATTTCAAGTCTCACACTTGGTCCTTTCCACAGTTTCCAGATTTTAACTACATAATGAAAGATTTTATTTAAAAAAAAAATATGTTAGTGAGTCATCTTTTCATAACTAACTGGGAACTATCATAATATCTAATTGGACTTGAACAATTTATGTTTTATTTCATGTTATGGATTGGTTATGCATATGGTTATGCGTGGTTTAAAGGAATAGTCCACTTTTTAGAACCATATTTAGGGTGTAGCATAAAGCATGGTTGTATACACCATATCCCTAAACACAAAATGGGGTCCTTTCTTATTGTAGGTGGTTATTGTTTGAATTTCACAGGCACAGGCATGACATCCATTGATGGAGACCGATCAATGCAAATACTTCAAGTCCCCTCTGCCACCAAGGCACAGGGATTCAGTTGAGCCCACTGGCAGCAGGGCAGTGATGTCAACATTCAGCACTTCCTCTAGCTCCATAACAGAAGGTCCTTGCCTCTGTATGGACCTGGGGCAAACAATGCAAAATCCTGTGCACTGTACCCGCGATGAATTGATAGCGGGTACATTCACAAATTATGACACATTTACAAACTTTTTGCAAAAAATAGACTATGCCTTAAAGAATAGTGTTTAAGAGATCATTGCAATTCAGACAAAAAGTGACATGCAAAAATAAATGTTTACTTCTAGTTGTATTATTTTGTTTATTCGCTGCAACAAGACACACACAGTTGGATTACAGTTGTACATAAAGTCCAATTTGGGGAAATTTGAAAATTATTCCTTGCAGTGCAGCTGAGCCCATACTGTAAGGGAAGTGGAATTCCGGATAACCCTAACTATTCTTAAAATGGTCCCCTCTCCACTCCTAACATTTACGCTTACTAACCTGTGTTGAAAGATGTAGTTAGTTACCTATGTTCAGGCCACTCCGGTCAGGTGATTGCACTCCCCTGTGTCAGCTAGTGCTGCTAAAAGGAAGAGGAGGGAGCGCTGACAACAGATGGAGCCATTGAAGCCTATGGGTGATGTCACCACTCCAGGCATTACCAGCCATTATCAGAGTCCCCTCTCCTCTCCACTGCAGCTGTCGCTGCAGTATAGATTACATGACCGGACTGGAGCATCCTGAAAATAGGTAAGTAGACAGATATTTCTTAGACAAGTTAGTAAGCATAGGTGTTAGAAGGGGGGCTGTTTTAAGAGTAGTTAGGGTTATTTTGCAATTCCATTTAACAGCGTGTTTAGTCTAGGGAAGAGCAGAAGCACTTTAACTTACTTTATCCTCCACTCTCCTGGCAGATAGCACTCACGCAGGCTTTGGCGATGGATTGTCCCTCGACGTTGTCATGTCCAATTCAGGGCTATGGACCCTTTAATTGTCTTGATAATGTCAGGTATGTAGACCTCTAGAAAATGGGGGAGAAGGTACTGCTGGAATCAGTCTGGTAGAGCAGAGGAGCAGAGAATTAGGTAATTGGACCTTCTTTTCTATGTTCCCTACACCTAAACATTCAATTACCTTTGCAGTGCGGGTGCAGACCCACTGCTGGGGATCATGTTTAAGTTTCCCAGTGTTAGGCTTTAAAAAATATAGAACAATGTAAACTATCATTTTGCATGAAGCTACAGTATGTATTCTGTAAATAAACGGTAGTGACTGTTCATGCCACATAACACGCTATTATACGTGTGCATGCACATATATATATTTTACATTTTAAGTAGTTCATTTAACAGAGTGATTCTGTCGCTTGTCCAGCTAATTCGTTTGAAACAACACATAGGCATTGCTTTAATCTTTTGCATTGCACACTGCCTCTTGGTTACTATTTAGTGGTGGAAAATAAGATTTTTTTTTTTTGGCACCATCAGTTTCAATTGATGACACCATAATAGAAAACTGTACACAGCCACAAGCTTTCAACACTACTTTATGCCTGGTCACCAGGGTATTTATTCCAAATGGCTGCACCCAGCTGGGATTTAAAACTACACTATAAAATAAATTGTTACTCTTACAAACTCAGCAGTATCCAAGCATGAATTGCTTCAGCTGCCTGGCTGTGTTTGGCTTTAGCACTTTCTGAGTCACTGACCTAGAAAAAGCATGCAGATTAGGGAATTGGTGTACTTGAATCCTGGTGTGCTTTGTGTAGTTCTTCTAGATCTGTGTTGTAATCCAGTGTAAAATGTTGCTTTGTGCATGAGCTCCCAGTAATAAAGTCCAGTCACTGCTTCTCTCTCTCCTTGTACAGGGTGATTGGTCTTGTATCCGACCCGTTCTGTCATTTTCTACAGGCAGCCTGTGGAGGTTGGGCCTGCTGGGTCCCTCCCACAACTCTGCTCTCTACACAAGTTATGTGCAGTATAGTGATGATGTCACTGCTACTTATAAATGTTAATATCCTAGTTTGCGCACAAAGAGAATTTATTCCCTCTGTGGCTATTGAGAAAAATGTTTAAATGAAAGTTTTTGAGCTCAGAGTTTAGTTTTAAAGTGATTAGCTCATGATGACAACCAGGCACCTAGTATACTTTCCCAGTACTGGTTGCTTTTAAATATTTCTTTCTTTTAATATTTCAGAACTGGCATGTTGCACTCCCTTCCCGTGCAGGACATTTTTTTCAGAGCTGTAATAGCTTGAATGACCACTACTCAGTCATGCAACATTGTACCCAAATTAAATTTACTGTATTTATCGAATATAACACGCACTTTTTCCCCCTGAAAATAGGGGGGAAATCGGGGGTGCGTGTTATACGCCGACAGCGTACCTCAGAGGGGAAGGAGGGGGACGAGTGCCGCCTGAAATCACCGAGCCGTCATCTCCTCTCCACTCGGCTCTCCGCACGGCTCTCACTGGGCTCTAACTCGGCTCACACGTCACACACACAGTCCCGCCTCCGCCATCGGCATTGGACCAGTGTTCTGTCTATCACAGGAGCTGGTCCAATGCTGATGGTGGAGGCGGAACTGTGTGTGTGACTGCCAACTGAGAGCCGAGGAAACAGATGACGGATTGGTGAAATCGGTGATTTCATATGAGAGATGGTGAGCTGCATCGATGGGGGAGATGGGCACAGAGCAGGCTGTAGATGGGCACAGAACAGACCGCAGATGGGCACAAAACAGGCTGCAGATGGGCACAGAACAGGCCGTAGATGGGCACAGAACAGGCCGCAGATGTACACAGAACAGCCTGCAGATGGGCACAGAACAGGCTGCAGATGACCACAGATCAGGCTGCACTGAAGCTGCAGATGGGCACTAATCAGGCTGCATTGATTCTCGCTTACCATTATTTTGCTTCAAAGTGGTTTATTTTTTTAAAAAAAGGTTTTTTTTCCTGAAACGTCCCCCTTTAATTGGGGTTTACCATGGTCAGTTTACATGCCTCCGTCATTACACTGCTCTCCTCTCTCCCCCTCCCTCCTGTAAGTGTGAGCCCTCTATGCCCACCCCTCCCTCCCCCCCATCTTGCCGCTATTACTAATTGGCAGTATAAAGGCAAATAAATATTACTGCCAGCCCCTCTGTTTTATCAATCTATCCAACACTGTGTACATGTTTTTATAAAACGATGCCTGTAAATACCTTATCACAGATCTCTTCTGGCCGGTAAACTGGATGGAAACTGACAGGTGTTTTAGCCCATCCTTATTTTATCAAAGTTGAAAAAGGTTTTGGCTTCACATACACTTTTTTATTATTTTCAGGTGAAGTCTGTTTGGCAAGATGATTGTGTGACTATTTATGTATCTGACATGCATGAGCTGTTTTCAAAACTTACAAGATATCTTACAAATCACTTATTCGAAATAAACACAATTACAAAAATATAATTTGATCATTCATACACATTACTACACTTTTCTTTTTTGAGTTTTATGGGGTTTTTTTTACAGCTGTGGGCCAAGCTGTTTATGTTGTATCTGACATTGGATGCTCAATAAAGCTGTTTGTGGCCGGTTTGAAGCTTGTTCAATTAAGCTTTGACAATAAAACCTGGAAGCTGATTGGTTACTATGCATAGCTGCACCATGTAGCCAAGTGCACCCAATTAAGAAAGAAATAGTCAGTCAGCTGCAATGGTGGCCAGACATGGATGTACACATACCGCAGCCCCAACAAAAATTGTAACAAAGGCGGTGGGAAGGTGACATAGTGGGGTTGATTTACTTAAAGTGGTTGTAAAGTGGTTGTAAAGGCAGAAGGTTTTTTGATCTTTAAGCATTTTATGCATTAGGATAAAAATCCTTCTGTGTGCAGCAGCCCCCCTCAGCCCCCTTAACACTTACCTGAGGTCCCTCTCTGTCCAGCGATGTCCACGAGGGTCTTAGCCGTCCAAGATTCTCTCTCCTGATTGGCTGAGACACAGCAGCAGCACCATTGGCTGCTGCTGCTGTCAATCAAAGTCAGCCAGTCAAACAGGAGAGTAAGGGGGCAGGGGCTGGGGCGGGGCTGTGTGTCTGAATGGACACAGGGGGCTGTGACTCGGCTTGACTGAACAGGAGGGAGGGGCCAGGATCACAGAAGAGGGACCCGAGAAGAGGAGGATCCGGGCTGCTCTGAGCAAATCCACTGCAACAGAGCAGGTAGGTATGACATTTTGTTTGTTATTTTTATAGGAAAAAAAATTAGATTTTACAATCACTTTAAGACAAATAGGCTGTGCACTTTGCAAAGTGTTGTTACATCAGAGCCTAGTAAATGAGGTAAAGGTTCACTTTGCAAAAAATACCCAATCACATGCAAGGAAAAAAAAAAACAGCATTTTTGTGTGCAACTGATTGGATAATGGAAGTCAGCAGGGCTTCTGCTCATTTACTAAGCTCTGGAGCAACTGTATTTTGCAAAGTGCACAGTTTATTTGCCTTTAGTTGATCAACCCCATTGCCTCCTAGTCACCTGTCAACTGCCTTAAAAAAGCAATCCACTGTGTGAACGAGCCTTAAAAGTTGTTTATATCTCTGCATCTACTGATCATTTTGGCATTGTTTTCTCTTTGCTAGTGATCTCTGCTGATGCATTTTTTTCATAATTCGATAAATTTTGATTACAATTAATGATTGTTTATTATATTTTAATAAACTGCAGACTTAATTAGATGCAGGAAAGTAGCTCTAGCATAAATATTCTCTCTTCCTAACAAAACACTTTATTCTCAAAATCATTAACTATTTTTAATCCTCATGCTGCTAGCATAAGTAAGCAGATAGACAGGTATATTATATTTGCTTGGTTTAAACTTATTTTTTTTTACTATTTCTTTAGTTGGTTCCTGACCTAGGTCTAAATTGTGTCATACATCCTTTCTTCAGAAGGGGGGGGGGGTCTTAGCACACCCTCTTGCCTGCATGCCTGAGCTAAGGGCATATGAATTTCAGGAAGTAAATGCTATATGAATGCTACGGGGTGTTTTTCAAGTGATTTCTCAATTAAATAAAGGATGGAGCCATGGATAGATGGGCAAGTCTGCTTTTAAAATGAAAAAGGAATTAAATAGTGTGTTTGGTATGTGGTGCTCAGATACAGTTAAGTTTGGCTTTAAGGAATTATACACAGGGGATGAAAGGAACATTGAGTGCCCGATTATCACACCTTCCAAGTGTTCCCTCATGGCCAAGGTGGAAAAGTTGGTTCAGCCTTGTGGCCCAATACACTTAAGTACATGTTATTCCACATCACAATAAAATGTAATTGAGCCAAAGCATTTGGCTGTGTTTAAAATAACAGTCCAGTTCCAATTGACTGATTTCCTAGTAGTTTTTTTCTGCCAGCAATGACAAAAAGAGGACAGATGAAAATTATCAGTGACAGCTCTGTACTAGGAGTCAACTACTGGAATGTGAATCATAGAACAGTTAATCTAAAGTAAAAAATACAAGCCGCACTGCAAAGCTTCTTTCTGTGTTTCGTTTGTCTAAAAAAGAAAAAGACTGCATACATTAATGTCTCCACCCAAAACCAAACTTCCTTGATGTGTTTCACCACTGCTGGCTTGCTCACAAGGATTGACTTCCACTATCCTTGTCAACAAGCCAGTAGTTGTGAAACACATCAAGGATGTTTGGTTTCCGGTGGAGACAGGGCCATGGTTAAGGGGGTATCATCTTCTTGCATGGGGCCTGGGCCAGCAGGGAGGCCCGGGCAGCTGGGTGAATCAGATGTGGGCAGGGAGGGTGACTGGCATGGGGGGGGGCAATTACTGGAACGGATTCCCTATATGGCTCTCTCTGCAGCAGCTAAAAGCCAGTGGAAGGGAGAGGAGAAGAAGCCAGCTTTCAGCTTATGCAGAGAGAGCCATACAGGAGATCAGTTCCAGTAATGGCCCCCCCTCCATGCCGATCACCCTCTCTGCCCACATATGATTCACCCAGCTGGCTGGGGGGGCAATTACTGGAACTGATCCCCTGTATGGCTCTCTCTGCAGCAGCTGAAAGCTGGCTATTTCTCCTCTCCCTTCCACTGGCTTTCAGCTGCTGCAGAGAGAGCCATATAGGGAATCAGTTCCAGTAATTGCCCGCAGCGCACCGATCGCTCTCCCAGTGCACTATACGTTTCCCCCTGCTGCCTAGGCCCCCCTGGGTGCCCTCTCTACCCCCACATTGCTGCCAGCTTTCCTCCTCTCTTCCCAAAGGCAGCTAGAAGCACACAATAGGATCCTTCAGGATGGAGAGTGGGGGAAGGTAATGTCACATTTACCAGCCCCTTCCTTTACTGAATGGACATGATTGGTACTGATTACTCACTGTGTTCAATCATAACTGAAGCATAGTACACTGTGTTTATTTGGGGGGGGGGGGCTGTCAGGTTGGCAGTATGGGGCCATGTGGTTGCTAAAAGCAGTCGAGTGTGGAGACATTAAAATATGCAGTCATTTTTAGACAAATTACACACAGAAGTAGAGCTAGGTTTTGGAGTGTGGCTTATATTTTTTTAATTTTGACTAAGACTGGAGATGGGCTGTGATAGGCAATACCTTTGGTTGTCCAGGTGGGATGAAAAGTCTGGAGTGGAGCCATGTGAGGGTGGAGCCCACTCACCCTGTAGATTTGGGACTCTTTGCGAACACACTCACTAATGCCTGGTATCTGGCTGGATCACAGTTCTCCTGAGCCCCATGTGATGAACACTATCTTCAGCCAATAGTCCATGTCATCAGGAAGCAATGTGTGCATTTAAAGAAGGACCCTTTCTTGCTGCAGAGCAGAAGATGGAAGAATTACTTCCTACCTCCTAAATACATTTCAGGTATTTATATGTGATCTTTAGTTTAACTTTTTAATGTAAACATTTTAATTAGATAGGCCAGGCTAGATTGGGGGGATTTCTATTAATTAATACTTTCCAGAAAATTAGTTTAGAAGTAATATATGATGAGCAGGGCTTTTTTTCTCAGCGAATAGGTACAGGAACTCCCTCCTTTTGAGCCACTTCTCGTCTCTGCCCCCTACCCATCTCAGAGCACAGTTCCTTGGTTCCACCCCCTACCCGCCTCCCAGTAATGCCCCTTTTTATAGATAATAGTACCAAGTATCATTTTGTGGTGCTAAGTAATTTGAATGGAACGTGTTAATGATAACAAGAAAAGCAGTAAAATAGATCACCTGTAGCTAACAACAATGAACACCTCCAGCATTAATAGACTCCCAATAGCCAGCATCAATAGACCCTCCAGCAGCCAACAACAATAGATCCCCCCTGCAACATTAGACTCCCAATAGTAAGCATCAATAGACCCTCCAGGAGCCAACAACAACAGACCCCTCTTTCAATAATAGATCCTTCCCAGCAACAATTGTCCCCCAGCAACATAAGATAGATCCCCTCCAGCAACAATAGAATCCCTAACAGCCAGCATCAACAGACCCTCTAGCACACCCCAGCACCCCTTGCCATTACATACATTCGGTGCCGGAACCGCGTTCCTCTACGTTCCCTCTGAAAAAAAGCCCTGATGATGTGTAATTTTTATAAGCTTGCTTCCAAATTTTTGTTATGGTAATAAAAATAGAGATTTTAGATTAGCCACAGGAGGGAGCTCTTTGTGATTACAATGTATCTATTTTTGTTATGTTTGTAAACCCTTTACATCTCTCATTTACTCAGTGTTGGTCTATTTAATATACCATTGGATGCATTTTGTTATATGTGTTTAATAAGTGCAAAAAAGAACTGTTGATCTGAAAATCAGAGCTGTCCTATGCCCTCTCCACACTTCCTGTACTATTTAAAGAGTTCTTATCTGGAATTGTGGAAATTTGAAAGTAGGAGTAGTTGAGTAGTTTAGCAAAATACACTGGGCAGGGATGACAACATTCAGTCAACAAACAAGTTGCACATTGTCAACCCACAACAGGGCTTGCTGAATGCATTCTGGCAGATCAAATGGTATTTTTTGTATTTGCAAAGACTTTAAAATTGTAAAACATGGGGAAATGTGCTTGTATTGTAGAGGTGTACTGCATATGTTTTTATTTTGCCTTGACATACGCTTTAACAATTTTTAAAATAGGATATTGGGCACACAGGTAGTGCATCGCTCTCGCTGAGGTGGCTGACTCATATACTTGCAAATGAGTAAAAATCCCCATCCATTGTATATCACTGTGAAGCAGACAGGCTTTTCAGCCTGCAGATGTAATGAGCAAATATGATCCCCCTTTGTACAATGTGCTACATAATTTAATTTCAAACTATAAATAAAAACAAAGTTTTCAGAACATTAAAACACATTTGTAGGATTACATCAAGCTTATCTCTATCTCTTGTGCATGTAAGTCTAAAAAAATGGAAAGACCGTGTATTCTTTTTAATACAGATTTATGTTAAAGTGGAACTCTAGGCAAGCAGTGAGATATACAGTTGAAATACATATATGCCAGTAGTTCTACCTGCAAAGCAATTTGTATGTTTGGGCCAGCCATTCTGGTGATTCCCATATTGTTGTTGCAATGTATGTACAGTGCCTTGAAAAAGTATTCATACCCCTTGAAATTTTCCACATTTTGTCATGTTACAACCAAAAACATAAATGTATTTTATTGGGATTTTATGTGATAGACCAACACAAAGTGGCACATAATTGTGAAGTGGAAGGAAAATGATAAATGGTTTTCCAAATTTTTACAAATAAATATGCAAACAGTATGGCGTACATTTGTATTCAGACCCCTGAGTCAATACCTTGTAGAACCATCTTTCATTGCAATTACAGCTGCAAGTCTTTTTGGGGTTGTCTCTACCAGCTCTGCACATCTAGAGAGTGAAAAATTTGCCCATTCTTCTTTGCAAAATAGCCAAAGTTCTGTCAGATTGGATGGAAAGCATCTGTGAACAGCAATTTTCAAGTCTTGCCACAGATTCTCAATTGGATTTAGGTCTGGCCATTAACTGGGCCATTCTAACACATGAATATGCTTTGATCTAAACCATTCCATTGTAATTCTGTTCTTTAGTATTCATTTTCTCAAAACACCCAGCAGATTAGACATCATGCCAATAAATATATGCTGTTGGCTTTCAAATTACCTGTCTGTTTATTTTGAGTTCCTTGACACCTGGACACAGCATGATCCTGTTGGGGCGTCCGGGTCTTGGGAATTTTTGTTAATAAATTTAACAGCAAAAGTTCTGTAAGCTGTCGAGACACCAAATTATCTACATATTAACGACAGATCGCATAACATTGCACCTTTCTACTTATGTATGTTCCTTTACTGTTAAACCAGTCTGCCTGATGTCGAGTACCTGGTCTTATTAATGTATTCATCTTATGTTTGAAAATTATTTTATATGCAATAAAAACTTATTGAACCTAAACCATTCCATTGTAGCTCTGGCTGTATGTTTAGGGTCGTTGTCCTGCTAGAAGGTGAACCTCTGCTCCAGTCTCAAGTTTTTTGCAGACTCTAACAGGTTTTCTTATAAGATTGCCCTGTATTGAACCACTTGACTCCCTTAACCTAACCTCACTATTGAATAGAATTCGGGATAAGACAGAAAATCTGGTCCCACCTTAAGATGTCATTGGTCGGAAGAATTAATCTGATCAAGATGATTTTTATGCCCCAAATACTATATATGCTGCACAACACACCTATGGTGGTTCCTCTGAAGATGTTTAGAATCATTAATTCCATCTTTAGAGGATTCATATGGCTAGAAAAAACCCCAAGGATAAAACTAGAACAATTACAAAAGTCTAAGGAAGCGGGAGGCCTTGCCCTTCCTAATCCCTGGGCTTATTACCTGGCAGCTCGAGCGCAACATATAGCCCGGGCTATGGAGATGGCAAACGAGGAGGAGAGTATACAATTTGAACCTTCAGAGCACTGATGTGCTATGCCTCTGGCCATAAGGACGTACCCACTGGCATGGAGGCCCTAGTATATGCAAAATCAAATGAAATATTCCCACAAACGTGTTGATGCAAAAAATATGGAATAAACTTAGACAGCTAAGTTTATTCCATGCAGGGGGTGGAGGGCTTCACCCAGTATAGTCCAATATGGGCAAATAGGTACTATGAGGAGCTACTGTCTCTGGATTGTGGTGCTCTGTGGAAGAGATATGGGGTCACACATGTGAGACATATTTTTGCAGAGGGAAAATTGATTCCCTTCACTGAGTTAAGGGATAAATTTCACCTCCCACAATCAATGCTCTTCTATTACCTGCAGCTGCAACATGCAGTGAGGGCACAGGCTGCGGGGGCCTTGTGGACTCTTTCACCGACCCCGATCTTTCGATATATGGCTGATGTATCACAGTTTCAGGGCTTTATCTCTAGAGCTTACGTTATGATTCTTAATATCTACCTGGGGGTATTTCCTCAGGCTGCATCCAGTAAATGGGAAAGGAATGTGGGAACATTCGAGGATGAGCAGTGGGAGGAGGCACTCCAGGCAGTAAAAATTTGCTTAGTGAATGTGGCCCAGCGGCTATCTCAACTATATATAGTACTCAGAGCACACTTCACACCCGACAGACTGTTCAGGATGGGAGTGAGACAGGACTCCAACTGCCCCAGGTGTGCGAGAGACCATGGGGACCTAATACACCTACTCTGGAGGTGTCCCAAATTACATTTATTCTGGACAGGGGTTTTGGCCACCATTAATAGTGTATACCAGACCACCATACCTACAGACCCAAAACCATGCCTACTTGGAGTATTAGATGACATTCCCATGGAGGATAATGCTAGACAGGCAGCGGCCAGGGCCCTGTTCCAGGCCTGCAGGCTGATCCTCCGGCACTGGAAGGCAGCTGAACCTCCAGGGCTGAAGGAGTGGATTGCTCAAATGGGGGAAACCATTAGGATGGAGAAGTATGTCTTTCAGCATAGAGGTAGACCCAGAAAGTTTGACAGACTCTGGGCTCCTTGGTTGGATACCCCCCGGCCTTTCTCTGGTCGATCTAGTAATGGACAGGATGTTGAGGTAAAGGACAGGAAAGTGAGGCACAAGGTTGGAGGTTGTAAATTGTGAGGCACCCATCGCAGGTGACTCTGAATGTGGGGAGGACAGGGGAAGATCCGGGCTGCAAAGCAATAGTACCTGCATTTTCTAGGTTGAAATGGTGTTGGATGATGTGTGAACTGTTTGACTGTACCTCTTGCAGGGTTATTTGTGCTTGTATTATATGACAAGATTATATGCTTGCGATGTGAACTGTAACATATGTATTTGTGTGTTGTTACCTAATAAACATCTTTGATATACAAAAAAAAAGACTGCCCTGTATTTCGCTCCATCCACCTTCCCATCAACTCTGACCAGCTTCCCTGTCCCTACTGAAGAAAAGCATCCCCACAACATGATGCTGTCACTCTGATGTGCAGTGTTAGTTTTTCTGCCACACATAGCATTTTGCCTTTAGGCTGAAAAGTTCAATTTTAGTCTCAAGTTTAATTATCCTTGGCCTTCATGATACTGTTTGTTCACTAAGGTTCTCTAAAAAACCTCTGAGGACTTCACAGAACAGCTGTATTTATACTGAGATTAAATTACACAGAGGTGGACTCTATTTTCTAATTAGGTGACTTCTGAAGGCAATTGGTTCCACTAGATTTTAGTTAGGGGTATCAGAGTAAAGGGGGCTGAATATAAATGCACACCACACAGATATTTATTTGTAAAAAATGTTCCTTCCACTTCACAATTATGTTCCACTTTGTGTTGGTCTATCACATAAAATCCCAATAAAATACATTTATGTTTTTGGCTGTAACATGACAAAATGTGGAAAATCTTAAGGGGTATAAATACTTTTTCATGGCACTGTATATTCTGGGAGTTTATTTAAAGGTAACTCAATTTTTGTGGAAAAAAGGCAAATTAGAAAAATTAACAAAGCATATACAGTTGTGGCCCAAGTCATTTTTTAATTGATGTTATTAAAAATGACCTTTCCTTTTCACTTTGCAACGCTGTCATTTTCTGTACAGTGCAATGCAATACGGCAACCTGGAGGTGTTCTGTACACAGATGGTGCACAGAATACCCCCACAGAAATGAAATTTCCTGCTTGTGTGATTGGCTTACTGATTTTCCCATAAGTCTGAACTAGGATACAAGACAGATTTTGAGCATCCCCTGCAACAACAATGTCATTTTTGGTGAGATACTCCCAAAGGCAAATCATGCTAAAAGGGATGTAGACCCTGCCACTTTCCTCATTGGAACCCTGCAAGTTCAGCAGCTGATTGATAATATAATGTCACTCCCACACAGATTCACTCTGCACATACAAAGAGCTATTTCTTCAGAACAACAAAAGGTTGGAACGTGTAACAAGTTTGATTAAATCCTTGCAATGTACATGCATCCAGAGGGGAATTATTTTTCTCAAGTGGAGTTACTATTTAAGTGTTACCTGGTAGTGCTTATTGGGTCAACTCTCTGATCAATGAGTAGAGCTATTCATGCTAATTACTTGTCCATTGAGCAATAAATTGATAGGAAATACCATAACTCCTCCTCCTCCCCAAGCTGCCTACTTACCTTAATTTCCTAGCAGGTGCCTCCACTACAGCCTGTCTGACAAATATCTCTTTAATGCTTACTGGGCTTGCTCATTGAGACTTCAGAGATTTGAATGCAGCCACCTTATACTTACCTGAGCCAATATCGATCCAGCTATGTGCACTCTCTCCATCCTCAATGGATCAGAGACAGCAGTGGGATCCATTGGCCATTGTGGGAGTCAAGAAGAGGAGGATCGGGGCTGCTTTGTGCAAAACCACTGCACGGAGCAGGTAAGTTTAAAAGGTTTGTTTTACAGACTATTTTACAGAAAAAAAATACATTTAGAATTACTTTAAAAGAACAGCTGTCATTTAGAATTAAGTACAAGTAGGACCTTTGCTTAGTTTAATAAGGTATGATATATTTGTATTAATCTTATGAACAAAAATTGGTGGCATATTCTAAAAAAGATCATTTTTCCTGCAGACCGTTTCAGGAAAATAGTCCAGGCAGCCAGGGCGTCCCAGCAGATATTAAAAAACAGTTTTCTCAAAAGTTCATCAGTTTTATTGTCATACCTGTAGGCCACCCCCCCCCCCTGCCCCCTTCCTCAATAGCCTGGCTGAAAAACTCCCAGTTAGCAACCCCCATGTCCTGGCTTGCTGCAAAGATGCAAAAACATCAGTTTTCACTCCTAAAATGGTGAGCATACATTGACTTTCCTAACAACACAGCAGGACATGGAGTTTGCAAATTTATGGTGTCTGCATTTATTTTATTTTTTTAGGCCTTTTTAGGCTTTTATCTTTACCTGGTAATCAGGGCGGCAAGTCTGTTTTTCACAAATTGCTTTAAAAGACCAAACTGTCCAGAAAAAATGGCAGTTAGATGGTGGAACCTTTGAAAACTGACAGGGGTATTTACAATGATCTGCTTTTATTCATTTATGTAAAAGCTTTATCCCAAAACGAGAAAAAAATGTTGCTGTAACTGCCTGAAAAGTGTTAGTTTAATTTCGGCTTTAATTTGTTAGTCAAGCCCATCTAAATCTGTTTGTCTAACACTACCCTCCCCCCAGACTGAAACTACTCTCTCTCTAGACTCTCCATTGCTCCTTCATCCAGAGTGGAGATACCCTAATACCGGAAGTGTGCTACTAGCCAGATTACTATGTGAAAGCAAAAAAAAAAAGCCTTAAAGAAAACTATTACAGCCCTCACATTTAAAGATTGGTAGGCTGCATCATATTACATTTTGGGGGGGGGGGGGTAATGTCCTTGTATGTTAAAAAGTAACTACTAATGACATGACCCACAACGTATTCTTCATTTAAGGTTATAATTTTAACAGCAGAGGTTTAATTGAAAATTAATTTTTCTTTGCCCACATTGCATGCCACCTTATAATGACTTTATGTATTTTGCAACACTGAAGACCTTGGCAAACCGCTTAATGAATATTATTCAAAACAAATCTAATTTCCATTCACTGTTAAAGATACCATAATTACTTATGTTGTTGACACATAGCGCAAAGAAAATGATATGGATACTGAGACGATAATCGCTATTTGGTAATTTTCCCAGATTTCAGAAATAATGGCAGTTAACCTTTTGACCACACCAGAATAAATTATTACTAATACATTCCTTTGAAAATATTCATTGAATTAGGACAGCTTATTAAGTTGGATTGTAGTCCACACACACAGCTGGTATTCATAAACTCTCCTTTCAAGATCCATGAAGTCGCCTTCTTGGCAATATGAAGGATTCACTATTTCTGCTTCTTTTGTCAATTGTCATTTCTATAACCTATGACATCCCAATTATGGCTATCAACAAAGTCTGTAATTTTAAATTTATATTGTCCATTCTACCTGCAGGCCACAAAGCACCAGTCCAATCTAATGTCATGACTTAATGTAGTATGGGTACACAAAGAAGCTTATTTAAAAAGTAGCAATGCGAACAGGGCAGGAGGCGGAGCCTAGCAGAGCAGACATGCATTGTTAGAGCTCCACACCGCTGAGGAGAGAAGAGAAGGACAAAGCGGAGCCTGCAGGCTCAAAAGGTATCCATTTGAACCTTTTTGCCCCAGGGAACAAACTGTGAAAGTTTGGGCAGGAAATATGGTACTGGGAGGAAACCGTGGCAGAAATAAAAATCACCTCACAAAGAGCTCACAGGCACTCACTGCAGCTGAAGCAGCTCCAGTCACCTCACAAGATACAGCATCAGGGCGCTCTCACAGACAGAAAATGTCACAGCAAGACTCTCCATTTGAGTCAGATACAGAACAAATCCTCTCACAAACTTCTCCACAAGCCTCCTCAGTATCCCCAGTAATATTATTACAATTTGAAAAGATGCTTCATAAGGCTTTAAAACAAACCTCAGACCAAATAACAAAAAGCCTAACCAAAGAAATAAGAGAGCTGGGAAACCGCACCGCAGCCTTAGAAATAAAAATGGATGAAATTGAAATTACAACCCAAGAAAATATAACAGAATTGGAACAATTAAAAAAAGAGAATTTAATACTTCAAACTAAGCTCGAAGATTACGAAAATAGAGCCAGACGTTCAAACTTACGCATAAGGGGAATACCTGAAACTGTGACAGACCTGCAATCTACTATTACTGCTCTATTACAAGAACTAAAGCCAGATATCCCTATTGAACGTTTAGAACTGGACAGAGTACACAGAGCCCTCACAGCCAAAAAGAAAGATGGACCCCCACGTGATATAATCACAAAATTTCATTATTACAGAACGAAAGAACAAATACTAATTGCTGCAAGAGAAAAAAAGGAACTTAATTTTCAAGGACACAATTATCAAATTTTTGCTGACCTATCCCAACTTACTATTACTAAAAGACGATCCATGAAACCCCAACTAATGGAACTGCAACGCCACAACATTATGTATCAATGGGGCTTCCCCTTTTCAGTCAGATTTAACTACCAAGGTACAATTTACAGAAGCAGATCAGCAGATGAACTACAACAAACCCTTTTAAAATTAAATCTGACAGAACCCACAAACAGCAACACTCCCACACGCAGAAGAATGGCATCATCTTCACCTTCAGGCAGCACCCAGAAAATTTCAGAACAAAATGGGAATCATCATTCTCACAAAAGAGGCCGTTATGCCACATCATCCATGGACCAAGAAGATTCAATGGACTGACATCCTAATTCCTGATATCTCTTCATTTATTATACTAAGAGATGGTTCTCTATAAAAAAACCTATATTTATAACTGAATGTAACTGCATTCTGATAGTCACACACTGTGTGGGATCATGTTACATTCCAGTTATATTTCTTATTACTTCTGATTCATATAGCCTTAGAATATATAAGTGAAATAAGGAAATTCTTGTTCAGTTATATATTATCAGGTAATAACAATAGATATATTACTTTTTAGGACAAATATGTTCAATAATCCAGAAGTAATGGAAGCTTTTTCTTTCTTTTCTTAAAACAAATATATTATTACCTAACTAGTTCCTAGAATTATGTTTTTGTTTATTCTAATCTGAAGCAATACAACCTCAATTTTATGAGTTAACATATCTAAACAGTTACGTATGAATACAATATGTAATTGTTTACTCTAAAAGGGTTAAAATCTCAAAATAATTCAAACTATCTTCATCAATACCAAAGTTATTAACAGTACCTTTCTAACTGAATTATTTAGCCTAGGGCAAGACTAACCATATACAACCACCCTGGAATAAATAATTTCAACAAAAACTATATTCTGCACTCCAATTAATGAAACATCATTTTGATGTCTTTTGACATAGCACTTCTCTCCTGTAAGCGGAAGATCCGTGTACCCCCATTAGCCCTCCTCATTCTCCCAACCATATTATATGGGAGTGTGACGAAGGCACTTATTCCCCTGAGAGAGATATTTATTCTCTTTCACGGGTAAATTGTGATTACTTGCAAAAAATAATTTATACAATGTATCATCTAATCTCATATGTTTTTTGTTTACTCTTTACTCCAGAATTCACTGGTTTCTTTTCTATCTATTCATCTCTTCAGTCCACACAGGTTGATCTGCGCAGTCAGCTCTGCATAACAAAAAGTAAGTCAAAACTATTTGATCTATTGCCATGGCACCACTGAATATACTTTCCCTGAATGTTCAGGGAATAAATGTCCCTCAAAAAAGGACCAAAGCCTTCCGTACTTTCCATAACAAGAAGGCTCACATAGTATGCCTCCAAGAAACACACTTCACCAAAGATTCTACTCCAAAATATATTTCTCCTTTTTATCAACAAATTTACACGGCTTCTGCCTGTACCAAGCAAAGGGGAACTCTAATTGCATTTCACCGATCCACACCATTCACCTTATCATCAGAAATTAAAGACCCAGAAGGTAGATACCTGATACTCATGGGTTATATAATGGATACAGCAATCACTGTGATTTCCTACTACGCTCCTAACAAACAACCTACACCATTCCTCTCACATATATTACAAGTGATTAATACACACAAAATAGGAACAGTGATAATGTGTGGGGATTCGAACCAGGTCCTCCTCCCATTTCTAGATAAATCACCTTTTACACCATCCAAAATAACCTCTAGATTACCTTTTTCTCAACTTCTTTCCAAATACAATCTGGTAGATTCATGGAGAGAAAGTAACCCAATGAAAAAGAAATTCACTTATTTCTCGCACCCTCATCAAACCTTCACCAGAATAGATCATATTTTTCTAACAATAGGAATGATACCAGAAATTATTGCATCAGATATAATTCCGATTCCGTGGTCTGACCATAATGCAGTATACACTACTATAGCCTCAGCCATACCAAAAGCGCATGACCCAACGTGGTACTTACCGGACATAATGCTCAAACACCCACTACATCAGATGGCCATTGAACAAGCTTTAAAGGAATACATATCAATTAATAATACAACAGACATCTCCCCAATAACACTGTGGGAAGCTCATAAGCCTGTCTTGCGTGGTACAATACAAAGACAAATGGCACTATTTAAACGGGAACGCAAAAATCTAGCAAAAAAACTAGAACTCAATTTTAATGCAGCCTACATATCATTTCAAGATAATCCATCTCAGAGTACAAAATCTCATCTGGAAAAATCTAGATTGGAATACGATCTATTTCTCACTGAGTCAGTTGATAAATCCCTCAAACGCTCCAAACACAATTTCTACATGAATACAAACAAACCAGGTACATATTTGGCTCGGGCATTAAATTCAACTAACAAATCTTTCAAACCAATACGTTTGAAATTATCAAAAAATGTTTACACTTGTAATCCAGTTAAAATAGTCCATAAATTTCACTCACATCTCGCAACTTTATACAAGACAAACAATGAATTTAATCCTACAGAGGCTGAATCCTTCTTCTCAAAAATAACCTTACCTGAGTTATCTCAGAATCAAAAAAGCAGTTTGGATGAGCCTATAACTATAGATGAAGTTGCTAACGCCATAAAAGACCTAAAACTTAACAAAAGACCAGGCCCAGATGGCTACTCGGCTTTATACTATAAAACATTCTCAGAAATACTCTCTCCCATTCTCACTGAAACTTTTAACAAACTTCTAGATGGACATTCTTTTCGGCAAGAAACACTAATGGCAATTGTTTGTATGATCCCAAAACCCCTTTCTGATGATACTTCCTGTGTGAATTATCGGCCTATCTCTCTGTTAAACCTCGATATTAAATTATTAGCAAAAATAATAGCAAAACGCCTCAATAGCATTATAGGAAAATTAATACATAGAGATCAAGTAGGCTTCATGCCAAACAGACAGGCAGGCGATAATATACGCAGGGCAGTGTTATTGGCACATATTGCTAAAAAACGGAAAATCCCTTTATGTTTTCTATCTCTCGATATTAAGAGGGCATTTGACACAGTATCCTGGCAATATATGCAATATTCATTACAAAAATGGGGTTTTGGACCCCACTTTTTAACATGGATCAAAGCATTATATAATAAACCCAAAGCCTATATAAAATATGCTGGATACAAATCTGAAGCCTTTAATATCGAAAGAGGTACCCGACAGGTTTGCCCATTATCTCCCTTATTATTTGCCCTTATACTCGAACCCATGGCCCAATACATCAGAACAAACCAAACTATAACTGGCATTGAAGTAGGAGGTATTACACACAAATTATGTATATTTGCAGACGATATATTACTTTTTCTATCATCACCACAGGTCTCTGGTCCTAACTTAATACCAGCTCTTGATGGGTTTGCAGCCCTATCCGACCTTATGATTAATCCTAAGAAATGCCTAGTGCTTAATATTTCACTCACAAACATGGAATTGATCCCGGCTAGGGTTGCACTCCCATTCACATGGGCAGAAAAATCAATCCCATATCTTGGAATTCATTTAACAGCATCTCATTCTGACTTATTCTCAACCAATTATCCTCCTGTATTAAGACAGATCACAAATCTAATAAAACAATGGTCGCAACTTCCTTTATCCTGGATAGGGAAGATTAATGCAATCAAAATGACTATTCTACCCAAATTGCTTTATCTATTCAGAGTCCTCCCTATTCCAATTCCTTCCTATTTTTTGAGAATAGTACAAAAAAGAGCAACTTCGTTTATATGGGGCTCTTCTAAACCACGTATACCTATACACACACTACATCTTTCCAAAAATAAAGGAGGCCTTGGATACCCTAATTTTACTAACTACTACAGAGCAGCACATTTGGCCAGTCTGTCCAAATACCATGCAAAACAGGAAATCCCATTATGGGTATTTATAGAGGCTTCAGAAAATGACCCTCTATTAATATCAAATTTATTATGGCTTGATCCTAAAGACCACTTTAAAATTCATAATCCCATAACTAAACACTTCTTATCTCTCTGGGATAAACTAAAAACCAAATATCAGTTACAATCTCCACACAATCCTCTCCTTTCTTTTATCAGAAATCCGGCCTTTTATCCGGCATGGATCTACCCAAATTCTTTTAAAGCTTGGACAACATCAGGCATTCAGACACTAAATGACTTCATAGCATCTAAATCATTCCTTTCATTCCCATCGCTTAGAGAAAAATATGATCTACCAAACTCTGAGATATTTAGATATCTCCAAATCAAAAATTTCTATACACCATTCCTAAAGGGGGATACACCATTATCCCAATTATCCATTTTTGAATCAATCTGTACAAAAGATCCATTTGCTAAAGGTACAATTTCATCACTTTATAATAAATTATATGGAGTAGCAAATCTTAATAGACCCTCTTACGTTCAGAGGTGGGAGGAGGACCTGGGACGAACTTTAGAAGACACGGACTGGTCTAACATATGGCTCACATCTAAGTCATCTTCACCCAACATCTTAGCACTGGAGACAAATTATAAAGTCCTAACTCGCTGGTACCTTGTACCCGCTAGAGTGGCAAAATATTCACCTAATACCTCAGCTCTTTGTTTTCGAGGATGCCCAGAAATAGGCACATATTTACACATATGGTGGACATGCCCAGTAATCCAAACCTTCTGGAAGGAAGTCTTTGTGATTGCATCTAAAATATTTAAAAAAATAATACAACCAGATCCATATTTAACTTTACTTAATCTAAAACCGGAATGGTTAACACTCTCTCAATTCAAACTTATGATCCAACTAATAACAGCTGCAAAACAAACAGTGGCCAAGGCATGGAAATCTCCTACATTGGTACTAGCAGAAACAATTCACAGAATGAATAATACAATGTCCCATGCTAAGATGGTAGCCATCGATCAAAATCAAATTCCAAAATTTGAAAAACTTTGGCATCCTTGGATAAAACAACAGTTCCTGTCAAACTTCAATGACTCTGTCCTGTTGCCATGGTAACAGATTAAATGACTTACAGAGACACCCATTCTAAGGCTTCAAAGAGAACTAAAAAGAATAATAAACTGACGAGCGGAATAACCTTGTGGACCATACCTCTACCTTTCAACCCTTTTTCTTCTTTCTCTTTCCTTTTCTCCACCTTACGATTAAAGCTCATTATCAGAATTTATTTGACCTATATACACTCTACTTGTAAACAATATGTATAGTAGGTATAAATCATTTAAATACCTACAAAAGTAACTAAGGAAATTATATATATATCTTTAATTTAGGTTTACGTTTATGTTTAATATTTGAAATTTCATGATATTTACCTATATAAACCCTACTGTAAAACAATGAGCTTACTTAATAGATCCTTGTAAACTTACTTTATGTATCTTTATAACATTGTATACTCAATAAACTTCTTTTGACAAGGAAAAAGTAGCAATGCAGTGAAACTTCTATGTCTTATCTGGCAATATTGCATTGTACGTAATGGTGTCTGTTTTGAAAATGAATTGTTGACATCTGCGGGTGAAATTATCATTTATCATTAATGTACACATAATTTCTCTTATATATAAGCGCTGCATAACCTTTATTAATAAAAATATATACACCCCTACTGATTTTTGAGAAAAAAAACATTAAAAAACTATTAACTAATTTGCATTAACGGGGAAAAAAGCTACTTTTTAAAATGTCATCATTGTTCTTTCACAATACTGTCATGATAAACAAACTCATAAATAAACAAATACAAGTTTTATGACAATTAAGTTAATATGTGGTATGTTTTTCTTCTGGTGACCATAAAGTGTCACTTCCTGTTTTATGAAATGTGTACTACTAATCATAATAACTCAAAATAAATTTTAGAAAATAGCTTCCATCACTGAACAACAAAGTTGACCATACAGTAACCTACTCAAAATCTGATTGTGTGATATTGGGGAGTTCATAGTTAATCTGGTTGAAAAAAAGACACAAGTCTATCCAGTTAAACCAACAAACTCAACTCAGTGGTAGAAGCTAGCAGGTACTTACTTCTTGCACAAGGATCTGAACGATTCCATCGTTTGTTTTGCCCGCATCCTCCGCCACTTGTGGTTTTGAGCATTATTTAGCTCAGTGTTAGAAGCATTTTGTAATGAGTTCACACCAGTCCGAACTGTGGTATCTAAGGCTTGCCAGATCACTTTTATTAAACACGAAATCCAAGTTTCACAAAACAGTTGATCACGCAGGAGATTTTTACCAGCAAAAAAAAAAAGAAATGAAAAATATCAAGCCGCCTGGCTCTCTCTTCAGCAGCACCACTGCTCTTGTAACTGGTCCCTCAGATCATTTCACTCAGCTCTCTTGGCTCTCTAGGCTTTCCAGGCTCACTCAACCTGTAGCCTGTGAGTGGCCTTTCAATAGGGGATCACAAGGCACCCTCTGAGAGTTACAGACTCCCTAAGTCCCCTGGAATCATCTAGTTATCTCAGCTCTCCCAGTTCTCCAGACTCACTTAGCCATGTCTATTCTCTCAGTCCTGTGGGTAAGGAATCTCTCCTCCAACATGGAGTGCTGTCTCCTGAGTAGAGCACTTCTCCCACTGGGAGTTAGTCTGTCTCCAGGATGGAGCACACACCTATTTCCTGATGGGAGACCTGAGCTAAGGCCAGGCCTTGCTTACAACTAGAGTACACACCTGCACCCTCACACAACCTGCAGGTCTCCAGTAAGACCTGGACACAGGATTGATGAACTCTTCTCACCCAAATATCTTCGAAGTCTTCAAGCTCCAGATCCAGATCTGGGATTACAAAACTTGGAGGAAACTGAAACCCAATCTTCTCCACTCAGGAAATATTCTGAAGCCCTGCACTCCGCATTAGCGTGAGCCCTGTGTCACCTATCCCTTTACTCACACAGTCTCAGATAGCAAGGATAACTTGCCACAAATTTGTGGCAGTGTTGAATTGTAAGCCTTGCTGCACATTTCCACTGGCAAGTTGTACACTTGCAGAGCACTTGAAGCACAAGTTCTAGTTGACACTCTTCCAATTTGTAGCAAATGTGCATGGATAGCTGTTAATAGCTGAGCAGTGCTCAACCCAGCTTTATTTAATTCCTGGAATGAGAGAGAACATCCCCAAACTGTTGCTGGAACCCAGCGGTGTATACTGTGTCCTACATTCAGTTTATACAGTGCTCCTAGCTGCAACATGTATGAGTGAAGGAAATAGTTTATGTGGAACAGCTTGGTTCAAATGAACTATTTAAAGTTAAATCAAATCTGGAGTTATGCCGTGTACACACGAGCGGACCATCGCATATTCCGATCATGTGTATGCCCCATCAGACTTTTTACGTAGAAAATTCTGACAGACCTAGAAAGAGAACATGTTCTAAATTTTTCCAACGGTACCAATTCCTATCTGGAAAACCGCTCGTCTGTATGCTGTTCCAACACACCAAAAACGACGCATGCTCTGAAACAAGTACGAGACGGAAGCTATTGGCTACTGGCTATTGAACTTCCGTTTTCTAGTCCCGTCGTACGTGTTGTACATCACTGCGTTCTGGACGGTCGGAATTTGTTGTGACCGTGTGTATGCAAGACAGCTTTAGCGGAATTCCGTCGGAACTCCGTCGGAAAAAACTTCAGAGTTTATTCCGACGGGAAAAACGGTAGTGCGTACAGGGCATTAGACTTTTCTCCAGAACTGCCCCTACAGTACTTCTTAGTAAAATGAAGGCCAGCATCATTCAACCTACTTTCCCTAAGGCCAGGCTATCATGGACCTGCCCCATGTGGCAGTATAACCATGCAGCCGGGGATCAGAGTCTTATTGCATGGCATGGCATGCAAATGTCATTACATGAATGCCATTAATTGCAACAGTGGGGACCGCGCCCTGCCACCCATGATGTCACTGAACAAGTCAGAAGACCAATGGAGAAAAATATATTTATATATAGGTATATCAATCTATAAATCTTTGCAAAGAAAGTGGTGAATTTGATGAATAAATGTTAATTAGAAGTATTTATTTTCCTAGTGCAATCTGCAGCTGTAAATAGCAAACAGCTGGACCAAGTTGACTGGACCATGAAATTGATTTTTACTCATTTTGCAGTAATGCACCTAGAAAATAATATTTTTTCCTTCTGCGACTGGATAGGCAGCTGCCTTGTAGTTTATTATGGTTCCCTTTACACTCATAGAAACATAATTTTTTAAAATTTTTATTGAAGTTACTGAAAGCGGAAGTAAACCCATCCATAAAACCGTTTCATTTCTGGCACGTGCCGGAAATGTAACACTCCCATTGGTTGTGCACTCAACCAAACTGTCAAACCATCCAATGGCTGGTGTCTAAACTGATCACATGTGCAGAATCATGGCAGTTGTAGATTAAACAGAGGCAAAGATGGCAGCTTCCTTGGCTGAAAACGAGAGGGGGGTTTACTTACACTTTCAGTGCTCGCCAATCATAATAAGTAATATGTAATATGGCAGAACAACTAATTCAATGTCATATGATAGCGTTATTATGTATTCCCGCTTTACACTCCAATCTAAGTGTACAAGTTATGCCGCGTACACACGGTCGGACTTTTCGTCTACAAAAGTCCGACGGACGCCGACGGACAAAATACGGCTGACAATCCGATCGTGTGTGGGCTTCCCCGGACTTTCAGCGGACTTTTCCAGCCGCAAATCTGACGGACTTTAGATTTGAAACATGCTTCAAATCTTTACGTCGTAACTACGCCGGACCCAGAAATCCGCTCGTCTGTATGCTAGTCCGACGGACAAAAACCCACGCTGGGGCAGCTATTGGCTACTGGCTATCAACTTCCTTATTTTAGTCCGGTGTACGTCATCAAGTACGAATCCGTCGGACTTTTGTGTGATCGTATGTAGGCAAGTCCGTTCGTTAGAAAGTCTGCCGCAAGTCTGGCAAAAGTCCATCGAAAGTCTGTCGGACAGGCTGTCGGACTTTTGTAGCCGAAAAGTCCGACCGTGTGTACGCGGCATAACTTTTAAAAACAATAAAACATAAATAAAAAAAGATAATACAATTTAAAGGGGTTGTCTATTTAATTTGTATAACATTCATGTGAAGTATGGATACCTGCATTGTACAGTTGGTGACTGAAATCCACCCAGTGCCCAGTGTCATAAACCAAAATGCATACTTTACTTCGGCTTCAGAGTTTGCAAAGGTTATACTTGACTTTAACAAAACTAAAAAATATATGGTTCGATGCACCCCGTGAAGCACCTCCATCCCTATTCAAACATAGTTAAAAACACATAAATTAGCCCTTGGGAATTTAAATGAAGTGCAACGGGGAGGTAGCCTCCTTTAAAATGTCACCACAGATCCTGCAATTTCTACTATGCCTTGACCCCACATGTTTGCACATGGTTTAATGTGAGCGTCCACTTTTATTAACGTTTGTATGATATCTAGTACTCCAACAAATTCTCCCCCAAACAGCATCTTTATGAGGTGTCCTGCCTTTATTGAAATACATGGGGGAGGTCCTCCTGGCTTACTGCCTTAAAGTCAAGTATATAGATAAAAACACATAAATTAGCCCTTGGGACTTTAAATGAGGTGCAACACACCCAACTAAAGGAAAAATGGTATACAAATTTATTGATAAATACAATAGTAATAAAGTAGCATATCCAACAAATACCATACCGACAAGTTGATTTGTAGTATTTGCATTATACATTCCATAACAAAATGTAGTATTTCAAAGATCAATACATAATAAATTTAAAAAATGCATCCTAAGACTCGACACGTTTCGTGAATCACAGTTCACTTCCTCAGGAGTTGATGCACATATAAATATCTGTAAGGTAAAACAATTTTGAAATGCATGACACACTTGGTGATAAATACTATTGTTTTAAAGCTGAGGGTCACCATAGGGAAATTAATACTTACAAATCAGCTAAAATTAAATGCACATGATCACATTTCAATGGTGACTGCCAGGAATGTCTGTCAGCTTGCCAGCATGGTATTTGTTTGATATGCTACTTTATTATTATTAAATTTATCAATAAATGTATATACCATTTATCCATTAGTTTGATGTGTTGTGCCTCATTTAAAGTCCCAAAGGCTAATTTATGTGTTTAGAACTATATACTTGACTTTAAGGCAGTAAGCCATGTATTTCAGTAAATGCAGAACACTCCATAAAGATGCTCTTTGGAGGAGGATTTGTTGGAGTACTAGATATCATACAAACTTTAATAAAATTGGACGCTCACTTGAAACCATATGCAAACATGTGGGGTCAAAGTATAGTAGAAATAGCAGGGTCTGTGGCAACATTTTAAAGAAGGCTTCCTCCCTACCACCAATTTGCCCACTTTGTGTGACATGTAGCAGGTCTGACAGCAGATCAGATACCTGTGATAAAAGTGTGACAAACAGATTGTGGAAATAACAGAAGTGATTTAACATAACCCTCTATGTAAAGCTATACAGGAAAGCATATTCACTAATTTGTACCTGCCTTACTACTGTACTACTTACTACTTGTACTACTAGCATGGGGGCAATTTCATAAGGGTCTCCTGTTCCATGTGATTTAGATTGTTGTGCTCAGTGCCAGGTCAGGTCAGGAACCCCTTAAAGAATATTTTGTTGGTCAGCTCTTTATGGAGTACATAAAACATTCTCTGCTATTCTATTATTGATCTCCGCACCTCCTGCTTCACATGGTAGTAGTTTTCTCCAAGTGCCATGGGTGACTGGGAAAGAGACAAAATGGAACTCATCAGACCACCCTTGACCCTAGTAGCTGCATGACTGTAGTTAAGACCTTGTGTGGGACACCACATTTTTTATAATTGTTTATCTGCTGCATCAATACACAAGAGTAAGGTAAAGCTTAACTCCAGTCAAAACTTTCAGGATAGAAAATGAGGTAAACTTCCCAATGAGGACACCTGACAGTCTTTCTGCCCTTTCCTATTCTTTTTAAACTAAAATAAATGTTTTGGCAGTTTATCATTTTGAAACTCTTTTGCTTCTGCTACTATGTGTAATAATTTTCCTCATTATGATCGATAGTTCTGGCAAAGGTGGGTTCCCCTCAATTACAATAATACAGACTTTATTAGCTTTCCTGAATAGTTTCTTAAATGATTCATTAGCTTAAAATGGCTTCAAGTTTTACAGTTAAATTAACTTTAACCACTTACGGACTGCCACACGCCGATATACGTCCTAACTTTGAAGAGGAGTATCATTGTTATGGCAGCACCTAGCTGCCATAAACCTGGTATCCTTGGGCTAACTTTACTGTTGTCTTATTTTTTAATTCAAAAAAGTGTATTTTTTCCCAAAAAAGTGCGCTTGTAAGACCGCTGCGCAAATATGCTGGGACAGAAAGTATTGCAACAACCGCCATTTTATTCTCTAGGGTGTTAGAAAAAAAATGTATAATGTTTGGGGGTTCTAAGTAATTTTCTAGCAAAAAAAAAAACTGCTTTTAACTTGTAAGCAACAAATCTCAAAAAGAGGCTTGGTCCTTAAGTGGTTAAGTCAAGATTAGAAGGGATTTAAATTAAAGATATTACTAAATCAGAAAGTAATGAATAAATGCGGAATAACAAGAAACATCTCTGTAATGTGAACCACTGAAATTCATCAGACCGGGCTATGGTGATATATTTATAAAAAACTATTGCTTTCCAAAGTTATATCTATGTACTCTTTGTGAATGTACACCCTCACTTTGCTAAAATCCCCCAGTGCTGTGCTGTCCTTCTTTTGTAAGCTTTCTACACACAAACAACTTAGTTCCCAGTAGTTGAATACAACTTGTCTTGACAGACCATGTGATACAGTGGAGCCATATTGGCGTAACCTAAAACATATAGTATGATATCTGCAGCTTGGAGGATTGTGGGATAACATAATGCTAGACTAGGCAGTTATACTGTCAATATTTAAAAATAACTTTAAAGCCCAACCCATTTTTTCCCATGCAGTGGGGCTGTGCCAGCAATGCATGGGTTAACTGCTTGTTTTTTCTAGGGGTGAGCATAACGTTTATACTCCCCTGACCCTTCGTTCCTCCAGAAAACTTTGCTCCCCCACGGTCCAGTGGTGGACTGTTCCTGTCTATGGAGCGTGCTCTGGACGTGCTGACGTCAGGAATAGTCCATTGTCCGGTCTGGTGCGGGGAGGATCAGGTAAGTATATCTCTGCTGTTCTCTTCCCTAGAATAACAAAAAGAAGGGTTTCACCATGTCAGGTCAATGTGTAGTCGCCACATGCCTAATATTCAGTTAAGAAAAAGAAATCCCCCTTCATTGGGACTTTGTAGGCAACAAACACATGTGTATTGTCAAAAAAAGTATATTTTATTGAATGTACATAAAAACATTCGATCATGAAATGACCGATATTAAAAGGACATGAAAAATACTTCAAAAAGTATACAAAACATCATAAAAAAAAACAAAAGACAAGAAACAATGAGTTACATGGTATATATGACAAAAAAGAGTGTTACTCTTCGGTATATAATGATCCCCGGTACCGGGGATCATTATATATCATTATATTTTTTGTCATATACACCACGTAACTCATTGTTTCTTGTCTTTTGTTTTGTTTATGATGTTTTGTATACTTTTTGAAGTATTTTTCCTTTTAATATCGGTCATTTCATGAGCAAATGTTTTTATGTGCATTCAATAAAATATACTTTTTTGACAATACACATGAAGAGGGATCTCTTTTTCTTAATCTCCCCCAGAATAAAACAAGCAGTTAACCTGTGCAGTATTCAGCTTTAATGATATTTTAATAAATACATACAGTGCATCCAGAAAGTACTCACAGTGCTTCACGTTTTCCACATTTTGTTATGTTACAGCCTTATTCCAAAATTGATTAAATTCATTATTTTCCTCAAAGTTCTACAAACACTACCCCATAAAGACAACGTGAAAGAAGTTTGTTTGAAATCTTTGCAAATTTATTAAAAATAAACAAAGCAAATCACATGTACATAAGTATTCACAGCCTTTTCTCAATACTTTATTGAAGCACCTTTGGCACCAATTACAGCCTCAAGTCTTTTTGAGTATCATGCTACAAGCTTGGCTCCATCAGGTTGCATGAGGTGCGTTGGTGCACAGCCATTTTCAGATCTCTTCAGAGATGTTCAATTGGGTTCAAGTCTGGGCTCTGGCTGGCCACTCAAGGACAATCACATAGTTGTCCCGTAGCCAATTATTTGTTATCTTGGCTGTGTGCTTAGAGTCATTGTCCTGTTGGAAGATGAACCTTCGCCTCAGTCTGAGGTCCAGAGCACTCTGGTGTTTCTTCCCCTGAAAAGCATTCCCACCCCATGATGCTGCCACCACCATGCTTCACTGTAGGTATGGCATTGGTCAGGTGATGAGCGGTACCTGGTTTCGTCCAGACATGAAGCTTGCCATTCAGGCCAAAGAGCTACATTTTTGTTTCATCAGACCAGAGAATTTTGTTTCCCATGGTCTGAGAGTCCTTCAGGTTTTATATCTTCCGCCTGCCTGACCGTTTGGTGCTCCCTCCAGGCCAGTCCATTGGCATAGTTTGTGAGACTAATCTTTTGCCGGTTTTTAACACTAGCGTAAGCCCCTGAGGAATCGCTGAAGCACGCAACATGTAGAGCAACTGGGCAACTATACATCATATCCACTTACACCAAGCCTGACTGGATACTGTTCATCCTTCCATATAGATATGCGATAATTACCAGGA
Source organism: Aquarana catesbeiana (assembly GCF_042186555.1). Lineage (NCBI taxonomy): Eukaryota > Metazoa > Chordata > Amphibia > Anura > Ranidae > Aquarana > Aquarana catesbeiana. The sequence continues at coordinate 603,868,337 of NC_133327.1, read as the reverse complement.
TTAGGTTGCAGTGGTTATAGTGGTATTAGATACATTATACTTCTTGGGCAATATGTGTTTGATGTGTTATATTATGACATGTCATTGTTTTTATCATATTGTGGTAAACATAATATGTTTTATCATGTGTGTGTATCTGTGCCTAAAAAGTCCAGATCCTTTGTCCCTATCCAGCCTTTTGGCAAACTCCAGGTGGGCTGTCATGTGCCTTTTACTGAGGAGTGGTTACCGTCTGGTCACTCTACTATACAGGCCTGATTGGTGGAGTGCTGCAGAGATAGTTGTTTTTCTGGAAGGTTCTCCTCTCTCCACAGAGAAACGCTGGAGCTCTGTCAGAGTGACCATCGGGTTCTTGGTCACCTCTCTGACAAAGGCCCTTCTCCCCCGATCGCTCAGTTTGGCCGGGTGGCCGCTCTAGGAGGAGTCTTGGTGGTTCCAACCTTCTTCCATTTACGGATGATGGAGGCCACTGTGCTCATTGGGATCTTCAAAACTCCAGACATTTTTCTGTATCCTTCCCCAGATCTGTGCCTGGATACAATCCTGTCTCGGAGGTCTACAGACAATTCCTTGGACTTCATGGCTTGGTTTGTGCTCTGACATGCACTGTTAACTGAGGGACCTTATATAAACAGGTGTGTGCCTTTCCAAATCATGTCCAATCAACTGAATTTACCACAGGTGGACTCCAATCAAGTTGTAGAAAGATCTCAAGCATGATCAGTGGAAACAGGATGCACCTGAGCTCAATTTTGAGTGTCATGTAAAAGGCTGTGGATACTTATGTATATGTGATTTTTTTTCCCGTATTTTATTTTTAATAGATTTGCAAAGATTTCAAACATATGGGGTATTGTTTGTAGAATTTTGAGGAATAAAATGAATGTAATCAATTTTGGAATAAGGCTGTAATATAACGAAATGTGAAAAAAGTGAAGCACTGTGAATACTTTCGGGATGCACTGTAACCTAAATGAAAGGTGTTCTTTCAATATCACTGCAATCAGCGCTCTCTGTTTTCCTCAGTGAGTGCTCAAGAGTTATTAGTTTCAAATCTGAAACCATACAATCCCTGAGTTTCCAGTCCAAATACACAACAATTATCCAATCAACATGCATATATAATAAAAAACCATAGTACAGGCATTTGCTACATTTAAAACAGTAATACACCACCTAAAAGTTCTTTCTGAGAGCAACCTTGTAGTAAAAAGTATTTTTCTGCATCTACATCAGAGATTGCACTGTCATTCATAGATTATCATCTTTAGGCGATCCCTGATAACCCTTCTCTTCAAAGAATCCTACTTCTAACTAACACTGTTTTACTTCCTCCATGAGCTCATCCCCCCACAGCTGTTACCTTTTGTATCAATTGACCCTTCCTTTTTAGATTGTAAGCTCCAACGAGCAGGGCCCTCTGATTCCTCTTGTACAGAATTGTAATGTAAATGTAATGTCTGCCCTCATGTTGTAAAGCGCTGCGCAAACTGTTGGCGATATATAAGACCTGTATAATAATAATAATAATAATTATTATTATCCTCTGAGAAATACAACAAACACTGTCTCTATCACTTCACATAACTAGTAACCCCCCAGGGGAGGAATCGGAAGAAAACCAATTGGGAACCTCGATAATACAGATTGGAATGTGGAGATTTCCATCATTTGTAGCCAGACAGAGGTGAACTGTTTGGACCTCACCACTGTTGTTGTGGAGTGCAGTGTGATGACCAAGGTGTTTCATAAGTAGACAGACTGCAATGGGTTTTCCACCATTAATAGTTGCTACTTTAAGCCCTGGCTGAAACCTATACCATAGGAATAATTTTTAAGGTATCACTAAAATGTACTTGTAGAGAGGTACAGTATTTGTGCAATGATGAAACCAAAGCAAAAATGTGTTGAGTAAAGATATAGGGGCTATCAATGGTTTTTAGAAATGTCCTGGAAGCAGACAGCGATGAATTGCTCACAGAGAAAAAAAAGCATAGGGGATGGTAAAAATGTTCCAGTCCGTGCCTTGCCTTACTTGGAAGATAAAGATAAAGTGACTAAGATTGTAAACAAATACTGGCCTTTAGTCAGAAATTACATTATGCTTAATGCTTTGCTACCCCTAAACCAAAATTTGTCTATAAAGACATTTGCAAATGAGCTTTACATGGTAGAAAAATGCATCATTAAGGATGATCCTGAGGTTTAGAAGGTGCAGGAAGGTGTCTCGCAGGCAGACATACTATTGAATGAGGAAAAAATATTGACAGATTTACATCGCTATTTCAAAGTAATTTTGAATATAATTCTCTACCACTAGATTGGAATAAACATGTAAATCAGCAAAGTCAGCAATAAATAGTATATTGTTACTCTTACTAGTCTTGAGTGCACTCTAGGAGAATGGCTAGGATATGGTTCAATGTCCCCTGAGAGGTACCTCTTACCATAAGCAATAGGTAAAGGTCTCTGTGTAGCAGCTGTAAAAGGGGCAATCTTTACTCTTTACTTTAATCTTTTACTTTTCAGCTGGCAAGCGTTGGGGCCCAGTTGTACCATTGTTGCACATGAGAATAGTCCCAGTGAAAACTGCAGGCAACAATAAGGTTAATAGATGGCTGTAAGGTCAGTTCCTAAAGTAAATGGTTTCTCTAGCAGCAGGCAGTAATTCCCCACAGCAGCAGCTCACCTGTCCTAGCGATATTGCAGATTATTATCCAGTCACCCACAGTGATTAGTCCACTCTCTGCCCTGCAACCAGGTGACTCTATCTGTTGGATCCCATCAGCACTCTGGATCCTACTAAGGCCACCAATATGCAGCAGTAATGGTGCACACTGGACAGAGAAATGCACTCTCTGGTCTCCCTCACAGCAAGAGAAAGCTATGTCCTGTACAGCCTGAGAAAATTTAGCTTTTTCCCCTCTTCCCAGTGATCTTCTCTCTGGGGAATGTAGTTCAAAAAGCTCTTGATTACACTTTAGAGTCTCTCCTCAGGACTAAAGTTCCCACAGTGCATTGCTGCCTCTTGAACTCCTGCTCAGCAGCTCCCTCCTGTTGCTAAAATAGCTGTTAACCAGTTACGCACTGCAAGGTGCCAGCTACAAAGAGCAGCTGCAGTCAGTGTTTCTCTCCCTCTCATTCTTAGCCAAGCACTTGGCCACACAATAAAGGGTTAATATGCTGTGAGACATAAAAGGGTTAATTTAATAACTAGTTATAAGGAGCTTTATGTCTCATGCTCTTCTCCCCGGTGACATTAAAAAAAAAGGATTAATACAATTTTTTCAACATTTTGCACAAAATTACCAGCAAACCTAGGTTCAGACAAAATTTTGGCTGTTCTGGTGTTCAGAACACTCAAACTTTTGCCTTGTTCAGGTGAATCCTCTCTAAAGAATGGCAATAGCCCCTACTGGAGCCCTTTTTTTATAGGGACCCCCTGGTATTCCAGAACATTCCTGGGGGTCAGATGACCTTTTCTGACCTATCCTGAAGAGACTCCCAGAAATCTAAAATATTCCTGGGGGTCAGCTGACCTGAAGTGACCTATCTCAAGTCCTCCTATTCGTAATAATGTAATGGAGGGACTTGAAACTGCTGCTGCCACAATCCCATGAGGGAAAGGGGGGTGTTATAAGGGATCCCCCTTTTTTTCCTCACGTCCTATGCTTGCATCTATACCATGATCAGAGGACCTCTAACACAACAGCTGTCATTTTTTTGTGTATGATATTTAGTGTTTTCAGGTGATTGCTCAGCATAAATTAGGAAATATGTATACAGAACAATCTGCTTTTTGATTGTGTGCCATAGCAATGAAAATGAGTGCTACATAATACATAACTGCTTGCAGAGGAGGAAGTAAAGTTTTATGTGTGGTTTTCACAGTTGACTGCTGATTAGCATAAAATGCTGATTAGTATGTAAAGTGAAAACTGTATATATCTTCTAACGTTAGTGCAACATGAAAGTGTCTCGTTTAAGACCTACTACAGCCCCATGTCTCTCTGTCACCCCAGTCCATGGCCCATAAGCCTGTCTGTTAGGATGTCCTTCCCAGATCATGCCCACTTTTCTGCATTGTCTCACAGCTAAATATAGAGGAACTGAGTTAATACCTTTTTTAGTTTCTCTGCTTGCTTGGTAACTCACATCAGGGTAATACTCTGATCCTCGGACACGACATCATCAGGATAGATGTCCGAGATGCAGGACTGTCCCAGCACATCCAGGTCAACTGGCATCTATGTATGAGGGTTAACACTACCAAAATACCCCAAAGTCTTTAAAATAAAAAATCTCTAAAAGATTATAAAGCATAAACAGTTGTGCCTTATAACTGATTTCACTACTCACTAAATCAGAACTGCAATCAAAACCTTTTTTGAGTAGCATAGGAACAAATTACAAAAAACACAAAAAAAAGGCAGACATAAAGGCAATCTGCCAAAAAAGGTCCATGTCACTAAGCCTCCGGGGCTAAAGTAGACCAAAATTAATTACTACCCAGAATCTAAATAATACGTAAAACCTTTATTAATTCACAGGTACGTAAAGGTAAAGGTTCATTTAGATGTCATACACACATTCATACATCCCAAATATTATAGTGCATGCCATCAACCATATGAAATCAGCATTAGGGACTTTACTTCAAATCCACTCAAGTAATTGTCCGATGAGTGAAACTACAGAACCAACTAAATGACATAGGATGTGTAACCACATTCCACATACTTCCATTGGCAGCCATGGTAGTACACTAATCACTCAGGCTTTAAACAACACATTGGGACAGCCAGGTATAAACTACAAATCTATTTCCCAGCATAGTTATTGCAACCAATCTAGGAAACATGCAGAACAGTTTAGGAGTAATGAAGCGGAATAACCATAGATGCAAGTAAGCTGTAGCACATTGCCAGTCACAGTTCAGCAACAGACGGGAGAACAGTCGATGAAATGCAGAATGTTCATGCAGATGTGTCACTCTCAGACCTCCATTAAGCACATAACAAGCCTGCAAAATGTAAGTTTAGAACAGGGAGAGCATATAGATTTAGCAATTGGAATACAGTACATTTATGCACCTAAAGTGTCTTCCACAGCAAAACAATCACCACTTCCAAATATATGCAGTAGGAGCATGGGCGTCCGCATGTAGGGGCAAGGGGGGGGTCAAGTGCCTCCCCCGGAATCGGGGATCGGATCTTAAATTCAGTACAGTTGCGTCGCTATCGGGGTTCGGGCAGTCCGCACCTGGGTGCCACCTGCCAGTGGTTTGACACCATCAAGGTGCTGTCAAGCCTCCCCAGCAGTGTAACGTGACTTTGGGCTCTTTTCCCTGCTCAGTCCAGCAGAGAACTCGGCGCTGTGACAGGAGAAAGGCGGGTTGCGGGCTATCAGAGGTTTCCCCTGCTCGCCCCCCCCTTTCTCCTGTCAGGGAGAAGAGACGGCAGCTCTCACCAGGTTCCCCACCCAGCTTCCGGCCCGCTCCGTTCCTTCCCTATTCGCCATAACTGAGGGCCAATCAAAGGAGACTAGGAGAGGAGAGCATCATGGGACATGTAGTCCCAAAGATTGGTGGCCCCATTTTCCACAGGGAAGAGGCTACAGCTCGATCAAGGGAGAGATTGAGAGACTGCAGCCTGGAAAAAAGCTGAGGGAGAGAGTGCTACAGGACAAAGAATGAGGAGTGTGCTGGGCGGAAGCCAGAGAGAGAGCCACGCTGCCCAGCCCCACCAGAGAGAAAGCCACGCTGCCCAGCACCACCAGAGAGAGAGCCATGCTGCCCAGCGCCACCAGAGAGAGAGCCATGCTGCCCAGCACCACCAGAGAGAGAGCCACACTACCCAGTGTCACCAGAAAGAGAAAGACGGAGGCACTACCAAGGTACAGACATGCTACACTACTGACCAGAGTGGCCCCCAGGGAACCCAGAGTGAGCGATTGTCCAGCCGGAGAGATCACTGCTGTAGTTTTGCTGGGTCTGGTAAAAAGGCCTGTCGGCCATTATCCATTACTTATCCTAGGGACTGTACTATGTCTGCAGTCTCTGATCATGATAATGTGATAATGACATTGTCGAAAAGGGGTGGTGCATGGGTGACCCTAAAATGATGCCCCCCCCTGAAAAAAGTTTTGCAGACGCCCATGAGTAGGACACAGCATGAAGCAGAGTATGTGAAGGGAGAGAAGACAAGCAACGTAGCAGTGCAGAAAGTTAGCATGGAATGTTCTCCACAGTCTCTCTCTCAACCTTCAGCCACAGTCGACCAGTCACTTACATTGCTTTTTGCCATGTATGGGATTGGTACAACTGATCCTTGCATGGTTAATAGGATCGCAGGTGGCATGGCCCGGACATAAAGAAAACAAACAATCAGTTTATTGCTGAAAACATAACTTTATTTGGACAATATTTGGCTGCGGCTTTTATTACTGGTTTATAAAAAATTGTGTTAAACATAACTGTTATCATGTATATCAACTGTAATGAATTAAATGCATCAACCAATTACACAACTCAGCCACTAAGACTCGGGCTGCAAATTAAATGACCCTTTTTTCAAATAATTGAACATAACTGTCCCCTTTTGTAAAACAAAAGGGACCCACCACGTAATAGGACCGCAACAGAAATAGGGAGTGGCTGGCACTGCAGGAGGATGCGGCTCTGGGCGGAGAGGGGCTGAATTTTCTGCGCCAAATGCGTTGCCTTTTGCCTGGCCTCGGATCCGCTGCCCCACCTTCTGTGATGACGCTGGCGCTCTGACCAGGAACCAAAACTTCCGCGCTGATGTCTTCTTCCTCTTCTGCGATGGAGGCTTCTTCATGCGGCTCTTTCCCTCCTCCGGCGGCGGACCCCGCATCTTCCCTGGCGGCTGACTGGTCCTCTTGACTCGAAGGTAGGGCTAAGCAGTGACTAAGCCGGTCATCGCTGCCCTCCTCTTCAGCCTGCTCCAGTAACTGCCAGAGAAGCATCTTCATGTCGCTGAGGGGTAAAACACCAGTAGGCTCCAAAATAAAGCCCTATATTATAGCAGGGAGCTTCACTGGTGTATCCTACCTCTGGCGACTAGCCCTGACTAACAATCTTATCACTGCTCTATACAGAAAAGCTGCTCCAAGGCCACATCTTTCCACCGATGAGCTTCCATGTACACAGCCCAGATAGGAGGAAGCATAACGTGACCAGGAGACATAAATGCACATCTGCATGATGTCAACGGGTTTCACCGGAAACCCAGATTCATCGGGATGTCAAGATTACAGCCATACTCAGAATTTTATTACTGTGTGTGTTCCTCCCTGGGACATTTTCCATCATGTCACATACCTGACGGTAGAGCCTGATATGCAGGGAGTGGCCTCTCTTACTCCTCTGATTCTGGCCCCCTGATAGAGCAGACAGGAGGCGCAGAAGTGCCTGACGGGTCGTCTTCCTGGAACTGGGAACAGCAGCAGGGGGCACGGTGCTTGAGCAGGATTCTCCAGCTGGCGGAAGAGGCAGGTTAAGCAGACCGGGTCATACACTGGCGGGAATGTCAGGACCAGAAGCGGAGGCAGAAGCGTAGTCAGGACACAGGCTGGCAGCGTGGTAGTAGAAGGAGCAGGCAGGTGCAGAGGTCAGAACAAGCCGGGTCATGTGCAGGTAGCGGAGTCAAGGCAAGCCAGGTCGGTAAACAGGTACAGGTATCAGAAGTAAGCAGGCAGGAACACACGGGAACGCTGTAGAACGGACAGCACTGGATGCAAGCACAAACCAAGTTTAAATAGCCTATTGTTCATGTGCACACAGGTGCACCGAAGGTGTTCTGGCAGATTCTGAGGTCACAGGTCGATTTCCCTGTCGGCCATCTTGAGTACTGGCTGGTCTTCCCTGACACATCATTTCCAGTCATGCTGCAGAGACAATGAGTAGTGAGAATCTCCCATATTAATAAACAAATACATGACAGAGACTTCTCCACTCTATCATAAATGTAAAAAAAAAAAATTGCCTGTAGTTTCAGTTTAGAAACTGTTCAGGAAATATTTCCTTATATTGTACATGAGGAATAATATTGTCATGCTACAATGACTGTCAACACCTGGAAAAAATACTTTTCCCATACCATTTTTAAATTATTAAGGTGCTCATGGAATTTACATTTTTTAAACCCCCCTCCCCAGGCTACACCCCCAGGCTACATCAGCCAAGGTTTTTTTTAGAGGGAAAACCAATTGGAGACGGCCTTCCGTACTCGATTTGGGCACTTCGAGTACCTTGTCATGCCATTTGGATTATGCAACGCTCCCGCAACCTTCCAACATTTCGTCAACGATATTTTCTGTGATTACCTGGATCTGTATGTAATAGTATACCTTGGCGACATCTTGATCTTCTCCTCTTCACTAACCGATCACCGTAGACATGTCTGCAATGTCCTAACCCGGCTTAGGCAACACGGCCTCTATGCAAAACTCGAGAAATGCGAGTTTGAACGTCAATGTATTCAGTTCTTGGGCCTAGTCATCTCAGTGGAGGGTATTAGGATGGACCCCCAAAAGGTGTCTGCTATTCTGGATTGGCCCGCTCCAATAGATAAAAAAGGGGTACAACGCTTCATTGGCTTTGCCAATTTTTACCGGAAGTTTATTAAAGGTTTTTCTGCAACCATCGCTCCAATCACCGAATTGACCAAACAGGGAACCCGATTCTCTTGGACTGACAAAGCCCAGTTGGCTTTCGAAAGACTCAAAAAGCTATTTACTTCAGCCACCATTTTGAAACACCCTAACCTTGTCCTACCATTTGTCTTGGAGGTCGACGCTTCGGAGATCGCAGTGGGAGTGGTGCTCTCTCAACGACAGGGCGCCAAGGCCCTCCTCTATCCAGTAGCGTTCTTTTCACGCAAACTTTCAATTTCGGAAAGAAATTATGATGTGGGGGATTGAGAACTTCTGGCCATCATAGCAAATAGCCTATTGTTCATGTGCACACAGGTGCACCGAAGGTGTTCTGGCAGATTCTGAGGTCACAGGTCGATTTCCCTGTCGGCCATCTTGAGTACTGGCTGGTCTTCCCTGACACATCATTTCCAGTCATGCTGCAGAGACAATGAGTAGTGAGAATCTCCCATATTAATAAACAAATACATGACAGAGACTTCTCCACTCTATCATAAATGTAAAAAAAAAAAATTGCCTGTAGTTTCAGTTTAGAAACTGTTCAGGAAATATTTCCTTATATTGTACATGAGGAATAATATTGTCATGCTACAATGACTGTCAACACCTGGAAAAAATACTTTTCCCATACCATTTTTAAATTATTAAGGTGCTCATGGAATTTACATTTTTTAAACCCCCCTCCCCAGGCTACACCCCCAGGCTACATCAGCCAAGGTTTTTTTTAGAGGGAAAACCAATTGGATGAGTCAATACATCTTGTTTATTGCTATTGTTTTCATTGAGTAACCAACAATTGTATACACAACCTGACAGCATTATAGTAATAACTAGGGAGCCTACCATTGGGCTTTGATTTAAAATTGCTGCAGCTTGTGACAGGCTGACTAAAACTGAAAGAGATGTTTTTCTTACAATTAACAGCATAAACAGTTAATATTTATAAAGGATAGATGGCAAAGTTTTAATCCAGGGAATCATACATTCTTACTTTACATAGTTACATAGTGGGTGAGGTTGACAAATGACACAAGTCCATCAAGTCCAACTTATGTGTGTGATTATATGTCAGTATTACATTGTATATCCCTGTATGCTGTGGTCGTTCAGGTGCTTATCTAATGCCGCGTACACACGACCGGACTTTCCGTCAGAAAAGGTCCGACGGGACAAATCCGTCGGACATTACGATCGTGTGGGCTTCATGGGACCTTTTCTGTTGAAAAATCTGATGGACCTTAGAAATAGAACATGTTTCAAATCTTTCCGACGGACTTTTGATATAGAAAAAAACGTTCGTCTGTATGCTAGTCCGACGGACCGAAAACGACGCAAGGGCAGCTATTGGCTACTGGCTATTGAACTTCCTTTTCTAGTCCGGTTGTACGTCATCACTTTCGAAATGATCGGACTTTGGTGGGATCGTGTGTAGGCAAGTCCGTTTCGTCGGAACTCCGTCGAAAAGTCCTTCTGAGTTCAGACCGTCAAGAAGTCCACTCGTGTGTACGCGGCATAATAGTTTTTTGAAACTGTCGATGCTCCCCGCTGAAACCACCGCCTGTGGAAGTGAATTCCACATCCTTGCCTGTCAGAGAGCTCACCTTGCTGGTCATGGGATTGGCCACCAGAGGGCGTGCCTGTGAGCAAACCAGCCTATTTAAGTTTGTCAGGCACTCTGTTCAGTGCTGCCTGATCATCAGCTTCCTGTGCCATAGTTCCTGTTTCCTGTCTTGTCTTCCTGTTTACCTGATCTCCTGACGACCCGGATTGCCCTTGGATTCTCCTGTTTGCTGCCTGTACCTGACCTTGGCCTGTTTGACTCTGCTTCTGCCTGCTCCTATTGTACCTTGCTGCCAGTCTGTTGCCGAACCCTGCTTGTGTCCCGATCTGCCTGTCTTGCTCCTGCTCAGCACCTGTTACCAGTGTTACGGACTACTGACCTGTTGTCTGAAGATCATCTCTCATCCTGTACCTGGATCTCTTCAGCAGGCTCTCATACCATTCCGCACTCTCGTGCCTCCTGTCTGCTCTACCAGGGGCCATGAGTCGGATAAGTAAGGGAGTCTACCCTCTGCCCAAGCGGACTCATCAGTCTGGTAAGTAAAAGTCTGACAGTATCAGGCAGCCATGACTGAGTCTGGGCAGGGGGCCTCCCCCATGGATGAACTATGTAGACACCTGGCAGGACTTACCCAGGCCGTAAAAAGCCTTCAGGAAGGTTACTCAAGATTGGAGGAACAAGTCCAGGCCTTATCTTCCTCTTCCAACCCCCAGGGGGCGTCTTCTGCTGGATTCCAATCTGCACCCTCCGTAGTAATGCTTCCTCCAGAGCCCAGAGTACCCACTCCCGAGAAATTTGCTGGTGAACGCAGCAAGTATCGTGCCTTCCGCAATTCCTGCAAACTCTACCTTGCTCTGCAACCCCGCACGTTTTCACTGGAAGCGACCAAAGTAGGCTTTGTTATTTCCCTGCTGACAGGTGAGCCACAAACCTGGGCTCACCGCCTTCTGGAGCAAAAATCTATCTCCCTAGATAGCCTAGACGATTTCTTCAGGGCCATGTCCCAATTATATGAAGATCCCCAACTGACAGCGACTGCTGAAGCTGCACTGCACTCTCTGCAACAGGGTCGCAGAGCGGCCGAAGATTATGCAGTCGACTTCAGACGTTGGAGCGCCGATACGGACTGGAACGACGCTGCCCTGCGTCATCAGTTCAGAATGGGGCTATCTGACCCACTCAAGGATGAGTTGGCTCGAGTGGGGGTACCTCAGTCTCTGAAAGACCTCATCGATCTCTCCAACCAGATTGACCGTCGCCTAAGAGAGCGTCGGTCAGAAAGGTCTACCAGCCACCTTTGTCCCACCTGGATGTTACTCAAGGTTCCCAGTCCGGTCAGTCAGTTTCCTCCGGCTTCATCTGTCTCAACTCCAGAACCCCCTGAACCCATGCAACTCGGTCTGCTCCGGCCTACGCTTACTCCAGAGGAAAAGATGTGCAGACGAACCCACAACCTGTGCCTATACTGCGGTGAATCCGGGCACTACGTGAGAGCCTGCCCCAACAAGATGCGTAAGTGTCGTTCTGCCTCTTCAATGTGTGCATCTGTGTTACCTAAACTTGGTTCTCATCTCGCTCTTTCCTTCACTCTGCAGCTTCCAGGAGGGAGTATTCCAGTGTCAGTAATTATTGATTCCGGCGCATGCAGCTGTTTTATCGATTTGACCTTTGCTGCCAACCATCGTATTCCGCTTCAACCTAAGGCTCAGGGGCTTGCTGTCCATCTAGCAGATGGATCCATCCTTAGTTCAGGCCCGGTCACTCAAGAGACCGTCCCCTTGCTGGCCACCATGGGTACCCACCATCAGGAGCTTCTGCGTCTGGATGCCATCTCTTCTCCTCTCTTCCCTATTATCCTAGGGATGCCCTGGCTGCAGGCCCACAATCCCAGTATCAACTGGGCCACAGGAGAAGTCAAATTTCTCTCTGAGTATTGCCAACAGCATTGTTTACAGCAATCTTCTGACATGACCTCCCAACTCCTGTGCTTGGACTCAGATGCTGAACTACGTCAGTCCGTCCCTGAAGCTTATCTGGACTTCCTGGATGTATTTAGTAAAAAAGGAGCAGAAACCTTGCCCCCTCATAGGCCGTATGACTGTCCTATAGAACTGTTACCTGGTACTGAAGTTCCATTTGGGAGAATCTTCCCTTTAACTGAGCAGGAGTTAGACACATTAAAGACTTACATAGATGAAAACTTGGAAAAAGGGTTCATTCGTCCTTCTACCTCCCCAGCCGGTGCCGGCATCTTCTTTGTCGAGAAGAAGGACCACTCGTTACGTCCCTGCATCGATTACCGGGAGTTGAATAAGATCACCATTAAGAATCGTTATCCCTTGCCTTTAGTACCTGAACTTTTTCAAAGATTAGGAACCGCAGTCATATTCACGAAACTAGATCTCCGCGGAGCTTATAACTTGATCCGTATCAGAAAAGGGGACGAATGGAAGACGGCCTTCCGTACTCGATTCGGGCACTTCGAGTACCTTGTCATGCCATTTGGATTATGCAACGCTCCCGCAACCTTCCAACATTTCGTCAACGATATTTTCTGTGATTACCTGGATCTGTATGTAATAGTATACCTTGGCGACATCTTGATCTTCTCCTCTTCACTAACCGATCACCGTAGACATGTCTGCAATGTCCTAACCCGGCTTAGGCAACACGGCCTCTATGCAAAACTCGAGAAATGCGAGTTTGAACGTCAATGTATTCAGTTCTTGGGCCTAGTCATCTCAGTGGAGGGTATTAGGATGGACCCCCAAAAGGTGTCTGCTATTCTGGATTGGCCCGCTCCAATAGATAAAAAAGGGGTACAACGCTTCATTGGCTTTGCCAATTTTTACCGGAAGTTTATTAAAGGTTTTTCTGCAACCATCGCTCCAATCACCGAATTGACCAAACAGGGAACCCGATTCTCTTGGACTGACAAAGCCCAGTTGGCTTTCGAAAGACTCAAAAAGCTATTTACTTCAGCCACCATTTTGAAACACCCTAACCTTGTCCTACCATTTGTCTTGGAGGTCGACGCTTCGGAGATCGCAGTGGGAGTGGTGCTCTCTCAACGACAGGGCGCCAAGGCCCTCCTCTATCCAGTAGCGTTCTTTTCACGCAAACTTTCAATTTCGGAAAGAAATTATGATGTGGGGGATTGAGAACTTCTGGCCATCAAGGCGGCTCTGGAGGAATGGCGTTACCTATTGAAGGGTGCTGCACATCCTATTCTGGTCTACACCGACCACAAGAATCTGGAATACCTGAGAACAGCCAAAAGATTAAGACCTCGTCAGGCCAGATGGGCACTTTTTTTCTCACGATTCCAGTTTCACATAACTTACAGGCCCGGTTCCAAGAATATAAAGTCAGATGCTCTTTCCCGCATGTTTTACGATTCAGAGAAGACCGTATCTCCCGATACGATTCTTCCTTCAGGGAACTTCCTGCTCCTCCAAGGGGACCTTGTTTCACGGATAAGACAGGCCTCGGTGGGAATGCTTCCGTACCCCGAAACAGATTGGAGAGAGGGCCTGTTTTGGCGAAGAGACAAGATCGTGGTTCCCGAGAAGCTAAGGGTGACTGTGATGGAACTATGTCATGATCATAAGTTGGCCGGACATTTCGGTGTCCTGAAAACCACTGAGCTGGTACAGCGCACCTTCTGGTGGCCTCAATTAGCCTGTGACTGTAAAAATTTTGTGGATTCATGCAACACTTGTGCTCGGAGTAAGAACACCAGGACAAAGGCCTGGGGATTATTAAAACCCTTACCTGTTCCAGAGAGGCCATGGAAGATGATATCAATAGACTTCATCGTGGAATTGCCCCCCTCCGAGGGTTTCTCTACTATTTTTGTTGTGGTAGACAGGCTGTCGAAGATGGCACATTTCCTCCCCATGAAGGGTACACCTTCGACTATGGATACGGCAAAGATTTTTGTCAAAGAAGTGGTTAGGTTACATGGAGTCCCAGCAAGCATTGTGTCCGATCGGGGTGTTCAATTCACTTCAAGGTTCTGGAAGGCCCTCTGTGGTTCCCTCGAAATTGAATTGGCCTTTTCATCCGCCTATCATCCCCAGACGAACGGGCAAACTGAGAGAACCAACCAGACCTTGGAGCAATACCTCAGGTGCTTCTCTGCCTTCTCTCAGGATGACTGGGTTTCCTTATTACCCGTTGCAGAATTCTCCTATAACAACTCCTTGCACTCTGCCATCAATCAAACACCATTTTACGCTAATTACGGGTTCCATCCATCTTTTCTACCAATCTCAGTACCTGAATGCTCCGTTCCGGCCGTCTCAGAGACTATGAATTTCTTTTCCACCAACAATAAGATCCTACAAGAGACTATGGCCAAATCCCAGGATTACAATAAAAGAATGTTTGATAAGAAGAGGCGTGGAGAATTGATCTTGGAGCCCGGCAACCAAGTGTGGTTGTCCACAACTAACCTGAAAATGTCTTGTCCCTCTAGGAAATTAGGCCCTAAGTTTATGGGTCTGTTCCCAGTGAAGAGGAAAATAAATGATGTGACCTATGAACTTGATTTGCCAGACTCTCTAAAAGTACACCCGGTCTTCCATGTGACGCTGCTGAAACCTGCTACCTCTAATCCTTTTGCTGGTCGCACTGTCGGCCCACCCAAACCTGTCATAATTGACAACAAAGAGGAATTCGAGGTAGAGGCAATCCTTGACTGTAGGAAAAGGAGGAATGGAATTCAGTATCTTATTAAATGGAAGGGCTATGGTCCGGAGGACAATTCCTGGGAACCAGAAAACAATTTACATGCCCCGGAACTTTTACAGACTTTCAGAAAGGTTCATGCCTCCAAGTTGGCCCGGCTGGGCATCCGGAGGCTGCCCTTAGGGAGGGGGCACTGTCAGAGAGCTCACCTTGCTGGTCATGGGATTGGCCACCAGAGGGCGTGCCTGTGAGCAAGCCAGCCTATTTAAGTTTGTCAGGCACTCTGTTCAGTGCTGCCTGATCATCAGCTTCCTGTGCCATAGTTCCTGTTTCCTGTCTTGTCTTCCTGTTTACCTGATCTCCTGACGACCCGGATTGCCCTTGGATTCTCCTGTTTGCTGCCTGTACCTGACCTTGGCCTGTTTGACTCCGCTTCTGCCTGCTCCTATTGTACCTTGCTGCCAGTCTGTTGCCGAACCCTGCTTGTGTCCCGATCTGCCTGTCTTGCTCCTGCTCAGCACCTGTTACCAGTGTTACGGACTACTGACCTGTTGTCTGAAGATCATCTCTCATCCTGTACCTGGATCTCTTCAGCAGGCTCTCATACCGTTCCGCACTCTCGTGCCTCCTGTCTGCTCTACCAGGGGCTGTGAGTCAGATAAGTAAGGGAGTCTACCCTCTGCCCAAGCGGACTCATCAGTCTGGTAAGTAAAAGTCTGACATTGCCGCTCTTACAGTAAAGAACCCTCTACGCAGTTTAAGGTTAAACCTCTTTTCTTTTAACCTTAATGAGTGGCCACGTGTCCTATTAAACTCTTTTCCACTGAATAGTTTTATCCCTATTGTGGGGTCACCAGTATGGTATTTATAAATTGAAATCATATCCCCTCTCAAGCGTCTCTTCTCCAGAGAGAATAAGTTCAGTGCTCGTAACCTTTCTTCATAACTAATATCCTCCAGTCCCTTTATTAGCTTTGTTGCCCTTCTCTGTACTCACTCGATTTCCAGTATATCTTTCCTTAAGCCTGGTGCCCAGAACTGGACAGCATACTCCAGGTGAGGCCGGACCAGAGTCTTGTAGAGTGGGAGAATTATCGCTTTATCTCTTAAGTTAATCCCCTTTTTAATGCATGCCAATATTCTGTTTGCTTTGTTAGCAGCAGCTTGGCATTGCATGCCATTGCTGATCCTATCATCTACTAGGACCCCCAGGTCCTTTTCCATCTGTGATTCCCCCCAGAGGTTCTCCCCCAGTGAGTAGATTGCATTCATATTTTTGCCACCCAAATGCATTATTTTATATTTTTCCACATTAAACCTAAGTTGCCATGCAGTTGTCCACCCCATTCATTTGTTCAGAGCTACTTGCGGAGAAGTTATTGCCCTGCTTAGCTTAGTATCGTCTGCAGATACAGAGATTGAACTGTTTACCTCATTCTCCAGATTGTTTATGAACAAATTAAATAGGATTGGTCCCAGCACAGTACCCTGGGGGATCCCACTTTCCACCCCTGACCATTCTGAGTACTCCCCATTTATCACCACCCTCTGAACTCGCCCTTGTAGCCAGTTTTTAATCCATGTACTCACCCTATGGTCCATGCCAACGGACCTTACTTTGTACAGTAAACGTTTATTGGGAACTGTGTCAAATGCTTTTGCAAAATCCAGATACACCTCATCTATGGGCCTTTCTTTATCTAGATGGCAGCTCATCTCCTCGTAGAATGTTAATTTATTGGTTTGGCAAGAACAATTCATGAATCCATGCTGATTACTGCTATTGATACCGTTTTCATTACTAACATCTTGTATATAGTCCCTTATCATCCCCTCCAAGAGCTTACATACTATTGATGTTAGGCTAACTGGTCTGTAATTCCCAGGGATGTATTTTGGCCCCCTTTAAAATATTGGTGCTACATTGGCTTTTCTCCAATCAGCTGGTACCATTCCAATCAGTAGACTGTTAGTAAAAATTAGGAACAATGGTCTGGCAATTACTTGACTGAGTTCCCTAAGGACCCTAGGGTGCAAGCCATCTGGCCCCGGTGACTTATTAATGTTAAGTTTTCCAAGTCTATTTCTAATTCTCTCCTCTGTTAGCTATGAGGGAACTTCCTGTGATGTGTCATGAGGATAAACACTGTGGTTTTGCTAACCGAAGCCCCCCGATTCCCTCGTGAAGACTGAGGAGAAGAATAACTTCAATACCTTCTCCATCTCCCCATCCTTTGTAACCAGATTTCCTTCCTCATTCTTAATGGGGCCAATATGGTCTGTCCTCCAATTTTTACTGTTTATATACGTAAAAAATTTCTTGGGATTTTTTTTTGCTCTTCTCCGCTATGTGTCTTTTATGTTCTATCTTAGCCACCCTAATTGCACCCTACCATTTCTTGTTTCATTCTTTGTAAAGTCTGAATGCTGATGATGATCCCTCAGCCTTGTATTTTTTGAAGGCCTTCTCCTTTGCTTTTATATGCATTTTTACATTGGAGTTAAGCCATCCAGGACTTTTGTTCACTCTTTTAAATTTATTTCCCAATGGAATGCACTGGCTAATGCCCTTATTTAATATGCTCTTAAAGCAAACCCAGCTCTCCTCCATGTTCTTTATTCCTAAGATTCTATCCCAATTTATATCTTCTAGCAAGGTTCATAGTTTAGGGAAGTTTGCTCTTTTGAAATTCAATGTCATTGTATTCCCCTTATGTTTCCTATTTGTGTGATTTATACTGAAGCTAATTGACCTGTGATCGCTGTTTCCTAAATTGCCTCTTATTTCCACATCCGTGATCAGGTCTGTATTGTTGGTAATCAGTGGGTCTAGTAATGCTTTGTTTCTAGTTTGTGCCTCTACTATCTGACCCATGAAATTGCCCTGCAAGACATTTAGGAACTGGCGAGCCTTAGACGAATGCGTGGTTCCTTCTGCCCAGTCTATGTCTGGATAATAAAAATGATCCATTATGATGACACTTCCCATCCTTGCTGCTAATCTAAATCTAAATCTCCCTCCTCCCTCAGGTTAGGGGGCCTATAGCATATTACCAGTATTATTTTCCCCTTAGTTTTATCCCTTTGGAGCTCTCCCTATAAGGATTCCACCTCCTCCCTAGCTCCCTTAGTGATGTCATCTCTCAGATTCACTTGTACATTATTCTTGATATATAGGCATACCCCTCTCTATCCCTGCAATAAACGGAATACCCTTGAATGGTTGCCAGCCAATCATGAGAGCTGTTGAACCAAGTCTCTGAAATTCCCACAAAATCTAAATCCTCAAGGGGATTTAGGGGGACAGATGTTGTTTTGCCTTCATTTGAACCATCACTTTATTTATAAAGGGTTCAACATAACAGGGGTTAATTTCTAACTTTGCCTAGTAGACTATGAATAAAGTGATGCACAGCAATTATCTTGTTTTTTGCTCCCATAGGCTTGCTTTGCGCTGTAGAGCTGCTCCTCTGAAGCCACTTCTCTTTTTTGCCCAACCAGTTGCAGCTTTTTGAAGTCATTCCATACAATGCAGAACCAGCAGTCCAGCATTGTATGTGTGGTTGCCAAGGGTATGAGCCTGTGCATGAGCTCACAGCCCAGGTTGTCAACCAGATTAGGGAAGCACCTGCTGCAAGGAGAGCGAGGAAATAATCAAGTTTACCCCCAGAGGAGCCACTTAAGTATATTTGGTACCATACTCTGCCTCTCAACCCCAAGAACAGTCCCAACCCCCCTGGCACACCTAATATGCAGTATTAGAGCAGAACACAGCATTAGAAACTAAACACAACTGTGGTAAACCAAAAGGTATGTTTACTGATAAGATAAAAGCATTTAAATGTGAGCAACATGAACTTTTACAGTTTAGAATTGTATCCTTTATGGGAACATAATCAATAATCAAATGACAATTACCCATCAGATTCAAACATTTAACAGTGAACACTATAATTTCTGTGCTCAACCAATCACATCCAATGTCTATGTGAACAGGCTACAGGAGAGCAGAGGAATGGCTCTTATGAGTGTCAGATCCCTCTCTGCTGCTCCTTCACACATAAATGCAGAGCAGTAAATAACAAGTACAACTTTTATCAAGGAGAAAACTGTATTGCAATTCAACCTGCTCTTTCAGAGTTCTTGGTGAATTATAGCTCTATGAGCTTCAGTAAAACAAATCCCTGAAATGGGGAGGGAGGTGAAAGTAGTCCTGTATTGCTGTATGGCAGTCCGGTTGATCTTCAGCTAGCCCTTGTTGTTTAATTGCATGCATGGAAATTTTGGATGGTAAAGTAAAGCAGCTGACTCAATAAGTTGTGAATAAAAAGCAAACAATCTTCCAGTGGGAATTAAACTGTAACTGAATTCACAGTGATCACTGACTTAAAGATGTTACTATCTGTGGAACTACAAGCAACAGCAGAGCAATGGAAAGCAAAGATGTCTGTGTATAGTGTCTATGATGTTTGGTCTAGATCCTTGGAACTAAAGATGATAAGGAATGCAGGAGACAATGGTGTCTATAATACTGGGCTGTTGCTCGCTTACCACACTGGAACCAGAGATGATGATGCTGATGGTGATGGTCTCTCAGGAACGTGGCTCAGGGGACAACATCCGGCCTCACCGCACCATGGCTCACCTGAATCTGATACCACTGCAGGATGAATGGGATAGTAACAGCTTCCAGGCTGCCGCCGGACAGCTAAGAGGAGCTGTCCACAGATGTCCCTCCAGACATTCGCTGGATGATTCTGCTAGTGCAGGCCGTGACTCAGCTGCAGCTCACACTATCACAGAAGCCCTGCATACAGATCTATGCCGGGTCCCAAGAGAGTGTTCTAGGCCTCAATCAATTCCTCTTAAAGTCTCTCCCAGTGGTCTATTCTTCCCCATCAGCCAGCTAGTAGTTGTAGTTCCACATAATTCAGCCAGAGGGCGAATCCCATCCATATGGACTACATATCCCAGGATGCGTTGCTTTGCCTTGTCTCTGAATAAGAAGGCAACTGGTCAACATCACACTCAACACTAGAGAGAAACGGTTCCCCCTGTGCAGCAACACCACACAGTGTCTCCTGATTGCAGAAATATGTATATATCCAGCTCCTGGCTACATACATTATTCATCATCCCCCAGGCAAAGCAAGCAGGAAAACCCCTGCAGTGCAGAGGGGGAGCCACTGCAAGGGTAACATTTCCCAAAACTCATCTTTATAGCTGAACTCCAGGCAGATACATACGTACGTACAATTTAATGCAGTTATGTAAACATTATTACACCATTATATATTTTTTAAAAACATATTTGATTGGTATCAGCCTTTTGCAGTCTACTCTACAGGAGTCAGACTGGGTGATGGAGAACAAGCTCAAGGAGCCAATCTGGTGTGCTGCAGTGCAAGCTAATAGGAGAGAGCAAAGAGGCAAAGAGATGAGCTCATCAGTGTCCTCCTTCATTTTTAACCATTTCATTGTCCAGTCACAGGCAGGGAGTGAATAGGAGACCTGTAAGTGAAAGAAACTGTCCCTTCTCTGCCAGACGGGACTGTGCTGTGTGGCAGAGTTGTGTAAATCTGAGGACTGGATGGGCAGAAACATTTAAATCCTCTGGCAGGTAAAACAGCTTCCATATATACATTTGTATCTGTGTATTTACCTGGAGCTCAGCTTTAATATTCTTGACAACTGCATCTTATACTTATGGTATATATTTTTAAAAAGTCTTTTCAGATGACTTAGCAAATTGTTTTCAGTCCGATTAAAAACATTTTGATGTTGCTAAGAGAAAGTTCATTGCACTACTGAGCAGAAGACCAACCTGTAAAAGACCATTAGCTGGGGAAACTGGTGAAGCATGTGACATCTCTCGAAAATTGTAGGTTACCTAACTCAGTGAAATGAAAAGATGAATAGAATATCGTCATAAAGAGGGAAATTTCTTGTCTATGTGTTAAATATGACAGTCAGGATAAGTGAAAATGGAATTGGGACGTGTAATGCTGTGTACACAAGACCGGACTTTCAACGGACTGAATCACGTCGGACTTTTCGATGGACTTCCATCAAATCGGACTTGTCTACACACAATCACACCGATGGATTCAACCGTGATGACGTACGACTGGACTAGAATAAGGAAGTTTATAGCCAGTAGCCAATAGCTGCCCTAGTGTCGGTTTTCGTCCGTCGGATTAGCATACAGACGAACTGATTTTTCGACCAAACTCGAGTCCGTCAGAAAGATTTGAAACATGTTCTAAATCTAAAGTCTGTCACATTTTCAACAGAAAAGGCTCGCTGCAGGTCTGATGAAGCCCACACATGGTCAAATTGTCCGACGGATTCGTTCTGTCGGATAATTTGACCGTGTGTGGGCTTCATCGGACCTGCAGCAGACTCTGGAGATGGCCACCCAGAGCCATCTCTCAGTGCTCTGCATCAGCACCAGCTGCATTATGAGCCCGACCGTGACAGGTGGTCGGGTGGTTTGTTTGCCGCCCCCCGGCTGGAGCACCAGCCGCCACTGTTACTATGAATAGCCTAGAAATAATTGAAAAATAATCTGGGAATGCAGATATGAAATTACATTTTTATCATTGATACTTTAACCTGTAATGCTGAAAACATCTTGTAACTTGAAAGCCACATGGGTAATAATTACCATACAATGTGTCAGAAAAATTGTTGATTGTACAAGAACATGATAGGGGTGTGGACATTTGTGAAACCACCCTGTTTTATTTCCATAAACCAATCACACGTTTCAGTGAAGTCTGGGACAGGTGTTAAATGAATTACATTACCGAATGAACAAATTGTCAAACATTCGGAGTAAAGGTGTTAATTATATGTGGGTGACAGGTGGGGATTGATGTTCCAGTTTTTTTTTATTTTATTGGTGCTAATATTAATTCATTATAATTATATATGAATACAAAACACAGTCAATAGGGCATACCTTGTCTCAAATATCCACATTGTACAAAAAAAGAAAAGAAAAACATTGTTACCCAAGTCAAGTATGTCAAGTACATGAAGAAAGAGCCAGATTCACAATTAATATGTATCAGAAGGGCCAAGAGCTACCTGTTAATATAGTCTTGACCTTAAAGAAGTCAGCTACAGTATTACACAACTTTCAGCTCAAAAAACACCCTCCCCTGACTCCAGTAGAGAAAGGATAAGTATTAAGCAGGGACCTCAGAGGACGCATTAGTAGATATAGATTCAAGCCAGCAATCCCACATTGGCGTTCCAGTTTGACATAGATGGCCTCTTTCACAACTCTTTTTCTACCTGTTTTCCACTCTTTTTAAAATTAGCACATCACTCTCCTCTTATGCCGCGTACACACGACCGGTTTTGCCATCGGAATAAACTCAGAAGGTTTCTCCGACGGAACTCCGACGGAATTCCATTCAAGCGGTCTTGCCTACACAAGGTCAAACCAAAGTCCGACCAAAGTCCGACCGTCCAGAACGTGGTGACGTACAGCACGTACGACGGGACTAGAAAAAGGAAGTTCAATAGCCAGTAGCCAATAGCTTCCATCTCGTACTTGCTTCAGAGCATGCGTCGTTTTTGGTCTATCGGAACAGCATACAGATGAGCGTTTTTCCCGATAGGAATTGCTTCCGTCGGAAATATTTAGAACATGTTCTGTTTCTAGGTAGGTCAGAATTTTGAAAAAGAAGTCCGATGAGGCACACACACGATCTGAATATATGATGAAAAGCTTCCGTCTGACTTTTTCTGTCGGACATTCCACTCGTATGCACGCAGCTTTAGACTCACTGTAACTGCTATTTGGAAAGAAGCTATTTGTATGAGTGGTGAAGTATCTTCAATATTACAGAACAAGTCCAGTTGAATATGACTATTACTAGCTATACAATGATATTGTTAAATTAGATCCTTCACAAAACATTTTTGTGTCTGATTTATGGAAGTGTTAAGTGAGGTGAAATCATGGCAAATCTACCTCTACTTTATAATTGCTATGCACATGATTGGATGTTTGAAGTGCACTCAGGTTGACTTCAGCTCCATTTTCACTTTAGTAAATCTAGAAGACTTTGTAAGTCATGTGCTTTGCTTTGAAGCTGACTTGGAGAATGTTAAATGGTTCTGGTTTTTTACCTTGGCTTTCATTGTCTCTTTACCATATTAACCCATATGGCTGTTAGTATTTAGATATCTATGTGGCTCTAGAACCTAGAGGCCTTGATCCGTTATTCTAAACCCCACCCCCTAAAGATCTTTCAGCAAAATACAGAATCGTGTGTCAAGAAGTTGCATTCCAAATAATAAGGTGAATAAAAGTGCAATTAAGATATAAATTGTGTATGAGTTTCTAGTCACTACTATGTAAAGGAACCAAATGAAGCCTGGAATATGGGATCACGATCAAAACAATAGTCATTATAGAGACTGAAATGACCAGCTGGGTAGTGCTGGACAGATGGCTGGTCCCTTCTTGTTTCATTGGCAGGAACACAGAGACAGGAAATTACATCATAACCATGTAGTTCCACCAGTAAGAACATTATTCTATACAAGCATCAAGAACAACAGCTAACTATTAAAAGAACCACTAATCACAGTAAAATATATGAGAATGATGGTTGCACCACAAGAACATGCTAACATCTGCACTCAATAACTAGTTGTGTCTTCTTTTCTTCTTTCCATGTTCTTCAAACATGTCCCATGGTAGACACAATCATATTTTGAGCTATTTGTGTGTGTAAAATAGAACCATGATCACTTAATACTGCCTGCATATCAAGTAAGTGGTGTTTTCTTTTATTCTTTTATCAACAATACACAGTTTACAGAAGCAACTATTGAATTCTCTGCTTGGACTTAAGCCTGATACATACAGGCAGTTTTTTTTTTGTTCAATCCAGCAGGCTGAATGAAAAAAAAAAAGTCAGATCGCTGTACTAACGTAGCGTAGTACAGTGACAGTGATCTCCCTTGCTGTGCTATTTTGTTCTGACAGGGGGACCACCCCCCACCAGAACACGCAGGTCAGCGCTTACAGGCATTGGCTGCCAGTGCTGATCAGATGCCGATTGGATGGTGGTTTTCCAGCATACCCGTTTGACAGAAGCCAGTCATGAAACCATCTTCTATCGGACAGGAAGCTGTACACACGGGCTGAAAGTCGGCCAGTTACTGACGATCAAACCATTTGCAGCCAATTTTTGGCCCATGTGTACTTGCCATTAGTGACACACTAGCATACAGTTCCAGCTACCTATAAGCTTGCATTGTGAGGGTGTTAAACCTGATTATATACAGGACATAAGCCTAAGTGTGCATGATGCCAGTTTTGCTGCAGCACAAAAGCGTCAAAAGAAAAATCAGCTGCTTTAGATCTAATTAGGTCTATTAGGGTTCAGTGGTTTTGAAAAGAGATGGTGCTTCCTCCATTAACCGCTTAAGCACCGCCCCACGTACATATACTGCGGCAGGGCAGCTCTGAAGAGCAAAATCACGTACCTGTACATGATTCCTCTGAATGTCTCTCATCGTGCCACCGGAGTCCTGCTCCCACTGTTATTGGACACAGTGGGAACCGGAAGATCATTCTCAGGAGAGGCAGAATGGCAGTCTGCCTATGTAAACAAGGCAGACCGCCATTCTGTGAGGGTGGAAAAGGAAGATCTTGTGTTTCTACTAAGCAGAAACAGATTTTTTTTCCCTCTAGTCACAGCATTCCCCACACAGTTAGAAAGCACTCCCTAGGAGCACACTTAACCCTTTGATCGCCCTTGATGTTAACCCTTTCCCTGCCAGTGTCATTTATACAGTGGCAATGCATTTTTTTTAAGCGCTGATCACTGTATTTGTGTCACTGGTCCCCAAAAAGTGTCACTTAGTGTCAGATTTGTCCACTGCAATGTCGCAGTCCCGCTAAAAGTCGCTGATCGCTGTCAGTACTAGTAAAAACTATTTTTAAAAAGTCCATAAATCTATCCTATTTAAGATACAACATATTGCAAGTTCTCTGCGAGTTGCTGGGAGAGAGAGAGACCAGATGGCAAGGAGGCACAGTGGCAAGAGACATTTAACAACAATGATAAGCATGATGGAGCAGCCCAAACTCTTTTTATACACAAGGGGCTGTCTACTTATTATGCCTCCCACTTTAAAATCTCATTTATCGCCTAGCACATACTGTTGACTGATTCTAAATGTTAAAATGTAATCTTCTAATTTCTAAATGATGACCTCAATTTGCAAGCTTTCATTCATTAGTTTCTGAATTCTTCATACATCAGGGAAATTACACAACTGTCTATTTCACATTATAGATATAGGTATAGGAAGAGCTGTTTTTGACTAGCCATGTGAAAAATGCTAACCTAAAACCTGCATCTACAGAGGGGGTTGAATGCAACACAGTTAATGAAGCATAGCAATACACAATTCAAGTATAATTCAGGTAGAACACGAGTCAAATACTTATGTGCACGACAATGAATTCATTTAGAAAGGTAATAAAATCTGTGACACTTTATTAATATGATGCTATTTGCCCTACTGTATGAAAGTAATCACTGGAAAGTTTATAGTAACCCTTTCATAGCTAAAACGTGATTTTGCTATGTTTCAGCTTAATATAATGAAGATTTGTGGATCTATGTCTAATTATAAAAAAATGGTGTACACATGTCACAATATTCACCCAGCTGTTATAAATTATGACCATATTTTGTTTAATACAGTGATTTTATATAATTGTCAGCTTCATATAGTTACCATAATGTGGTATTTTCCTGACTGAGGTACTGTATTTCAGGAAAAATAGCCCATTATGGCCACAAGATGGGGCTGACATTTATAGGAGATCAACGTATTAAGCAGAATACAGGCAGCTGGGTAAATGCTTGTGACAAAAGTCCAATGATTTCTTTTTTATAACTAGATCCCCCAAATATTTTCCGCACTGATTGCAATGAAACACACATGCTCCATCATTGCTGTTTATAAAAGTGTTAATTTTTTCTATATTTTAAGCATGATAATGAGTAACGTCTGTAAATAGGGTGTGAAATACAACAGTTAACAACATGGTTTTACCATCCAGTGAATTATACTTTATGGGTGAGATTAGAAACCCATATTCAATAAACATTGCAAATAGCAAAGAGGTGGTTGCAACTTATCAGAATTCACTTTACAGAAATCAGACAAGTACAAATTGGATTCTGATTGACTGCTAGGGGTAATATTACATGCAAGAACTGTATGAAATGTAATCACTTGCTGGCCACTGTGTGTACTGTATATATATATATATATATATATATATATATATATATATATATATATATATATATATACACGCCTGTTAGCTCCTTGTGATAGCAATAAAGTTTAATGAAAAAAATGTATTTTAACCACTTAAAGACATACTGCGTCAGGGCGAATAGACACTGGCGGTGCTCCGATTGGACAGAGGGGGTGCCAATTAGCGGTTCTGGTGAACACAATGTTTGCCAGTCACCTGTGATCGCTCCCCAGAGAGACAGAATGGCAATCTGCCTATGTAAACAAAGCAGATCTCCATTCTGACATGGAAGAAGATAGAGATCGTGTTACTGCTAAGAAGGAACACCAGTCAGACCATCCCCCATCCCACCAGTCAGACCATCTTCATCCAGTCAGATCACCCCCCACACAGTTAGCAAGCACCTCCTAGGGACACACTTAACTCTTTGATTGCCCCTGTTAACTCCTTCCCTGCCAGTGTCATTAGTACAGTAATAGTGCATATTTTTAGCACTGATCACTGTAATAATGTCACTGGTTCCCAAAAAAAGTGTCATAAGTGTCAGTTAGGTGTCTAAATTGATGAAGAAAATTGATTTTTTAAATTTTTTTTGTTTATTGGATGTGTTTTACAGCAGAAAGTAAAAAATATTGGTTTTTTTTTTCAAAATTGTCGCTCTTTTTTTGTTTATAGCGCAAGAAATCAAAACCGCAGAGGTGATCAAATACCACCAAAAGAAAGCAAATTTGTGGAAATAAAAGGACATACATTTTATTTGGGTACAGAGTTGCATGACCATGTAATTGTCAGGTAAAGTAATGCAGTGCCATATCGCAAAAAATGGCCTGGTCATTAACCACTTGCCGCCTGCCGTCGTTATATGTTGGTACTTTGAAGAGGGATATCATTGTTATGGCAGCAGCTAGCTACCATAACCCCAGTATCCTATTCTTCAGCGGGCATTCTGCTTTCAGATAAAAGTGGTCTCTGTGGTGGATTCGCCGCAAGATCACTTTTATCAGCGGGGGGAGAGGGCCCCCTTTTTTCTATTACAAGGGATGTTTACATTCCTTGTAATAGGAATAAAAGTGACACATTTTTTTTTTTTTTAAGAACAGTGAAAAAAATTAAAATCAAAAGGTAAAATAAATAAAAAAAAAAAAAAAAATTTTTTAAGCGCGCCTGTCCCACAGAGCTCGCGTGCAGAAGCGACCGCATACGTGACTAGCGCCTGCATATGAAAATGGTGTTCAAACCACATATGTGAGGTATCAACATGATCGTTAGAGTGAGAGCAATAATTCTAGCCCTAGACCTCCTCTGTAACTCAAAACATGCAACCTGTAGAATTCTTTAAACATCGCCTATGGAGATTTTTAAGGGGCAAAGTTTGTCGCCATTCCACGAGCAGGCGCAATTTTAAAGTATGACATCTTGGTTATCAATTTACTAGCAGGAACATTATCTTTCATGATATACAAAAAAAATTAGGCTAACCTTACTGTTGTCTTATTTTTTAATTAAAAAAAGTGTATTTTTTCCAAAAAAAGTGCACTTGTAAGACCGCTGAGCAAATACGGTGTGACAGAAAGTATTGCAACAATCACCATTTTATTCTCTAGGGTGTTAGGAAAAAATATATATATAAAGTTTGGGGGTTCTAAGTAATTTTCTAGCAAAAAAACTGTTTTTAACTTGTAAACAACAAATCTCAGAAAGAGGCTCGGTCCTTAAGTGGGTAAGGGGGTAAAACCTTCCGGGGCTGAAGTGCTTAATAAAATAAATAAAGATAGTTGAAAAAAATTAAAAGCAGCCCCCCGCACATAAATAAACCTTTAAGACTTAACATGTACTGTATGTAAACAACACACATTTGAGGTATCGTGGTGAATATCAGAGCAATAATGGGATTGCATGCAGCCCACACCTCCATAATAAATTTATTAAAACTTAACATTCTCCAAAAAATACAGCCTAAAGAAAAAAGACAATATAATTGGAATATATAAATGGCCGCAACACTTTATTGGTTTGCAATAAATCGTAAATATTACAAAACTTTTCATTTTTATTCAACCAAAAATTATTCAAGTAAATCTGAAATCTGTCTATAAGCTCAGTTATTGGAACTTGAGCCATATTTAATAAAATTAACATTAAATGTCCCCACAAGCCGGTATTTGTTTTTGCAAAAAACAAAAAAAGGCCTAACCCACCACCGCGGCCATTTCATTACAATTTTGTAACCCAAGGTTAAAAATGTTGATGCCAATATCCGACAGTGGATTCCGTCCTGACGATAAAAGCCTGGAATGCCAACTTCTAAATCAATATGCCGATACGCAAAACCACGAATGATAGGTAAAAACTTAGAAAGTGCTTTATCGACTCTTTTTCTAATCTTCTCCATGACCTTACTATGGCCAGAAGAAAACCAGAGCAATCTCTGCAAAATTTCTGAAAAAATAATGGCTGTATTAGGGGAAGTCAACTTAAATCTCTGAACATCACGTTTCATTAGAAAAATTAAATCTAAAGTTCTAATCTTACACAGATCATTTCCTCCAACATGAACAATTCAAATATTAGGCAAAGGCCAATGAAACACTAATCGAGCTAACACATTATAAAGCTGACACCATCGAAGACCTCGAATGAATATCCATAACACAATAAATTCATCTTGAGGCATCGACAAATTTTCAGAGTAAATACGCTGCGAAACTCTTTTCTTTGCCCAATAAATGTAGGAGTGTCCCACGATCCAGACACATTTCTTGACCCCTAAAGAGATCAAATAAATAAATTAGAATGAATGTAAGATTTAAACCACTTGGAGCCCCACCTACCTATTTTCTTTATGTCATTATTGGACATCCCATTCTGCTACGCCACTGTTGCTGCTCCAATACGAAAAGAATGTGAAGTGAACTTGAATTTTTTTCAAACCCAACACACAAAGGCATGTCTTTAACACAGCATTGAACTGAAAAATAGTAAGTGGGCTACCATCCATATGCAGCAAAAATTGCCCTGAAAACCGAGGGCGAATAGATGCATATTGTCGCAGTGTAATTAATGGACAAATACTCTCATTAACACGAGGAGAGATAATCAACCACTGACCTTTACCTAATTGATCCGTTTTAGATTTATTTATAAAAATCCTAACAAGTTTATCACGAAAAATAATGTGATCTTTCTGTAAACCAGACAAACTAAACTTATTGGAAGGTATTAACTCAGAAATCCTTAATGCACCCAAAAAAAGATAAAACAAAAGCAGATCTGAAAAGTAACGCTTCAAATTCAGAAATGCCAACTAATAACTTGACCAAGTGACTGGGAGAAAAATTCTGGCGCATTAAGGATTCCAAAAATAATAAAATAAGATTTCCGGATGGAAACAAGGGCACATTATCATTAAGCAAACAAAAATGTTCCCATTTTTCCCAGGCTCTTGAATATTTTTTCCAAGTTTGAGGCGCTACTGAATTCTCAATTGCTTGCGTGACCAAATTCAAACAAAATCCCATAGATGGGATAGGTGGGACTCATAGATGGGACTTACTCTCTGAAAGCGAGAGAGTGAGTCAGCTAAATTATTTTCTATACCTGGAGTAAATTGTGCCTTTATCCATTTGTTCCATTTCAGACATAAAAAGACTAAGTGACACAATAAGAGAAACGGGAGAAGTGGGACTTTGAGTGAGGTGTGCAAAAAAGGCCAAGGGATCAGTCACTGTGTAACAAACCATTTATTGATTGACAATAGTCAGATGGCACAGTGTAGTTCCAAAATATACATAAAACCATCATTGGTACTTGCATATATACATGGTGAAAGTAAGTGACAAAACCCCAATGATGCAGGGCAAAAAATAGTTAAAAGGTTACAACATCCATAAAATGCACAGGGTCACAACATTGCTGTATAACACTCAATAAAAGATATGGTGCATGTGGTAAGTCCGACGCGTTTCGTGTATCAAACACTCTTCAGGGGCAGTTAAGCACCAACATCTAAAAGCAAGAAAAACAAAAGGTCCAAATAATAAAAAATAATAATGCATGAGAAAAAACTGTGGTATGCATATAGGAGAGGCTGAAAAGCCACAGATCCCAGATGTATACTCACTTGACCAGAGAGTGTGACCACCATGGGTTCCATTGTCACAGGCCACCGACTGAGCAGGTCCGGGAGCTGAGGGGGGAGCACTCAAGACAGGGGGAGAGAGAGAAAATGCCAGGCGCACACAAGGGAGTCCCCATAGAATCATATATCCACACTGGTATTGAGATGAGAGGGGTGAGTCTGTGATAATGATAAATTATATGTATATATATATAAGGTATACTCCTGGGTTAATAAGAGCCCCCAATCCCAGGTGGGACTGGGACTGGGACTGAGGTGGGACTCATAGATGGGACTTACTCTCTGAAAGCGAGAGAGTGAGTCAGCTAAATTATTTTCTATGCCTGGAGTAAATTGTGCCTTTATCCATATGTTCCATTTCAGACATAAAAAGACTAAGTGACACAATAACGTAATGACAGGTAATGATTTGGAGGATAAACAGTTAATTGCAAAAAGCACACCCTTATTAACTGTTGTAATAAGGATGCGCTTATTCCCAAAAGACTGACCCCAAATTTCCATAGCAGCAACTACCAGAAAAAGTTCAAGCAAAACTATATTTTTAGTCGACTCTCTGGATATCCATGCCTTTGGCCAAGCACCACAACACCAGTGCTCTTTCCAGATTGCTGCAAAGCCTTTAGAACCAGCAGCGTCTGTAAAAAGAAAAAAGTCTGCTGCAAAAATAAACTTATCCTGAAAAAAGGAATGCCCATTATATTCCTCTAAAAAATTGGCCCACACTACTAAATCCTCCTTAACAGACTCTGTTAAACGAATGTGAGAGAACAGAGATTTCAAGCCTGCCATCGAAAGGTATAGACGTCTAGAAAATAAACGGCCTACCAGCATTATCCTGGGTGTGAATGCTAACAAACCCAACAAGGATTGCATTTCTCTCAAAAGTACTTTCTTTTTTTTCATAAAAAGATATAAATCAAATGTTTTAATTTTTCTATTTTTTTGAGCTGGTAACCTAAATTCAAATAAAGAGGTATCTAAAGGAATACCCAAAAATTCGATAACTGTACATGGAAGAACAGTTTTTTCAACCGGTAAGGGAATCCCAAAAAAAGCAGAAATTTCTGTAAAAGTACTCAACAATTTTAAACAAAAATTAGAATCTTTTGGACCTATGAATAAAAAAATCATCAAGATAGTGTACAATACCATCCCAGTCTGACTGAATGGACAGCACCCAATGCAAAAAAGATGAAAATTCCTCAAAATAATCCACAAGTGCACAATCCATCGGAAGACATTTGTCAAAAAAATAAAAACTGTCAAAGAAAAAACCTACTGAGTTAAAAGCCTCTGGCACTATTGGCAAAAGCTGAACAGCTGATTTAATATCGGCTTTAGCCAATAAGACCCCATGTCCAACCATTTTAATTTTTTCAATCGCATCTTCAAAAGAAGCATACGATACCAAACATAACGAATTTCCAATGGGAAAAGATAAATGATGAATAAACTTGAAATTATTTGGTTCTTTTTTGGGGAATAAACCTAATGGAGCTATCCTGAAATTTTTAAAAGGAGGAGCAGTAAATGGGCCGGCAATCCTACGTTCAGCCAATTCATTCTGTAATTTTCTCCAAACTATATCTGGGGCCTTATAAACTGATTTTAAATTTTTTACTAACAAACAACCATCACCTTGAAATGACGGTAAAGGAAAACCTGAATAAAAAACATGCGTCAAAAAACTAGCTTTCTCCTTGTTTGGGTATTTGCCCAACCACTGCAGCATATTTGCTAGGTTCACCGGAGTGTGAGCTTTTGTTAGTATGGTCTCTGTGTGATTGAAAGGCCATGTTCCTTTACCGTCAGTTTTGCAGCGCTATTCGGCCGCTACCGGGGCGCTTTTACCCCCCCGCTAGGGGCCGAGAAACGGTTAAAACCACCGCAAAGCGCTGCTGCAGCAGCACGATGCCGGCGGTATAGCAGCGCTGCCCCATTGATTTCAATGGGCAGGAGCGGTGAAGGATACACTGCTCCTTCACCTCTCCAAAGATACTGCTAGCAGGACTTTTTTTTAGCATCCTGCCAGCGCACCGCTCCACTGTGAAAGCCCTCGGCTTTCACACTAAAGTGTGAAAGCCCTTTAGCGTTCTGCCAGCCCACCGCTCCAGTGTGAAAGCTCTTTCAGGGCGCTTTGCAGGCGCTATTTTTAGCGCTGTGGCGACTGCACAGCGCTCCAGTGTGAAAGGGGTCTTAACGACTGGGTGTGATCCTGTGCAAAAGGAACACTCATGTTTGTATCAACATGACGTGTTCCACTTACACTGAGATTCGTTATAAGAAAAGCAAAAACCTTTCTTATATGCTGCTGTTATACTACTTACCGTACTTTGTCTAGGAGTAGAAGGTTTCTGTGGAACAATTAAATTGAGCCATAAACCTACATCTTTCATACCTAATTTAAGAGTGGGGTGAATAACCAATTTCTGATGGAAAGATTTGTCGTATTGGAACCAGCCCATACCACCGAAATTCCTATAGGCCTCCAATACTTGTTCAAGATGCTGAAATAAACCTCCACATAATTCAGGTTTCTTTTCAGCCAACACGCTGGAAAAAAAATACAGTATCCTTGTAACCAGTTATAGAAAGATCCAGGAATAAATTTACGATCCTCCTGTTTATCATCAGATTTTCTGTCATGACGAAAAGAAAATTCTTTCGCAGACGGGAGAAGAGACATAACATCAACAAATTCTCCCTTCCTAATGGTGCAATCTCACGCGGCATCACTTCTTTAAAAAAAAATGCCTCGGGAACTGCATTTTTGTTTCAAGCTGTATTGACTGACTGAACATTTGATATCAACTCATTAATTCCTGTATTAATACTATTATTAACCTCTGAATGTGATCATGTATTATCCACAATATTAGTATTACAAGCTAAAGTATTAGGAGAAGGTTGCAAATTGTTTACAAAACCAAATGAGTTAAACCAATCAATTCAGTTAGTACTTTAGTATTAGACTCACCTGTAACCACAGGAGTATAGTTGCCTTCATCAGTCTGTGAAACAATAGGCAGAACAGTGCTGCTTACATTGCTGGGTGGTATATTGATTCTGTTGCCTCCAGTGATGACTGCAGCTCTGTGGATCCCTCGGATGTGGCATTCCCTGGTTGCCTAGCAACCGCCACAGGCGTGGACTGACGTAAGACCCGTCTCTCTTGTAGGCGCAGTCTTGCCCTCCTATTCGACCTTCTGGTCAGTGGAGGTGAGTAGCTTCTGCGCTTCTTCCTAGCGCGTCTTCCTGGCCCTGCCTCCAGAGCCACCTCCTGTTCTGCCTCTGGTCCCGCCTCCGAGTTAGCGTCACACGGCTCGTTCTGTCTCACAGCTGACGCTCTCCCAGCTGGGCTCTTCTGTACCTCTTGACTTGCAGACGCCGTCCCTCTTCTCTCCGGCGGCCGGCTCCTTAGTCTGCGGCGCTGAACGTCCCTGTCTTCTGCAGGGGGTTCTGGCAACGCTCTCACAGGTAAATCTTCTGCTTGTTCCACTCCCTCTTCAGCTAGGGGTCCTGGAACTTCTCCCTCCACCAGCACTAGGCATCTCCACAGCCAGTCATCTCCCCCACCGCTCTCCGCTCTCTCCAGAATCTGCCTGAGGAGGGTCTTCATGGTCAAGCCTTAAAGAGAAGTATTATAGCTCTTTTGCCAAGGCTTGATCAACTGTGAAAAAACACTGTAAATTCTTCATATTTATAGGGCTTCCAGAAATTCCAGAAGCTTCCAAAGCTTTTAATTGGTTAAAATTTTCATATCTCATAAATTTAAAGAGACAGTAACCTAAATCACTGTAACCTATATTACCTCACAAAATAGCCTGAAATTTGAGCAGGAAGGAGGCGGGGCTGCAGCAAGCCCATGAAGGCGGGCCCCTCCTTTTACATTCTAAGGTTATCTTTAACAGCTTCAGCCCCGGAAGATTTTACCCCCTTCCTGACCAGAGCACTTTTTGCAATTCAGCACTGCGTCGCTTTAATTAACAATTGTGTGGTCGTGCGACATTGCACCCAAACAAAATTGACGTGCTTTTTTTCCCACAAATAGAGCTTTCTTTTGGTGGTATTTATTTTTTGCGCTATAAACAAAAAAAGAGTGCCAATTTTGAAAAAAACACATTATTTTTTACTTTTTGCTATAATAAATATTCCCCAGGCCGATATGTATTCTTCTACATAATTTTGGTAAAAAAAATCGCAATAAGCATATATTGATTGGTTTGCACAAAAGTTATAGCGTCTACAAAATAGGGGATAGCTTATGGCATTTTTATTATTATTTTTTTCCTAGTAATGTCGGCGATCTGCGATTTTTATCGGGACTGCGACATTATGGCGGACACATCGGACAATTTTGACACATTTTTGGGACCATTGGCATTAATACAGCGATCAATGCTATAAAAATGCATTGATTACTGTAAAAATGTCACTGGCAGTGAAGGGGTTAACACTAGGGGCAATCAAGGGGTTAATGTGTTCCCTAGTATGTGTTCTAACTGAAGGGGGAGGGGACTGTACAGGGGAGATGACAGATTGTTGTTCGTACTCTGTATGAACAGACAATCTGTCTGTTCTCGCCTCAGAGAACCGGAAACTGTGTGTTTACACACACAGATCCCGGTTCTCCATGTGTCAGCGGTGATCGTGGGAGCCCAGCGGTGATCGTAACTACCGAGCACTCGCATCGGCTCGGGAGGTGAGCGGGCGACACGCGCGCGCTCCTAGTGGCCACAGGGTGAACCGATGTTACATAACGTCATTTCGCCCAGCCGTGCCATTCTACCGCAGTACAACTGCGGCGGCTGGTCGGCAAGTGGTTAATGATTAACTCTAAATTGTTGCCGATTAACTGTACAAGTAATGTAAAATCTTAAATTCCATAGTTTGTCATCGTTTTTCAAGTGCATGCAATTTTGAGCCTTAATGTGTTTGGTCTCTACTTACTTGATGTAACCCCACATTTTCAATTTTACCAAAAAATTGGGTATTATATTGTGTCTGTGTGCTAAAATTCATTTTAGTGTATTTCTTCGGGAAAATTTGCATATGGTAAATGGCTGCACAAATATTGCGTGACTTTAAAAAATTTGAACCACCATTTTTTTTTTTACAGGGCCTCTGCTTTCAAAAAAATATATAATGTTTAGGGGTTCTAAGTAATTTTCTAGTAAAATTGCTGATTTTAACATGTGAGTGAAAAAAATGTAATACAATGACTGGACAGTAAGTGGTTAATTTATATCAGGTGCAAACATAGTATTCTTATTGTACACAGCCTTACAGACATCTAGTTGGTGCAATTATGTGCATATTAGGACAATGCAAATGTTCTGCAAAATGATCCTGCCTAATTCAATCTTCATACATAAAAGGTATGACAGAAAGAAACCGAGCATGCAATTGCTGATAACGTAATATTTATAATCGGTCATCTGCCTGCCCAGATTTCAAGACTGGAGGAATATGCAAGTCTACATTGCTGTGTTGGTTGCTATGGCAATTGTTTAGCCACTGTGAGGATTATATATTTTCTTTAATTACTGTGCTCAGGGAGAAAAAATATACCTAATTTTCCTTTTGGGAACAAAATATGGTTTGTTTGTAAGATGTCAGCTAAGGGAATAAAAAAATAGATGCACTTTTGAAAGACATTAGCACTTTTAATACATCCAGGAACTCTAAGCTACTTTACAAATAAAACACCTGACCCCAGACCAGTGTAAACATGGAAAGAAATTAGGAGTTTTCCTGGTGCATGATTGGAAATGAACCTCAAAATGGACTGAAAATTTCTTTCTTCAACCTTAATGCCCTCAATTAACTCTATACTGCTTTAAACTAATTTAATCGCTGAAAAAACAATAGCTTGGGTAGGTCCAGCTTAAGTCCAATCCCATATGATTCTAGACAGTCAACTGTAGGAAGAAAAATGCACATATAGTCTTCTTTGTTCTCTGTCCTGATCTTCAGATATTGTGCTCTACAGAATTACTGGATCCCTAGCGTTTAGCGGGACTCCCATGGGATTGCACAAAGGGCTGGGTAACTCTCTTCTCTCTCCCCGCTCTCTTTGCAGGTTCCTATTGGCAGTTTCAGCAGCAACTGTGCATGGCAACAAGAACTGATTAGCTGATCTTGGCAGGCACTCGCAGCCCATGCTTTCTGCCCTTTAAAAGGCTCCCTCTCCCACACTGCAGCAGCCTCAGAAGGACCAGACTGTGCCTTCCACCCAACCTACCATCTCATTTTAAAGATGTTGTCATGATGCCTATTTGGAGGGGGTTTAGTCCCTCAGTTTATCTGGATGGAGATCATGACTGAATTTGATTTGTTGTTAATGGTTTAGTCTATATATATATATATATATACACACACACACACATACTATATATATATATATATATATATACATACATATACACACTATATTACCAAAAGTATTGTGACACCTACCTTTACACGCACATGAACTTTAATGGCATCCCAGTCTTAGTCCTTAGGGTTCAATATCGGGTTGGCCCACCCTTTGCAGCTATAACAGATTCAACTCTTCTAGGCAGGCTGTCCACAAGGTTTAGGAGTGTGTCTATGGGAATGTTTGAACATTCTTCCATAGGAGCATTTGTGAGGTCAGGCACTGATGTGGACAAGAAGGCCTGGCTCACAGTCTCTGCTCTAATTCATACTAAAAGGTGCCAGAAAAGGTTTGGTCCTTAATGTCCTACTATTGCTATTTTATAGGACTGTAGCAAAAATAAGGATTACATTTTCATACTTATTGAGATAAAAAAACAAAAATGAAAAATATTGCACTTACCAATTATTAGATGTGGTGGCTGCATCAGTTTTCTTTTTTTTAGGCTTTTTTTCCCCTCTGTTTTCACCTGGTGATCTCTTCCTGTATTAGAGCGCCCCCACTCCTGATGTTCTTTTGAAAAGCAACAAACTTACTGGCCAGATCACCTATTCATAGAAGATCATAGAAGAAAAAAAGCCTAAAAAAGAAAAATAATGCAGCTATTGCATTTAAGAATTGGCAAACTGCAATATAATAAATATTTGCTTTTGGGTTTACTACTTTAAAACCTTGACAGAAGTTAGGCGTGTGAGCATTTTAACAGGATTAAGAATTAGTACAAAATAATCAATTCCAGCTATTGTAATTTCCTTTGCCTATTTATAACAAGCCTGTGTCTTGTTTGTAAGTGTTTCAATCAAGATCTTTGTTATTTGTATTTGTACTTGTAATTATTTGTATTATATCCTCTTTAGCTCTGAGCAAAATGTTGGTAAAGAATGAAAATAGTCATGTTAGAGAGAACTAGCTAGAGCTGTATATTTATTTAGGACAAGATATGTTGCCAGCAAACCAACACGCTTGTCTCAAATAGAAAAGCTACTTATTGCATGGTCACATACAAAAGTAATGTTCCCAGACTGTTGCTTTTCTGTGTGATTATACAAGAATAAAGAGTTTTGCACTTTAAAACAAACTTGCTGGTGTGCTGTTGACATATCTTATCCATGTCCTTATCCTTATCCGGCCATCTTGTGGGTTGGAAACTATCTGTTCCTATGTTTTATGTCACGCTCCTTTTACATGATTTTAAATGTGAATATCATGATTTATCTGCAATAAAGCATTTGACTGTGTTGATATACTGCACCATGAGGAGTTGTTTGCCTTTATTTTGATGCATGAGACCTGTGGATTCACCATCCTTGAGAGTTATACAGGGTCCATTTGCAAGTTGTCTTAGAGGAGAGGAGATCAGCCAGAGAATTACTAGACTGCTTGCTTGACCACCTATAATCTAGTGGTCTATATTTTGAGGTAAGAGGCCCGGTGTGTTGGTGTTCGTTGGAGGGTCTATTATTCACCTGTAGTCTATCTAGTTATACACCTTGGGTGTCCTCCAAAGACTTATGGACTCTTTATGAACTTGTGCTGCTTTATACACAAGTGTCTGTGAACACTTATGAATTTCTATATGTCTATATGTTTTTTTAGCACTGCATATATCTTCTTTTTATATCCATGTTGTATATTGTGACCAGTCAGGAGTCATTGCAGCACTTATTTAACCACATTACAGATTACAATATGCTGCACAAAATTAATATATTCCATGTAAATGCATTTAGCACAGTTCTAATCTTGGTAGAGTTAAAGGTCCATAAAACACGGGCAAAGGTAAACCAGTAGCTTTGATGACCCTTTATTATTTGCACTTGCCAAACTATTGATCTGCTCCCAACTGTGAGCCAGACCTTCTCATTCAACATCAGTGCCTGACCTCACAAATGCACTTCTAGAAGAATGAATAAACATTCCCATAGACACACTCCTAAACCTTGTGGTCAGCCTCCCCAGAAGAGTTGAAGCCATTATACCTACAAAGGTTGTGCCAACCAGTGGTGGCTGGTGGTTTTTTGTTTGGGGGGGCGCAAACAACCACCACCCCCCGTGGCACCTCAACCCCCCCTGCTGTCTGTCGGTCCCCTGGCACTTGCCTCATCGGCGGCGGGCACATTGGGGATCAGCGGACACATCGGCGAGCACATCGGGCAAGAGGACAGGCTGCGGCGGGCATCTGGTAGCGTCTCTTCTCTCCTGAGATCATGGCGGCTTCCAATGTGTGTCTCCTCCCCTCCTCCTAGGTGTCCAATAGGATTGCCTGACCTTTCAGTCAATCGGGAAACGGTAACAAACCTGCGCTTCCTGATTAGCAGAGAGGCGATTCAATGTTAAAAAAGCGAATATTAATTTGCTTTTCTAACACACCTTGGTGGGCTCCGAGCGCAATGTTCTGCTCTCTGATTCCACCCTATTTTGGAAGCCTATGGCTCTAATCAGGTGCTTAAAAAAAAACACCCCCGCCTCTGTAATTCAAGCGCCCGATGATCTGCTGAAAAAGACCCAAGAACCTGTGGTCTG
Source organism: Aquarana catesbeiana (assembly GCF_042186555.1). Lineage (NCBI taxonomy): Eukaryota > Metazoa > Chordata > Amphibia > Anura > Ranidae > Aquarana > Aquarana catesbeiana. The sequence goes on along the minus strand of NC_133327.1, from coordinate 603,829,015 downwards.
TTTGCTGACTAGAAATAAATTAGCAACCAGACCAGTTCCTCTGGTTGCTAATTTATTTCTAAGTTCTAAGATTACCATTTGCTACATGGTTTCTGAGTTCCTCTGAAACCATGTAGCAAAAAGGGGAGACAGGAAGTCTGAAAAGAGATTCTTCAGAGAGGAACACTCAGGTCTTGTAAAGGATACAAAACTGAATACTTTATTAATTGTATAAAAATCTAAACATTTAAACAAATAAACGATACATAGTGCCTCCACTAATGTGTCAGGAATGGTGTCATCTCCGGTTTCTCCTGCTGGTGGCACTATTACATTCAGCACCAAAAGGGTGTAATTCCAGTGGCCACCAGCGGGTGTCTCCCTGCCTGGACTGCAGACTTGTCATCAGCACACCTGTCATGGGTCTGCTGGACAATATATACCCGCCCTGAACTAAGCCTCAGTGCTTCAGAATTGCTCTGATAAGCCCTTGTCCCTGCCGGTACCTGCTCCTGTTCCAGCCTGTTCCTGTTTGTTCCTGAACCCCGTTTGTGTATCCTGACCTTGAGTCCTGTTTCCTGTTCCCTGCTCCTTGGTCTGATTTATTATTCCTGGTTTCTGTTCCCTTGTCGCTTTGGCCCATGCCTTAGTTTTTATTTCATGTTTGTTTCCTTGCTCGTGTATTATATTAGTTAGATAGTTAGGTGGGTTTGGGGGTTTGCTGTGTTTTCACCATTTACTTGTTTTTGGTTGCTGTCTTGATTTCACGTGTGTCTTTATCATTAACAATAAACATACTTTTTTATTCAGTTTCTCGTTTGTCCCTGATTCCTTGGTGCAGCCCAGCGATCTGATCACCTGCATTGGATGTTGTGTATAACATCCCCTGACAGAATTCTGAAGCCATACAATCAGATCGGTTGCACCTGGGAATTGGGGCCTGAGTCCCAGCTATTGTTGAAAAATGGATTTTAAAAGTATTTTGTATTTATCGCTCCTGGCAACTGATGACAGAGACTTTTGTTATCAGACATTGGCTGAATACACTAGGGAACAATTGTTAGAAGGCATCCACCTAGCTCATGTTTTTATTGATCAAGGCAGTTTTTCGTTTGAAGATGTGCAACCATTAATTAAGATCTGTACGGAGTTGGCCCTGTCTGATGTCGCTGAGGGAGGTGATGACTATACACCCCCTTTTAGTGCAGCTCAGGTAGAATCTTTAGTTTGGCTGTTGGAGGATGACTCAGCATTTTTTTTTTTTGAACAATATTCAGCTTGTCCTCAGCAGGTGCTTGCAAAATGCATTGAATCAGTGCAGTTTCTGGTCAGACAAGCTAAGTGCAAATCTGATTCAGTGCAATCATTAATATAGGCCTGGTCAAGTCTGTTGCATTCAGCTTCTGTTAGCTCCCAATATACCTTTCTACCAATGAAATACCAGTACCCTGTTTCCTCCTGTTGCACCTACCCTGCCTTTAACTCCCCTGCTGCTTCTCAACTGCCTCCATCAGCTCCACTAAATCTCCCTTCAAAACCTACTCCCTCTGTTTTGCCATCCTTTCACTCTTCGCTTCTACCAGCTGCATTCACTACCTACAGCCCTGTACCCACTTATAGATCCCCAGTGGCTAAAACCAAAAAGAAGTTTTTTCCAACCCATACCATCATGCCAGTATCCAATCCTGCCTCCCCACCAGCTGATCTGTTCTAGCCTGATGTGTTCCTGTATGCTGCCCAGCCTGATGTTTCGATACCTGCTGTTCTGCCTAATGTGCCAGTGTCTGTGCCCACTGTCCAGTCTGAAGTTCCAGTACCAGCTGCCCGGTTTGAAGTTCCAGTACCTGCTATCCAGTCCGATGTACCTGCTGTTCAGCCTGTTGTGCCAGTACCTGCTGATGTGCCAGCACCTGTGCCCACTGTCCAGTCTGAAGTTCCAGTACCGGCTGCCCGGTTTGAAGTTCCAGTACCTGCTATTCAGTCCACTGCACTTGCTGTTCTGCCTGATGTGCCAGCACCTGTGCCCACTGTCCAGTCTGAAGTTCCAGTACCAGCTGCCCGGTTTGAAGTTCCAGTACCTGCTATCCAGTCCGATGTACCTGCTGTTCAGCCTGTTGTGCCAGTACCTGCTGTTATGCCTGATGTGCCAGCACCTGTGCCCACTGTCCAGTCTGAAGTTCCAGTACCAGCTGCCCGGTTTGAAGTTCCAGTACCTGCTATCCAGTCCGATGTACCTGCTGTTCAGCCTGTTGTGCCAGTACCTGCTGTTCTGCCTGATGTGCCAGGGCCTGTGCCTACTGCCCAGTTTGAAGTTCCAGTACCTGCTGCCTGGTCTGATGTCTCGGTGCCTGCCCTCCAGCCTGATGTCTCTGTGCCAGCCCTCCAGCCTGATGTCTCGGTGCCAGCCCTCCAGCCTGATGTCTCGGTGCCAGCCCTCCAGCCTGATGTCTCGGTGCCAGCTCTCCAGCCTGATGTCTCGGTGCCAGCCCTCCAGCCTGATGTCTCGTGCCAGCCCTCCAGCCTGATGTCTCGTGCCAGCCCTCCAGCCTGATGTCTCGTGCCAGCCCTCCAGCCTGATGTCTCGGTGCCTGCCCTCCAGCCTGATGTCTCGGTGCCTGCCCTCCAGCCTGATGTCTCGGTGCCTGCCCTCCAGCCTGAAGTCTCGGTGCCTGCCCTCCAGCCTGATGTCTTGGTGCCTGCCCTCCAGCCTGATGTCTCGGTGCCAGTGTTCCAGCCGGAAGTACCAGTGCCTGCTCTCCAGCTTGATGAGCCTGCTGCCCAGCTTGAAGTGCCCATGCCTGCTGCCCAGCTTGAAGTGCCCATGCCTGCTGCCCAGCTTGAAGTGCCCATGCCTGCTGCCCAGCTTGAAGTGCCCATGCCTGCTGCCCAGCTTGAAGTGCCCATGCCTGCTGCCCAGCTTGAAGTGCCCATCCCTGCTGCCCAGCTCGATGCAGATGTGCCACTGCCCAGCGTGATGTACCTCTGCTTTCTGCTCATGCTAAAACTGTTCCTGACTGATGGCCATCTTGCCGCTGGGTCAATCCTGTCTGTCGCCTGGCCTGAAAGTAATGCTCCTGTGTGGTCTGCCTCCGATGGTTTCTTTCCTGTTACCCTGCTAATTTTCATCTCCGGATCCAAACTTCCTGACCCGGGTGGTGGGGTGCGTGTCCTATTTTCAGACTCTGATGGCACGTCCCCCAGTGAACTAAAAGACTCTGGCCTTGGAAGTGCGAAGAAGTCCGCAGACTCAGTAGGGAAACATTTTAAGGTGTTTCTGCACCCACTCGGACTGTCGTACCCAGGGCTGAATGGAGTGTCCGGAGGCCACTCCTTTAGGAGGGGGAACTGTCAGGAACGGTGTCATCTCCGGTTTCTCCTGCTGGTGGCACTATTACATTCAGCACCAAAAGGGTGTAATTCCAGTGGCCACCAGCGGGTGTCTCCCTGCCTGGACTGCAGACTTGTCATCAGCACACCTGTCATGGGTCTGCTGGACTATATAAACCCGCCCTGAACTAAGCCTCAGTGCTTCAGAATTCCTCTGCTAAGCCCTTGTCCCTGCCAGTACCTGCTCTTGTTCTAGCCTGTTCCTGTTTGTTCCTGAACCCCGTTTGTGTATCCTGACCTTGAGTCCTGTTTCCTGTTCCCTGCTCCTTGGTCTGCTTTATTATTCCTGGTTTCTGTTCCCTTGTCGCTTTGGCCCATGCCTTAGTTTTTATTCCATGTTTGTTTCCTTGCTCGTGTATTATATTAGTTAGATAGATAGTTAGGTGGGTTTGGGGGTTTGCTGTGTTTTCACCATTTACTTGTTTTTGGTTGCTGTCTTGATTTCACGTGTGTCTTTATCATTAACAATAAACATACTTTTTTATTCAGTTTTTCGTTTGTCCCTGATTCCTTGGTGCAGCCCAGCGATCTGATCACCTGCATTGGATGTTGTATATAACATCCCCTGACATAATGTTAAAAACAGCTAAGTATGGCAAATAGGAAAAATTTAAACAAAATATAGCAGATTGGGAAAAAAACAACATTTTTGACCCCATCTTATAGAGAGATAGGAGTCAATCACGTAGAAATAGAAGCAGAAGGAATCGGTCAATCTCTAAGCACATGTCTTCTACTGATAGTGAAGAAGATACTATAGCCAAATCAGTCAGTTTTTTAGAACCAAGCCAGGCAGGGCTAGACACTTCGGACATACCACACAGCCAAACAGCAATAAACCAACAAGTGAGATGCAAACCTCCAACGCAGGTCTTAGAAAAAGAAAGAGAAAAAGAACTAAGAAAAAACACAAGGGTACTAAGGGCGACTACACAAAGGCGGTAGAGACACCTGTATCGACTGATATACCGGAGGATTCACTTGTGAGATCCCAGGATCTGAATGTTATTAACCTCACTGACTTTCCCCTGAATAACCATCATATATCTTTACTTAGGAGGGGCTTGTCCTTTTTACCCAAATCAGCTATGAAAGAATTTGAGGTGTTCAAGGACATTAATATGTTTTTGCAAAAGGTTATATTTAGATCCTGGCATCTCAAACGTGAGAACACAGAAATTGTTGACCCAGCCAATCAGGAAGAACAAGAAGTACTAAATAATTGAATATCTTTACTCCAAGAAAATTCTGATTCAGAGTCCGATTTGGAAGCCTCAGAAAATCCAGGTACGAGCAATAGACCCTCCAATCTAACAATTAATTCCCTAAAAATGCCTCCAATTTCTAAACATAAATGGATTAAAGTATTCGTTGATCAGGTGCAAAAGGATCTTAGGAAAATAAATTGGGATTGGAAGGGCCTTGACAATCTAACTCGAGAGGAGAGACGTGCGTTAAAAGAACTTCAGGAAGCACCGAATATACCTATTAAAGGTAGTGATAAGGGTGGGAATATAGTACTCTTGTTAGGACAGAAATATGAAGAGGAAGTAATGCGTCAACTATTGGATACCTCTACATATAGTAAATTAACCGAGAATCCTTTTCCTAGGATTGTTCGGATTCTTAATGAAAAACTAACATTTGCATTTGAAACTAACCTTATTACTAAGAAAGAACTTCGTTACTTGTCTGTACGAGAATTTAACATACCAATTTTTTACATTATTCCCAAGCTGCACAAATCCCTCACAAATCCACCAGGGAGACCTATAGTGTCTGCTATTAAGGGACCTCTGGAGAGAGTAGGCAAGTATAGGGATGCACTGATTAAGGAACTTGTTTATGAACTGCCATCCTTTGTCAGGGATACGAGGGATGCACTTAGGGCCGTCCGGGAGGTAGTCTGCCCGGCTGGAGCACTGCTCATGGGGATAGATGTGGAGTCTCTCTACACGTCGATTCCCCACGAGTGGGGTCTCCGCGCGGTGGACTATTTCTTGGAAAAAAGCTATCCCTTACTCGCTGCCCAAAATGAGTTAATTCTAGAACTCCTTGAATTCATGCTGACGAACAATTGCTTCCAGTTCCAGGGTTCTTACTTCCAGCAGAAGAGGGGCAAATCAATGGGAGCCCCTTGGGCCCCCTCCTTTGCGTGCCTACATTTGGGCCTATGGGAGGAGGAGGTGGTTTGCGTCTCGTCGCTGTACCTCAGCCACAGTAAGCTGTGGCTAAGGTACATAGATGATATTTTCATGATTTGGGGGGCACCCCCAAGAATTGGATATGTTCATGCAGGAATTAAACACCAATGACAGAAACCTTAGATTGACATACATTCAAGATCTGAATTCAATTTCATTTCTGGACCTAAATATCAGTGTCCAGAATGAACGACGTGTGACTTTTCGTAAAAAAACAGCTGCTAATACCCTCCTAGAGGCATCTAGCCATCACCCTCAAACCTTGATCCAGGGAATTCCTACTGGTCTATTTTTGAGGATCAAAAGGAACTGCTCTTCTGAAGCAGATTTCTGAGAAGAGGCATCTGAACTCTATGCACGCTTTAGGGAAAGGGGCTACTCACACAATTCCATCAGGAAGGCAAAATATAGAGCCATACATACTAAATGAGAGGACCTCTTGACCAACAAGTCTAAGAACAAACAAGAACAAAATCCTCAGAATCCCATAAGAATTATAACAAGGTTTAGATCTCAGTGGGATCAAGTCAAAGAAGTCCTCTCAAAGCATTGGAATATTCTTCCTGATGCCCCCATTTTGGGGAGATGTATTGGAGATCGCCCAGTGATGAAAGCACGCAGATCTCAGAATCTAGGTGACATTCTAACACATTCAGAATATATAAGGTCTCCCAGCAAAAATTGGCTTACTGACCTCCCCCCTCTGAAGGGTAGTTTTGCTTGTGGCAAATGTTCAGTCTGTAGATACGTGGAGAGGACTGATGTGTTCACTGAGGCCAGAAAGAATTTAAAATTAAAGATTTTATTAATTGTTCCACCACGCGGGTGATCTATATGGTCACATGTCCTTGTAAAAAAATGTATATAGGTAAAACCAAAAGACAGCTAAAGGTCAGAATCGGTGAGCACATCCAAGGTGTTCTCAAAAAAGATGACGAACGACCACTTCCTCTACATTTTCTCAATTCACATGAAGGTGATCCATCCTGTTTACGGTTCAAAGGTATCTACAGACTGAACCTCCCCCTGAGGAGGGGGGATTTTGATCGAATTCTGTATCAAAAAGAAAAAATGTGGATCTATCTTTTAAACTGTCTTCAACCTGCCGGCTTGAACAATGAATGCAATCTTTCAATGTTTTTAGGATCCTAGATACTGAGATCTACATAAACACTAAAGATAACCTCCTACAGTGACAGATAGGTCTAGATTTTGTTGCCTTTTTTAGAATCTATTTAAAGTCTCCTTTTATGTATACCGAGTTTCTCCCTGTTTTCTTTTGATTACTGTTTTCCTAAGACGAACAGATCTGCTCCTCTCTTCCCCTTTAGGATTTACTACATTTGCTGATGTGTGTGTGTTTATACATTGGGTGTAAGGGATATCTTCTTATGCACAGCTATATCGAGCCTTCAGGGTTAATTTCCTTATGTGGGCAGTCTGACTGGACCCTCAGGCAGCCAATTAGATTAATGACTCCAGTATTTAGCCTTGTAGGACCCAGTACATCTCTTGCTCTGAAGAAAATCGCTTGACGATTGAAACGCGTCAGCTAGACGCCTCCATACATTCAGCAGCCACCTGGAAGCTATTTCTAACTCCCACCCGCCAGAAATTCCCCTTTCTCCTTTCTTTTGGTTGGCGAATGGAAGTTCATTACTGGGACCATGTGCATCTCTATGACTGTTTTATCTACTGATTGGCTCAGGGTAAGAAGCTTAAGCTGATTGTTTTCTCATTCCATGGAGCCCTGCATGGCCGTTGAGATCCTGACTTCCGCTTAGAGCCTGTTCACTTGAGCTCCGCTCCCAGCAATGCATGGCTGCAATGCTCAGCCTGTCCTGCGGTAGTGTTGATAGAGCAGTGTGAGTTTTTGGCTCAGCGAAGTACTACAGTTTGTTTATACAATGGCCCCTGGAGCGGGATCCACATAATGACAGCAGCTATATACTACCTGGAAGGCATCTCACATTTCAGTATCACCAGGGGATCCCCCTTCTGAGGTAGCGCTCATCCAACAAGTGGCAGTGCCTACAATCAGGTGAGACAAGCTGAACTTTACTACATATGAAGATAAATTCTCCGTAGAAGCTAAGTGAAAGTATGTGCTTGCTTATACCTCTGATGTGGTGCATTCTGTGACTTTTTACAGTCTTCCCAACCCATGGGCAATTTCCCAAATTCAGAATTATGCAACATCATTCATGATTTTATTCAGTATTATTCATGAACTGCCAGATCTTTTAACCACCCATTACATCAAACAGCCACGACGTGGGATGTCTACCATGACCTTCTTTCCATTTATCATCGCTGTATAGAGACTGCCTCTTGAGTCCCATTATTTCAGGAGGGGTATTTACATTTATTATTGCCTTGGAACTAGTTAGATTGATTTAGGTAGCTGGCCATGCTGGGGAGATCTGAAGTGAATGAGGAGTGTGAAGGTGGTGTGTCTGCTGTTGCCATACTTAGCTGTTTTTAACATAGGTGGAGGCACTATGTATCATTTATTTGTTTAAATGTTTAGATTTTTATACAATTAATAAAGTATTCTGTTTTGTATCCTTTACAAGACCTGAGTGTTCGTCTCTGAAGAATCTCTTTTCAGACTTCTTGTCTTCCCTTTTTGCTCAATATTGAACTCTACAGACGAAGACGGATGTCATTAAAGTTCATGTGCGTGTAAAGGCAGGTGTCCCAATACTTTTGGAAATATAGTGTATATGGGATGTGGCACCTAGTAGGATCAGACATGACTATGATAAATGTGTATGTAAACCAAAATCTATTTTTCAGTGTATGTGACATCATACCTTGCTGTATACAGCTTTTTTAAGCAAATCATTTTGTAAATTTGTTACAAAGTTTATTTTTTGCCAGTGTCAAAACTTGACAAAGAGGCGGAAGCCTCAAAATGTTGTCATGATACCAAGGGAGGCTTTGCTTTACCTGGAAGCACTGTGTGCAGATGTTTTGGTTTCTGGTTCACCCAAGCCCTGACAGATAAATGTGAAATATTCCATATAAATATCTTCTATTTTAATTTATGGACAACATGTGGGGCTGTAGTCTTCTTTTGAATGTTTTCCAGTTTCTGCTTGAGGCAGAAGTGCAACTACAACCTTCAGGTCCCCAATGCAAGAAACCATGAAGGGCACCCCTGGCTCCTGACTGGGGCCCTTTCCACTGTACTGATCCCAGGACTTACTCCCATCGTAGGACCCTTTATTACGGTCCCACAGTGGACCACTTTCCTTCTGTCTTAGGGTCCCCCAACAGTGGCGGGATGCCAAAGCCCAGACGCAATTGCAACCTTTGCGACCCTAGTAATTCTGCCACTGGTGTCAGTAGTTTTTTTTATTTTTGTTGTTTTATTTTTTTATTATTTAAAAATATATATATTTTTTTTACATTTTCATTTTTTCATTATTTTTTACATATTTTTTAAGAACCCCTAAAAAATGGGGGGGCTTTGGTGAAATATCAGGGGTCTTAATAGACCCCTGATGTCTCACTTTTGAGACAAGGGACTGAGGACGGGATCAACAGTCCCTTTTTCTGCAGCCTCAGCTGCATGCTTGGATAAGGGTCTAGTGTGGATTTTGGGGGACTTTATGGTCTCATCTGAGGTTTCATTCAAAGACAGCATGTCTTAAATTAAACAACCACTACTGTGCTATGTCATTGGATAGTGCTGTGAGAATCATGTGTTACATAGTATATGATTACATTACTTGGTTACTTTGCACTGTACAACAAAGATTATTTAGGCTATAATATTATTTTTTTTTTTTTCATTAGCAATCGAAAAAAATAAAAAAACAATGGCCCAAAGCCATTTCATCTTTTTTTATACTGCAAAGAAAGCACTGATCTCTATCTCCAGAGGAAACGTGAACCTGCAGCTTATATACAGTAATTCGATTTTATGAGTAGCTTTAACTGCAAGTTTGGTTGCTTACAGTTGCTGACTAGAGAAACAATTTAGAGATGTATACCATTAACATTCATACATTTTATTATTATTTGCAGATTAGACAATTTTTCATACATATATTCAGGATAATAAAAAAAATGTGCCTATTCACCAGGTTTTCAGACTTATTTGCTTATTACTGTTACCAACTTACTTTATCATTAAAGTTTACTTTTAAAGCTTATTACTTGCTACCATCTACTTCATACAGTAGCAATGTAACTTGCCATATAAAACATATGTTCCAGTCCAATGCAAAAACTTGAAGTCGGGTTAGGTTTGGGTGAAAAAATAAATGAGGGAAGAAGGGGACAGAACATAAATGTGGATTTTTTCTCACACCTGCAATTTTCTTTCAACAATCATGTTGTACAAATCAATTCATGAATTAGATAATCTGGCATTTTCATAAATGTATTACATTTTCATGCTTAACTGTACTTTGCAATACATGTACAATGCCCATCTCTGGGCATAACAAAAAAAACACCCTTGCACTGGGGCTCTTCTGCACTGCAAGGTTGAATGCTCTTTAAGTCTTGGGCATGGGTCTCCAAACTTTCTAAACAAAGGGCCAGTTTACTGCCCTTTAGACCTTAGGGGGGCTGGACTGTGTCCAGTAGGAGTAGAAAATGGTATCAGTGAAAAGAATAATGCCTTATCGATGGTGTCAGTGAGAAGAATAGTGTCCTATTTTTGGTGTCAGTGGAGGAATAGTTCCTCATCATTGGTGTCAGAGGCGAAATAGTTCCTTGTCATTGGAGTCAAGGGGAAAAAATAGTTCCTCATATCAGTGGGCAAAATACCCAAGGGCCTGATAAAGGCAAGCAAAGGATGCATCTGGCCTCAGTTTGGAGACCACTAGTCTAGGGGGTACAGGAGGAGATCGCATTACTTTCCTGACTCAAAGTTCTAGTAGCTTCTGCACTGTGCTCTTCTTCCAAAATTTTGGTCTGTGGGTAGTTCCTTTGCAACATCATGCATAATACAGGGCTATTATTAACCCTATATTGTATGTGCATTGTATGTGCATTGTGCATGGTGGGGGTAACCATGTGACCATGGCCAAAAGCAGCTTAGAGAGGAGGTTGATGAAGAACCAATTGTACTGCTTGAGGGGGCCCACTGGAGTGATGAAAAAGGGAAGGAATACAGCCTGTTTGCAACCCATTGAACTTAACCAGCATTTAGAATGCATTCACACCTGTGAATGCACCCGCACTCTGAGTAGATGCAAGAACCCCAGCAGGGGTTCCCACAAATAGCTGTGGAAGGCAACCTCATTGAAATCAATGGGAGGCTGCCAACTCCTGCAGCTAATCATAGCTATTTACATGTAATCTCTCATGCAACAATCACATTTGAATGATCAGCCCTGGACACAGACTGCCTGTATCCAGGACTGATCACTTGCATATGATCTCTGCATGACCAATTACATGCGGGTGGCTGCGATTAGCTGTGGGAGGCCGCAGGCTTCCATTTCTTTCAAAGGGACTGCCTCCCACAGCATTTCGCAGGAACCCCTGCTGGGGTTCTCACATCTACTTAGATGCATTGCGAGGGAGGGCCCCCTGCCAGATTTTTTTTTTGTGGCTGGAGTTTAATAGATTAATGCACATTGATTAACATTGAAATTATACATTCTATGCACACAAAACTTTAGGAACATCATGTTAATAATGAGTAGATACTGTAAGTCGATCTTCTTTTGAATGAATGTATTATTTTCCTATATTTATTTTTTAATATTTCAAATTTTAAGCAATGATATTATATTTAAACTTAATTTAATCAACAGTGTACCTGGTTATAGCCGCTGTTGTCAAAAGCAGACCTTCTGATCAATGTTTATAAACACTGTTCATCAGGGTGATTCAGAGATGCAAAGTGACATTATTGTTACTTTACATTTTCTCGATTTTATTAATCTGCAAATCAAAAGGGTGCACTTAAATCTTCATATGATGTCCATTAAAGCAACCTTACAAGTATATATTTTTTTAAGTTTTACATATTTAAAGGGTAATTCCACTTCCCCCGCATCACTGGACCCTGGGACAGGTAAGTGTCCGATTATGAAAAGTCAGCAGGTGAAGTATTTGTAGCTGCTGACTTTTATTTATTTATTTTTTTAAGCGGAACTCCGCTTTAAGATATCGGTATACAAAAACATTTTTAGAAAAAAATACTTTATTAAACGTACAACCAGAAATGGTTCTTTTTAGGTTTGCTTTAAAACCAGCAAGTGTGTGCATGTTGATTAATGGAGTAACTCTTGGAATTGGCTAATGATACGCTCTATACTTGTCACAGATGAGCTGTCCAGAGTTAAAGGGGTTGTAAACCCTATCTCCACTGAGGATCCAGTGCGAATTTGCACTGGGTCCTGTGTGTCTTTCGGTCCATTTCAGGTCCGAATTCAGCAGGTAATTTGTGATGAAATCGGACCTGAAATGGATTAACAAGGACTCACTGGACCCCTGCTGTGAGCCACATGCGGCTTAGATGTGAACCCAGCCTAAAACCCAAAAGCTTACCAAATCTTCGATCTGATGTGTCAGGGCTGGGCTCAGCCCTTCCTTCTCTGAGCTGGCCGCTCAGCTGTCGCTAATTGCCAGCTCCTTTCTCTCCACAGTGACTCAGCTGTTGATGATCTGTTCGTCAGTCCTGCCTACTTAAAGCCGTCCAGCTCACTTCATCTCTGCCTTCGCCTTTGGTCACATCTCAGAGACTTTCTCCTGCATTCCTGTTGAAGACTTGCTCGGCTGACATCCCTTCTGGCTCCTGATCCTGCTTGCTGTACTACTACGTTGACCTCTGGCTATCTGACATTGGCATTGGCTGACTACCCGATCTGGTTACTGAACTCTGGCTATGTATTGACTACGCTTACTCTGTTTACCTTTTTATTATTATTAAACTAGTGTGATTAACTGTACTTCTGTCTCGGTCTGATTCATGGTTTCTGACATGATGGCTGCATTAGTTTCCGTTATTTAGCCTTTCTCTCTTCTATTTTCATCTGGTTATCCAGCCAGCAAGTCTGTTGCTTTTCAAAAGCACAAGCTCTCCTGCAGAATGTATCAGTTTACATGGATGAGACCAACCACTTAACAATGGCAGGGGTAAAAAAAAAAAAAAATTTAAAAAAGGATCAATGTCACAGATGCCATACACAGACATCCAATACAGGTGATCAGATCATTGGGCTGCACCAAGGAATTAGGAACAAAGGAGTAAGTGAAAAAAGTAAGTTTATAAAAGATAATGACACACGTGCAAACCAAACAGCAAACCATAAACAAGTAATAAGTGCAAGACACAGCTAAATCCCAAAACACCTAACTGTCTATCTAATAATTATATGTTCATAAGCACAGGAAACAAATATAAATAACCCAGGCAGGGACAAAAGCAAAATGGGAACAGAAGCCAGGTATGAGGAAACAAACCGTAATGGGAGCAGGGAGCAGGTACAGGGAACAGGTCTCAAGGACAGGCTAGCAGATGGAATTCTGAAGCATTTGAGCCTTGGTTAAGGGCGGACTTCTGTAGTCCAGCAGACTCCAACAGGTGTGCTTGATAGCTGGTTGGTAGTCTTAGCAGGGAGACACCCGCTGGTGGCCACCAGAACTACATCTTTTTGGTGCTGAGTGTAACAGTGCCACCAGCAGGTGAAACCAGTAATGACACTGTTCCTGACAATCAGCTTTTATTTATTCATGCAAAACCTTTATCTCAAAAGGAAAAAGCCTGTTTGTTGCAACTGATTATAAAGTGTGAAAAACCGAATGCAGCCGCCACATCTAATGATTGGTAAGCTGCAATTTAATAAATTTTTAGTTTTGGGTTCAATAACGCTTTAATGGTGGATAATGGTGGATAATCCCCTTTTCATCCAACACCATTTTTACATTGCTTATAGTTTTTGATTTTCAGGACTCAGCAGGGAAGGAGGAAGTAAGAAGATTCTATTACATTGTAGCTTGGGATGACAAGGTTGCTGAAAGCATATATGAAAGTCTCCTCTCACTAAGCCCCAGTGCAGTGTAATAAAAATGTGTCATGTCTTTTTCTCAGTACAGGGGGTCCCCTACTTACAAACACCCGACTTACAAACGACTCCTACTTACAAACGGAGGGAGACAACAGGAAGTGAGAGGAAATCTACCCCTAGGGAGGGAAATTCACTCCTGTAAGAGTTAATATGGGAAAAAGGTGTCTCCACTGATGCTTTATCACCTATCCTTATTTCCCTAATAACCCCAAATTTTCAAAATCCAATTGTCATTGGGACAGAAAGTGAGGTGAAATCTTCTGAACAGGGGCACAGACAGCAAAACAAATGTTACAGGGGTGATAACCCTTCCCTATGCTATCTACAAAACTTAAAAATAGATTTTTTGGCTGGAGCTACACTTAAAAAATTTACCTGTTCCGACTTACAAACAGATTCAACTTAAGAACAAACCTAAAGTCCCTATCTTGTTTGTAACCCGGGGACCCCCTGTACTCTAGAAAATCTCATGCAGCTATGAAGTTAATATCATTTGCCCTACAATTTCTGTCTAGATAGACTTAAAAAATGATTATTTACTGTGATTATTTTTTTGACATCGCTGTTTAATAAACATGTTTACTTGTAGTTTTTAGATTTATACGAAAGTGACAGCTCTTGTTTGTCCTCTACAATATGTTGCATTACGTCACACAACAGATTGGGGAATAAATCATAATAATAAATTCACACAACAATGTCTATCAGAAAATCAAGATGATGTTATTTTCTATGACCCTTCCAAAGGACATGCTGTGTTTACAGCACAATATAAGTCTTCCAACATGAAATATGAATCAAGGAAATAAAGTTCATATTAGTAGTGCGAACACAATTTACTAAAGGCAAATAGACTGTTCAAGAGAAGTTGCATATTGCAAGCAGAGCTTAGATTGAGTTTTTTTGCAAAGTAAAACATTACCACATTCAATAAACTCTGGGGCAAATGCCCTTGCAAAGTACCGTACAGCTTCTCTTGCAAAGTGAACAGCCTATTTTATTTATATTTACATGATCAGCCTATTTGTGCTTGGTAAATCAACCCCTATGGCTGCATTCACATCTGAGTGTAGCGTCTTTGAACGTTTTTCCAGCGTCTATGATTTTGTTTTTTTGTGCGGTTTTGGCGCCTTTTTATGTGCGACTTGTACGCGTTTTTAAGCTTTGGCGTTTTTTTAATAGCCAATAGAGAAAACTATCATCTGTTGCATCATTTGTTGCTAGGTATTTCAGCTTTTTTAGCTTTTCTCTTAGCTTTTATTTTTTTAATTATTATTATTCATTTATTTGATTTATTTTTCCTTAGGGTAAGGGGTTAGATGTAAGGTTAGTGTTTCACAGATCTTGATTGGACGCCGAGTTGATGAGAGGGCTGCTCTTGCGGCTCTGGTCCGAGCACCCCTGAATGTGGTGACAGAGGTACAAGGCTCAAAGAAGCATGGGTGCCAGTAGCTTGATAGCAGGTGACCGCCGCAGTCAGGGACGTAGTCACGGTGGGCCGAGGTCATACACAGTAAGACAACAGGGTGGTCAGGAGGTGACTATGTGTCAGTGCATACTGTATATTAGCCTAAGCTCGTCTGTGTGCTGGTACATGTGCATGAGCATTAGCTGTATGGGAATGAGCACTAGCTGCAGAAGAATTAGCATTAGCTTCAGAAGATTTTGCATTAGCTGTCTGATAATTAGTATTAGCTGAACTAGCTTCCTGACATAGGATTATTTTCTTATTTATTTTTTTGTTAGGGTTAGGATGTTAATCCTACTACTACTACTACTACTACTACTAATAATAATAAATGAATAAAGAAATGTAAAATAAATACACAAATAAAAATAATCATAAATTAAAAAATCATAAATGCAATAAATGAATAATAAGTAATAGTAAATAAATAATCAACCTCTAACCTTAACCCCTAATCCTTAAAGAAAAAAAATTATAATAATAAACAACTAAACACCCTAACCCTAACACGAAATAAATAAATAAATTACTATTATTATTAGTAATGTTTTTTTTTGTTTGGGTGTTTAATTACTATTACTATTATTATTATTTAGAATAATTGATTTGATATTTTTTAAGGCTATGCGTTAACTATCATTTATTTATACATTATTACATATTGTTAATTTATTTTGTTTATTTATGATGATTTTTAGTTATTTGTAAAATTTCGTTTTCATTTATTTAGTCATATATTATCGCTATTTTATGTTTTACAATTTTTAATTTGAGCAGACAATCGCACACAAACACCCGAATGGCGCATTTCTATTAATTTCTATGGGAATAAAAACGCACCAAAAATGCTAAAATCTGCCCGATTTGAGCTACAAAAAAAGCTCCAGAACTTTTTTGCGCTTCAGGCGTTTGGCTTCAGGGGACTTGGAGTGGAGATGTGAACCATCTCCATAGAGAATTATTGATTTTTTTCTCCTCCAGCGTTTTGGAGCTTCAAGCTTTAAGCTACAAAATGTTGAGGTGTGAATGTGGCCAATACGTTTCTGTATACTCTGTCCTCCTACACATTTGTTACAAATATAACATGAAAAATACAAAAACTATCTATAAAGGTAGAAATTTGAACTTATAAAACCATTTGTATCAAAAAAATGCAATCCACTGACCCAAAAGAGATGCATTAGAGGATCACACTGGCTGACTACTCTATCAATCTAATTTTTCTTTTTTCTTAATATTTTACTTTCTCCACATGTGTAAATTTAAAGGAAACTTGTACTGAGAAAAATATAGAGTCACCAATCCTGAACACTGTCTTAAAACATGTTAGGAAAGGTATCGGCCACACACCACTCAATGCAGATACTCATGTTTTATTTAAAAAAACCAGGGACAACACAAATGACCCCAAATCTGCATCGTTAACGCGTTTCATACATTTCACAGTGCTTAATGATAACCATATCATTAAGCATTGTGAAATGTGTGTCATGCGTTAACGATACAGACTTGGGGTCACTTACAGTGAGGGAAAAAAAGTATTTGATCCCCTGCTGATTTTGTACATTTGCCCACTGACAAAGAAATGATCAGTCTATAATTTTAGAGGTAGGTTTATTTTAACAGTGAGAGACAGAATAACAACAAAAAAATCCTGAAAAACGCTTTTAAAAAAACATATGAATTTGCTTTTTAATAAGTGAAATAAGCATTTGACCCCTTGGTGGCAAATCCTGGTTGGCAAGCACAGAGGTCAGACATTTCTTGTAGTTGGCCACCAGGTTTGCACACATCTCAGGAGGAATTTTGTCCAACTCCTCTTTTCAGATCCCCTCCAAGTCATTAAGGTTTCAAGGCTGAAACCTTGGTTTGGTAACTCAAACCTTCAGCTCCCTCCACATATTTTCTAAGGGATTAAGGTCTGGAGACTGGCTAGGCCAAGTCCTTAATGTACTTCCTCTTGAGCCACTTCTTTTGTTGGCTGTGTGTTTTGGGTCATTGTCATGACGAAATACTTATCCACAACCCCTTTTTTAATGCCCTGACTGAGGGAAGGAGGTTCTCACCTAAGATTTGATGGTACATGGCCCCGTTCATCGTCCCTTTGATGTGGTGAAGTTGTCCTGTCCCCTTAGCAGAAAACACCCTCAAAACATAATGTTTCTACCTCCATGTTTGACGGTGGGAATGGTGTTCTTGGGGTCATAGGCAGCATTCCTCCTCCTCCAAACACGGCAAGTTGAGTTGATGCCAAAAAGCTCAATTTTGGACTCATCTGACCACAACACTTTTACCCAGTTCTCCCCTGAATCATTCAGATGTTCATTAGCAAACTTCAGACAGGCCTGTAAATGTGCTTTCTTGAGCAGGGGACCTTACGGGCGCTGCAGGATTTCAGTCCTTCACGGCGCAGTGTGTTACCAATTGTTTTCTTGGTGACTATGGTCCCAGCTGACTTGAGATCATTGACAACATTCTCCTGTGTAGTTCTGGGCTGATTCCTCACCATTCTCATGATCATTAAAACTCCACGAGGTGAGATCTTGCATGGAGCCCAAGACCGAGGGAGATTAAGTTATTTTGTGTTTCTTCCATTTGCGAATAATCGCACCAACTCTTGTCACCCACTCACCAAGCTGCTTGGCAATGGCTTTGTAGCCCATTCCAGCCCTGTGTAGGTCTACAATCTTGTCCCTTACATCCTTGGACAGCTCTCTGGTATTGGCCATGGTGGAGAGATTGGAATCTGATTGATTGCTTCTGTGGACAGGTGTCTTTTATACAGGTAAAAAGCTGAGATTAGGAGCACTACCTTTAGAAGAGTGCTCCTAATCTCAGCTCTTTACCTGTGTAGAAGATAGGGGATCAAATACTTATTTCACTCATTAAAATGCATATCAATTTATAACTTGTTTAAATTAGTTTTTCTGGATATTTTTGTTGTTATTCTGTCTCTCACTGTTTAAATAAACCTACCATTAAAATTATAGACTGATCATTTCTTTGTCAGTGGGCAAATGTACAAAATCAGCAGGGGATCACATACTTTTTTTCCCCTCACTGTATGTAATTTGTGTTGTCCCTGGTTTTACGGAATAAAGCACGAGTATCTGCCTTGAGTAATGTGTGGCTAATTCCTTTCCTGTGATGTAATGGTGGCGATCCGAGGTATGCACCCACTGCAGAGATCTCATCACATGGTTTACAGACTCACCAGGAGCGGGGTTTTCCTTCTTTGAAAACACTAGTTGCCAGACTTCAATAATAAAAATTTTTGGGTGTATGGTTTGCTTTAATAAGAATCACCAAGGTGGGTAGTGACATGGTATGTGGTTTAACTTACCAAACTTCATCTGGTTCAACCCTCAGTATCATAGTATGCTGTGCATCCCCAGGTAAAAAAAAAAAACATTAGATGTCAGTTAATTTAGCATCTGCTCTCAATCAAGTTTTAATTGAATAATTCACAATGTGCCTTTTAACACTATGTACTATGTACCTTTTAACACTATGTACTATGTACTATTATGTCAGATAAGAGGTTTAATCTCAGTGGTATTCTAGGCTAGTGTCTTTGTGGTTTCCTGGAAGTGATGAATGTTTAAATCTATTAACTTATTAAACTGTACATCTGTTTTCAACACATAGTCTGTCAATGCTCTTTACCAAGAATAACACTTCTACACTTCTTAGAAATAAAAGACATATTTACAGTAGTTCATTTGTGCATTGTGGTTCCAGGGAATCATTATGTCGCAAACATTTTTATATATAAAGTCTATACATAAATATATATATTGATTGATTAATCATAACCATATGATTAAGCACTGCGAAATGTGTGAAACGCGTTAACGATACAGACTTGGGGTCACTTGTGTCATTTGTGTTGTCCCTGGTTTTACAGAATAAAGCATGAGTATCTGCCTTGAGTAATGTGTATCTGATTCCTTTCCTGTGATGTAACAGTGGCGATCCGAGGTAAGCACCCACTGCACTTTTTTTTTTTTTTTCTTTGAAAACACTAGTTGCCAGACTTCAATAATACACTTTTTTTTGGGTGTAAGGCTTGTTTTAATAAGAATCACCAAGGTGGGTAGTGACATATGATATGTGGTTTAACTTACCAAAATTAATCTGGCTCAGAACCCTCAGTATCATAGTATGCTGTGCATCCCTGGGTAAAAAAAAAAACAGCCTTAACCTATATAATGATTACATTAAAAACAGGTGTAATCTTGATAACACAATTCTCACTTCATTAGTCAAATGTAGTAATGGTCTGGATGGAGCACCAGAAAAAGGATGAAGCATGATCCAAAGCATTGTAAAATGCCTTGTAACTCAAATAGAGCAATACTTTTCAAGTTAAAATTACTCCTGTAGGAATACATTTTTGGATCTATTTTAGAAATCACAGATAACAAGGTAAACTTGATGATAAGGTTGTTGTTTCCCCCTGGTGCCTGGAGGGCTTCATTTTAGCACAGAGCATGCGTAAGAATGTGCATTATATCACTTTGCCTTCTGCATCTAGTGAAAATACTCCTGAATGTCTCTAGGAATCCGCTGTCATGACGGCAATTCATTCCTACATTACCAACAAACATAGAGAAGCAGCTCTTCCCTGTCATCACGCTCACTAATGCACAATGAAGAATCTTTGTTTCCTTTATTTTCCCAGCAATTATAACACCCTTCCAAACACATTCAAACATAAGGACTATTAGATATTTCTCATTAGATGTCAGTTCATTTAGCATCTGCTCTCAATCAAGCTTTAATAGAATAATTCACAATGTGCCTTTTAACACTATGTACTATTATGTCAGATGAGAGGTTTAATCTCAGTGGTATTCTAGGCTAGTGTCTTTGTGGTTTCCTGGAAGTGATGAAAGTTTAAAATTATTAACTCAATAAACTACATCTGTTTTCAACAGTTAGTCTGTCGGTGCTCTTTACCAAGAATAACACTTCTCCTATCTATTTTAGAAATAAAGGCATATTTACAGTAGTTCATTGCAGTAGTACATTGTGGTTCCAGGGAATCAATGTCTCAAAATTGTACATATAAGTCTATACATAAATATATATTGAGTGACTTATGTCATGTGACTATGGTTTATTGAGTTGAATTTTTCAATGAACATGAAGTTTGTTGTGGTAGGTAACCATGAGGCCATGATTGTGCGCTTTCCACGTTCTGGTTGTGCAAATGAGGTTCTGACTAGTGTTAATTTTAGTCTTAGGACTAAAATGGCATTTTAGTTTTAGTCCTATTTAGGTCTTCTGCAATTGTTTTAGTTTTAGTCGTATTTAGTCGACTAAATCTCCAGTACATTTCAGTAATTGCAATTTAGTTTTAGTCATAGTCTTTTGACTAAAATGGAATTTTAGTTTTAGTCTCATTTTAGTCTTTTGACTGAAGTGGCTTTTAGTTTTAGTCATATTTTAGTCATCTCAATTTTTTTAGTTTTATTTGTATTTTAGTCGACTAAAATAGTATTCATTTAGTCGACTAAAATGTTTTAGTCATTTTAGTCGACTAAATTAACACTGGTTCTGACTTCACCAAGGTTTTTTAATTGACATTTTTAAGGAACAGGCCAAATAGGTACTGAATTAAAATTCACTGAGATCCGGTCAGTAACATTTTCTTTTGCAGAGATCTGAATATCATTTTTGTCTATGACTCAGGTCCTTTAAATCATAGCCCCTTTACATCAGTGTCCTCAGCCCCCTCTTTCACATCACAATTCCTTTTCACATCACAGACCCCCCCTCCTCAAATCACAGTCCCCCTTACATCACAACCCCCTTTCAAATCACAGACCCCCCTTTCAAATCAGAGCCCCCTCTTCCAATAACAGCCCCCTTGCAATCACATATCCCCCACCCTGTTCACAAAAAAGCCCCCTTGCAATCACAGACTAACCTCACATTACCAAAGTTCCAGCTGCAGTTACAGTTCTCCCCTTCATATTCCTACCATAACACAGCATGGCAGAGGGTGGGGGCACAGCAGGGTGGATTCCTCTTCTGTATGTACTTGCCTGCCTGGTGCTGTAGGTATTGGTTTTGCTTGCTAGTACCAGCCCTCAGGATAGATCCTTTAGGATCGCCCCTTGAGGAAGTGAGCAAGCTGGGGTCCAGTAGCAGATGTAGCAGATGTAGAAGGTAGGGATCAAGCACAAGCATAGTCAGTAAACAAGCCAAAGGTCAGTAACAAGTAGTAGCTGGATGGGATCAGATGGAAGCATGGTCAATGAACAAGCCAAGGGTCGACAAGGGGTGGTAGCATAGATAAGGGCAGCAGCAGGTGAGGAAGGCTGGAGAGAGCACAATATTCTGGCAAACACAAAGTGCAGAGACATGGCTTAAATCAGAAAATTCATTGAAGGACTAAAGGGTTAAGTTCACTAGAAACTAGACACAAAGCAAGACTGTTCAAGGACTCAGGCAGGGTGATGTCCAGCATTCCTGGTGGCAGTGAGTAGAGCCACAGCCAGAGGTCGCAGATCCAGATCTTGAAACTCCCATTGATAGGAAAGCAGTTAAAATTGTAATTGGTTTTGGTCAATGATTTTGATAGTTCCTTGTTTTAAAATCAATATATTGAGGCTGGAGTTCTCATTTCAATATTTCCATCATGCAAAAACGAATACCTTTGATTCTGTTTCACTTATGGAGTTATTTATGAAATAATTCTTAAATGGATATATTAATGCACAGGGAGGTCTTTGACCTTGAAGTCGAGGCTTGTTCTGAAACAAGATTATTAAGAGCAAATTTTATCAATTTATGCAAGAAACTGCACTTATGACTGAACTCCATCAACTTAACTAGATACAAACTTGTTTTTTTTCCTACTACAGGCTCTTTTCAGACTTTTTTTTTTCTTTTTTAAGAAAGTCAAAGCTTGTTGGCCTGCACCTTAACTTATATTTTAGCAACATAGTTCAACTTTGTTGTTGTCACTGTAGCTGTGCTCTCATTAGGGCGTTGAATTTGATCTTGGTAGGAATATATTTTCTCAAAAATAACATTAGTACAACATGCTGACAAGAATAAAGTGTACAGAGATCGCCTGTGGTTATAAACACTGAACTTAAGAGTTTCGCAACTGAATTTATTACTTTAGTCTAGGACCTCCGAGCTTGTGACTGTAATATAAGGTCTGTAAAATCCTGTTAAACCGAGCAAGATCTGTTTTTTTGCTTGTAGCTGGCCGAACACAAAATGTATATTTTTGCATTTGCCTTAGGAGACACTATAGTCAAAAATGAAAAGACTCTTAACCAGCAGATAAATGGCTTCTGCCAGCCTTGAAAATAGTTTATTTTCTTGTACGTATAGTCCATGTTATCATCGGTAACCTCTGCAATATACAGTCATGTGAAAAGGAAAGTACATCCCATGGAAATTGTTGATTTGCAACATATTTGAACAAGAAAACATTCGATCTTTGTTCAAGCTGTGATTTTAGATATCATGCTTCAGACCCTAGCCTAGCAAATACAACCAGCAACTAATTTATATTTGTATCTCAACCAGCAGGCAGTGGGCAGATCCTTAGCCAATAGACAGTCCACTATTGGCTATATAATCTGCCCACTGCCTGCCGTCAATTACCAGGAGAGAGCAGACCTGAAGGGGAACTAATGTCTCAGCTTTCCCATCATGCTCCACACACTGCAGCATTGCTGGTTGCTAGGAGGCCGTTGGGTGTGAAGTCACTGCCCTGCCTCTCCACCTTATCTAATCAGTGAACACTTTGTATTCATTTAGAAGATGCACAGCATTCTCTAAAATGGTGTCCATGTTGAGCTGGTGACCTCTATTTACAATGCATCAGGCTGAACGCTGAGCACCTGGTAGAAAGTGGAGATCAATGTTGTAGCGGGGTCCACTTCAGAAATTTCCAACTTCCAGAGGCATCAGTCAGGTATGGTATATACATACAGTAAAACCTTGGATTGCGAGCTAATTTTTTCCAGAAACATGCTTGTAATCCAAAGCACAAAAGGGGAGAGGAAAGAATGGGACTTTAAATGAGGCATGTCACTGCATAAATATCTAGTTTATATTGATCATTAAATTGCTTATTAATTCCAAATCAAGTTAAAAAATTATCAATCTTTGGTAAAAGACATGATATACTGTAAGTAACAGTTCACTTGTATACACATACAATTATTATACAAAGTAAAATACAACATGATTAGCAGTACAATGTCATAGATCATTCATCCATTAATAATAAACATGAGCAAATACTCTTAGTGAGCCAAACTTGTCTGGGCGTCAGTTCAAAGTGTACTCGATGCACGTTTCATGGCTCACGTCACACATCAGGAGTAAAATACTCTGAAATTAGATCAATAACATATCTATAAATATAGGATACCCTTTAAAAAGAAAACCATCTCTCAGAAAAAGGAGGTTCTATAACTTACAAAATTGTCTGGTCATTAGACTAGGCTTATGACATCATGCACAGCTCTCGCTCTCACTCTCGTGAGAGTTTGTCAGGAAGGGAGGGGGGATGAGTCATAAGAGGACCAATGAGAGCTGCAGAGCTGAAGGTGTGCCTCTGTGTGTCTGTGTAAATCCAGGAAGTGAACCGGCAACAGCTTCAGCTGCCCACAGTTAAATGATTGCAGCCAGGCTCAGTGGAGGGAGATTTCTGCAGCATATTTGACAAGTACAGAATCTCAGTATATATAAAATAATATGCAAAGTGGTTGGACGGAAGCTTCAGAATGGCAAAGAGTTTTTTATTACAAATTATGTGAGTAGACTGCAGTTCCTCTTTAAGGAACATTGCTTGATGCAACTTGTGTGCAATGAATCGGAAACGTATATTAGAACTGTAGGCCATAGTATATATTAAAGACTGCATTAAAATGCAATGCCTTTGTGAACTTAAGTTAAAAAATAGATCGATGCTAAAAAGGTTGATTAAATGAGATCTCGCTTTACAGATAGACAGAATAGAATGAATCTTTTACTTACAATTAAGATATAAAGTCAATTGATTAATGGTTAAGGAACATGTGGGTATCTATAATGTATCAAATGCATGCCATTAGCATTCAATATAATTTAATTTGCTTTATTTACATTTACATATGTATATACAGGCTGTTACAAATGTAAATAAAGCAAATTAAATGATATTGAATGGCATGTATTTGATACATTATAGATAAATTATAGATACCCACATTTTTTTCTCCCTAAAGAAGATCGTTTGTATTCAATGTAAAGTTAGAATTTTTTTATATATCAATAAAGCAATCATTTTTACAAACTAGTAATCAATTCTTTGAGCTGTGTACAGGCCCTTGGGAGGAAAACTTTTTCTTTTCTAAAGATCTGAAGTATACCTTTTTTGGTGCCTGGTGATTCTGCTGTTTAATTACATTTGCGAGCGCCACATTTCCATAATTTTACATTTCTAGTGAGTAGCACTTTGTGTGTGGCAAATGCTTTAGCACTGTTTTTTCACCATTCAGCACGAGTTTAAATTTTATATTATTCCCGGAATCACAATTGTCCCCACTGGAAAGGAGCCCTCCAAGATCACCTTTCTCTACGCCAGACAAAAGACAGTCCAAAAAGCAAAAACAAAGCCGTAGTATGGGGCCTAAAGCAGGAACACCCAAACTACATGCCGAGGACCATCGGGAGCAAGAAGACGGATGACCACTGAACCAGATACCTCAATATCAGTATTTTGCTTACTTCTCATTTGATCCTATCTTTTGTCTTAACCCCTTTTCATTGCATACTGGCTCTCTTGTTTCCGCTCTATGCTTGGAGACCGACTGCTTGCTCCCTCATCCTGGCTCTCCTAGGTTGAAGCCTTTTGGCTGCTGCTACCAGAAGGAGCTCTTTGGGAACCTAAACACTAGACATATGGAATCAGGACTGGCTTCCTAACCCCACGTTCCCAGATGGACCCAATCATCAGGCTGTGGGTGCTGCTTACCTTAGACTCCTGGTCTAATTCACCAACTCTCTGACTCCATCAGTCACTCAGGGCTGACAACGAAACTTAACTTGTTACAAGTTAAATATATCAACTCAAACTTATTAGCCATTGACCTATGTTCCCCTTATTCAAAGCCTGGCCTGGGTCTGCGAACACCACAGCTCATCGCCTCTTGTGGGGGTGGGTCTGGGGGGTCTCCGGACTCGGCCAGGGTGGGCAGTTATTCCCAGCTCCTTGCCCACATAATTACTGGTTAACCCTACCTGGTTGGGTAGATTTAGATCTAGATTAGGAATTTATGTTTGATGCCTTTAAGGCTGTGTGTGTGTGACAATATTGTTTCTCTTTATTGTTTAATTGTTTACGCAATCATATACTAGTCATAGTTGGTATATACGCAACTAGTCGCTTGTCGCCTTCCGAGTGCTAGTCGCTTGTCGCCTTCCGAGGACCACCGAGTGCTCCTGTGCCCAGTTAGTTTGGTACAGGACACACTAATTCAAAACTTTTTGAGATAGTATATCCTATCTAAAAAGGGATACCTCTAGCTCTCCTTATATCTCTTCCTACACTTCCTGCCTTCTGTTTCCCTGACCTACATCATACTGCTTAATTTTATTCTTGCAATCGTGTATCTGTACTAGTATTGACTTGCTATTACCAGTTTTGTCTTGCAGGTTCGCTCCTGAGCATTTCCTCCTGAGTCCTCTAGATGGCGTACTCCTTATTGGATCGTGGCCCTTCGGTGATTTCACACAACGTCAGAGGCCTGAATATACCTGAAAGACGTCCCTCCCTCCTGAGGGAGCTTAAAAAAGGTAGGCCACATTTTGTGTTCCTCCAGGAAACTCATTTTAAAACCCATCACATACCTACCCTGACAGATTCTTATTTCCGGGAGGCCTACCATGCCACTAATGATGAATCTAATGCCACGTACACATAATCGGAATTTCCGTCAGAAAAAACTTGGATGGTTTTTCCAACGGAATTCCACTCAAGCTTGCCTTGCATACGCACGGTCACACAAAAGTTCTCTGGACTTTCGACTGTCAAGAACAACACTACGACGAGCTGAGAAAGTGAAGTTCAATGCTTCCGAGCACGCGTCAAATTGTTTCCGAACATGCGTGATTTTTTGCGAGTTCGCATTGCATACAGACGAACGCTTTTTCGGATAGGAACTTTTCCCGACCGAAAAATAGAGAACATGCTCTCAATCTTTTGCTGGCTGGAATTCCGCCAGCAAAAGACCGATGGAGCATACACACAATTGCATTTTCCGACAAAAAGCTCTTATCGGAGTTTTGCAGGCGGCATTTCTGATCGTGTGTACGGGGCATTAGTCCAAGGGTGTCTCGATCCTGGTGAGTAAAGAGGCCCACTTTACTCTCAAAGAAAAACTGATAGATCCTGGCGGTAGATTCATATTCCTGCAGGGGACCTATGGCGGTTCGCCGATAACACTGGCTAACGTGTACTTCCCCAATCGATCACATGTATCTTTTTGCCAGCAATTAGTGAGGGAACTCCAAGGGTTTACATCAGGATGTATGATACTGGGTGGAGATTTCAATGTCCCCCTAAACCCACTAGCCGACACTTCCAACGGGAAGACTTGCATTACATATAAAATTCTCAAAAAACTTAAGACCCTAATACAGTCCTTCCAACTAATTGACACATGATGCTTTATCAACCCCGAGGGGAGAGACTTCACGTATTACTCCTCCTCGCATAAAAAGTATGCATGTTTGGACTACATATTCATTACCCAAAGAGATCTACCTGCGGTTACTGCGGCACACATAGGTATCCAATCCTTTTCAGACCAAGCTCCTATCTCTTTAACCCTTGACTTAACTACACCAGTCCCTAAAACACTGAATTGGAGGCTCAATTCCTCCTTGCTAACCGACCCAGCCCTCCTCCCCAAACTTACCACATCAATCTTAGATTTCTTTCAGCACAACAACTCACCTGATGCAAACCCCTCATGGTTTGGGAGGCAAAGTGTACAATTAGAGGAGAACTGATTAAAATGGGCTCACAATGAAAAAATGAAAGGGAAAAAGACAAGGGTCTGACTGAGCAAAAAAAACTGGAAACCCTCCACAAACAATCCCTCACGGTTCACACAGCACCATAGTTACTCGACGCTAAAAAGGCTCTCCAGATATTTGACTACAGAATGAAAAGATTTTTGTTTTAAAAAGAAACTTTACTATGAATCAGGTAATAAGACGGTAGACTGCTAGCCAGAGCCCTGAAAGAACAGGCCCCTAACAACATTATATCGGGAATAAGACGAAGTGTTGGTACAGTAGGCAATTGCAAAACACTTCCACAACTTCTTCAGGAAGTTATATAATCTCCCGCCGCAACATAAACAGGGGGGCATGATGGGAGTTAGACCACGAATTATCCAGGAATATTTGGACAAAGTGGGATGCCAACCTTGACAGCCGCTGAGGTGTCACTCTTAGAGGAGTCCAATTGAAGCACCAGAAATTAAACATGCAAACAAAAATCTGAAGTCAGGAAAGAGCCCAGGCCCTGATGGATATTCCTCTATCTACTATAAAACTTTTGTAGACATCATAACGAATCCACTCAAGGCGGCTTTGAACGCTCTGTCTGAACCTAGGAAAGTCAAACCAGATTTTCTCTCTGCCTATATTACAGTGATACCAAAAATTGGTAAGGACCCTGCAGAATGTGCCAGTTACCGTCCCATATCATTACTAAATTTGGATGTAAAAATCTTCGCGAAGATACTGGCATTGAGACTGAGCCCCCTTTTGTTGAACCTCATTGTCCTGAACAGGTGGGATTCATGCCAGGACATGAGGCAAAGGACAACGTTATTAAAGCCCTGCTACTAATACACGCGCCTCACGCATGGAAAATCGAGGGCCTTCTCCTATCCACGGATGCGGAGAAGACCTTTGACCGTGTTGCCTGGGACTTCACACTGGCTGTATGTAACTGGATAGGATTAGGGCCCCATATGATAGCTAGGATCTCAACTTTATACCAAAACCCCTCGGCAATAGTAAAAATGAAAGGTACTCTGTCTGCTAAGGTCCACATAAACAACGGCACTAGACAGGGATGCCCCTTATCCCCCCTCCTCTTTATACTCTCCCTAGAACAATTCATTGGAAGATCAAAGCTAATACTGCTATTACAGGCTTTGGGGTTCAGGGCAGAGAGTATAAGACAGCTGCCTATGCGGATGACTTATTATTCTTTCTGATGAACCCAGTGATTACCCTGCCCAATTTAATACAGGAATTTGCCCACTACAGCTACATCTCCAACCTAAAGATAAACTACTCAAAATCTGAAGCCATTAATGTGTCTCTCCCTGCACAGACCCTAGCTCGGACCAAACAAAACTCCTCCTTTAAATGGGACCCACGGGCACTGAAATACCTTGGAATTTGGTTTATGCCCCAATCATCCTCTACCTATGAGCAGAATTTCCCCCCTTTCATCAAAAGTATTGAGAAGGACTTAAAGCGATGTCAATCGGGATATTTCTCTTGTTTAGGCCAAGCGGCCATAATCAAAATGACTATGCTACCTAAGTTGCTTTACCTCATGCACACACTACCCATGAAAGTTCCCTCTAATTTTTTTAATTCATTAAAATATATCATACTAAAGTTTTTTTGGAATCACCAGAAACCCAGAATTAAATTCAATCTTTTAATGACACCTAAAGAACAAGGTGGGATGAGCTTACCTGACTTCAGAAACTGTTACCACACCTCCCACCTAACCAGAATAATTGACTAGCATTGTCATGGGGATATGAAGGACTAGGTCTTACTGGAAACAGACCTGAACCCAATCCCACTACAATATTCACCATGGATTCCATGGGTGAGCTATCCTCTTAGTCTAATGCCCCGTTCACATGGTCGGATTTTCCGATGAAAAATGTCCGATCAGAGCGTGTTGTCGGAAATTCCGACCATGTGTGGGCTCCATCGGACATTTTCCATCGGATTTTCCGACACACAAAGTTTGAGAGCAGGCTATAAAATTTTCCGACAACAAAATCCGATCGCGTCAATTCCGACCGTGTGTGGCCTGTACCGACGCACAAAGTGCCACACATGCTCAGAAGAAATTCCGACACGGAACAGTTCGGTCTGGTAAACTTAGCGTTCGCAATGGATACAGCACTTTCGTCACGGTGCAATGTAAAAAATGGTTTAATACAGCGCACTCTCTTCTTCTTTATAATGTGAGAAGAATGAAGTAGTTTTGCTGCTCATATTCACACAGACTTCTCACAAACGTATTTCTTTATTATTTATCGGGATTCCCTCAATATATTTTGATTTGTCACATCTGACAACATTATTTTGGTGTTGTTTTTTTTTTTTTTTTTTTTTTTTTTTTGGTTTTAAGGCAAATTAGTTATTTTTGGTTTGTATTTTTTTCAAGGCTGATTTTTGTTTTATTGTATTTTTATTTTTACTCCAGAATATTTTTGTGTGTGTTTTTTGTGTCAGGTTACCACAACACCATTGATATGTTGTTATATTTAATCTGTAGGAGATTGTTTGGTGTTGTTGTCCCTTGTTAATTTCACATTGTATTTTAGAAATGTACCTGAATCGTCACCAACAAACTGTCCTTTTTGGATGAAAACACACATAGGAGAGTATAATTTTCCAAAAAAATCATTTATTAAGGGCTCACAACTAAACAAAGATGGAGGCAACGCTGGAGAAACAGCAGAAATGGGTGAAGCCTTGGACCCCCAGGGCACACATCAACTATTTTCAAGCACAATTGGTGGCCTGAGGAGTCCATATCTAAGGGAGTGCAGTCTGGTCCAGAAGTCCCAGAGATCCGGAAAGCAGCAGATGACATCTGTGTCCCCAGGCTGTGGTCATTCAAGAGACTGCATCTTTTGTCAAACCAGACTGAACCCAGGGCCATCACTCTCTTGTCTTCTTTCCACGCCTCCTTCCACACTGTGGCTCTTGTGGTGGAGTTATGGCAGCAGGAGGAGGAGGAGGAGGAGGATGGTCCAACTCAATCACGTCGGTCTTGGGTGTTAGTTCCCCACTCACCCCCTTACTTAGGACTTTATAAAGCAGGTCCTCACATAGCTTGCGTTGACCCTCCTGCATGCCCTGCAGTTTTGTGGCAGCCATGCAGGCAAAGGCCTCTTCAGGAGTGGGTAAGGCTCGGAGGGACGCAGAAGCCTCCTGAATTAGCCTGAGCGCTGAATCCTGCATGTGAGTCGCCTTCTCGCCCTTTTGTATGGAAGGCAGGGGGGAGGAATCTGCGATTCAGTTAGGCTGCGACTGGTCCCAGGCTTTTCCTGGCTGACACTTAGCCCCGCCTTCTCCTGGCTGCCACTAATCCCCGCCTCCTCCTGACTGCCACATTCCACAACCTCCTCCTGGCTGAGGTCTTCCTGTGTATGAAAAAGGGACATAGTTTTAGTTTTTTAGTCATCAATCACACACAATTGTCACCTCCTGAC
This sequence comes from Aquarana catesbeiana, assembly GCF_042186555.1. NCBI lineage: Eukaryota > Metazoa > Chordata > Amphibia > Anura > Ranidae > Aquarana > Aquarana catesbeiana. The sequence goes on along the minus strand of NC_133327.1, from coordinate 603,798,426 downwards.
TGTTGCAAATTGAATGTTAACAAATATAACAGACTATCCTTCTGAGCCCACCATTTTTCATTCTTGTCCCAATTTTGGGTGCCCACTACTGTCTATTGATATGTAAAACACTTTTTTCAATCAGCAATTAGTGATCAATAATGACATCTAGTAAAGATCGTTTATTTATTGACCAGAAATCTGTAGAAGAATGCTATACCTGACTCCAGCTGGGCTCCTCCACTTCTTCCTGGCTGGAAGGCCCAGGTTGGACATCGGAAGCCTCAGCTGGGGTGGAAGGAAGAGTGGAAGGAAGAGTGGAGAGGGATTCCCTGACTTCAGTCTGGTCTGACAGAAAACGAAGTCTCTCATAGTACCACAGCCTCGGGACATAAATGTCATCTGCTCCAGCTCCGGATCTCTGGGAATCCGTGACCTTCTTGCGCTCCCTAAGATAAGTGCTCCCCAGGCCACCAATTTTGTTTTTTAAATAGGGGATGGTTGCTGTGGGGACCACCGGCTTCACCAACTCCAGCAGTTTCTCCAGCGCTGCCTGCCTCTTTTGTTTATGATTATAATGGGGATGTCTCACCTGCCACAGACAGGGCAGCTCCCTGTATTTGTCTATGAACTGGGGGAGGAAGTTGTGGTCATTGAAGTCATCCATTTCCTCTGCAAGACACAACACAAGAAAAACCCTAAGGTCAGGCTAAACTCTCCTAATCTTGTTACAATATAGGCTTCAATTTCGAAGCAGTATAGGCCCAAGTTTAGATCTTACCTTCGTTATCACGATCGGCGCCTCCGATGCTCCTTCCTCCGCTCACAGATCGTACGTATTACGCACGTGTGTTACGCTTTATACACACTGCGCATGCGTGTAACTCCGCCCGCCCCTGACGTTCTTTCTAGTCTATTCCCCGCCCCTTTTCATTCGGCGCAGTGGGGGAAGAGCACATGGCGGATACACAGCAGGTGTGTGCTAATTATATCAACGAGGAGGAGGAGGAGGAGAGCCCGGAGCCGGAAACGTCTCAATCCAGAAGGAGACGATTTAAGGCCTCAAATATGTCCTTTGGGGAGATGTTGGAGATGGTGGACATCCTGAAGAAGGCCGACTATGATGGGAAGTATGGACCTTACTCCAACCACAATGTCAGAAAGGCCAAGATCATGGCGAAAGTGGTCAGGAGTCTGCACCGGCATTTCGGGGTACGTCGATCGAAAGATCAGCTCAGGAAACGGTGGTCGGACCTCAAATTAAGAGAACATGAGCAGTACAGAAAGATCCAGGGAGTGCTGCAAAAAAGTAAGTAGTTGTCCTGTGTTCCTATTCTTTATGTTTATTACGTTCATGCTGCTCCATGTGCTTTTCTTACAAGTGTACATTTTTAAATGGCAACTTTCATGTTCATGGGCACATTATTCGTTCGTATCAAACATTTTTCTTTTGGCCTATAAAACACCATTGTTTTGGCCATATGCATTTGGCCACAATTTTTACGCCCTACTTGTATGAAACTAATTTGGTTGTGTAGATGGCTTTGTTACTAGAATGAAATGCAAACTAGATTATGTGTAAGGAGAGGACACTGAGCAGCTGTTTTCACATCTGGACGCTGGAGCACTAGTGTGGGACACAAGAACACCCTTTTTATTAGGGGGCCACACAGGTGCTCCAGTGTATACTATAGGGGGGTCTCCATCTGTGAAGCTTGTACAAGACAGGTAAAGTATTGAAGCTTGACAAAGGACACTGAAAATGCTCCATTTTGGAACTCGGCCATAATAGACAATTGTACCCCACTTCCAAGCAATGTTTCCTATTTATAGTTCTGCCATCAAATATCTGTGTGCTAATTATACCATTTTTGTTTTACATAAGGGAGAAAAGATTTGGAGGACACCCCTCATCCGAGGAGACCACAGACCCCCCACCTCTGGAAGAAGGGGAAATCCACCCAACACAAGAAGGGCAGGAGGAAGAAGATGTGGTAGAAATTGTCACCACAACAGGTGAGTGTCTGCGACCACAGGCTCAGGTAAGAGATGGATGCCGGCATATTTTTGATACCTGTTTTTTTTTGGTTTCTCTCTTTTTAGGTGATCGTGATGTTGTGGATCCAGATCCTTTCACATCAGAAAGTGCCCAGATCCTGATTGGGGAGATCATGGGATGTAATTTACAATTGGAAAACCTCAAGAAAAACATCAATGATGTTATTAAAAAAAATAAAAACATCATTGATGTTTTGGGGCGAGTTTAAAACCCCTCCAAATCCCTTTGTTTTTTTGTGTGCTACAATGTTAAAAATCTTTTAGCGATTTTTCAAAAAAAGCCAAAATTGGAGGATGCACACAATGTGCCAACATGTGCTATCTGCCATCACGGGAGATCAATGGACGCATTTTGGGGGTGCAACCCCTTCCTCAATAATAAAGTAGCTGAGAGGAAAGGGTTGCTCCCCCAAAACACGTCCCTTGATCCCCCGTGATGGCAGCTAGCACATGTTGACATTGGTAAATTTGTGTGCATCTTCCAAATTTAGCTTTTCCTGGGGTGAATTCACCCCATCTGAACGCAATATCAAACACAGTTCATGTCTGATATTGGCTTCAAGTTCTACCAAATGTGAACTTGTAAGTTCAAGATTTGTGTCTTTCTTGTTGGTTTTACACATGCCTGTTTTAGCTTAAATGGACATTTCTATTTTTTATAATGCTACCCCAAAAATTGTTATACAACAAACATGTTGGTTTGTTTGAAAAACCTTTTCTAAATGCACATGTGATTGTTCAGGTATTAAAGATTGTGAATCAAGAATGTGTGGATTATTGTCTCAACGCTACAACACTTTTGTGGTGATGTAATTGCTGCTTTCTGTGAAAATGGGGGTTATTTCCTAAGGGCAAATCCTCTTTGCACTACAAGTGCAGTTTCAGTGCAGTTTCAAGTGCACTTGTAGTGCAAAGTGTCTTTGCCTTTAGTAAATAACACCCAACAGTGCTTTGTATAAAGTTACACAATCACGCCATTTTCTGGACTCACCACATTTCTGTCAGGGTCAGCTAAAACAAACACAAGCAGTAAATGTCAACAAAGATTTGCTTTTTTTTTGGTTTTTATTTGATAAAGGCTTCACAAATTTGCTGGCATATTGATGGCCCCCCTACCCGCAAAGAACTCAAGGTATCTTAACCGGACATCACGGGCACTCAGGGAGGGCAAGCCAGGACGGCCACTTTCAAGCGTCGTCAGTGTGGTTTCATGTATCATTCCGGCCTCAGGCCCAACTGAGCCAGCATAGTTGGCCGAATGTTGGCGTAAAAAGTTATGTAGAACACAGCACGCCAGGATTATATGATTAAGTTTATACTCCGCCATATGGATGGGTGTCAGAAATAGGCGGAACTGGCTGGCCAGGATTCCAAATGTGTTCTCCACCACTCTTCTGGCTCTGGCCATCCGGTAATTAAAAACCCTCTGTTCCGGGGTGAGGGTCCTCATTGAGAATGGCCGCATAAGATGGTCCCCCAGCGCTAATGCTTCATCCGCAACTAAGACGAATGGGAGTCCTTCCACATTGTCTTCTGGAGGTGGCAAGTTCAAGCTGCCATTCTGGAGATGCCTGTAAAACTCCATCTGGGCGATGACTCCACCATCGGACATCCGGCCATTCTTCCCCACGTCCACATACAGAAGTCGTAATTAGCCGACACCATCGCCAACATCACAATACTATTGAACCCCTTGTAATTATAATAGTACGACCCCGAGTTGGGTGGTGGGACGATGTAGATGTGTTTCCCATCAATTGCCCCTCCGCAGTTAGGAAAGTCCCACTGCTGGGCAAAGTGGGAGGCCACAGTCTGCCATTCCTGTGGCGTGGAAAGAAACTGTTGAGGAAAACAAAAAAAATTAGTATTTTTGCACATAAACATGGAAAGCAGATTACACACAAATATTCTTGGCCAACATCCAGATAACATTTATTAAGGGGAATTTTACAACACCAAAGTATAAGGTACACCTGTCATATTCCCTCTCCCCCCCTCTCATGGGCCATTTCTAACATTATAGGGGGGGTGAATCTTGGACAGGTAACCCTCTTCACTTCATTGAGAGATGAATGCCTAAATACAGGGTATTACTTTGAACTGCCCCTCCTTAGTTACACTATTGGCAGACCACTGGACAGGTAAGAAGTGTCATAATACAAAGATATAAATACACACTGTACACATTTGAGCACATTTGGACATTCTGATATTACCTATCAAGATAATAATAGGATACCAAAACTTTAAACAGTACCATTTGAAAGTATACAGGCAGGCCCTTGCACTACATGCTTTGGGGAATTCATCCATAAATCTGACCAGTAAAGAGATGGGTATAGTGTGTATGGGTTTGGCAAAGTCAGTAGATAGATGATTGAGGATAGATAGAGAATTGGGATCAGCTGACTTAGCAGTTGGGGGGAGGGAGGGTTAATAAAAATGATTTGGGGACACTACAAAAAAAAGCCTCTGCCACTCTGCCTGAATTTAAAGCACAAATCACATTTCTAAACATTTTAGGGGTTGTTTAAGGTAAAGTACTACTATGGAGCTGATAAAATACATTGTTAAGTGACTACATGAGGTGAATATAGGGCAGGAGACCATGCTGGGGAGGTTAGTGAAGGCAAATATGTATGAAGGACATAAAAATCCAGCATGCATGAGGACAAAGGGGACATTCACAGCATATTACAATCATGGTAATTTTGGAATGAGGAAAGAAATACAATATATTATCAAATATTCAATACAATAAAATGTGATATTAAAGGATAAATCTTACCTTCATATACTCCTTCTGTAGGACCTGGATGATGGCAGAACAGGTCTCTGGGATAATGATACCCAGAGCCTGGGGGGAGATGCCTGTCGAGAACTTGAGGTCCTGCAGGCTTCTCCCTGTCGCCAAGTACCGCAGGGTAGCGACCAACCTCTGCTCCGCAGTGATGGCTTGCCTCATGCAGGTATCCTGCCTGCTGATATAGGGGGTCAGCAAAGCCAGCAGACGGTGAAATACGGGGTCCGTCATCCTGATAAAGTTCCTGAAATCATTAGGATTATTCTCACGGATCTCACAGAGCAAAGGCATATGAGAGAACTGGTCACGCTGAAGCAACCAATTCTTGGTCCATGAACTCCTCCCCACCCTGTTCATGGACTGGACTTGTGTCAAGGGCAGGACCCCAAAACCAAGCCCCCGCACAGCACGAACTCTACGAGGAGTACGTATACGAAACATGGCTAGAAAACGGTCGGCTGCTCAGAACGAAGTAACAGAACGCACTGAAGAACAGCAAGGCCTGTGAAGAGCGACCTGAAAAACAGTAACGAACGAACAAGAACACAATGACTAATTAAAGTCATGCGGAACTTGCTTGCACGCACTGAAGAGCAGATACAAACCCACAAGCACAAACTGAACCGCAGAAAACGATCTGAAAGCCACGAGTCTGAAAAAGCGCGAATCGTCTCTCACCAAACTTTTACTAACACGAGATTAGCAAAAGGAGCACAAAGGGTGCCACGCTTGGTTCTGAACTGGCCTTTTCTAGTCTCGTCGTACGTGCTTGACGTCACTGCGTTGTTGGCGATCGGAAATTCCGACAACTTTGTGCGACCGTGTGTACTCAAAACAAGTTTGAGCCAACATCTGTCGGAAAAAATCCTAGGATTTTGTTGTCGGAATGTCCGATCAATGTCCGATCGTGTCTACGGGGCATAAGACGGCATCCTCTAACGGGAAACACACTTGAAGTTTTCCAACATGCTCTGACGTCACCTCCTCTAACACCGGTAAAAGACAACCCTGACTTTACTCCTGGCCTAGGTAACCCGGCGTTTCAACCTAATCAACAAACAAAAGCCGGAGACTGTTTCTATAATGGCAAAATAAAAGAATGGACCTCACTAAGGAAGGGGAAAAATCTACCACATATGCCCTTCTGGGCCTATCTCCAACTACGTAGTTATCTACGGGGGGAAACAAAAGCCGGAGACTGTTTCCATAATTTGCAAAATAAAAGAATGGACCTCACTAAGGAAGGGGAAAAATCTACCACATATGCCCTTCTGGGCCTATTTACAACTACGCTGTTATCTACGGGGGAATACAGGCAAAGAGAATTTTCATACACCCCTTACAGACTTATGCCCTGTACACACGGTTGGACATTGATCGGACATTCCGACAACAAAATCCATGGATTTTTTCCGAAGGATGTTGGCTCAAACTTGTCTTGCATACACACGGTCACACAAAGTTGTCGGAAAATCCGATCGTTCTGAACGCGGTGACGTAACACACGTACGTCGGGACTATAAACGGGGCAGTAGCCAATAGCTTTCATCTCTTAATTTATTCTGAGCATGCGTGGCACTTTGTGCGTCGGATTTGTGTACACACGATCGGAATTTCCGACAACGGATTTTGTTGTTGGAAAATTTTATAGCAAGCTATCGAAATTGTGTGTCGGAATTTCTGATGGAAAATGTGTGATGGAGCCCACACACGGTCGGAATTTCCGACAACAAGGTCCTATCACACATTTTCCGTCGGAAAATCCGACCGTGTGTACAGGGCATAAGAGTCAATTTGTCATAGGCGCACCCAGTTCACCAGGGCCACTTCTACTGCTTATTCTTGGCTACAAGACTCAAAACCCATCAATATGGACAGACTCAGGAGGAAATGGTCAGAAGAACTGCTGATTGAGATCACTGACAACTAGGGATGAGCCAAACACCCCCCGTTCAGTTCGCACCAGAACATGCGAACAGGCAAAACATTTGTTCGAACACGCGAACACCGTTAAAGTCTATGGGACACGAACATGAATAATCAAAAGTGCTAATTTTAAAGGCTTATATGCAAGTTATTGTCATAAAAAGTGTTTGGGGACCTGGGTCCTGCCCCAGGGGACATGGATCAATGCAAAAAAAAGTTTTAAAAACGACCGTTTTTTCAGGAGCAGTGATTTTAATAATGCTTAAAGTGGGGTCACCGGGTGGCCCCGCCCTCCGTTATTTAAGAACCGTCAGAAGACGAGAAGCGTCACACAGCGGGAGCCTCCCATCATAAATGCGGAGTGGCCTGAGAAGAAGAAGGGAAGAAGACGCCACAGAGGAAGATGCCGGATGAGAACACCGGAGGAAGAGCCAGAAGAACCAGAAGAAGAAGAAGATGGAGGAAGAAACCGAAGGAAAATAGAAGATAGAAGATAGAAGAAAGAAGATAGAAAATAGAAGAAAGAAGAAGCATTTAAATAAAGGAATTGTCAAAAACTGTCTCTTGTCATTTTTAACATTTTTGACACTTTTTTTGTGAAATGGTAGGGGTACTTTTGTACCCCCTTACCATTTCACACAGGGGGGGCTGGGATCTGGGGGTCCCCTTGTTAAAGGGGGCTTCCAGATTCCGATAAGCCCCCCACCCGCGGACCCCCACAACCACCGGGCAAGGGTTGTGGGGATGAGGCCCTTGTCCCCATCAACATGGGGACAAGGTGCTTTGGGGGGCTACCCCAAAGCACCCTCCCAATGTTGAGGGCATGTGGCCTGGTACAGTTCAGGAGGGGGGGCGCTCTCTCATCCCCCCCTCTTTTCCTGCAGCCTGCCAGGTTGCGTGCTCAGATAAGGGTCTGGTATGGATTTTTGGGGGGACCCCACGCCATTTTTAAAAAAAATTTTGGCACGGGGTTCCCCTTAAAATCCATACCAGACCTGAAGGGTCTGGTATAGATTTTGAGGGGGACCCCACGGCATTTTTAAAAAAAATTTTGTCCGGGGTTCCCCTTAATATCCAAAACAGACCTGAAGGGCCTGGTATGGAATTTAGGGGGACCCCCCCCCACGCCATTTTTTTTTTTAATTTTGGTTCAGGGTTCCACTGTGGGGAATTCCCATGCCATTTTTATCAATGAACTTTTATATGTATTGTCGGACCGGCAATTCATTAATAGCCGCGAGTAGTTTTAAATGACTTTTTTTCCTTTGAAATGTCTTTTTGCTGTCAGACTGTTCTAAACACGGGAAACATGCGCCCTTTTACAGACATACTACAGACACTCCCCAGGTACGAAATTTAAAGGGATATTACACTTTTATTGTTTTACTTTAAGCATTATTAAACTCACTGCTCCCGAAAAAAAACGCAGTTTTTAAAACTTTTTTTTGCATTGATCCATGTCCCCCTGGGGCAGGACCCAGGTCCCCAAACACTTTTTATGACAATACCATGCATATAAGCCTTTAAAATTAGCACTTTTGATTTCTCCCATAGACTCTTAAAAAGTGTTCCGCGGCTTTCGAATTTGCCACGAACACCCCAAATTGTTCGCTGTCCAGCGAACTGGAAAACAGCCGATGTTCGAGTCGATCAGCCAATGTTTGAGTCGAACATGAGTTCGACTCGAACTCGAAGCTCATCCCTACTGACAACCAATGGAGGTATGCCTGCATTCTTACCCACAAATGCTCCATTAGAATGCAAATGCAAGAAACAGCATACAAGCTTTTCACACACTGGTACAATACCTGCATAGGTGGAACCCACAGACACCTGCATCTTGCTGGAGATGTCAAAAAGAGATAGGCACATTATCTCATATCTGGAGGCATTGCCCGGAGCTTGTACCATATTGGGACAAGGTCAGAACCCTGATCAAACAAATAACGGAGACCAAACTCACTCTGAATGCAGCATGTTGTTTACTGCATGTAACTAATTTCTAATTTAAGAAATACAAATATACCTTATCTAAACATCTGCTTAATGTGGCTAAGTCTCTAATTCCTCTACACTGGAACTCCCCCTGGGTTCCTTCCATTGTAGACTGGCTTCATAAAGTCTTGGACATTTATGAAATGGAGGAGACTTTAGCGCAGGCTAGCAATAGGGTTGAAAGATTTCATAAAACATGGCAACCTTGGCTCTCCTTCAAATGCTCCTCAGCATACGAAGACATTCTGTCACCCCAGAGTGATTTTCCAGACACCTTCTATGCTCTGTCTCATATCCACACAGACAACAATATCTAAAGGACTAACAGTTATTTGTTGCTAACCCTCTCTCCTCCCCATTTCTCATCTTTCTTTCTTCTCTTCCCTCCCTACAGTTTTCAAAAGCAGATAAATCTGTTTATCTGGCTCTAACAGGACAATACAATATTCGACTAAAGTCAAGTTCTGTAGCTACATTTGCACTTGAGCAATTGCTCGATACCTGGCCTTGTGGATTTTGAATGTTGCTGCTATAAGATCTATTTCTTGATCATACATCACGGGACACAGAGTATTCATTACATAGTGGGTTAGATAGGCACCATCGGTGATTGGACAATGGTTAACCCCAATTAAGGAGAATTCCTCCCCTATATAACCCCTCCCATACGGGGAGGACCTCAGTTTTTTCACCAGTGTATAAGGTGGTTGGTCACGTAAAACATGTGCTGTGAAGAAAGCTCCAGTTTGGTCCCTGTGGGGGCTTAAAGGGCTATGCTGACCGGATCCATATCTCGGGCCGATATTTTGACTCCCAAGATGGTATGGTACCCAGGCCTCATCATCCGAAGAAGCGAGGTTTTACCTGTAAGTCTCTCTTTGGAGGACTGGGCTCTGAGAAAACCAGGCTTGGTGTACTATTAAAACAGTGGCACGAAAGTTTCTGGCAGAGTCTTTTACAGGTCCAGGTAAGAGGTTTCTCTGAGTAGGAACCCAAAAAACCCTGAAGGTTGGCACAACGCTACCCGCCGTGATGGGTGAAGGCTGGAAACTGTCTGTTCTCAGCAGTTCCTGCAGTGGGGACAGGTAAGAGAAGTTAATCCTATATATATATTTATGTTACAAATGGATCTTCTTCAGTGAGTAGTTGCATGTCTTACCTGATCTCCACCACTAGAGGGAGTAAGGAGCAAACTTACGTGCTTTTCAGATACACACTCAGTGAAGCTGGTGTGCAATCCGCTCACTTCCTCCACTGCAGGTGTGCAGACGCCAGGTGGCTAATTTAAAAGCCCAGAGCGTTCAGAGCTCTGTAAACAGATGGACACAGAGTGTGGGCAGTGAGCATCCTAAGTGGTCGGATCCAGGCTAACCTAAGACACCTACTCGGCATCAGGTTGTGCAGTATTAAGCATATATGTATATTGTGAGACTTTTAGCACAACAGTGATTGCATATGTACTAGTACCTCTGCTTTGTAGCTTGGGACTATGTCTCCTCGTAAGAGGGTCTCGGGGGAAGGTAACAAAGGCACAAGAAAGTCACCGCCTGTGTCTAGGGGTCCTAAAGATGCCTGCAGATTACCATCCCCCCTGCAAGACTGGAGCCAGCCTCACAGGATGAGTCAGTGCCCCTGTCAGGTTTTGCAGCCTCTCCTAATGTTACAGCCCCAGTGTATGTCACAGAGGATTCCCTTAGGGCTACATTGGAGGGTTTTGAGGGAAGAATTATGAATTTTATTTCAGCTTCCTTAAAAGATAGCAGAAAAAGGGGTAGATCCCCTCCCTCTGCTGCACATCTTCTGACAATGAGGAGAGATCCCTATCCAGAGATAGGGATCAAGAGCAGTCTGAGGATTCAGAGGAAGAGGAGAGAGATTCTTCCTCTCAGGCACTCAAGAAGCAGGTCCAGTATTATACTGAACTAGTGCATTCCACATTTAAAATGCCCTCTGCTGAGGCCTCTACATCCTCTGTTTCTTCCCTGGGGGTCAGAAGGATCCCACAGACTGCCTTTTCCTTTCCAATTCATCCTTTAATGGATAAATTGTTGTATGAGGACTGGGGACATCCCGATAAACTGTTTACTCCTCCTAAAAGGTTTTCTATGCTTTATCCTCTGGAGGAAAGCTTCACCAAGAAGTGGGAGGTCCCATTCGTGGATGCGGCTGTCTCTTGTGTGAATAAAAACCTGACCTGTCCCTTGGACAATGCTCAGGTGTTTAAAGATCCAACTGATAGAAAGCTGGAAACTTTATTAAAAGCCTCCTTCTCCATGGCTTGCGCTGTAGTCCAACCTACAGTCGCAACTGTGGGTTTGTGTCAATTCCTCAAGCAACAGGTTAAGCAGATGCTTGGACTCCTTCCCAGTGAGGAAGTGGAGAACTATGCAGACCTTCCACAGGTGCTGTGTTTTATGATTGATGCCATTCTCGATTCTGCCCAGCAAGCATCTCGTTTGTCTCTCCTGTTGGTACACATGCGCAGGTCCCTTTGGTTTAAAAGTTGGGCAGCAGAGCTTTCATGCAAAAGATGTTTAGCTGGCTTCCCATTCAAAGGGGAATGCCTATTTGGGGATGACCTAGATAATTTTATCCAAAAAATTACAGGTGGTAAATCTACACTCCTACCAGTTAAGATGAGTAAACTTCCACCATACAAACGGTCTCTTTCCCCTTACCCTGGAACATCAGGCTCTAAGCAGTGGCGACGGCCTTCCCTATCTACTTTCAGAGAAAGGGCCCAGGGTCACAACTGTTAAGTGCAGTTTTCAACTTAACTGCTTCTAGTTTATATTGCTTTGCCAAATTTAGCTATCAAAGAAATAAGACACAGAATATAGATTTCTGTATATCAGATCCGAGCCTTAAAGGTCCCGTACTATCAACTGAACCTGTCGGCTCTTTATTGGGGCTTTTTATAAGGCTGGTTACACAAGCATCAGTTTGAGCAAATTTCCATATAAGGTAACAAGCAGTATATTTCAACATACATGACGCTGGACACATCTGGAAAGACTTAAGCTACGTCTTACAACTGACACGCACACATTATGTAGAAAAAATGAAAAACAACTTAAGTAGAACTCCAACCTATTATTTCCAACCTTATCAATTTCCCCCTTTGACATCATCCCCTCCACGATTCTGGGTCCTTGCAAACAAGTGAATAGCCGATACTTCAAAGAGTGCTATCCCTGACCGCGGGTTGTCAGAGGAGGATAAGTCTTCTCTATTTACCCTCATCCCTCAAATCCATACCAGCATCTTATAAGCAAAGAGAATAGAAAAGGGGTGATGTCAAGTTACCCTTTTTGTCATTGGAGTTCCTAATACCTTTCTCTTTCCATTCTATCTGTTCGTGCCTTAATCTTCCTATATAAGCAACAGTTTATCACGGTAAGCAGTACAAAAACTAAAATTAGAATAAGTATCGGATTGAGCATCCAATTAAAAATTGCCGTAGCAGTGGGTGACCATCCAGCAAATACATCATACCAATGATGTGTTGTTTCATCTCTTATTTGTGAGGATAAATGTATTAATTTCCCTTTATCTATAACCGCAGATATTAGATTATTTTGAAGGGTATGTTCTTGTGTCTCTATGTGTTTTCTAAGTATTTCGGACTCATTTAAGATTTGCCGTAAGAGCTCTAATGATATTATAAAAGGAGTAGTATCAGTAAGATTATCTACCGTCCATTCTAGATTAAATATTCCATGTGCATCTGGTTCAAAAAGGAAAGTGTCATTTTGCCATTTAAGCATTTTAACATTCTTTACGCATCCTGAAAAAAGGGCCGTTTTATTTAAACTTTCCATAGTTTCCTGATCATTTGTGACTAAACAAATATGTTGTGGTCCTATCTCCATAAATCTGTTTCCTACACCTGCTGGTAATCTCTGAAACTTACATATGTTAGATTGATGTTTCAATAAGCAAAGTTCATAGACTGGAGAACTTCTTCCACAGACTATTCCCTTATTAGTTTTAGCACATAGACTTAGATCATGAGTCATGTTTTGTGTATCTACATAGTGTCCATAAATCTCAGGATACCAAAATTCAGGTAGATCCTTTCCTATCAGGAGTGGCATCACTATTAACTTACACATTACCTGGACCTCCTCCACTTTGTATACATCAAACCTTCCAGCACACCATCTTTCCTCACATTCAACTTCTTTTCCTGGTACTTCAAACCATGTACTTTCTAAATTTAAACCCTTGAAATAGTTCATCCAAGTGCGATAATTCCCTAATCGTAGCTCATCTCGAGCTCTATTAATTTGAATGTGATAAGATAGTGTAGAAAAAGCACATTGAGTAATGTTTATAAACTCCTGATTTTCTTTCCACAACTCCAGACTGGCTAGTGCTGTGTGATTAACCATAATATTGAGATATTTAGTTAATTGTACCTGGCTAATTTGTGTTTCGAATGTTGTAGGTAACCATTTGCTTGTAATTATTAAACTATCAGCTATGTGACTTCCTGCACGGTTCCACTTATTTTGTATCATTTCCATCTGTATCCCATTCATTATTCCCATTCCAGTTCCTGCAGCTCCCAGAACTGTATCATACCATTCTCGGCGATACCTACATTCTGGTAGCTGGGGAAAAGTTACATTAAATTTGATTTTTGTTTTCTGTTGTAATACCGAAACATTTATGCAAGATCTAGGAATAGGAGTTAATACAGAGGATTCGAAGATGGTGGGTAGAGCGTCTTCTATTTTTATATTGAAACCATAATGTTGCCATTGTATATATCCTCCTGTTGTGCTTCCCATTTCCTTACTAGTACAAAATACCATTCGTAGTAATGATATTGTGTTATACTCTTATCCTGATTTACCCATCTAAGATCAGTACTATTTTCATGAACTGTTACATTGATACCCGGAGTCCATGTATAAACAAACATTTGAAAACATTCAAGCACTATTATCATAGTTAGAAGGATCTTCATTCTGTTTCTCTTGGTTCAAGACTCTTTTTGCAGTGTGATGCGTGGATCCAGGCTGCTTTTCCTTCCAATTTCACTGAAGTGGCTGTAGTCAAAAGCACTTGATAAGGACCTTCAAATCTAGGTTCCAATGTCTTTCTGGTGTGTTTCTTAACATATACATAATCTCCTGGTAGCAGTGTATGTGTACCTGCTATTGAGTTAGGGTCTGGAAGAGAAGAATACACACTTTTGTGGATCTTAGTTAGACGTTGTTGTAATTGTATCACATATGCAGTCAAACTATCACATTGCAATTGCATACTCTGTAGAAAGTATAGACCTAATCTAGGTGCATTCCCAAAAAGTATTTCATATGGGTTTGTTTAACTCTTGCATAGCTTTTTGTATTTTCAACTTTATTGTCCCATTTACTTTTTCCACTGATCCTGAACTCTGTGGATGGTAAGGGGTGTGAAAACTTTGTTGAACCCCTAACATGGTCATCACATTCTGCATGATTTCTCCTGTAAAGTGTATCCCCCTATCTGATTCTATTGTTTCAGGAAGACCAAACCTAGGTATTAACTCAGTAATCAGTTTCTTGGCTGTGACTTTTGCTGTAGCTGATTTTACTGGATAACTTTCGGGCCAACCCGAGAATAAATCGATACACACGAGGACAAATTCAAAGGGGCCGCTCTTAGGCATTTGTATGTAGTCAATTTGCAGTCTCTGGAAGGGGTATTGGGCCCGAACCTGGTGTTTCCGTGGGGTTTTTACTCTCTATCCTGGGTTATTCAGGAGACAGATTTGGCAGGCTGCACAGTAGTTTCTTCCAGTACTACTGAATCCAGGGGCGAGCCATCCTTGGTTCACAATCCTATACATGGAATTGGAACTGACGTGTGTGGGTAGGTGAACTGCTGCTGCCATTGCTGGGTACAGAGAGGCAGGCAGGCATACTTTGCCCCCTTCCCTCCATACACTGTCAAGGTCTGGTGCTGCTCCCATTCTGACCCACTTATCTTTCTCGCTCTCCCCTACTTGCTCCTGTAATTTACTCAGCTGCTGCCATGTTGGTTCTGGGATACTCACCTCTACCGCTGCTAAGGTCTCAGGGCTTCCTTCCCCTAGAGCTGCCTGTTTTGCAGTCAAATCTGCAAATGCATTTCCTTTTGCCTCAATTGTTTTTGCGCTCGTGTGTGCCGCTATCTTCATAATGGCCACTCGTTTAACCTTTTGAAGATTGTTCAGGACTCTCTTAATCCCTTCTCCATGTTTTACAGGTGTACCTGCTGCTGTCAGATAACCTCTAGCCTTCCATATATGGCCATAATCGTGCGCTACGCCATAAACGTAGGCAGAGTCAGTGTAAATATTCCCTTCTCGTCCTTTTAAGTATTCTAGGGCTTGTTCTAAAGCTTTTAATTCTGCTTCTTGTGCTGACATGTGGGCTGTTAAGAGCTGTGTTTCAATCACCTGTGTCAGTCACTACAGCATACCCTGTGTGATATTTACCCTTGTCATCAGCAAACCTACTACCATCTATGTACAAAGTGTGCTCAGCATTTAAGATTGGTGTATCTGTAACATGTACCTTTAAGAAAAAAAAAAAAAAAATGTACTCTGTCTTAATTATCACCAGATGTTCCTTCTAACTAGAATGACTCTATTGTAGGGATGTTTAACCCTTTCAACTCTGAAAATACACTATATATGAATGTAAAAAATGATGTGTAAAAAATATCTCATCTTGATATAATAAACATGTCCTGTCACATAAAAATGATATATAAAAACTGCAACATATCTGATGGATAAATTATTTCATCAGTAGTCAAAAAAACTAAAAAGTCCATTGTTTTTAGAATGTCCTCTCTTATCAGAAGTTCTCGAGAATTTTTTTTTTTCCTCTTCTTCTTCCTTATTAGCACTATTATTCCCCCTTGCCAAATCTGGTGACTGAAGAGGCAAAAAGGTAGCCAAATTTAAAGTTGTACAGCGCTGAAAAGTAACATTTGGAGGTAAAAGTAAAGTACACTGTAACCTTAATTGCCTAGCCATTGAAATGTGTTTGGGCTGTACCTGAGACAAGATTGCATGTATCTCATGTGTGGTGTGCACTACAACTGGATTGTCTAGAACAATTTCTAATGACTTATCTAGGATTATCGACACCGCTGCTATCGCCCGTACACAGGACGGTGAACCTCTGGACACTGGATCTAATGCTGCTGAAAATTAAGCAACGGATCTTTGTTTTACATGTGCCTGTGTCAAAACACCTGTGGCGTGTCCAGTGATTTCAGCAATATACAAATAAAATATCTTGGTGTAATCTGGAATACCAATAGCCGGGGCAGAAATCATTAACCTTTTCAAAGTGACAAACGACTCATAAGCTACTTCTGTAAGCATATACGGTACAATTTTCAAACAATCGTATAATGGCTGCATCAAAGCGCTAGCATGTGGTATCCATTGTCTACAATATGACACAATACCTAAAAACATACGCAATTGTTTGAAATTCCGTGGGGGTAACATTTCCTTTATCACTTGAACCCTCTCCTTAGTGAGATGTCTCGTACCCTGTGATATACAATGTCCCAAAAAGATAACTTTTTCTGACACACTTGCAACTTTTTCTTATTAACCTTGCAACCTTTTTCTGCCAAAAATCGCAACAAATTAAGGGTGGTATGCAGGCTTTCAGTCTTTCACTTATCTGTGGAATTAATCCTTCCATAAACTGTCTATTGAAGGCTCAGATCGTGACTGGCAGAGCCAAATCCAATCCCTCATCTGCCATCATACTTTCCATAGATAAGTAAAATTCTGATACAGTCTGTCCTGGCATTTGTTTCATGAGTGATATTGACCCTCTCTCCTGTTGTTTTGCCTGAGAGAAAGCTTCTAATCTAGCAATAAAAGGGGCCCTTGAGTCTATGTGTCTGACCTCCTGTCTCTAAATTGCCATCCCCCCTCAGCTCGGTCTGTAGGTCGGTCATAAACTAGTTTAAACAGGGTCAGAGTCATTTTATGTCTGCATAAATCCTCCCCATCCTGCCAGGTTGCTTCATGTGTATTCATTAACTGTGTCACAAAAAAAAAAAAAATCTACAGAAAGCAGCTGGCTTTGCTATACAAAACCCATCCTCTACCCTCAATTTCAGGATATATCTTGTGTAGTTTACGTACTATGTCAGTATATGGGGGTGGGATGGCTGAACTAAGATTATTTAAAATTTCAACATTTTTTTTTTTTTTTTTTTTTATTCTTCTGTCTTTCATATCTCAACCATCACAATCTGAATTATATTTCCACCCCTCTTCTTTTGCTCTATTTGAGACCTTAATTAAGCATTGAATCTGACGCATCCATTGCTTCTCTAACACCTCTCCTTGTCTGTCCCTTTTTATTTCACTCCATACATCCAGGTCTAAACCCGCTGCTCCTTTCACCTTAAATTTACGAAGGACATCCTTTAAGTCCTATGCTTCATCTTTCCCATAGATGTTCTTAATTATCTGTGGCACCGTATAATGCACCACAATTCCCTGACGGGGTTTCGTGTTCTGCTGGCCCATTCTGACAGTCCGTGCCTAGGTAGCGTGTGGGACACTTAGTGTACAGTACTAAATACTAAAAAAAAGCTACACTAGTTCCTCGTTGCCTTCCTCCTAGGGTGCCAGAATACTAAAAACCTCTCCGGATGAGATTTCTGAAATCGAATTACTTTATATGCTAGCCAACTCACAAATATTATGACCAGAATGGCAGCTACACATATACAAGCATTCCTTTAAGTGACCAGGTATCCGACTAGATCTCCGGGCTTATGGAGACCTCATTCCCCCTGTATCTGGGATCCCTCTCACACACTCTTATCCCTGCTTTATGGAGCAGACAGGGCTTATACTTTCAACCCGTCTATGGTTTATGAATTAAATTGAATATCAAACTTAAGCGGCAGACCCCCAAAGTCCTCTTGCGAGGTTAAGGACGCATTCTACTGCTCATTGGGATGATATTCTTTCAATTCATACCAACCTAGGCAAGGCTCATTCACTTTCTCAACAAGACAGACAGAAAACAAAACAACAATTAATTCCAGCAATATAAACCACAATATGCAGTAATTCTAGACTCACCACTACAGAGGCTGGTGTTTTAAAACCAGGAGAACCGTAACTGACAGAACGGATAGGCACAAATCAGGGGAGCACAGAATATAAGAAAAATAAAGCTTTTTCTTACCTGCGCAGGTTTTCAATCTGTGGTTCCCGGAATGCCTGACCTTTTGTTCCGTCAGTCCAATTCATCCACCTCTTGAAGTGTCATCGGTGTGTCCCTGTTCGGGCGCCAGAAATGTTAAGTGCAGTTTTCAACTTAACTGCTTCTAGTTTATATTGCTTTGCCAAATTTAGCTATCAAAGAAATAAGACACAGAATATAGATTTCTGTATATCAGATCCGAGCCTTAAAGGTCCCGTACTATCAACTGAACCTGTCGGCTCTTTATTGGGGCTTTTTATAAGGCTGGTTACACAAGCATCAGTTTGAGCAAATTTCCATATAAGGTAACAAGCAGTATATTTCAACATACATGACGCTGGACACATCTGGAAAGACTTAAGCTACGTCTTACAACTGACACGCACACATTATGTAGAAAAAATGAAAAACAACTTAAGTAGAACTCCAACCTATTATTTCCAACCTTATCACAACCAAGGGCAGAAAAAGGCTTGGGGACGAAAGCCTGCCAAGCAGAGCCCCAAAACATCCCTGTGAAGGGGCGCCCCCACTCGGCCGAGTCGAGGGAAGGCTCCTACAGTTTTCAGGAGCCTGGTGGGAAGAGGTTCAAGACAAGTGGGTGGTCTCTTCAGTATCTCTAGGTTACAAAATAGAGTTCCTAGAGCTTCCACCAGCTCGTTTCCCAAGGTCAAGAGTTCCCAAAGATCCAGTAAAGCGAGAACTGCTGCTACTGGCCTTAGATCGCTTACTATCCCAGGGAGTGATAGTGGAAATGAACCCAAAAGATCAGGGTTCTACTCAAATCTCTTCACCGTTCCAAAGTCAAATGGAGATGTCAGACCCATTCTAGATCTAAAGGATCTGAATCAGTTTCTACACATTCGATCCTTCTGAACGCAGTCAATTCATTCGGTGGTCTCCACCCTGCAGGGGGGAGAATTTATGGCATCAATAGATATCAAGGATGCATATCTTCATGTGCCGATTTTTCCCGCTCACCAAAGATATCCAAGGTTCGCGGTAGACCATGCCATTTCCAGTTTGTGGCCCTTCCTTTCAGTCTCGCTACAGCTCCTCGAATTTTTACAAAAATTCTAGACCCTCTCTTAGCAAATCTAAGAGCTCAGGGCATAACTGTGGTAGCTTATCTAGGCGATTTGCTACTCATAGAGCAATCGGTGGCACACCTGAACTGCGCTGTTTTCAAGACAGTAAGACATTTGGAAAGACTAGGCTGGATAATCAACCTAGAAAAGTCTTCTTTGCAACCTTCAACAAGGTTGGAGTATCTAGGCATGATCATAGACACCGCTCAAGGCAGGGTGTTTCTACCAGAGCCAAAGGTCAAGGCCGTAAGAGCTCTAGTCCGCTTAGTATTAAGCAAAAAGAGTCCATCCATTCGGCTATGTATGAGACTGTTAGGAAAGATGGTTGCCACTTTCGAGGCTGTGCCATTTGCCCAGTTTCACTCAAGGCCCCTGCAGAGAAGCATTCTCGCAGCTTGGAACAAAAAGACTCATGCCTTGGATCTTCCGATGTGCATATCCCCAAGGATATGCAAAAGCCTCAATTGGTGGTTACGAACCAAAAATCTTTTGAAAGGCAAAGCCTTTCTTCCACTACAATGGAAGATCGTAACCACAGATGCCAGTCGGACAGGCTGGGGAGCAGTTCTGGAAGAAACATGCACGCAGGGAGGATGGTCTGCAACCGAGAGATGCTTGCCCATCAATATTCTAGAAATTCGGGCAATTTACTTGGCCCTCATGGACTGGTCTTACAGGCTACAGGGTAATCCTATTCGGATACAATCCGACAATGCCACGGCTGTGGCTTACATCGATCACCAAGGAGGCACCAGAAGTCTGGATGCCCAAAGGGAGGTGAATCGCATTCTTGCATGGGCAGAAAGCCATGTTCCCTACCTGTCTGCGGTATTCATCCCAGGAGTGGAAAATTGGGAAGCGGAATTCTTAAGCCGCTGGCAATTATGCCCAGGAGAATGGTCCCTACACCCCGACATATTCCAAACCATATGTCAAAGGTGGGGAACACCAGATGTGGATCTATTCACGTCCAGATTCAACAGGAAGCTGGACAAATTTGTGTCCAGAACAAGGGAGGTACTTGCTCAGGGGTCAGATGCTCTGACAATCCCATGGGATCAGTACAATCTAATGTATGCCTTCCCTCTGAACCCACTTCATCCGTGGTTCCTGGGAAGGGTCAAAAGGGAAGCAAAGTCGGTCCTTTTAGTAGCCCCAGCTTGGCCCAGATGACCTTGGCATGCAGAGATCGTAAAGATGGCAGTGGGCAGGCCTTGGGTCCTCCCATTCCGGCCAGATCTGCTCACACAGGGTCCGATTTGCCACCCTGCTTTACGAAGTCTAAATTTGGCTGCTGAAACACACATTTTAAAAGACCGTGGGCTCTCAGAGTCAGTCCTTTCCACTCTGGTCAATGCCAGAAAGCCGGCCTCCAGGCTTATTTACTACAAAATCTGGAAGGCATATGTTTCCTGGTGTGAACCCAGGGGATGGCATCCTAGAAGGTATATGATTAGCAGAATCTTGACCTTTCTTCAGTCAGGCCTAGAAATGAGATTGGCTTTGAGCACTATCAAAGTCCAAATTTCGGCTTTGTCTGTATTTTTTCAGAAGCCAATTGCTTCACATTCCCTGGTCCGGGCCTTTATTCAGGGGGCACATGCGGTTGAATCCGCCAGTCAAATCTCCAGTATGCCTATGGGATTTGAATTTGGTGTTGTCGGCTTTACAGGGACAACCCTTTGAGCCACTGCACCTGGCTCCTTTAGTGCTTTTGACTAAAAAAATAGTCTTCTTGATAGCCATATCCTCTGCTAGGAGAGTATCAGAATTGGCAGCTTTTTCTTGTAAAGAGCCATATTTAATTATTCACAAGGACAAGATTGTTATGCGTCCTAATCGTTCCTTCTTACCTAAAGTGGTTTCAGGATTCCATTTGAATCAAGATGTAATCCTACCATCCTTTTTTCCAGATCAGCAGTCCGCGGAGGAAGAATCTTTGCACACTCTTGATGTGGTTAGAGCAGTCAGTGTCTATCTGCAGGCAACCGCTCAGATACGGAAAACTGATTGTTTGTTTATTCTGCCAGATGGCCATAAGAAAGGCCAAGCATCGTCGAAATCCACTCTTTCTAGATGGATTAGACAGGTTATTTTTCAAGCTTATGATATAAAGAGGAAGACTCCTCCTTTTCATGTGAAAGCGCACTCAACTAGGGCTGTTAGTGCTTCTTGGGCAGTGCATCACCAGGCCTCCATGGCTCAGATCTGTAAGGCTGCGACTTGGTCTTCAGTCCATACATTCACCAGATTCTATCAGGTGGGTGTAAGAGGGCAAGAGGATACCGCATTCAGGCGCAGTGTACTGCAGGCTGCAGTTTAGTTCCTCTGGTCCGTTTGCGGTCTATATTTTCTGATCTGTGTCTCCCTCCCCTCAAATGAGCATTGCTTTGAGACATCCCACTATGTAATGAATACTCTGTGTCCCGTGATGTATGATCAAGAAAAATAGGATTTTTAAATACAGCTTACCTGTAAAATCCTTTTCTTGTGAGTACATCACGGGACACAGAGCTCCCGCCCTTCTATGGTTTTTACGTGGTTATCCTATTGCTTTGCTACAAAACTGAGGTCCTCCCCGTATGGGAGGGGTTATATAGGGGAGGAATTCTCCTTAATTGGGGTTAACCAGTGTCCAATCACCGATGGTGCCTATCTAACCCACAATGTAATGAATACTCTACTTTAATTTACTATAATTTAAATCAATACAAGCATTAGATTCCGAATGCCAAGAATAAACTGATTACACCATCTTTCAATACCTGATAAGATTCATTCATTATAATTAATTGTGAGCACCATCCTTGTTTCTCAGATGATCTTCATATTATCCCAAGAAGATGTAGTTTTACTTGTTCATAGAATAAAACGCTTATTTGATAATGTTCAAAGAATTTTTTTCTGGTTTTTCGGTAAAAGTCACAACACCAAAGTTTATTGTAGATAGAATGAATACACAATAAGGAACTTGTAGATGCAACTGCCTGTTTTGATACAAAATTCAGTAAACAGTAATAACAAGAATAAGGATAACCTGGTTGCAATAATAGGATTTTTTAAATACAGCTTACCTGTAAAATCCTTTTCTTGAGAGTACATCACGGGACACAGAGTATTCATTACATTGTGGGTTAGATAGGCACCATCGGTGATTGGACACTGGTTAACCCCAATTAAGGAGAATTCCTCCTCTATATAACCCCTCCCATATGGGGAGGACCTCAGTTTTGTAGCAAAGCAATAGGTAACCACGTAAAACCCATAGAAGGGCGGGAGCTCTGTGTCCCGTGATGTACTCTCAAGGCTACACAGATAGAAACAATTTAAACAGTATGAACCATAAACAAAATATATTATATCTCAATAAATAAAATAGGAATTACCTCAATAATTAAAACAGGTAAAAAAGCAAACTAAATAAGAAATACAATAAGGAAGGAAATAACAAACAAGAACAGGAAACGTGTTTTTATAAATCCAGATAGTTCAGAAGCTGTGTTTTGAAACCCATTACATGGGATTAATCTCCCTATACTATTCTCACATCCCAACCGACCTGGCCTTATTATAGCATAGGCCTTAGCCTATGCTATAATAGTGCTCTGTAGTATAACCATTCCGTTGTATTATCTGTGGGTTATTTCATATGACTTTCCACTTGGCCTTATTTGTAATTTGAGGCAAGTGAACATCTTATTGCCTTTTATCTCTGTCTCTGATAGACCTACATATAAAACATTTCCTGTCATTGGGTGGCTACATCACTCCTCCACTAGATCTGTAGAGGGAACCAGGGTTGTTGCCCAAGGCTGCTTTCCTGATATGGACTCTGTACTTGTTCACCTCCATCACATAGAGGGTAGGGCAATTAAACATTTACAGAAGAGAACTAGTGCAGATCACAGGAAGTGACAACAACTATGCATTTATGGCAAGATCAACAGGTATTCTTTGTATTTGCTGAAACTGTTCTCAACTTGAAAAAAAAAGGAAAATGAATGCAGCCACCAAGCTGCAAGCTGCAACATATTATGATTTTCGTTCTTTGGTTTTGTTATCCTTTAAAGTGCTCAGAGTATGGACATAGACCAATCAGCCTTAACTTCATAACAACGCTCCTAATTTTTAGTAGGCCCCCCTTTTTGGCAATCAAAACAACCCTGACCTGTCAAGGCATGGATGCCACTAGACCTCAAAAGGGTATGCTGTGGTGTCTGGCACCAAGTCATCAGTAGCAGATACTTTAAGTCCTGTAAGTTGCAAAGTGGGGCTTCTATTGGACTTGTTTGTTTAGCACATCCCACAAATGCTCATTGGATTGAGATCTGGAGAATTTTGAGGCCAAAACCACACCGCAAATTCGTTCTTGTGTTCCTCAAACCATTCTTGAACTGTTTTTGCAGTCTGACAGGGTGCATTATCCTGCTGAGAGGCTACTGGCATCAGGGAATACCGTTTCCATGAAGGGGTAAACAGGGTCAGAACCCTTGTTTGGGTAGGTGGTACATGGCAAAAAACATACATCCACAGCAGAACATTGCCCAAGCAATCACACTGCCTCTGCTGGCTTGCCTTCTTCTTATACTGCATCCTGGTGTCATGGCTTCATACAAACACACAAACACCTGGCCATCCACATGATGTAAAAGAAAATGTGATTCATAAAACCAGGCCACCTTCTTCCATTGCTTCAAGATCCAATTCTGATGCTAGTGTGCCCATTGAAGGTACTTTTACTGTGGACAAAGGTCAACCTGTGTACCCTGGCCAGTCTGCCTCATAAAACAACAGCTATACACAACAAACTGTGATGCCAGTTTTTTCTGCTTTCAACTTTAGGGACATGTCTAATAAATCCCACAAGCTTTCAGATGCTATTGTAATGAAATGCTCAATGTTATTTACTTTTCCTGTCATTGGTCAAATAGGGGTTGATTTACTGCAATTGGAGAGTGCAAAATATGGTGCAGCTGTGCATAGAAACCAATCAGCGTCCAGGTGTTTTTGTGAAAGGTTAATTGAACAAGCTGTAGTTAGAAGCTGATTGGTTTGTATGGAGTGCCGCTCCAGATTTTGCACTCTCCAGTTTTAGTAAATTAAATCCCAGGGTTACAGATGACTGGTGTATATTTACATATTATTAACAACCATTAAAGGTGTTTTAAAACAAGCCATCCCTGACCCCTTTAACCGTATGCATTTTTGAAATAATGAATTCTCATAGATCCTATAGCAACTTCCTGGTATGTCTTTTAAATTGTAAGCTCCAAAGAGCAGGGCCCTCTAATTCCTCCTGTATTGAATTGTATTATAACTGTACTGTGTGCCCTAACGTTTTAAACTGCTGCGCAAACTGTTGGCGGTATATAAATCCTGTATAATAATAATGTTATTAAACAATGTAAGAAGGATGAAAATGCTGGAGCAGTAGGGTAATTATAATTTATGGTGTATGTATGTCTTTGCGTAAATCATGCGTAGCCAACATTTTGAGAGATGTAAGAGAAACATACACAAACACAATATGAAATGTTTCCATCCTAGTCAGGTTGTAGAGAAATGAAATAGGTTCTGCTTGACAAGTTGGATATTCCTTTTACATTTTTCACTATAGAATGTGACAAGCTAAGAAATCCTACAATTTGGAATAGCATTTTACCTTTGGTATTCTTTTATCAGCTCCAAGGTGCCACTGCTCTTCTGGTTGGTATTATACCATCATATCTGTTAAATCATTTTAGTATTTCTGGATAATGTCTTTTTACACCCTGATGGGAATGCATTCATTTCACAAATGAAACTCTTTTAAAATATATTAGAGGCACCATTTGGAAGCAACAATATATTTCACCTCCATCAGCTGAAGAAAATGTTTTCTTTTTGTGCTGTGAACTGAATAGTTATTTGTTTTAACTTTAATGAGCTTAGAGGTTTACTATCATTTCTGGCACTCTCCATGACAAATGTTCCTCTCCTTCTGTATATATTATTTAGTCCTGTGCAGAGGTGATGGAACGGAACACACAATAAGTTAATAACACTTGCTAAACACCACCTGGAGTCTGGACACTTGCAATTTCTAGGTTTTCTCTGGTAGTCAGACAAAGTAGATGCCAATCACCAGTGATTCTTCTGGTACAGAAAGACAACTGGACAGCCTATGGGTTTAAAAAAACACAGACAATTTCAGCAAACCTTCATTTAAAGAATCTGCTATAAAGTTTGGAAAATGTTTCCAATAGCCCATAGTTCCATGGTCTCAGCAAAGAACAAAACTTATATTGCATTTATATTCACAGAAAATGTATAAATGTGTACTGTTTTACCTGAATTGGTGAAAAAAAAAAATAGAACTCTGACTATTTCTGAAAAAAGACTGTTACCTAACAAAGCTGATTCATTAAAACTGGGGAAAATAAAATGAGAACGAAAGGGGAGTTGTTGACCACAGCATCCAATTCTAAATCTTGCTGATCTTGCTTATTGTTTTTTTATAAAATGATTGGTGGAACCTGATTGGTGGAACCTGATTGGTAGATGTTGGCAATAACTCCAATTTTGTTCACGTTTTATGTTATCCAATTTTAATGAATCTGTCCTAATGTTCTATATTACTGCAAGAAAAAAAATATTTCAAGCTAACTTGCACAAAGTTCTCAATGTACCTCCATTTAACTAGATTTAATTAAAGTGGAGTAATAAAAGCAGTTAACTGTAATTGTCCGGCTTGCTTTCAAAATCCCACACTAAAGAGTAAATTGATCAAGCACCAAGAATGTTTTATACCCAGAACTTGTAAAGTTATTTATTAAACCTGAAATATGGAATATAAATAAGGCTAATGCTTTCTGGTGGCCACCTACAAGACATGTATGAAATGTCAGAAAAGACTTAAAGTGGAAGTCCGTGCAAAATCTAAAATTTCTACATCTATAGACACCAGGGATCTAACACTAACCTATCTATTCCTGTAAAGAAAAAACGTGTATACATACCTTTTTGGAAGCCGTTCTGACCCGCTCCAACCGGATCTCACACTGAGCTGTCAGCCACGGCTTCACTGTGTAGGCGGGTGCAGAGGGGATGGAGAACAATGGAAGTAACTCTATGGGTGACGTCACTTCCCATACATTTCACAGCTGTTGTCGTCTGTGGCCTCTGCAGAGCTTCCGGCGCTGGAGATCGAGTTAGAGTGGATCAGATCGGCTTCCAAAAAGGTATGTACACTCATCTTTTCTTTACAGGGATAGAGAGGTTAGTGTTAGATTCCTGGCGTCTATAGATGCAGGGATTTTAGATTTTGCATGGACTTCCACTTTAAGGGTTCACAATGATCTCAGAAAGAAGCCACCAACCAACGGAAATCATAGAGTACAGAGGACACATGTGAAGATGTATGGTTTAGCCAATCATCAATGTATAATCAAATCACTGTCTTCTGCAAAGTGCCCATCGGGGCCCACAGAAGCAAAGGTGTCTGGTATCTGGGTTAAGCTTTCATGTTCCCACAACTGCCTGTCAGTCCGGTAACATAGGGAGAAGACTTATTAAAAGCACAATTGTCTCTTTCTAAAGGCTACAGTTAATTTTTTTTAGTGCAATAAATAATGTTTTGCTGCAGGCATACCTACTAACAAATACTCCAACTAAAAAGTCCTGGCTCCTGGAAGTCTTGTGCTGCTTTAAAGAAATCATCCAGAATACTCACAAAGGGAAGGGGAAGACTCACTGTTTAACCACTTCAGCCCCGGAAGGATTTTCCCCCTAAGGCTGGATTCACACCTATGCAGTTTTAGTGCTTTTTGCATTTTGCAGATTTGCACTACAGTCCATTTAACATGGTTTCCTATGGAACACGTTCTATAGTGCAAATCTGCAAAATGCAAAAAGCACTGAAAATACATAGGTGTGAATCCAGCCTAATGACCAGGCCAATTTTTGCGATACAGCACTGGGTTGCTTTAACTGAAAATTGCGCGGTTGTGTGACGTTGTACCCAAACAAAATTGATGTCCTTTTTTCCCACAAATAGAGCTTTCTTTTGGTGGTATTTGATCACCTCTGTGATTTCAATTGTTTTGAGCTATAAACAAAAAAAGAGTGCAATTTTGAAATAAAAGCAATATTTTTTACTTTTTGCTATAATAAATATCTCCCCAAAAAATATATGAAAACAAATTTCTTCATCAGTTTAGGTTGATATATATTCTTCTACATATTTTTGGCAAAATAAATCCCAATAAGCGTATATTGATTGGTTTGCGCAAAAGTTATAGAGTCTACAAAATAGGGAATAGATTTATGGCATTTTTTTTTTCCCTTTTACTAGTAATGGCAGCGATCTGTGATTTTTAGCGGAACTGCAACATTGCGGCAGACAGATCGGACACTTTTGACACATTTTTGGGACTATTGACATTTATACAGCGATCAGTGCTATAAAAATGTGTAAATGTCACTGGCAGGTAAGGGGTTAACACTAGGGGGTGATCAAGGGGTTAAATGTGTTCCCTCGTGAGTGTTTCTAACTGTATGGGGATAGGACTAGAGGAGGAGCCAAATCGCTGCTCCTAGCTAGTAGGAGCAGATGATCTGTCTCTCCTCTCCTGACAGAATGAGGATTTGTGTGTTTACACACACACACATGCCTGTTCTGGCTCTCGTGCCTGCGATCGCACATGGCCGCCGGCCACGTGCATCGGGTCCCCCGCCGCTATAGCTGTTTAAAGGGCCGATGTACAGCTACGGCGATTTGCGGGAAAGAGCCAACCTGCCGCACTATGATGGCGGCTGGTCAGCTAGTGGTTAAAAGCTTTGTACAAATGTATTGAACTGATATACAGACTTTTCCACGTGGTAGCAGACACCCAAATGCCCTTTACTCTATGCAGAGCTTAGAACTAATCATTTAAGGCTCCAATTGCATGGACAACTAGCTCCAGTGTAAATGACAGGGGCAGGAATCTCCACCGCTAGCAATTGCATGCGGTGATTACTGCTGGATGCACACAAAATTCAAGTAATCACTGGCTGTGCAGAAAGCCATGGATAGGTGCGGCCACTGGTGACCTGTCATTGAAGTGTACAAGCCTTAGTGGCCACAGCTATTCACTCAGGCCCCTTTCACACTGGGGCCGTGGGGGCGTCAGTTGTACAACAGCGCTATTTTTAGCGCTGCTGTACCGTCCTTCTTGTAGCTGTATTCGGCCGCTAGTGGTGCGGTTTTAACCCCCGCTGGCGGCCGAAAAAGGGTTAAAATCCCTCGTACAGCGCGGCTATAGCCGCGGTATTGCCGCGGTATAGCCGCGCTGTCCCATTGATTTCAATGGGCAGGAGCGGTTTAGGAGCGGTGAATACACCGCTCCTTCACCGCTCCAAAAAAGCGATTTGCAGGACTTTTTTCACCGCCCTGCCTGCGCACCGCTTCAGTGTGAAAGCCCTCGGGTTTTCACACTGAACAAACAGCGGAGGCTGTTTAGGGGCGGTTTGCAGGCGGTATTTTTAGCGCAATACCGCCTGCAAACCGCCCCAGTGTGAAAGGGGTCTTACAGGTGGCAAAAACAGCTGTTGGAATTAACAGATTCCTGCCAATGTTATTCTCATCAGGGCTAGTCACCTGTTTAACCTGTATACCTGTATATATCAACCACAGACTCACCAAAATACATTAGTACACAATGTTCTGGAATACCTCAGACTTTCACAAAAGACTACATTGTATCAAATATATTTTGTTATTGTGATGTAGTTCTTCATATCATGTGTCATAAGATTGAGAAAGATGAACTTCGCTTTATCAATTTGTCTCTACTTGACCTTCAAGTGCCTCTATAAGCGTAGGTTCATACTGCTGTGATACAATTTTGATCCAACTTTCAGTGTGATTATGTTGTGCTACTTGGGTGCTACTTTGAAAAGGTTCTATGGGGCTAAAATCGCACTGGTAGTAGTATAGGAACATTTTACAAAATTGCTCCATGCTGAGTCACATTGATGTGAATGGACATCATTGAAAACAATGTGATTTCCATAGTCATGCAAATGCATTTCAAGTTCCATCTGAAATCGTACTAGTGTGAATCAGGCCTAGTTGTTTTGATTATGTGTCAAAGTATGGTGGAAACAATCTACATTTGCATCTCTGTGCATCAGGGATAGCCATCCTTCTAAGTTTCAACTGTACGAATTATAATATCATTCCCCCCCCCCCCCCCCTTCACTTCCCCTTTCTCTCTACCATCTTCTCTTTCCTTTATCTTTTTCTCCCTCCCCTCTCGCTTTCTACACACACACACACGCACACACACACGCACACACATTTTCCTTCCATTTTTTTCCCCTCCCCCTATCTTTTCCCTTTTTTCCCTTTTACCCTGCACCCTTACATAGTTGATACGATTGAAAAAAGACACCAGTCCATCCAGTTCAACCTGTGGTGTGTGAGTGTGGTTGTGGTTATGTCAATAGTACATTGTATATCCCTGTATGTTGTGATTGTTAAGGTGCTCATCTAATAGTCTTTTGAAACTATCGAAGCTCCCTGCTGATACCACTGTTGTGGAAGAGAATTCCACATCCTTACTGCTCTTACAGTAAAGAACCCTCTACGCAGTTTAAGGTTAAACCGCTTCTCTTCCAATTTCAGTGAATGGCTGAAATAGTTTTTTCCCTATGCTCAGGTCACCAGTATGGTATTTGTACATTGATATCATATCCCCTCTCAAGCAATTTCTCTTCAGAGAAAATTAGTTTAATGCTTGTTTGTAGTCTTTCCCCGTAGCTGAGATCCTCTTGTCCCTTTCTTAGTTTTGTTGCCCATCTCTGGACCCCCCCCCCCTTCTCTTTTCCCCCTCCTGTTTTCCATAATAGACATTTCAGTGACATGGGAATATGAATTACTACAAGGTCTCCACATCTGTGCTGGAACCTTGAACACATGGGATCATTCTGTACCAGGGGTCTCAAACTGGAGGCCTTCCAGCTGTTGAGAAACTACAAGTCCCATCATGCCTCTGCCTGTGGGAGTCATGTTTGTAACTGTCAGCCTTGCCTCATGGGACTTGTAGTTTTGCAACAGCTGGAGGGCTGCCAGTTTGAGACCCCTGGTCTATATTAACCAATCATATTGATCATAGTGGATTTTTATTACCTGTTTATTCTCTTCTTTTTTTGGTATGATTCTAATAAACATTGTGATTTTAATAGAGAAAATGTTGGATGGATGGCGAACAGATAGCAATGAAGACTTGCTGTATTAACTTTGAATAATGAGGAGGTAGATATATTAAAGTTTAGATTCAATGGCATGCTGACTCCAAGTGCTTCATTGACCACACAGACAATGCACTAAAGAAAAAGAATTCCCTGAGTGTCAACTAGAGAAGACATTGTCAAAAAAAACAATTATGAAAAATATAATCCCTTAATTATACCATGTTATTTTTATAATACAAATATATATCTGACATCCTATGTTAATCATGTTATATTTATGTTGAAAATGAATAATTTACCATGTTGGAAATAGAGTGGGATATGCTAAGATTATCCATTGCCAGGCTTCCTGAGGTCTTTAAAGCTAAAATAGTCAAAGTTATTAAAATAAATAGCAATTGCAAGAGGTTACCAAGGTAACAAATGATTATAGTAAATGCACATTGCAGGTGAATTATTATTTAAGAACAGAAAGCAAATACAAATTATACTATAATTGCACATGGAAGCAAATTTACTAGCACACTTTGCCCTGTTATAAAAATTACGATAATGCATTAAGAGAACAGCATTCATTACATATTTGAGCATTCGTTCAAAGCAAAATAGTATGCCAATCATATAAACCTGCTGCTGGTACTGGGCAGTTGAATCTATATACCAGTCAATTATTCAAATTGAACATATGTTTATTTGGGAAAATACAGCTTTAACCCTGAATACAAATGTATTCTTTACCAAAGCATACATGTTTAACGGCCAGAAATTAAAACAATTTATAACAGGCCTTCTTAAGCTGAAACCTGGACAGATATAAAAGCCACAAAATATTTATTAACCAATTGCTGGCCGACTTATAGCAGTTTTAGTGATCCCGTACTTCCTCCTGCAGAGGGCGCACCGCTTCTGCTGTGATTTGTCCGTCAGCACCCACGGATCATCGGGCAGAGACTCAGAGCGGAGCTCTGCCTATGTAAACAAGGCAGAGTTCAGTTCTGATAGGGGGGAGGGATGGATTCTGTGTTCCTGCAAAGCAGAGACTGAAATCCATCTTTTCCTATAGGTGTGTGCACGAGTGTTCTGGGTGTGCCTGGGCACACCCAAATCACCCTGTGCTGTCTCCCAAGATCTGCTCTGAAATGGATCCAAGCAGTGTGTAGCCTGCGCTGCCTGTGAAACAGTTTCACATTCAGCAGATCATGAGGCTTGGCAGAGCGGCTCAGTGTGGGAAACTGTCAGGTAAAGTAACTGCTTGCAGATGGAAAAGCCCAGCTGTCAAAACTCAGCGGTGATGTCAGGGGTGGACGGGAGTGAACAGCTATCAAACACCAGCCAATGGGATGGGATATGGGTGGATCGCTATACTTATGTTGCTCAGCCCCCTTTCTCAAGCAGCCCAGTCATTGGCTGGTTGTGTTTGATGCTTGGCCCCGCCCAAACCCCAGACATCACGGCTGAGTTGTGACAGCTGGTCTTTCTCCTTGCAAGCAGTTACATTACCTGACAGTTTCACACACTGAGCGGCTCTGGCAAGCCTTACGATCTGCTGCATGTGAAACTCCCACTCTACCCTGTCAGTGTCCATGAGTGCTGCCAATCTGTGTCCATCAGTGATTCCTATCAGTGCCAATCAATGCTGCCAACCATTGCCAAACAGTGCCCATAAGTGCTGCCTCTCAATGCCAATTAGTGCTGCCTATCAATGCAAATCAGTGCCCATTAGTGTTGCCTATCAGTGCCAATCAATGCTGCCAATCAGTGCTGCCTATCAGTGCCAATTAATGCTGCCAATCAGTGCCCATCAGTTATATCAATGCCCATCAGTGCCCATCATTACTGCCTATCAGTGCCAATCAATGCTGCCAACCAGTGGCAATCAGTGCTGCCAATCAATGCCCATAAGTGCTGCCTATCAAAGCCAAACAGTGTTGTCTATCAATGTCAATCAGCACCAATGCTGCCTATCAGTGCCCATCAGTGCTGCCTATCAGTGCCAATCGATGCTGCCAATCAGTGCTGCCAATCAGTGCCCATCAGCGCGGTCTATCAATGCCAATCAGTGCTCATAGCTGCTGCCTATCAATGCCAATCAGTGCTCATCAGTACTGCCTATCAGTGCCAATCAATGCTGCCAACCAGTGCCAATCAGTGCTGCCAATCAGTGCCCATAAGTGTTGCCTATCAGTGCCAATCAATGCTGCCAATCAGTGCTGCCTATCAGTGCCAATCAATGCTGCCAATCGTTGCCAATCAGTGCCCATCAGTGCTGCCTATCAATGCCAGTGTCCATAAGTGCTGCCTATCAAGGCCAATCAGTGCCCATCCTGTCAATTCCAACCAGTGCCCATCAGTGCTGCCTATCATTGCCAATCAATGCTGCCAATCAGTGCTGCCAGTCAGTGCCCATAAGTGCTGCCTATCAATGCCAATAAGTGCCCAATAAGTGCTGCCAATCAGAGCCCATCAGTGCTGCCTATCAGTGCCAATCAGTGCTGCCAATCAGGGCCCATCAGTGTGGCCTATCAGTGCTGCCAATCAGTGCCCATTAGTGCTGCATATCAGTGCCACCTATCAGTGCCCATCAGTGCTGCCTATCAGTGTCCATAAGTGCTGCCTATCAGTGCTGACACTCAGTGCTGCCTATCAGTGCCACCTATCAATGCCTCCTATCAGTGCTGCCAGTCAGTGCCGCCTATCAGTGCTGCCAATTAGTGCCCACCAACGCTGCCAATCAGAGCACCTTAGTGCAGCCTATCAGTGCCAATCAGTGCCCATTAGTGATGCATATCAGTGCCATCTATCAGTGCCAATCAGGGCCCTTCAGTGCAGCCTATCAGTGCTGCCAATCAGTGCCCATCAGTGCTGCCTATCAGTGCCAATCAGTGCTGCCTACCAGTGCCAATCAGTGCTGCCTACCAGTGCCACCTATCAGTGCCCATCACTGCATGCCAATCAGTGCCCATCAGTGCTGCCTATCAGTGCCAATCAGTGCTGCCAATCAGTGCCACCTATCAGTGTCAATCAGGGGCACCTATTAATGCCCATCAGTGCTGCCAATCAGTGCCACCAATTACTGCTGTCAATGGTGTTAGTGCTCATCAGTGCACTGAGTGCAGGGATGGGGGGATGACCGCAGCAGCCAGGCACATTGTCCATGGGTGAGGGGAATGGGCCTGGTGGAGCACAACTGAAATCCGTCTGTTTATTAATACCACATGCCAATCTTTAGTATAATAGTAATCACCACACTACTATTTACAATAAACTACTGGAGGTAAAATAAAAAAGTTTCAGTAAAAGGCCTGCCGCTAAGCACTGTTATGTATTCCCACACCACAAAAGCAAAAAAGTGCAGTGCTAATTTACTAATCAATCAATAACTTAACAGTAATGGTGGAACCCTCTAATGTATGGAAATCTCTAAACTTCAATATTACCACAATACCGGTCTCTGTGATAAGCAACTTCACATACAATAATACACATCATACTGAAACTGAAGTTTATTTTCCACCACCTCTGCTAAGTCCATGTCTTTATGGAACCTTTCTTTGTGCACTGTTGTGCAGTCATGTTGGAACAGGAAGGGGCCATCCCCAAATTTTTCACATTAGTTGGGAGCATGAAATTGTCCACAATGTCTTGGTATGCTGACGCCTTAAGAGTTTCCTTCACTGGAACTAAGGGGCCAAGCCCAAACCCTGAAAAACAACCCCACACCATAATCCCCCCTCCACCAAATGATTTGGACCAGTGCACATAACAAGGTCCATAAAAACATGGATGAGCGAGTTTGGGGTGGAGGAACTGCATGAAGTCCTGACCTCAACATGATAGAACACCTTTGGGATGAATTAGAGCTGAGACTGCGAGCCAGGCCTTCTCCTCCAACATCAGTGCTTGACCTCACAAAATGGAAACTTCTGGAAGAATGGTCAAACATTCCCATAGACACACTCCTAAACCTTGTGAACAGCCTTCCCAGAAGAGTTGAAGCTGTTCTAGCTGCAAAGGGTGGCCCAACTCAATATTGGACCTTATGGACTAAGATTGGAATGCCCTTAAAGGTAGGTGTCCCAATACTTTTGACAATATAATGTGTGTATATGTATATGCCTGTCTGTTTGAGCTTTGGGGTGCACACCCTAATGCAAAAGGCTGCTTACGCCTATGTCTTTTCCCCTAATAAAAGCAGCACACACAGTGTACACAAACACTGGTTAGGCACACATTTAACCCTTTGATTGCCATAGATGTTTAACCCCTTCCCAGCCAGTGTCATTAGTATAGTGACAGTGTATATTTTTAGCACTGATCACTATATTAGTGTCACTGGTTCCCCCAAAGTGTCAAAAGTGTCAGTGTCTGATTGTCCGCTGCAATATCGCAAAGTCACTGATTGTCACCATTACTAGTATAAAAAGTAAAATAAAAAATTCCAGTATATATACTATAGTTTGTAGACTTTATAACGTTCACAAAAACAAATCAATATACGCTTATTTTTATTCTTTTTGCCAAAAATATGTAGCAGAATACATATTGACCTAAATTTATGAAGAAATTACATTTTGTCATTTTTTTTTTTTGGATATGTTTTATAGTAGAAAGTAAAAAATATTGTTTTTTTTTTTTTTTTGTTTTTTTCAAAATTGTCAGTATTTTTTTTGTTTATAGTGAAGAAATTAAAAACGCACTGGTGATCAAATACCACCCAAAGAAAGCTCTATCTGTAGGAAAAAAAATGACATAAATTTTATTTGGGTACAGCGCTGCATAACTGCGCAATTGTCAGTTAAAGTAATGCAGTACCATATCGCAAAAAGTGGCCTGGTCAGGGGGGGGGGGGGGTAAATCTTCCGGAGGTCAACTGGTTAATGTAGGTTGTATTAATAAATTTGTGTGTTTTTAAAAAAATATATACGTGCTTAAATTTGACTTGGTATCAGCATACTGCAGTCCTTGGACAACAGTGCTCAGATTGGAAAAGGGAGAAACACCACAAAGAACCATTCTGTTGTAATGATGTGCCCATGTGCGAACAAGGAACATGTTAACAAAAGGAGAAAGTGCAGAGTAACAGAGCATTGAGCTTAATAGTTTGCTGCTTCTTCTTTCACTGTCCAGTCATAGGCTGGTGGATGGAAAAGACATGTAATACCGTGTACACACGATCGGAAATGCCGCCAGCAAAACTCTGATGAGAGCTTTTGGTCCGAAAATGCAACCGTGTGTATGCTTCATCTGACTTTTGCCGGTGGAAATTCCAGCCAGCAGAAGATTGAGAGCAGGTTCTCAATTTTTCGGTCGGAAAAAGTTCCTAGCCGAAAATGCAATCGTCTGTATGCAATTCCGACACGCCAAAAATGACGCATGCTCAGAATCAACGGAAGACGAAAGCGCTCGGTCTGGTAAGACTAGCGTTCGTAATGGAGATAGCACATTCGTCACGCTGTAAATTTTTGGATCTTTTAATGCAGCGCATTCTTTTGTTCTTTATAATGCTAGAAGAATGAATTTGTTTTGCTGCTGATATTCACACAGATTTCTCACAAACATATTTCTTTATTATTTCTCGTGATCTCCTGAATAATATTTTTGATTTTTAAAGCTAGATCTCCATAATAATGTTTAGAATTATTTTTTATAGTCATTTTTTTATGTATTTTTTTAATCAAGAACTCCTTTTTTTTTTGGATTATTTTTTTTTAAACTTGATAATTTTTATTCATAATTAAATACAATACATCGCAATACTCAATATACAGGTTACCGGACAGTAATAAAATCTTCTAATACCCGATGTAACATGTAGGTTCACACTATAAATAAAAAAAAATACAATTTTATTTTTCACCCCCCCCTCCCTTACACCCTTATATATTCCTTGTACCAAACTCTTTTCCTTATATAGAACATCAGGCATATTACTACTACTCCAATCTTAAGAACAATATCCTCTCCATCTTCTTCTTACTCTGCTAGTCTGTCGGGTTGGCTACACTCATCAGCCAGGGATTCCATATTTTTTTAAATTCTTTTAAATTTCCTGCCCTTGTGAACACTGTCCTTTCTTTTCCTATTGTTTCCGAGACTTCTCTACGCCAGTCCGCAACCGAAGGGGGTTTCTCAGCTTGCCATCTCTTAGTTATTCCCTTTCTTGCCTGATATAGGCATCTCCGCACTGCTTTTATTTTGTCTCTCCCATCACCCAAGTCCCCACCCACCCCCAAAATACATAACTTTGGGTCTAGTTTAAGACTCAGCTTGAGAAACCTGTTTATATCCTCAATCACTTCTACCCAATAACGGGCTAGTTTAGGGCATTTCCATATCATATGTAACAAATCTCCATTCATTTGGCATCTCGGACATTGGGGATCTACTCTTCTCCCCCATTTAAACAATTTTTGGGGGGTATAGTATGCCCTATGCAGTAACATTAGGTGTGAAAATTTCTGAGCTGGCGAGACTGAGACCTGGTGGCTCCCCTTCAACACCTCCCTCCACTGGGCATCCGATATTGTCCCCAGATCTCTTTCCCACTTCCCCCTACACTTAAGTTTATTTGATCCTTCTCTGCTATTTCTGAAGATATGCTGGTAAAGTTCCGCTATTAATCCTCTTGACCCCTCAAAACTCTCTATCATCCGGGGGATGGGTGATTGGCTCCATTTCGGACCTTGTTCCCCGTACTGAGCCTGCAGTGCATGCCTAATTTGGATATACCCAAAATATGACTGCTTTGGGACAGCAAACTCCTCTTCTAGGGAGGCAAAGGATTTCAAAGTATTGCCATTATATAATTGTTCTAGTTTAATTATCCCCCTTGCCTCCCATGACTTAATTTTTCCTATCTTTATTAATTCTTGAAGACGTTTGTTATCCCAAAGAGGCATATCTCTCACAATTCCCTCCATACCTTTCAGGCTTTTAATGTTTTTCCAAACTTTTAGCATTAATTTGACTGTGGGGGTCTTATATGCGAACGAATTTGCCTCCAATACCTCCAGCACACGTCTATGGGGTGCACCTGCAGTCATTATACCAAGATTATTATTGCCCATAGATCCACCGCCTGTCCTTAGGTGTTGCAGTTGGGCTGCCAAAAAATAGCAGCGTGGATGCGGGACCGCCATGCCCCCCTCACCTATTGCAAGCTGTAGGGTCTGTAGACTTATCCTTGAATGCCCCCCCCTCCACACAAGCCCTCTAAACAGCATATCTATTTTTTTGAGCCATCTGCCACCTATCCAAACTGGTGAATTCTGTAAGATGTACAATAGTTGGGGCATCCACAGCATTTTAACCAGGTTGCATCTTCCAGCTGCCGACAAAGAGAGACCTTTCCATATATCAACCTTTTTTTTAAATTTCTCCAATAATGGGGCCATGTTATTATTTAAAAAGTGGTCTGGATCCCTTGTTACCTGGATTCCTAAATATTTGGTTTTCTCCACTATTTTTAATGGGGTTTTTTCCAGGAAGGTGCCTTGTTTGATGGGGTCTATTGGCAGCAGGACCGATTTTTCCCAATTTATAGTGAGGCCCGAGACCTCCCCGAAGTCTGCAAAGACACCCATCACCTGCCTTAGTGACCCTTCCGTGTTCCCCAGGAAAATAAGGACATCGTCCGCATATAACGCGATCTTCTCCTCCCTGGTCCTTCTCTGAAACCCCTCTACCATCCTGTTTTGTCTTACCGCAGCGGCCACTGGTTCCATAGCTAGGGCAAAGATCAGGGGTGAAAGGGGACACCCCTGTCTTGTCCCTCTCTCCAACTGAAACTTGCTAGAGAGTATATTGTTAGTTCTAACCCTAGCTATGGGGTAGCTATATAGGATTTTCACCCACCTCCTGAATGAGGGTCCGAAACCGTACACCTTCAGAACCTGCCAGATAAATCCCCATTCAAGGCTATCAAAAGCTTTCCCTACATCCAACATCATGATAGCTCTAGAACCCATATTCTCTGTTGGGATCTGCAGGTTCAAAAATAGCCTCCTTATATTCTCGCTTGTTGACCTTTGGGGGATGAAACCTGTTTGATCCGGTTGAACTAAGCTATGAATTATCCTTTGAAGCCTGGTGGCCAAAATTTTTGCCAGGATTTTTACATCTGAGCACAACAGGGAAATAGGCCTGTATGATCCAGGTTCCAAAGGATCCTTCCCCTCCTTTGGTATCATTACAATTGTGGCCTCCGTCATTGAATCGGGCAGCCTTCCTTCCTGGTATGCCCCCTCAAGCACATTGAGAAGTTCCGGTATCAATATCTCCCCATATTTTTTGTATATCTCTGCCGGAAGACCATCCGGACCTGGAGATTTCTGGTTAGTCAGTTGTTTTACGGCAGCTTTAACCTCTTCTAATGAGATTGGGGCCTCTAGGGTCTCAATCTCCAGCTCAGACAGGGAGGGCAGTTCTATTTTCCTAAAGAATCTTTCCATTATCTCTCCTGTCACTGGCCCCTGGGATTTATATAGTTCTTCATAGTATTTCTTGAATATTTCATTTATTTTATCTGGTTGATATATAATTTCATCTTCCCTATTACTAATGGCAGGAATTATTGGGGGGGGGGGGCATCCACTTTAGCAATATGGGCTAATATCTTCCCTACTCTTTCCCCCTCTCCAAACATTATATGTTTTTGGAATGCTCTTTTATTTTAGGCTTTCCTAGACATTACCTCTTTATATATTGATTGCTTATTTTCCCACCTTTGATATTTTTCCGGGGATGGATTTTCCACTAGCTCCCTTTCTGCTACCAGGATCTCATCTCTAGCCTTCTCTTCCACAGCCTTTGATGCTCTCTTTACTCTTGATATCTGCTGGATCAATATTCCCCTCATGTATGCCTTCAACGCATCCCACATCACCCCTCTTGCCACTGAGCCCTCGTTTAACATTATAAATTTGGATTATTTTTAAATGATTTTCTAGTGATCTCCATCATTTTTTTTTTTTTTTTGGTGTATCAAGTTTCCACAACAACATTATTATCTTTTATTTTTAAAGCTCAAGGAGGTTGATGTTAGTGTCCCTTGTTAATTAGACATTGTATTTTTGAAATGTACCTGCCTACTCACAAACAAACGGTCCTATTTGAAGAAAAATACATTGGCAAGTATTTTCATATAAAAAAAACATTTATTCTGGCTCATAACAACAAAATAAAGAGGAAGGCAACGCTAGAGAAACTATTTGAATTTGCAAAGCCTTTGGCTCCCAGGGCAGACACCAACTCTTTGTAAATTAAAATTGGTAGCCCGAGAAGTCCATATAATAACAATCTGGTCCTGGACTCCCAGAGATCATGAACAGCAGCAGATGACATATATGTCCCCAGGCTGTGGTACTACAACAGCCTGCGTCTTCTGTCAGACCAGACTGAACCCAGGCCATCACTTTCTTGTCTTCATTGCAGCCTTCCCTCCACGCTTCCCTGCAGCCTTCCTTGGAGGCTGTGGCTCTGGAGGTAGACTTGTGGCAGAAGGAGGAGGAAGAGGATGGGCACATAAGTGTATGTCATCGGTCATTTGGCCCCTCAAGCCCTTGTGAATGGCCTCAACAAAAAGTTTTTTACAGTTGTGGCGTTGGCCCTCCTCCATTTGCAGCAATTTGGAAGCTATATAGTAGCCATAGGCCTCTTCAGCGTCGGGGGGGGTTTCAGGGCTGCATTAGCCTCCTTAATGAGGCCCAGTGCTGCCTCCTCCACGTTACTCCCCTTCCTGGCCCTTTTTGTTGGAAGGCGGAGGGGAGGCACCTGGGATTGGGTTACTACTACTGGGCCTGGCCACCTCTTGGCTGCCACTTACCCCCGCCAGATCCTGGCTGACACTTACCCCCGCCTCCTCCTGTGTGCCACATTCCAGAGCCTCGTCCTGGCTTAGGTCTTCCTGTGTATGAAAAAGTTTTTGGTTCATCGATCACACACAATTTGCAGTTCATGACTGTTGCAAATTGAATGTTAATAAATAGAAAAGACTATCATTCTGACCCCAGCATTTTTCATTCTTGTCCCAATCATTTTTGGCCCCTACTATCTATTGATATGTCAAACACTTTTTGTTCAATCATTCATTTGTTATCAATAATAACATCTAGTTAACAACAATAATTTTAGGACAATAAATATGTAAAAAAAAATACTATACCTGGCTCCAGCTGGGCTCCTCTACTTCTTCCAGGATGGAAGGCCCAGGTTGGTCCTCAGAAGCCTCAGCTGGGATTGAGGGAAGGGTTGAGGGAAGGCTGGATGGAAGTGTAGAAAGTGATTCCCTGGCTTCCATCTGGTCTTCCAGAAACCGCATCCTGTTGTAGTACCACAGACTGGGTACATACACATCCTCTGCTGCTGCTCCTGACCTCATGGAAGCCTGGATCTTATTAAGCTCCTTCCTATACATGCTTCTCAAGCTACCAATTTTCCTCTCCACAAACTCGATGTCTGCGCTGGGGACCTGCGTCTTCACAAATTGCAGCAGTTTCTCCAGCGATACCTTCCTTGCTGGTTTGTTGTGATATAAGGGGTTTTTAACCTCCCACAAGTTTCTCATATGCCTGTATTTGTCAATGAACTGGCCCATGAAATCCGGGTCTTGAATTGTTTCATCTTTGCTGAAAGACCAAACACAAGACAAAAACACAAAATATCAGGCTAAATTCTTTTATTTTAAGGAGTATTTAAAGACAAAAGTATAAGGTCCACTTATCAGATTCTCCCCCCCCCCTCTGATGGCCCATTGAAAAAATTTTAGGGGGGAGATGTTTTGGACAGGTAACCTTCTCCACTTCATTGAGAGCTGAATGCATAAATAATGTGTGTTACTTTGGCCAACCCCTCC
Organism: Aquarana catesbeiana; assembly: GCF_042186555.1. Classification (NCBI taxonomy): domain Eukaryota; kingdom Metazoa; phylum Chordata; class Amphibia; order Anura; family Ranidae; genus Aquarana; species Aquarana catesbeiana. Next base: position 603,757,275 of record NC_133327.1, on the reverse strand, counting down.
TTACTTACACTATTGGCAGCCCACTGGACAGGTGAAAAGTGTCATAATACTAAAATAAAAATACACACTGTACAAATTGAAGCACATTTTTACATTCGCCAATTACCTATCAAGATAATAATAGGAGAACAAAACTTTAAACAGTACAATTTGAAAGTATTCAGGCAGGCCCTTTCACTACATGCTTTGGTGAATTAATCCATAAATCTAACCACAAAAGAGGTAGGTATAGTGTGTATGGGTTTGGCAAAGTCAGCAGATAGAGGATTGGTATCAGTTGACTTAGTGTTTGGGGGGAGGGAGGGTTCCAAATGATTTTGGGACCCCAAAAAAAGCCTCTGACACTCTGCCTGAATTTAAGCACACAAATAACATTTTGTACACATTTTAGGGGGTGTTTAGGGTAAAGCACTACTATGGAGCTGACTAAATACATTGTTAAGTGATTAGGCTAGCTGTATAAGGGCTCAGGATATCATGCTGGGGAGGTTAGTGAAGGCAAATATGCATGAAGAACATAAATGGAGCATCAAAAAAATCCAGCATGCATGAGGACAAAGGAGACATTCACAGCATATTACAATCATAGTAATTATGGAATGATGAAATAAATACAATACATTAGAAAACATTAAATACATAGAATGCGATGTTAAAGGAGAAAACTTACCCTAATATAGTCCTTCTGCGGGACCTGAATTATAGCAGAACAGGTCTCTGGAATAATGATCCCCAGAGCCTGGGGGGAGATGCCTGTAGAGAACTTGAGGTCCTGCAGACTTCTCCCTGTCACCAAGTAACGCAATGTGGCGACTAGCCTCTGCTCCGGAGTGATGGCTTGCCACATGCAGGTGTCCTGCTTCGTAATATAAGGGGACAGCAAAGCCAACAGACGGTGAAAAATGGGGTCCGTCATCCGGAGATAATTCCTGAAATCATCAGGATTATTCTCCTGGATCTCACGCAGCAAAGGCATATGAGAGAATTGGTCACGCTGGAGCAACCAATTCTTGGTCCATGAACTCCTCCACACCCTGTTCATGGACTGGGCTTGGGTCAAAGTAAGAACCCCAACACCAAGCCTCTGCACAGCACGAACTCTACGACGAGTATGTAACCGCAACATGGCTTCAAAACGGTCAGCTGGTCAGAACGAACTTAACAGAACGCACTGAAGAACAGCAAAGGCCTGTGAAGAGCGTGCTGAAAATCAGAAACGAGCGGACAAGAACGCACTGGAAAACAGATACGAACTGACTACACGCACTGAAAAACAGATACAAACCCACAAGCACAAACTGAAGAGCAGTAACGGACTGAAAAGCACGAAAGCTGAAAAGCGCAAATCATCTCTCACCAAACTTCTACTAACACGACATAAACACGAGATTAGCAGAAGGAGCCCAAAGAGTGGCGCACTGGCTATTAAACTTCCTTTTTCTAGTCCCATCGTACGTATTGTATGTCACTGCGTTCTTGACGGTCGGAATTTGGTGTGACCGTGTCAATGCAAGACAAGCTTGAGCGGAATCCCGTCGGAAAAGCCATCATACCTTTTTCCGAACAAAATCCCGATCATGTGTACGTGCCATAAGTGTTCCCTACTGGCTGCAGAGAAAATTCAGGTCTCCTGCCCCACCAGGTAAAGCTGTGTTGTGTACATCTCAAAACTGGATAGAGAGAAATTAATTTGACAGGTAATAGAGCCACCTTTTATGTATTTTGTCCGTGTATTCAGCTGTGTTTTTAGACTCCACCATTCTGAGTCAAAGAAGAATCCAAAGGCATGGCACTTTCCACCCTGGAAAAGGCCCAAATAAGGGGTACATACTCCTAAAATAATATCAAATCAAATTATGCCATTATACTGGCTTATACAAATATGGAGTTAAATAGATTTTATCAGATAGTGAGTCCAGCAATGTGAAAGGGAAGAGATACAAATATATATTACTCATGCTACAGGTTTTTCCGATGGAGACAGACCCTGGCTAGGGGCTCTATGACAAGAGGGCAATCACATGTAAAAAAATAACAAAAATGTCAATAAAGTAGGGCACAGGTTACAGCCAAACTTCAGAAAAACAACTACTTACAAAAATGGCATACATATATGGGGCTATGTTGCTTGCCACAGCTCTCCCACGCAGCACAGCCCTGTCTGGTAGGGCAGGAGACCTGTTTTCCTATACTGCGGTTAAGTTACTCTTTCAGGTCTGGTCTCTCCCCTGGCCTTTTGCTCAGCAATGAAAAGAGAAGCAGTAGACTGATGAGCTCATCACTCTGTCACTCTGCTTTCTTCCCTAATCAGCCTGTCCCTAGTTAGCTCTTGAGCACTGAAGAGTAACGACATCAGATTTGATTTAAAAAACAGAGTAGGATTAAGTGCTAAGGAGCCGGGTGGACCAACGAGCATTAAAAGCAGCTCTATAAACCTCTTGAGAGTGGAAGCAAAGTAATACAAACCAAGAACAAAAATGAAAACAGCGCACTGAAACTGAGCAATAGTTAGTAGCCAATGATGTAGGAAAATCTTGATCTAGAAGAGGTTAAAAACAATGCAATGCTGTCCAATATTGAAGAATAAAATAGGTCTTTAATAGTTACAAAAGTGTAAAAATATATATAACAATTGCCATATAATGGTATATGCTCATTCTTTCTCACCGGACACATGGTAATATCTCCTGGTGGGATGTGGAGAACGCAGTGTGCTTGTAGATTGCCTATTCAATGGTCCCAGAGTGAGCACCAAGGTAGCGCTAGAAATTGACCTGCAAGGTAACCGACAGGTAACCAACAGTATGGTCACTCTCTAGGGCCGCGATGTCCGCAACTGGAAGTGATGTTCCCACTGGGCCGGATGTAATGTCCATGGAACCATGTAGATGGTGGCTGAGAAGATCCAAAAAAAGCCAACCTATAGAGCAGCCATACTGTTGGTTACCTTGCGGACCGAGAAGGAAGGGAAGCACAACCCGACAAACCACATCCATAGAAATGCAAAGAAGGTCCTCCGTGGCTTTACAATTATACAAACACTGTATAACATAAATTAATTCAATTATTAATAAAGAAAGAGACAAAAAAAAATAATATATGATCTATACATTACAGAAAATAATGATGTTACGTCAACGGCCCTAAATTATTTAGGAACCAATTAGAGGTTTAAAAGATTGTTAGGGATTCAAAAGGGTGTTTGGGAGGGGGTTCAAAGGCATAGCTCAATTTTTCATTCAAGTCTGGTTTATTGCAGGTTTTCAAGGTGTATATCTACCTACATTCTTTCAATAAGAATGAAGTGTCAAAGTCCCCTCCTCTTGGGTGGGGGTGAATTCTTTCAAGTGTAACAAAACACAAACCCTGCAATCTGTAATCATGTTTCATCACAAAGTGTCTAACAACTGAACTTAACAGATCCCCTCCCTACCTATATTGGTCAGTGTTATACAATTGTTTTTTCACGTTTATTCTTGGATAATATCATTGTTTTCTTTTTTTCTTCTCAACTGCTATTTTCAAACATTTATACTGAGGAAGCAATTACAGCAAAATGTGTAGATTCACATGCTTGTACCATTTATTCAGTGTCTGTCACACCTTATGTCCATATTGCAATTTTTAACTAATGGTGGTTTTAGTGATATACAAATAAACTGAGGATTTTATAAGAGTTGGTTTTTCTTCATTTTTTTTCTCATTTGTTTGGCACATTCAAAGTCACTTGGATTAAGGGTTACCTTTCCTTGTTTGGTATGGTCCCTCACTCTGCAGGGATTAAAAACAATTTTATTGTTCTTAGGAATGGTGTCACAATGAGATGCTATTTATAATCATGCTGGGTTCACAGTGTCTCTTGCTATGTGCTATATGCCTTGAATGTAGCATTCACTGCACATGCACTGGTAGGCAGAATGAATATGAAAACACTGCAGGAAACAACTTTGTTATGTTTCATTAAAGAGGTAGTAAAGGCTTTTTTCGGATTTATACCTGCAGGTAAGTCTATAATAAGGCTTACCTGTAGGTACAGTAAATATCGCCTAAACGTGCACCGTTTAGGAGATGTTTACTTTAGAGGTGCATGTGTACTTTTTTTGTCGTCAGGACAGGAAATGAAGTCAAATACACAAGTCTAGTATAAAGCCTAGTACACATGATGAGATTATTGGACGAAAGATTGTCCGTGTTTTTTTTATGCATGCTAATCCCATATTAAAGATTAATAGATTACTAAAGTATGAAAATTCTTGTATGACAGAATAAAAATTTGAAAGTGGTGTAATGTATTGTATTTGTATTGTATTTTTGGATGAAAATTTTATGATCATGTATCGTACGAGAAAAATTTTCGTGTTTGTCCCTTCAGATAATTTTGAACGAAAGCCATGTGCTAACAATCAGATTATCGTACTTTCGCTTCCAAAGTGGTATTTTTTTGTACGAAGATAATTATGGCCATTATACAAATGGAGAACACTCGAAGCTACAGAAACACATGCCAATGTTTCACCCCAACATCCATGTGACCTACAGTTGTTTAAGGTGATCGATATTCTAAGATAGTTACTCAAGAAAAAATATTGGAACTTTTTTTTAGTGAAAAACAATCATTTTGAATGACAATTACAAAATCAGGGCTTGCAAATGCTGTTAATAATGTATATTGAAAATATTTCAATAAGGCCGGTTTCACCCTGTCACTCTACGGTTGAAATGGCTGTAGAAATTTAGCAAACAACTGGAAACTATTTAAATGATCTTAACCTTGATTGGAAAGAAAGGGAAATGCAATTTCTAGTTCTGTACTTCCATGTTATTTTTCACTATCAGCACAAAATAAAATTTCACTTTGTGACCTAAAGTTCATTTCTGCAAAATGCCTTGAGAATTGCATTGAGGATATACATTTTGAAGTGCATTTTTATTTCACAGACTATGGACAGTAGGGCAACTACCATGTATGTAAACACAGCTTCAGTTTGATCAGGAAAATGTGGATCTGTAGTGAAATTATTCTTTCATCAAAAAGCAATCACATAGCAATTTGATTACATATGAAGGAGCGTTGACACATTGTGGAAATGCATTCAAAATGATTTTGTTTAGGCTCCCAAGACTTGGTTATATTACTTCAACACATGCAACGCAAGGATTTTAGGAACAACCAGATGATGGATAATATTGTACGACATGAGTGCTAAAAACATACATTAACATACCAAATTCTAGCCAAAACATAAATGAATTTTAGAGAAGTAAATTTCACCATTCATTACCTGTGTGCGTTGCCACCAATCCATCAGCAGATCATTGTACCAGTGTTCTTTTGTCGTACAAATTGACAAGCACAATACAATCTATAAAACAGAGGTACAAATTGGAGAATTTAAAACACAACTAAAAAATTTTTAATGTAATAAGTGTTTGTCAAAGGGGAATCCCAGTCCAAAAAAACTATTATATACAGTATGTAGTTATTATAGTTATATAGTTATGACAATTTAAAGGCAGATTACATACTAGGACCAATCATTGGTCTAATTTTGCTGCTACCAAAGCGATTCCTGCAGGTTTGCAAGAATAGAAATGTCTATTGAGAAATGTCATAATTTTCCCCTCTTTTCCTCCTTTACTTTCTTCTACTTCACCCCTCCCCCACCCCTCTCCACGTCCCCCATTCCCATTCCATTAATCCATCCTGGGTTTTCCTGATCAGCTAATCGTTTTATATTTACATAGCAGTAAACATGCACTACTAATCATTCTCTAGCTATCTCTCTAGGAATTTTTTCTTTCCCTAACACTATATAGAATTGCCTGATGGTTTTAAAAAACACTTTGCTATCTTCTTAAAATTCGTATATACTATATACAGTATGTATTTAATTTTATGAGGTTACTAATATATTTCTCTGTGTAGAGTATTTATTTATTTTGCCCTCCACTTTTTCATTAACTGTTTATTATCTCACTTTTTTCTTGTTTTCACTTTTTTGTTTTCACTTTTTGTTTATTTTTCTTTTGTGTCGTTGCTATTTACATTTTTATTATGATTGTTATTTTTTTTATTCTGTTATAATTTTATGTCCTTATTAATTTCTATATCCTCTCAGATATTTACAATTTTTCTCCAAGTCCTTCACTTTTCATACAATTTTTTTTCACACTTGGGTTACTTTTCATTTTTTATTTTACTTATATTTCTATTCTTTCATTTATTATTTTTTATGATTTCCATCTATCATTATTGTTCATTAGTCTTTATTTCATTTTTCTCCACCCCTTACATTTTATTTTTTATTTTTTTCTTCATCGCCTCTTTAAACACTTAAGCCCCAGACCATTTGGCTGGCCAAAGACCAGATCACTTTTTGCGATTCAGCACTGCGTTGGTTTAACTGACAATTGCGCGGTCGTGCGACATGGCTCCCAAACAAAATTGACATCTTTTTTTCCCAACAAATAGAGCTTTCTTTTGGTGGTATTTGATCACCTCTGCGGTTTTTATTTTTTGCGCTATAAACAAAAAAAGAACAATTTTGAAAAAAAAGCATTATTTTTTCATTTTGCGATCATAAATATCCCCAAAAAAATATATAAAAAAAACATTTTTTTTCCTCAGTTTAGGCCGATACGTATTCTTCTACATTTTTCTGGTAAAAAAAAATCGCAATAATCGTTTATTGATTGGTTTGCGCAAAAGTTATAGCGTCTACAAAATAGGGGATAGTTTTATGGCATTTTTATTAATATATTTTTTTTTTTACTAGTAATGGTGGCGATCATCAATTTTTATCATGACTGCGATATTATGGCAGACAGATCGGACACTTTTGGTGCTATTTTGGGACCATTCACATTTATACAGTGATCAGTGTGATTTAAAATGCATTGAATACTGTGCAAATGTGACTGACAGTGAAGGGGTTAACCAGGAGGGGGCACTGCAGGGGTTAAGTGTGTCCTAGGGATATATTCTAACTGTGGGGGGGATGGGCTACCTGTGACATGACACTGATCAATGCTCCTGATTACATGGAGCTGTGATCAGTGTCCTGTCACTAGGCAGAATGGGGAAATGCTTGTTTACATCAGCATTCCCCGTTCTTCCTCTCTGTGAGACGATCGTGGGTATCCCCGCGGACATCGAGTCCGCGGGACCCGCGATCACAATCACGGAGATCACGGCAGGGTCGCGCCGCCGGCGGCATGCACACGACCACACGGTGGCAAATTTAAAGGGACGTACCTGTACACCCATTTGCCCGTGCGTGCCATTCTGACAACGTATATGTACATGCGGCGGTTGGCAAATGGTTAATTTTGTCTTTGTTCTTTATTCACTTTGTCACTTCACTTTGTTTGAGTACATAGATTTTGTTCACCTGTTCTGCTTGTGCTGTTTTGGTGGCCAATGATGGCCATTCTCCCTATATGGATCCAGGTTTTCCAACCTATCCTTAAGCCCTGGTGGGTGCACTGGGTGGGTGAAACATGCCATGGGGCATGGCCTGTTGGCGGAGACTTGCAGGCTGAAGCCGATTTGGCTTACTATATTGTAAGCCTGTCACACAGGCTTTTGCTGGCAACTACAAGGAGACGATTCAGCACACATTACACAACATGGTCCACTGTTGTATAGAAACACAAGAATTGCGCTAAATTAAATAAATAGACAATAAATGAATTGGAAACAGTGAATAAATGAGTAATCATTCCAAAAAAACAAGTAATAAATAGACTTGAATGCGTGTACAAAACAAATTATATACGATATATAATAAAGTCTCTGTGAATAATAGCATCAAATATTATCTACCCGTGCAAAACATAAACGTCCACATAAGACGATCTTGATCCACTATGTGATAAAGAGGATGTGATCCACCACCGGTATAGAAGGGGTTACCCCTTACCAAAAAGACATGATCTCCCACCACAGAGGATCATGAAAAGCATAACAGCTGTGACTCTAAGATTGACATCCATTCTGGTCTGCTGCTGGGTCCTCGGATCATCGCATAGTGTGGACAGGCTCATGGGAGATGTATACCATGTAACAAAGATATGGAAACTCTGATAGTGTAAAACCTTTTAAATTTATTAAGTCGCATAGAAAGAAAACACACTTACAAAAGACGCTTCATAAGATAAGCCTTAAACCCGGTATGTCGGCCGTACAAACTCGGACAGACCCATCCTACTGGAAATGCGAGCAGTGACTGGAGGTGACATCAGCGCGTCATCCTGCTCCGCCCTATGTGTTTTGTAATACAATTACGTCATCCAGGGGCATAGACGGCGCACTGCATCACCTCCCTCAATACCATAACAACATAACCAAGCCTCGCTTTGAGCCACGGTCCATCAATAGACTAACCACAACCATTAGAGTGGACCGCAAGGCCAAGAAACAATTGACTTTCCATAAAATTGAGATCAAAATAATAATCTAAAATAAACAATAAAAATTGTATAAAAATGAAGGAAAAGAACTTCCACATCACAAGAATATCATACGAATGTCACCAATCCATATGAATAAAAATCAGATAGAACACTGGTATAAACACATCTGCTGAAATTGAAAGCGGAAATGTAAAAAATCTCTGTCCTGGTGACTCACACAGAAACTAGATGGGCTGGCATACAGTGGGCCGATAAATAATAGATAAAAGATTAAATGCTGATTATCCAATGGCACACAATAAGCATTCATCCTATCCGCTATCCACAGCAAAAATAAAAATAAAAATAAAGATAAATAAAAATGCTATGTTGGGAGATTATCACTGCCCCACCCGTGATGGGTATGTTATTAGTCCCAACAACGGATCAAAATGGAACCCTCTACTGTAATAAATGTAATTAAATACTCAGATGATTCTGAATAGATAATACTGCCCACTATTCAAACAGATCTAAAAAAATCAAAAAGTTTTAATGGTTTTAAAAACCGGAAATAAGATTAATCTAACTATGGGGCTACTAGTGTGATGATAAATACTGACATCTAGTGGATCACCACCAGAATACACATCAAAAAATTATTTATAGTAAACCAAAAATCAAAAAATTAAACAGAGTACAACTTCAAAATTAGAAATAAAATAAGAGGCTGAAAAGGGACTTCTACACTTAATTTAGATATATAAATAAGTGTTAGAAATGAGCATACTGCTGATTCTAATGGCTAACCAAAACTACGTGTTTTCCATCGGTACTTGATGGTCTCACTCAGCAAAAATGTTAATTTGTAAACTGTTTATATAGAACCCAACGATAAATTAAATTAGGTTGGCCCACATTTATCTTAGCTAATACACCCAGAAAGAACAAATGTATGTAAACCCTGGGGTTACTCCGAAAAACTAGTATAGTGACATCCAATAGATCACAAAAAAATTGTGACAAAACAATTTGATATTGTGATATCTGAAAACATAAAAATAAAAAATTGTATAAAAAGGTATAAAAAAGGGGAACACCCTTCCTTGGGTGTAAGAATGGAATAAGTAGATCCAATAGATATAAATTTAATTGAAATACAATATAATAAATGTGTTTATGTCTCTGATGGATGGCCTTCGTTTTGAGCCTCTATCCATCAGAGACGTAAACACATTTATTATATTGTATTTCAATTAAATTTATATCTATTGGATCCACCTATTTCATTCTTACACCCAAGGAAGGGTGTTCCCCTTTTTTATACCTTTTTATCCAATTTTTTATTTTTATGTTTTCAGATATCACAATATCAAATTGTTGGGTCACAATTTTTTTGTGATCTATTGGATGTCACTATACTAGTTTTTCGGAGTAACCCCAGGGTTAAGATACATTTGTTCTTTCTGGGTGTATTAGCTAAGATAAATGTGGGTCAACCTAATTTAATTTATCGTTGGGTTCTATATAAACAGTTTACAAATTAACATTTTTGCTGAGTGAGACCATCAGGTACCGATGGAGAACACGTAGTTTTGGTTAGCCATTAGAATCAGCAATATGCTAATTTCTAACACTTATTTATATATCTAAATTAAGTGCAGAAGTCCCTTTTCAGCCTCTTATTTTATTTCTAATTTTGAGGTTGTACTCTATTTAATTTTTGATTTTTAGTTTACTATAAATAATTTTTTGCTGTGAATTCTGGTGGTGATCCACTAGATGTCAGTATTCATCATCACACTAGTAGCCCCATAGTTAGATTAATCTAATTTCCGGTTTTTAAAACCGTTAAAACTTTTTGATTTTTTAGAGCAAGAGGTTTGAATAGTGGGCAGTATTATCTATTCGGAATCATCTGAGTATTTAATTACATTTATTACAATAGAGGGTTCCATTTTGATCCGTTGTTGGGACTAATAACATATCCGTCACGGGTGGGACGGTGATAATCTCCCAACATAGCATTTTTATTTATCTTTATTTTTATTTTTGCTGTGGATAGCAGATAGGATGAATGCTTATTGTGTGCCATTGGATAATCAGCATTTAATCTTTTATCTATTGTTTATCGGCCCACTGTATGCCAGCCCATCTAGTTTCTGTGTAAGTCACTAGGACAGAGATTTTTTTACATTTCTGCTTTCAATTTCAGCAGATGTGTTTATACCAGTGTTCTATCTGGTTTTTATCCATATGGATTGGTGACGTTCGTATGATATTCTTGTGATGTGGAAGTTCTTTTCCTTCGTTTTTATACAATTTTTATTGTTTATTTTAGTTTATTATTTTAATCTCAATTTTATGGAAAGTCAATTGTTTCCTGGCCTTGAGGTCCACTCTAATGGTTGCGGTTAGTCTATTGATGGACTCAAGCAAGGCTTGGTTACGTTGTTATGGTATTTAGGGAGGTGACGCAGTGCGCCGCCCGTGCCCCTAGATGACGTCATTTTATTACGAAACGCGTAGGGTGGAGCAGGATGACGCGCTGACGTCACTTCCAGTCACTACTCGCATTTCCAGTAGGACGGGTCTGTCCGCATTTGTACGGCCGACATACCGGATTTAAGGCTTATCTTATGAAGCGTCTTTTGTAAGTGTGTTTTCTTTCTATGCGACTTAATAAATTTAAAAGGTTTTACACTATCGGAGTTTCCATATCTTTGTTACATGGTATACATCTTCCATGAGCCAGTCCACACTATGCGATGATCTGAGGACCCAGCAGCAGACCAGTACGGATGTCAATCTTAGAGTCACAGCTGTTATGCTTTTCATGATCCTCTGTGGTGGGGGATCATGTCTTTTTGGTAAGGAGTAACCCCTTCTATACCGGTGGTGGATCACATCCTTTTTATCACATAGTGGATCAAGATCGTCTTATGTGGACGTTTTTGTTTTGCATGGGTGGATAATATTTGATGCTATTATTCACAGAGACTTTATTATATATCGTATATAATTTGTTTTATACATGCATTCAAGTCTATTTATTACTTGTTTTTTTGGAATGATTACTCATTTATTCATTATTTCCAATTCATTTATTGTCTATTTCTTTAATTTAGCGTGATTCTTGTGTTTTTATATTTGAGTAATATATGGGTGTCATATAATTAGAGTTGCTGCTTTTCACATTCACATTTATATTTGTTTGGGCTTATTTTTTATTTTTCACGTTTGAGTTATTTATCCATATACAGTGGGGACAGAAAGTATTCAGACCCCCTTAAATTTTTCACTCTTTGTTATATTACAGCCATTTGCTAAAATCATTTAGGTTCATTTTTTTTCCTCATTAATGTACACACAGCACCCCATATTGACAGAAAAACACAGAATTATTGACATTTTTTGCAGATTTATTAAAAAAGAAAAACTGAAATATCACATGGTCCTAAGTATTCAGACCCTTTTCTCAGTATTTAGTAGAGGCACCCTTTTGACTTAATACAGCCATGAGTCTTTTTTGGTAAAGATGCAACAAGTTTTTCACACCTGGATTTGGGGATCCTCTGCCATTCCTCCTTGCAGATCCTCTCCAGTTCTGTCAGGTTGGATGGTAAACGTTGGTGGACAGCCATTTTTAGGTCTCTCCAGAGATGCTCAATTGGGTTTAAGTCAGGGCTCTGGATGGGCCATTCAAGAACAGTCACGGAGTTGTTGTGAAGCCACTCCTTCGTTATTTTAGCTGTGTGCTTAGGGTCATTGTCTTGTTGGAAGGTAAACCTTCGGTCCAGTCTGAGGTCCTGAGCACTCTGGAGAAGGTTTTCGTTCAGGATATCCCTGTACATGGCCGCATTCATCTTTCCCTCGATTGCAACCAGTCGTTCTGTCCCTGCAGCTGAAAAACACCCCCACAGCATGATGCTGCTACCACCATGCTTCACTGTTGGGACTGGTGATGAGCGGTGCCTGGTTTTCTCCAACTATACCGCTCAGAATTAAGGCCAAAAAGTTCTATCTTGGTCTCATCAGACCAGAGAATCTTATTTCTCACCATATTGGAGTCCTTCAGGTGTTTTTAGCAAACTCCATGCAGGCTTTTATGTGTCTTGCATTGAGGAGAGGCTTCCGTTGGGCCACTCTGCCATAAAGCCCCGACTGGTGGAGGGCTGCAGTGAACATTGACTTTTTACAACTTTCTCCCATCTCCTGATTGCATCTCTGGAGCTCAGCCACAGTGATCTTTGGGTTCTTCTTTACCTCTCTCACCAAGGCTCTTCTCTCCCGATAGCTCAGTTTGGCCAGACGGCCAGCTCTAGGAAGGGTTCTGGTCGTCCCAAACATCTTCCATTTAGGGATTATGGAGGCCACTGTGCTCTTAGGAACCTTATGTGCAGCAGAATTTTTTTTTGTAACCTTGGCCAGATCTGTGCCTTGCCACAATTCTGTCTCTGAGCTCTTCAGGCAGTTCTTTTGACCTCATGATTCTCATTTGCTCTGACATGCACTGTGAGCTGTAAGGTCTTATATTGACAGGTATGTGGCTTTCCTAATCAAGTCCAATCAGTATAATCAAACACAGCTGGAGTCAAATGAAGGTGTAGAACCATCTCAAGGATGATCCGAAGAAATGGACAGCACCTAAGTTAAATATATGAGTGTCACAGCAAAGGGTCTGAATACTTAGGACCATGTGATATTTCAGTTTTTCTTTTTAATAAATCTGCAAAAATGTCAACAATTTTGTGTTTTTCTGTCAATATGGGGTGCTTTGTGTACATTAATGAGGAAAAAAATGAACTTAAATGATTTTAGCAAATGGCTGCAATATAACAAAGAGTAAAAAATGTAGGGGGGTCTGAATACTTTCTGCCCCCACTGTATTTTAGCGCAGTTTTTTTTCCCCACTGTTGCCCCTTCTAAAACTGACACTTCAAAAAAAAAATCATGCAGCTATCACTGAAGCAAACCGGATGTCGATTAGTGGGGTGGATGTAGACAGGAGTGATTGCAGAGAGACTGCAGAAGATCAGCGACACTGAGATGCAACAAAGGATGTAAAAAAGGCGAAAATAGTATTTCATTAAAAAATGACAACTGTTTATAATACACGGTGCTTTAGAAAATGATCAAATGTGAGTTCGTTCACATCTTCTTTAACAAAAAGCCTTCAGACCTCCTAATATGATCTACTTTTTTTTAGTGGCTGCTGTGAACGCTACTGTGCACAAAGTGCAGTGACAATAAGTTTAGTGAGCTATACAACAGCTATTACTGTACACATAAAGAGTCATGACAGGCAAGATACAAAACAATTCTCCTGCGCTTGGGTGCTGGGTCTATACTTGTGTGGTGCAATCAACCCTTTTTATTGTATGGAATGTCACTGGTCTTGCTGTCCCCCTCAGAACAATGGGTGTCCTTAGAGCTGAAACAAATAAAAAAGAAGGGAGGGCGCACTGAACTTGTGCATTACCAAAAGTAATAATTTTAATAAAGGTAAACAGCATTGATTATACTCACATACAAATGTGGTATACAAGCTTATCAACACAACAGCAATAAGGAGAAGTATCTCTATAGTCTGCAACTGGAACCGAAGATGTTTGGAGGACCAAACAGTATTGCAGGGTGGCTTACATGTTTTGAGGGAGGACAATCTTCCTCAGAGCCAAAGCAATGAATCAAGGATATGAGTGGGCTTGGGTATGCAAAGTGCTGAGGCTGTATTTAGACATCATCCTGTCCTATGCAGGGGTACAATGTTGATGCTCCTCAGTATAGGCTCCATCCATATTCAGACCTAAAGCACTATTGAGCTATTCAATCCACAGAAGAAAGCCAAAATGACTATTGCTGGAGTGGTGACAGACCTTGAGAGTCTTGTATCTCCACTCTGTCAATCTTACACTCCTATCCATCTACCATTTTTTAGCTGGTATAATCTACAATTATCCAGAGGTGGCCAAACAAGGGAGAAAAATAAAGAAAAGCGTTCATCCACATGTTTTGATAACCTGTGTCAAAGGCCCATTGCAATCCAAGGACGTACATAAAAACTCATGTTTTTTTGTGCTTCTATTGCATGGTGACAAGTCTTACCTCTGGTAAAACACACATAAACACAGGTAAAAACTTGCATCAACCTTAACTAGCCAGCGATATAAGGACAGGTAAATTAGATTTTTTTTTTTTTTTTTAAGTTTGGATTTAATCCATTGCCACTGTTAGATCCACACATTTCTGTTTACCTTTCAATGATCGTTTTTATCTCATAATTACAAAGTCTGACTTTTTGACTCTGTTCTATGAAATCTACCATTTCAGAACATCAAATTATATAAATTACAGCTGGCTAAAATCGAAAAAATGATCACGGCATTCGGTATTTGGTTTCTACTAATGTGCCTTAAAGTGACTTAATATCCAGCAAAACTGCTGGAGGCCAAAACAAGAGAACAGCAGATTATGTGTGCAATGTTTCACGAGCTGTAATTGCAACATAAAGAATGCAAAGGTGTCTGTACCAAGCTGGCACTCATTACCTCAATGAATCTACCCTACTAAGGCAGCAATACACGGTGCACTCACAGGCAAAAATGATTTGCAGCGTAATGTCACTGCTCTATACGTGAGCAATGTAGTTATTAGCAATAATTAACATATAGTACAGAGGTAATAATAGATCCCGACTGGAGTAGCACAGGAGAAATGAAATTCTTCTTGATGAAATATGAACCTCTCTAGAATTCAATCTTATCGCCTCAATAAGCACCTTGACTAATGCTTAACATTGTAATTTAATTGCACAGCATAGGAAATAATGCGGGTTGGGAGTCAGACTCTGCATATAGTGAAGGTGTATTGGTTTTATAAAGCATAGGGGATTGAAATAGATATCTTGCTTTTATTTTAAATGTGTACTAATATTTATATATCATCAAGGAATATTAGTTATTTAAAGTGGATATGTGCTCAAATAAAACTGGGAAGGATAATATGTAGTCAATGTCCCTAAAGGAGTACAGCATGTTAACTGTAAGGGGTCATTTACACCGGTTCCTGCACTGGGCAACACTGCCCAGCACAACCCAAACACCATTATAATACACCAATCAGCCATAACATTATGACACTGACAGGTAAATATGAACAACGTGGATTATCTCTTTACAATGGCATCAGTGGGTGGGATATATTAGGCAGCAAGTGGACATGCTGCTCCTAAAGTTGATACGTTGAAATCAGATATAATGGTTAAGTGTAAGGATTTGAGCAAGGACCAAATTGTAATGGCTAGACAACTGAGTCAGAACATCTCCAAAACTGTAGCTCTTGTAGGATGTTCCCAATCTGCAGTGGTCAAGGCCTACAAAGAATGGTCAATGGGCAACAGGGTTATGGGCGTCCAATAGAAACAACCTCCTGCATTTAAATGTGGTGTTCAAAGACCAATAAATTGCCCCTCTTTTAGTCGTGACAGAATGGCACCACCATGCTTTGCTGCCCTCTTAGGACTAAGGGTGTCCCATTGTGCACAGCACTAGAAAACAACAAACCAAAACAACGCTTTACCTTCATATACTATGTATTATTCATAAAAGCTAATGTTATACTCAAAAACAGATTAGGTTAACAGGTGTATCTGTAAAATCACAGCTATGACCACCAAATCTGCAGCACTTAATCAACAGCATGGAGAAGAGCCATACAGGTCCAATAAGGCTAACATGTTTCAAGGGGCACCCCCTCTTCATCAGAGCCCTGGATATCCAAGGCTCATTAATGCACATGGGGAGCGAAGGCTGGCCCGTGTAGTCTGATCCAATGGAAGAGCTGTATATGGGCCTTCATATATTCAGGGTCAGGGTGCCCATGCTGACCCCTATCCACAACCAAAAGTGCCTACAATGGGCATGTGAGCATCATAACTGAAAGGTGGCCTCTGTGATAAATTCAAGAATGGTTTGAGTAACATAACAATAAACTCAAGGTGTTGACTCAGCTTCCGAATTCTCCAGATCTCAATCTAATTGAGAATCTGTGTGATGTGCTGGAAAAACATGTCAGATTCATGGAAGCCCCACCTCACACATAGGGATGAGCCGAACACCCCCCGGTTCGGTTCGCACCAGAACCCGCGAACGGACCGAAAGTTCGCACGAACGTTAGAACCCCATTGACGTCTATGGGACTCGAACGTTCGAAATCAAAAGTGCTCATTTTAAAGGCTAATTTGCATGGAATTGTCCTAAAAAGGGTTTGGGGACCCGGGTCCTACCCCAGGGGACATGTATCAATGCAAAAAAAACTTTTAAAAACGGCCGTTTTTTCGGGAGCAGTGATTTTAATGATGCTTAAAGTAAAAAAAAAAAAAAGTGAAATATTCCTTTAAATATCGTACCTGGGGGGTGTCTATAGTATGCCTGTAAAGTGACGCGTGTTTCCCATGTTTAGAACAGTCCCTGCACCAAATGTCATTTTTAAAGGAAAAAATCTCATTTAAAACTGCTTGCGGGTTTAATGTCATGTCGGGTCATGGCAATATGGATGAAAATCAGTGAGACAAACGGCATGGGTACCCCCCAGTCCATTACCAGGCCCTTTGGGTCTTGTATGGATATTAAGGGGAACCCCGCACCCAAATTAAAATAAGGAAAGGTGTGGGGCCACCAGGCCCTATATACTCTGAACAGCAGTATACAGGCGGTGCAAACAAGACAGGGACTGTAGGTTTGTTGTTAAGTAGAATCTGTTTGTAATTTTGAACATTTTTAACGTGTTTAGCTCCAGCCAAAAAATCTTTTCTAAGCTTTTTGGAAAACATAGGGAAGGGTTATCACCCCTGTGACATTTGTTTTGCTGTCTTTCCTCCTCTTCAGAAGATTTCACCTCACTTTTTTGTCCCAATGAAAAATGTTTTTTGAAAATTTGGGTTTTTTTGTGGAACAAGGATTGGAAAGCATCAGTGGAAAGGAGAAATTGTTTTCCCATATTAACTCTTACAGGAGAGAATTTCCCTTCCTAGGGGTAGATTTCATCTCACTTCCTGTTGTCTCCTTCCGTTTGCAAGTAGGAGTCGTTTGTAAGTTAGATGTTTGAAAGTAGGGTCCTGCCCTATATACTCAGCAGAAATTTGGGCCTTAGGTGTTGCTGTGGCCACAACACTGTAAGCCCTCACAGGGCCCTGCTGTGAAATATTAGATCAAGAATTGTAATTACATGCCCCTGTTGAACAGGAGCTGAAAAATTAGGCCTTAGGCACTGGTGCTGGTGCCACAACATTGCAACCCCTCACAGACACTCTAGTTGGAACGCAGGAACGAGCCCTGCTGCAAATTATTGCTTCAAAAATTGTAATTACACGCCCCTGTTAGACAGGGGCAGAAAAATTGGGCCTTAGGCACTGGTGCTGGTGCCACAACACTGCAACCCCTCACAGACACTCTAGTTGGAACGCAGGAACGAGCCCTGCTGCAAATTATTGCTTCAAAAATTGTAATTACACGCCCCTGTTAGACAGGGGCAGAAAAATTGGGCCTTAGGCACTGGTGCTGGTGCCACAACACTGCAACCCCTCACAGACACTCTAGTTGGAACGCAGGAACGAGCCCTGCTGCAAAGTATTGCTTCAAAAATTGTAATTACACGCCCCTGTTAGACAGGGGCAGAAAAATTGGGCCTTAGGCACTGGTGCTGGTGCCACAACACTGCAACCCCTCACAGACACTCTAGTTGGAACGCAGGAACGAGCCCTGCTGCAAAGTATTGCATCAAAAATTGTAATTACACGCCCCTGTTAGACAGGGGCAGAAAAATTGGGCCCTAGGCACTGGTGCTGGTGCCACAACACTGCAACCCCTCACAGAC
This sequence comes from Aquarana catesbeiana, assembly GCF_042186555.1. Classification (NCBI taxonomy): domain Eukaryota; kingdom Metazoa; phylum Chordata; class Amphibia; order Anura; family Ranidae; genus Aquarana; species Aquarana catesbeiana. Next base: position 603,739,005 of record NC_133327.1, on the reverse strand, counting down.
ACTCTAGTTGGAATGCAGGAACGAGCCCTGCTGCAAAGTATTACATCAAAAATTGTAATTACACGCCCCTGTTAAACAGGGGCTGAAAAATTGTGCCTTAGGCACTGGTGGTGGCGCCCAGAACCAAAAATGTTCTTACAAGCTATCAGCGTGATGATTGAAGAGGAAGAGGATAATTACTCAGGGATAGTCACTCAGCATCAGCATAGGCAGTCTTTGAAGGGATCTGAGATTTCAAAAAAAATTATTCGGTTACATCAGCATCAGGTGCTTGGTAGCTGGTGGTGATCCAAGACTCATTCATTTTTATGAAGGTCAGCCGATCGACCGAGTCGGTGGACAGACGCACCCTGTGATCGGTTACCACGCCTCCAGCAGCACTGAATGTGCGTTCCGAAAGAACGCTGGATGCAGGACAGGCCAGTAGCTCAATTGCATACTGTGCAAGCTCTGGCCAGTGATCCATCCTCAAGACCCAGTAACCCAGAGGATTTTCGGTCGGAAAGGTGTCCAAGTCTGATCTTGCCCCTAGGTATTCCTGCACCATGTAAAACAGACGCTGGCGATGGTTGCTGGAACCGATCATACCTTGGGGCTGCGGACCAAAAAATTGTCTGAACGCATCGGTCAGACGGCCACCTTCTCCACCGCTCCTTCTTTGACTGACCGAAGCCTCAGCAACACGTTGTCCAGAAACAGGAGTTTGTAACCTCCCAGTCTCTGGGAACGCGTTGCACAGACCTTTCTGCAAGGCCTCCCGAAGATGTTTCATCCTCTGCTCCCTCTGCGATGGCAAGATAAGGTCCGCAACCTTACCCTTGTAACGTGGATCAAGGAGGGTTGCCAGCCAGTATTGGTCCTTCTCCTTGATACCACGAATACGAGGATCCTTACGCAGGCTTTGCAGGATCAGGGAGGCCATGCAGCGTAGGTTTGCTGAGGCATTCGGTCCGGAGTCCTCTGGGTCACTAAGAACGACATGGTCCGCAGCCACCTCCTCCCAGCCACGTACAAGTCCATGTGTTTCTTGGGACTGATCCCTTAAAGACTGCTGCTGATGCTGAGTGCCAGGCTCCACCTCCATACTGACACAATCTTCCTCCTCCTCCTCTTCCTCCTCGTCCTCTTCCTGTGTGATCGGCGGGCACGCAGGAACACTGTCTGGATAAAGGGGGCCTTGAGAGCTAAGGAAGTCCTCCTCTTCCTGCCTCTGTTCTGCCTCAAGTGCCCTGTCCATTATTCCACGCAGCGTGTGCTCCAACAGGTGGACAAGGGGGACAGTGTCACTGATGCATGCACTGTCACTGCTCACCATCCTCGTGGCCTCCTCGAATGGTGACAGGACAGTGCATGCATCCCTGATCATGGCCCACTGGCGTGGGGAAAAAAAACCAAGCTCCCCTGACCCTGTCCTGGTGCCATAGTCGCACAGGTACTCATTGATGGCCCTCTGCTGCGTGTGCAGCCGCTGCAGCATGGCCAACGTTGAGTTCCACCTGGTGGGCATGTCACAGATTAGGCGGTTCTTGGGCAGGTTAAACTCCTTTTGGAGGTCCGTCAGCCGAGCACTGGCATTATATGACCGGCGGAAATGCACACAGACTTTCCTGGCCTGCCTCAGGACATCCTGTAAGCCCGGGTACCTGCCCAAGAACCGCTGCACCACCAAGTTAAGGACGTGAGCCAAACAGGGCACATGGGTCATTTGTCCCTGTCGGAGGGCAGAGAGGAGGTTGGTGCCATTGTCGCAAACCACCATTCCTGCCTTAAGTTGGCGTGGCGTCAACCACCTCTGAACCTGCCCCTGCAGAGCTGATAGAACCTCTGCCCCAGTGTGGCTCCTGTCCCCCAAGCACACCAGCTCAAGCACCGCATGGCATCTTTTGGCCTGCGTACTTGCGTAGCCCCTTGAACGCCTACGGAGCACCGCTGGTTCCGAGGAAGAGGCCATGGAGGAAGAAGAAGAGGAGGGGGTGGAGGAGAGAGGTGTGTCACAATCAGCATTTTGGAGGCGTGGTGGCGGAACAACCTCCAACACTACTGCACCTTGTCCTGCATCCTTCCCAGCTGCCAGCAGAGTCACCCAATGCGCCGTGAAACTTAGGTAACGTCCCTGTCCATGCCTGCTGGACCATGAGTCAGCGGTAATATGCACCTTACCGCTGACCGCCCTGTCCAGCGAGGCATGGACATTGCCTTCCACATGCCGGTAGAGAGCCGGAATCGCCTTCCGTGAGAAAAAGTGGCGTTTGGGTACCTGCCACTGAGGAACCGCACATTCCACAAACTCACGGAAGGGGGCAGAGTCTACCAACTGAAAAGGCAGCAGTTGAAGTGCTAGCAATTTTGCCAAGCTAGCATTCAACCGCTGGGCATGTGGATGGCTGGGAGCAAACTTCTTTCGGCGGTGCAGCAGCTGGGGCAGGGAAATTTGCCTGGTACAATCTGACGTCGGTGTACCAAAAGCAGATTGCCCACAAGTACTTGGCTGTGACACACCTAATTCTACACCTTCATTCCTCTCACTGCAGGTCTCAGAGAGGACTGAAGGTCTAGTGGGGTTGGAAATCTCAGCTGATGAGGAGCAAGGAGAGATCCTCTTTGTTCTTTGGTGTGGGTCTTTTAGATACGCTTGCCAACGAACTGCATGGCAGGTCAACATATGTCTGGTCAAGCATGTGGTACCCAAGCGGGAGATATTTTGGCCACGCGAGATACGCTTGAGACATATGTTGCAAATAGCAGCGGTGCGATCTGATGCACTCGTCTCAAAAAAGGCCCACACCAAAGAACTTTTTGAATAACGCGCAGAGACTGCAGCGCCCTGCACATGTGGAGCTTTGGGGTGTGATGCAGTCAATGTGCTGCCCTTAGGCTGGCCCCTGGAGGGCATCCTGCCTCGTTGGTGATGTGCTGCCGCCTCCTCCTCCTCCTCCTCCTCCTCTCTCCTATCAGGCACCCACGTTGAGTCAGTGACCTCATCATCCCCTCCCTCCTCATCACTGGAGCAAACCTGGCAGTATGCTGCAGCAGGGGGAGCATGACTGCCAGATTGCTGTCCTTCTTGGGCACCCCCTCTGTCCGCGCTCATGTTACTGCCTTCATCGAGCTCAGTATCGTCATCAGAGCCTTCCAAACGCTGGGCATCCTCCTGGAGCATGTAGTCAACACTGTGGTCAAACAGTTCGAGGGAATCCTCATGAGGACATGGTGGAGCTAGGGAAGGAGTCACTGATGACATTGAGCTGAGGGAAGAGGCCGCTGCTTTGCCAGACAAAGCACCCTGGGCATGGGTGAGAGAGGATGAGGAGGATGAGGACGGCTTGGTCATCCACTCGACCAAGTCTTCCGCATGTTGCGGCTCAACATGGCCAGCTGCCGAAAAAAAGGCCAAGCGTGTCCCATGGCCACGTGCTGATGAGGATGCACCGTCTCCACGACCAGCACTAGACACAGAGCCTGCTTGCCCTCTCTTATTGGCTTGTGACTGTCTGCCTCTCCTTCTTGGCCTTCCAGACATACTAATGGCCTGTAGCTGCACTAAGCTGGGATAGAACACCTGTAATTTTCTTCAAGTAGCTTTATATACTGTAACCAGACAAGCCTGCCTGTCAGTAGGAAGATAACAGGAACGGATCTAGCTGAACACTGTGAGCAGGACGCACTGTACTAAATGTAAATAGTCTAGCTGCCTGACCGTGGTACTAATAGGATCAAATAGAACACCTGTAATTTTCTTCAGGTAGCTTTATATACTGTAACCAGACAAGCCTGCCGGTCAGTAGGAATTTAACAGGAACGGATCTAGCTGAACACTGTGAGCAGGACGCACTGCACTAAATGTAAATAGCAGGAACGGATCTAGCTGAACACTGTGAGCAGGACGCACTGCACTAAATGTAAATAGTCTAGAAGATAACAGGAACGGATCTAGCTGAACACTGTGAGCAGGACACACTGCACTAAATGTAAATAGCAGGAACGGATCTAGCTGAACACTGTGAGCAGGACGCACTGCACTAAATGTAAATAGTCTAGAAGATAACAGGAACGGATCTAGCTGAACACTGTGAGCAGGACGCACTGCACTAAATGTAAATAGCAGGAACGGCTCTAGCTGAACACTGTGCGCAGGACGCACTGCACTAAATGTAAATAGCAGGAACGGATCTAGCTGAACACTGTGAGCAGGACGCACTGCACTAAATGTAAATAGCAGGAACGGATCTAGCTGAACACTGTGAGCAGGACGCACTGCACTAAATGTAAATAGCAGGAACGGATCTAGCTGAACACTGTGAGCAGGACGCACTGCACTAAATGTAAATAGCAGGAACGGATCTAGCTGAACACTGTGAGCAGGACGCACTGCACTAAATGTAAATTGCAGGAACGGATCTAGCTGAACACTGTGAGCAGGACGCACTGCACTAAATGTAAATAGTCTAGAAGATAACAGGAACGGATCTAGCTGAACACTGTGAGCAGGACGCACTGCACTAAATGTAAATAGCAGGAACGGATCTAGCTGAACACTGTGAGCAGGACGCACTGCACTAAATGTAAATAGCAGGAACGGATCTAGCTGAACACTGTGAGCAGGACGCACTGCACTAAATGTAAATAGCAGGAACGGATCTAGCTGAACACTGTGAGCAGGACGCACTGCACTAAATGTAAATTGCAGGAACGGATCTAGCTGAACACTGTGAGCAGGACGCACTGCACTAAATGTAAATAGTCTAGAAGATAACAGGAACGGATCTAGCTGAACACTGTGAGCAGGACGCACTGCACTAAATGTAAATAGCAGAAACGGATCTAGCTGAACACTGTGAGCAGGACGCACTGCATTAAATGTAAATAGTCTAGATAGAAGATAACAGGAACGGATCTAGCTAAACTGAATACAGTGTATATATATATATGCAACACCTGGGATGCATATATATACACAATACACTGTAAGTGCAGCTAACTGACTGACTGTTCTGCCTAATCTATCTAACTCAAATCAAATGACACTCTCTCTCTCTCTCTCTATCTCTCAGCACACCGGAACACACACTACACAGGGCCGCCGTGCAGGCGGCCTTATATAGTGTGGGGTGTGTACTAAATCCCCTGAGCCATAATTGGCCAAAGCCACCCTGGCTTTGGCCAATTACAGCTCTCTCTACTGACGGCGCTGTGATTGGCCAAGCATGCGGGTCATAGTGCATGCTTGGCCAATCATCAGCCAGCAATGCACTGCGATGCCGCAGTGAATTATGGGCCGTGACGCGCCACACGAATTTAGCGCGAACGGCCCATAACGTTCGCAATTCGGCGAACGATCGAACAGCCGATGTTCGAGTCGAACATGGGTTCGACTCGAACACGAAGCTCATCCCTACTCACACATTACAGAAATGAAAGGATCTGCTACTGACAGCTTAGTCTCAGATACCACAGCATACCTTCAATACCCTAAATGAGGCCATGCCTCGATGGGGTATGGAGGTGGCAATAATGTTATGGTTGATCGGCATATGTACTTACTAAATTATCTAGGGAGTATTAGTTATTTAAAGTGGACATGTGCACAAATAAAGCTGGGGAGGATAGTTTACTAAAGGACTAGAGCATGTTCACTTTAAAGGGTTGTTTATTGTTTCAGTCCACAGAAAAATGCTGAATTGGTGTGTGCTGTAAAAAAAGTAAGATGGGGTGTATTTTTACACAGTGTAGCGTGATGCACTACAACACAATGCCCTGTCGTGCATAGAGTTGAATGGAATGTCATTTTGTGTTTAAAAAAGAAAGGGTAACCACTACGATGCGTTGTAACAATGCATCACACCATCCTTGCACAATGCACACCAGCAGGTATCCTGTTTTTTTATTCCTCGCAACATTTTGGGTAGTTATTGCTAATTGAATTGTCACTTTGTTTTACCTAATTCACTAAGATAAGTGAAAATTCACTTTAAAAAGTAGACTTGGCTCTACTTTTTTTAGTAAATCCACCTTTCTGAGTGTAGTTAATTAACCAGTAAATACGTGACTGAATTTAAACCTCTAGAGATAAGTGAAATACAAATGAAAAATAAAAATAAAAATGTGCTAATGAAAGCAATGATCAATCTAAATGAACAGTAAAAGTATATATATGTGTGAATATTGACAATAATACCCTCATTGAAAATCAGTCACAATATGAATGTGATCTGACAAAAAAAGTTATTGGTGAACACTGTGAGCAAACACATCCTATCACATAATGTTCAAAACAACACACCCTGTGGCAGATGTGAAAATAATAAATTAAATCTTAACATAAAATTCATATCATGTGAATATATTCTAACAAAAATATTTTTCATTTTATTTTTTCACTTTTTATTTATTTGAGCACTACTATTTATTCCACTTATCTCTAGAGGTTTAAATTCAGTCACGTATTTGTTATATACTAAGTGGCAGCTATAGTTTATTATATATATGTTTATTATTATATATATATATATATATATATGTGTGTACTTTTTTCACTTATTCAGAAGCACAGTGGAGGTATCACAGGGTGTAGGGCGTTAGCTTGGGAACTATCAGGTGTGCAATTAACTAGTAAAGGATGAATTATAATTGATCTATATGAATATTGTACAGTACTAATTTCAATTTACTTTTTTTTTATAAATAGACCAAATTAAGTGGGATAACATAGGGATATCTATAATTCCCAACTCTCCCAACAAGGTAAATTGGATTGTACAATCTACTATTATTTTTGTGAGATATTATGTTTTTCTGTACCATTCAACTAATCTACATCACATAGCTTCAAAGTCTGAATCAAATGGTACTAAAAAAAGAAAACATCTTAGGAAAGCTAATTAAAATTTTAAGACTCATCTAATAAGAGAGTTTAAAAAAAATAGTCATCCAATCTTAGGAATACATTCAATCCTATGACAGCTTAATTGTGTTTAATTCTGTTTCAATTTAATATATAATTGAATTCTGGGTCACCATCTGTAGGCTTTATTCATATATATTAACTATAGTTAAAGGCAATAAATAAAATATCATATAATCTTTATATACAGCATGTAAATATAATTTTAAAATGTATTTTTAATTTTTGTAAAACTGTAGGTTTCATTAAAATAATACCAGGTGACCCCACCATGATTGCCCTTGTTCATGGATGCCTGTCTCCCAATATTGTTCCTGCATTGTAACCCATCATATGCACTCCTGGTGGAGTGTATAAGCATCAATGTTGACACAAGCTGCGTAAACATGGTCCAAAATAGTCATTAATTGGGAACTTGGTCCTAAGCAATGATGTGTAGCCTACCCTGGAGTTCAAACAGGCAGGAAGTGGCTGAAAGGCTGGAGGAGATCAGCAGCACAGAGATGCAAAGCATGTGAAAACAATATTGAACGAAAAAATTACTTAGATACCCAGTACTTTAGCAAACTGAATGCCTTCCAACTAGTCTCTACATCTACTTTAAGCACTGGGTGTTTGTAATATTAAGGCATGTGAGCATATTGTTCATATCTATTTTGGTTCTGTCTTTCAGCCTACCCTTACTGGAGGTTACTTGTGAAGATAACCAACAGCTAGGTCAGTGAATGCTCTAATATTTTTTGCACTTTTCGTAGATCCGGCCATGCGCACGGGGTGTGGGCAGAAGCAGTGCAGGATTTTTATGGGGCAGCGGACCGACCCGGGGGGGGGGGGGGGGGCAATTGCCGCCCTCCCCTCTGGCCCAGTCCGCCCCTGAATGTAACCATGGTGATGCTAGGATCAGTGGCGCCGGCCCACTGGGCAAATGCCCAGTGTGCCCTATGACCACTTGGAGCCTGGTGACACACAGCCACACCCAGTGCCTTTGTATTCCCATACTTTTATTGTATGCTTCATTTAATAAAAATGAAAAACGAAATGCAGAATAATATGGATCTTTTCTTTAATAGAAGGATCCCAGATTCACTGCCATATTTTCAGTCTAGTCTTTTTTATAGACCATAAAAGGTAAAGCTTAGCTAAAAAAAATGATACTGTTTCTGTATGTGGTGATATGTATGAATACACACAAGTATATTTTTGCAGACTTGTAAAGTTACTCAAAGTTTCACTTTGAGTTTAGAGGTTAATGATAATGTATTATAAACAATTACCATGTTTTTTCTCTATACAACTATAGTACTGTTTTCACCTTTGTTCACCTATAGTATCTCCTCAAGCCTCCTTTAGTCACTTCATGTCCCGAACCTTCTCTTCTGGAGGTCCCCTGTCAAGTGCTCCCAGCTCCACCTCTCTTCCAAGTGCCCCTTAAAGCAAGCTAAGGGCTTTAGGGGCACTCATACGGGCTCACTCCAGAGTCAGACAGTGTGTGTCCATAGACACATACAGTATGGCTTGGCCCTGACGCTCGGCTTGGACCTGCTGCTCACTCCCACCTCACAGGATTTGATTGAGAAAAGCACCCAATGGCTCCCACTGATGCCTCTGTGTCCTCTGAATGCAGGAAGAGAGAAGAGTAGGGCTTCCAGTGGGGACAGCACTGGATCGAATCGTTGACAGGTAAGTGTTTGTGGGGGGTAGGCATAGACATTGGAAGCCTGAGTGATCATTACCAAATACCAGTGCCGTAATGTGGGGGAGGGGAGCGAGTGATTTTATCTCCCATACCTGGAAGTATAGGGCATGCTCTTAGCTCCCAGTGGCAATCTGAGCTACAAGGGAGCAAACAGAAGGTGAATATATGCAGGAGGTGGCCAGGAATAGTTATCCTGAAGCATAGGTTCACTTTAACAAGAAAGCAATAACTTTTTCACACAGTGCTATTTGGCATAGGAAAATGCTGGCTCCAGACTATACAGTCCTTCTAATCGGATAATGTGTGATGCTTGTTTTGCCAGAATCAAGCGGTTACCAAGAACTATGGCCAGCACATAATCTTTAATGGAATGGGACAAACTTTTTCGGTACTGTTTATTACAATCCATGGTAACTAGTCTGCTGTAAAAAACACTGAAATTTCATTGGTGTTATAAAAACATTTAAAAAACAAAATCAAACGTTACCATTTAAAAGTCATTGGGAACAGATTTGTTTTATTATGTAACTAACATTTTCATACTACTGAAAAAACCACACAGCATGACTCTAGCGGACATTTTCATTTTTATTTTTACTTTGCTGTTAGGAAATCATATTATTCATATTATTTTTTTTTTATACAGGAACATGTGACTTTTGTAATTCCCAAAACAAGTGAAGCATTTCCCCATGAAAACTGCCTATGGGAAATACACCGGACAGTCAATGTCATTCTGGTGACAGAATACTGAAAAAAAATGACATTTCATTACTAAACACAATTATTGATAAAGTCAGCAAAAAATTAATACACAAAGACCTGAATTTACAGTAGCTGAACAAATAAATCCTGCAGAATTTCTACTAGTAGTCCAATATTATTTGAAAGGCACACTCCATTCAAGATTTAAATTAAAGCCTAATGCCGCGGCGTACACACGGTCGGACTTTTCAGCTACAAAAGTCCGACAGCCCCACCGACAGACTTTCGACAGACTTTCGACGGACTTTCGACTGACTTTTGGCGGACTTTCAACAGACTTTCTAACGACCGGACTTGCCTACACACGATCACACCAAAGTCCGACGGATTCATACGTGATGACGTACACCGGACTAAAATAAGGAAGTTGATAGCCAGTAACCAATAGCTGCCCTAGCGTCGTTTTTTGTCCGTCGGACTAGCATACAGACGAGTGGATTTCTGGGTCCGGCGGAGTTACGACGTAAAGATTTGAAGCATGTTCCAAATCTAAAGTCTGTCAAATTTGCGACTGGAAAAGTCCGCTGAAGGTCTGGTGAAGCCCACACAGGATCGGATTGTTTGGCGGATTTGGTCCGTCGGCATCCGTCAGACAAGTCCGGTCAAAAAGTCCGACCGTGTGTACGCGGCATAAGTCTAGACACTTTTTTTGGGGGGGGTAGGAAAGGTAATAGCACCTTTCATGTTCCATTGCATACTGCGGGTTTATTATTGAGATTTTTAGAAATGAACCAAACAGGGTCACAGAAAAAAAAAAGATTTTTGTACTCACTATAAAAATCCTTTTTCTTGGAGTTCATCAAAGGACACGGGAAGAGTAAAATGCAGAATACTTTGGGTTATACTGTTGCCTTTAGTGGTAGATGGACACTGGAAAACATAAAAGACTGTAAGCCAGACTTCCCACTCCTATGATGCTTCAGATTTTGGAAAGCATTATTAGGAGTAGATTAAATAAGAGTGGGAGCCATGTTGCTCTCCTGTTTGGGACATCCCAGGGTTCCTGAATTCTACTGTTCCTGTGTCCCTTGATGAACTCTAGGAAAAATATGTTACGGTGAGTGCAAAAATTCTGCAGTTGGAGTCTCTGCACTATTGGAGTCTCTTTTTTTCCCTCCCTTTGGGTAATCCACTGGATGCTCATGCCTGGTCCGTGGAAGCGCACGTCCATTGGTGTATATAGCGATTGTCTCCTTGAAGTGCGCCATTGAGGATGATCTTCACTGAAGCTGACCAGTCACCTGTGTAGGAGGTCTGGGAGATCCTAGCAGCATTCCTGTTGCTCTACTAAGCCTGTTTAGACCCCCCTGAGTAAGGGCGGTCGCAGGCTTTCTGGTAAGCCTCCATTGTTTCTATTGAAAGGTGACGGGCAGCACAAGTGGTGGAAAACATAGACCCTGGGTCACGCATTGGAAATCTTCCTGGATATTTTTATTTATGAATTGTTTTGTCACCAATTGTTTGTGTTTTTATATGCATGTTTATTGCCAATGGAGTAATTACATATGGACTATTTTTTCACTTGTTTTTTCATTTTTGCACTGGATTATTGATCACTATTGTTATACTGGTAATATACTGTATACATTATCATTGCACATATCATACTCACTTGTAGTATTTATCTGACGCTGCACTCTTATTTTTATCTATTGCATTTATTTATGTCAAACAGGGAATGTTTTTACATTGTAAATGAATTTAGATATTTATCATGATAATGTACAGTATTGTAAAGTACTGTGCAAAGAATACTTTCACAAATAGAAGTGTTAATAGTTCACTTTTATCAATAACAACATGGAAAGTAAATTAACAGAAGAGAAATCCAAATCAATATTAGGGGTGACTAACCTTTGCTTTCAATTCTTGTAATAATACTTGCAACCAGTTTTTGAAGGAATTCGGCAGCTAGGTTGTTGCAAACATCTTGGATAATTAACCACAGATCTTCTGTGGATATAGGCTGCCTCAAATCCTTCTGTCTCTTCCTGCTGCAGAATAAATTTGGGGCCAATCACACTCTTCCTTGATGGTATGGCATGATCGATAAGTATCTGCCTGTATTTCTCAGCATTATGGAGGGTCTTCCGCCTGTATACCGAAAGGAGGCTCATTTTGGAGATTTGCCATATAATATCTCTTATGCCCCGTACACACGGTCGGACATTGATCGGACATTCCGACAACAAAATCCTAGGATTTTTTCCGACGGATGTTGGCTCAAACTTGTCTTGCATACAATAAAAAAGAAAGAAGGACGGCGCTCTCTAAGTGCAGCATGTATGTTAAAAATATTTATTACAATAGATAAAAACACTCACATTTGAGTTGCTAAAAACCAGCATGTAAAGTAGTTTCATCCGCGTGCTCTTGGGGGATGTGGGTGTCACGGGCCAGTGGGGGGGTTCCTGGGATGTGAGTCCTGTGACCTGGGCCCTGGTAGCTGTTCCGGTGGTGCCGAGGGTCCTCAGAGCCTCCGGGCGGCCAGGATGTCAGTCATGGATCCTCCGTGGAGCACCGTGCTGACCTGAGTCTTCACTTCCGGGAGCGGGGTGAGGCGGGCGGTGCTTCGCGTTTGGAGCATGCGTGCTCCTTCATCAGGCTATGCTGGTGGCCATATTCAGTGTGGGAATTTATACTATAGGCACTGGGAGGGGTGGAGAGGTAATTGAGAGGAGGGTGGGACTATGTATAATGATTGGGCGCGTAGGTAACCATGGAGATGGGGTGTACAGGGAGACAGGGAGTAGGCGGGGCGGGGAGTGAGGAGGTGGGGGGGGAGATATGCAAATGAGTATGTTGTGGTAAGAACATATATGTGTGTATATGGATCGTGGGGTAAGGAGAAGGCGGTCTATATGAAGAGGAATGTTGTATTGATCATAGTGGACGGGAACAAAATATATATATATACACATATCTACATACACGTAAACATATATGGGAAGGGAATACAAAAATGCAGAAAACGGTATATAATTAAATAGGTGTATAATTATAGGGAGAGATGGGTGGTATATATGAGAAGAAATGATGGAAAAGGAATAAAACATGTACAATGTATATACGTGTATAAACACAGAGAACCATTTATAAAAGATCCCTTCACACACACACACACATATATACACATTTAAATGACGCGTAAGATTGGGACAAAAGGAGGGGGGGAGTGTGTTTCCAGACGGGTATTTGGGAATTTGCATACACACGGTCACAAAGTTGTCGGAAAATCTGATCGTTCTGAACGCGGTGACGTAAAACACGTATGTCGGGACTCTAAACGGGGCAGTAGCCAATAGCTTTCATCTCTTTATTTATTCTGAGCATGCGTGGCACTTTGTGCGTCGGATTTATCTGCACACGATCGGAAATTCCGACAACGGATTTTGTTGTCGGAAAATTTTATAGCCTGCTCTCAAACTTTGTGTGTCGGAAAATCCGATGGAAAATGCGTGATGGAGCCTACACACGGTCGGAATTTCCGACAAGGTCCTATCACACATTTTCCGTCGGAAAATCCGACCGTGTGTACGGGGCATTAATCTGTCAACACAGTAGAATAAGGCCACAGGCATGCGCTCCAGTTGCTGAAGGACAGAAGGATTCATTAGGATAGATCCAGGATTCAGGGTCATGTCCCTGGACCTGACGCTTAAGGTTTGACAGAGGGACTTAACCACATGGGCAAGTTGCAGGGCAGTACCTGCAAGGGAAAATTGGGCCTTGGAAAGACTGGTTTACAGCCTTTAAACCACCAAATCTTTAAACACTGGGATGCCCTCTACAAGAATAGCAAGGTCGTGTTAAAATAAGAAATGGCCTTATCCATTACCGGGATGGCTTACTTTTGAAGAAACCCTTCTCAATAGGATATTGCTGGGCAAAGCATTTGTGAGGAGTAAAGACTTTATTCAGATTAGGCCAATCCCTATACAATACAGGTTGCAGAAGTGCAGGTACTACAAAGATCCCAACAGGCTTGGGCATTTATGATAACACAGGCAGGTTTATTTAGGTATAGCTGGTTCAGGTAGCTCCAAATCTAGGCATGTGCGGACTGCATCAGGAAAAAGGAATGAGATGATATCTTTAGGTTTTGGCATTATCTTTGTAGACACCTCCTGTACCAACAACTCAAATAAGAATTGGGACAATCCTCTTGGCTGATTGCACAGAAGCAGCTGCAGTCCCAGGGAAATTAAATATGGAATCTGGAGGAGAGGGCATGGAGGTTTAGACATGGCCCCTGTGCTCTGATTCAGCTAACATGGCTAAAAAATCCTGCCTAGATAAGACAGAGGAGGGACCCACTCCTGGAGGAATTAAGGAAGACTCTGAGCTGTGTTGTGACTTAGGAAGGGGACAGTGGTCTGGGCCATGGATATCAGGTTCCTTAGGAAGTACACTGCAAGACCCTCCCAAGCACTGTTAGTGGATCATAAGCTGGCATATATAGTATGGCAGATCATAAGAGCTGCCCTTGCAGGGAAGGTTTAAAGCCATTTGTGACCTTGTCAATGTAAGGCAGCAGGGAGCCCAAGGTGATTGTCCAGAGGATTGAGGGGGTGCACAGGCAGTGGAGATGGTGGAAAAGCAGAAAGGTCTTTGTGAGTACCGAAAAATGGCATGGGCATGTGCAGTGAGACAAATGGGAGGAGATTCACACAGGAGCAGTAAAGCTCAAGGGCTGTGCAGACTCAGTAGAGCTTTACTTAACCACTTACTTACTGGGCACCTAAACCCCCCTCCTGCCCAGACGAATTTTCAGCTTTTAGTGCTGTCACTCTTTGAACGACAATTGCGCGGTTATACAACTCTGCACCCAAATGAAATTATTATTTCTATTTTCCCCACAAATAGAGCTTTCTTTTTGTGGTATTTGATCACCTCTGGGTTTTTCATTTTCTGTTAAAAAAAATTAAAAAAGACCGATTAAAAAACAAAAAAAACAAAACCATTTTATATTTTGTTAATAAATTTTGCAAACAGGTAATTTTTCTCAACGTGATCGGCCCCTTACTCGGGGCCTGGGATCGGCCCCTTACTCGGATCTGTGATCACCCGAGTCTCATTGACTCGGGTGATCACAGCGCACGCCCCCATCAGGGGGGGCGTAGCCAGCTTTGATAGGGGAGGACGTCAATAGATGGCATCCTGGCAAAGCAGATCCGCGCTGTAGCCATCATTCGGCTATAGCGCGGATCTGAACAGGTTAAAGTGGATGTAATCCCGATTAATGAAATTTCACCTAGGCACATATACAGTATCTCACAAAAGTGAGTACACCCCTCACATTTTTGTAAATATTTTATTATATCTTTTCATATGACAACACTGAAGAAATGACACTTTGCTACAATGTAAAGTAGTGAGTGTACAGCTTGTATAACAGTGTAAATTTGCTGTCCCCTCAAAATAACTTAACACAGCCATTAATGTCTAAACTGCTGGCAACAAAAGTGAGTACACCCCTAAGTGAAAATGTCCAAATTGGGCCCAATTAGCCATTTTCTCTCCCTGGTGTCATGTGAGTCGTTAGTTTTACAAGGCCTCAGGTGTGAATGGGAAGCAGGTGTGTTAAAATTGGTGTTATCGCTCTCACTCTCTGATACTGGTCACTGGAACTTCAACATGGCATCTCAGGGCAAAGAACTCTCTGAGGATCTGAAAAAAAGATGTATAGGCTATAAGAAGATTGTCAAGACCCTTAAACTGAGCTGCAGCACGGTGGCCAAAACCATACAGCGGTTTAACAGGACAAGTTCCACTCAGAACAGGCCTCGCCATGGTTGACCAAAGAAGTTGAGTGCACATGGTCAGCGCCATATCCAGAGGTCGTCTTTGGGAAATAGAGGAATGAGTGCTGCCAGCATTGCTGCAGAGGTTGAAGGGGTGGGGGGTCATCCTGTCAGTGTTTAGACCAATACGCCGCATGCTGCATCAAATTGGTTTGCATGGCTGTCGCCCCAGTAGGGAGCCCCTTTTAAAGATGATAAAAAGAAAGCCCGCAAACAGTTTGCTGAAGACAAGCAGACTAAGGACATGGATTACTGGAGCCATGTCCTGAGGTCTGATGAGGCCAAGATAAACTTTTTTCCGAAACCAGGTGAGGAGTACAAAGACATGTGTGTCTTGCCTACAATCAAGCATGATGGTGGGAGTGTTTTGGTCTGGGGCTGCATGACTGCTGCCATCACTGGGGAGCTACAGTTCATTGAGGGAACCATGAATGCCAACATGTACTGTGACATATTGAAGCAGAGCAAGATCCCCTCACTTCGAAGACTGGGCCGCAGGTCGGTATTCCAACATGATAACGACCCCAAACACACCTCCAAGACAACCACTGCTTTGCTAAAGAAGCTGAGGGTAAAGGTGATGGACTGGCCAAGCATGTCACCAGACCTAAACCCTATTAAGCATCTGTGAGGCATCCTCAAACTGAAGGCGCAAAGTCTCTAATGCCTCGTTTCCACTGGGCAGATCGGTTCGGGTCGGTACAGTTTGAATGGCCTAGAATGGTCCGGTCTATTCTGGTGAGCATTTCCACTGCAAGTGGGACCACAAGGGGCCATACAGGGTTTAGAAAAAATGCCTCAGCATAGCACAGCTGAGGGTTTTCTGTCAGCCAATCAGTGGAATGTATCGTAGCTCCGCCCTAACCAAACCATTCCATTTTCTATGGCCCCCACATCTGAAGCAGGACCCTGGATGGAGCGGTACGGTTCGGTTGTATGGGCCACTTTCATAATGGAAACACCCAAAATAGCGTATTGTACCAAACCGAACCGAACCGATCCGCTTAGTGGAAACAAGGCATTACATCCACCAGCTCTGTGATGTCCATGCCCAAGAGGGTTAAGACAGTGCTGGAAAATAATGGTGGCCACACAAAATATTGACACTTTGGGCCCAATTTGGACATTTTCACTTAGGGGTGTACTCACTTTTGTTGCTAGTGGATTAGACATTATTGGCTGTGTGTTGAGTTATTTTCAGGGGACAGCAAATTTACACTGTTATACAAGGTGTACACTCACTACTTTACATTGTAGCAAAGTGTGATTTCTTCAGTGTTGTCACATGAAAAGAAGATTAAATATTTACAAAAATGTGAGGTGTGTACTCACTTTCGTGAGATACTGTATATGTAGTGTTTACTTATCTTTCTCCAAAGCACTAAGTCCCGTGTTTTTCTGCTGCTCTGTTCTTCTGTTATCGGCATGATAACTTCTGCCAAGTTCTCCGACACATGAGATAAAAGCAGCCTGAAATGTGTGTCGGGGTGGGTGCTATAAATAGATTAGCAGAGAGCTGGTCTATTCATAGTACTGCTCTGCAAGTATCTTTGTTCTTCTGCCTATGTGGAGTGGGGGTGTGCACCTTTCCTCCAATCAGCTGTCACACAGTGTATGCAAAGACTCCACTCCCACTGCTGGAACAGGAAGAAGAAAATCTAACACAATGTTCACTTTCTAAATAATATATAAAGCTGAAGACAGCAGATATAAATGTAAGACTTACGTAGGGAGATTTGTTTCATCTCTGTGTATCATCTGAGGCTGTTCACTTCACTTGGTATATGTGAGGGTTTACATCCACTTTAAGCCCCATATTTAAATATTGCACAGTTCCCACTGACGGGTCAGCAACCACAGGTGTCACAGTCTGAGCCCCAGATGTTAACTCCTTAAGGGAAGAATTGGTTCAAGTAAAGCTCCACTAAGGCTCTCTGTACAAAAGGACAAAGCTCTGACTTACTGCAGCTGAGGTAATGAGCAACCCCACGGTGCCCACACAGACATGCTGGGAATAGAGAGTATAGATCCTGGGGATATTCCCCATCTGGATAGCCTTTGTACTTCCAGTAGAAACATTACTAAGGAGTCTTCAAAAACAGGATCCTACTGGAGGGGTGCAACAGTCCTGGACCTGTAAAGTGTTCAGCAAGCAATACAAATGTGTGCTAACCAAACCCCCTGTTTTAATGCAAACTGTTAGAGAGGTTAATTTGGTTGGTGGCAGACTGGTTGGCGAGCTGAGCTGGGAATTTTCTTTGGTTTTGTTTAGCATAACCCAGTTTATCTGAATTACTTCATTCTGTGTCTCTTACTGCCCCATTATAAAATAAGATATATTTGTATACCTTGATAGGGACATATTATTGATACAGTATTTGGGGCATTTCTTGTTGTTTAGACATTTATATATCCCTAGAGAAATATGGAGTTTCTGACGCATCCCTCTGAAAATGCTGCATGGTGTTATTGTTACTTGCTTGCTTCAATATTTTTCACCAGTAACCTGGAACACATACAGTATGTAGATCAGGGTGTATGAAATTTTCAAATGGCACACTTCTTTCTGGTAAAAGTATTGAAGTTAGTAGGTCAGCCCAACTTCTGTGAAACAGCCTAGTAGCCAGATGGCTAGCACTTTAAAGTGTTTGTTACCCTAAAAAAAAAATCCTGTTCCTTTAAAGCATTTTATACAGCAGAGTGCTTGTGCTGTGTAATTTGGCCCCTCTACCACATTAAATACCTGGTTGATCCTGCCTGGTTCTGCCCTCCCCTTTGTAAACTGACTACTGTTTATTGTGGCTGCTGAGCCCTGACACCATGGTCAGTTTTTGTGCCTCTGTCATCCGCTGTCTCTCCTATCCTCTCCCCCTCCCCTCCCTGCCTGTCTGCTCTGTGTCAAGTGCCTGCCCACTCCCCTCCTGCTTCTGAAATTACTTTTAATACCTTCTATAACCATGTGCGTTTCCTAACGATAGGTGCTCCTGTCTCTGTGTTTTATAGGGAATATAGGCTCTGCCCACTGCAGCTGTCAGACAGGAAGAGGAGAGAGCCGACTGATTACATGAGCGCCCAGGGGCACTCTGAAATCAGGTATAGGATTTTTTTTTTATAAAATACAGAGAGAGAAGCACCTATCATTAGGAAACACACAGGATTATGTGAAGTTAGCAGAGTGAGTTAACAACCACTTTAAGAAGTAGGCCTAAAATAGCAGCACTGGTACTTCTCTCATGACAGGTTTACCCTAAAACTGAACTCCATGCAATTATAAAAAAGACACAATGTAATGCAGCTTTCTAACCAATAATAAATCAAATGCATTTTTAACCTAACTAGTATAAGTTCCTGAATATGACTTGATATCAGCCTCTTGCAATCCCCTGTACAGCAGCAGTAAGTACAAGCAAGACTGGGAGGTAGAGAGTCATACAGGTGCGTCATGCAAATGTGTTGGCAAAAAATACTGTTATGCTGCGTACACATGACCGGACTTTCCGTCAGAATAGACTCCGACGGTCTTTCCGACGGAGTTCCGCTGAAACGGACTTGCCTACACACGATCACACCAAAGTCCGATCATTTAGAACGCAATGACGTGAGACGGGACTAGAAAAGAAGTTCAATAGCCAGTAGCCAATAGCTGCCCTTGCGTCGTTTTTGGTCCGTCGGAATACAGACGAGCGGTTTTCTCGGTAGGAACTGATTCCGTCGGAAAGATTTGAAACATGCTCTATTTCTAGGTCCGTCAGAATTTTAGAAAGAAAAAGTCAGATGAAGCCCACACACGATCGGAATGTCCGACGGAATGATTCCGTCAGACCTTTTCTGCCAGAAAGTCCGGTCGTGTGTACACGGCATCAGGAAGAGCGAGCAAAGGAATGACTATATCAGTCACCTGCTGCTCTTTAACTGTCTAGTCAGAAGGTTCCAATGTATTCCTAATTGTAAGTGAAGTCATTTTTTTTAAGATTCCCTTTTTAAAATGAATGTGAAAACAGGTAAATATCTGTGTGACTGTCAATGCACTTGGTACAATGTGCTCATGAAACGTGACAGGCTTACTTTAAGAACAGAAGGAGTCACTATCAGGAGCAACTATTGCTCTGGTATCCCTACCCCCACCCCATCTCCTGCTCATTCAGTTACATTTCTTTTGCTAGCGACTGTGATAAGTGAAAGGAAATGATTAGTGTCGTAGATCTGTTCCACTTCCTTGTTGAATCTTCTCTCATCCATTGTATAAAAATCATTACACACTGAAGAGAGTGGGAAGAAAAGAACATTGCCGCCTTCTCTCCTCCTGGCTTATCACTTGTACCGATCAGCTCTTTTCAGACAGATGATGGACAGAACACATACAGGAGAGGTAAAGCAGACCATTGAGACTTTAAGATTTACCTGTCATGAGACAAATATGGGGCCAGCCACTGCTCACCTATTTCTCAAAGTGCTAGCTGTCTGGAGGTGTCAATACTTCTGAGTCACAGATTTGAGACAGTCATGCAGTCATTTAACATCTATACTTTTTCGAGTTTGATGAAGCTAAAACAACAACATGACAGCCACAAAGTAGCATTTTCTGAACAAGAGGGCAGCAGTGCCAGCCTCTATACGACAGTTTGCATTACTTTCTGTCTTTACACAGGAACCAGCGTAGGTTAAGTATGGCGCTGTGAAATACAGTGGCGATGAAAAAGGGAGCTTCTAAAAGAAGGATGGAGGTTCTGGGTACCAGCAATCCCCCTAAACACATCCAGTGCTACGAGTTTCTGTTATAGAGAAGTTCTGGATCACAACTGATGGAAGACATGTAGTGGGCGATGGCTTACACAACATACAATAAAGCCTTATGTACACTAGGCTCAAAAAATGCTGCGTATACAGGCATTTGGTGTTTTTCTTTTGTTTTCTTTCAGCCTGTAGAAGTAACTCTATTATAGTCTACGTGTCCACAGTTCGCTTTTGAGAGAAGCTTTCAAGCAGAAAAAACATTTGGCGTGCTTAAGCACAGCTTTTAGGCTCGCCAAGTGCATATTCAATATGCTCTATAGGAGTGTTTTTATGCTGATTTTATTCTGCCAGCAGTTCTGCCATTTTTTTCTGCTGCCTAATGTGCACGAACCATAAATGAAAATGTGTGTTGGGAAAAGGAACCCTGAGCATCTTTGTAATGGCTCCTACGGGGTAGTGCTACATAAGAATTGGAAGAAGCAGACCCGTGTGTTCACTGGTTCCAGCATCACCCCTTCTTTGAGCCCATACACAGTGGAGCCTAATAGAGAAGTTTCATTGCATAGAACCTCGTTACATGTGGGTGCACAGAAAATCTGTGAAAACCTTTATCAGTCTGTTTATAGCATATTCCCAGCATGGAGACCAAGCTGTCACAAACATCTCTGGGTTTCATACTATCAGAAATTGGGAGGACCGCCTCCCGATCACATGATTGATGTGAAAGATTAAATGAAAGCGCAAGGAGAGATAAACCATACAGAATTAGTTATAACAGGATGGGGAATTTGAGCTTAGGTGCTATATACCATACTTTATCATATAGCTGATAAGGTCTTATAAATATGACCTTAGGTGCTATACCATACTTTATCATATAGCTGCAAGTCTTGAACATAAACAGTACATGTACTGCTACAACATAAAAAACATAAGCAGAAAAAAGAGCACACGGGCTCTGGTGCAAAACCTTTTATTATTGTATATTAGGGCTGTTACTGATTAAAATGTTTGTGTTCGATTACCGTATATACTCGAGTATAAGTCGATCCGAGGCCCTAATTTACCACAAAAAAATGGGAAAAACTTATTGACCCAAGTATAAGACGAGGGTGAGAAATGCACAGCTACTGTAAGTGGAAAAGAGGGTCAACAATGCCCATTTGCAGCCTCACTGTGCCCATTTGCATGCCTCACTGTGCCCATTTGCAGTCATAGGTCCCCCGAACTTCAAACTCAGTAGTTAAGGTTTCCTAGATGCCCCCTAGCTGCAGCCAAAATT
The DNA here is from genome assembly GCF_042186555.1 of Aquarana catesbeiana. Taxonomy (NCBI): domain Eukaryota; kingdom Metazoa; phylum Chordata; class Amphibia; order Anura; family Ranidae; genus Aquarana; species Aquarana catesbeiana. The sequence continues at coordinate 603,717,823 of NC_133327.1, read as the reverse complement.
TGGGGTCTCTGAACCCAAAGGGTCCCGAAATGACATTGCTGCAGATGGACACAGTTGACCGACTTTGGGGCCCCGTATCTCGGGGCCACGTAGTGCTAGGAACCCCAAATTTTGTGTACAAACCCAGTGGAACTAGCGCCATAAAATATCCAAAGCTGGGGTTTCTATCATCAAGTGGCCCCGAGATACAGAGCCCCGAAAATCGGTTTAGAAAATGTCAAGCACTTTTCTGCAGCAGAGAATTACATTTTCTGAACCTACTTTGGGGCCCTGTATCTCGGGGCCATTTGGTGCTAGGAACCCCAGCTTTGGATATGTTATGGTTCCACTGGGTTTGCACAACAAATTTGGGGTTCCTAGCACCAAGTGGCCCTGAGATACGGGGCCCCAAAGTTGGTTCGGAAAATTAAATTTTTTGCTGCAGAAAAGTGCTTGACTCGAGTCGGGGGGGGCGCTTTGAGCACAAAAAAATGTGCTGAAAAACTCGACTTATACTCGAGTATATACGGTAATTGATTTACTGACTAATTTCGATTAATTATAACGTACATGCAGAGCCTGGATAAATCTGTGTAAAAAATGGGTTTTGTCCAGTATGGCATAGAATAAGAATAGGATGTATTTGCTCATATTGTCCATCTGAAGGAGAACTTATTTTAAATTTCAATCATTTTCCTGCAGTATTTGTAATTCATTGAACCTGATAAATAATGCAGTTTTTATGACTGAGTACTCCTCCACTGGTACACTGCTGTTTTAGCTCCCCAGGTCTCAGCAGTCCAGAAAGACCAAACCCCCTGGGTGGTGTGTCAACAGGTAGCGAGGTCGGTGGAGCGCAACACGCACAGCGCCTGCGCCTCATCGCCTAAAACTTCCTAATGGCTAGATAGCAAATGACACCAATCACAGAAGGACAAACCTCCGTGATGACGCATCGGTCAGAAATGATGTCGGTGGAACGGAACGTCGATGTCCGTGACATCACCGCATCTCCGACGGAACTCCCTAAAGACCCGGAAGCCGGCGGGGAGGTGAGTACTGATCAAAAGAATTTTGATCGATCAAAAAAATGAATCGATTAATCGAGGAATTAATAGTTAATTTTCACAGCCCTACTGTATATGCATACACGAATAAAATAAATTCAATCACAAATATTAGTAGAGTAGAGCATGTCACCCACATCTTCCAGTCCTCAGCACTGCATGCCAGGTACCTCCCCGGTGACAGCAGCAGCCTGCACACCCTATCAGCAGCCAGGCCTTCTAATCACGTGGTTCCGAGGGCACCGCTGGCTCAACCAGCGGCCAGGGAAGCTTCCTATCAGCGAGACCTATCAGCATGCAGTGTGGCGTTAAATGCACTCGGATTTGGCTAGCCTAGTGTCTCACCTTGTCAGCTGGAGCTTTTACCGGAGGGGCACTTGGCATGCAATGCTAAGGATGGGTAGATGTGGATACCATGCTCTACTAACTAATGTTTGTGAGTGAATTGATTTTATTATTTTATCCATTTAATAAAAGGTTTCCCACCAGAGCCTGTGCGCTCTTTTTCTGCTTATGTGTTGACAGTCTCCAGTGCCCGCTGGCCAAGAGAGCTGCAAGGTGGTGCTACCAAAATAGGATTGACCCTTTCAAGGCTGGAACACCCTTTTGAATGTTTTTGGACTTCTTAAAATGGGATACTCTTGGCATGAGAGCAAGTACTGATTATTGTGTTTACAACTTAAAAAAAAAAAAAAATCAGACGTTGATTTGCAATTATTTTTATTGCTTCAAATGCTCTATAAGTATTTACTGTAACATAACAAATATATCATATTAGTATAAACATATGTTGTATGAGCTGAAAAGAAGCAAAATAGTAATTTCTGTAATAAAGTATCTGCTTTAAACTTATCTGTACATCACAAACATTAAAAGGGAATAAAAATTGGTTATCAGTGTTTTCCTTTGACAAAACGCTTTGCTTCTTTTACCAGCTGGTTTACATCTTCACTGTCTTTTTCCTCAGAGTCCGGCATCCAATCTGAATCCTCATCAGTGAAGTCCTCTTCCTCCTCCTCATCATCATCAATGAAGCTGTCCTCAAGGTCATATTCATTGGGCTCCCCATCATTATCACTGTCATCATTCTTTTTGGCTAGGGAAAGAAAAATAAACCCAGCTAAAACATGTCATGGTTCAAGGTAATAGAGACAAACAGAGAGAACAAAAACAGTAGGATGCAGTTTATGAGATACTGCTGAAATAAATTACTGCAACCCACTCTTTGCAATGGAAGAGTAGCCAACATAGAATTCTCGATCTATCAAACTGAAAAATGTTGTGTCCAGTCCAGCTCCCTATGTTTTGTGGACTGACAGCACATGAGTGGCCACAAAAAGGTACTTATTGTTTTTGATTCTTGCACACTTGTTGGACTGTATGACTTGAGTGAGTTGTCCCCTTTTCACTGATATTTCAGAGGAAACACAAGCCACTGTATGAGCCCTGTGTGCTGGCTTCACTGCTGTGTGTTATGGCAACACATGTATTACCTTAAACCATCACGCATGTGTTAATGCATTGTGGTGCGATTAATTATCAATGTTACCCTAATACATTAAAAAAGTGGCAGTGCATCACAACGCACGTTGTGGTGTGCTATGTTGGTAAAAATAATGCAGGTGTGTTTTCTGGTCCATTGTCAGCCCATTAAAATTAACAGGCTGCCCTTACACAAAGGGGTTGATTTACTAAAACTTGCAAAACTACAAAATCTGGTGCAGCTCTGCATAGAAACCAATCAGGTTCCAAGTTTTTTTGTCAAAGCTTAACCACTTCCCCCTGGGGTGCGTACCCGGAAGTGTCTGTGATCGCTGGGTCCAGAGGACCCGATGCATCACGGATCGGGGTAAAGGGCCAATGACAGAGGCCCTTTGCCAAGTGATCGCTCCTCCCAATGATGGAGCAATCACTTGTCAACAAACTGGTTCAGCTCTCTCCTCACACCGATCGGTACAGCGTGAGAGGAGAGGAGGGTGCCAGTGCAGCAGTGTGAGTGGGCTGGATCTGAAGTGCCCACAGCGCTGATCTGTGCCCATTCATGCCTCATCTGTGCCCATCCATGCTTCATCTGTACCTCATCCACCCCCATCCATGTCTCATCCGTGCTTTCTGTGCCTCATCCATGCCACATCAGTGCTCACCCGTGCTGCATCAGTGCTCATCCGTGCCACATCAGTGCTTATCCGTGCCACATCAGTGCCCATGTGTGCCACATCAGTGTTCATCTGTGCCACTACAGTGCTTCACAAAAGTGTAATAGGTAGGCAGGAAATTAGCTGTGTAATTTATTTCCCCTAGAACACCTGATGGTGCTCCCTGCATGTTGGGCCACTGTATGTGGCCAGGCTGTGTAAAAGTCTCACACATGTGGTATCGCCAGTAGCAGAATGTATTTTGGAGTGTAATTTTTGCTATGTACATGCTATGTGTTAAAAATACCTTATAAATGGACAACTTTGTAAAAAAAAAAAAAAAAGATGCGTTTTCATTTTATTTCCACATTTTCCAAGAACTTGTGGTGTTCAAAATACTCATTATGCCTCCTAGATTATGTGTTGGGGTGTTTGCTTTCCAAAATGGGGTCATTTTTGGCGTTTCCATTGTCCTGTTGCTCCAGGGCCTTCAAAAGTGTAAGAGGTAGTCAAGAAATTAAATGTGTAATTTATGTCCCTAGAACACAGTGTTCCCTGCATGTTGGGCCTCTGTAAGTAGCCAGGCTGTGAAAAAGTCTCACACATGTGGTATCCCCATACTCGGATATGAAGGAATAGCAGAATGTGTTTTGGGGTGTAGTTCCAAGTATGCATATGCATTGTGAGAGAAGTAACCTGTTAATATGTCAACTATGTGAAAAAAAATATTAATTTTGCAAAGAATTGTGGGAAAAAATTACAACTTCAAAAAATTCACCATGCCTCTTACTTAATACCTTGGAATGGTACTTTCCAAAAAGGCGTCATTTGGGGGGTATTTGTACTTTCCTGGCTTGTTAGTGTCTGATATGTAGTAGTATACATTTTGACCAAAATGTATGAAGAAAATATTTTTGTTATCATTTATAACAGAAATGAAGAAAAATGCATTTCTTTACAAAATTTTCAGTCTTTTTTCATTTATAGCGCAAAAAAAAAAACCCAGTGGTGATTAAATACTACCAAAAGAAAGCTCTATTTGTGTAAAAAAAATGGACAAAAATGTAATAATAGGATTTTTATATCAGCTTACCTGTAAAATCCTTTTCTTGGAGTACATCACGGGACACAGAGCCACAGTAATTACTGTATGGGTTATATAGGCACCTTTAGGTGATAGACACTGGCACACCCTAGACAGGAAGTTTAGCTCCCTATATAACCCCTCCCCTTACTGGGAGTACCTCAGTTTTGTAGCAAAGCAATACAAATCAAAAAGAGGGGAGGGACCTCTGTGATGTACTCCAAGAAAAGGATTTTACAGGTAAGCTGTTATAAAAATCCTATTTCCTTTATCGTACATCACGGGACACAGAGCCACAGTAATTACTGTATGAGATGTCCCAGAGCAATGCTATCTGAGGGGAGAGGACACCAACAAAAGTAGGGTGCAATCAGACCTGAGGACCTATACTGCTGCCTGCAGCACACTGCACCCAAAGGCAATATCCTCATGCCTTCTTACATCCACCTGATAGAATTTGGTGAATGTATGGACTGAGGACCAAGTTATGGCCTTACAGATTTGAGCCATGGAGGCTTGGTGATGCACTGCCCACGAAGCACTAACAGCCCTGGTGGAGTGCGCTTTGATTTGAAAAGGTGGAACTTTCCTCTTCAAACCATAAGCATGAATAATTACTTGCCGAATCCATTTGGCAATAGTGGATTTCAACGCTGTATGTCCTTTCCTAGGACCTTCAGGCAACACAACAAACATCTGTTTTCCGAAACTGAGCAGCCGCCTTTAAATAGATTTTGACTGCTCTCACTACATCCAAAGAATGTAGTGACTCTTCTTCCGTAGAACAGGGTTCTGGAAAAAATTAAGGTAGAACAATATCCTGGTTTAAATGAAAACCTGAAACCACCTTCGGCAGAAAGCTAGGATGAGGACGCATTACCACCTTATCCTTATGAATAATTAAATATGGCTCTTTACAAGAAAGAGCAGCTAATTCTGATACCCTTCTTGCAGAAGATATGGCAACCAGAAACCGACTTCTTTGTCAAGAGGATCAAGGGAGTATGTCATATCAGCTCAAAAGGCTATTTGTGTAAAACCGACAAAACCAAATTCAAGTCCCAAGGTTTTATGGGTGACCTAAACGATGGATTAAGCTGTGTCACCCCCTGTATAAAACTATGGACCAGGAAATGCGAAGCAAGTGGTCGTTGGAACAATACTGATAAGGCCGAGACCTGGCCTTTGATGGTACTCAAGGCCAGCTTCATTTCTAATCCTATTTGCAGAAAAGCAAGGCTTCTACCTATAACATACTTTCTAGGATGCCAACCCCTGGACTCACACCAGGAAACATATGCCTTCCAGACTCTATAATAAATGGCACTGGAAGCTGGCTTCCTTGCATTAATTAAGGTAGATATCACTGAGCCTGAAAGCCCACAATTCTTCAGAATGTGGGTTTCAATAGCCAAACCGTTAAATTCAGCGTTTGTAAGGTAGGATGGAACACCGGTCCCTGCGATAGCAGGTCTGGACGTGGTGGTAGGGTCCATGGGGCCCCTACCGCCATCTTTACGATCTCTGGATACCAAAATCTTCTGGGCCACAAGAACCATGACTTCCCTTCATGCTTAATCCTGCGAAAAAGTCGTGGTAGCAACAGAATAGGAGGGAATGCATAAATCAGTGAAAAAACTGATTCCACGGGGTCACAACCGCATCTGTTTCATATGTGAGTGGATCCCTTGTTCTTGACACAAAGTTGTCGATTTTGATGTTGAACCTGTACGCAAACAGATCTACATCCAGGATCCCCCATCTTTGGCATCTAGTCAGGAAGATGTCGGGGTGAAGGGACCTTTCCTCCAGGAACAACTGCTGGCAACTCAAGTAGTCCTCCTGCCAATTCTCTACCCCTGGAATGAAGATTGCCGATATACACGGCACATGCTTTTCTGTCCAGGTTAGGATATGGTTTACCTCTCCCTGGGCTACATGACTTCTGGTGCCCCCTTGGTGATTGATATAAGCCACTGCTGTGGCATAGTCGGATTGAATCCTGACAGGATAATTCCGCAACCTGAATATGGCCTAGAATGTTGATGGGCAAGGTTCTTTCAGTTCTGGACCATTTCCCTTGGACAGTTGCCTCTTCCAGGACTGCTCTTCAACCCGAAAGGCTGGCAGCTGTTGTTACCACCTTTCTGGTAACTGGTACAAAGGGTTTCCCCTTATGCAGATTTTTGGATATCCTCCACCAACTGAGGCTCTGGCGCACCTTTGGCGACAGAGGCATTGGAAAAACTTTGACCCTCTTGCTCCAGGTATACAGGATACTGTTTTGCAGCAGTCTTGAATGAGACTGAGCATAGGGAACCGCTTCGAATGAAGCCACCATCTTTCCCAACAACCTCATGCAAAGGCGAATAGAAGGACCCTTCTTTGCCCTGACCACCTGAACCAGCTCCTTTATGGAACTGACAGACCCAAGTATTCTTAATCTTCTTAATGGTTTTAAAAAGAAGATCTCTCTAGGTTGAGGACCCAACCTAGGTATTCCAGGTAGCTGATTGTGGTGACCATGCTTTGGTCTAAGCGATGCTACCGACCCATCTATCAAGAGCAGGTCGTCTAGGCATGCTACAATTGTTATACCATGAGTCCTTAAACTGGCCAGCGGAAGGGCCAGAAGTTCTGTAAACACCCGAGGTGCAGTAGCTAGACCGAAAGCAAGGCTACAAACTGAAAGTAAAGTTTTTCTACTTCAAAAACGCAGATATTTCTGATGAGCGGGGAAAATAGGCACATGCAGCTATTCATCCCTGATGTCGACTGATGCCAGAAGTTCTCCTCCTTATAGGATGGAGACAACAGATTGGATTGATTCCATGCGAAAAGAGCGGATATTCAGGAATCAGTTTAGATCCTTGAGATCTAGACTGGGTCTGACATCCCCATTTGGTTTTGGCACAGTGAAAAGGTTTGAAAAAACCCCAACCCCTGCTCCATCCCGAGGACCGCCATGATCCCTTTTTGAGACAAAAGTCAGTCTAATGCTTGAAAAAGAGACTTTTTTTTCTCTGGATCTTTGGACATTTGCCCTGAGGAAAACGAGGAGACGGGAAATCTCGGAACTCTAGTTTGTAACCTAGAGCTATTATGAAGACCATCCATCTGCCTTAAAATTCCTCCTGCCAGACCCTTGAGAACTGCAGAAGTCTTCCCCTCACTCGAGCGAGCGGGGGCGCCCTTTCGTAAGAGGCTTTAGCATTCAGGCTTGTAGGTTTCTTCCCCCAGGACTTCTTTTTTCCCTGGGGTTGACCCTGAGGTCCTCTTGAACCTGACAGTGGAGGCCATCGCGACTGCCTGGAGGCTGACGCCCTGGCACTGGAGAAAGGGCCCGTTTAAATGAGGGACGTTTTACTCCTTTTCCTAACTGGCAAAAGGGTACCTTTCCCCATCCCCAAACAGCCTTTCACAGTGGAAAGGAAAACCAGCCAGGAGCTTTTTGCATGGTTTTTTAACAGGAATTCCAATTTTTTATCAGATGGATTCCTAATGCCGCGTACACATGAGCAGACTTTACGGCAGACTTTGCCCGGCGGACTTTTCGACGGACTTTACGATGGACTTTCTGAATGAACGGATTTGCCTATACAAAATCAACCAAAGTCCGTCAAATTCGTACGCGATGACGTACGACCGGACTAAAATAAGGAAGTTCATAGCCAGTAGCCAATAGCTGCCCTAGCATGGCTTTTTGTCCGTCGAAGTAGCATACAGACGAGCGGACTTTTCGACCGGACTCGAGTCCGTCGGATAGATTTGAAACATGTTTCAAATCTAAGTCCGTCCAACTTTTGAGAAAACAAAGTCCGCTGGAGCCCACACACGATCGAATTGTCCGACGAAATCCCGTCCGCCGGGCAAAGTCTGCCTTAAAGTCTGCTCGTGTGTACGCGGCATAAGAATTTGAGCATTGTCAACCAGACAAGTCAAACTTTTATCCACAGAGGATATAGCAGTGTCAATTGCTTCCTCCATAGGATAAAGTGTTGAAAACTTTTTAGGAGGGAAAAAATGCTTATCTGGGTGATTCCACTCGGAATACATAAGCTTTTCCAGCAATGAATGGACAGGAAAGGCATGCAAGCTTGAGGAGGCTTTGGTGAACCCAAACTTTTAAATGTGGAGCGGACCATTTCAGTAATAGATTGCACCAGGATGTGAAGCTGAAGAAGGTCCTTCCCCACCTTAATCCCCCGGTAGAGGAGTCATCAGCCTCTTCACGGTCCCCTGAGGGGGATTCCTCTTCCCCTTCCCACTGTTCCTCTGTTTGAGGGTCCTGGTGGTAGAAGGGGATCTAATGCGTTTACTTCCACTCTGTGAAGATGCGATTAAAAACGCTAACCTTTCCTCTAATCCAATTATGACTGAGGAGAAAACTTCCTCAGTAATATAGACGGGCTGATATGTTGGAAGAAATTGCAACCCCTGACGACCCCGATGGCTCACTCTGACCAACCTTCCTAGGCCCTTCAGGTGTTGCAGAGGGAGGGTCTTTAGAGCCTGAGGGCGAACCCTTTGAGCCCTTGTTTTTTGGGGTACTTGTACCTCCCCTTCTGACCACAGTGCTAAGCACAAATGCAGAGATACTACCAAAAATGCACTGATTGCTGAGCAAATAGTCCAGCAACTGCCGATGCTATTAATGCTCAGCCTGATGCTAAGTAAATGTACCCTGGGAATGCCTGTGTCACCAACACTCACATGCCCCTGTCTGCTCTGTGTCCCTCTGTTAGCTGAATGCACCTGCAAAAGGTGCACATTACACAGCCCCGCATTTGTGAACATCTGAGGCATGTGCTAAGCCCCGCCCCCTCCCTCTGACTTTCCACCGCGCCCCCTCACTTTTCAAAAAGTACTGCTTTCCCTCCCGCGGGGCTCTGATCCGACCGGATCGGCATGCGCGGGGGGGGGAGGGGCTGGGGTGGAGCAGGAGAGCTGCTGGAGAAAAATGCCGCACTATGGCGGTGGCGGCGCGGCATACCGCCGACTGAACCCTGCTCCCTCGGCCTCCTAGAGAGAAGAAATACCAGTCCAGGTGTGAGATTCTACAAGAAAAAGCCCCCCTTTCCAACATCTTACTTGGGCTTGGGCTGGACTGGAGGAAGCGTGTTGCTTGTAATGACACAGAGCGAGACTGACAAGCATGGAATCAGGTACGTGGCGACTTTAGGCATGACAACATTTTACTTAAAGGAGAAAACCCATAAGAATTAGAAAATTCCTTAGGAATCTCCACTTACCTTATCCAGCTGCAAGGTTCTGTGGTAAACCAGACAGACCCAATCTTCACCAATCATGGTGGGCTCCATTTAAAAAACCGTCAGGGATCGGGGCCCCTTTTTATCGGGGGATCCACACCCCTGGACCCGTAAAGCACCCCGCCAGGAATATATGGCTGAAAAAACCAAGCACTGGATCCCGGGGTCCAGCTCTCTAAAAAGGGAAACGTTACAGGCAAAACCTTGTTTTTTCCGACACGAGGCCCAGGTACCATTCAATTCGGCCTGAAAAGACACTTTGAATGGATCCAGTTGCATAGCTGGCCCCAGCAAAGGAATATTCCAGTGGAGCTCAGCCTATCACATCTTCACTCGTGACCAACACCTAAGACACTGGCGAAAAAACTGAGGTACTCCCAGTAAGGGGAGGGGTTATTAGGGAGCTACACTTCCTGTCTAGGGTGTGCCAGTGTCCATCACCTAAAGGTGCCTATATAACCCATACATTAATTACTGTGGCTCTGTGTCTCGTGATGTACGATAAAGAAATGGGTACAGTGTTGCTGACTAATTGTCATTCAAAATGTGAGAGCAAATTGGCCTGGTTAGGAAGTGGGTATAAGTGGCCAGTGGGCAAGTTAACTGAACAAGCTGAAGTTAGAAGCTGATTGGCCACCATGCCAAGCTGCACCAGATTTTGCACTCTCCAGTTTTAGTATATCAACCTCAAAGTGTCTTACTGCATGAATCAGAAAAGTAAATAGGGCCTTAGCATTTTTGAGGTCTACATTGTTCTGATGGTGACCATGTAGCTATTTTGTAAAGCTTCACTAAAACAAAGTCACCAAATGTTAGAAATAGGGATGGGAACTAAACAAAAATGACTGTCACTGTGGTGTTTTTAACCAATTTACACCTACACTTGGATTGTATGTTTGCTTGACATTTGGAGACAATTTAAATTGGGGGGACAGGCTGTTGTTGTGGACATTTGATGGAAATCAAAATGCCAAAACATTTTCTATGCAGCTTCTCATCCGGCTATGACTGAGTCGCATAAAATACACACACTGCGTGTATCACTTGCAATTATCAGGCAGTGTAGATGTAAACATTAAAACAATTACTAACGTTCTGTTATAAATGATCAATCTTTTATTTCAATGCAGAAAAGAACAAGCTATTAATGTGTAAAGATCACCAGGTAAGTTAGAATTAAGGTCCCAATCACCCACATTTTAGGTGAGAGATATAATTATTTATGGTTTAATCAGCTCTAGTCCACATTTACTGACCCTAGCCATTCGGGACATACCTTCAGTGTCCATGCTACCCTTTTCGTTGTCCCATTTGAGTGCACATTAATTGATATGGCATTTATAAAGTTTTGATGAGTAGGAGCTTGAATAATCTATTCTTTCAAATAATGACAATTCTTTGCTGTTTCTGGTAGTTATATTTGTCTAAGAACTTTGATTAAAACGCAAACACCAAAATTCTCATAAAAACTTATAACACGGCCATATTAATCGGTGTTTTATATGTGCCTGGAGTTTAGCTTTTATTTTAAAGTTCTCTATATGGTGGTAGGAATGATTAAGAGCCCTGTTCCTCAATACAGAGATCTTCAGGTTTAAAATTTAGTAGCAGGTACTTTTCTGATCTCAGTGCACCACTTTCGAGACCATTAAAGTTAGTTGGCAGCTTAGCTATGAGAATTTTGCAGAAGACTGCCGGCAAAGTGATACCACTGAGAGACACATTTTATTGCTTCCGAACATCAGACCTGAAGATCTCTGTATCTGAGAAATGGAGATAATTGCAGTGCACGCATTTCTAACTTGCCACCATCTAGAGATCTTTGAATCTTGAAGATTTTTTTTAAAACAAGTACATTTTATTGAAAACGTGAACAATGGGCTGAAGGTATGAAAGAAAAATTAAGGCAAATATCCAATTTTAAGAGGTTTATAAGGTCTACTTCTGCTATTGAGATGCAAGCATTACAGTTATGACAGTTATACTGCATATATTAAATTACTCCTCACAAGAGGGCTACCGCACAAAGCCACTCACATTTGCCATTTACAAGAATAAATTGCATATAAATAAACATGTTGTGTAATTGCAACTGATCATTTTTAAGGCAAATGACAAAAAAACAGGCATCACCCCAAGCTAAGATCTATTTCTTTCTCTATGACGCACATTTGAATATGAGTGCATCTGCATGACAAATCATTAAAAAAAAAACATGCAAGCCTCCAAATACCAAAATTATGCTATTTACGTCATAGATAAATGACTGGTTAAACCATAAAAATATTAAGTTAAAATATTTTATTTTTCATGTAAGTAATTAGCACATACTGTAGTTTAAAATCCATTTTGTCTTGTAGAATTATTATTTATTTATAGGATTATTCATTAACCAATAATAATATTAATACTTATTAACCAATATTAATAACAAGAATGAATGTGCTAATTACAAAATTAAATTAGAATAAAATTGAAAAGGTTTATCGTTTATACACATAAACTGAACAACCATTAAACCTGGAATGTTTGCAGAACGGGTAGGTGCACTGTTCAGAAATTAGACTTTACCCTGTATCTTTGTCCAAAACTATAGCACTTGTTCAAGATTCATTAATGTGGTTCAATTAATGCAAATCTGGACAGGCTAAAAACATTCAAGTATTTACATTTTGTGAAAATAAAATGAATCTGCGCTATAGGTCTAAAGATAACAAACGCAAATAAATACCAACAGGTTCTACATACTGTATATAGGATATGGTATATCAATATTAATTTGTAGGAAAAATGTGATGCGCTTAATTTAATCATACCAACGTCCAATAGAATGCTGACCTCATCAATAATGACTTATCCAAATATAAACAGTAAACAGATTATAAATGTGGCAATATGGCAATATGGTGCCACTCAAAAAACATACACGATCAATGCCAAAGAGTATAAAGTCCATACAATAGTGAAAAAAAAATCTTGCAGTTCTGACTGTCAGTGTTTAGAGATATTGTATAATACACTACATGCCCACTCCATCTTACTATACATAAGGGCTTGCCAGAACTTTTGTGATGTAATCCTTCCAAATATCCACCATAGGTGTTTAACAAAGTGCCATCTAGTGGCGGAAAAATAGAAAAAAACATTCTATATATACACAATGTTTTTTTACAAATACTGTATATATAAAAAGCTCCTGTGTTCATCCTAAAAATCAACTGCTCATCACATGAAGATCCAAGGGAAATTAATTTAAAATACCTCAAACCTCTACTTATAATTTGTAAATACAATATACAGAAGCAATTTGGAAGACACAAAAATAAAAGAGGAAATATAGAGACAACAAAATATAAAATAAAGTAAAATGAAATTAAATTAAGAGGGACAAAAGGGCACTCAAGCTAAAGTAACTGTTATTGATGAATGCACTGATGTCCCACTATATACTCAATTCAAATCATATCCAATTAAATCCTTCATAACTTGTACCACAAGTAATGTGCTGTATTTATTGCAGTGCCCATGTGGCCTGAAATATGTGGGGAGAACCACTCAAACCCTACATGTTCACTTGGGTAAACTTGGGTAATATTACTTACTTGACGATCTCCAAAGCTCTAAGTGTTGTTTCTCTCTGGTGCTTTGTTCCTCTGTTATCAACATGAGCCACTTCTGAGAAGTTTTCCTGACACAAGAGATACACTTGTGATGGGGAGGGAGCTCGGCACACAGCTTGTCTATTTAGGACACAGCTATGCATGTTCCTTCATCCCTTTGCAGTGTGTGGAGAGAGTGTGTCCCTTTCCTCCAATCAGCTCCCACACAGTATATAAGAGCTGTAACTGTAATCATCCACCCCCTTCTCCCTGCTCCTCACAGATGCTGAATGATTTGATCACACCTGTGATTTTTTTGAAGGGATGTAGACAAGAGAAGACTGCAGATAAGCAAGTAAATCTTATGAAGGAGGATTTATTTAATCTCTGTGCATTATCTGAGGCTTCTGACTTCACTGGGTATATGAGAGGGTTTACAACCACTTTAAGAAAGGTTTCATGGGCCATAGCATCTCAAAGCATTACGCACAGATTCATAACAAACCCCACTGGAACTTTTTTATTGGAATTGATAAATATATGCCACACTGGAGGGGCAGTTCTGTCAAAAAAGGGAGATATCTAAACTGGAATCCAAATGGATATACAATTTACAGGTGTTCTCCCCAGATGGACTGAATATAAAGTGGGACGTTAATGCAGTCATCAATAACAGTTAATTTAGCATGTGTGACTTTTCAGCCCTCTCTTTTTCATTTTAATGCAAATGAAGGCGTGAGCCAGACAAAGGTATAAAATTAATCCTCATCATGGCACCATCCCATTCAAGTACATCACAAACCACAACATAACCCCTGTAAGAGGGAGGGCCACATCCTAAAAAGGAGGAGGGGACCTCAACAACCACAGGGGAAGGAACTTTAATTGTGACAACATTTTACTTTATTTTATCTTTTGCTGTCTCTGTATTTTTTCTCTTATTTTGGTGTCTTCCCAAATGCTTCTATACATTATATTTACAATACACTGTATTAGTAGAGGTTTGAGGTATATTATTATGATTTCCCTTGGATCTCCATGTGGTGAGCGGCTCATTTTTGGGATGAACATAAGAGCTGAATATTTTTATATATACATATATACAGTATCTTACAAAAGTGAGTACACCCCTCACATTTTGTAAATATTTTATTATATCTTTTCATGTGACCACACTGACGAAATGACACTTTGCTACAATGTAAAGTATTGAGTGTACAACTTGTATAATGCCCCGTACACACGGTCGGACATTGATCGGACATTCCGACAACAAAATCCTAGGATTTCTTCCGACGGATGTTGGCTCAAACTTGTCTTGCATACACATGGTCACACAAAGTTGTCGGAAAATCCGATCATTCTGAACGCGGTGACGTAAAACACATACGTCGGGACTATAAACGGGGCAGTGGCCAATAGCTTTCATCTCTTTATTTATTCTGAGCATGCGTGGCACTTTGTCCGTCGGATTTGTGTACACACGATCGGAATTTCCGACAACGGATTTTGTTGTCGGAAAATTTTATATCCTGCTCTCAAACTTTGTGTGTCGGAAAATCCGATGGAAAATGTGTGATGGAGCCTACACACGGTCGGAATTTCCGACAACAAGGTCCTATCACACATTTTCCATCGGAAAATCCGACCGTGTGTACGGGGCATTAAAGTGTAAATTTGCTGTCCCCTCAAAACAACAACACAAAGCCATTAATGTGTAAACCACTGGAAACAAAAGTGAATACACTCCTAAGTGCAAATGTCCAAATTGGGCCCAATTAGCCATTTTCCCTCCCCAGTGTCATGTGACTTGTTAGTGTTACAAGGTCTCAGGTGCAGCACAGTGACCAAGACCATACAGTGGTTTAACAGGACAGGTTCCTCTCAGAACAGGCCTTGCCATGGTCGACCAAAGAAGTTGAGTGCACGTGCTCAGCGTCATATCCAGAGGTTGTCTTTGGGAAATAGACGTAGGAGTGCTGCCAGCATTGCTGCAGAGGTTGAAGGGGTGGGGAGTTAGCCTGTCAGTGCTCAGACAATGCGCCACGAAACTGCATCAAACTGGTCTACATGGCTGTCCTCCTAGAGGGAAGCCTCTTCTAAAAATGATGCACAAGAAAGCCTGCAGTTTGCTGAAGACAAGCACACTAAGGACATGGATTACTGGAACCATGTCTTGTGGTCTGATGAGACCAAGATAAACTTATTTGGTTCAGATGGTGTCAAGCATGTGTGGCGGCAACCAGGTGAGGAGTACAAAGACAAGTGTGTCTTGCCTACAGCCAAGCATGGTGGTGGGAATGTCATGTCTGGGGCTGCATGAGTGCTGCCGGTACTGGGGATCTACAGTTCATTGAGGGAACCATGAATGCCAACATGTACTGTGACATACTGAAGCAGAGCATGATCCCCTCCCTTAGGAGTCTAGGCCGCAGGGCAGTATTCCAACATGATAATGACCCCAAACACACCTCTAAGACTACCACTGCCTTGCTAAAGAAGCCAAGGGTAAAGGTGATGGACTGGCCAAGCACGTCTCCAGACCTAAACCCTATTGAGCATCTGTGGGGCATCCTCAAATGGAAGGTGGTGGAGTGCAAGGTCTCTAACATCCACCAGCTCTGTGATGTCGTCATGGAGGAGTGGAAGAGGACTCCAGTGACAACCTGTGAAGCTCTGGTGAACTCCATGCCTAAGAGGGTTAAGGTAGTGCTGGAAAATACTGGTGGCCACACAAAATATTGACACTTTGGTCCCAATTTGGACATTTTCACTTAGGAGTGTACTCACTTTTGTTGCCAGTGGTTTGAACATTAATGGCTGTGTGTTGAGGTATTTTGAGGGGACAGCAAATTTACACTGTTACCCTCTATAGAGCAGTAGTCTTTCTAAACGAGCGCTGTACATACCGATTTACAATGATCTTCAGGTCAGTCACGTTACTCGTGGACGCTGTATACATCCGATGGATTGCTTCTGCAGGAGGGGCCCTGATCTCTCTCTGACGTCAGCCGGGGAGATCATGTGGCCGCTCTCCTGCAGTAGCCCTGGAAGCCTAGCCAAGAGTTACGTAACCGGCCTGAAGAGATCGCTAAAACGGTATTTACAGTGCTCGCTTTTATAAAAGACTATTACAGTGTTGTATGCCAGGATATCACAGAGGGGCTGGCAGTGTGCATTTACAATTTTTAATTTAACTAATAGCAGGGGGGGGTGGGCGGAGACATAGACACACAGACACAAGCGAGAGGGTGAGGGGGAGAAAGAGAGAGGAGAGCAGAGGGGACAGAAGCGTATGACGAAGGGACGCAATCAGACCATGGTGATCAGTGCTCAGTAGCCCTGATTTTTGTGGTCTGTATAGAGAGGGCATTCAGGAAGTGCAGGGTTCAGGTTTTTTTTTTCAGTTTAGGGGGGGCAGGTTATACAGCACAAGCGCTGTGCTGTTTATTCTGCTTTAACCACTTCAATACCAGGCACTTTTGCCCCTTCCTGCCCAGGACAATTTTCAGCTTCAGCGCTGTCTCACTTTGAATGACAATTACGTGGTCATGTAACACTGTACCCAAACCAAATTTTTATCATTTTCCTGCCACAAATAGAGCTTTCTTTTGGTGGTATTTGTTACCTCTGGGGTTTTTATTTTTTGCTAAACAAACTAAAAAAGACCAAATTTTTTTTTTTTAAAAGTTCTTCTTAGTTTCTGTCATAAAACCTTGTTTTCTCCTTCACTGACGGGCGCTGATGAGGCGGCACTGATGGGCACTAATGAGGCGGCACTGATGAGGAGGCACTGATATGTAGAATTAATGGGCACTGATGGGCACCAATAGGTGGCACTGATAGGCACTGACCAGCGGCACTGATTGGCCTTGATGGACACGAATAGATAGCACTGATGGGCAGCACCATTATTAAATGTTAGACACAATAGAATTACACCGATTCTCACTGATCTTAAAGCAGAATAGGCACAGGCAAAAATGTAAATATGTTACATTTACAGACCTTAATAGCTATATGATTAGAGAGCATAGGAGGTTTTGTTTCGACTGGCTTCACATCTTTGCATTATGGTGAAATGCATTATTGTAACATGCTATATATGGTGTACCACAATTCATTCCCAATGGCACCCCAAAACACATATACAGTACAAATAAGACATTTTGGCACACCAGAACACACAGATCTGCATACTCTGAGTTGGGGTGTGCTGTGCTGGAAAAAATAGTACAGGTGCATGTTTTTTTGCGCATAGAGGCATAGTAAGAGCCCTTTAAAGTAAATGGAATGCCTTAATGCAAAATGCGCCAATACACAAAAATGCTGGGGTTAACTTACAAGCATGAAGGCAGTCATATGTATGAAGAGGCCCTTAAAGCGGTTGCATACCATTGGACATTTTTTTTTTCTCCCTGCAAGGTAAAGTCATAATGTGCTAGTATGCATAGCATATGCTTTTGGGGGTTATACCGGGATGATGCCCGCAGCTGCAGGCATCATCCCAGTACCGTTGTTTACAGCGGGCGATTTGACTATCCGTGTATAACAACTGATGTGGCTAAAAGCCGCTCGGCTGTTATACCGGAGCAGCGGGAGGGGACGTCCCCCCCCGCCGCCTCCCGCCGCTCTTACCGGGCCTCCCGGTCGATCCGGAGGCTCGGTGACCAATCCGATGCCTCCGGCGGCTGGGGGTGGGCTGGAACGAAGCTGTGGGCGGCTTCGTTCCAGCCTTCAAATTGTAAACGCGGAAGCGACGTCATGACGTCACTTCCCGTTTACTCGGCTGCAATGGTGCCGGTTTTAAAAAAGTACACAGTATTCAGAATCGCCGTTTTCGCCGATCTGAATGCTTTGAAGTGTAAAGGAGGGATGGGGGGTCTTTTAGACCCCCGATCTCTCCATAAAGAGTACCTGCCACCACCTATTACTGTCACAAGGGATGTTTACATTCCTTGTGACAGCAATAAAAGTCACGAAAACATTTTTTTTTTTTTAAAACACAATTTATGAATTTAAAAATAAATAACATAAATAAGAAAAAAAAAAAAATTTTAAACGCCCCCGTCCCCAGGAGCTTGCGCAGCAAAGAAAACGCATACGGAAGTCGCGCACGCATATGTAAACGGTGTTCAAATCACACATGTGAGGTATCGCTGCGATCGTCAGAGTGAGAGCAATAATTCTAGCACTAGACCTCCTCTGTAACTCTAACCTGCTAACCGTAAAAAAAATTTAAAGCGTCACATATGGAAATTCTTAGGTGCCGTAGTTTGTCGCCATTCCACGAGTGCGTGCAATTATAAAGCGTGACATGTTTGGTATCTATTTACTCGGCGTAACATCATCTTTCACATTATACAAAAAAATTGGGGTAAGTTTACTGTTTGGATTTTTTAAAATTCACGAAAGTGTCCCTTTTCCAAACATTTGCGTTTAAAACACCGCTGCACAAATACCGTGTGATATAAAATATTGCAACAATCTCCATTTTATTCTCTAGATTCTCTGCTAAAAAAATATACATAATGTTTGGGGGTTCTAAGTAATTTTCTAGCAAAAAATACGGATTTTAACTTGTAAAAACCAAATTTCAAAAATAGGCTTAGTCATGAAAGGGTTAATCTGAGACTCTTCTTCAGTTAATATAGAACGGCAGAATGCCTGCCATAATACATATCATTTAGAATAGTAAATGATACAGACACAAAACATACCTTTCTTTGTAGTTCTTTTCCTTAGCCGTCTGCCTAAATAATAAAAAAAAAAAAAAGAAAAAGAAAAAGAAAAAAACAATATTTAGGGACGTTTTCATGATGATCAGTTCCCATAACCACTATTTCAGGTCTGCTATTTGAAGAAGGACTTTCTTTGACATTCTTTTCACTGCATTTGACTGGTTGTTATCTAACAGTTTCACAAATAAGGTTCACTGCCTTGCAGGAAAAGTCTGCATAGAAACCAGGTCTTTATTTTCTGTCTTGTGCCTTTTTCTTGCTGTTGATTTAGCAATTGAAACTTTCACCCATGAGGGCAGGAGGCGGAGCCTAGCGGAGCAGACATGCATTGTTAGAGCTCCACACCGCTGAGGAGAGAAGAGAAGGACAAAGCGGAGCCTGCAGGCTCAAAAGGTATCCATTTGAACCTTTTTGCCCCAGGGAACAAACTGTGAAAGTTTGGGCAGGAAATATGGTACTGGGAGGAAACCGTGGCAGAAATAAAAATCACCTCACAAAGAGCTCACAGGCACTCACTGCAGCTGAAGCAGCTCCAGTCACCTCACAAGATACAGCATCAGGGCGCCCTCACAGACAGAAAATGTCACAGCAAGACTCTCCATTTGAGTCAGATACAGAACAAATCCTCTCACAAACTTCTCCACAAGCCTCCTCAGTATCCCCAGTAATATTATTACAATTTGAAAAGATGCTTCATAAGGCTTTAAAACAAACCTCAGACCAAATAACAAACAGCCTAACCAAAGAAATAAGAGAGCTGGGAAACCGCACCGCAGCCTTAGAAATAAAAATGGATGAAATTGAAATTACAACCCAAGAAAATATAACAGAATTGGAACAATTAAAAGAAGAGAATTTAATACTTCAAACTAAGCTCGAAGATTACGAAAATAGAGCCAGACGTTCAAACTTGCGCATAAGGGGAATACCTGAAACTGTGACAGACCTGCAATCTACTATTACTGCTCTATTACAAGAACTAAAGCCAGATATCCCTATTGAACGTTTAGAACTGGACAGAGTACACAGAGCCCTCACAGCCAAAAAGAAAGATGGACCCCCACGTGATATAATCACAAAATTTCATTATTACAGAACGAAAGAACAAATACTAATTGCTGCAAGAGAAAAAAAGGAACTTAATTTTCAAGGACACAATTATCAAATTTTTGCTGACCTATCCCAACTTACTATTACTAAAAGACGATCCATGAAACCCCAACTAATGGAACTGCAACGCCACAACATTATGTATCAATGGGGCTTCCCCTTTTCAGTCAGATTTAACTACCAAGGTACAATTTACAGAAGCAGATCAGCAGATGAACTACAACAAACCCTTTTAAAATTAAATCTGACAGAACCCACAAGCAGCAACACTCCCACACGCAGAAGAATGGCATCATCTTCACCTTCAGGCAGCACTCAGAAAATTTCAGAACAAAATGGGAATCATCATTCTCACAAAAGAGGCCGTTATGCCACATCATCCATGGACCAAGAAGATTCAATGGACTGACATCCTAATTCCTGATATCTCTTCATTTATTATACTAAGAGATGGTTCTCTATAAAAAACCTGTATTTATAACTGAATGTAACTGCATTCTGATAGTCACACACTGTGTGGGATCATGTTACATTCCAGTTATATTTCTTATTACTTCTGATTCATATAGCCTTAGAATATATAAGTGAAATAAGGAAATTCTTGTTCAGTTATATATTTTCAGGTAATAACAATAGATTTATTACTTTTTAGGACAAATATGTTCAATAATCCAGAAGTAATGGAAGCTTTTTCTTTCTTTTCTTAAAACAAATATATTAGTACCTAACTAGTTCCTAGAATTATGTTTTTGTTTATTCTAATCTGAAGCAATACAACCTCAATTTTATGAGTTAACATATCTAAACAGTTACATATGAATAAAATATGTAATTGTTTACTCTAAAAGGGTTAAAATCCCCAAATAATTCAAACTATCTTCATCAATACCAAAGTTATTAACAGTACCTTTCTAACTGAATTATTTAGCCTAGGGCAAGACTAACCATATACAACCACCCTGGAATAAATAATTTCAACAAAAACTATATTCTGCACTCCAATTAATGAATCATCATTTTGATGTCTTTTGACATAGCACTTCTCTCCTGTAAGCGGAAGATCCGTGTACCCCCATTAGCCCTCCTCATTCTCCCAACCATATTATGTGGGAGTGTGACGAAGGCACTTATTCCCCTGAGAGAGATATTTATTCTCTTTCATGGGTAAATTGTGATTACTTGCAAAAAATAATTTATACAATGTATCATCTAATCTCATATGTTTTTTGTTTACTCTTTACTCCAGAATTCACTGGTTTCTTTTCTATCTTTTCATCTCTTCAGTCCACACAGGTTGATCTGCGCAGTCAGCTCTGCATAACAAAAAGTAAGTCAAAACTATTTGATCTGTTGCCATGGCACCACTGAATATACTTTCCCTGAATGTTCAGGGAATAAATGTCCCTCAAAAAAGGACCAAAGCCTTCCGTACTTTCCATAACAAGAAGGCTCACATAGTATGCCTCCAAGAAACACACTTCACCAAAGATTCTACTCCAAAATATATTTCTCCTTTTTATCAACAAATTTACACGGCTTCTGCCTGTACCAAACAAAGGGGAACTCTAATTGCATTTCACCGATCCACACCATTCACCTTATCATCAGAAATTAAAGACCCAGAAGGTAGATACCTGATACTCATGGGTTATATAATGGATACAGCAATCACGGTGATTTCCTACTACGCTCCTAACAAAAAACCTACACCATTCCTCTCACATATATTACAAGTGATTAATACACACAAAATAGGAACAGTGATAATGTGTGGGGATTCGAACCAGGTCCTCCTCCCATTTCTAGATAAATCACCTTTTACACCATCCAAAATAACCTCTAGATTACCTTTTTCTCAACTTCTTTCCAAATACAATCTGGTAGATTCATGGAGAGAAAGTAACCCAATGAAAAAGAAATTCACTTATTTCTCGCACCCTCATCAAACCTTCACCAGAATAGATCATATTTTTCTAACAATAGGAATGATACCAGAAATTATTGCATCAGATATTATTCCGATTCCGTGGTCTGACCATAATGCAGTATACACTACTATAGCCTCAGCCATACCAAAAGCGCATGACCCAACGTGGTACTTACCGGACATAATGCTCAAACACCCACTACATCAGATGGCCATTGAACAAGCTTTAAAGGAATACATATCAATTAATAATACAACAGACATTTCCCCAATAACACTGTGGGAAGCTCATAAGCCTGTCTTGCGTGGTACAATACAAAGACAAATGGCACTATTTAAACGGGAACGCAAAAATCTAGCAAAAAAACTAGAACTCAATTTTAATGCAGCCTACATATCATTCCAAGATAATCCATCTCAGAGTACAAAATCTCATCTGGAAAAATCTAGATTGGAATACGATCTATTTCTCACTGAGTCAGTTGATAAATCCCTCAAACGCTCCAAACACTATTTCTACATGAATACAAACAAACCAGGTACATATTTAGCTTGGGCATTAAATTCAACTAACAAATCTTTCAAACCAATACGTTTAAAATTATCAAAAAATGTTTATACTTGTAATCCAGTTAAAATAGTCCATAAATTCCACACACATCTCGCAACTTTATACAAGACAAACAATGAATTTAATCCTACAGAGGCTGAATCCTTCTTCTCAAAAATAACCTTACCTGAGTTGTCTCAGAATCAAAAAAGCAGTTTGGATGAGCCTATAACTATAGATGAAGTTGCTAACGCCATAAAAGACCTAAAACTTAACAAAAGACCAGGCCCAGACGGCTACTCGGCTTTATACTATAAAACATTCTCAGAAATACTCTCTCCCATTCTCACTGAAACTTTTAACAAACTTCTAGAAGGACATTCTTTTCGGCAAGAAACACTAATGGCAATTGTTTGTATGATCCCAAAACCCCTTTCTGATGATACTTCCTGTGTGAATTATCGGCCTATCTCTCTGTTAAACCTTGATATTAAATTATTAGCAAAAATAATAGCAAAACGCCTCAATAGCATTATAGGAAAATTAATACATAGAGATCAAGTAGGCTTCATGCCAAATAGACAGGCAGGCGATAATATACGCAGGGCAGTGTTACTGGCACATATTGCTAAAAAACGGAAAATCCCTTTATGTTTTCTATCTCTCGATATTAAGAAGGCATTTGACACAGTATCCTGGCAATATATGCAATATACATTACAAAAATAGGGTTTTGGACCCCACTTTTTAACATGGATCAAAGCATTATATAATAAACCCAAAGCCTATATAAAATACGCTGGATACAAATCTGATGCCTTTAATATCGAAAGACGTACCCGACAGGGTTGCCCATTATCTCCCTTATTATTTGCCCTTATACTCGAACCCATGGCCCAATACATCAGAACAAACCAAACTATAACTGGCATTGAAGTAGGAGGTATTACACACAAATTATGTATATTTGCAGACGATATATTACTTTTTCTATCATCACCACAGGTCTCTGGTCCTAACTTAATACCAGCTCTTGATGGATTTGCAGCCCTATCCGGCCTTATGATTAATCCTAAGAAATGCCTAGTGCTTAATATTTCCCTCACAAACATGGAGTTGATCCCGGCTAGGGCTGCACTCCCATTCACATGGGCAGAAAAATCAATCCCATATCTTGGAATTCATTTAACAGCATCTCATTCTGACTTATTCTCAACCAATTATCCTCCTGTATTAAGACAGATCACAAATCTAATAAAACAATGGTCGCAACTTCCTTTATCCTGGATAGGGAAGATTAATGCAATCAAAATGACTATTCTACCCAAATTGCTTTATCTATTCAGAGTCCTCCCTATTCCAATTCCTTCCTATTTTTTGAGAATAGTACAAAAAAGAGCAACTTCATTTATATGGGGCTCTTCTAAACCACGTATACCTATACACACACTACATCTTCCCAAAAATAAAGGAGGCCTGGGATACCCTAATTTTACTAACTACTACAGAGCAGCACATTTGGCCAGTCTGTCCAAATACCATGCAAAACAGGAAATCCCATTATGGGTATTTATAGAGGCTTCAGAAAATGACCCTCTATTAATATCAAACTTGTTATGGCTTGATCCTAAAGACAGCTTTAAAATTCATAATCCCATAACTAAACACTTCTTATCTCTCTGGGATAAACTAAAAACCAAATATCAGTTACAATCTCCACACAAACCTCTCCTTTCTTTTATCAGAAATCCGGCCTTTTATCCGGCATGGATCTACCCAAATTCTTTTAAAGCTTGGACAACATCAGGCATTCAGACACTAAATGACTTCATAGCATCTAAATCATTCCTTTCATTCCCATCGCTTAGAGAAAAATATGATCTACCAAACTCTGAGATATTTAGATATCTCCAAATCAAAAATTTCTATACACCATTCCTAAAGGGTGATACACCATTATCCCAATTATCCATTTTTGAATCAATCTGTACAAAAGATCCATTTGCTAAAGGTACAATTTCATCACTTTATAATCAATTATATGGAGTAGCAAATCTTAATAGACCCTCTTACGTTCAGAGGTGGGAGGAGGACCTGGGACGAACTTTAGAAGACACGGACTGGTCTAACATATGGCTCACATCTAAGTCATCTTCACCCAACATCTTAGCACTGGAGACAAATTATAAAGTCCTAACTCGCTGGTACCTTGTACCCGCTAGAGTGGCAAAATATTCACCTAATACCTCAGCTCTTTGTTTTCGAGGATGCCCAGAAATAGGCACACATTTACACATATGGTGGACGTGCCCAGTAATCCAAACCTTCTGGAAGGAAGTCTTCGTGATTGCATCTAAAATATTTAAAAAAAAAATACAACCAGATCCATATATAACTTTACTTAATCTAAAACCGGAATGGTTAACACTCTCTCAATTCAAACTTATGATCCAACTAATAACGGCTGCAAAACAAACAGTGGCCAAAGCATGGAAATCTCCTACGTTGGTACTAGCAGAAACAATTCACAGAATGAATAATACAATGTCTCATGCTAAGATGGTAGCCATCGATCAAAATCAAATTCCAAAATTTGAAAAACTTTGGCATCCTTGGATAAAACAACAGTTCCTGTCAAATTTCAATGACTCTGTCCTGTTGCCATGGTAACAGATTAAATGACTTACAGAGACACCCATTCTAAGGCTTCAAAGAGAACTAAAAAGAATAATAAACTGACGAGCGGGACAACCTTGTGGACCATACCTCTGCCTTTCTACCCTTTTTCTTCTTTCTCTTTCCTTTTCTCCACCTTACGATTAAAGCTCATTATCAGAATTTATTTGACCTATATACACTCTACCTGTAAACAATATGTATAGTAGGTATAAATCATTTAAATACCTACAAAAGTAACTAAGGAAATGAAATATATCTTTAATTTAGGTTTATGTGAACCCAATGTTTAATATTTGAAATTTCATGATATTTACCTATATAAACCCTACTGTAAAACAATGAGCTTACTTTATAGATCCTTGTAAACTTACTTTATGTATCTTTATAACATTGTATACTCAATAAACTTCTTTTGACAAGGAAACTTTCACCCATTCTGTTGGCAGTAGAGATTATTCATTTGCTGAGCATATTCAGCCCATGCCTGTATTATATCACCTAACTGCATTATGTGACTGCAGAAACAAAAAAAAAAACTAGTAGACTATGGTGGCCTTACACAGAACAATAAAAAGTAGACTGATCCAAAATGATTAGTTTTTTATATATATATATATATATATATATATATATATATATATATATATATAATTAAAAAAAAGGAGGATTGCAAAAAGGCACCAACATCCTGTATAGTGTATTTAGAAAATACTTTTCAATAAAATCAATATATTTTATTCTTTCCAAATGCATTAAAAAACATAAAAAAAACACAGGCAATAAAAACAATCCTCCCTATAGGACCTTACCACAGCAATGAACAGACACCTAACACATCAACAAAAGTACTTAATCTGCCGTATAGTATACAAATAACAATTGAGGTGTCTTTCTTTAGATAAATATTTCTATAATGTTTATTAATATTGTACTGTGAAATATTCATGTGCTATGTTTTAGCTTCCCTTACCTCCTTAAGAAGCGGTAAACTCCCGCTAAATGCGTTGAGGTACAGCAAGACTGCCTACCACAGAAGACACCTAAATTGTTATATGTCTAATATACGGCAAATTATTTACTTTATTGATGTGTTAGGTGTCTGTTAATTGCTGTGGGAGGGTCCTATTGCCTTTTGGGTTTTTTTTATGTTTTTTTAATGCATTTGGAAAGAAGATATATTGATTTTATTGAAAAGTCTTTTGTTGGCATCTTAAAAGTCCATCTTGCCTCTCTCTTTTCCTCTAAATGATCTAAAATGATTCTTTGACAAAACAAACAAGGAGAAAAATCTATGTAGCTGAATTCTAGAATTTACACTATGTATAATTGTACATTTATCGGTCATATTGTTATATGGAAGGCCAGCTTTGCCCATTACAACCAGACTCCTTGCTTTGCAACCTTAATGGTTGCTTTGGACAACCCTTTCAGTTTTCTTTATTCCAAGTACTGTAAAATAGACAAGTGAAATCATATAATTAATTAATTGTATTTAACACTGAGCCAAATTAAAATATTTTCTGAATGACACATAGGGGGTTATTTACTAACACTGGAGAGTGTAAAATCTGGTGCAGCTGTGCACAGTAGCTAATCAGCTTCCAGATTTTTTTTTTTTGTCAAAGCGTAAATGAACAAGCTGAAGTTAGAAGCTGATTGGCTACCACGTACTGCTGCACCAGATTCTTAGTGCTCCAGTTTTAGTAAATCTCCCCCATAGTATTTTCTATCCATAAACCTTCAATCAGACTCTTCAGCAGATTACAGTGCATTGCAGGAAATTGAAATGATTAGTTATGCAAAACAAGTTACTATTGATTTCCATCAATAAGCGGTGTAAGGCGAATTAAATTTGCATGATTCCCCCATTAACACAGACAGTGTTGATATTCCTGATATGTGACTGCTGTACCATGTACTTGTATGCGAAAGTATCCTGTTCTCTTTGTATTGCTTTCTTTACCTGAAATCTCTAGTGTTCCTGTCCGTCCCTCTGCTTTCCTATTAAAAACTGACCCCACTAAGCAGAGGAGCTTCTCTAGCTGTGCTGGAAACTCAGCCTGCTCTCCAAAGATCAGACTTGTTCTGTCACTGGGAGTGTGCTGCTGCTTCTCCTCCTCCCAGCTCTTATGCAACTGAGAACAGTGGGAATGTGATCACTTATTTAAAAAAAATGAAAAAAGGTATTTATAATGTTTATAATGTTTTTTTTTTATCTATACAAAAATGTTTTGCCTTCCATTTCTATTTTAAACTGAATGGGCTGTTTTACAAGGTGATTGTTTACAATCACTTTTAGACCAATGTGCACTATGCTGAAACACTGGGGCTGACCTACGCAATCGAACATTAGGATTACCAATATTAATTAAAGTTTATTCCATATTTTAAACAAATTGATAGCAAGGTTTAGTAGTTTAGTAGTATAATGTCTGTCATAGGTTTATGCATTAAATCACATCAGTTTGAAACCAAGCATGTGTGTCTGCTGTGGTTATCTCAATATTGGTAAGTATTATACTCCAGAACAATCAGCACTTTTTTGTAGAAAAAAAGCAAAAATCCACCAAAGATAAAAATAGAAAATAAGAGATTATATGGGTGAAAATAATATTTTGGTTATACAGTGGGTATAGAAAAGAATCCCCTCCACCTTTAAAATAATCACTTTTTTTTTGCAGCCTGAAATTAAGACAGACACAGTTTTTTGTTTTATCCACCTGTATTTACTAATGCAACTTATAACATCCAATGAAACATATAACACCAACATGTCAGAAAAAAAAATTCAAAAACAGAATCACTGAGTTGGAAAAAGGATCATCCCCATATGTCAGTATTTTGTTGGACCACCTCTTGCTTTAATTACAGCCTTTAGTCTGTTGGGATATGTCTCTACTAACTTTGCAATATTTGCCCACTCTTCTTTGCAGAACTGCTCAAGTTCAGTTAACTTTGATGGTGACATTTGAGGACTGCAGTCTTCAAGCCATTCCACAGATTTTCAATGGGGTTTAGGTCTGGGCTCTGACTAAACCATGCAAGGACATTCACCCTTTTGTCCTTCAACCACTGTGTGGTCATATTTGCTGTGTGCGTTGGGTCATTATCACGTTGAAAGGAAAAACCTTCTTCCCAACTTTAGTAGAGACATATACCAACAGAGTGAAGGCTGTGATCCTTTTTCCAACTCAGTGATTCTGTTTTTTTTTTTTTTTGCTGACATGTTGGTGGTATATCTTCCACTTGGACGTTATAAGTTGCACAGTAAATGCAGCTGGATAAAAACAAAAATGGTGTGTTTTCATTTCAGGCTGCAAAGCAACAAAATGTGATTATTTTAAAGGGGGGGCGATTCTTTTCTATACCCATTGTATTATGCTTTTCCTGAAAAAGGACTAATTCATTACGTTAGAAACCTTAACAGCATATCAACACTACATACTTCACTCCTTTCAATTATAGATGAAGCAGATATATTTGATAGTTCTAATCCATAAAATGTCCTTGAGAAAATTGTTCTCTGAATATGTTCCTGATAATGAGATAATTATTTTTAACAGCTGTATTAAATGAACTTCAAATGTGAAGATTTAACACTTGTCCCTGGCACTTTATCTCTTTAGGAAACCTGGAATTTGCTTGCAAACTTCCATCAGAGTTTGTCTTGTGCCATTAGCAATAAATAAGCAAGTCTTGCATAGCAAGATGACTTCTGTGTCTTTCTAACGTAAATCAGTTTAACAGCAAGCTGTATTTTAAGTCTACATATTGCTGCATTTCCAAACAGGAAATAGAACAATGTTTTGTGTCAATTTCTATAAATCAAAATCTTCAATATTCTCACATTGCATCCACATTTAATGTATACCTAAAGCTAAATCTAAAAACATATTTTATGTTGAATAGAGAAGTGGAAGGATAAAACTGTTGTTAGCAATTTTTTGTCTTATGTTTATTACGGAGATTTCCCTTCACTCCATCTCCTATAAATTCAACAGGAAGTGAGAGGATATATTGAAGTGAAAGGACATGTGAGAAAAAATTCAATTTTAGACAGAGGTCACAAAAATAAGTGTCCCCCATTGGAAGATTTCCCCTCTATTGATGTTCTGGTACAACTCAATATTTGGGATTTACCCTCAGTTTATTTTCTGGTGACACTGGTGATCAATATAAATAGAGAGAGTGGATCTCCCTAACAGGGACATAGGCAATAAAAATTGACAGTGTTTTTAACTCGTCACACTTCAAGGAAATTAAAACACAGTAAAGTATGACTTATAAAAGAAATTAAACTACCAAGTCATCCTGGAAACTTTCAAATTCACTATAGGTTGGTAAAGCCCTTTATTAAAGTGGAACTCATTTTATTTCATTTCATTTCGGAAACATTTTCTTTGCAGTGTTAAGCTGGCCATGCACGGTTAGATTTTTATCGTTTAGTGGATTCCTCCATCCACACAAATGAGGTCGGTGGAGGAACCCATTATGGGACACTATATTCTCACAGCGGCACTCGCCACTGTCAAAATACACTGATCAGTGGTTGCAGGTGATTGCATGCAGCCACTGATCGAGGAACATTTTCTATGTCCTGCTGAATGAAGTCGATCAAATGATCAATTTCTGTCAGGTGGGGACAGCCACATACTGATTAAAATTGGTTGGTCCCTGCTGAACCAGCTGAATTTTGATAAGTGTATAGCAGTTTTAGCCACACCTAACATGAATTTTTAGGGCTGGCCAAACATTATACAATTGTCTTGTACAATTTACCTTTAGATTTGCTAAAACCTTATAATATGAGCTCAAACCTAAACACTTTAAATTTGAATGCAATGAGGAAGGCCTTTGCACTATGTGATTGAAGGTAAACCTAAAGGAAATAGAACAAGAAAATTTTATAATGTATGGCCAGCTGAACTTACTACTACTTTACTAAGGGTACTTACCAACCAGCTCGCAGACCACCAAATTAACCTAACAGTATGCGTTAAAAACAGGGGTTTAGTCAGCACGCATTTGCAAACGCATGCATTCCAATGCCGCTTACTGCGATAGCCAGCTATAGATGGGGGCGGTGGCAGGTTTGGTTTTTCATATCACATTGGTGTTTGTATTGGTCCAGCAACACACCAACACCTTTGCAGCCATTGTGCTACATACTGGGTGTTTGGTGTGCTCCTGTACCTTTAAGAAGGGGTGAGCTCCCCTTCAGTCCACCTTGCCTCATCTATCCATCAGAATGCATGTGCCTCCACTGTGGGGACACTTATAGTTTAGTATTAGGACCAGAGATACCAGGGTGCAGTGACGAGGCTCTGTGGCTTACGCATGCGTTTGCAAATGCGTGCGGACTAAATCCCTGTTTTTAATGCATACTGTTAGACAGGTTCATTTGGTTGCCTGCGAGATGGTTGGTAAGTAGGCTTGGGTTTTTCCTGGGCATTCCCTGTGGATCTGACTTTGCCCTGCGACTTGAAGTCTGACATCTGTCCAACTTCAATGAGCAGGGATCCGACTTTGATCCCGACAATGCCTGGCATGTCTGGTATGAATCTTTAGGGGAAACTCCACGGCAAAAAAAAAAAAAAGACGACGTGGGGTTCCCCCCAAAATCTATACCAGACCCTTATGTGAGCATGCAGCCTGGTAGGCCAGGAAAGGGGGTGGGGACGAGCAAGCGCCCCCCCTCCTGAATCATAACAGGCCGCATGCCCTCAACATGGGGGGGTGGGCACCTTGTCCCCATGTTGATGAGGACAAAGCCTTCTTCCCGACAACCCTGGCCATTGGTTGTCGGGGTCTGCGGGTGAGGAGCTTAATGGAATCTGGAAGCCCTCTTTAACAAGGGGGCCCCACAGATCCTGGCCCCCCACCCTATGTAAATGAGTATGGGATGCATCATACCCCTACCCATTCACCTAAAAAAAGTGGAAAAAAGAAAAACAGTGCACAGGCTGTTAAAGTATTTTATTAAGGCAGCTCCAGCGTCTCTTTTGATTTTTTCTAACATCTCTTCTCCCTCTTCTGGCGACGTCTTCTTCCTCTGCCGGTTCTCTTCCCTCTGTCCGTTGTCTCCTCTCTCTGTTCGCTGTCTTCTCCCTCTTCTGCCGGGTCCCCTCTCCGTTGCCTTCTCTCTCTTTTGCTGGGTCTTCTTGCTCTGTTCTTCTTCTAATGTCGATTTGACGCGATCTCCTGGTGTAATGCTGAGTCCGCCGTGTGCAATGACTTATATTGGCATTGGGCAGGGCCACTCGCTGACGTCATTCGGAGGCCCCACCCCCTTGTGACGCCATCAAACCATCATGCCCCAGATGATGATGTCACAAGGGGGCGGGGCCTCTGAATTACATCAGCGGGTAGCCCCACCCAATGCCAATATAAGTCATTGCACACGGCAGACCCAGTATTACACCGGGAGATCGCGTCAAATCAACATCAGAAGAAGAACGGAGCGAGAAGACCCGGCAAAAAAGCGAGAGGACCTAGCAAAAGAGCGAGAAGACAGCGGAGAGAAGGGACCTGGCAGAAGAGGGAGAAGACAGCGGACAGAGGGAGGTGACAGCGAGCAGAGGGAGGAGAACTAGAGAGGAAGGAGAACTGGCAGAGGAAGAAGATGTCGCCAGAAGAGGGAAAAGAGATGGTAGAAAAAAATCTGAAGAAACGCTGGAGCTGCCTTAATAAAATACTTTAAAAACCTGTGTACTGTGTTTATTTTTGACACTTTTTTTTAGGTGAATGGGTAGGGCTACGATGTACCCCATACTCATTCACATAAAGTGGGGGGCCGGGATCTGGGGATCTTGCTAAAGGGGGCTTCCAGGTTCTGATAAGCCCCTCACCCGCA
The DNA here is from genome assembly GCF_042186555.1 of Aquarana catesbeiana. Classification (NCBI taxonomy): domain Eukaryota; kingdom Metazoa; phylum Chordata; class Amphibia; order Anura; family Ranidae; genus Aquarana; species Aquarana catesbeiana. The sequence goes on along the minus strand of NC_133327.1, from coordinate 603,685,829 downwards.
GACCCCAACAACCATTTTTCATTTTTGCTTTGGGTTCCCCTTCAAGATCATCATGCCAAAGTCGGATCAGTTAAGACGGCGATCCAACTTTGATCCGACTTCAGTAATATTCAATGGGCTGAAGTAGGATCAAAGTAGTGCAGGGAGCATTCTCAAAGTCGGACCAGTTAAGATGGCTTTCATTGGGAAACAATGATTTTCACATGTCATGCGACATGAGCTCCCAAGGTGGGAGCATTTGTCGTACAAGTGTGAACCCAGTCTAAATGTTTTCATCTAAGATTATCACAACTTTCACCTAGGGTTTACAAATTTCTGCATTTAAATCCAAATAGACAAATGTGTAAATATGGAGTGAAAATTGCGTGAATAATGTTTGAAAACATTTATAAATAAACCCCTAAGTGTTTTTATTGCATCCAGTCGTTGCAAAAGATTGCAAAGATTCTATACGGTATCTAAAAAAAATGGTGTGGCTTGGCCATACTCTTAGAAAACCAAATCACTGTGTTGTGAAAGCAACCCTTGACTGCAACCTCCAAGGCAAGAAACATAGACCCAGACTGACATGAAGGGGGATGACTTTCGAAGAACCAAATATCATGGGCATGATTTGGAAACAAATAGACCCGCTGCCTAGGAAATGAATCAGACAATAATTTGTACAGTGCATTGAAAAAGTATTCACACCCCTTGAAATTTATAAAATTTTCTCATGTTACAGCCAAAAACGTAAAAGTATTTTATTAGGATTTTATGTGATAGACCAACACAAAGTGGCACATAATTGTGAAGTGGAAGGAAAATGATAAATGGTTTTTAACATTTAAAAAAAAAAAATATGTGAAAATTGTGGCGTGCATCTGTATTCAATACTTTGTAGAACCACCTTTCGCTATAATTACAGCTGCAAGTCTTTTTAGGTATGTGTCTCTACCAGCTTTGCACATCTAGAAGACTGACATGTTTGCCCATTATTCTTTGCAAAATAGCTCAATCTCTGTGAAATTGGATGGATAGCGTCTGTGAACAGCTATTTTCCTTGTCAAAAGAAGTTTATTGAGTATACAATGTTATAAAGATACATAAAGATACATAAAGTAAGTTTACAAGGATCTATAAAGTAAGCTCATTGTTTTACAGTAGGGTTTATATAGGTAAATATCATGAAATTTCAAATATTAAACATTGGGTTCACGTAAACCTAAATTAAAGATATATATCATTTCCTTAGTTACTTTTGTAGGTATTTAAATGATTTATACCTACTATACATATTGTTTACAAGTAGAGTGTATATAGGTCAAATAAATTTTGAGAATGAGCTTTAATCGTAAGGTGGAGAAAAGGAAAGAGAAAGAAGAAAAAGGGTTGAAAGGTAGAGGTATGGTCCACAAGGTTGTCCCGCTCGTCAGTTTATTATTCTTTTTAGTTCTCTTTGAAGCCTTAGAATGGGTGTCTCTGTAAGTCATTTAATCTGTTACCATGGCAACAGGACAGAGTCATTGAAATTTGACAGGAACTGTTGTTTTATCCAAGGATGCCAAAGTTTTTAAAATTTTGGAATTTGATTTTGATCGATGGCTACCATCTTAGCATGGGACATTGTATTATTCATTCTGCGAATTGTTTCTGCTAGTACCAATGTAGGAGATTTCCATGCCTTGGCGTGAACAGCTATTTTCAAGTCTTGCCACAGATTGGATTTAGGTCTGGACTTTGACTGGACCATTCTAACACATGCATATGCTTTGATCTAAACCATTCCATTGTAGCTCTGGCTGTATGTTTAGGGTTGTTGTCCTGCTGGAAGGTGAACCTCCACACCAGGCTCAAGTCTTTGGCAGACTCCAACAGGTTTTCTTCTAACATTGCCCTGTATTTGGTTCCATCCATCTTCCCATCAACTCTGACCAGCTTCTCTGTCCCTGCTAAAGAAAAGCATCCCCACAACATGATGCTGCCACCATTATGTTTCACGGTGAGGATGGTGTGTTCAGGGTGATGTGCAGTGTTAGTTTTCTGCCACATATAACGTTTTGCTTTTAGGCCAAAAAGTTCAATTTTGGTCTCAACTGATCAGAGCACTTTCTTCCACAAGTTTGCTGTGTCCCCCACATGGCTTCTTGCAAACTGCAAACAGGACTTCCTTTGGCTTTCTTTCATCAATGGCTTTCTTCTTGTCACTCTTCCATAAAGGCCAGATGTGTGGAGTTCTCGACTAGTAGTTGTCCTGTGGACAGATTCTCCCATCTGAACTGTTGATCTCTGCAGCTCCTCCAAAGTTACCATGGGTCTCTTGACTGCTTCTCTGATTAAAGCTCTCCTTGGCCGACCTGTCAGTTTAGGTGTACTGCCATGTCTCGGTAGGTTTGCAGTCGTGCCATACTCTTTCCATTTTCGGATGATAGAACAGTTTTCCGCAAGATATTCAAAGCTTGGGATATTGTTTTTCATAACCTAACTCTGCTTTAAACTTATCCACAACTTTATCCTTGACCTTTCTGGTGTGTTCCTTGGCCTTCATGATGCTGTTTGTTCACTAAGGTTTTCTAACAAACCTCTGAGGGCTTCACAGAATAGCTGTATTTATACTGAGATTAAATTATACACAGGTGGACTCTATTTACTAATTAGGTGACATCTGAAAGCAATTGGTTCCACTAGATTTTAGTTAGGGGTATCAGAGTAAAGGGGGTAGAATACAAATGCACGTTACACTTTTCAGATATTTATTAGTAAAAAATGTTGAAAACTATTTATCATTTTCCTTCCACTTTGTATTGGTCGATCACATAAAATTCCAACAAAATACATTTACATTTTTTATTGTAACATGAAAAAATGTGGAAAATTGCAAGGGGTATGAATACTTTTTCAAGGCATTGTAGTTACCTTATACTCCGTAGTGCTAGGACTAAATATAACATGTTTTGTAATTACTTATAGAATACAACATACTATATAGAAGGCTCAGCTTAGGAGTCAAACCTTGGCCTTCCACATTTTGCTTGCTTTTTCCCGTAATTCCACAATTCTCATTTTAAATTTTTCATTTTATGAACGTTCATTCAATTTTCTAATCGTTAAACTGGTGTTCATTTTCAATGGCAGTTACAGAAAAATTCAACAGGAGAAGGATGGAAAATTTGCTCGAACATTCAAATTTCTAACAGTGTATGTGGTTTTCATTTTGGAAAGCCTATTCATTCCAAAATCGAATGTTAAAAGCAAATTACATTTTGAAGTCAATTAATCAAAAGTACCAAGAAGTTTCATACAAATGTACACTCGAAAATCTACTAGTGTATGGCAAGTGCATGGAATTCACGTTCAGTTTTTTTGTTCAACCAGTGAGTTGGATTAAAAAAAAAAAAACCCGACAGATCCCTGAATCAATATGTTTGGTGCGGGGATCTCTCCTGGTGTATTCTGAAAGGGGACCTCCCTGGCTGAAAGTTTTCCAGTAAAACCGTTCTACAGAAGCTGGTCACTATAACGACTTTTATTGAACAGAAAGTGGTACATGTACCGAAAGCTGGCTGGCTTCAGCTGAAACGGCTGACTTTCCGTGTGTGTGCTTGGTTTTAGTGTTGTTGGCTGAGTATAGTTTGTATACAGCATTTTCTTAGGTGCCCTTTGTTACACTGCCTAACAATTTGTTTAATTAGTGAACAAAAGGGGATCCGAAAAGTTTTCTGTATATATGCATCACTGTAGAGTTTTAGAAAGCCAACTATATGTAGCATATTTCTTATGCAGGGTGGTCCTGAGATATATAAAAAAGTTTGTTTTTTAAAGTGAACCTGTTCCGAGCCTTTGCTTACAAAGGACTATAAATTCCCTATGTGAAAGTGTTGATTGGCCCAGTAGTGTCACATGGCGTGAGTCACATGTACCTGCTACCTGGAATTATTTGTTACTTTGTTTGGCTCCTGGAGCTGAATGAATTGTCGGGGAAACCAGCAAAAAGCAAGTATAGACTGGAAAAGAGTGAAGGGAGGGGCAGGGATCAGCAAGGTGTCCGTACACGGACACTGGTGTCAGTGAGCGGTCCTTGCAGGGTCCGCGGCTGCTGCAGACTTTCTTTGTAGAGTCAGACTCTGAGTCTGTCACTGTCAGATCCCTCCCTCACCCCTGATGCGATGGCTGGCTCGGGTTGGCTCCCTCCTCTCCTCTGTAGTGTGAAGATCCGTCTGGTGTGGCACCAGCGCCGCCCACTCTATTACATGGAGTGACTGAGTCTTCTGTATGCTGCGGAGTGGTCTGTTGGATTGAGTTTCAGTGGCTCAGAACAGCCGAGGAGGAAGCAAGGAAGGTGCTGGCTGGAGCTGGAATGGATTCTTCTGTTCTGTGCCAGCCCGGCTCCAGCATAATGTTGGATAAAAATTATATTATATATTTTTTGCAGGGGGAGAGCCTATAGTGTGGTGCAGGAAAACCTGGGAAATACACAGGTGAAAAGGTAAGAGTAAGAAGACTAAAGGGGAATCTATTCCGTGGGGACCTGCCCTGGTCTGCTCTAAAGGGGGATCTGTGGGGACCTGGCCTGCTCTAAAGGGGGATCTATGGGGACCTGGGTTGCTCTAAAGGGGGGTCTATGGGGACCTGGCTTGCTCTAAAGGGGGGTCTATGGGGGACCCTGGCCTACTCTAAAGGGGGGTCTATGGGGACCCTGGTCAGCCAGCTCTAAAGGAGGATCTATGGGGAACCATATTTGTACTCATAGAACTAGGCCAGCAAGTAGACAGTGTTTTTTATGGTTTTAATTTAAATGTGCCTTAGTGTCCTTCGCTAAGGTCTGTACTTTGGAAAATGTCCGCCACAGCCTTGGTCGGTGCCTATCCCTGGTAGGGGATTGGGGTTGGTTAATATAAATTGTTACTTTGTTTTGAATGGGCTTGGGACAACATGCACGTGGCTTTTTTACAAAAGGTCTATGTCACTAGCACTACCGATTGTTCTTCTTTTCCAATGCCTACATTAACTACACTGAACTTCCAATACCTACATTGGGGAACAGAAATACATAAAGCAACACTACAACATGCAATTTTTCACACAGGCTTCTATTCAACCATACCAATTTAGAGCAGATGAAGGTCACAATGTTCTAAAGCCAAGTGATATCAAACATCTCCACAAAAGATCATAGGATTTATAACGTTACTAGTAGTTAGCGTGAGAGAACATGATTACAGTACAGGCATTAAACTGTAAACTGGGACATAGACTAACAGAAAAGGTATTTTGTAATGCTTTATGTAAGGAAATAAATAGATAAACTAATTAAACTACATGTTGGGAAAAGCTTACCTGGTGGTTTAGTATGCTTGTATTCCAGCTTGTGCTGTGGATTTTTCCTGTAAAATAAAGAAAATAAATGTCTATCAATGGTATAGCTCATAGACTGTAATAAAACTACTAATAAATAGACAACAAATGTGAAATCCTTTTACAAGTTAATCAATCCTTTTAGGCTTCTCACCACAATAATGTGTTGAACATAGGAGCATGCAGTAAATGGTTACCAATGGCAAAGGTGCTTAGAGAATTGTAGATGTACAGTTGCTAAGTACTGTACTTGTAGCAATAACTGATCAATAAAATACATTGTGAAAGGTGGATAATAGAACATTTTATTCCTTTGCAGCAGCAGTGCCTTAATACCATAAGGGTGGCTTTTTAATAGACTGATATAAGTGATCAACGTCCATTTTAAAGGTGTCAGACAATGCACACAGAGGTAGCCTCCTACAAATACCACAAAAGACTTCAAACTGTTATTGATGTTAAAGGGGGCAATAAACGGTATTAAGAACTGGGGTATGTAAACTTTTGATCAGGGTCATTTGGGTAGTTTTTATTATCAATATGATTTAAAAAGAGTAAACACAGTTGATTGATAATAAATGACTTTAGCCAAACACTAACCATGAGTGAAAAAAAAGTTTTTCTGTTATCATTCAAATTCTCTGAAAAATTGCCAAGAAATCAAATTCTGCCAGGGTATGTAATGCTGTGAAAAAAGTATTTGCCCTCTTTCTGATTTTTTATTTGTTTGCATATTTGTCACACTTAAATGACTCAGATCATCTAACAAATTTTATTATTATACAAAAGATAACCGGAGTAAATACAAAATGCAGTTTTTAAATGATGGTTTCATTTATTAAAGCAAAAAAGCTGTTCAAACCTGCTTGGCTTCATATGAAAAAGTAATTGCCCCCTAAACCTAATAACTGGTTGTGCCACCCTTGGCGGCAACAACTGCAATCAAGCATTTGCAATAACTGGCAATGAGTCTTTTACATTGCTATGGAGCAATTTTGGCCCACTCTTCTTTGCAGAATTGCTTTAATTCAGCCACATTGGAGGGTTTTCCAGCATGAATGGCCTGTGTAAGGTCATGATACAGCATCTCAATTGAATTTGAGCTTGGGCTTTGACTAGGCCACTCCAAAACCTAAATTTTGCTTTGTTTGAACTATTTGGAGGTGGACTTACTGTTGTGTTTCAGATCATTGTCCTGCTGCATAACCCAAGTGCACTTGGGCTTGAGGTCACAAACTGATGGCCGGACATTCTCCTTTAAGATTTTCTGGTAGGTAAAGCTCAGAATTCATGGTTCCATCAATTATGGTAAGTCGTTCAGATCCTGAAGCTGCAAAGCAGCCCCAGACCATCACGCTACCACCATGTCTGACTGTTGGTATGATGTTCTTGTTTTGAAATGCTGTATTAGTTTTATGCCAGATGTTACAGGACGCACACCTTCCAAAAAGTTTAATTTTTGTTTCATCAGTCCACAGAATATTTGCCTAAAAGTCTTGGGGATAATCAAGATTTTGGTAAATGTGAGATGAGCCTTTGTGTTTCTTTTGGTCTTTTGGTCAGCAGTGGCTGTGGCATTGGAACTCTCCCATGGATGCCATTTTTGCCCAGTCTCTTTCTTATTGTTGAATCATGAACACTGATTTTACCTGAGGCAAGTGAGGCCTGCAGTTCTTTAAATGTTGTTCTTGGTTCTGTTATCACCTCCTGAATGAGTCGTTGTGCTCTTGGAGTCAATTTGGTTGGCCCGGCCACTCCTGGTAAGGTTCACTACTGTTCCAAGTTTTCTCCATTTGTGGATAATGGCTCTCACCGTGGTTTGCTGGTGTCCCAAAGCCTTAGAAATGGCTTTGTAATCCTTTCCAGACTGATACATGTCAACGACTTTTTTCTCATCTGTTCTTGAATTGCTTTAGATCACGGCATGATGTGTTGCTTTTTGAGACCTTTTAGCGTGCTTCACTTTGTCAGACAGCTTCTATTTAAGTGTTTTTTGATTCAACAGATCTGGCAGTAATCAGGCCTGGGTGTGGCAAGTGAAATTTAACTCAGCTTTCCAAAAAAATGTGGTTAATTACAGTTCATTCATGATTCTGCATGGCAGGGGGCAATTCCTTTTTCACATAGGGCCAGGCTGGTTTGAACAGCTTTTTTCCCTTAATAAATGAAATAATAAGAGGGGGGGGGGGGGGGGATACTGTTACACAGCACTGTATATAACCAGGACAGCTGAAAACTCAGCCGTTTGCTAAAATCATGCCATTTTGATGATTACTTCAAAAATAAACAGTTGTGAAAATAAAAACACGTGCTTCAGAAAAATATACACTTGTAACCTGACCTGTTTTCATTGCTAGCACCGTAAACATGCAGCATGTACAATGATGTAAAAAAAAAAAAGAAATAACTTTATACGACGGCAGGTTGGCACGGCTGCGCAAATCGTCGTAGGTGTACGTCAGCCTCCTAAAGAGCTGTGAGAGACGCGCGCGCGCGCCCATGGCGTGACGCTGGAGAACGTGGTTGGCGGCTGCGATGTCTGTTGGCCACCCACGATCGCTCCACAGAGAGCCAGAACGGATCTGTCAATGTAAACAGACAGATCACCATTCTGACAGGGGAGGAGAGAGAGATCTGCTGTTCCTAGTGATCAGGAACAGCGACCTCTCTCTTCCTCCGGTCAGTCCCATCCCCCCCAGTTAGGAACACCTCCCAGGGTACATATTTAACCCCTTGATTGCCCCCTAGTGTTAACCCCTTCCCTGCCAGTGACATTTACCCAGTAATCAGTGCATTTTTATAGCACTGATCGTTGTATAAAATGTCAACGCTACCAAAAAAGTGTTAAAAGTGTCAGATCTGTCTGCCGCAATCTCACTAAAAATCGCTGATCATCGCAATTCTTAGAAAAAAAAGGAATAATAAAAATGCCATAAATATATCCCCTATTTTTTTGTAGACGCTATAACTTTTGCGCAAACCAATCAATATACGCTTATTGCAAGTTTTTTACCAAAATATGTAGAATAATACGTATTGGCCTACACTGATGAAGAAATTTTTTTAAAAGCTTTTTTTTTATATTTATTATAGCAAAAAAAAGTTTTTTTTTCAAAATTGTCGGTCTTTTTTTGTTTACAGCGCAAAAAATAAAAACTGCAGAGGTGATCAAATACCACCAAAAGAAAGCTCTATTTATGGGGAAAAAAAGGACATAAATTGTGTTTGTGTACAATGTGGCATGTCCGCTTAATTGTCAGTTTAAGCGACGCAGTGCCGTATTGCAAAAAATGGCCTGGTCAGGAAACGGGTAAATCCTTCCGGGGCTAAAGTGGTTAAACACACTGCTCGATTACTTCTGCCTTACTTCCCAGTCAGACTTTAGGTCATAACACAGGAAGGAGTTGACCAGCTGAGGGTAGATGCCGGGTGTGTGCTAATGAGATCAGCTGGTCAGCTCCTTCCTGTGTTATGACCTAAAGTCTGTCCAGGAAGTAAGAAATAAGTAATCGAGCAGTGTGTTTAAACAGCCATGAAGAGAGTGAGGTAAGTCTGTGTAGAATTAATGGAAAGCTGTTTTATTTTTGCAAAAGACGTACATTAATGCTATATTGGTACATAGGGGAGCAGGAATTTAGAAAAAAAAAAAAGAAGAAAAGGCAAACTTAGCCTTTAAAAGCATCTCACCAAAACTGAAATTCCTATTGAAGGGGGTGCCTAAAATCTGATTCGTCTGGAGCGGACTTCTGGGAAAATCACACAAGCAGGAAATTCCATTTCTGGGGATGTTCTGTACACCAACAATGTACAGAATGCCATCAGGTTGCCATAATGCATTGAATTTTACAGAAAATTACAGAGCGACTTCTGGGAAGGAAAGGAGATTTTAAATTGACATTAACTTATAATATGGCTTGTGTAGTACTTGTATATGCTACATTATTTTTTTATGTGCTATATTTTTTTTCTAGAAAGTGGGGTTATCCTTTAAACTTAAAGTAGATCTATAGGCAAAATGTTTTTTTTTTCATTTTGGATAGAGTAAGGGAGGGTTATAACCCCTGTCAGATTTTTTTCATCACCTGCATCCCATTGCAGAGTTTTCCCTTTACTTCCTGTCCCATAGCCAAATAGGAAGTGAGAGGAAATCCCTGCAAATAAAGAGAATTTCTTAGGGGCCCTCAGGTCCCCAGAACTAGTGTCCCAAATGAGAGATTTTCCCTCTATTATTTTTCTGGGGACAGCCCAAATTTTGGGATTTTCTTTTACTTTCACTTTCAATGATAACTGTAAACAGGACAAATAGAGAGAGTGACTCTCCCAATGGGGACACAGACAGCAATAAAAACTGATAGGTGTTCTAATCCTTATCCACTTCATCCAAAACGAAATAAAACGTTTTGCCTTATACTTTAATGCCATCCATGTAGGCAGCACAGCCATGACTCATCTCGTCTGAGCATCAAGGACCTGATTTTTTTTTTTTAATTAAAATGGTTTATGAGAATGATCTGGAATCAGAGTTCATATCTGATAATGTCATCATATGCTCTGACCCTCTATCAGGCTCTATAAAGATCATTAAAAAACAAACCATAACCCATCTTATTAAATAGCTGAGGGACCACTAAAGGCTGTTTTACTCAGATACGAGTAAGAGCACTCCTTCTAGGCATATCACAACTGAGCAGGTCTTAAAATGAACCTGTACTTTGTACACTCAGTGTAAAAAAAACATGTTCAGTTAAGGCATTTAGCTCCCAGACCAATGTTGACACATGTGCAGAGTAAAGCACATACTATGGATCTGAAAACTCCTACCGAACCATACCTTTTCTAATACATAGGGTTCACAGAATTATAGTATTTTTTTAGTGCACACAATGGCATTTGTGGAAAAAAAAAAGAATCACCCCCCTTTAAAATAATCACATTTTGTTGCTTTGCAGCCTGAAATGAAGACAGAGTTTCTGTTTTATTCAGCTGTATCCACTTATAACATCAACATGTCAGAAAAAAACAGGGTCACTGAATTGGAAAAGGGAGCACCCCCTTGTGTCAGTATTTTGTTGAATCACCTTTTGCTTTAATTACAGCCTTTAATCTATTGGGATATGTCTCTACTAACTTTGCACATCTAGACTTTGCAATATTTGCCCATTCTTCTTTGCAGTTCAGTTAAAATGTGATGGTGACCATTTGTGGACTGCAGTCTTCAAGTCATTCCACAGATTTTCAATGGGGTTTAAGTCTGGGCTCTGACTAGGCCATGCAAGGACATTCACCCTTTTCTCCTTTAACCAGTGTGTGGTCATTTTTGCTGTGTGCTTTGGGTCATTGTCATGTTGGAAGGTAAACCTTCTTCCCATTGACAACTTTCTGGCAGATGTTCCTAAAGAATTTGATGGTATTTTGCCCCATTCATTTTTCCTTCTATCCTGACAAGTGCTCCAGTCCCTGCTGCAGAGAAACACCCCCATAACAGGATATTACTAACTCCATGCTTTACTGTAGGAATGGTGTTATTCGGATGGTGAGCTGTATTGGATTTCCGCCAAACATATCATTTGGTGTTGAGGCCAAATAATTCATTTTAGTCTCATCTGACCATAAGACCTTTTTCCATGTGGCCTCAGAATCTTCAAAGCTCAGTCGTGATTGCATGTGGCCTTTCTTGAGGAGTGGCTTTTTTTTCTTGCAACCCTCATTTGTGGAGAATTTGTGATGTTGTTGTCACATGCACACAATGACCACTCTTTGTCATAAATTCCTGCAACTGCTTCAGAATTGCTGCAGGCCTCTTGGTAGCCTCTCTCCTTTATCCAGTTTGGAGCGATGTCCTGATCCAAGGAGGGTTTGTGTTGTACCAAATACCTTCCATTTCTTAATAATATACTTCACTGTGACGCCATTTTTTTGTATCCATCTCCTCACTTGTGCCTGTCCATAACTTTTATCCCGAAGATCTTTTGACAGTGCCTTACCACCCATAGTTGATTGTTTGCTTCAGTTACACTACCAGGGACTGAAATGCTGCAGGAAAGCTCTTTTCATGCTGAGCTAATCAAAATGATCACAGCTGATAACTACCGTTGATTGAAAGTAAAATGGCTTTGTGTGCCATTGAGAAGGTGATTAGCTACACCTGAGTCATTTTTGGGAGGGGGGTGGTCCTTTTTCCAAATCAGTAATTCAGTTTCTGATATATATTTTTTTCTGACATGTTGGTGTTATATCTTTCACTTGGATGTTTTAATTTGAACTGAGTAAATACAGCTGGATAAAACAAAAAACTGTGTCTGCCTTCATTTCAGGCTGCAAAGCAACAAAATGTAATTATTTAAAAAGGGGGTGATTATTTTCTATACCCACTATATACATGATTTTTTACTTTGTGGCTTTACTTTAGTGCAAATAAAGTCCAACTGAAGGCTTACCAGCTTAGAGAATTCAGGACAGCCACATCTCCAAGACAACACAGCTACAACGCTTCCCAATGATGAGATCCACCATACAGCTGTGATATGATACCATTTACTTATTTAAATTATGGGAATGTGGAATGTCTCAATGTCACCTTTCACAGACGATTCAACGATTTTTACAGCTCCTTCATAGATTATATGTTCTGTTTTTAAGGAGACCAAAGCTCTTCTTTAAACTCAGACTAGATATGATTGGATATAATTAATAATAATGAAAAGTATTGGAACCAGCTAAACATTTCAGTATGAACGTTAGCATGTGATAAATGTGAATTCAGAACAAAGCAGTCTGCTATAAAAATAAAAGACAGAGATAGTGCTTATTTAAGCTTTTAAAGTCTTTCAGAAAGCACTTAGCATTACACAGAACAGTGATTAATAGTTTGATGGTGATAGTGTCTCATGAATGAACAACAGCAATGATAATAAATGACTTGTTAGTTGTAAGATAGTAAACATTTGCATATTACAGTGAGATGTAATTTTGTAGACGATAATGTGAATTTACTGCAGACTGCACAGTTAACATACGGACTTACAATTGCAACAACAATAAAAAAGTAAGTGTTGTTTCCAAATTAGTTTTAATGTGCAAAAAAGTAAATCAAAAGTAAAAAAATAAATAAAAATCAGTGGTGCAAGAACAAGATTTTTTTTTAACTATTGCAATTATTATTATATATAGTCATTCCATTTAAAAGCAATATTCTTGTTATAGATGGTATCTTGGCTGCTTATTTGGGTGCTCCAACTTCAAAATCTGCAATAGTTTCTGGATCTGCTCTTGTCCACACGAGTTTTGAATGTGTTCCTGCTCACCGCTATATGTCCCTGCTGTTCTACTGTATTTTTCATAATATAGCATAAATTTTAATATCTGATAGTGAGAAACTAAGAGCCCATTCACACAGGGGCAACACGACTTCCAGCACGACTTTGGGAGGCAACTTGGACAGGACTTGAGTATGAATCATGGCACGACTTGGGGCAACTTACAACACAACTTGAAGTCGCCTCCAGGACAGGGAACTTTACAAGTGGCCAATCAGAGCTTATCAGCTGTGTGTGAGAAGGAGGGGGTTGGCTGTTTAGTGGAGTAAATTACTTTCTGTTTCCTTTCTGCTTCCTTTAAAGTTTCCTCAGTATGAACAGTGATCAGACTTGGAGGCAACTTCCATTGAAATCAATGGGTACAAGTCGCCTTCTAGTCGGATTGAAGTAGTACAGGAACCTTTTCTGAAGTCGGAGCGACTGCAGTAGTGTGCATTAAGAGGGATCCATTCACTTACATTGATTTTTTCATGTAGTGCGACTTGAGGCAACTTGGGGCGACTTGAAGTCGGATCCAAAGTTGCCCCTGTGTGAATGGGCTCTTTTGGTCACAGCAGATATACAGAAAGAGATCTCACCAACAGATTCCCACAGAGGTATAGGAAACTGTCAGGTAATTTAACTCACCAGTATATATCAAAACAGAATCAGCTGGACTGACCCTATTATGATATAGGACAGCTAGCTGGAATCACTCAGCTGCTTCCTATATCTCTTGAAATGACAATCTCATTTTCAGATATAACCATTCACAATATATGTATTCATATGTGCTCGGACACAGGAATCATTTTAAATGGTTTTGATGTTTTTATTTATTTTAATATATTCACATTTTTTTTTTAAACACTTTTTTCATTTAGTTTTCCTCCCTATCCTCTCTTTCAAAGAAACTGACAGGAATGGGTTCATCAACACCAACAGCGGTCATCATTCTGCTTCGTTGAGGTCAGTGCCTAAGAGGATGCAATAAGAGGTGCTGATGAGAGAGCCAGAGATGACCTGCTGGTCCCTAGAACTAGGGACCGGGATGTCTCTTTTAGGTTCGCCCTCTTCACCACTTATTCCAACCAACATTTTTCTGTAAAGCAAATCATGAGTAAACATTGGGGTGTACTTCGCAATAATAGGTATTTCGGGCCTCATCTTCCTGAGAAACCCGAAGTGGTGTTTAGAGGGGTTCCTCCATTGAGGTTGCAAATAGCACCCAATATTATTGAACCCCCCTAAAAAACCTTAATTTTATTAGAATATGGGGGGCTTTTCATGTAGGAAGTGCCCCATGTGCAAAATCAATGCACATATACATAGAAGGACAGAGTCTGAGTCATGTTCCACCAATGAGTAGTTCCCCATAAAACCCTTTATCACTTGCACATCCAAGAACATTGTTTATGTAGTCCGTTGTCCATGTGGACTCTAGTATATTGGCCGCACGGATGCTGCATGTGAGATTAAGTGAACATGTGGCCAATATAAAAAAATGGTTTCTGAAGCACCAAAACACTATGACTTGTGTCATAATCGAGACCCTAGAGGCACTGTGTTTCTCGGGATTGACAGATTTACTAGCAATTGGAGAGGTAGTAATGTGATAAGAGAAGTATCACTTTTAGAAACTAAGTGGATCTATCAGGTTAAGTGCTGCGCCCCACATGGTATGAACATAGAGTGAGATAGGAGATATTCACCCTGCATGCAGCCGTTGACGTCAGCAGCTCATGCGCTCTGAAGGTCCAGGTAACCGTGCTGCAACTTGTTAAAATACAATAAATAAAATACTGTTATTCTATAAATTATATTGATGAGGAAAGTTCCAAGAAAATCCGTTCAGTTCTCGTGTAAAAACTCAAAAATTATTTAATAATAAAATAGCAAAATATTACAAGAACAAATATCAAAATGTAAAATTTAAAAATACCATCAATAATGTAAGATAAAGATTAAATCATATGTGCGTCGCTGTGTGTGTGTGTGTGTGTGTGTGTAGCTGTGGCAGCTTCCTTCAATGTCTGCCTGAATCAGTCTGCCCAACTGTTTCTGTTCCTAGCTTTTACTCCTAAAATCTCACCCCCACTTTATCTTTAAAATGGCTGGTTTAAAGTTCCTCTGAGCCTTATTGTACTACATATTCTAATAAGACATAGCTTCCCTCCCACCTCTCACACAAGGATGGGGGGTGTTCAGTCTATGCATTGACATTTCTGAGGAGTGGGCAAGAACAATGTGTGAAACGTATACAATATAACATTTGCATCAAATACTACATAAATTAATATGTATATTATATTTATTGAAAACCCAATGGTCTTATTAATATCCTTTTCAAGAAATATTGTAATATAAAGAACTTATATTTTCATATATACACAAACTTTTTCATCTTAAGAAATGTGAAACCTTTATTCTCCCCTATGGGGGAAGGTGAGGGAAACCAACTTAAGAGTCCTAATTACTAACACGTTTGGTTCTCCATAGGAATGCTTATGAAGCTTATACCAATATGTATACCTTTACTAGTATAAGAGTCTATATAATTTCACTTTTTTCATAACTAAAAGATAGATATAAATATATATATACAACTCAGTTATTCAGTAAAGATCTAATCCATTCATTCATTTGTTAATAGATGTATTTTAGATATTAGATTAAAGAAACTTTCTAACAGAACTTCAGAGCTTCTTGCTGGAACTTGAGGGCTCCTGCACGCATGTGTGGAAGTGACATCATCGCAGCTCTGGCCACACACAGCACCAGAGCCTGCGATCCCGGAAGAAAGGATGGGAGATGTAAGCCCTCTCAATGGTGACCGGGCACCGCTGAGTGGACTTCGCTCTAAGGTGAAAATAAAAATAAAAATGAAAAATAAAAAAGGCGCCTCTAAGTTACATAGTAGGTGAGGTTGAAAAAAGACACAAGTCCAACCTATGTGTGTGATTATAGGTCAGTATTACATTGTATATCCCTGTATGTTGCGGTCGTTCAGGTGCTTATCTAATAGTCTTTTTAAACTATCGATGCTCCCCGCTGAAAGCACCACCCGTGGAAGTGAATTCCACATCCCTGCCGCTCTTACAGTAAAGAACCCTCTATGCAGTTTAAGGCTAAACCTCTTTTCTTATAATTTTAGTGAGTGGCCACGTGTCTTATTAAACTCCCTTCCAGGAAAAAAGTTTATCCCTATTGTGGGGTCACCAGTATGGTATTTGTAAATTGAAATCATATCCCCTCTCAAGCGTCTCTTCTCCAGAGAGAATAAGTTCAGTGCTCGCAATCTTTCTTCATAACTAATATCCTCCAGACCAGTGGTCATCGACCCTGACCTCAGGGCCCACTAACAGGCCAGGTTTGCAAGATAACTGAAATACATCACAGGTGATATCATTTGCTACTCAGTGATTGCAGAATTCTAGTCTGCATCTCCCCAAGGTAATACATAAAACCTGGCCTGTTAGTGGGCCCTGAGGACAGGGTTGATGACCACTGCTCCAGACCCTTTATTAGCTTTGTTGCCCTTCTTTGTACTCGCGCCATTTCCAGCACATCCTTTCTGAAGACTGGTGCCCAGAACTGGGCAGCATACTCCAGGTGCGGCTGGAACCAGAGTCTTGTAGAGCGGGAGAATTATCGTTTTATCCCTGGAGTTAATCCCCTTTTTAATGCATGCCAATATTCTGTTTGCTTTGTTTTCAGCAGCTTGGCACTGCATGCTATTGCTGAGCCTATCATCTACTAGGACCCCCAGAAGTAAAACTTTATATTTCCCAAAAGGGTTAAAAACACTTACAAAAGGATCAATGGGTAGGAGCACATCATATTAGTAATATGGCAGGTGGTCCGGCATTCTGGTAGTCCCAAGGAGTATCAGGGATATCCGAAGGTGTAATTCTATCTCTTCCAGGGTTTGCTTCTCTCTTCAAGTGCTGCCGGAAGTGCATAAAGACCCTCTACTATTTCTACACAGACTGATATCTGCTTGGTCTGTTACTCAGAGCGCCCTTATACACACTTTCGCTCTAAGGTGAGTATTTTATAATGTGCTAGTATGCAATGCATACTAGCACAATATGCATTTGTTTTGTAATTTTTTTTACAACCACTTTAAAGACAAACTTTAAATCAAAGAGGATGTGCCATTATACAACATGAAATCCAAGCAAGAAAACACAAGTGAATCAAATAAGGGAGGGGCTTTTCAATTTTTTTCTTAATTAGAAAAGCATTTTGTGTTTTAGTTAGAGAGTGGAAGGTTAAAACTTCTGTCAGGTTTTTATTCATGTCTGTGCTCCTATTGGGGAGATTCACCCTCTTTATATAGAATAATGTGATGGAGAATCCAACATCTGAGTTATTGTGGCTTCACCAATACTTTAATTTGAATTTAATGTAACCCATACAGAATGGACACTCACATCTCTATTGAGAATCAGGAAAGCTGAGATAGAGGTATACATTCTGAATTCTGTGCTTGTGTCTGTGCCTTTTTTTTTTTTTTTTTACCTGGCTCCTGCAACATCAATCACATATAAACTTCCAACATAAATTTGCAATGATTAGTAGATGTAAGCAATGTCTTAAAACCGCAATTTTTCCTAACATTAGGTTTCTGTGTGTGAGAGGCAGCAAAGATGCATCACCAGCAGTGACACCGGCAAAAGAAAGCAGGATACACTGGTGAAGTACAGAGATGTCTGGATGAAAAACATAATTACAAAGCAGGCAGGTAATGTGCATGCATTTCAAAGTATGATTTTCAATTTTCAGTGGAATGCACTTTTAATTTTTATACTTTGCCTTCCCTTATTCCTTCTTCCCCACTTCACTAACACACGAATTACTTTTTTTTAACTAAAACTGATTTTCATTACATATCTTATGTTAGAACCATTATTGTCATCACTGGGTCCTTGTGCTATTCTATGCAATGTGTGCAGACCATGACAGCCAGGGGGACTGGCGGGGTGCTGTACATTGCTTCCTGAAAACATCACAGCACCCTGCGTCAATACTCCTTTCAAGAGTTCTAAGGCTTGATGCAAGCAGTGGGTTGGCTCTTGGGAACAGTTATGCAGATATCAACATGTCTTCATGGGTGGGTCTCAGTCTGGAGAAGTGGGCGTTCCTAGGTAGGATACATTTGCTTTCAGAACACTCCACGTAATGCCCACATGTGATGCTGAGCCCCCACTATTTAACCACTTCCCGCCCGGCCCATAGCAGATGACGGCCGGGCGGTGGTTCCGTTATCCTGACTGGGCATCATATGACGTCCAGCAGGATAACATGCCGCTGCGTGCCCGCGGGGGCGTGCATCGCGGCGATCGGTGGATCAGTCTGACACACTGCTACACCGATCTTGGTAAAGAGCCTCCGGCGGAGGCTCTTTACCACGTGATCAGCCGTGTCCAATCACGGCTGATCACGATGTCAATAGGAAGAGCCGTTGATCGGCTTTTCCTCACTCGCGACACCAATAAGTTTTATCAGTGCCACCAAGCAGTGTCATTAGTGCCACCTGTTATTGCCCATCGGTGCCTCCTGTCAGTGCCCATCTGTGCCACCTATCAGTGCCACCCATAAGTACCCATCAGTGCCACCCATATGTACCAATCAATGCCACCTACGAGTGCCCATCAGTGCCGCCTATGAGTGCCCATCGGTGCCACCTATGAGTGCCCATCAGTGTCGCATACCAGTGCCACCTATCAGTGCCCATCAGTGCCACCTATCAGTGCCCATCAGTGCCACCTCATCGGTGCCACCTCAGTGCCGCCATGTCAGTGCAGCCATATCAGTGCTGTCATTGAAGAAGAAAACGTACTTATTTACAAAAAATTTTAACAGAAACAAAGAAAAACTTGTTTTTTTTCAAAATTTTCGGTCTTTTTTTATTTGTTTAAAAACCGTAGAGGTGATCAAATACCACCAAAAGAAAGCTCTATTTGTGGGAACAAAATTATAAAAAAATTTGTTTGAGTACAGTGTAGCATGACCGCGCAATTGTCATTCAAATTGCGACAGCGCTGAAAGCTGAAAACTGGCCTGGGCGGGAAGGTGTCTAAGTGCCTGGTATTGAAGTGGTTAAAAAACTGAAATCCAGTTAATGAAAGGAATAGGAATGGGGAAGTGAGGCTTGGTGAGTATAGTGCTAGATGACATTGGATGTCCTCCAGCCAGAAAATGAGGCAGGCTCTATCTGGTTTGCTGCAGATTTTAATGCACTCTGTGAGAAGTGTGCTGTAAAATCAGAGTAAGAATTTTCAGTACGAACAAAGAATATGCGGGCTCATACATAGGATGGCATATACCCATCCCTAAAATATTCCAAATTGCACAGATAATGAAGCCCATAGAACTTTCATGAGGTATGCCAAAAACAAATAAAGAATGGTTTAAAAGAAATACTTTTTTTAATAAATGCAAATGTTTTAACAGAACAACATTCTAAGTGATACATATAATGTGCAAAAATAAAAACGCAATTGGAGTAATTCACATATTTGTCTGTAAAGGTACTAATTACAACTGCCAAGTAATAAATGTAAGAAGAGTAGCTGTGTTATATCATAGATCCTCAAAGCGTTTCGTGAATCCTAGTTCACTTCATCAGGAGTAAATGTGTCTGACTGAATGTAAACAGTATTTTAGAAATAGGTAAATATTAAAAGGCAGCCCCTGGATAGATGAGGTGCTGTCCCAGGAGCAGAGGGGAGAGGGCTGGGACACAACACATCCAGGCCAACGAGTAAGGCCAGCAGAGAAAGGCAGACTTCAAAACATAAAATAAGATGGAAAATGTATTCCAATGAGAGAAACCAGACACATGTGATCCCCAACATATCCATCCAAACCAAAAAGGAGCTCCTTTGGCCTGGGTGTGTTGTGTCTTGGTCCTCTCCTCTGGGATCGGCTTCAGGACAGGCTCTGATGTCGATCCTCATTTATGCACCAGCTGCCCTTTAATATTTACCTCTTTCTACAATATGGTTTACAATCAGTCAGCCACATTTTCTCCTGATGAAGTGAACTAGGATTCACGAAACACATTGAGAGATCTATGATACAACCCATATCTAGAGAAGGAGAGAAGCCCAGACTAAGCCCAGACTGTGCTATATGTTCACATCCTAGCAGATAATGTACAATTATGAACAGAATATGTAGTCATGGACTTTGTGTGGGTATATAGAAGATAAACTGAGTACCATAAAAACAACTTTATTATGTACAAGTAAAAATAGATTACACAACATTAAAAATTACTCTCCACATAGGGATACTTATCAAGAGCCCCTCTCTTTGGAATATATGTGCCTTGACTACTCTGACTACCATGATGTCTTTATGGCGACTTAGGCCCCTTTCACACTTATACGACATCAAAGGCACGCGATTTTACCGCGATTTATTGGCCCAGATTTTGCTGCGATTTGGGAGCGGTACTACTTTGTACGACTTTGCCACAACTTTGGCATTAACCATTCTCAGCTTGTGCTTACAAAGTAGTGCTGAAATCGTGTCTATATTATTCAGGTACGATTTGCATGCTACTTGAGGGTTTAACATTGAGGTCTATGGAGTACAACTCGCAAGGAAGTTGGACCAAAGTAGTGCAGGGACGACTTAAAGTCGTGCCAATATGAATGGTAGTCATTGAGAATCAAGGAGAATGACTTGTCATACGATTTTGCAGTACAAAATCGTGGGACAAGTCTTAGAAGTGTGAAAGGGGTCTTACTCACATTGGGTCTGGATGGTTACGGATTGGGAAGTTGGTCCTTTTATTTTAAGCTAATGCGCACAAGACCATTGACTGTTTAGTGAATGTATCTGCATTTTCCACCTGAGAGGCAGTGACCTCATCTTGGCTTACTCATTCGCACTCTATGGGCAACATACACATTCTATGAGTTCTAGTTTACCCTACTGGCTGATATTACTCTATTAAATATTAGGAGTGGGTTCCAGTGTATTGATTCTGTCACATGTTCTCCTGAAGAGGGATTCCTGAAACGCATCGAGTCCACATGTGAATTGTAATCGGAATCTGCGCATGTTGTTAACACCTATGTGGAGAGTAATTTTTAACCACTTCAGCCCGGAACCATTTGGCTGCCCAAAGACCAGAGCGTTTTTTGCGATTCCGCACTGCGTCGCTTTAACTGACAATTGCTCGGTCATGCGACGTGGCTCCCAAACAAAATTGATGTCCTTTTTTTCCCCACAAATAGAGGTTTCTTTTGGTGGTATTTGACCACCTCTGCGGTTTTTATTTTTTGCACTATAAACAAAAAAAGCGACAATTTTGAAAAAAAAAAACGCAATATTTTTTACTATAATAAATATCCCCCAAAAAAATATAATTTTTTTTTTTTCCTCAGTTTAGGCCGATACGAATTCTTCTACATATTTTTGGTTAAAAAGAAGCGTTTATTTATTGGTTTGCGCAAAAGTTATAGCGTCTACAAAATAGGGGATAGTTTAATGGCATTTTTATTAATTTTTTTTATTAGTAATGGCGGCGATTTTTATCGTGACTGCGACATTATGGCGGACAACACTTCTGGCGCTATTTTGGGACCATTCACATTTATACAGCGATCAGTGCGATTAAAAATGCACCGATTACTGAGTAAATGTGACTGGCAGTGAAGGGGTTAACCACTAGGGGGTGCTGCAGGGGTTAAGTGTGTCCTAGGGAGTGATTCTAACTGTGGGGGGGAGGGACTACGTGTGACACGACACTGATCGTCGCTCCCGATCACAGGGAGCTGTGATCAGTGTCAGTGTCACTAGGCAGAACGGGGAAATGCTTGTTTACATCAGCATTTCCCCGTTCTTCCTCTCCGTGAGACGATTGCGGGTATCCCCGTGGACATCGAGTCCGCGGGACCCGCGATCACACTCACGGAGCTTGTGGCAGGGTCGCGCGACCACACGGCGGCAAATTTAAAGGGACGTACCTGTACGCCCATTTGCTTGTCTGTGCCACTCTGCCGACGTAAATGTTCATGCGGCGGTTGGCAAGTGGTTAATGGTACATAATAAAGTTGTTTTTATAGTACTCAGTTTCTCTTCTAGACATCCAAAACCCACAAAAAACACACCAGACCAAAGCTGTCCCCATAGGCAACACACATAATAGAACAGTCTGTATAAAAAAAGAAAGTTCTATTAGTTCTAGGTGCTGCAGCTCTCTCAAGAATCCACAGGGTGGCGGACTTGATCTAAAATGTACAAAGAGAAGAGAGTGCAAGGCTACCCTAGTGTGATATTGTTTAATGCCAAAAATGCAGATTCAAGTTAAAAAGGGTTACACTCACAAACATGGATCAGAGGGTCGCATGTACAGCAAAGTGGATGTCTCCTCTCCTGGCCTGAATGGATGGGTTGGCTCCCAGAAACGAGTGATATGGATGAGGGATGTTAGAGCGAACTCTGCTTGCTCATTGTGTCAGGTTGTGTTTGCTTTATGACGTGCGCACGGTCCAGCTGGCACAGCATGATGTCACTCGTGCCCGTAAACGGAGAACCAGGTGAGTGAAGTAACTCCTCCCAGCTAGCAGAGCAGTTGCCATGACAACATGTTTTGGAGGCGCGTCCTCCTTCTCATGAAAGTCCAATGGGCTTGATTCTCTATGCAATTAAGAATTTTTAGTACAGGAGAAAAGCCTGTATAACTGTAAGAGACTATCAGTAAGGTTGCAATTTGGCTTCAAGACAGCTGGAAGTATAGTGGATCTCAAAGCCAACAGATTTGGCAGATCAGTGCCAAGTACATCTTCATCTGCCATGCTCATTAATGGCTGTACAGTTTCAGTGAGCCATCAAGACAGCACAAAAATCTTCATCAGCTTCAGATGAAGAATAAGAATAAGTAATTCATATCTTAACAGAAACTGTACTTGTCACAGTTGCTTTATATGCCGATTATCAAAACATTTCAAAAAGCTGCAATTATATGTTAATTTTTTTTTAAATCCCATAACCCAGGAGCTTTCAAATAAGAATTTTTTTTTCAGTGCATTTACGCCCATGCATAGTACATACAAACAACTCAATGTCACTCATAGCAAAGTACACACAAGTTTTCTCCAGGTGACGACTGGTTTAGAATAAAACTGCAGCAGTTTAATTAGAGAACTCAACAGCTTACTGATTTAAAAGTGAAGTACGGGGTTAGTTTATTTTGAAGAATCTTACTTACCTGGGTGGATTCATCATTGGTCTGATGCTGCATCTGCCCCCTGCCGGTTCTAACTCTGATGACCAAGCAATCTAACACTGCCGATAGCTCGGTTCTCAGTGCTCCCTGAGCAGAGACCTGGTGACTGTCAGTCAACGCTCTCTGCTCTGCCCTCCCCCCCTCGCTCACTGGAGCGCTGGGCTGTGGAGGGGGCAGGATTGGCTGGCTCGCTGAGAGGCCGGGTGCTGGTCAAGGCATGTGGGCGGATCCCTAATTCATTGTCATGATCTTGCCCGAGCCTGGACCAGCTCTGTGACGTCCGCTGTCTGCTGAAAATGGGTCACAGGAGTGCAGAACGAACTGCACTCCTGTGATCCACAGAAGTACAGCCACACAAGCTTTGGCTTTACTTCTCCTTTAAAGGAAATCATTGGCAATACAAGTAGGCTTGTGTGCTAGACAAAAGACCTAAATGCTGTTTTCATGTTTTCCTTTTGATCCTACAAAATACAGAAACTATGTAAGTCACCCCCTTCCGCTGCCATTTTTTGTGAAGTGTTATTAATGTGTTCATTTAGTCAGAAATAAAAATTGTATTATACAGATGTATGACAATCTTTTTATACCTCATGTACTTAGGTAAAGAAAAATACACATATACTTCACTCAGCAGGAAGCTTTGTTCTACCATGTCCATTCTCATCCAGATTTATGAATGGGAGAATAGTTAGACTTCAATATAAACGCAATCTTCATATCAAAAATAAAGATACAGCAGCCAAATCCCTTTAAAACAAACCACTCAAAAAATGAGGCTTTGAAACCAAAAGGGTGCCTGAAATTTCAAACACACCTTCTGAAAAAATGGGAATTGACAGTGCTGGGGGTACAGTGTACACCAACAGTGTACAAAATGCCTCCAAGCTGCCATATTGTCAGGAAAGGACACATATCCAGAAAAGACCACCAGTCCTCAGAGGGGCATCTTATTCTGAAATTGTGACTTTGGAATATTGTTGTGCAAAATATACAGTCAATCCAGACATAAGTTTCAATGACAGAATGTAGTTTATTGTAAAAGGGTAATATGTCCAGAGAAGGTCCAGTAAAGAAAAAGGTCCAGTAAAGAAAAAACAACAACCAGGAGCAATGGCTGAAGCACACAGGCATTAAATCCATAAACACTAGGATGGGAAAGGGAAATATTAAGAACTGACAAAATGAACCTCCAGGATCCAAAGTGCTGATGGTGGTAGACAAGATGCAGCAGACCATTTAACATATACTCCAGATTTTTATTTCTCTTCAAATTAAATCTTATATATTACAAGGAAGGTATTTATTTAAAAAAAAAAAAAAAAAAGCTAGTTTCTTTCTTATAAATATTTTCTCCATATAAAGTATCAGAAAAGAAATGTGATCCATGTCCACATGAAGGAAATGTCTTGAAAATATATATGCTACATCAGTGTGTAAATAAATACGTAATAAATCGGAAAAATAAATCACTGTGCAACACATTCTTCATTTGGTGTTATTTATTATCGTAATGCTTAGAATGTAGCAGGTTTTTCAAGCAACTTAAGATTTGTCACAATCTTGGCGCCAAATTATTAATGGCTGATGGTAAGCCAACTACAAACACTAAGAGCTGACTAGGGCTAATATTATTTCAGACTTAAGTCCAAAAAAAAAGGATAATAAAGTATCTTAAAAAGGCTATACGTTCCAATAACGTGTAAATTTCTTTTTATATTTATTTGGCTTTTTATCTGTTTTTAAGACTACAGTGTGCACTAATATTGGGAGAATGGTGAATTTACAGTTAAAAATTCACTAAGGGCTCATGTAGGGAGCTACTTGCTGAGGCCCAAGTACACCCTGCTTTAGACTTCGTCTAAAGGCAACAAAAGCATAACTCCTCTTACGGTGCTTAGGTTATAGGCAGCAAACACTCAAACAAAATCAGATGCAAGTGGACATGTCTTTTCACAAGCATCCATTCAACTGTGCTCGTGTGCATGGAAAGGGCACAGTTCATATAGTGAAAGGGATCCTTCAGACAGTATCAATGTAGTTTAAAATGGTGTTTGGAGCAGACAAAACTCAAGTAAACAGCAAAAGCTCCTCTACAGGAGCCCTTATTACTTGGCCAGGAGCACAATTAATTATGTATAATATATCACAGGTGGTTAAAGTAGAACTCCGTCTTTGTATATAAAATTAATAATGGTTATGTAATTATCTTCTAAACTCTATTCTGACTGGATGAAACTGCAAATTAATGTATAGTTTCTTTATCTGAAGGTAGAAGTTCTGACTGCCTGACAATAACCATTGCACAGACACTTTTTTTGTTGGGAGTTGATCATTTAGGCTGTCCGCTGTGGTCTTTGAGACTACAGAGATGACGTCAGATGTTGCCCATGTTGATGCTGGCTGGTACTGAAAAAAAAGGCAATTAGAAGAGAATCTCACTCAGTAATTCCTCTCTCCCAAGAACAGTACAGTTGAGTCCATAAGTTTACATACCCTGGCAGAATTTATGAATTCTTGGCCATTTTTCAGAGCATATGAATGATAACACAAACACTTTTCTTTCACTTATGGTTAGTGTTTTGCTGAAGCCATTTATTATCAATCAACTGTGTTTACTCTTTTTAAATCATAATCACAACAGAAACTACCCAAATGACCCTGATCAAAAGTTTACATACCCCACTTCTTAATATGGTATACTGCCCCCTTTCACATCAATGACAGCTTGAAGTCTTTTGGGGTATTTGTGGATGAGGCTCTTGATCTTCTCAGATGGTAAAACTGCCCATTCCTCTTGGCAAAAAGCCTCCAGTTCCTGTAAATCCTTGGGCTGTCTTGCATGAACTGCACATTTGAGATGGCTCAATGATATTGAGGTCAGGAGACTGAGATAGCCACTCCAGAACCTTCAATTTATTCTGCTGTAGCCAATGACAGGTCAACTTGGCCTTGTGTTTTGGATCATTTTTCATGTTGGAATGTCCAAGTACGTCAAATGCGCAGCTTCCTGGCTGATGAATGCAAATGTTCCTTCAGTATATTTTGATAACACATTCTTCTTGCCATCAATTTTGACCAAATTTCCTGTGCCTTTGTAGCTCACACATTCCCAAAACATCAGCGATCCACCTCCATGTTTCACAGTAGTAATGGTGTACCCTTCATCTAAAGGCCTTGTTGACTCCTCTCAAAATGTAGTGTTTATGGTTGTGGCCAAAAAACTCAATTTTGGTCTCATCACTCTAAATGACTTTGTGCCATAAGGTTTCAGGCTTGTCTCTGTGCTGTTTGGCGTATTGTAAGCGGGATACTTTGAGGCATTTGCGTAGTAATGGCTTTCTTCTGGCGACTCGAGCATGCAGCCCATCTTTCTTCAAGTGCCTCCTTATTATTATCTAGAAACAGCCACACCATGCATTTTCAGAGAGTCCTGTATTTCACCTGAAGTTATTTGTGGGTTTTTCTTTGCATCCCGAACAATTTTCCTGGCAGTTGTGGCTGAAATTTTAGTTGGTCTACCTGACCGTGGTTTGTTTTCCACAGAACCCCCATTTTTCACTTCTTGATTAGAGTTTGAACACTGCTGATTGGCATTCTCAATTCCTTGGATACCTTTATATATCCCTTTCCTGTTTTATACAGTTCAACTTTTCCCGCAGACCCTTTGACAATTCTTTTGCTTTTCCCATGATTCAGAATACACAAACATCAGTGCAGCACTGGATGAAAGATGCAAGGGTCTGTCAGGAGTCCAGAAACTCATTGACTTTTTATACACACACTAATTACAAGCAAACAGATCACAGGTGAGGATGGTTACATTTAACAGCCATTCAAACCCTTTTGTGTCAACTTGTGTGCATGTTATCAGGCGTAAAATCACCAGGGTATGTAAACTTTTGATCAGAGTCATTTGGGTAGTTTCTGTTGTGATTATGATTTAAAAAGAGTAAACACAGTTGATTGTAAATAAATGGCTTCAGCCAAAAACTAACCACAAGTAAAGGAAAAGTTTTGTGTTATTCATATTCTCTGAAAAATGGCCAAGAAATCATAAATTCTGTGAGGGTATGTAAACTTTTGAGCACAACTGTATAAGGCGGCTATGGATAACACAGCACTCCCCTTTGCAATTGGGATTCATTGGAAGCGTGGGACATGTAGTTTGAGGAAATTACATCAGCAGCACAACAGAGCTTCACAAATCTGCATTTCAAGCTGTTCAGGAGAAAAGTGATGACATCACCACAAGGATTACAAAATTCAATATACAGCGACAGAGGGCAAATCTTTCAAAAATAACGCTGTGGCTGTTGTGGCAGCTGCAGGTGACAATATATTTGGAGGAGTTGAGTGAATCTTGGAGTTGAGCTCTAAATATTGATTAGGATCCTAATAGAATTAAAGGGTTAGATAGCATAAATAAAAGTTAATCAACAGATAAATGTGTTAAAAAAAATCAGGAACCCTGAATTAAAAATTAGACTAACTGGTGGACCTCACTTTTATGCTCCCTTCCCCCACCCTTGTTGCTCCCCTTTCCTCTCCCCCTGTTTTTCTAAACCCAACTCCTACAATGCCAATGCATATACGTATTACTTTTTCTTGTATAATGTTTCATACTACCAATACGAGTTCAAAGTACATGTAATTATTTCCTGTACAACCTATTATCTAAATAAACTCAACAATGTATGCATTGTATGTTTGCAAAATTGTATTTTGGAAACATTCAATAAAAACTATTTCCAAAAAATATAAAAAAAACAGGAACCTGTCAGAGGAGTCAGTATTAAAGAGAAAAGTGGTGAACTTGCAAGAGGCTTGGGAGAGAAGCTATAAGGTAACTGGGATTACAAAATTTGATCTATAGCACGCAATAGAGGCAAAATGTTTCAAGAATAACACTGCAGTTGTGGTGGCAGCTGTGAGTGACAAAATACTTGGGGGAGGTGAGTATATTCTTTAGTTTAGTTAACTTTTCATAAGAGTTGGTATTAAACAATAAAGTGGTATTACAGTAAAAATTATTCCTGAGCAATACTTTCATATAGCAACATTGCTGGCTCCCCCCGAATGTAAAAGGTAAGAGGGTACAAAAGGATGATCCTCTTAAGAAAGTTCCACTAAGCATCCCAACAATGGGGTTGCCAGGAAAGGGCATTAGGGAGGACAATGTCCAGCACTCTGAGAAGTAGAACGTATCCCCAAAGCACACTGAGGGGTCAGGTCCCTGTTAGGTTAGGAACAGCAGGAACTGGTCCCAGTCAATCTTTTAGGAACACTTTGATAATGATAACCCTATAACAATAGGGGGTCCATCATCCCTCTTGGTATACCTGAGTAAATGCCCCAAGAAAAATGAGAGTACAGGCTCAGGTCACTTATGGAAATTGCAACAGTGTTCTGTATGTCTTAGCAAAATCACACAGAAACATAGTGCTAATGCAACCAGGATCAACGTGAGGCAAGGCCTCAGGTGCTCAAGAACCCAGCCATCTGGTGTTGATGAGGGTTTTAGGTGGTTAGAGGGGACCAGGTCATTGTAGGCAGGCAGTGGGAACAGACCACAGACCAGAGATCCACATGGTGCTTCAGAAGCAGGAACCACAGTGGAATAGGGCTCCCTCCAGGCTTAATGGCAGGAAAGAGAGTGCAGAGCGTGGATTGCATGTGAGTGGCACTCCACCCAGTGGATTATGTCAGTGGTTGTTCCCTCCAGTCATAACCCTCACCACAGTAACACAGACAGTGATGGGAAATGTAAAAAGACACCCACTTCTGCAAACAGTGAGGTAGTTCTTGGTGCTTTAGCCCAACCAGCTTTACTCACTAAGTAAATCAAAGACAGGGTCACACTTAAGGCTGTGCTAAGGTTCTGGACCTGAAAAACCCTCCATGGTTAACTAACACAGTTCACCCATATTTATAAAGCACAATAATGCAGAGCCCAGAGCCCAATTTAATTCTAGGCTAGCCCTGCACATCCAATCCAGTAGGTTTGAGACTCCAAAGCTAGTACTGAGGAATAGCTAATGAGGATAGTTGCAATTTAGACACCAGCTCAAGCAGCAGAGTAAAAAGGACTAAAGTCGCTGAGGTAAAAAAATGTTATAAGGCAAGGAATAATAGTTAATACATGCTGGGTAGAAGAGGAAGTTATAAAGGAGTCTGGCTTACACTTTTTCTGTTTGCAAGGGTGGTTGTATCATTTGTGGCAGATTGAACAACTGTTGCGAAAAATGGTTATATAAACATTTTAAATAATAAAAAATGTGTTTTTGATCAAATCAAACAACACTTTCAATGGACATTGTATCCTGTAAAAACATATTTAAAAAGCACGACTAAAAATCTCAAATTTAAAAAAATGGATACAGACCTAATGTGAATGTGGGCAATATAAAATAATTAAGGCTACTATTATTCCCTTACATTTTCTTACTTCCTGTAAAATATCTAAATTGAAGATCTCAGATCTCTCCGTCTGTCAATTCAACAGACCTCTCTCAATGTGTCATGTTGTACAGTTGCAGAATCAAAGACCAGAGGATGAACTTCTTCGTAATCACATTCATCTTTTATTATAGAGTTCACAACTATCCTGTTAATAAGAACAAACTGAACTGAAATGGCTAAGTGATAATTAATATAGAACTTATAGAAAAGAAAATGTGCTGTCCATGTAAGAAAAAAGCAACAAGCTATAGTTTCTAAAAGAGAAGCTATATTGCAGTAAAGCTGGCACATATTACGCACATATAAAATTATGTGTTAGTAAAACTCAGGTCAGGTTTTCTACAGCCTCTGGAAATAATCACCAGACAAAAATTCAGTACCGCTTTAAGAAAAAGTGTAAAACAGAGTAGGCACCCTGTGCCCACTACAGGAGGTGAGCCCTGCTATGTAAGCCCTTTAGTCCAAGTCTAAGGTCAGTAAAACTCCATAAAAATTCTAATTAGACAGGTAGCCCACAAGGGCATTAATGTAAACAACCCTACATTTCCATTCATACTGATCATGTGACATACACTGCTCGGTCATAAGATTATGACCGCCCACAATAACCCATCGAAGCATGGACTCCACCACACCTCTAAAGGTATGTTGTGGTATCTGTCACTGCGCTGTCAATAGCAGATCCTTTAAGTCCTGTAACTTGTGAGGTGGGGCCTCCATGGACCCAACATGCTTTTTCTAGCACATCCCCCACAGATGCTCGATTAGAATTAGATCCTTAGAATTTGAAGGCAAAGTCAACACTTTAAACTTGTTGTGTTTCTCAAACCATTCTTCAAATTTATTGGACAAGGCCACCTTCTTCCATTGCTCCATGGTCCAGTAATGATGCTCACATGCCCATTGTAG
The DNA here is from genome assembly GCF_042186555.1 of Aquarana catesbeiana. NCBI lineage: Eukaryota > Metazoa > Chordata > Amphibia > Anura > Ranidae > Aquarana > Aquarana catesbeiana. Next base: position 603,655,583 of record NC_133327.1, on the reverse strand, counting down.
GGATTTTTGGCTGTGGACACAAGTCAGCATGGACACTCTGACCGGTCTGCTGCTACGCTGCCTTATATGCAACAAACTATGATGCACTGTGTGTTTTGACAGCTTTATATTGGAACCAGCATGAACTTTTTCAGCAATATGAGCTACAGTAGCGCTTCTATTGGATCAGTCTAAAGGGGTTAGTCTACGTGCATCAATGAGCCTTGCCCACCCATGACCTTGTCACTGGTTCACAGGATTTCCTTCCTTGAACCACTTTTGGTAGGTAGTGACCACTGCAGACTGGGAACAATCCAGAAGAGCTGCAGTTTTGGAGATGCTCCAACTCAATCTTCTAGCCATTACAATGCATTTGAGGTGGGATCATAACTGAAACACTTGATCTTGGGATTAAGAAGTGTTGGAGACCACAGGGATGGGTTAAAGTCTTATCTGGAGTCAAACATTTTTATGCTACAAATGGTCACTTATCCTGGTTACATAACAATGTCTCAACTATTGTTGAATTTATTATGCTGTGAGCTCTGGTGCACAAAATCACGTACCTGTATGTTATTTTGTGCATGCGGTTTAGGGAGTGTGCGCGCACCACCGGCGCAACGCTCCTGCTGTGATTGGACACAGTGGGAGGCAATCAGTGTGTTCGGCGGCTGCAGCGATCCGCCGTTCGTTCACAGGAGAGACGGATCAGCGGGGTGCCAATGTAAACAAAGCACATCGCTGAGGAAAAGTGAGAGGTCGGGTTTCAGCTAAGCTGAATCACAATCTCTCTTTTCCTCCAGGTAACACTTCCCCCTACAGTTAGGAACACCTCACAGGGAACACATTTAATCCCTTGATCGCCCCCAGTGTTAACCCCTTCCCTGCTAGTGATCAGTGCATTTTTATAGCACTGATCACTGTATTGGTGTCACTGGTCACCAAAAAGTGTCACTTAGGGTCAGATTTGTCCGCTGCAATGCTGCAGTCCCGTTAAAAATCGCAGATCGCCGCCATTACTAGTAAAATAATTTATAAACTATTTTAATAAAAACTCAATTTTTATTTTTTTTGGATATGTATTATAGCAGAAAGTAATATATATATATATATATATATATATATATATATATATATATATATATATATATATACACCGGTATATATATATATATATTTTTTTTTTTTTTTAAATTGACGGGCTTTTTTTGTTTATACCGCAAAAAAAATAAAAACCGCAGAGGTGATCAAATACTACCAAAAGAAAGCTCTATTTGTGGGGAAAAAGGTACAAATCAATTTTATTTAGGTACAGTATAGCACGACTGTGCAACTGTCAGTTAAAGCAACGCAGTGCCATATCGCAAAAAATGGCCTGGCAAGGAACAGGGTAAAACCTTCCGGGGTTGAAGTGGTTAAAGAAAGGTGTTGATATATATTTTTTAATGATTGCTTGTAACATGTGACACGTCTCAAATGGTTACTTGTTTCATGTTGGTCATCTCTGACATTCTCTTGAAAAATTTCTGTAGGATCTGTAGGAATATGGGCACCATATCACTGCATGTACTTGGTCATGGACCAGAGACTTTTGGCACCAATCACAGCGCAAGGCCTGATACGTTTGGTGTTATGTGTTCAGGAGTTAAAGTACAATTACCAGCTCCTACATGACAGTCTAAACAAGTACTAAATCCAGTTACATGTGATGCACAAGACTCTCTGCCTAAGCCAAATATTGGAAAATGTTCTAATTCTTTACTACGCTATTAAAAAAAAAAAAAAATAAAAAATAAAAAATAAAATAAAATAAAATAAAATAAAAATATAAGCACAAATCTCATTTGTGCATTAACAATCATACTTCATCATCCTCTGGTACCTATTTGCATGATCAGTGTTCAAACGCTGGAGACATGGTTTCTGCAGAAGCAGTGGATCTTTAACTGCTTGCCGCCCGCAGGCTGTCATATGACGGCCAGGCTCTCGTTCTGGGAGGGCGTCATATGACGCCCTCGCGTTCCCTACCCACCAGGGGGCGCGCGCGGTAACAAGTCAGGACCATGGATCTGTGTGTGTAAACACACAGATCCACATCCTGTCAGAGAGGAGAGGAGACCGATGTGTGTTGTCAGTATAGGGCAACAACAATCTGTCTCCTCCCCTTGTAAGTCCCCTCCCCCTTCAGTTAGAAACATTCCCTAGGAACACAGTTAACCCCTCGATCACCCCCTAGTGTCAACCCCTTCCCTGCCAGTCACATTTATACTGTAATCAGTGCATTTTTATAGCATGGATCGCTGTATAAATGTGAATGGTCCCAAAAGTGTCCGATGTGTCCGCCACAATATCGCAGTCACAATAAAAATCGCAGATTGCAGCCATTACTAGTAAAAAAAAAAATAATAAAAATGCCATAAAACTATCCCCTATTTTGTAGACGCTATAACTTTTGCACAAACTAATCAATATACGCTTATTGCGATTTTTTTTACCAAAAATATGTAGAAGAATACATATCGGCCTAAACTGAGGAAAAAATTTGTTTTAAAAAAAATTAAAAATGGATATTTATTATAGCAAAAACTAAAAAGTATTGTGTTTTTTTCAAACTTGTCACTCTTCTTTTGTTTAAAGCGCAAAAAATAAAAACCGCAGAGGTGATCAAATACCACTAAAAGAAAGCTCTATTTGTGGGGAAAAAATAATAAATATTTCATTTGGGTACAGTGTAGCTTGACTGCGCAATTGTCATTCAAAGTGTGACAGCGCAGAAAGCTGAAAAATGGCTTGGGCAGGAAAGGGGTGAAAGTGCCCTGTATTGAGATGGTTAAAGCTGAACTCTGGGATAACCAAATATTGTCTAAATACAAGAAGCATGTGCAATCTTACTTGAATCTTGTGTGCTTTGTGTATTTCTTCCAGATCTGTACAGTAATCCAGTGTTAAGCTTTGACTCTGTGCAGGATCTTCCTGTAATAAAGTCCAGTCACTGCTGCTCCCTTTCCTTGTGCAGTGTAACTGGTCTTGTCTCTGCCCCTGCTGTAGTTTTCTGTAGGTGGCCAGTAAAGTATGATGCCTCCCACAGCTCTGCTCTCTGCACAGGCTACAGTAAGTGCAAGCACAGTGATGATGTCACTACTGTATTTACAAGGTAGACATTTGACGCTCACACACTCTCCCGTTCTCGGCAGGTTCAAGGGGTCAGAAATGCCCCATCCATTTTATGCCCCAGTTGAAGGCTTTTGAGTCGAAACGCGTAGGGAATTTGAGCTTCCCACATTGCCATTGATTTTTATTCAGTGATCACTTTTATCTGTAAGGTTTTTATCCAATAAATCCCTTTAAATTTTTTGACCTACGCCATGTGGAGCCCCTTTTTTTCTTTTTCCTCCATGAATACTTCCAGGATGGGGCATAATTGACCCCTTGAACCTGCCGAGAACGGGAGAATGTGTGAGCGAGCTGATAACCTCCACCGGTGACTGCCCTGGCTATCGGTGACCGTGACTCAGGCCAACTTCACCCACTGGAGATTGTGACCTAGGGAGAACCTCCGGGGAGAATACATGGGAGATCATTCCCACAAGCTCGGATAGATGTACTGCCGTATGGCAGATATATCCCACATGATCTGGTAAGAGTATTTACTCTACAAGTTTATGTCGTTTTACCTCTGATTGCTGTGATATCCAGTCTTCAGTCAACATCTTATTTTCAAGCATTTCTCTCGTCTGAGAAGACTCCTTCCATGTCCACCTATTAACAGTGTTCTTTTTTTGGGCTTTAATACGTTGAGGCCAATTTTTACCTCTGGACACTCTTGAACTTAGTGTATTCACTTTGGACATTTGGGTATACCTCACAGGTGTATATTGTGTTGAGCAATTTCACTGTATTCACTTTCATCATTGTTTTATTTCTATTCTCACTTTTTTGGTTAGCGCTGCACGTTTATTTTTATATATTCTATATAACTTGGTTTGTTTGTGTGCTAGCTGCTACATATTACCGTGTTCACATAGTTTTATTTTGGTCAGCGCAGCCTCTTATTTATAAGACATTTGACGCACACAAAGTAAATGTATATCCATGAGGCTATTATGGGATATACTGTATTTACACCAGCCTCGTTTTGGATTTTAGGTGTTTACATGTTTAAAACAGTTTTTTTTGCGAGAAAATTACTTAGAACCCCCAAACATTATATATTGATTTTTTTTCTAACACCCTAGAGAATAAAATGGCGGTCATTGTAATACTTTTTTTTGCACCGTATTTGCGCAGCGGTCTTATAAGCGCACTTTTTTTGGAAAAAATTCACTTTTTTAAATAAAAAAATAAGACAACAGTAAAGTTAGCCCAATTTTTTTTTTTATATTGGGAAATATAATGTTACACCAAGTAAATTGATACCCAACATGTCACGCTTCAAAATTGCGCCCGCTCGTGGAATGGCGTCAAACTTTTACCCTTAAAAATCTCCATAGGCGACGTTTAAAAAATTCTACAGGTTGCATGTTTTGCATTACAGAGAAGGTCTAGGGCTAGAATTATTGCTCTCGCTCTACTGGTCGCGACGATACCTCACATGTGTGGTTTGACCGCTGTCTTCATATGCGGGCGCTACGCACGTATGCGTTCGCTTCTGCGTGCGAACTCGTCGAGACGGGGCGCTTTAAAATTTTTTTTTTTTAATTTATTTTACTTTTATTTTATTTCATTTTATTCCTATTACAAGGAATGTAAACATCCCTTGTAATAGAAAAAAGCATGACAGGTCCTCTTAAATATAAGATCTGGGGTCAAAAGGACCTTAGATCTCATATTTGGACTTAAATGCAATAAAAAAATAAAAAATAAAAAATGTCATTCGAAAAATGACATTGAAAAAATGTGCCTTTAAGAAGCATGGGCGGAAGTGACGTTAGACGTCACTTCCGCCGTGCAGTGTCATAGAGACGGGTGGGGGCCATCTTACCTTCACTCGTCTCGATGCACAGCCACTGACAGGACGCGAGCGCCTCTGCTGCTACTGACGGCGGGAGGGGGGGCCCCTCTCCCGCCACCAATAAAAGTGATCTCGCAGCGAATCCGCCGCAGGGACCACTTTTATCTTGTAGCCGATTACCAGCCAAAAATGGTGATACCGGGGTTATGGCAGCTAGCAGCTAGCTGCTGCCATAACAACGATATCCACCCTCAAAGTTAGGACATACATCAGTGTGCGGCGGTCGGCAAGTGGTTAAATATATTAAAATTTTTTTTTTTTAATTATTCCCATGGTTTTGCTTTAATAGGGAGCTAAGTGTAGCAAACTGCTCAGACATAAACACTGACTGGCTGTGCCTGCCAGAACATTAGTACCAACATTTTTGACTTGTGTTCAAATGTAGGGTGACCTTAAGGGTCCTTTCACACTGGGGTGGTTTGCAGGCGCTATTGCGCTAATAATAGCACCTGCAAACCGACCCGAAAGTGCCACTGCTTTAATTCCAGCCCTGAGGGCTATTACACTGGAGCGGTGCGCTAGCAGGATGGGAAAAAAAAGTCCTGCTAGCAGCATCTTTGGAGCGGTGAAGGAGCGGAGTGTATACCGCTCCTTCACCGCTCCTGCCCATTGAAATCAATGGGACGGCACGGCTATACCGCCGGCAAGGCAGAGGCGCTTTGCGGTGGTTTTAACCCTTTCTCGGCCGCTAGCGGGGGGTAAAACCGCCCCACTAGCGGCCGCACACCGACGGTAAAGCGCTGCTAACAATGGCGGCGCTTTATCGCCGACGCCGCCCCGGCCCCAGTGTGAAAGGGCCCTAACACTAACAGCTTCCAGAGGTACAGGGAAAATGTTCATGTTGGTTTATTAGGAAAGCAGAATAGAATACAGTGTTGGACACGTGTTCATGTATTCAACAAAACCATGAAATATACATGAATCTCCCATGGGCTAAAATGAAACAGGCTTGTATGGGAAACATCCTTACCTCTGGCCAGTATAGTCAGAAGAAGTTAAATTTGTCCAAAAGCAGGCATACAGGTGATACTCGAAAAATTAGAATATTGTGCAAAAGTTCATTTATTTCACTAATGCAACGTAAAAGGTGAAACTAATATATGATATAGACTCATTACATGTAAAGCAAGCTAGTTCAAGCCATGATTTGTCATAATTGTGATGATTGTGGCTTACAGCTCATGAAAACCCCAAATCCACAATCTCAGAAAATTAGAATATTACATGCAATCAATAAAACAAGGATTGTACATAGAACAATATCGGACCTCTGAAAAGTATAAGCATGCATATGTACTCAGTACTTGGTTTGGCCCCTTTTGCAGCAATTACTGCCTCAATGCGGGGTGGCATGGAAGCTATCAGCCTGTGGCACTGTTGAGGTGTTACGGAAGACCAGGATTCTTCAATAGCGGCCTTCAGCTCTTCAACATTGTTCGGTCTCATGTCTTTCTCTTGGCAATGCCCCATAGATTCTCTATGGGGTTCAGGTCAGGTAAGTTTGCTGGCCAATCAAGCACAGTAATCCCACGGTCATTGAACCAGGTTTTGGTGCTTTTGGCAGTGTGGGCAGGTGTCAAGTCCTGCTGGAAAATTAAGTCAGAATCCCCATAGAGCTTGTCTGCGGAAGGAAGCATGAAATGCTCCAAAATCTCCTGGTAGATGGCTGCGTTGACCCTGGACTTAATGAAGCACAGTGGACCAACACGAGCAGATGACATGGCTCCCCAAATCAACGCAGACTGTGGAAACTTCACACTGGACTTCAAGCATCTTGCAGTGTGCGCCTTTCCATTCTTCCTCCATACTCTGGGACCTAGGTTTCCAAATGAGATGCAAAATTTGCTCTTATCAGAAAAGAGGACTTTGGACCACTGAGCAACAGACCAGGTCTGTTTTTCTTTAGCCCAGGTAAGACACTTCTGACGTTGTTTGTTGTTCAGGAGTGGCTTGACAAGAGGAATACGACATTTGAAGCCCATGTCCAGGATCCGTCTGTGTGTGGTGGCTCTTGATGCACTGACTCCAGCCTCAGTCCACTCCTTGTGAAAGTCCCCAACACTTTTGAATGGCCTTTTCCTGACAATCCTCTCCAGGCTGCGGTCATCCCTGCTGCTTGTGCACCTTTTTCTTTCACACTTTTCCCTTCCACATAACTTTCTATCAATGTGCTTTGATACAGCACTTTGGGAACATCCTACTTCTTTTGCAATTACCTTTTGAGGCTTTCCCTCCTTATGGAGGGTGTCAATGATGGTTTTCTTCACAACTGTCAGATCAGCAGTTTTTCCCATGATTGTGATTCCTACTATACCAGACTGAGAGACCATTTAAAGGCTGAGGAACTCTTTACAGGTGTTATGGCTTAACTAGCTGATTAGAGTGCGACACTTTGAGCCTAGAATATTGCACCTTTTCAATATTCTAATTTTCTGAGATTGTGGATTTGGGGTTTTCATGAGCTGTAAGCCATAATCATCACAATTATGACAAATCACGGCTTGAACTATCTTGCTTTGCATGTAATGAGTCTATCTCATATATTAGTTTCACCTTTTAAGTTGCATTAGCAAAATAAATGAACTTTTGCATGATATTCTAATTTAAGTATCACCTGTAGGACTAGTTTATGAAAGAATAGCTGTGGTTACACTTGAAAAAAAATCATATTATTGCAAAAAAAACTTTTAAAGCTGAACTCCAAATAGCTACGGATGAAATACATGAATGTTTTACCTACCAGAACATTTGTATTTCTGTCCATTCAGTCCAGAGATTTACACAGCCCTATCAAACAAGATAGTAATGTGGATAACACCACTAACATGTTGTGTTAATTGTTTATGTGCCTTTCCATTGGTACAAGAAAAACTGCCAGAAAATATCAGTTCTTTTTTATAAAAAATTTAGATAAGCACTTCTCAAAACAAAAATAAATATATATGTGGGGTGCCACTGAAAAGTCTGGCTGTCCTGATTGGTCATTACTTTCATTGATTCTGTTGATCCTGGCTAAAATTCAGTGTTGTCCCGAGCCATGTACACCGTGCAGGCTAATTGAAAAGCATTTTTTCTTTAGCCCAGTCAGTCTCTGCAAGGAATAAGTGGTGACAGATAATCACCACTACCTCCGTGTGCAATGCCTGCTCACCTCAAATAAAGACCCCCTTGGCTCTAAATTCAATTTCTCAAAGCAAATAAAACATCATCGCGCAAGATTGCTTAAAAACTACTTGCTTTTAATTAATAATATGCACTCACATTTGAGCAAAAATAAAACCGCATTTGAACAATTAGTTTGGCACTGGGACAGCTCTCCTCCTCACTACACATTCAGGGTAACGAGACACTGGAAGTATCGTCACCGGCTCCTCCTGGCGCATTGTGTCACAGGTCACGTGACTTTCTCAAGGGGAATGAAGCCATGTGACGAACGTTGTGGTATAAAAGGCGCTTCCCCCCATGTTGAGGGCATGTGGCCTGGTATGTTTCGGGGGGGGGGGGGAGGGCGCTCGCTCATCCCCTCCCTTTCCTGACCTGCAGGGCGGCATGCTCGGATTAGGGTCTGGTATGGATTATGGGGGGGACCCCAAGCCGTTTCTATTTTACATTATTTTCCTGGCCTGGTATGGACCTGGGGGGCACCCCACGCCGTTTTTTCGCACATTTTTTTCCTGGCAATTTATTATTTTTTTCAATTCAGCTTTCAGCGGGAATCCCTCTGAGAGCTGATGACTCATCGGTTGTTAGGGACATGGAGGCCAGCTTCCCGGCCCCCTTCTTAGCAACCAACTTTATACAGTGTGTTTTACAGTGCGTTTAAAGAGAAAAAAAAAAGTAAAACGCTAAATGCATGAAAACTGCATGCAAAAGTGCATAACAAACGCTGGTTTATGCACTGAAAAAGGTGCCTAAAAACGCATCAAACACAGCCGCATAGCTGTGAACCTAGACCTACATTTTCCTCTATTCCATTAACCCCTCTGTTGAAAAAAAAAAGCTTGATGTGAAATATACACGCAAGTAAATCATTAGGAGAAGTGTCTCAGCATCTTGTTCAGGCTGAGATTTCAGTCAGATAAAGCATACCTCAAAGCAGGCAGGTTCTCCAATGCTGTCTCAGTTTTATAAAAAGATAATTTTGTTAACTTTTTTGCATGATATAACAAAGAAGGCATAGATATATAGGCATTTGTACACTGCAGTACACAATACAGTACAATAAAGATCTACATATATTCAATTGCAGGCTAATCATTCGGTCATAACAGAGTTACACCAACCATAGACGGTTCAAATCTCAGCCAGTTCAGCAAGAACTGGCCGAGATTTGAACCACCTGTGGGCAAGCTGAATGTACCAAGTTGATCGATCGATCAACTCAGGCACGACCAGCCTGCTGGATTCACTGTAGCCACTAGCAATAATCACCGTCTTCTCCCGGCGGGTACGGCTTCCGCTGCCCGCCCCCGCCAAGAGCAGACAATTGCTCGGCAGGATGGACTCCCTTGTCAGCACTGTCTATGTTGATGGGGAAATTGTGCAAACTTCTTTCCTACAGCCTATGGTTGCAGGAAAGATACACCTTCTATGGCTGGCCTTAGGTGCCTAAAACAAACAACCAACAGTTAAAAAGGTATAGAAAACAACAGCTGGTGATAACCAGACATAAGGTATTTTGGTATATGCCAGAACAACCAATGAAGAGGCAAACATGCACAGGCAGGGGATCGAAGAAGTGCACTGGGGCCAAGGGTAAAGTTATACCGCTCCAAACCCCCAAATCAACATAATATACAGTCAAATGGCTAGTATATACATAAATGAAATTATTCAATCCCCTATATCAGGGATATGCTATTAGCGGACCATCATGCGGAGGCATGATGGGACTACAAGTCCCATCATGCCTCCGCCTCTGGGTGTCATGGTTGTGGCTTTCAGAGTCTTGAATGTCTCATGGGACTTGTAGTTCTGCAACAGCTGGAGGTCCGCTAATTTCATATCCCTGCTTTATATGCTCCAAAACTTTTGACATCCATCCTGACCAAATTTTATCTTGAATTTCTTAGGACAGCCCCTATAGCAGAATATGTTATTTTGTTTGTACTGTAGGTAAGGCTCTATTGACAAGCTCTATCCAAAATGGAAGATTGGGGGATCCAGTTCTACCTTATAGATATACATTTTTTCACATAAAAAAACAGGAACCTGAATAATGATTTCTGGGAATCCCGAGGTTCCTATGTGGTCTCTTTAGCCATCACATACTGCTCTGAAAAAATTGACCCCAAACCATTATAGTTTCCCTTTAAGATAACTAAACAACTAAAGCTTTAATGTACTGAATGGAATAGTTAATGCACGTCAGGTAAGTTCTTCATAGTGTAGCCTGTTCTGTAATTTTTCTTGGGGTTAAAAAAGTATTCTCTGCATGATTTGTTTAGATGTAATTAGTTATGTAAAGGAGTAAAGTAGGAACTATTATAGGAAAACACTGATTATGTGACTGCCTTTGTTTCCAATAAAAGATACTACATAAGACATAAAATAGTACTGGCATTACATACTCAAGAACAATACCAGATTATTACACCATAACCCCTTACATCCTGTGACAGAAGATGAAGATTCAAAGAATGCAATCAGCCCTATTGCCAGATGCTGAAAAAACTGAGCAAGTAATGAGGCATTATTCTATCACATTATATAAAATGTGCTGGAGCTTTATTCTTACCTGTAACAATCAGTACCATAGGGACACTCTGGCCTGTCGTCATAGTCATCTTCCTGACTCCCACTGTCACGGTAATCACTGTCTCCGGGATGACTGAACTCCTGAAAGTGAACTGGATTTTTTCTGAAAAAAAAAAACAGAATAAGTTTGAGTATTTCAATCAAGAAGCTGGAATGGCTACTTTTTTTCTGACAAAATCTGTTCATTACTGGACAGGCAGTACATCGTTCTATCAATATCCTGGAGCTTTATACTAAAGTGCGACACCATTGTCAGGGCCAGTAATTATGTCACAGCCTAAACTCGCGATACAGAGGTTTATTTAATAAAACTGAAAAGTGCAAAATCTGGTGCAGCTCTACATAGAAACCAATCAGCTTCCAGGTTTTTTTGGTCAAAGCTTAACGGCTTCAGCCCCGGAAGATTTTACCCCCTCCCTGACCAGAGCACTTTTTGCGATACGGCACTGCGTCGCTTTAACTGACAATTGCGCGGTCGTGCGACGTCGCATTCCAACAAAATTGACGTCCTTTTTTTCACACAAATAGAGCTTTCTTTTGGTGGTATTTGATCACCTCTGCAGGTTTTTATTTTTTGCGCTATAAACAAAAAAAGAGCGACAATTTTGAAAAAAACGCATTTTTTTTTACTATAATAAATATCCCCCAAAAATATACAAAAAAAAAATTTTTTTCCTCAGTTTAGGCCGATATGTATTCTTCTACATATTTTTGGTTAAAAAAAAACGCAATAAGCGTATATTGATTGGTTTGAGCAAAGTTATAGCGTCTACTAAATAGGGGATCATTTTATGGCATTTTTATTATTATTTTTTTTTTTTTACTAGTAATGGCGGTGATCTGCGATTTTTTATTGGGACTGCGACATGGCGAACACGTCGGACATTTTTGACACCACTGACATTTATACAGCGATCAGTGCTATAAAAATGCATTGATTACTGTAAAAATGTCACTGGTAAGGAAGGGGTTAACGCTAGGGGGCGATCAAGGGGTTAATGTGTTCCTAGTGTGTGTTCTAACTGAAGGGGAGAGAGGACTGTGTAGGAGAAGAGATAGATGTATGAACAGACGATCTGTCACTTCTCCCCTCAGAGAACCGGAAACTGTGTTTACACACACAAATCCCGGTTCTCCGTGTGCCCCAAGCGATCGCGACTGCCGGGCACTCGCATCAGCTCTGTGGGCGAGCAGGGGGCACGCGTACCCCTAGTGGACAAAAAGGGAACTGACGTAACATGAACGTGAATCACGCAACCGAGCCATGTTCCCACAGTATAACTGCGGCGGCTGGTCGGCAAGTGGTTAAAGTGGAAATCCATGCTAAAACTAGTTTCCCTGCATCTATAAAAACACCCACGATCTAGCACAAACCTATCTAGCCCTGCAAAGAAAAAATGAGTATACATACCTTTTCTGCAGTTGAACCGGCCCGATCCCACGCTAAGCTGTCAGCTGCGGCTTCGCTGTGGAGGCGAGTGCAGAGGACACAGATGACAACAGAAGCCCCATAGTAACTCTATGGGTGACGTCACATACCATTCATTTCACAGTCGATGTCGGCTGTGTCCTCTGCAGAGCTTCCGCCGCTGGAGATCGGGTCGGATTGCCTTAAAAAAAGGTATGTATACTAATTTTTTCTTTACAGGGATAGATAGGTTAGTGTTAGATCGTGGGTGTCTATAGATGCAGGGATTTTAGTTTTAGCCTGGACTTCCACTTTAATTGAACAAGCTGAAGGTAGAAGATGATTGGCTACCATGCAAAGCTGCACCAGATTTTGCACTCTCCAGTTTTTGTAAATGAACCCCAGAGTTGCTAAATTTTATGGTGGTATCTCCACTATAATTTTGAAGTCTTCTCCAATATATTCTTCTATCTCTTCACCTACTAGTACAGATACTTCCCAATGGGGCTAGAATTATAAATACATCTAACTCTAGTATAATAATTTGATCATGCATTACTCTTTTATGTTATCAGATATATCAGTGAGAGAGGCAAAGTGAGTACTTACATCTATCTTTTTTTTTCAAAATTATGAAAGTGATATAACATTTAATCACAGTACAATATTAAGCAAATTTTTTTTTTTTCCCACAGCTGTTATGCACTGTACACACAATAGGATTTTCCGATGGAAAATGTGTGATAGGACCTTGTTGTCCGAAATTCCGACTGTGTGTGGGCTCCATCACACATTTTCCATAGGAATTTCCGACACACAAAGTTTGAGAGCAGGCTATAAAATTTTCCAACAACAAAATCCGTTGTCGGAAATTCCGATCGTGTGTACACAAATCCGACGCACAAAGTGCCACGCATGCTCAGAATAAATTAAGAGACGAAAGCTATTGGCTACTGCCCCGTTTATAGTCCCGACGTACGTGTTTTACGTCACCGCGTTCAGAACGATAGGATTTTCTGACAGCTTTGTGTGACTGTGTGTATGCAAGACAAGTTTGAGCCAACATCCGTCGGAAAAAATCCATGGATTTTGTTGTCGGAATGTCCGATCAATGTCCGACCGTGTGTATAGGGCATTAGAGTGGCCCTGGAAGCATTGCAAATGCAGGCAATGATAATTTTTTAATGCAGCAGTCCTATCTGAAACTAAAACATAAGTCCTAACTGAAGGACATTTCATTTTCTAAAACACTGGGGTTGACTTACTAAAGGCAAATAGACTGTGCACGCTGCAAGTGCAGTTGCTTCAGAGCTTAGAAAACAAAGGGAAGCTCTGCTGACTTCCATCATCCAATCAAGCTCAAGGAAAAATGCTTTTTTTTCCCTCCTCTACATGTGCTTGGGTATTGTTTGTAAAGTGAAGCTTTACCTCATTTACTAAGCACTGAAGCAACTGTACTTGCAAAGTGCACAGTCTATTTGCCTTTAGTAAATCCATCCCATTGAAAAGCACAGAGCAGTAACTGACAGTCACTACTTTCTTTTCAGAGCAGACCGAGAATGGAGCAGTCAGCAGTTCTCTGGCTTAGAGCCGGTGGGGGACAGCTGCAGTATCAGACTGGAAAGAAGTATGCAGGTTTGTTTTTTTCAATACCACATTTCTGCAAGAAAGTAAAATAACTTCCACTAGCTGTTCATTCTGCACCTGACCCCCCCCCCCCCACCACCACCACCAACATCGATCCAGCACTGTGCCTGGCTGCAGCTCTTCTCTCTCCTTTTCCTGCTCTCAGAGGATATTATTGGCCCCTTGCTGCTGTCAGTCAAATCCTGTGAGGAAGGAGCAGAGGGCATGGCTGAGCCACGCTGTGTGTGTCTTTGGATGCAGATACAGTTAGGTCCATATATATTTGGACACAGGCACAATTTTAGTTTTTTTTTTAAGTATTTACAAAAACATATTCAAGCTATAGTTATATAATGGATATGGGATGAAAGTGCACACTCTAAGATTTAATTTTAGGGTATAGACATCCAAATTGGAGAAAGGGTTTAGGAATTACAGCTCTTAAGAATAGCCATCCCCTCTTTTTCAAGGGACCAAAAATAATTGGACAACTGAATAAAAAGCTGTTTCATGGCCAGGTGTGGGCTACTCCTTTCTAATTTCTTCATCAATTAAGCGGGTAAAAGGTCCGGAGTTGATTCTAAGTGTGGTATTTTCATTTGGAATCTATTGCTGTGAACCTACATCATGCGTTCAAAGGAGCTGTCCATCCAAGTGAAACAGGCCATTGTAAGGCTTCAAAAACAAAACAAATTCATCAGAGAAATAGCAGCAACATTAGGAGAGACCAAATCAACAGTTTGGTACATTCTGAGGAAAGAAAAATGCACTTGTGAGCGCAGCAACATAAAAAGGCCTGGACGTCCACGGAAGACAACAGTGATGGATGATCGCAGGATCCTCTCTATGGTAAAGAAAAACCCTTTCACAACATCCAAAGTCTACAATCAAGAGAAGACTTCACAAGAGCAAATACAGAGGGTTCACCATAAGGTGCAAGCCATTCATAAGCCTGAAGAATAGAAAAGCCAGATTAGTCTTTGCCAAAAAACATCTAAAAAAAGCCAGAACAGCTCTGGAAAAGCATTCTTGGCATGGATGAAATGAAGATTAATCTGTACCAAAATCACGGGAATAAAAAAGTGTGGAGACGGCTTGGAACAGCTCATGATCCAAAGCACACAACGTCATCAACGTCATAAAATATGGTGGAGGCAGTGTGTTGGCATGGGCATGTATAGCTTCCAGTGGCACTGGGTCATTGGCGTTTATTGATTATGAGACAGAAGACAGAAGCATCCGGATGAATTCTGCAGTGATTAGATATACTGTCAGCTCAGATTCAGCCAAATGCAGCAAAGTTGAGTGGATGGCGCTTCTGAGTACATATGGACAATGATCCAAAACACACTGCAAAAGCAACCCAGGAGCTTTTGAAGGAAAAGAAGTAGAATATTCTGCAATGGCCGAGTCAATCATCTGATCTCAACCAAATTGAGCATGCATTTCACTTGCTGAAGGCAAAACTGAAGGCAGAAAGACCCACAAACAAAGAATAACTGAAGATAACTGCAGTTTGAGCCTGGCAAAGCACCAGAAAGGAGGAAACCCAGTCTTTGGTAATGTCCATGGGTTTCAGACTTCAGACATTTATTGCCAGTAAAGGATTCTCAACAAAATATTAAAAATGAACAATTTATTTATGATTATATTAATTTGAGCCTCTTAAAATGGGGGTGGGGGGTTGTGTATAAGAATGGGAGCAAATCCTAAAATTTGTACTTTATATTTATGTTCAACCCCTTGATTTGGATTGTTTCATTTTAATGTTATTCTGGTGGCATACAGAGCCAAAGTATGAAAAATGTGCCTGTGTCCAAACATATATGGACCTAACTGTAGCTTGGTTCGGAAGCGCGCCCCACGTTTGTGCCAGCAGAGCACATGGCTTGTATGGGGGCGCATGCAGGAGGAGAGGAACAAAGAGCATTGGATGGGGAACTCCAGAGGGGAAGGAAAGGGGCCGCTTTATGCAATAGGCAGATAGCACACTAGACAAATTAGCAAAGAATCAAAGCCCAGAGTCCATTCCAGCACCAGAGATTTCCAAAAGATGTCCTGACTCATCCTGCCTGATCTGGAACCATCACTGCTTGTGGATTGCTGAATAGGATCGGGCTCAGGTAAGAAAAAGGGCGGGTCTGGGGAAAGCTGCAGCACAGAAGGTTTTTCACCCTAATGCATAGAATGCATTAAGGTGAAAAACCTTAAGGATTTACAACCACTTTAAATAGTAACCTAAGTTGTGATAAGTACCATCTGTTGTTATAGGTTTTCTCAAACCAAGACACTAATTGGCTTATTCAATGAACAACATGGGAAGTAAAGTGCTCTATGCAGTGTGACCCAAAGAATTTAATCAGAATTTCTAATATTAGAGTCATGACACGTAAGGGTAAATACAGACTGGTTCCACTTTTCTCAGTGGAATAAGCCCAGAAATCTTTAAATCAGATACATATTGCGTGGAAAATATAATTTTGTATGCTGACTGTACCAATGTTCCACCAAATGCAAAGTAAAATTATACGAAGATGACTTCAACACTATGTAAAAATGTAAAATTTTAGGAGCAGCTGGATGCAGATACTATATATTATTATTATTATACAGGATTTATGTAGTGCCAACAGTTTGTGCAGCGCTTTACAACATGAGGGCAGACAGTACAGATAGAGTTGTGCTCAATATTGTTACCAATCCCGGGTGTCACAGCTGGTTATAAGTATTAATGATTCCTTAACATGATAATAAGAATAATATAGCATGTACTACTACATAGCAGAATGCCATGGGGAATATACAAACAACAATTTATTAGGAGGATGAAGCATGACTGCCTTTGACATATTAAATATAGACGTCACATCTGCTGTATGTGGAACAAAATGTAACCCATAGATAATTCATCAATTTGAGAGATTTTACAGCCCCCATTGCAAAAAACTTGGGATACTGTGTAAAATCTTCATAAAAAAAAGAATGCAACTATCTGCAAATCTTATAAACCCATATGTAATTAAAGAAAAAATAAAATAAATTAAACATATTAAATGTTTAACCAACTGCCTACTGGGCACTTTTACCCCCTTCCTGCCCAGGCCAATTTTCACCTTTCAGCGCTGTCGCACTTTGAATGACAATTGTGTGGTCATGTAACATTGTACCCAAAGGAAATTTTTATCATTTTTTTCACACAAATAGAGTTTTCTTTTGGTGGTATTTAATAACCACTGAGTTTTTAATATTTTGCCAAATAAATGAATAAAGACCAAAAATTGAGGAAAAAAATAAGTTTTCATAGTTATAAAATTTTGCAAGCAGGTAATTTTTCTCCTTCACTGGTGTGCGCTGATGAGGTGGCATTGATGGGCACTAATAGGCAGCACTGATGAGGAGGCACTGATAGGCAGCACTGACGGGGGACTGTTGGGACTGCACTGATCATCAGGACACTGATAATCAGTGACCTGATTATCAGTGTACATGTTTATTTTACACAAGCTGGTTATCAGCTCTCTTCTCCTCTCCTCATGCTGTCAGCGTGAGGAAAGGATTGCCGATAACCAGCTTCTGTTTACATCCATAATCAGCTGTGATTGTACACAGGTGATCACATGGTAAAGAGCCTCTGATTAGCTCTTTACCTCAATCTGTGATCAGCAGTGTGCGGAGGACACTGCGAACACAGAGCGCACCGCTCGTGCCCTGCAGCGGGCACGTCCCATAACTAGCCGGCTGCGCTGTAGCAGACATTCGGCTATGGCGCGGTTGGCAGAGGTAAAACTGAGAAAATGCACTATTTTAAGAAAAAAATAAGGTAATTTGAAATGTAAGGCAGCCACACGTCTGAAAAAAGTTGGGTCAGGGCAATGAAAAGCTGGCAAAATAAATGGTAAAAAAGAAGAGCTGGAAGAACATTTTGTAGCTAAGTGGGTTAATTGGCCACAGGTCAGTAACATGTATAAAAAGGGCATCTTAGAGAGTCAGAGTGTCTCAGAAGTAAAGATGGGCAAAGGTTCACCAATCTCTGAAAAGCTGCATTTAAAAATCGTTGAACAATTTCAGAATAATGTTCAACGTAAAATATTTTTTTCAGTTTACTAAAGGTTTTATCACAAATATCAGATTTGAGATTAATTTACCAAATGCACATTTTTTATTGATTTTTGTAGTGTTTATTGGTGGTGAGCTGAGCAATTTTGAAGAAACTGATTTTGCCTATAGCAAAATGTTACTGAAGCAAAATCTTTCAATTTTGCTCTTAGCCAAAGTAAGCTTGGGAAAAAAAAAGATCTTCCCTTTTTCCATATTTAAAATAATATAAATAATATTTATTTAAAAAGTTTGTTTCTGTTGCATTTATGGTTGTTTAGCTGATTTAATATGGTGTTCCTTTTTTGTGAGTATTTGTCTATTTTTTTCCCACTTTTTTTTCCAGCAAACAAAAAACAGTGATCTAAGATAGATAACATGAGCTTCTAGAACCCTCAGGAGCACTTGTTGGTGAGACTTCGCTGAAATCTCCAGATTTTTGACACAATTTTGGGGAAATGAAAACTCTCAATTTCACTCATTGCAAAAGTTAATTTGTAAAAGTCAATAAAAAAAAATATTCAACAAGTTTCTGTTCTTTGATGTGTTCTGTCAAGCTTTGGAAATCACAACACAGCCAACGATTACTGAGAAAAAATATCAATAACCTCAACCTGGGGTTCGGAAGATGATTTGCCAGGGGTCACCGAATCCTGGGCTGTTCCTGAAGCCCGCACCGCTCGCCCAGACATTTTGTGGCCACCCAGCAGGGCTGTCCCTGAAGCCTGTGGCCGCCCAGCTGGGCTGTTCCTGGAGTCCGCGGACACCCACTCAGCCTCTTCGCAGCCGCCCATTCAGTTCACGGCATGGCTGGGGGGCAGAGACTAGAGGTCAGCTGACTGGTGAGGAACGTGAAGTGGGAGGGGCTGGAGGAGACCCTATCTCCACATTTCAGAATAGGTGTCACTTCTACGAGACCACAAAGTCGGAGACACAGTGAAGCCGGAGACAGTGAGTAACACTTCCTGTGATTATAGCTGCCATTAAAAGTCCTCATTACAGTTCTCAGATCTCAGATCAGCAGATGACCTTAATCAAGAGCACCTAAGTTGACCGATCAGAACTCCCGGCCAGCATTGCCACTCATCCCAGCTCCCCGCCAGCACTGTCACTCATCCCCCCAGCTCTCCGCCCGCACTGCCACTCATCCCAACTTCCCGCTAGCACTGGCACTCATCCCATTTCCTCTACCAAGGAGTAAGAGAAGGAAGAAAAATAGAGAATACATGGAAGGCAGAGGAAAAGAGGGGGAGGAACAAAGAAAAAGGGAGAGAAAGAATAAGAGAAAGAACAAGAAAGACGGCTAGAGAGAGGGATGGGGAAAAAAAAACAAGAAATTGGAACAGAGAGAGATAAAAGGGAAAGAAAGGAGAACAAAGAGAAAGAGTGCTACATCCTAAAATGTACCATAAGGGGTTTTAATACTGTACGAGTGGAAGGGACTCCAAGAGCACTAAATGTCCATGGGATAGGGGCGCAAATTACTTTTCTTGCCTTGGGTGCTGACAACCCATGCTACGAAAATAATTTTACCGTTAAGGGTCCCCACAACTTGGAAAATGTTATCAAGGGGTCACAGCACTAGAGGGTTGAGAACCACTGGTCTAAGAGGATCAGCCTGCTTAGCGGGGGATCTCTCCGCTGTTCCCAGCTGAGCAGGCAGATGACAGGTCTGTGTCCGCTCTGCATATATGATTGTAATCTGATCCAATACGCCAGATGGAGGGCAAACGTTTTGCTATACGTCTGTCTTTAGCAGATTTTATCTAATCGGATGCCCGGCGGGTGTCAGCGGACACATGTTCGTTGACATCTGCTGCCCCGTAGAGAACAATGGGTGGTCCAATCGGTCCGCTGGTGTGAAAGGGGCCAAAGACTTTTAAAAAGATAAAATAGTAAACACAACCAAAATACAACAAAAAAAAAACCTTTTGAACTTTCTATACATCCAATGATATAGCAACAAAACAAACCTACTAAATACGCACAATAGCATTGCTTCATTTGAAAGAAAAAAACTACTAATTCCAAAAATGTATTTGTTCTTTACAAATATAAGTCCTTAATCCATACAAAGTGAGCACACCATAAATATTAGTATTGTCTTACAATTGCTGGAGACAATTTTTAAAAACTAATAAGAGATGCAGTCATGAAAAAATATCTGTTTTTCCATTTAAAAATAATTGTTCACCGAAATTTCATTTTGTGAAAGGAAGCAGAGTACCAGTATGGGCATCTTTCCATGATGTGCCAAAGGATTGCAAATAAAGATCCTTTCTGATGCAAATGCCAGTAAAAACACTGGTAACTTTTGTTGAGCAAACAAAACATGATACTGTATGTGTGTGGAATTTTGAAATGGAAAATAGTTTCTCAAGAAATATATAAAAACAGAAAAAAAGTTGCTTAGGCTTAGCAAGAAAGTAAATATATGCACCAAGGCTCCTCTCAGGCCAAAAGAGAACTGTCAAGTGGACTCCCAAGACATTGCTAGAATGTTGCTAAACGAGACCTAGTCATTACTGCTCATCTCCACCATCACTGGAGTGAGATTTTTCTCGGACTCAAACCCCCTCACATTTTCTTTCTCTTCCCTGATGCAGTAGCCCTGAACTAGGCATTTCAGAGCTCACTCCTGTGATGGTGAAGGCGAGCACTAGCAAATAGGCTTCCCTTAGCATTGTCCTAGAAACATCCTAGGATTACTCCAGTCAGGCTTCTGGAGGTACATAAATGGTCTACACCTATAGCAAGGGAATTATTCAACTTTAGTCAGAGCTGTTTTTATTGACAAACGCTCCTTATCGTCAAGGCCTTTGAGAAAGCCAGGATTGGCGCAGCACGTCAGTAGGGTGGTGGCATCATCACGCTGGGCAGGATTGTATGCTATTTTGCTGGTGTTTGGTGTATGGAACACAGGATGTTGTTTGATGTGATTTCTATCGATCTATATGTGAGCGGATCTCTTGTTTTATAAATAAACATTGTTTTAGCAGTCTAGACTACTTGTCCTTTTACTTTTAGTTCTTACATAATTATACTCGCTTGAGGAGTGAAGGAGAGAACCAGGAACCTTACTGGCATCTATTTATGTGCAAAGCTTTCCTGACCCTTATGTGATCACTGGGGTCTATACAATAATGTTAGAAGACACCCACGGGGGATTCTGGTTGTGGGCACACTGATGGTGAAAGTGTGTGAAAAGCAAGGAAGATTTAGATTGTTCGTGACACATTACCTTTAGCAACATATGGGATTTGGTTTAAAGAGTGGACAATTTATTCACTATTGCTGCACTATTAATGACACTTGGACTTTATTGTTATTCTCTGTTTACACAGCTGATTTCATAGAGGATATGTGATCACAAGCCATATATATTTACATATTTTTTACACTATTTTTATCACTAGTGTTTTATTTAGGGCTGCAACTAACGATTATTTTCATAATCAATTAGTTGGCCGATTATTGTTTTGATTAATCAATTAATCGGATAATAACCTTAAAAAAAAAAGTGTGGTGTATAATTTAATATGTAAAGTTTAAAAAAAATGTATTCTTAAAAATCTCTATGCAGTGGTAAATATAAATAACCAACTATATGTTTAGGGAGAAAATTCTCTAATGTACTCTGAGAATAACAGACAGAAGAGATACACTGTATATACTATTGGAGGTTGAATCTGGTAAATATCAGACTAGGAGATCACATTTTTTATTTGGACCCCTTTCACACCGGGGCGCATGTAATGATCCCTGCCCCCTGTAATGTTTCCTGCCTGCTTGTAATGTGCCCTGTTCCAATGTGCCCTGCCTGCATGTAATATGCCCTGCTCCCACGTAATGGGCCCTGCCTCCATGTAAAAGTTTACTTTAAATGTAATTGTAATGCCTTCTATTACCTCCAGTCTATCAGCTTTCACCTTCTCTGGGTTCAGATGCTGATCTTCCCTGCACAGTCTTTAAAGTATTTTTTTTTTTAAAACAACAAACATGTTATATTTACCTGCTCTGTGTAATGGTTTTGCACAGAGCAGCCCAGATTCTTCTCTTCTGGGGTTCCTCACCGATGCTTCTGGCTCCTCCCTGCCTTCAGAGTGCCCCAATAGCAAGCTACAAATTATAGTATAACAAGGTAAAAAACTTCTGCTTTTACACCCACTCACTTCCTGCCCAGGACTACATGTTCCATGAGGCATTGCTCCTCACACATTCACATTCACAAGTCCTCAGGCACTTACTGACATGTATGGACAGTGCACTGAGCTGTATGTGTGCTGCACTGTATTTCCTGATGTGTAAACAAATATTGCGTTCTATATGCAGGCCAATTAATCGGCTGGCCGATTAATCGATTATGAAAATAGTTGACAACTATTTTCATAATCGATTAGTTGTCGATTAATCGATTAGTTGTTTCAGCCCTAGTTTTATTTATATATATTAATGCTTTGTGGATATTTGTATGTATTTATTTAGAGCTCTTGACCTTATCATTTGTGGTTTCGTAACTCTTTAAATACCCAAACCTGAACTAGAAATGTACTGCGGATGCCAATATGCTACTAGGGTAGACCAAGGACCTAATTTAAAGTATGCTGTTAATAGAAAGGGGCATTTCCAACTGGGTATATGATGAAAACAAGCAGAAACTGAGTTTATCTTCAGTAGATTCAAACAGATATACAATATCTCACAAAAGTGAGTACACCCCTCACATTTTTGTAAATATTTTATTATATCTTTTCATGTGACAACGCTGAAGAAATGACACTTTGCTACAATGTAAAGTAGTGAGTATACAGCTTGTATAACAATTTAAATTTGCTGTCCCCTCAAAATAACTCAACACACAGCCATCAATGTCTAAACCGCTGGCAACAAAAGTAAGTACACCCCTAAGTGAAAATGTCCGTATGTGAGGTACTGAAGCTGACTTCATATAGAAACGGTGTCCCCCTCCTGCTTTACAAAATGTTCTATTGGCAAATTGGGAGGCTCTAGAAAAGGAAGGGGCAAAGCCACAATCAACATTTACAAAAAAAGGACCAATACAGTATCATTTAGAAAACATTTAAAGTGTTATATAAGGCCAAAAATTGTCAGTTTAATATTGGCCATTTGTATTAATGCATGCGTGCAGGAGGTCCCTTAATTTTTTTGACATATTATTTTAAATTTTAACATATTTTAACTCTTCTATTAAGCTTCATTAGTGCTATGCAGAGGCCACATGTCCTCATTGTGGCAGTATATTGATATTAACATGTGCTTTTTATGGAGACATCAGAGATCTGTTAGTGCCTGGTGCTTACTCAGCTGCATTTGGATTTTGATAGCTCTGAACCTGGAATGTTCAAAGCTGAGCACTTCCAGGTTCAGCCTAAGCAGAGGAGATAGTTGAACTGAAGCCATCCCACTCTCCATTCTGAACTAGGTTGCAGTGCTCCTGGGCTAACAGAGTAGCCCAGTGAGTACTAGGGTGAAGAGGCAGGCAAAAGTGATTCAGTGACTTTATGGCTGCCTGAATCAATTCTGCTAAACATAGCAAAAACAGCTGATTACATCTGTGTGGCATTGGAGATCCAACCGGTCCTAGGCACCCACCTAGGTTGTCTTGTGGGCAATACATCTCTGACTTACAATAGTTTTAGTGAAAAATGCATTCATTTTTCATAAACATAAAACTGCACTATTTCTTTAAATCCCTTAGTTCATATGCACGGACCAAAAATAAAGTGCAGCAATAAAGAAGATTAAAGTAGGCCTTAAATTGATACAAAAGTCTCATTTTGTATCAAAATAACAAACATGTTATACTTACGTGCTCTGTGCAATGGTTTTGCACAGAGCAGTCCGGATCCCTCTTAGGCGCTTCTGTCCCTACCCTACTGTTGAGTGCCCACACAGCAAGCAGCTTACTATGGGGCCACAGCTCCCTATGTCCATTCAGACAGGAAGGCGCGGCCTGGCCCAGCCCTGCACCCTTTCTCTCCTCATTGGCTGACTGAAAGCACCTGGAGCCAATGGCGCCTCGCCGCTGTCTCAGCCAATGAGGAGGGGAGTCCCGGGCAGCCGAGACACTCCTGCAACATCGCTGGATCTAGATGGGTCTCAGGTAAGTATTAGAGGGGCTAAGGGGGGGCTGCTGCACACAGGTTTATTATCTTAATGCATTGAATGTATTAAGATAAAAAACCTTCTGCCTTTACAACCACTTTAACCCAATCACAAAAACTCATATAAACTTAACATGTTAACGTAATTTCAAACGTTTTCATTTTTTTTTATATCTCCACATTTTATTTAAATAATACATGATAATCTTGCCATGAAGGTCTTTGATCAGACACTTCCTGTTATGGGGTGACAAGTGTTTCCCAACTGTGCTCCTTTGATGTCGACCTGTTATAAAAAACCCTGATGGAGGCTACAAGCAGCCATGCCAGCAAACATTGCAGGGTATGGACCACCATTGTTGCTACAGGAAGCCACTCCAAAGCAATGATGTGAAACCAAGGCTGGAGTGAGTGCATGTAGACAGGAAGGAGCTATAAAGAAGTTGGAGGAGAGCAGGGGAAATGAGATGCAAGGAAAGATTACAACGGTATTAAATGGAAAAGAAATACGATTGGGAATTGTTTATTGTATGCAGTGTTAAGCAACTAGATGAGGTCTAGTTAGTGTTAAAAAGGTATACTAAAATCTCCTTTAAAAGAAAGCCAAGGTGGAAAGGATGTGAAGCATCATGGCAAGTCCTAACAATAATCTAATTATGGCCCAATATGTTTCCTAATGTTTATACTTGAAATCAGAAATCCAAGGATGTATCGCTGTTACCTCTAAAGTACAGCCCTAGACTGCAGATTAGATTGAGAATTATAATTTTATACTGAAATAAATCTGAGGATCCACTTAATGTTTAACTGTATTAACTCGCAAAGAAACAAGAACAAATTGTGTGCTTATTTTAAGTTTTCTGGTCCGATGTCTGAGATTTTCCAAGACTTATCACAATAATACAATGTCACAACACTGCTTATCCTATCTTTAAAAGGCTTTTGACCCAGCCAATAAAACATATGCTGGAGATAATAGTGCTTAATGGTGAAGGAAGCCCATCATGCCGCACTCTGTAAATCAGTTACTGGATCCTCTCTTTAGATTAAAAAATCTACCCGAGATTAGGAGACAATGCATTACCAGCATAGGAGATGATTACCTGTAAAACTATTTTATGCCCCACAAGTTGAATGTATAATGCAACCTGCTAAGGTTGTTTTAGGACAATGGGGGGTAAAGAGCAATAATCGCATGGGTGGGCCAGGATTCCATCTTTTCATTCCTCAAACACAAAAAGCCATGCTATTACCAGATAGAGAAACAATGAGCAAGAAATGTACACACGATGGGACTTGTGGTTTTCACATAGGTTTACCTCTTTATCTCTCTCCCCAGGTCAATAGACTAGAAAAGTAGAATATCAGGAAAATCTGTGATTTAAACTGCATGTCAAGCAAGAAATGTTGCTTCTGGTATTATGGAGATTTTTTCCTCACTTTCTGCCCCATTACAATGATTTTATAAAAAAAAAAGCATTTTTAATTTTGTGTAGCTGTTGGAGAGTTCCTCACTTCCAGTTTGGTAAAACTTTGTCAGCAGGACAGGAAGTGAGGCGATTCTAACGAAGCCCAGATAGCAGTAAAAACTTGACATAGGTTCTAACTAGGGGTGCACCGAATGAAAATTTTGGTGCTGAAACCGAAAAAAAAATGAAACCAAAAATGAAAATGACAGTTTAAAAAAAAATATTTATATATAGTTGTATTATATTCAACTTTTTAATTAATATCAATTTAAATTAATATGAATTTATTGTTACCCATGATTGGCACCTTTAGTGCAAGAAAAGCTCAAGAAAAATGCAGTCTGCAGTCTCTGACCATCTCTTATATCATGTCCTCAGTCTCTAACCATCTCTTGTATCATGTCCACAGTCTCTAACCATCTCTTGTATCATGTCCGCCAGTCTCTAACCATCTCTTGTATCATGTCTGTAATCTCTTACTTAAACTTAAACACACTGCTAATAGTATTAGCAAAATCTCCATTTGGTGCACCTCTAGCAGACATGATACAGGAGATGGTCAGAGACTGCAAGACATGATACAAGAGATCAATGCAACCTCACCAGTGTCCATCAAATTCAGCCTCCCCAGTGCATGTCAGATGCAGCCTACCAGTGCATGTTAGATGAAGCCTCTCACCAGTGCCTGTGGATGCAGCCTGTCTGTGCCCATAAGATGCAGCCTCTCACCAGTGCTTTTCAGATGCAGCCTCTCACCAGTGCCTTTGGATGCAGCCTGCCTGCGCCTGTGGATGAAGCCTGCCTGTGCCCGTCAGATGCAGCCTCTTATTAGTGCATGTGGATGCAGTCTGCCTGTGCCCATAAGATGCAGCCTCTCATCAGTGCCTGTCAGATGCAGCCTGCCTGTGCCTGTGGATGAAGCTTCTCACCAGTGCCTGTGGATGCAGCCTGCCTGTGCCTGTGGATGAAGCCTGCCTGTGCCCGTCAGATGCAGCCTCTCACCAGTGCATGCGGATGCAGTATGCCTGGGCCCATAAGATGCGGCCTCTCATCAGTGCCTGTCAGATGCAGCCTCTCACCAGTGCCTGTGGATACAGCCTGCCTGTGCCCATAATATGCAGCCTCACACCAGTGCCTGTGGATGCAGCCTGCCTGTGCCCATAAGATGCAGCCTCTCACCAGTGCCTGTGGATGCAGCCTGCCTGTACTCATATAAGAGCAGCGATCTCCCGCTGTGTCACAGAGCTGGATTTGAATTGCCAGGGCCGCAGTAACAATGTCCCGCCTCCTGTGATCATGTCACACTGATGTCCCGCCATTGGATCAGTGTGCAGTCTATCACAGGAGGCGGGACAATGTTACTACGGCCCATGCAATTCAGCTCGCTGACACAAGGAGATCACCACTCTGCAAGGAGAGGAGGAGGAAGGGGAGGAGGAGGGAGGGGATGACAGGACCTTGAGCCACCATGACACCCCGCAATGGGTGGCACCCGGTGGCGAGGCCACCGATACAGTGCATGCGCAATTATCAGCATTTTTTAATCTTTCGGCAATATGCCAAAAACACCATTTTCGGCCGTCTAAATTTCGGTGCATCCCTAGTTCTAACCCTTCCTCACTCTGAGTTTGACTTTTCCCTACTTTGTGGCTAAGTTCTGCTAAATGCCATTCCACTATCCAAAAAGACTGTCTTAGTGAAAAGTAAGGGCATCCTCACTGGGCACAGGGAAGTAATAATGGATCTTTTTCAAGTCAGGGAAAGTTAGGACACAGTAACAAAGTGAAACTAAATCAGAGAGGGCCACAGGAGAAGCTTATTTTGGGGGTTTATAACCGTAATTGCTCACTAACCATAATTGCTCACTTTAAAGAGGCAATCCAATTTCTTTCAGTAGCTTTTGCTATTACCTGGAAGAAGAAAAAGTATATGAAACTCTTGCAATGTACTGGTTTTCTCCACCACAGACTGACTTGAGAAAAAGAAAATACGCCTTTTGGAGTGGTCCAGTCAGAGCCCTAACCTTAACCCCATAGAGATGCTGTGGAATGACTTCAAGTGAGTCGTTCACAGCAGACATCCTATAAATGAGTCTGAGCTGAAGCAGTTTTGTAAAATAGAATAGTCTAAAATTCCTCCTGAACAATTGTGCAGGTCTGATCCAGAGCTACCAATAGCACTTGAGGATCATTGCTGCCAAAGGAGCTTCAATCATCTATTAACTCCAAGGGTTCCCTTACTTTTTCCTCCAGCACTGTGAATGTTTAAAGGGTATGTTCAATAAAGACACAAGAAATTACAATTGAGTGTTATCAGCTTAAGCTCATTGTGTTTGTCTTTTGTTGTGACGTGGATCAGATCACATTTTATGGTAAAAAAAACTGTTCGTTTCCAAAGGGTTTGCATAATTTTTCTTACCACTATATTTATATATTATATATGTCTGTCCCTCTCCTCATTTGAAGCTCACTGTATTCGTCTATTTTCTCCAGTTTCATTGAGAATTGCTGTGATCTATCGGCCCCCTGAACCGATATCAAGCTTCCTTGACGACTTCTCTGCCTGGCTACCTTACTTTCTCTCTTTTGAAATTCCAACAATCATTCTTGGTGACGTCAACATCCCTGTTAATCCTAACACTCTAATGCCCCGTACACACGGTCGGACATTGTTCGGACATTCCGACAACAAAATCCTAGGATTTTTTCCGCCGGATGTTGGCTCAAACTTGTTTTGCCTACACACGGTCGCACAAAGTTGTCGGAATTTCCGATCGCCAACAACGCGGTGACGTACACCACGTACGACGAGACTAGAAAAGGCCGGTTCAGAACCAAGCGCAGCACCCTTTGGGCTCCTTTTGCTAATCTCGTGTTAGTAAAAGTTTGGTGAGAGACGATTCGCGCTTTTTCAGACTCGTGGCTTTCAGATCGTTTTCTGCCGTTCAGTTTGTGCTTGTGGGTTTGTATCTGCTCTTCAGTGCGTGCAGTCAGTTCGTATCGTAGTTTTCTGTGCGATCTTGCCCGCTAGTTGCTGTTTTTCAGGTCGCTCTTCACAGGCCTTGCTGTTCTTCAGTGCGTTCTGTTACTTCGTTCTGAGCAGCCGACCGTTTTCTAGCCATGTTTCGTATGCGTACTCCTCGTAGAGTTCGTGCTGTGCGGGGGCTTGGTGTTGGGGTCCTGACCTTGACACAAGTCCAGTCCATGAACAGGGTGGGGAGGAGTTCATGGACCAAGAATTGGTTGCTTCAGCGTCACCAATTCTCTCATATGCCTTTGCTCCGTGAGATCCGTGAGAATAATCCTGATGATTTCAGGAACTTTCTCAGGATGACGGACCCCGTGTTTCACCGTTTGTTGGCTTTGCTGACCCCTTATATTAGCAGGCAGGATACCTGCATGAGGCAAGCCATCACTCCGGAGCAGAGGTTGGTCGCTACCTTGGGGTATTTGGCCACAGGGAGAAGCCTGCAGGACCTCAAGTTCTCGACAGGCATCTCCCCCCAGGCTCTTCTTTGTGGACATTTACTGCTTGTGTTTGTTTGAGCTGACCCTGACAGAAATGTGTGGAGTCCAGAAAATGTCGTGATTGTGTAACCTTATACAAAGCACTGTTGGCTGTTATTTACTAAATGCAAAGACACTTTTCACTACAAGTGCACTTGCAACTGCACTGAACCTGCACTTGTAGTGCAAAGTGGATTTCCCCTTAGGAAATAACCCCCATTTTCTCATAAAACAACAATTACATCACCCCAAAAGTGTTGTAGCGTTGAGACAATAATCCACACATTCTTGATGAACAATCTTTTTAATACCTGCACAATCACATGTGCATTTACCAAAGGTTTTTCTGACAAACCGACATGTTTGTTGTATAACAATTTTTGTGGTGTCATTATCCAAAATCAAAATGTGCATTTTATAGAAAACAGGCCTGTGTAAAACCCACAAGAAAGACACAAATCTTGATCTTACAAAGTTCACATTTGGTAGAACTGGAAGGCAATATCAGACATGAGTATTTAGGAACTGTGTTTGATATTGCGTTCAGATGGGGGGAAATCACCCCTGGAAAAGCCAAATTTGGAAGATGCACACAAATTTCCCAATGTCAACATGTGCTAGCTGCCATCATGGGGGATCAAGGGACGTGTTTTGGGGGAGAAAGCCCTTCCTCACCGCTATTTTATTATTGAGGAAGGGGTTGCACCCCCAAAACGCATCCACTGATCTCCCGTGATGGCAGATAGCACATGTTGACACACTGTGTGCATCCTCCAAATTTGGCTTTGGGAAAAATCACAAAAACATTTAGCACATTGTAGCACACAAAAGAAGAAAGTGATTTGGAGGGGTTTTAAACTCGCCCCAAAACATCAATGATGTTTTTATATTTTGGAATAACATCATTGATGTTTTCCAATTGTAAATTACACCCCATGATCTCCCCGATCACGATCTGGGCACTTTCTGATGTGAAAGGATCTGGTTCCACAACCTCACGATCACCTAAAAAGAGAGGAATCCCAAAATAAATTAGGTTTCAAAAAAATGCCGCCATCCATCTCTTATCTGAGCCTGTGGTCGCAGACACTCACCTGTTGTGGTGACTACTTCCACCACGTCTTCATCCTCCTGCTCATCTTGTGTTGGGGGGATTTCCCCTTCTTCCAGAGGGGGGGGGGGGCTCTGGTCTCCTCGGATGAGGGGTGTCCTCCGAGTCTTTTCTCCCCTATGTAAAACAAAAATGGTATAATTAGCACACAGATATTTAATGTCAGAACTATAAAGATGAAACATTGCTTGGAAGTGGGGTACAATTGTCTATTTTAGCAGAGTTCCAAGATGTAGCTTTTTTAGTGCCCTTTGTCAAGCTGCAATACTTTACCTGTTTGGTAAAAGCTTCACAGATGTAGCCCCCCCTATAGTATACACTGGGGCACCTGTGTGGCCCCCCTAATAAAAATGGTGTTCTTGTGTCCCACACTAGTGCTCCAGTGTCCAGATGTGAAAACAGCTGCTGAGTGTCCTCTCCTTACACACAATCTAGTCTGCATTTCATTCTAGTAACAAAGCCATCTACACAACCCAATTCTTTGAAGACAAGTATAGGGCGTCAAAATGGTGGCCAAATGCATATGGCCTAAACAATGTTATTTTATCGTCCGAAATAACAATGTGTGATCCGAACGAATAATGTGCCCATGAACATGAAAGTTGCCATTTTAAACTGTACAACAGTTCCTAAAAGCACATGGAGCAGCACGAACGTAATAAACATAAAGAATAGGAACACAGCACAACTACTTACTTTTTTGCAGCACTCTCCGAATCTTTCTGTACTGCTCATGTTCTCGTAATTTCAGGTCCGACCACCGCTTCCTGAGCTGATCTTTCGATCGTCGTACCCCGAATTTCCGGTGCAGACTCCTGACCACTTTCGCCATGATCTTGGCCTTTCTGACATTGTGGTTGGGGTAAGGCCCATACTTTCCATCATAGTCGGCCTTCTTCAGGATGTCCACCATCTCCAACATCTCCCCAAAGGACATATTTGAGTCCTTTAATCTCCTTCTGGATCGGGACGTTTCAGGCTCCAGCCTTTCCTCCTCCTCCTCCTCCTCCTCCTCGTTGCTACAATTAGCACGATCCTGCTGTCTATCTGCCATGTGCTCTTCCCCCACTGCGCCGAATGAAAAGGGGCGGGGAATAGACTAGAAAGAACGTCAGGGGCGGGCGGAGTTATACGCATGCGCAGTGTGTATAAATCGTAACGCGCGCGTCTTACGTACGATCTGTGAGCGGAGGAAGGAGCATCGGAGACGCCGATCGTGCTAACGAAGGTAGGATCTAAACTTGGGCCTATACTGCTTCGAAATGGAAGCCTATATTGTAACAAGATTAGGGGAGTTTGGCCTGACATTAGGCTTTGTCTTGTGTTGTGTCTTACAGAGAAAATGGATGGGTTCAACGACCACAATTTCCTGCCCCTGTTCATAGACAAGTACAGGGAGCTGCCCTGTCTGTGGCAAGTGAGACACCCCCACTATAATCACAAACAGAAGAGGCAGGCAGCGCTGGAGAAACTGCTGGAGTTGGTGAAGCCGGTGGTCCCCACAGCAACCATCCCTTATTTAAAAGCCAAAATTGGTGGCCTGAGGAGCACGTATCTTAGGGAGCGCAAGAAGGTCACGGATTCCCAGAGATCCGGAGCTGCAGCAGATGACGTTTATGTCCCCAGGCTGTGGTACTATGAGAGACTGCGATTTCTGTCAGACCACACTGAAGTCAGGGAATCCCTCTCCACTCTTCCTTCCACGCTTCCTTCCATACCAGCTGAGGCTTCCGATGTCCAACCTGGGCCTTCCAGCCAGGAAGAAGTGGAGGAGCCCAGCTGGAGTCAGGTATAACATTCTTCTACAGATTTCTGGGCAATAAA
This sequence comes from Aquarana catesbeiana, assembly GCF_042186555.1. NCBI lineage: Eukaryota > Metazoa > Chordata > Amphibia > Anura > Ranidae > Aquarana > Aquarana catesbeiana. The sequence goes on along the minus strand of NC_133327.1, from coordinate 603,623,672 downwards.
GAAATTATGTTTACTAGATGTTATTATTGATCACTAATTGCTGATTGAAAGTGCTTTACATATCAATAGACAGTAGTGGGCACCCAAAATTGGGAAAAGAATGAAAACTGCTGGGCTCAGAAGGATAGTCTGTTATATTTGTTAACATTCAATTTGCAGCAGTCAGGAGGTGAAAATTGTGTGTGACTGATGAATAAAAAACTAAAACTATGTCCCTTTTTCATACACAGGAAGACCTCAGCCAGGAGGAGGCTGTGGAATGTGGCAGTCAGGAGGAGGCGGGGATTATTAGTGTCAGCCAGGAGGAGGCGGGGATTAGTGGCAGCCAGGAGGAGGTGGGGCTAAGTGGCAGCCAAGAGAAGCCTGGGACAAGTCGCAGCCTGACTGAGTCTCAGGTCCCTCCCCTCCGCCTGCCATATAAACGAGCCAGGAAGGCCACTCCGAGTCCCGTGCAGGATTCAGCGTACAGGCTGATCCAGGAGGCTTCGGCGTCCCTCCGAGCCTTCCCCAGTCCTGAAGAGGCCTTTGCCTGCATGGCTGCCACAAAACTGCAGGGCATGCAGGAGGGTCAACGCAAGATCTCTGAGGACCTGATTTATAAAGTCCTTCGTAAGGGGGAGAGTGGGGAACTGACACACAAGACGGATGTCATGGAGAGGGACGATCCTCCTCCTCCTCCTGCTGCCACAACTCCACCACCACAGCCAAAGCCTGTAAGGAAGCGTGGAAAGAAGACCAAAGAGTGATGACCCTGGGTTCAGTCTGGTCTGACAGAAGATGCAGTCTCTCGTATGATCACAGCCTGGGGACACAGATGTCATCTGCTGCTTTCCGGATCTCTGGGACTTCTGGACCAGACTGTCCTCCCTTATGATATGGACTCCTCAGGCCACCAATTTTTCTTTTAAATAATTGATGTCTGCCCTGGGGGTCCCAGGCTTCGCCCACTTCTGCAGTTTCTCCAGCGTTGCCTCCCTCTTTGTTTAGTTGTGAGCCCTTACTAAAATTTTTTTGGGTAAATTCTACTCTCCTGTGTGTGTTTTCATCCAAAAAGGACAGTTTGTTGGTGACGATTCAGGTACATTTCTAAAGTACAATGTGAAATAACAAGGGACAACAACACCAAACAATCTCCTACAGATTAAATAGAACAACATATCAATGGTGTTGTGGGAACTTGTCACCAAAAACACACACAAACATTTTCGGGAATACAAATCAAAATCACCAAAAAAAATAAAAAAGAGAAACACAAAAAAAGAATCTACATTAAAGTCCAAAAAAAAAAAAAAAAATTTGTTGTCAGATGTGAGAAATGAAAATATATTGAGGGAATCCCGATAAATAGTAACGAAATAAGTTTGTGAGAAGTGTGTGTGAATATGAGCAGCAAAACTACTTAATTCTTGTCACATTATAAAGAAGAAGAGAGTGCGCTGTATTAAACCATTTTGAACATTGCAGCGTGACGAAAGTGCTGTATCCATTCCGAACGCTACGTTTACCAGAACGAGCTGTCCCGTGTCGGAATTTCTTCTGAGCATGCGTGGCACTTTGTGCGTCGGAACAGGCCACACACGGTCGGAATTGACGCGATCGGATTTTGTTGTCGGAAAATTTTATCTCCTGCTGTCCAACTTTGTGTGTCGGAAAATCCGATGGAAAATGTCCGATGGCGCCCACACATGGTCGGAATTTCCGACAACACGCTCCGATCGGACATTGTCCATCGGAAAATCCGACCGTGTGTACGGGGCATAACACTGTTGATAACTGCCTTGATCTCATATTCACCTACCTATGCACTCCGCACAACCTCTCCAATATTCTTTTTCCTCTCTCTGATAACCACCTTATTAGTTTCACTCTCTCCTTATCTTTCTCCTCCTTGCCTTCCAACTAACAAAACCATTACCCGTAGAAACCTTTGCCATCTTAACCCTTCTCTTCTTTTTTCTGCTAAAGAGAGTCTCTACGACAAAATCTCATCCTTGACCTGCCCCAATTTGGCCACTTCTGTCTACAACAGTTCACTGTCATCCACCCTGGATACATTCGCCCACCCTCACTACACACAGAATCAGGCCCCGACTGCTACAACCCTGCCAGACAGACAATACCAGAAGCCTCAAAAAACGTAGCCGCGCTCTTCAGCATCTGTGGTGTAAGACTAAGTCACAGCAAGATTTCAGCCAATATAAATCTGGCCTCCATAAATACCATTCCTGCCTCCACATTGCCATACAGACCTACTTTATCACTCTCATTAAAACCCTCTCATGCAGTCCCCGTCAACACTTTTCTACCTTTACCACTCTACTTCGTCCTCCATTACCTCCACGCACTAACTTACTTACTGCCCAGGAGATTGCTAATCACTTCAAAAATAAGATTGAGACAATTCATCGCGAGATCTTCACTCTACAGATATCTCACCCACTCCTGCACAATCAATACTTCCGTCTTAACCCAGCTACTATAGAGGAAGTCACTAAACTTTTTTCTAATGCCCACCTAACCTCCTGCCCCCTGGACCCTGTTCCTTCTCAAATACTACGGTCACCATCTGGCTCTATGCTACACTCTTTAACTTATATCTTCAACCTCTCACTCTCTACTGGCATCTTCCCCAACCCTCTAAAACATGCGCCAGTCACTCCCATACAAAAAAAGGCCTCACTAAATCCCACCAATCTTAACAACCTAAGACCCATCTCTTTACTCCCTTTTGCCTCCAAACTCCTTGAACGTTTAGTCTACAACCGACTGAGTGACCACCTTATTGAGAATAACCTTCTTGATCCCCTTCAGTCTGGATTTCACCCACAGCACTCCACAGAAACTGCCCTCCTAAAACTCACAAACGACTTACTAACAGCCAAAACCAACGGTAATTTTTCCGTACTCTTATGCCCCGTACACACGGTCGGATTTTCCGACGGAAAATGTGTGATAGGACCTTGTTGTCGGAAATTCCGACCCTGTGTAGGCTCCATCACACATTTTCCATCGGATTTTCCGACACACAAAGTTTGAGAGCAGGCTATAAAATTTTCCGACAACAAAATCCGTTGTCGGAATTTCCGATCGTGTGTACACAAATCCGATGGACAAAGTGCCACGCATGCTCAGAATAAATAAAGAGATGAAAGCTATTGGCTACTGCCCCGTTTATAGTCCTGACGTACGTGTTTTACGTCACCGCGTTCAGAACGATCGGATTTTCCGACAACTTTGTGTGACCGTGTGTATGCAAGACAAGTTTGAGCCAACATCCGTCGGAAAAAATCCTAGGATTTTGTTGTCGGAATGTCTGATCAATGTCCGACCATGTGTACGGGGCATTACTCTTGGACCTTTCCGCTGCCTTTGATACAGTTGATCACCCCCTCCTCCTTGCTTGGTCTCCATGGATGCGCTCTCCATTGGTTCGAATCTTACCTATCTCATTGCATCTTCAGTGACACTTACAACTCCACTTCCTCCTCTCCAATGCCTCTTAACGTTGGGGTCCCCCAAGGTTCTTTCTTTGGACCTCTACTATTCTCGATCTACACGTCCTCCCTGGGTCAGCTGATAGCCTCCTATGGCTTTCACTACCATTTATATGCTAATGACACCCAAATCTATCTCTCTGCCCCTCAGCTCACCCCATCAATCTCCTCACGCATCACTGATTTACTAACAGACATATCAGCCTGGATGTCAAACCACTTCCTCAAACTGAATCTATCTAAAACTGAGCTCTTAATGTTTCCTCCCCCACGTGCCCCTTCCCCTGACTTCTCTGTCAAGATCAATGGCACATCTATCAGTTAGGCCCCACATGCCAGGGAGATAGGGGAAACCTTAGACTCTGAACTGTCCTTTCAGGCCCACATCCAATCCCTGTCCAAATCACCACCTTAGCCTCTACAACATTTCCAGAATACGCCCCTTTTTAACTAATAACACCACCACACTTCTAATTCACTCCCTGGTTATCTCTCGCCTTGACTACTGCAACTCCCTCCTCATTGGATTACCTTTACATAGACTATCCCCCCTTCAGTCCATAATGAATGCCGCTGCAAGACTCATCCACCTTACCAACCATTCAGTGTCCTCCACCCTTCTCTGCCAATCCCTCCACTGGCTTCCACTCACCCAACAAATAAAATTCAAAGTACTAACAATAATTTACAAAGCCATCCTTAACTCTGTCCCCAGCTACATTACTAACCTAGTCCCAAAATACCAACCAAGCTGCTCTCTTCTGTCCTCCCAAAACCTCCTGCTCTCTAGCTCCCTTGTCACCTCCCTTCATGCTTGCCTCCAGGATTTCTCCAGAGCTTCTCCCATTCTTTGGAACTCCCTACCCCAATCTGTCCGACTGTCCCCCTATCCATCCATCTTTAGATAATCCCTGAAAACCCTTCTCTTTAAAGAAGCCTATCATGCTTCTAACTAAAACACTGTTTTACTTCCTCCATCAGCTCATCCCACACAGCTATTACCTTTTGTATCAATTGACCCTTCCTTTTTAGATTGTAAGCTCTAATGAGCAGGGCCCTCTGATTCCTCTTGTACCAAATTGTAATGTAACTGTAATGTCTGCCTTTATTTTGTTAACCACTTATGGACCGCCCTCCGCAGTTTTACGTTGGCTGTTTGAAGGAGGATATTGTTGTTACGGCAGCAGCTAGCTGCTATAACCCAGTTATCCCCTTCTTCAGCAGGCGGTCCACTACAAGATAAAAGTGGTCTCTGCGGCGGATTCCCCGCAAGATCATTTTTATCAGCGGCGGGAGAGGGCCTGCCCTTCCCGCCGCAATCCGGTGCCCTCCGCCGCTTACCGGAGCCGTCGGCAGCGGCAGAGGCGATCGCCTCCTGTCACTAGCTGGGTATGGAGACGAGTGAGGGGAAGATGGCCCCCACCCGTCTCCATACAATTGCTGGGCGGAAGCGACGTCAAAACGTCACTTCCACACGCAGCTCTTAAAGGGCCATTTTTTAAAAATGATTTTTTAAATGACATTTTTTTTTTTTATTATTGCATTTTAGTCTAAATATGAGATCTGAGGTCTTTTTGACCCCAGATCTCATATTTAAGAGGTCCTGTCATGCTTTTTTCTATTACAAGGGATGTTTATATTCCTTGTAATAGGAATAAAAGTGACATTTTCTTTTTTTTTTTTTATAAATAGTGTAAAAATAAAAAATAAAAGGTAAAATAAATAAGAAAAAAAAAATTTTTAAACGCGCCCCGTCCAGACAAGCTCGCGTGCAGAAGCAAACGCATACGTGAGTAGCGCCCGCATATAAAAACGGTGTTCAAACCACACATGTGAGGTATCACCTTGATCAGTAGAGCAAGAGCAATAATTTTAGCCCTAGAATTCCTCTGTAACTTAAAACATGCAACCTGTAGAATTTTTTAAACGTCAACTATGGAGATTTTTAAGGGTAAAAGTTTGTCGCCATTCCACGAGCGGGCGCAATTTTGAAGCGTGACATGTTGGGTATCAATTTACTCGGCATAACATTATCTTTCACAATATAAAAAAAATTGGGATAACTTTACTGTTGTCTTATTTTTTAATTCAAAAAGTGTTTTTATTCCAAAAAAAAAGTGCGCTTGTAAGACCGCTGCGCAAATACGCTGTGACAGAAAGTATTGCAACGACCGCCATTGTATTCTCTAGGGTGCTAAAAAAAAAAATGTATAATGTTTGTGGGTTCTAAGTAATTTTCCAGCAAAAAAAAAACCTGTTTTTAACTTGTAAACAACAAATCTCAGAAAGAGACTCGGTTCTTTGGTCCTTAAGTGGTTAAGCGCTGCACAAACTGTTGGCGCTATATAAATCCTGTATAATAATAATAATAATTTCTGTCACACAGGGAAGATTTTAAGGTCACATATAGGGATATTGCAAGATGTGGGATATAGTGGGAATGGGTTAGAGACTTTGTCAGGCTTTTTCTGTGGCCTGTATTTTTGTTTGGGAGATTCTTCAACAATATAAATTTAAGACGGAGACCCCGTAAAGGAAACCAATCCAATCGTGTGAAAATATGGAGACTTCAATTGCTGGCATCTTCCTTTGAACATTCTAAAAATGCTAAAGCCCGCTGTCGGCTGATGTCACAGAGCTGCTTAAGTTATGTGATCTCTCAGTTCTCAGGCTTAAAGTCAGTGGTGGACAGGGAGGTGAGTATAGATGTTTGTTGTTGTTTTTTTTTTTTTTTTTTTTACTCCCTTATTTCTCCTTTAATTATGCAGGTGATGTATGTGAGGTGTCACTTCTACACTAACCACCAATGTAAAGGGTCACTTCTACATTTACCACCAATGTAAGGGAGCACTACACTGTCCATCAATGTAAGGTGGTACCACTACACTAACAATGCAAGGGCTCCCTTCCACTCTTACCATCAATGTAAGGAGTCACTCTAATTTTCACTGCCCATTTTTATTATGTGTTTCATGTTATGATTATTAGGTAAACTAATTTTTTTTTTAATTATTTTATTTAAAACTCTGTACAACCCATTGATCTCACTTATGTGCCATGAACTTTCAGGTTTAACAATCCTAATGGGGGTTCCTCGAGACCCTAAAACTATTTCAAGAGTGGGACAAAGGTTGGGAAAGGCTGCTATAGGCATTACTGGTGACTAGTCCTTTTCCCTAAACTTTCTTTTTTTTACTTCTACTATACACATCTTCTATAACCCAGTGGCATACCGGTCTGTATACACCCTGTTTTATAAGGCAATTTCTCCATTTGCAGTAAACTATTAGTTTGAGAAAAAATGACCAAGTCATGCAACAATGTACTCAATTTTATATATTTTTTGAGAGACAGATAAAGCTTTATTTTAAGGTATTTGATAAGTATTGTTTTTTTTTTTTTTTTTACTACATAAAGAAAAAAAGAGCAAAAGTTCAGAAGAAAATCAGTTTCCCTTACTTTGTGTATAAAAGTGAAACAAATAAAATTGCCAGGACAGTATGAACACACCTAAAACAACTGCTTTTTGGAAAGTAGTCACCCCAAAAAATATGCTGGTACTGAGGTGATTAGAACATGGAGCTTGGTAATGGTGAATTAGATACAGTGCATCATTAACTTACAGGTCATACATAAGTGGGAGTAGGAGGTGAAGGGGTTTAATGTACAGTGGGAGGATAGAGATTCAGAGATTAATGAACAAGAAAACAGAGGTAAAAGCATTGATATACAGGTCACTAGAGAAACAGGTTGGAGGAGATATGTACAGGTGTAGAGAAGTGGGGGAGAGTATGCTTCATTCATTAAAGTCTCCATTCACAAATACTCCTTCCACCCCTTCTTCTGGACAGGGAGGGCTTTCAAATATGAACACCGACAGTGATTGGGCATCACAACGACCACAAGAAAGGAACCACTCTGAAAGGTTCTGTGCATTTTGCCTGTCATCTGCATTGTCTAATGGTCGCACAATCATAGGCATTGTGCCCGAGCCTGGCATGTACACCCATAAATACACATCCATGTTTAAGAAATACGCAACCACTCTTTTTTTTTTTTTTTTTTTTTTACAATATGGCTGTATTGAGGTGGTTAAACACATATAAAACATAAGTCCCCATTACAAGCATGGCATGTAGCGGAGTATGTGACTGCACAGCTGCTAAATAATGAAGCAGCCCAAATGTACAAAAATGGCCTTGAAAATAAAGCAAGGCTACATTATGCAATCTGATGTAGGTGTCCAGGTTAACAAGTTCATCACAAAGAATACACTACTTTGAAATGCTGAAAATAATTGCTGAAACTTCCTTCTGGGTTTTTGACATTAGTAAGCAGAAATGATGAATGTGATAATCAAAAAAAAAATGGCAGCGTGACCTCACAATACAGCGGGTGTTGCAAAATCTCCAGACATAAAACTCAATGGTCATAAATTTAAGACGAATGCAATCGGTGACTCAGGTACTTCACAGCATAAAACGCAATGGTCATAAATCCATTTCATTGGGGTTATCTTCTGATTTTGTGAATATGACATAATCACAGCATTAAATTAACCACTTCACTACCGGACACTTTCACTTCTTTCCTGCCAAGGCCAATTCTCAGCTTTCAGTGCTGTCGAAATTTAAATGACAATTTGACAATTACTCGGTCATGCAACAATGTACCGAACTGAAATTTTTATCAATTTTTTTTTACACAAATAGAGCTTTCTTTTGGTGATATTTAATCACCACTGTTTTTTTTTTATTATTTGCTAAATTCATGAAAAAATACTGAAAATGCAGAAAAAAAATGCATTTTGCTTCATTTCTGTTACATAATTTTGCAAATAAATAATCTTTCTTCATAAACTTAGCCCAAAATGTATACAGCTACATTTCTTTAATAAAAACACCCCAGATCAGTGTATATTATTTAGTCTGTAGGAAAGTTATAGTGTCTACAAATTATGATATATATTTCTGGAAATCGATCAGTCGTGATGTACTGATGGCCTGTCTCATTTCTTGAGGCCCGAAAATGCCAGGACAGTACAGTTTTAAAATTTTGTAAACAGTTTTGTGCCTTTTGGGATTAAGGTTTTACGCAAATTAACAAAAGCTGATCATCAAGCACCCATTAGTGGTAAATGGTTTGTCTCATCCCTCTACCTGCTACATTATTAGGAAAGCTTGTTCTGCTGAGAAATAACAGATTTACTGGTAAGTTCACCAGATAAAAACAAAGAAAAGAAAGGCTAAAAAAGAAAACGAATGTAGCCATCACATCTAATAAATGGTAAGCAGAAATACAATAAATGTTTGCTTTAAGGAAAAAACACTGGTTGGTCACACCTTCACTTGTATAACTATAGATAAAATAGAGGTGATACTTGAAAAATTTGAATATCGTGCAAAAGTTCATTTATTTCACTAATGCAACTTAAAAGGTGAAACTAATATATAAGATAGACTCATTACATGCAAAGCAAGATAGTTCAAGCCGTCATAATTGTGATGATTATGGCTTACAGCTCATAAAAACCCCAAATCCACAATCTCAGAAAATTAGAATATTGTGAAAAGGTGCAATATTCTAGGCTCAAAGTGTCCCACTCTAATCAGCTAATTAAGCCATAACATCTGCAAAGGGTTCCTGAGCCTTTAAATGGTCTCGCAGTCTGGTTCAGTAGGAATCACAATCATTGGAAAGACTGCTGAACTGACAGTTGTGCAGAAAACCATCATTGACACCCTCCATAAGGAGGGAAAGCCTCAAAAGGTAATTGCAAAAGAAGTTGGATGTTCTCAAAGTCCTGTATATACCCACTAATAATGCATTAAGATTATTTTCTCATAATAAGTCTGAATTTGAAGGTATTTGTAATACGTAACACAATAGCACATCAATTGATATGCAAATGAAAGGTTGGTTGCCTTGGTGACCAGTATTCCTGAGCCTGATTTCATTGACACACAGTTTTTCCATATGTGCGTATGGGTCTGTAAAACAGCCTGCTCCGAGGTAACAGTGAGAAGTACTGGGACTGACACTGAAGATTATGGGGTATAAAGCACTAATCCAGTAACTCAAGTATTGCTTAATAAATGTTTATTGAAGAATAATAACAGAAATATAAAAAGACTGAATAAACACGTAGCATATGATAGACAATCTTATAAGCGAAACAGATAAGTTTCAAAGAGCACAAAAACTCGTCATTAAGCAATAATCAGAGAAGTGCCATTGTAAGTGCAAAAAGGATTGAACAAATAGGTATACCCAAAAATTAAACAGAGGCTTAAGACAAATATGAACATAAAAATCAATCTAGAAATTAAGATTGTAGCTAAATAAGGCAAGTAATTGAAAGAAAAAAAGTACAGAATTAAAGGAAAAACAAGGAGAGAGATAGAAAGATGATGAAAGAGAGGTAGAAAGGAAGAATACGGGATAGGAATGGGAGAGGGATTGAAGGATGGGATCAGGAGGGGGGGGGGGGGGGGGGGTTGGCATGCATGTCGTCATATTTTAAGATATTAAGATATTAATACCATTTGGAATGATATTATGTGAAAGGAGGATAATTCACAATCTGAAAAAGAGGAATCTCTGAAAATAGTAACGCAAGTATTGCACCTGATGCTGACCATGGCTGTATATAAGAAGTAATGAAACGAATACGAACCATATCAGGTAAGCAATGGACTGGATGCAGAATACAGTAAAACCTTGGACTTCGTTCCAGAAACATGCTTGTAATCCAAATTGCTCATATATCAAAGGGAATTTCCCCATAAGGAATAATGGAAACTCAGATAATTCATTCCACAACCATTTATTCACAAGTCCTTCAGTCTAAATTCCATATAAAAAGATTATAGCAATGTGATAGGTTGTGTAACCATAAAATGTCCATCCACAAATTGCAGCTTCCACAAGGGGATTAGAAGCAAAATCCATCAGGAGCTACAGAGTATGAGAGGCGCCTCTAAGCGTAGCAATATGGTTACATTTAATGAAGGTACAACATTTTACAAGTACCATAGTTGATGATTAAAACAGGCACATCTAAGTATGCAGGAACCCGAGGTAAAGCTGTCCACATAGACCGTCCTCCACACAGCCGGGTCTCACCGCTGTCAGTCGGCTATCGTGACTAGGAAGACTACCCTGCATTAGAGCGATCTGAAAGTGAGGCTTGAGACGCTCGCGGAGCGCAGCGTGGAAGGGATGACATCGATGGCAGTGTGGAGGACGGTCTAAGTGGACAGCTTTACCCCGGATGCCTGCATACTTCGATGTGCCTGTTTTATTCATCAACCATGTGAGTTGCTAAATGCTGTACCTTCATTAAATGTAACCATATTGCTACACTTCTCTTTCATACTTAGTTCTGACATGACGCTACTTGTATCAAGACATCGCTTGTTTATCAAGTCAAAATTTATAAAAAAAAATTGCTTGTCTTGCAAAACACTCTTAAACCAAGTTACTATCAATCCAAGTGTAGTCAAGGGTTTGCTACTATAGACAGTATAGTTAAACAGTTTGTTGTTGTTTCAAATGAGTTTGGCTCCCTCTAGTGGCTGATGGACTCTGGTAGGATGTTTCCTTACCCTTTGAGAAGGAATGCAGCAAAGTATTGTGGGAGATGTAGTTTGCAGCAGGAAGTGACTCTGTTAGCTGGATGAGCCCTGAACTACAAGATAGACAATGCAAAGCGCACAGCACTGCCTGCTGGGAGGAGTGATAAAAGGATTGGCGTGGCCTGTTTTCAGTCTCTCTGAAAGCCATTCAACACTTGCCAGCAGGAGGTCTGTGTGTGACCAGGAGTAAGAGACTGCGGCCTACACAGCGGAGAGCTGGATCGCCCACCTCTGAGGGATCTCGGAGTACAGCCCTGCTATCCTAGCAAGCAGTCCGGACTGCGCTTCAGAGCAACTGGAAGCCCCCTGCACTTCAATCCACCAGGAGTTGCAGCATGGCGTGGCGGCGCCATCTTCACCAGATGGAGACACCAGGAGGGGATTCCGGACGGAGTCTCACAGTCATTGAGGTCTATTGTGGTGAGAGGGCACCTGCCCATTCCAGTAGAGAGTACAGTATTGCTGAGTGAGTTCTTTTTACAGACTGCTGGTGAGACTTGTAGTTTCACGGAGGTGAATCTACTTCTTCACAGGCATCATACAGCTGGACTTTGGGGCCTTGTCTTTCTCTCCTGCGCTGTAAGGTCAGTACTGTATTGCACTCGCATGTAAGGAGGAAACAAGGTTATACTGTACTATATTATAGAAACAATGGAACATGAAGCTCCAGCCCCCACACCGAAGATTAAGCACAAAGCACAGATCCAACCATTGAGAAGTGCAGTGTGCTCCCAAGAACCATGTTAGAAAGTACTGGCACACCATCCTTCTGGTAATGTTGATCGTCAGCCATTTTTCTTTCAGACTTCACCTAATGGTGACTGAGGAAATGGCAGTGAATAAGATTTGTACATAAACTTTGAGGTTATAAGCAGTCCCAATGCCTTGTGTATATATATATATATATCTCAATCTTGTGCTCTTCATCAATCTTCTATGATATATTCACACTCTCCACCACCACAATCTGCTCACATGATGCTTAGACCTCTAAAAACTAGGTCAAGATGTGCCTTCCCTTAAGGGGATAATATAGCCTGGATGGATATCTCAAACCCAGATAAATCTGGATGCTTTTTCAAATGTCTCATACACTTACACTATTGCTTTCTGTGTCACTTACAGTGGATATAAAAAGTCTACACACCCCTGGAAAAATGTCAGGTTTCTGTGATGTAAAAAAAAAAATGAGACAAAGATAAATATTTTCTGAACTTTTTCCACCTTTAATGTAACCTATAAACTGCACAACTCAATTGAAAAACAAACTGAAATCTTTTAGGAGGGGGAAGTAACAATAAAAAACTAAAATAATGTGGTTGCAGAAGTGTGCACACCCTCTTATAACTGGGGAAGTAGCTGTGTTCAAAATTAAGCAATCACATTCAAATTCATGGTAAATAGGAGTCAGTACACACCTGCCATCATTTAAAGTGCCTCTGCTTAACCTCAAATAAAGTTCAGCTGTTCGAGTAGGGCTTTCCTGACATTGTCTTAGTCACATCCTACAGCAAAAGCCATGGTGTGCAGAAAGCATCCAATACATCACAGGGATCTCATTGATAAAATGTATCAGTTAGGAGAATTTCCAAGGCATTGGATATAGCATGGAAAACATACATCATCTAGTGAACAAAATATGGCAGAACAGTGACATTACCAAGAACTGGACGTCCCTCCAAAACTGATGAAAAAGACGAGAACAAAACTGGTCAGGGAGGCTGCCAAGAGGCCTACAGCAAGATTAAAGGAGCTACAGGAATATCTGGCAAGTACAGGTTGTGTGGTACATGTGACAACAATCTCCCGTATTCTTCAAATATCTGGGCTATGTGATAGATTGGTAAGATGGAAGCCTTTTCTTACGAAGAAAAACATCCAAGCTCGGCTACATACTGCAAAAGCACATCTGAAGTCTTCCAAAAGCATGTGGAAAAATGTGTTATGGTCTGATGAACCAAGGTTGAACTGTTTGGCCATAATTCCAAAAGATATGTTTGGCTCAAAAACAACACTGCACATCAACAAAAGAACACCATACCCACAGTGAAGCATGGTGGCAGCAGCATCATGCTTTGGGGCTGTTTTTCTTCAGCTGCAACAGGGGCCTTAGTCAAGGTAGACGGAATTATGAACAATTCCAAATACCAGTCAAAATGGCACAAAACCTTCATGCTTCTGCTAGAAAACTGAACATGAAGAGGAACTTCATCTTTCAGCCTGACAACGACCCAAAGCATACATCCAAATCAACAAAGAAATGGCTTCACCAGAAGAAGATTACATTTGGAAAGGCCCAGCCAGAGCCCAGACCTATATCCGATTGAAAATCTGTGGGGTGATCTGAAGAGGGCTGTGCACAGGAGATGCCCTCACAATCTGACAGATTTGGAGTGCTTTTGCAAAGAAGAGTGGGCAAATATTGCCAAGACTCATACCCAAAAAGACTGAATGATGTAATAAAATCAAAAGGTTCTTCAACAAAGTATGAGTTTGCACATTTATGCAACCATATTATTTTAGTTTTTTATTTTTTATTCCCTCCTCCTAAAAGATTTCAGTTTGTTGTTCAACTGAGTTGAACAGTTTATAGGTCACATTAAAGGTGGAAAAAGTTCTGGAATGATTTATCTTTGTCTCCTTTGTTTACATCAAAGAAACCTGACATTTTAACATGGGTGTGTAAACTTTTTATATCCACTGTATGTTAAAATTCAACAGGTGCTCAAAAATTGAAAGACTGAACCATCAGTGTTTTCCGTAAGCATGCAAACATTAAACACTTATTAAAAACTCACTCACATGGTATTGTAGAATAGAAATGGTACACTACAGGTTAATGGTTTTTACACTGTTCCCTTAAGACACAAATGGCAGCAGCAATTCATTTATACAAATACGCACTGTCCCTTTAAGGTGTGTAATACCACAAAGTATGTTTCATAGACCTGCACTGTCCCCTTAAGGAGGATGGGAAAATAATATATTTTATTGCACCAGAGATCTTCTGCCCTGCTTCCTCTACGTTGTGCCGACGTCACCGGCTCTGCCCCCCTACACATTACGCCACTGTCACATGGCTTCATCAGAGGGATAGGATATATAGTGCAAGCCTATGAGACATACTTTTTGTATACATCCAGACCTTAAAGTGTTATTAAACCCAGGACCTTGCATTCACTATATCTGTTCTCACACGGTACATAGAACATTGAAATGCCATTACTTTAGTAAATATAAGCTGCTAAATACCTTTTCACATCAGCAGTATATAGCAGTCTTGTGACTTCTATCAGTAACTGGTTAAAGTTTGTATGAGGAGTTTTCATTCTCCTCAGACTGTCATATGAGCCTGCCGGACCCCTGTCCCTCTGTCTGGACAGTGCTGATTGGCCCTGTGTCAATCACATGCACCCCCCCCCCAAAAAAAAAAAAACTCTCTAGCAATACATACTAAACTGAGCATGTGCAGAGTGACTCCAAGGCTCTGTAATGTCAGGAAATGGATTGGGGACAGTAAAAGATGGGGAGGATCAGAAAAGACAGGATCAAACAGCCTTTTTTGCACAATGCAGAGGATTAACCCCTTCCACAGTGAGTATATAACAAGCATGCTTTAGTGCATATACAGAATTAATACTGTTTTACTGTTGTGGGTTTAGTAATACTAAAAGGGGACAGTGCGTATTTGTATAAATGAAGTGCGGCTGCCATTTGTGTCTTAAAGGAACAGTGTAAATCCAATTCACCTGTAGTGCACCAGTATAGTGCACAGTACCATGTAAGTGAGTTTTTATTGAAAGTTTATTAAATGTAATTTTTTTGAGCACCGGTGGAGTTTTAACATAAGTGACACCGGCCTGGTATGGTTCAGGAGGAGAGGGGGTGCTTGCTTGTCCCCTCTTTTCTTGGCCTGCAAGGCTGCATAACTCATTTAACGTACGCATTTATTTAAAATTTATTTTAGTAAATTTACTTTAAGGCTGTTTTATGTGATATTTACCAAGCATTTTTGTTTTTGAGGTAAATAACACAAAGGGATAGTGAATCAACAGTTTCAGTATCGCATGTGAAATTTGGGAAAAATGTGTCACATGACCCAAATACTGCATGCAATATCCTTTAGACCCCTTTCACACAGGGGCCACGCCACAGTAGCAGTAAAGGCCTGATAGTTTTAGCAGCGCTTTACCGACGTTTTAGCCGTGATTTTCAGCCGCTAGCAGGGTGCATTGTGCAGTGTGTTGCGACACTGCCAAAGCGCTTTGCAGGCGTTTCGGCAGCGCTGCCCATTTATTTAAATGGGCAGGACGTTTTGGGAGCGGTGTATACACCGCTCCCAAACCACCCCAAAGATGCTGCTTGCAGGACTTTTTTTTCCGTCCTGCAAGTACATCGCCCCAGTGTGAAGCCAGTGTGAGGCTTGAGAGGCGCTTTTCAGGTGCTATTTTTAGCGCTAAAACGCCTGAAAAGGGCCTTCAGACCCAAAGCATATATAAAATACGCTGGATACAAATCTGATGCCTTTAATATCGAAAGAGGTACCCAACAGGGTTGCCCATTATCTCCCTTATTATTTGCCCTTATACTCGAACCCATGGCCCAATACATCAGAACAAACCAAACTATAACTGGCATTGAAGTAGGAGGTATTACACACAAATTATGTATATTTGCAGACGATATATTACTTTTTCTATCATCACCACAGGTCTCTGGTCCTAACTTAATACCAGCTCTTGATGGATTTGCAGCCCTATCCGGCCTTATGATTAATCCTAAGAAATGCCTAGTGCTTAATATTTCGCTCACAAACATGGAATTGATCCCGGCTAGGGCTGCACTCCCATTCACATGGGCAGAAAAATCAATCCCATATCTTGGAATTCATTTAACAGCATCTCATTCTGACTTATTCTCAACCAATTATCCTCCTGTATTAAGACAGATCACAAATCTAATAAAACAATGGTCGCAACTTCCTTTATCCTGGATAGGGAAGATTAATGCAATCAAAATGACTATTCTACCCAAATTGCTTTATCTATTCAGAGTCCTCCCTATTCTAATTCCTTCCTATTTTTTGAGAATAGTACAAAAAAGAGCAACTTCATTTATATGGGGCTCTTCTAAACCACGTATACCTATACACACACTACATCTTCCCAAAAATAAAGGAGGCCTGGGATACCCTAATTTTACTAACTACTACAGAGCAGCACATTTGGCCAGTCTGTCCAAATACCATGCAAAACAGGAAATCCCATTATGGGTATTTATAGAGGCTTCAGAAAATGACCCTCTATTAATATCAAACTTGTTATGGCTTGATACTAAAGACCGCTTTAAAATTCATAATCCCATAACTAAACACTTCTTATCTCTCTGGGATAAACTAAAAACCAAATATCAGTTACAATCTCCACACAATCCTCTCCTTTCTTTTATCAGAAATCCGGCCTTTTATCCAGCATGGATCTACCCAAATTCTTTTAAAGCTTGGACAACATCAGGCATTCAGACACTAAATGACTTCATAGCATCTAAATCATTCCTTTCATTCCCATCACTTAGAGAAAAATATGATCTACCAAACTCTGAGATATTTAGATATCTCCAAATCAAAAATTTCTATACACCATTCCTAAAGGGGGATACACCATTATCCCAATTATCCATTTTTGAATCAATCTGTACAAAAGATCCATTTGCTAAAGGTACAATTTCATCACTTTATAATCAATTATATGGAGTAGTAAATCTTAATAGACCCTCTTACGTTCAGAGGTGGGAGGAGGACCTGGGACGAACTTTAGAAGACACGGACTGGTCTAACATATGGCTCACATCTAAGTCATCTTCACCCAACATCTTAGTACTGGAGACAAATTATAAAGTCCTAACTCGCTGGTACCTTGTACCCGCTAGAGTGGCAAAATATTCACCTAATACCTCAGCTCTTTGTTTTCGAGGATGCCCAGAAATAGGCACACATTTACACATATGGTGGACGTGCCCAGTAATCCAAACCTTCTGGAAGGAAGTCTTTGTGATTGCATCTAAAATATTTAAAAAAATAATACAACCAGATCCATATATAACTTTACTTAATCTAAAACCGGAATGGTTAACACTCTCTCAATTCAAACTTATGATCCAAGTAATAACGGCTGCAAAACAAACAGTGGCCAAAGCATGGAAATCTCCTACGTTGGTACTAGCAGAAACAATTCACAGAATGAATTATACAATGTCCCATGCTAAGATGGTAGCCATCGATCAAAATCAAATTCCAAAATTTGAAAAACTTTGGCATCTTTGGATAAAACAACAGTTCCTGTCAAATTTCAATGACTCTGTCCTGTTGTCATGGTAACAGATTAAATGACTTACAGAGACACCCATTCTAAGGCTTCAAAGAGAACTAAAAAGAATAATAAACTGACGAGCGGGACAACCTTGTGGACCATACCTCTGCCTTTCTACCCTTTTTCTTCTTTCTCTTTCCTTTTCTCCACCTTACGATTAAAGCTCATTATCAGAATTTATTTGACCTATATACACTCTACCTGTAAACAATATATATAGTAGGTATAAATCATTTAAATACCTACAAAAGTAACTAAGGAAATGATATATATCTTTAATTTAGGTTTACGTGAACCCAATGTTTAATATTTGAAATTTCATGATATTTACCTATATAATCCCTACTGTAAAACAATGAGCTTACTTTATAGATCCTTGTAAACTTACTTTATGTATCTTTATAATATTGTATACTCAATAAAATTCTTTTGACAAGAAAAGGGCCTTCAGTGTGAAAGGGGTCTTAGCGAATTGAGCACTGTATCTCCTTATAGTAAGACTACAGAATTCACAGAATAGCAGTGTATTTCTGGTCAAATTAACAGGTATTTTGGCACTTCTTGAACACGTAACAAAACACTTTTAGTAGTACAGTCAAAAGACGAAAAAGGAGTACATAAGGGAAACCAATTCAGAAAATTAGAGTTTACTTGCAAGTAATGGCACCATTTAAAATGGGAAACATTCTTCAAGGCAAACTGAATTTTATATATGATTTCTGGCTCCATATATCGACTTTATTTGATATTAATTTGCATGTTTTACTATAAAAAATAATGATGTTTTACTTGAATGAGACACTTATTGATCTACTTTTTTGATAGGGAAATACTGCTGAACACAATCACATTTTATATTACTGTCCTTGCTAGGAAAAAAATCAATACATCATATCCCAAGTTTAACAACAGAGGTAAGCATTGTGATTAGAGAAAGTCGATTTTTATGAAGCCATCTCCACATCATTGTACATTTTAGCTGCATTAGTACCAAAAAATCTCTGCACTGACAGCAAAGTGAACGGCCACTGCAACACAACATGAAATCAAACACTGCACTACAAATTCTAAAAAGGTGCTTTACAAACTCACATCAGAAGCAAAACAATAATGCCTGTGTACACTAAACGTAAGTCCAATCACATCACTCAGGTCTGTAGCAGTGTGTTTAAAGCACATGCATTATGTCATGCGTTAACATGCATAGCATTAAATCAGTTTATTCATTTGAATTGGCTGCCTAACGAATGAAAACGAAACAAAAATGGGATCTGCAGTATTTCTTTATCACAGTGCTTGATACCACAAGGCACGGTAGTACATCACTTCAAGTTGCGGTCCACTGCATCTCTGTATCTGGTTGCCACTCACAAATTATTGCAACTCAGCGCACCAAAGCACGCGTGTGTTTCTATTGTGAATGGGCCCTATAGGTCCAGGTGTAAATAGTCCCCAAGGCAGGGGTGCACAACATGTGGCCCACAGAGCCCTCTGATGTGGCCCTAAACCTCCTGCTCTGGGATGATGGGTTGGCAAGCCCAGATCGCGGGTTACTGACCCACCATCCCAGAGCATCAGTGTTGTGAATGAATCCGGCGGTAGAGGAAACAAGCGGCTGTGGAGCAGAGCCGCATAAGCCGATGCTTCTTGTATAGCGCCAACTCCAGTCACAGGGGGAGTGATAGCAATTGCACTCAGCCTGAGACAGCAACAGCCGGCAATACCTGAATGGAAGACTGTTATTAAAGGTAAGTTTATTACTAAAATCACAGTGTATATATGAGCATATCTGTTCTGCAGAGGTTACTGGGCTGCTTCCAAACTGATCCGTAGGTGCCGCGCTGTGCACCTGCGGGTTACCTGCACAGAGCCATAGACTTTGGTTATTACCTGTGGGTTTGGTGCACTTTAAGAAAGTGTGGTGCACTTTCAGAAGGTGCACCACACCTGCAGGATATAATAAAGGGTATATGGCAAAGTGCAGCTAGCACGCAGGAAACCCACAGGTGCACTGTGCTGCACCCTCTGTGTGGGTAAACCACAGTGCATTAGTAGAAAAGCAGCCTTAGGCCCCTTTCACATGATTAGTCCGACCCCCTATTCACCTCTAGGGAGTTGCAGATGTAAACGGACTTGTGTCCAATCATATCCGCTAAAAAAAAAACAGACAACCACAATCAGACTGTGTCTCACGTCTACTCCAAGACAGTTGGTCAGACACTATAGCTGGCTACTGTGTTTCTTCACCTATAGCAACCCCCTTTCCCATAAGGCAAGCAGGCCTAGCGGTACTCGGTTGCCCCCAGTACCTATACACAATGCTATAGTGCCTGGCCACCACGCCAGGGAAGATGCGAACTGAGCAAAGCAAATAGATACTTACGGTTAGCAGACAAATAACGTCTATGACAGTCCAGGTAAAAGGCAGGCTGAGCTCAAGGAATAGTCCAATAATCTGGTCCAAAGTCATACACAGGGAAATCCAAACTAGCAAAGCAGGGCTGACAGACAGGGAGCTTGATCAGGAATAACACATGTATCACTCTCTATCACAAGCACCCAAATTAGTTTTGAGCTGGCTTATAACAGGCTTGGTTTCCACCCAGAAACGGATCACATTAATCGGCCTGCAGGTGGACAGACAGACAAAGAGAGTGCCATAGCCAAAACTCCGGATGCTGAAATGAGGAACAGGAGCACTAAGTGATCCAGACACTGTGAATTTGCATCATAATTTGCACATCATTCACTTCTAAGTGGTCAAAGAACAATAGGCCCTGGTTGTAATTGAACTCAAATTTCTTGGGGTAAAATGTACAAAATTAGTGAACTGAAAGAATATGAGAAAGCAACCCTCCTCCAGATATTTGATTACCTACAATTTTTCTTTTAACAGTGTTCTTTTACTTTACCTGAATTACTGAATGTACTTTTAAACTTTTAAAGCCCAGCTTAAGCACAATCTTTTCATTTACAGTGGTTATAAAGTCTTTTTCTCTTAAAATAACAAACAAGTACACTTACCTGCTCTGTGCAATGGAATTGCACAGAGCATCCTCTTCTGGGCACTCTTGACTGCTCCTCTTCAGTGTCTGCCACCATAGCAAACCAATTGCTATGGGGGCAGACATGCGGGGTTGCTCCCGAGCCAGGCTGTGTGTGTCTATAGACACACAGTGTGGCCCCAACCCCCACTCTCTGCTTACAGGAATTGATTAACTGTAGCAGGAGCCAATGGCTCCTTCTGCTGTTTCTCAGTCCTATGAATGTAGGAAGAGAGGAGAGAGCCGCTACAGATGGGCACAGCGCTGGACTGAGGGGGACAATACTGCTACTGGGACATGCTTTTGGAGAGTGGGGAGTAAATAAGTTTTTCATATTTGTAGCCAGCGGGAGAGCTTTCCTTCCACTTCCTGTCCAGGTGACAGGTGTCAGACAGAGCAGCAAGTGAAGGGAGATCTCTCCAACAGGGTACTGGACAGCAATAAAAACCTGACAGAGGTTTTGACCTTATCCCACGCTGTTCAAAACTAAAAAAAGAAAAAAATGGCTGAAGATGTTCTTTAAATCCCAACTCCAGACACAAGGAGAAAACTACTCTTGCAGTGTGCCCTTCCTCCAACCTGCAAGGGTTAAATGCTCATTTCTTCTAGGGCAGATGATAGGAAATACTGGCCCCATGCAGCCTCCTCTCTAAGGCACTGTGGCCACACGTTTACTTCTGTCATTCCACGCACAATGCAGCATTAATAGTCTGTTTGTATAGAAAGGGAGGTAGACTTTTTCAGTCATTCAAATGTCCTCTATGCATAGATCACTTTTCATTCATAGAAGCTGTATTGTGGCTTCTATGAATGGGGGGGCTAGGTGGAAATCTCAGGAGTAGTGGGACACTCTTGATGATCCATAGTTCTATTATCCCCTGTCACAATGGAAAATTACAGTGGTGGATGGAGGTGGAAGACTACTACTGAATTGGAAGACAGAAGCACAAGGGCCACTTCACAATGAAGGCAAGTAATGTTCCTTGTGCTTATGTTGTACTTTGCTTAGGTAAACTTAGGCTTTAATGTCCAGGCATAGGTGCACTTAAACTGCAATAAAGAAAAATCAAGTCTCCTGTCCTGTAAGGCAGGGTGCTGTGTGTTGGAGCTGTGTACCTCTGAACAGACAGAAATACAAGTCCTTTGGTAGGTATATAGCATTATATAGGCTAAATAAAGTAAGTTAGCTCAACATCAGTTGATCCACACAAAGTTCACTTTAACCCTAAACAGAAAAAGTCTAAGGAAATGAGATGCAATTACAGTCATATAAAAATTTTGAGAACATCCGCTAATGGCTTGTAAACGCTATGCTTGTATAGAAGCCTGTCACTCACACACATTACGCAGAGTACTGGAACACACACATGTATGCTGTCAGCTCTGTATGGTTTTTTTTTTCTATAAGCAGTTTACTGAGATCATTCAAATGCACTACATCCTATGAACAATTTACTGACATCATTTGATTGCAATTAATCCTCCCATCATAGTAAATAAAGACTACTACCTAAATGTGGTCTCTTAGGGCTGGGTCATATTTTGATTACACTTTCTGCATTATGAACATTTCAGACTGGCGTAAAGCTTTCAAACAGTAACAGCTTTGGAGAATGCTTCTGAATGAAAAGACCAGTTAACATTAAAGCAATTCCTTCCACTTACTAAAATCACTGAACAGAAAAAGCACCATCAGCAAAGCAATGACTTGACTTTCTGAATTGGAAAGGTGACCCATCGCCTTCCCTCCCATGTCATATTATAGTTTTTAAGTCACAAGCTTAAAAATGAACCTACATTGGCATAAAATGTTTGTATTGGTAACAACAATGTAAACTGCATATCTTCAAAATAATAACTGTGTCCCTTTAGAGACCCTTTGGATCCAGGGTCCAGGTTGTGCATAGAGGCCTTCCAATATGAGGGATACAATATTTATTGGCTTTTCTTTGCTCTTTTTTTAAATCATTTGGTATTTAGCATTTTGTAAGCGTTCACTGAGAGAAGTTTAACAACAGAGTACTTTCTCCTTACAGAGTAGGTTGATGCTGAAGGATCTGAATAGGGGTCCTCGACTTCTGTCAAAGTGAATAATCCCTTCCCCTTTGCATACTAAGAACCTTCCTTTTAAATGTCAAATATGAGAATGGACAGCAGATGAAAAATAAAACAAAGGCCCCTTTCACACTGGGGCGGTAGGGGGCGTCGGCGGTAAAACAGCGCTATTTTTAGCGCTGTTTTACCGCGGTATTCGGCCGCTAGCGGTGCAGTTTTAACCCCCCGCTGGCGATCGAAAAAGGGTTAAAACTACTCGTACAGCGCGGCTATAGCCGCGGTATTGCCGCGGTATAGCCCCGCTGTCCGATTGATCTCAATGGGCAGGAGCGGTTTAGGAGCGGTGAATACACCGCTTCTCCTGCCAGCGCACTGCTTCAGTGTGAAAGCCCTCGGGCTTTCACACTGAACAAACAGCGGAGGCTGTTTAGGGGCGGTTTGCAGGCGCTATTTTTAGTGCAATAACGCCTGCAAACCGCCCCAGTGTGAAAGGGGCCTAAGCAGTACAAAGTCTCCAGCACTCCAACATCTTTGTTTTAGGCTGCATTCACACCTGAGTGTTTCAAAGTCGTGCGTTTTTGCCGCAATTTTGTACAGGTCACCAATAGAAAAAGCAAAAAAACGCCTGTAATCTGCCCCAAAGATGCTCACGTTCTTTTCTGAGCTTAAGGTGTTTTTCAGGTGTTTTACTTCAGGTAATAAAATGCTCAGATGTCAACAGATGCCATTGAAATTAATGGGATTTTGCTTGTTGGGCGTTTTTCAGGCATTTTTTTTAGCGTTTTATGAGCTGAAAACGCTCAGGTGTGAATGCAGCTTCAGTGATTTATTATAAAATCAATGTGTCACATAGATTAAAATGGTTGTAAAGGCTGAAGATTTTTTTACCTTCATGTCATTCTATGCATGCAGGTAAAAAAACATTCTGTGTGCTGTCCCCCCCCATCCCCCAATACCCAACTGAGCCCCCTCTCAATCCAGTGATGTGCACAAGAGCCTCGGGTGTCGGGTGTCCCAGCACTGCCACTACTCATTGGCTAAACCATTGGCTCCCACTGCTGTCAATTACAGCCAGTGAGCCAATGAGGAGATAGCAGGGGGCAGGGCCTAGCCAGGGCTCTTTGTGTCTTATGAAGGCATAGAGCAGGGCTCGTGAGTGAACATGCACCAGTGCCCCCATAGCAACCGGCATGCTATTGAGGGCACTAGTCATGGGGGAGAAGTAAGGAGCACCGGCAGAGGACCTGAGAAGAAGAGGATCGGGGCTGCTCTGTGCAAAACCATTGCACAGAGAAGGTAAGTATAATATATATATATGTTTTTAACCTTTAATACAATTTTAATGAGCCTACGTTCCGGGGCCTCACAGGCTTTCTTCTTCAGTGTTACACAGTGACATCAATTTATTGCCCTAAATAAAGGAAGCTGCAAAGCCCCCAAACATCGGCTCATTAAACCTATGTGATATGCTGATTTTATTAACAACTGGCCAAGCACTGTGTGGTTGTGCAAATCTAAACAAGACTTGTAGAAATATAAAACCTTCAATTTTTTATTTTTATTTTTTTTGGTAGAAATTGAAAAAACAACCAAAGACAATGGTCACAAATCAGCTGCAATGATTTCATGGTGTTTTAATTTGCCACAATTTGGGGCAACTTGGGGCTTGAAATTGCCCCATTTGGAACCCAGCAGACAAATCCAATGGCAATAAACCTGGAAGCTGATTGGTTTCTATGCAGAGCTGCATCAGATTTTGCACTCTTCAGTTTTAGTAAATCAACTCCAATATGTCAAAATATAAGTAGATATCTCTCTCTTCCTTTGTTTCGTCTCTCAAATGCAAGATTTTTTCTACTATTCTCAGACTTCCTGATCTAGGGTGGCTGTGTTCATTCTTCATGACCCTTGTGTATGTGAACATAGCCACCCTTTCCTGCTTGTCCCTCGAGATGGGCCACACATCTACGTACAAACACATTCAGCTCTATAGGAATTGTAGTACACATAGAGCGCAGCTTGTGACCAGAAATTGTGGCACTGCTTGTCTACCATGGTAGCAGTGAGGTGTATCAGTGGAGGATAGGGAGCCTGCACAGGACAAAAAAGAATCCTGAAAACAACAGAAAGAGACCTTAAAAAAAAAAAAAAAGGTAAGCAGCACAGTGATGAGCTCATATCTTTATCACTCAGCTCTCTAATCCTATCAGCGTACTTCTTGCCAGCAAATTAATTGACTGGTTCTTTGTGCCGCTACTTCCTTTCATGCTCCCACCTCACTAAATGAGGACTGCACTGATAGATGGCCAAATGAAAGTACTTATACTACTTGCATTTAAAACAGAGCTATACTCACCTTCTATCCAGCGCTGCAGTCTCCCTAAGCTCCCTGCCAGCCGCTGTCATCTTGGGCCGGATCAGCTTCTGAGTAACGATCATTGGCCATTTTCATTGGCCCGGCCAAGATGACATCACTCCCTGTGTTGCAATGGGCGATTTTATAGCATAGTTATATGTGAATAGTTCTATTTTTTTAAGACTGTGTGCTGTTTTAGAAGCTAAGCCTCTCCTACCGATATGCTAATGAGCCTGCATGGCTACTTTGTGAAGCTTCTTAGAGGATATGATGTAGCAGGAAATAAGGGGGGGGGGGGATACAGGCCACGTTGTCAGACAAAGGACAAAGTTGTTTTTGGAGACAAAGGAGTAACACTTGTTCTAAAGAGAGGAGAAAGCATTGATTACATCAATGGAAAGCCCAAGTTGCGTATCCGGCTTGTGCATTTTGTAGGCATATTGTGTTCTACTTTGCATGCTTTGAGTTGTGTGTTTTGCAGTTGTATGTGCAGCTTTTCTGTTTAGTAAAAGTATTAACACACTACAGAGGTCTAAGCTTCCTGGGCTTTTTACCGCAAAACCTTTAAAAGACACAAGCAAAACACCCTCATGCATGCACAGGAGTTCATTCATCTCATCTTGGCATTGCTGGAATTTGTACATAGAGCTTTGCGGACTCAGCACAGTGTACAGAGCACAGCAGCACGTAAAGAACTTTAATGCAGGAGAGAGACATAGTATATCTCTTCTGCATTAAATATCATGCCTGTTTGTCAATAGTGCTTTGCAAGGGTAAAGTTACACTTTAAAAAATACATTAAATTATGTATTAATAAATACAGATCTGCTTTTTTTTCTATTTCTGTATCTGGTGAGAGTTAAACCTAAATAACAGTTATGTATAGTGCACCACTATAGCAACCTCGGGTGAGGAGACATGCAAGTGGGGATGATTTTGCCAACGTCAAATCAGCCCTACAACAACTAAATCAAGGAAGATTATCACACCCTGCTTTATTTGGGTGACACAGCTGGCTCCTGGCAGACTCTGATAGCTACTATTAATAAATTTGGTGAATTCTCTGGTTTTAGACCCATTAGGAGCACCCCTCCCTTAATGTGCTAGTCAAATTGCTGTAGTCAATTCCTTTAAATACTTAGGGGTGGTGTTTTCCCCTGAACCCTCAAAATATCTCCAACTGAACCCTGCCCCCCTTCTGGAAAAGCAAAGATTAAAAGGCCTAAGTTGGTGTAAGCTTCCCCTGTCAGTAGTAGGGCTCGCTAATTTAATGATGATGATCTGGGCCCCACAGCTCCTGTATATTTTCCACAATTCCCCAATTTCGAGATCTTATATGGAAAAAGAAAAAGGCCTGTATCAGCTTACCTACTTTACAGTATAGTAAGGACAGAAGGGGTTTGGCAGTCCCGCATCCAAGAATGTATTTTATCGCATCCCAAATGCAACAGTTTTACAGGCTGAGGACAGTCTTACACTTCGGACCCTATAGCTAGACTAATAAACATGTCTAACCATGTCTTGCCTGCTAGTTCCCACTTGGAGATGGATGTACCAAGCCCCCCCTTCCTCCCCTACTGCAGCTCTTCTTCAAAAAGTTTGAAAGGCCACCAAAGAGGCACTGCATATTGCCGGCCCTCTGGTTTTTACTCCCTAATTTTCCTGAACTTTGCAAGTTGAAAGGATCCTCATCCTGGCAACAAAAGGGTATTTGGTTCTTTTATCAGGTTTTTAGTGGTACTACTTTAAAGACATACGATCACTTATGCACTGAATTCTTATTATCCCCTAAGCATTTCTACCAATATCTTCAATTTAGATATGCGCTGTAAGCCCAACAATGAACGCTTAGAGCCCTTTCACACTGAGGCACTTTTTAGCGCCATAGCACCTGTAAATAGTGCCTGCAAAGCGCCCCTCCTTTCACTCTAATGTGCTTTCACACTGGAGCAGTGCGCTGGTAGGACGCTCAAAAAAGTCCTGCAAGCAGCACCTTTGAGGCGCTGAAGGAGCGTTGTATACACCGCCCCTTCATCTCCCCTGCCCATTGAAATCAGTGGGCAGCGCTGCTGAAGCGCCGGCAAAGCTCCGCTACAGAGGCACTTTTAACCCTCTTTCAGCTGTTAGCAGGGAGGTTAAAAGTGCCCCGCTAGTGGCCAAAAAGCGCAGCAAAGACGACAGTAAAGCGCCATTAAAATAGTGCCGCTTTACCACCAATGCCCGGCGCTGCTCAGTGTGAAAGTGCCCTTAATGTAACAGTCTCTAGCTCAGCCTTGGTGATCAAGGTCCTACAATCTAGAACCCGTAAAGGTTTGATTTCCTGTATATATTTAGAGTTGATGTCCTCTAAGACCATGCCCGGTTGAAATGCAGGGCTCGCTGGGTGTTGCATATAGGAGACACTGATGGTGATCAGTGTGATATGGCTTTAGAATTGATTCCTGTTACCTCCCTACCGGTCTGCCACAAGCTCTAGCAGCTATTTATTCTCCATAGAGCTTATTGTACACCCGCCAATATGTTTGATTGGGGCAGGAGAGATACTCCGCTGTGTCCAAAATGTAATGTACGGTACATAGAGGCGACTTTATACATATGATCTGGCGATGCCCAAAGCTCACAAGGTACTGGCCCGAAGTCCTACAAACCATCTCTATGCTTGTCCATACATTATGATAAGCAGATTGTTATATTTGGCTAGGAAATGAATTTCAAGGTTTTGGATATCACCCACGATATCTACCAGAAACAAGCGAGTTGAGTATGTCAATTCTCTTCTGCTTGGAGAACATTTGGCTTACTGTCACCGAAGTACAATACGGAAATTCAATCTTATGTGGCAGCATTGGCTGGATTCTCCCGGCCTCGCTCCGTCACAGCTAGTAATGGATAAACTCCTACAAATTTAAGTTGTTATGGCTTCACAGTTAAGGGGCCAGAAGTGCTTTACCTACTTAAGATGTCAGCTACATTACGTACTATCAATCTGAGTTCATAGGATGTTAATCTATGAAAATCAGAAAGAAATAGCATTCTGCATAGCTTATTGAGTTATAAACTCGAGTTGCTTTGTTTTTGTTTACACCTGTTTACCTTGAACATTCTTTGCGTAAGATTGATCACTGTTTTCTGCATGCATATTATGTATGATTAATTAACTGATGATCACTATGCCTTTGTATTGTTTGAAAGCTTTTTTAAATTAATAAAAAAGAGTTTGGATTAAAAAATAAAAACAAAGCAAGGAAGATTAGAAGTACCAATGCAATCAAGCCATTTATAAACATAAAATGATAATTTACGCAGGAAAGGATGCCTATTCTTCAAATAAATATCTAATGTTATGCTAGAGGTTCAAGGGAAAAATGTATCACAAAAAGGGCTGATACAGTTTATGAATACATACATTTACATCTACACAGAATCTGACATATTTCTTTTATGTTTTTTATCTTTAGCTTTGGGGTGCTAAAATTATGATTCAATTCATCTTCACACATTCTCCATTACAGAAGTTAAACATGTTTTCTACAATCTATCTCTTTTGTTCTAGTTAAAATATCAATATTCCAAATTCTGCAGGGTTCAGGTGTTCATCCTCCCGTTCTCTTCAATGATGCACCTTATGATGATGCATCTTGTGTTTAATATTTCTTTGTTTAGCAACAAAGTGAGCCTGGAAAAAAGTTCTATTGCCAGCTAAGAATGATGAGCAAGCTCAATATCATTTGGTCATACTTCACTAGCACTTAAATAGAACAATTCTAAGGTAATGAGATAGAAATACAGTCATATAAAAAGTTAAAGATCCACTAATGGCTTGTAAATACTCTACTAAACATACAGCCAGAGTTACAGCGGAATGGTTTAAATTAAAGCATATTCATGTGTTAGAATGGCCCAGTCAAAGTCCAGACCTAAATACAATTGAGAATTTGTGGCAAGACTTGAAAATTGCTGTTCACAGATGCTCTCCATCCAATCTGACAGAGCTTGAACCATTTTGGAAAGAAGAATGGGAAAAAATTTCACTCTTAAGATGTGCAAAGCTGGTAGAGACATGAAAGGTGATTCTACAAAGTATTGACTCGGGGGGGGGGCTGAATACAAATGCATACACCTCATTTGTCAGATATTTATTTGTAAAAAAATTTTGGAAACCATTTACCGTATTTGTTTCAAGGGGTATGAATACTTTTTCAAGGCACTGTAAGTATGGCATGTTTGCAATTTAAAAAAAAATAAAATCTGCTTTTAATATAATTTTTTTAATGTTTTAATTTTTAATGTAAAATAATTTAAAGATCAATTCCAGGTGTGGCAGTTTTAACACAATTACACTGGTCCAGCTTGGACCAATTTAAGTATTTACGCCATACCTGAAAATCACTGTAGTGCTACTCAACTCTACTCTAGTAATCTCCACTAACTTCTGTGTTCTGTGCACCATTCAGGGAACCCCTTGCATTTTCTCAATAAAAGCAAAGTGTTCTCTGATTGGATGAGGTGGAGAAGCAGAGCAGTGATGTAATGATCTCTACCTCTTCCAATCAGAGCACAACTTTGCATTCAGTGAGAAAATAAAAGTGTTCTCTGAATGGCGCCTGTGCAGGGCAGGTGACCTCCTGGGTTCAGTATGCAGCAATGCAGCCGCTTAGCACAGGACCCGGAAGCTGGTGGAGATCACTGTATGTAAGCGGTGCCTTTAACAGTAACTTCCAGCTTCCAGAGGAATCCCACAGCTATGACACATACTTACATTGGTCCTAGCTTGACCAATGTCACTATGTAAAAATTGCCATACCTGGAATTCAGATTTAACAAACTCCTCTGCACTATATTGAAAAATAAACATGATTGTTCTTACCCTACAAATATGCACATCACGGTGTACTACACACACTCATAGCTCTTGTTTCAAGGGAACTGTTGGCTTTTTTGCCCCAAAATACTCAACTCAAACTGAATCAATTCTATTGCTTAATGCTTCTAACTAGGACAGGATAAAATATGATCATTTAACCCTGTGTTACCATCTTTATCTCTTTATACTAGGTTTGCACCAATATCAGTTTTTTTATCGGCGAGTATGATACTTTGAGGTGTGATTTGCGTCAATACAAAAAAATTTGGCACAAATCGCACTGCAAAGAATTGCATGCGATTTGAACAGGAATGCAGTGCAATTCCTGTTTGAATCGCATGCGATTTTCCCCACTGCAACTGCGTGTGTATATATAATCTGCCGATGGTAGCAAATCTGGACTACTGGAGGTGCTACAGGGCTGGAGGAAAAGTTCCAAGACCCTGTGGGTATAGGGCAGAAGTGACGTTAGCTTGGGGGCGGACTGCCTCTACATCTCCTCCAGCCCTGAGAACACCTCCAGCGGCCTGTGCATGCAGGCTCTATGTACTGTGAGTTCTAAAAAAGAATTAAACTGCCCACTAGATGGTGCTTTAATCCCTATAAATATTATATATATATATACATATATATACATATACACACACAGGAGCAGTGGGAGAAATCGCATTGGGATTCCGAAAGGAATCGCACCACATTCCTGTTCAAATCGCATTTGATTCTTTGCAGTGTGATTTGCGCCCATTCATTTTCTACTGACGCAAAATCGCACCGCAATTGGTACGGTTTATGGAGCATTTGGGTGAGTACTGATAGTTGTGCAAATGCTTGGTATATCGGCACCGATACCGATGCATCCCTGCTTTATACATATAGTATTTAACAGACAGTTAACATACCTGTAGCAGCGTTCAGCATACATACAAGGCGTTCTACGATTCGAAGCTTGCTGTGCAGTCTGTGGTGATCTGCCATTTTGGCCTATGTCATTATGCCCTGCTGGAGAATCTGAAGTTTGACATGGTTTAGTAGCTGAACTTCCAGCTGGGCTGCCGCTTGGTTCCAGTCTAGGTGATGGACAAGGAGAGTGGTCACAACTTTCAACCTCCATTTCTCCTTCATTTTCTATTACAGGCTCAGCTGAGCTTTCACGTTCTACTCTTTCTGGGACAACTTCAGTGGAAGTTCCAGGCAAATCCTTGAAAAATATTAAAAAAATATATAATAAGACCAGTAGAAGGATGCAGTCTAAAAAGTGAAATATGCTAGCATTTTCAGGTCAGACAAAACTGGTATTTTTAGTTTTAGGTTTTGTTCGATTTAGGACTACCATCTTGTATCAATAGGTGACTCTTATAATAAGACATCTCTGACTAAGTTTCCAGGTCACTTGCTTTGAAGTTTCTGGATAGCCATTCTCCCTGTTGGGGAGATTTACATTTATGGAAGAAGAAGATTCCTTTTTCTATTGCAAGAGGAATGAGCCCTATTAGCAGCATGGGGAGGCAGAGCTATGAAGTTGAATCAGAGCAATGAATCAGTGGAGTCACCGAGATACAAGTCATCATGATTCACATCTTAATGCTTGTAATAGGCCTGTAATAGGAGTTTCAGATGGGTGACATTTTGAAAGATACCTGCAGCCATCTGGTTAGGCAGAGCACTGTTCATATATTGTGCTACGCTAAACATTATCACAAGGGATGCAATAAATATAATCACAAGGGATGGAGACGCTGGAAACAGATTTTAAACAGGTTTTGGTACTAAAGGCAAAACAAACAATGACATATGTGGTGCATCTGTTACTAGCATTAACAAAGCAGTCTTTGGGTAGTATTAGGTGGACTAGTAAATTTATTTTGACTTTACATAAGTAACTAACAAATGAATGCCTAACTTCTGCTAACAGTTTTTAAGCAGTTACAAAAACATTTGTTTTTAGTTTTAACCAAACGAATATAAGCGGACCATTGTAAGCCCACAAGATAGTGGTAAGTAGTTGTCTCAACCCTTTAAATTCCAATTCTGCTGCACAGTTAGAAGAAAGCTGAAAATTAAGTCAACATGAAACACTAATGCCCCGTACACACGGTCGGATTTTCCGATGGAAAATGTCCGATTGGAGCGTGTTGTCGGAAATTCCGATCGTGTGGGGGCTCCATCGGACAATTTCCATCAGATTTTCCGACACACAAAGTTTGAGAGCAGGATATAAAATTTTCCGACAACAAAATCCGATCGCGTCAATTCCGACGCACAAAGTGCCACGCATGCTCAGAAGAAATTCCGACATGGAACAGCTCGGTCTGGTAAAATTAGCGTTCGCAATGGATACAGCACTTTCGTCATGCTGCAATGTTAAAAATGGTTTAATGCAGCGCACTCTCTTCTTCTTTATAATGTGACAAGAATTAAGTATTTTTGCTGCTCATATTCACACACACTTCTCACAAACTTATTTCTTTACTATTTATCGGGATTCCCTCAATATATTTTGATTTGTCACATCTGACAACATTATTTTTGTGTTTTTTTTTTTTTGTTTTTTTTTTTGTTTTTAAGGCATATTAATTTTTTTTGGTTTGTATTTTTTTCAAGGCTGATTTTTTTGTTTTTGGATTTTTATTTGTACTCCAGAAAATTTTTGTGTGTGTTTTTTGTGTCAAGTTACCACAACATCATTGATATGTTGTTCTATTTCATCTGTAGGAGATTGTTTGGTGTTGTTGTCCCTTGTTAATTTCACATTTTATGTTAGAAATGTACCTGAATCGTCACCAACAAACTGTCCTTTTTGGATGAAAACACACACAGGAGAGTATAATTTCACCAAAAAAAACTTTTATTAAGGGCTCACAACTAAACAAAGAGGGAGGCAACGCTGGAGAAACTGCAGAAATCGGCGAAGCCTTGGACCCCCAGGGCAGACATCAATTATTTTCAAGCAAAATTGGTGGCCTGAGGAGTCCTTATCTAAGGGAGTGCAGTCTGGTCCAGAAGTCCTAGAGATCCGGAAAGCAGCAGATGACATCTGTGTCCCCAGGCTGTGGTCATACGAGAGACTGCAGCTTTTGTCAGACCAGACTGAACCCAGGTCATCACTCTCTTGTCTTCCTTCCACGCTTCCTTCCACGCGGTGGCTCTGGTGGTGGAGTTGTGGCAGCAGGAATAGGAGGAGGATGGTCCAACTCAATCACGTCGGTCTTGGGTGTTAGTTCCCCACTCACCCCCTTAGTTAGGACTTTATAAATAAGTTGCTCACACAGGAGGCATTGACCCTCCTGCATGCCCTGCAGTTTGGTGGCAGCCATGCAGGCAAAGGCCTCTTCAGGAGTGGGTAAGGCTCGGAGGGACGCCAAAGCCTCCTGAATTAGCCTGAGCGCTGAATCCTGCATGGGAGTCGCCTTCCTCGCTCTTTTATATGGAAGGCAGAGAGGAGGAACCTGCGATTCAGTCAGGCTGCGACTGGTCCCAGGCTTCTCCTGGCTGACACTTAGCCCCGCCTCCTCCTGGCTGCCACTAATCCCCGCCTCCTCTTGACTGCCACATTTCAGAGCCTCCTCCTGGCTGAGGTCTTCCTGTGTATGAAAAAGGGACATAGTTTGAGTTTTTTATTCATCAATCACACACAATTTTCACCTCATGACTGTTGCAAATTGAATGTTAACAAATATAAGACTATCATTCTGAGCCCAGCATTTTTCATTCTTGTCCCAATTTTGGGTGCCCACTACTGTCTATTGATATGTAAAACACTTATTTCAATCAGCAATTAGTGATCAATAATAACATCTAATAAACATCATTTATTTATTGACCAGAAATCAGTAGAACAATGCTATACCTGACTCCAGCTGGGCTCCTCCACTTCTTCCTGGCTGGAAGGCCCAGGTTGGACATCGGAAGCCTCAGCTGGGGTGGAAGGAAGAGTGGAAGGAAGAGTGGAGAGGGATTCCCTGACTTCAGTGTGGTCTGACAGAAATCGCAGTCTCTCATAGTACCACACCCTGGGGACATAAACGTCATCTGCTGCAGCTCCAGACCTCTGGGAATCCGTGACCTTCTTGCGCTCCCTAAGATAAGTGCTCCTCAGGCCACCAATTTTGGTTTTTAAATAGGGGATGGTTGCTGTGGGGACCACCGGCTTCACCAACTCCAGCAGTTTCTCCAGCGCTGCCTGCCTCTTTTGTTTATTATTGTAATGGGGGTGTCTCACCTGCCACAGACAGGGCAGCTCCCTGTATTTGTCTATGAACAGGGGGAGGAAGTTGTGGTCATTGAAGCCATCCATTTTCTCTGCAAGACACAACACAAGACAAACCCTAAGGTCAGGCCAAACTCCCCTAATCTTGTTACAATATAGGCTTCCATTTTGAAGCAGTATAGGCCCAAGTTTAGATCTTACCTTCGTTATCACGATCAGCGCTTTCGATGCTCCTTCCTCCGCTCACAGATCGTACGTAATATGCACGCGTGTTACGCTTTATACACACTGCGCATGCGTGTAACTCCGCCCGCCCCTGACGTTCTTTCTAGTCTATTCCCCGCCCCTTTTCGTTCTGCGCAGTGGGGGAAGAGCACATGGCGGATACACAGCAGGTGCGTGCTAATTATAGCAACGAGGAGGAGGAGGAGGAAAGCCCAGATCCGGACACGTCACGATCCAGAAGGAGACGATTTAAGGCCTCAAATATGTCCTTTGGGGAGATGTTGGAGATAGTGGACATCCTGTAGAAGGCCGACTATGATGGAAAGTATGGACCTTACCCCAACCCCAATGTCAGAAAGGCCAAGATAATTGCGAAAGTGGTCAAGAGTCTGCACCGGAAATTCGGGGTACGACGATCGAAAGATCAGCTCAGGAAACGGTGGTCGGACCTGAAATTACGAGAACATGAGCAGTACAGAAAGATCCGGAGAGTGCAGCAAAAAAGTAAGTAGTTGTCCTGTGTTCCTATTCTTTATGTTTCTTACGTTCGTGCTGCTCCATGTGCTTTTCTTACAAGTGTACATTTTTAAATGGCAACTTTCATGTTCATGGGCACATTATTCGTTCGTATCAAACATTTTTCTTTCGGCCTATAAAACACCATTGTTTAGGCCATATGCATTTGGCCACCATTTTTACGCCCTACTTGTCTGAAACTAATTTGGTTGTGTAGATGGCTTTGTTACTAGAATGAAATGCAAACTAGATTCTGTGTAAGGAGAGGACACTCAGCAGCTGTTTTCACATCTGGACACTGGAGCACTAGTGTGGGACACAAGAACACCATTTTTATTAGGGGGCCACACAGGTGCTCCAGTGTATACTATAGGGGGGGGCTACATCTGTGAAAAAAATAAAAACATCATTGATGTTTTGGGGTGAGTTCAAAACCCCTCCCAATCCCTTTGTTTTTTGTGTGCTACAATGTTAAAAATGTTTTAGCGATTTTTAGAAAAGCCTAATTTGCTATCTGCCATCACGGGAGATCAATGGACACGTTTTGGGGGTGCAACCCCTTCCTCAATAATAAAGTAGCTGAGAGGAAGGGGTTTCTCCCCCAAAACACGTCCCTTGTTCCCCCGTGATGGCAGCTAGCACATGTTGACATTGGGAAATTTGTGTGCATCTTCCAAATTTGGCTTTTCCGGGGGTGACTTCACCCAATCTGAACGCAATATCATACACAGTTCCTAAATACTCATGTCTGGTATTGCCTTCAAATTCTACCAAATGTGAACTTTGTAAGTTCAAGATTTGTGTCTTTCTTGTTGGTTTTACACATGCCTGTTTTATCTTAAATGGACATTTCTATTTTTTATAATGCTACCCCAAAAATTGTTATACAACAAACATGTTGGTTTGTTGGAAAAACCTTTTCTAAATGCACATGTGATTGTGCAGGTATTAAAAAGATTGTTAATCAAGAATGTGTGGATTATTGTGTCAACGCTAAAACACTTTGGTGGTGATGTAATTGGTGTTTTCTGTGAAAATGGGGGTTATTTCCTAAGGGCAAATCCTCTTTGCACTACAAGTACAGTTTCAGTGCAGTTTCAAGTGCACTTGTAGTGCAAAGTGTCTTTGCCTTTAGTAAATAACACCCAACAGTGCTTTGTATAGGGTTACACAATCACGCCATTTTCTGGACTCAACACATTTCTGTCAGGGTCAGCTAAAACAAACACAAGCAGTAAATGTCAACAAAGATTTTCTTTTTTTTGGTTTTTTATTTGATAAAGGCTTCACAAATTTGCTGGCATATTGATGGCCCCCCTACCCGCAAAGAACTCCAGGTATCGTAACCGGACATCACGGGCACTCAGGGAGGGCAAGCTAGGACGGCCACTTTCAAGCGCCGTCAGTGTTGTTTCATGTATCATTCCGGCCTCAGGCCCAACTGAGCCAGCATAGTTGGCCGAATGTTTGCGTAAAAAGTTATGGAGAATACAGCACGCCAGGATTATATGATTAAGTTCATACTCCGCCATATGGATGGGTGTCAGAAATAGGCGGAACCGGCTGGCCAGGATTCCAAATGTGTTCTCCACCACTCTTCTGGCTCTGGCCAGCTGGTAATTAAAAGCCCTCTGTTCGGGGGGTGAGGGTCCTCATAGGGAATGGCCGCATAAGATGGTCCCCCAGCGCAAACGCTTCATCAGCAACGAAGACGAATGGGAGTCCTTCCACATTGTCCTCTGGAGGTGGCAAGTCCAAGCTGCCATTCTGGAGATGCCTGTAAAACTCCGTCTGGGCGATGACTCCACCATCGGACATCCGGCCATTCTTCCCCACGTCCACATACAAGAAGTAGTAATTAGCCGACACCACCGCCAACATCACAATACTATTGAATCCCTTATAGTTGAAATAGTACGACCCCAAGTTGGGTGGTGGGACGATGTGGACGTGTTTCCCATCAATTGCCCCTCCGCAGTTAGGAAAGTCCCACCGCTGGGCAAAGTGGGAGGCCACAGTCTGCCATTCCTGTGGCGTGGAAGGAAACTGTTGAGGAAAACAAAAATAAATTACTATTTTTGCACATAAACATGGCAAGCAGATTAGACACAAACATTCTTGGCCAACCTCCAGATATTATTTATTAAGGGGAATTTAACAACACCAAAGTATAAGGTATACCTATCATATTCCCCCCCCCCTCTCATGGGCGATTTCTAACATTATGGGGGGGGGGGGATCTTGGCCAGGTAACCCTCTCCACTTCATTGAGAGATGAATGTCTAAATACAGGGTATTACTTGGAACAGCCCCTCCTTAGTTACACTATTGGCAGCCCACTGGACAGGTAAGAAGTGTCATAATACAAAGATATAAATACACACTGTACACATTTGAGCACATTTGGACATTCTGCTATTACCTATCAAGATAATAATAGTATATAAAAACTTAAAACAGTACCATTTGAAAGTATACAGGCAGGCCCTTGCACTACATGCTTTGGGTAATTCATCCATAAATCTGAGCACAAAAGAGATGGGTATAGTGTGTATGGGTTTGGCAAAGTCAGCAGATAGATGATTGAGGATAGATAGAGAATTGGGATCAACTGACTTAGCAGTTGGGGGGAGGGAGGGTTATTAAAAATGATTTGGGGACACCACAAAAAAAAGCCTCTGGCACTCTGCCTGAATTTAAAGCACAAATCACATTTCTAAACATTTTAGGGGTTGTTTGGGGTAAAGCACTACTATGGAGCTGATAAAATACATTGTTAAGTGACTACATGAGGTGAATATAGGGCCAGGAGAACATGCTGGGGAGGTTATTGAAGGCCAATCTGTATGAAGGACTAAAAAATTAATTACAGAAAAATCCAGCATGCAAGAGGACAAAGGGGACATTCACAGCATATTAGAATCATGGTAATTAGGGAATGAGGAAAGAAATACAATATATTAGCAAACATTAAATACAATAAAATGTGATATTAAAGGATAAAAATCTTACCTTCATATACTCCTTCTGCAGGACCTGGATGATGGCAGAACAGGTCTCTGGGATAATGATCCCCAGAGCCTGAGGGGAGATGCCTATCGAGAACTTGAGGTCCTGCAGGGTTCTCCCCGTCACCAAGTACCGCAGGGTAGCGATGAGCCTCTGCTCCGGAGTGATGGCTTGCTTCATGCAGGTATCCTGCCTGCTATTATAAGGGGTCAGCGAAGCCAACAAACGGTGAAACACGGGGTCCGTCATCCTGAGAAAGTTGCTGAAATCATCAGGATTATTCTCACGGATCTCACGGAGCAAAGGCATATGAGAGAACTGGTCACGCTGAAGCAACCAATTCTTGGTCCATGAACTCCTCCCCACCCTGTTCATGGACTAGACTTGTGTCAAGGTCAGGACCCCAACACCAAGCCCCCGCACAGCATGAACTCTACGAGGAGTACGTATACGCAACATGGCTAGAAAACGGTCGGCTGCTCAGAACGAAGTAACAGAACGCACTGAAGAACAGCAAGGTCTGTGAAGAGCGACCTGAAAAACAGTAACGAACAAACAAGAACACAATGACAAGTCATGCGTAGCTTGCTTGCATGCACTGAAGAGCAGATACAAACCCACAAGCACAAACTGAACCGCAGAAAACAATCTGAAAGCCACGAGTCTGAAAAAGCGTGAATCATCACTCACCAAACTTTTACTAACACGAGATTAGCAAAAGGAGCCCAAAGGGTGCCGCGCTTGGTTCTGAACTGGCCTTTTTTAGTCTCGTCGTACGTGGTTGACGTCACCGCGTTGTTGGCGATCGGAAATTCCGACAACTTTGTGCGACCGTGTGTGCGCAAAACAAGTTTGAGCCAACATCCGTCTGAAAAAATCCTAGGATTTTGTTGTCGGAATGTCCGAACAAAGTCTGACCGTGTGTACGGGGCATAAGTTACAGGGTGGAATCAGAAAAATCAAATAGTCACACACTAATAGTTTTTTTCTTTCATTTTTTTAGTTTTTTGCTCAGCCTGAAAGCTTAAAGTGGATGTAAACCCTCACATATACCCAGTGAAGTGAACAGCCTCAGATGATACACAGGGATGAAACAAATCTCCCTACATTACTTTTACTTGAATATGTGCTGTCTTCAGCTTTCTAGACTGTTTAGAAAGTGCACATTGTGTTTGAATTATCTCTTCCCGTTCCACCACTGGGTGTGGATTCTTGGCATATACTGTGTGAGAGCTGATTAGAGGAAAGGCACACACCCCCTCCCCACACAGGAAGAGGAAGGAAGAAATGTGCAGAGCTGTGCTGTGAATAGACCAGCTGTCTGCTAATCTATTTCTATGCACAATCCCCGACACAAATTTCAGGCTGGTTTTATCTTGGCTGTCAGAGAACTTGTCAGAAGTTATCATGCTGATAACTGAAGAACCGAGTAGCAGAAAGACACGGGACTTAGGGCTTTGGAGAGAGATAAGTAAACACTACAGATCAACATTTCATGAATGGGGTTTACATCCAAAAATGATTCCTCCATCCATGCTGCACAGCAAAGATGGACATATCTCTTGCTGTGCCTATCAAATTTTGACAGTCAGCCCTGCCTGTAATGACTGATTATACTCTCAGTAACAGATTGTCTAGGTATTCCACTGTCAGGAGTAATTCAATCTCTGTACTAAATAGGTTTCAGTAACAAATTTTGTGAAAATGCAAAATAAACAAAGATGGGTGCTAGCCTTGTGAGATTAAAGTGATCCAATTCACTCAAATTATGATAACAATATGAATATTTCCACAAACTGGGTATTAACATGTGCACATAAATTATAAAGTCCAAGAATGTCAGTAGATGTTGCCAATCATCGTGTCCAAAAAAGAATAACTGAGTGATCGTATCTTCTTAAAATTCAATGTGCTCCACCACGTAGATTACGCACTCACCAGACCAATGCGGCCAACAAAGTAGCCTACAAGCTTTTAAAATCAGCTCCAGATTATGGAGGAACTTGGGCCAATCTTCTCCTAGAATTCACTGATGACTCTCATTCAACAGGAATAAATAAGCAATTTAAAAAAGACCATAAGGGAAGTATATAGTGTAGTATGTTTATTAAACACCAATAAATAAAATCAAGATGTGGTTTCTCTAGTTTTAAACATGTACAAACCACATCAACAAGAACCAAAATGGTATATTTAAAACTAATAACTATGTAAGCACACTGTGGCTCCTCAAGCACAAATTCATCCAAAATGGAATACAGAAACTCCTCCTTATCTGCAACTGACTGCACCATGGCTGCAACAGCTACTGAAATGTCAGAGAGACTGAGAAGAGGACACAGAAGTTGTATCAGGTCCTCTGAGAGGAACACTGCAGGCTGTCCTGGAGCTCCATGAGCTGAAGAAGTTAATGGGACAAAACATTTCTTGCTTAGATCATACTGTGGTACAAGTAGGGCAAAGTTAAGACATCTTGTGAAAACCAATTTCAGTTGGCATCTTAGGGAATAATATAAAAAGGCATACTATATTTTAATCAAGTTCACATTTATCAACTGTAATGGAATTTCATTAAAGTTAGCATTTAGACAAATTCAGTTTTAACAACCTTTGCAACTACTTTTGCCAACTGTACATATCACAACGGTCTAATACATGAAGTAACGGACATTTGCAGCAAGTGACTTGGGGGATTTAAGCCATAAACCTTTAGTATAGTGCTCAAAACAATTAAAGTATACGTTTAGCAGATACTTTTCTATTATGTGGGGGCCACAGTCTGAACCTTGTGTGAGGAGAAATGGCCCTTACAAGGAGAAAGAAACTTGTTTATTTTGTCTGAACTTAATTATGTATTTTAGAAATAACCCGGTTTCTGTATTTCCGGAGGCCAATATTTTGCAATAGCACTGAGTGCACTAGAGTAGTGGTTCTCAACCACTGCGCCAGAACGTTCTTTCTGCCAGGCCCTGGTTTCTTGCCTTCTCTGATAGTAAGACTTTAGTTGTTGTAGTAGGTGGGGGGCACGGCTCAGCAGGAGTGTGCCGTCTTGCACCCCAGCTAGCTCCTGAAGTGCAGTGGAGATGGCTTCTGGCTAGATCTGGCTCCCCTGGGCACCGGACAGTACCAGTAAAGTGATAGACACCAGGTTCTAGCTTCCCACCAGTAAAGAACAGCAGTCAGAGCCAGTTGGAAGGAGCCTTGCAGCTTTGCCATTATTCAAGGGGCCAGTACGAGTGCAGGACAGCATGGAGCTCAGTGTTATGGATGATCTGGGCATCATGGATGATCTGGGCATATGTGATGCTGATGCCTGTCTGTGCAAGCCCAAGCCTGCAACACTGCAGTGGAGTCCCAGTTGCAAGCAGAAGTCCTCTCTGGAGCTAAATGGGGGGAGAGCTTGTTGATCAGCATTGAACTGTGCCAAAAATACATAATGCACATGACAGCTTGGGAGGGAACGATGCAATCTACCTCAGGGATGTTGTGAGTATGCAGCTCCAGGGGTGGAGCTTGGGGTATGCACTCAATTACACATTCACCTCCTGGGATCTTATCATCTATTGCTGGAGCTGCACAATGCCCTCACCCTTAAAAAAACAATTCTGCTGTTTGCCAAGTTCAGTGCTACCCCACTGATCACTCGTCTTTCTTTTATACTCAGTTTGAAATTGCTTATAGCAAGTGTGTGTCCATTCTAATCAACGTGTGCATTCATGGGAGTCACTGTGCAAAAATGTCTGCTGCCGGGACATAACATTACATTAAAAATGAGAAGTGAAAATATGCAGAGAAGTGGAGTTGTAACTAATAGAAAGCAATTTGATTTCACAATTTATTTTTGAAGAATCCTTAAACAGAAGTTTGATCAGTTTCTGTAGGATACAACTGCAATTGTGCTTTTTCTTCTCTACCAGTTCAATAGATCAGCCATACAACTTATAATAATAAGTTAACAGTATGTATATTTGTATCTATATCTCAAATGTTTTCGGTTTGTCATGGAGAGAGCAGGGAAGGTTTAGAATGGGGGTCAGCAAAAGGCGATCTACCCGACGTTTGCAACCATGTTGGGACTTGGAAGGTTTTGGAAGAATTTACTGGCCTTGGTCTCAATAGGACTGAGAGCCAATGCTCTGGAGAACATATTATATTTGTGTTAATTACACAACGTCAGGGCTGTTTTTTCCACTGGGCACGCTGGGCAGTTGCCCGGGGGGCCCCACTTGTCTGGAGGGCCCCATCCAGGGCCGATCTTCAGTGCTGCAATCTGCTGCTTAAGTTGACTGACTGCACTGGTTGCTCACTTGCTAGAATCGCCGGCCGCCCAGCGTCTAGCTAGCAACCAGTGACATCAGTCAGAGGCCGCGCCCGCCCCAGCATTCATAGAGCGCTTCAGACAGCGTGGAGAGGGAGCAGAGCGCAAAGACAGCCCTTGATAGCTGGCGCTGCCTTGCTGCTGTGAGTGACACACTGTACTGCACCAGGCCGGTGGCCTCAAGTAAGTCTAACACTGTCTACTTAAGTACGTTCAAGTTGTGCATCACTCACAGACACTGTCTTTGCCCCTGAAAAGCTGCCACTGTGCCCATCTAACACAGCCACTGTGCCCATCAAAGCTGCCACTGTGCCCATCAAACTTGTGTTATATTGTCCAAACATTGTGTTAATGTTTAAACACTGATTTTGTTGGAAGTACCAATAAATATAGCCTTTTTGATAATTTGCATTTTTATTCTCATGCATGATTGTGTAGACAGGGCCCCAGTGCACTGTATTGCCCGGGGGCCTATAATGCTCATAATTTGGCCCTGCACAACGTTGTTAGAGCACATAGGGAAATAGAATCTCTATAATGTTGGTGCTCATAATGGTAACCTCAGGAGACAGCATAAATCATGTAAGTGACAACATATGGCTGTGAGATCATACAGATTGTAGATATGCAAGAGCAGTGAGAGGATCTGTTTAACTCCAAGGGGAGGTAATTCTCTTTACAGAACAGAGGCCAACTCAGACATCAAAACAATGCTCATGCCTTCCACTTCCTTGATTGTTCTAAGTATGGAGCTCACCACTGGCTGATGTCATGCTGCTCAATTAGCAGAGAGGAGAGGCAGCCCATTACAGGACCAATGAAAATTGCCCTTCTCAGTCAGACCAGAACAACAAAGACTCCCAGATAATGGAAAAGTACCTTTTAGCCAAAATGTATTTTCTTAGTTTTAGATGTAGTGGGGACATGTTAGGACCCCGTTAGGTGTTTACAGCTTTCTGGGGCTCAAGTACATAGATTTTCCTTCACTTCCTGTCTTGCTGATGTTTTATCACTCAGGCAGTAAGCGGGAACTCTCCAACAGAAACACAGACTGAAATAAAAATGCTTTTCTTTAGTAGACTAGAAAAAGACTAGAACCCCTATCATATCATTGTCTTTAGAACAGGAAGCAGTGGCGGCCCGTAGGGCGCCGCCGCCCCCCCCCCCCCCCTCCAGGCAGTCTAAAAAAAAAGTCAAAAAAAAAATTTTTTAAAAGCTGGCCCTTTAAAAAAAAAAAAAAATACACAAAAAGGTCCTTATGTGCACTGTGTTCGGACGCCGGATACAGTGCGACGCCGGACACAGTGCACTTATGGGAAGCGCCACATCTATGCAATCACGAGATTGCATACGTGGTGCTTCATTTGCGGGCGTTTAGCCCGCCTTGCGGTGCTTCCTTAAGCGCCAAGTAGCTTCCGCCCAGCCCTAGTATCTATTACTAGGGTCGGGTGATTTGATTGACATCTGAGTATGATGTCACTTCCTGTTTCTCTCCAATTGCGCCCAGGAGAGAGAAGCAGGAAGTATGAGAACAACGGAGCTCTCCAGGAGACACCGCTGGAGAGGACAACACACAGCAAGGTAAGTAACCGGGGGAGGGGGGTTTGATGGTGACACACTCTGCAATCTGGTGACACACTCTTCAATCTGGTGATACACGCTGCAATCTGGTGACACACGCTGCAATCTGGTGACACATGCTGCAATTTGGTGACACACGCTGCAATTTGGTGACACATGCTGCTGCAATTTGGTGACACATGCTGCTGCAATTTGGTGGTGACACATGCCGCTGCAATTTGGTGACACACGCTGCTGCAATTTGGTGACACACGATGCTGCAATTTGGTGGCACATGCTGCTGCAATTTGGTGACACATTCTGCTGCAATTTGGTGACACATTCTGCTGCAATTTGGTGGTGACACACGCTGCTGCAATTTGGTGGTGACACACGCTGCTGCAATTTGGTGGTGACACACGCTGCTGCAATTTGGTGGTGACATATGCTGCTGCAATTTGGTGACACGCTGCTGCAATTTGGTGACACATGCTGCTGCAATTTGGTGACACATTCTGCTGCAATTTGGTGGTGACACACGCTGCAATTTGGTGACACATGCTGCTGCAATTTGGTGACACATGCTGCTGCAATTTGGCGGTGACACATGCTGCTGCAATTTGGTGGTGACACATGCTGCTGCAATTTGGTGGTGACACATGCTGCTGCA
Organism: Aquarana catesbeiana; assembly: GCF_042186555.1. NCBI lineage: Eukaryota > Metazoa > Chordata > Amphibia > Anura > Ranidae > Aquarana > Aquarana catesbeiana. The sequence goes on along the minus strand of NC_133327.1, from coordinate 603,579,349 downwards.
ATTTGGTGACACATGCTGCTGCAATTTGGTGGTGACACATGCTGCTGCAATTTGTGGTGTAAGGAGGGACTCCGCTGGGGACACCCATCTGGCATCTGGTGGCAGGCGACATGGCTAGTGACATGCTCAGGGCTCCCACTTATTCTGCATTATAGTGAGTTGAATGATTTCATTTTATATTACAATGTAATAATAGAAATAATGCGCTTCAATCATCCTGACACCATAACAACCATGGTGCCGGGATGATTAAAGCGCTAACACCAGGTGTTTGGAGTATCTTTATCTGCTGATTGTTAAACTTTCTAGAATACACATATTTCTATTGTTGTGTAGGATCTGGGCCTGTTGTCCCTTCATCCCTCTCCCTCCATCCCTCGTTCATCTCAGACACTAACCACACCACCTTAGAGCCACGCCCACTATTTTGCTGAAACCACGCCCATTTTCACCAAGTGGGAGGGGTCAAAAAGGAAGGGCGGGGCCTGGCGCCCCCCCATCCTAAAACTTCATCAGCCGCCACTGACAGGAAGTAAGAGTAAATCTCTCTCTGATGGTGCATAAAATAGCATAAATACACAATGGGAGTTCTTATCCCCTACTGACCCACTCTATTCGAATTAGAATGTTTTCAGCTTGGGATTTACCTTAAGTAGTGAATGTCAAACAATAACAGAAATTTTAGTTTTTAGAGGACTGACCTAAAAATTTTGGAAAGAAAAATATTTTCAACAATGTGCCTAAGTAGAGTGTTCACATTTCAGCTTTGTTCAAAAATGAGATGGCATATAACAAGAATGTATGGACACTTTACAATGTTCACAGTCTGTTAGAACAGCGGGCAGGCTATGGACATTCGGTTATATACCAATCTTTGGCACGCAGTAAATGAGCTCCCCACTACTCAATCCCATCATTCATAAGTCCAGTCCCCATTCACACACTAAATCAACTCCATTAGCATCAGTCCCTCTCCCACTTCCCTCCCTTCTCACCAGCCACTGGTGCTAATTTTAACACATATTTATTTATTTCAGGTACTTATATATCGCCGACAATTTACACAGTGCTTTACATAAATATTGCACATTCACATCAGTTCCTGTTCTCAAGGAGCTTACAATCTAAGGTCCCTTACGGACATTCATACACACACATACTAGAACCAATTTAGACAGGAGCCATTAACCTACCAGCAGGTCTTTGGTGCGTGGGAGTAGTGTGGGAGGAAACCAGAGTACCTCGGCATATAAACAAGTTCCCTAAGTTACTACAACTTTTAAAATCATGTAATGTAATATCCTGACAATTCGACAGATGTACAAAAATATGCATATAGATTCTATGGTGCAAATTATAATATAGATCTTATTAATGCACACTCCTTTTCCCCCATAATAAACACCCAATTCTAATTCGATCAAGTATATTAACTATGTACACATATATGTTTCTTTGCATTGCTATAGCCTGTTAAAGGAGACCCCTCGTGTGTTTCTGGCACCTCGCTCATAGTGCACTGAAGTTGTGATTTGCAGTGGGTGTCAATGTTAAGTTAATAAAACCACAAATGCCGGTTGCAAATGCAGTACACTTGCCTGCACCAGATCGCATGGTACAGAAGTACCATGTGATCCGGTTGCAGTGCGTTTACAAAAGTAGTGCATGTACTACTGTTGGTCTGGTGCAGTGCGATTTAAGCCTATTCAAAATCAATAGGCTCAAATTACAACACACTGAACAGCATGTGAATTGCACAGGAATGCACAGCGTGTTCCTGTGTGATTCCTAGTGCAAACCGCACCTCAGTGCCATAAACGGTAATGGTAAAAGAACAGGGGAACATTGTACCTTTTACATTTGGGCTGTTCTCAGTGCAGCCAACTGCAAGGATGATCCCTAGTCTTGTGTAAGCTCAGATCCAGTGCTGGGCTGTAACTTACATAGGGATTTTGCAGTGGTCAATCAGGCGAACAGAGTGGCAGGGAAGCTCATAGAAAGTGAGTGTGTGTTCCTTGCGCTTTCAAAACAAAACCAAAGAAAGTTCCCAGCTCAACTCACCAGCCAGTCTGCAACCAGCCGCATTATCCTGTCTAACAGTTTGAATTAAAAAACGGGTTTAATTAACACACATTTTCAAATACAGGCATAAGCTACAGAGCCGCTCCAAGGCACCCTAGTATTATCTGCTGTCTTAAATCTTGTAACTTTGTGGGAGCCTCCATAGTGGAAGCACATGCATTCTAAGCCAGAAGGCAGGTGAGCCTGGAGGTAGCCCACACCTTCTTAAAGGCACAGGGGCACACTGGACACCCAGCACATAGCACAATGGCAGCAAACGTGTCCAGTGTGTCCCCTCACCAATATTACATCAGTAACAAACAACTAGACACTGCCCCATCTATAACTGCCATTCACAGCAAGGAGCACATGTAAGGGCATTGAATGCAAAACAAAACCGAAGAAAATTCCCAGCTTAACTCACCAGCCAATCTACAACCAACCAAATTATCCTGTCTAAAAGTTTGCATTAAAAACAGGGATTTAGTTTAAGGCTTCATGTACATGGGACATTTTTACAACCTCTCCTGAATGATTTAACTTGACAGATAGTAACCCATGTCTAAAACATCTGTTTTGCCGCGTTTAGCCATGTTTGCGTGTAGAAGCGCTAAAAAAAAAAGTTAGTGCGTTTAGAAGCATTTGGCGCTTGAAATGCCTCTAAACTCAGTTTCCAAACCCATTTTTTTTTTCATTCCAAAAAAAAGCCTCTATACTCAACTACCTATAAACAACTGTAAAAAATGACCCTGTGTACATGTACTGATAAGATAACATAGAGGAGAGTTCTGGAGCAGTTGAAAAAAATGCCCAACTGCTTTTAACGGTCCGTTTAGCAGCAGCAGTGTTCATGAGGCCTTATGCCATGTACACACGAGCGGACTTCTCGTTGGACTGAACTCTGAAGGACTTTTCAACTGAGTTCCGACGAAACGGACTTGCCTACACACGATCCCACCAAAGTCGGATCGTTTCGAATGTCATGATGTACGACCGGACTAGAAAAGGAAGTTCAAAAGCTAGTAGCCAATAGCTGCCCTTGTGTCGTTTTCCCTCCGTCGGACTAGCATACAGACAAAGGTTTTTTTCGATAGAAATCAAGTCCGTCGGAAAGATTTGAAACATGTTCTCTTTCTAAGGTCGGTCAGATTTTTTGACAGAAAAGGTCCGATGAAGCCCATCGGGAAATGTCCGACGGATTCGTTCCGTCGAGCCTTTTCTGCCAGAAAGTCTGCTCATGTGTACGCGGCATTAGAGGTAATTAAGCCCCTTTTTTTAGTGCAAACTGTTAGACAGGACAGGCTACTTGCTGTGAAGGCATAGGTATACAGTGGGGACGGAAAGTATTCAGACCCCCTTAAATTTTACACTCTTTGTTATATTGCAGCCATTTTTTAAAATTATTTAAGTTCATTTTCTCCTCATTAATGTACACACAGCACCCCATATTGACAGAAAAACACAGAATTGTTGACATTTTTGCAGATTAAAAAACAAAAACTAAAATATCACATGGTCCTAAGTATTCAGACCCTTTGCTGTGACACTCACATATTTAACTCAGGTGCTGTCCATTTCTTCTGATCAACCTTGAGATGGTTCTACACCTTCATTTGAGTCCAGCTGTCTACATAAGACCTTACGGCTCACTGTGCATGTCAGAGAAAATGAAAATCATGAGGTCAAAGGAACTGCCTGAAGAGCTCAGAGACAGAATTGTGGCAAGTCACAGATCTGGCCAAAGTTACAAAAAATTTCTGCTGCACTTAAGGTTCCTAAGAGCACAGTGGCCTCCATAATCCTTAAATGGAAGACGTTTGGGACGACCAGAACCCTTCCTAGAGCTGGCCGTCTGGCCAAACTGAGCTATCGGGGGAGAAGAGCCTTGGTGAGAGAGGTAAAGAAGAACCCAAAGATCACTGTGGCTGAGCTCCAGAGATGCAGTCGGGAGATGGGAGAAAGTTGTAGAAAGTCAACCATCACTGCAGCCCTCCACCAGTCGGGGCTTTATGGCAGAGTGGCCTGACGGAAGTCTCTCCTCAGTGCAAGAGACATGAAAGCCCGCATGGAGTTTGCTAAAAAACACATGAAGGACCCCAAGATGGTGAGGAATAAGATTCTCTGGTCTGATGAGACCAAGATAGAACTTTTTGGCCTTAATTCTAAGCGGTATGTGTGGAGAAAACCAGACACTGCTCATCACATGTCCAATACAGTCACAACAGTGAAGCGTGGTTGTGGCAGCATCATGCTGTGGGGGTGTTTTTCAGCTGCAGGGACAGGACGACTGGTTGCAATCGAGGGAAAGATAAATGCGGCCAAGTACAGGGATATCCTGGACGAAAACCTTCTCCAGAGTGCTCACGACCTCAGACCGGGCCGAAGGTTTACCTTCCAACAAGACAATAACCCTAAGCACACAGCTAAAATAACGAAGGAGTGGCTTCACAACAACTCTGTGACTGTTCTTGAATTGCCCAGCCAGAGCCCTGACTTAAAATTGAGCATCTCTGGAGAGACCTAAAAATGGCTGTCCACCAACGTTTACCATCCAACCTGACAGAACTGGAGAGGATCTGCAAGAAGGAATGGCAGAGGATCCCCAAATCCAGGTGTGAAAAACTTGTTGCATCTGTCCCAAAAAGTCTCATGGCTGTATTAGATCAAAAGGGTGCTTCTACTAAATACTGAGCAAAGGGTCTGAATACTTAGGACCATGTGATATTTCAGTTTTTCTTTTTTAATAAATCTGCAAAAATGTCAACAATTCTGTGTTTTTCTGTCAATATGGGGTGCTGTGTGTACATTAATGAGGAAAAAAAAGAACTTGATGATTTTAGCAAATGGCTGCAACATAACAAAGAGTGAAAAATGTAAGGGGGTCTGAATACTTTCCGTCCCCACTGTAGGTGGGGGCAGTGACCAACTGTTTGTTCCTTGTGCTTTGCCCTGAATAGGCAAAGTACAGGTTTGCTTTAGAAAGGCTCCGATGACACTGAAGAAATAAAGTTGGCTGTAGAGATTTTCATGCAGGTAGAAAACAAAACGGCTATAGGAAAGGCAAAAAGTAGAGTGGCTTCTTTATGCGCATAGCATTTACGTAAAAAAGATGCAATAATTAAAGCTGGATACCTGTCACAACAAAGACTACTTGCTACTGGGTAAAAAACATATAAGTGCTTTAGACTGCAGGGTTAGCAAGCCGAGCCGCCTGGATTCATCTCCCAAGAGTCAATGAAAGGACCTGCAATCTAGAAACACTTTTATTTGTGGCTGAGATAATAGCTTTTTCTGTGCTTCCATATTTTTAGCTTCTAGTTTACATTCACAGTATGATACCTAGCTGGATGTAAAGCCACATGTATGAGATCTGCCACAGGAAGAATGTCAAACAGAAAAAGAAAACTAAAAGGCAGTATGCAGAATGAGCAGGAATGCAGTTCAAGGAAACCAGACAATTATCTATATAAAAGAACATAAAATCTATTTCTCACCAGGCATGAGGGCAATGTAATTCAAAGTAAAGGTGGAAATCAAGAAGGAATCTATAATATACACATTTGCATTTACTCAAGGCTCCTTTCTGTAAAACATCAATAAGGTGTTGGTGTTTAACTCCTTCATGATGGAGGGTAAAAGAAATCTTAAACTGGTTCTAAAGTCTTAAGGTTTTTCACCTTCATGCATTACTGCATGAAGGTGAAAAACCTTCTGTATGCAACCCCCCCATCCCCCCGCCTAATATTTATCTGAGCCTGATCTGATCCAGTGATGTGCATGAGAGCAGTGGCACCCTCCTCACTGGGCAGATTGAGAGGCTTCCGCTGCAGTCAATCAAATCCTGTGACACGGGAACGAGGGGCGGGGCCAAGTCCTGCTGTCTGCATCAATGGATGCAGCAATGGGATTCGGGAGCGCACAGGTGCCACCATGGAAAGCAGCTTTCCGTACCCACTGAAAAGGAGGGGCATGGGGCGCCACGGGGGACCCCAGAAGAAGTGGTTCGGGGCTGCTCCGTGCAAAAAGCATTGCACAGAGCAGGTAAGTATAACATGTTTGTTATTTTAATTAAAAAAAAACTGAAAAAAACAAAAACTGAAGGATTAACCACTTGCCGACCAGTTCACGTACATTTACTGTGGCAGGTTGGCAGTTGCCAGTGTTCGGGAACAGTGATCTCTGTCATGTCCCAGTGAGCCCCCCCCCCCCTACAGTTAGAACACACCCAGGGAACACATTTGACCCCTTGAAAATGTTTTTATTTTTTTCAAAATTGTCGCTCTTTGTTTGTTTATAGTGCAAAAAATAAAAACCACAGAGGTGGTCAAATACCACCAAAAGAAAGCTCTATTTGTGGGGAAAAAAAAGACGTCTATTTTGTTTGTATACAAAGTCGCATGACCGCGCAATTGTCAGTTAAAGGGATGCAGTGCCGCATCGCAAAAAATGGCCTGGTCATTAAGGGGGCAAATCCTTCCGGTCCTTAAGTGGTTAGTATCACTTTAATGCCTGAACCCCGATTTGTGACTTTGGTGTTAGTAAAACTGTGTATATATCATTGCAACTACCTAGTGTTGGATTAGGCCTTATTTTCTTCAAGTCAAATTGGACTTTCATTTAGTGGTAAATGGTAATGGATAACCCCTTGGATTTGTATAAAATCAAAGAAAAACTTAGCTTTAAATTACTCGCTAGTATCATAACCTACCACTAAAGAACGACCAAATGCAAATTCTCCTACTCTTTACGATATCACATATGTCTGTTATTTGCACCCATAATAGGGCCCAGAAACAATATGCATTTCACATTTTATTTTTAGCTCACATAAATCACACACCTTTTTTTTTGTTTACAAACTTCTTCTCCTCTAGCAAGCAGAAAAACATATGTTGTATCTTTTTCTCCATTTGAGAGGAGAAACAACAACACAGGATTGAGCTGTACAGTGACTGATCACTGTGATAGTTAATCATAGGCTATGACAAGGATCATGTGATTGGGAACCGGTCCTCCCAGTTGCCGATTGTTAATAAAGAACCCGGAGCTGTTGGAGACCGCATGGTTTCTGTGCTGGGAGCGCACTCCCAGAACAAACACGGAAGCGCATATATGCGGTCCCATAGAAGAAGACCCACTTCTGTGAGGTCGCGTACTTTGTATATGCGAACATTCGGTGGGAAGGGGTTGAAGTGAAACTCCACAGAAAAAAAAAAACAATACCGTGCAGTTGTTTACAATGCATGCATATAATGTATATCTAAACAAAAAGAACAAATACATTACACCTTATTAGTCCTTAGATGTGGTGGCGGCATTCATTTTTTTTTTCTTTCTTTCCTATATTTTCACCTAGTGATCCTGCCACACTTTCTGGTCTAGACTGATGTGTAAAGTCAGTTTTATTTAGTAAGGATAACACAATTTACTGGCTTTTTTTTTGCAGGTTGCAAGGATAAGTGTAAATGTGTGATTCACGGTACAATTGCTGTTATCCTTCATTAAGAATTAATGGCTATTTCTGTTAGCTCTGACCTTACCATATGTGTCATCCCATTCCTTTCTGTTTTCAACAATGTTCTGTAAAACAGATTTTAACTAGTCAACCTGCAATAAGATAGGTATATATATTATATTGGTGTAAAACAAAGACTAAAACCTAGTACAAACTATTTGTTTTTTCTTTTAGTTTAAGCCAGGGGGCTGAACAAAAAAAAAAAAAAAATGAAGAGCTTGGGAGAAGTTGTTGTACTAACTATGCGATGTTAGTACAGCTATCTCCCCCACTAAGCTATTGTGTTCTGACAGGAGGACAGCCCCCCGCCAGAATAAACCGGTCAGCAGACCTTTTTCGGGCATGTCTCTTCGACAAAAGCCGACCGAACTGCTGGCTTCTGTCAGACCAGCTGTCGTACACACAGCCCGAATGTCAGTCAGTTTCTATAGAACCACGAGAAAGAAAAGAAAGCTACACACCAACAGGAATGATCCAATGTGATTTATTCCAAAAAAAGGTCAAATAACAGCCACCAAGACAATGACACAGGACCCAGGAGGTGCCTTTTTTTAGAATAAATACGCTGGGACATTCCTGTTGGTGTGCAGCCTTCTTTTCTTTCTCATTGATCATCGGTGGCGAGCCGTGGCTTGCACCCAGCACATCCGGATTGCAGTGATTGCTCACCTGGAGCGGCGTTCCTTTCTTTGAACTATCCTAATAAACCAGCTGATGCCGCCCGATATTCGGCCCGTGGGCACGGCCCTTAAGTTGAGCTCATCCAGGGCAGACGATAGAGCGTCTGGGAAAGGAGGATTGTCACTTCCAGGAATTTCAATTGAAATTACAGGCTCCCCTAGACTTAAATTATGCTGTATTTACCTATTTTATCATCTGCAATACATGTTCAAACCAAGCTAAGTAAATTCCTTTTATTATTATACTACTTTTGAGCTGTTTGAATTATTGCACCACATCCACATATCTGAAAGATCAAAGGATAAATTCCCTTTTGTAAAAAAAATAATAAATGCATGTGTTTTTTGCAGGTAAAAAAATGTGCATTTATTATTTGTTTTTTATTAAGAGCCTATAAAGCATTGTACCCACAATCAAGAGTTCAGGGCGCAATCTCAAACTCCTGCAGACTGTCAGTGTAGCTGTTTACCCGAATAACAGGAAGCCTCAATGAACTATCTAGAGTGCTCTTCAGTTCCCTGGTAGTTCACTGAGAACTACAAGCCATAAGCCGCAATGGCTGCTGATAATTGTAGTTCCCTCCAATACAGAACTTTTTGTAAAGTTATGACAGCAGGTGCGGGGAGCACATCCTTGGCCCACTGTCACAACCGTGGGGGTGGGCGGGGGGGGGTGGTTGGCGTGCCGGGACTTCTGCATCAGTAACATGTTAGGAAAGGTGAACTTATACTTTAAACATGGGAACCCGGAAGCAATAAAGTTTAACCCTTTCATATGGCATGATACAAGTCAATAACGCAGTATGGTTATGTAGCTCTCTGCTAGCTGTACAAAAGTATTGAGCTAAATGGATCCATACAATGAAGCACTCATGAAAATGCTTGACTGATGTAATTTCAAAATAAAAGTAGGTTAAAGCCAAGGGCATCAATGTGGCCAGGCACCTGGGGCCCATGCCCCAATCAGCAAAGCCCACACCTAATCATTTTGTGGGAGTCTTTAGCACCAGAGTTGCTTCAAATTTTTTTTTAAATTGCCACCGTTCCTCTCCTCTCCCTGTGACTTCACCGGGCAAATCACCAAACACTACCAGTGTCACAAGTGAGGGGGAGAGTGGGTCAGATACTCCTCCTTACCCAGAGGTTCTTGGCATATTCTTTGCTATCGTTGGCTAAATGGAGCTGTGTGAAAGTGAAGAAACTATATGCTGCTGGCAATAAAGAAAACCTACTGATTTGCCCTGCATGGGCAAAGCACAGATTTGCTTTAAGGTCTGCATTTCCAATAACTGGCCACGTATGTGTCAATAGGGGAAGATAACAAGGACTTCTGAAAATAGTGCAACTGGGCAACTTATCATTCCCATTTTAGCCCTGGTTCACATTGGTGCAATTTGGCATGCGATTGTCAAATTGCATGCCAAATAGGCGGCAATTGCCGGCATTGGCACCATCCTAATCAGTGCGATACCGCATTTGCGGGGCCGCATCGATTTCCAAAAGTAGTTCCTGTACTACTTTTGGCGATTTCGGGGTGCGATTTCCATTGACATCTGTGCAGAAACTCGCACAAATGTCTCTGAAATCGCCCCTGAAATCGGAACTGATATGTGGGAATGAAATTGCGCGAGTTCAGCTGAACTCATGCGGCTTCATTCCCGCAGTCAGTGTGAACCAAAGCTCAATGGACAATTCGGTGGGAGACTTTCACTAATCCTGCTCCACAGCCATGCATTCACGCGCAATTCCTAGGGAAAATTCATTGATATTTATGCTTATATGCACGTATTTGCACGTAGCAGTGCAAAATACTGACCCGGAATGCAGATTTTTCTATTTTTTTTTACTCAAGAATACCTGTATGTACAGGCACATTGTAAACAATGGGCTGCATTTTAGATCAGTAAAAAAACAAAAAACAAACAAAAAAAACCCCACTGTACTGAGCTTTTTCAAGCTGCAGTGTGCAAGAGGCCTTATACTCGTGTAAACATGTGAGTAAATTACTACAGTCAATGAGAAATGTTCTATTTTTGTTTTACTGCTCTGTACTCAGTGCTGTATTACTTATCTTTACTCAGCTGTGTGCAATGTCCCATAGACAATCATGCATCTCATTTCAAACCAGTAAAAAACAGCATTTTTTTCCAACAGAAATAAACACAGTGAGTAGTTCACAATAATGTTTTATCTCAACACACGTTAAACTCTTAATAATAGAAGCATCACTTTTATTTTCTTTATCTGAGTTTTGCTGAAGTGCCTGATGGACATATGAATGTTCAATAAAAATCCACTGTGCAGGAGAAATTATATTGGTAATTAAAAGGAAAGTTCACACACATTCCTGTAAGACTGTATAGGTTAATAATGGCTGCAGGGTTAAGGTTTATCAAGATAGTAACAGCAGAATGAAAATATTAGCCTTTTCCTAGAACGAGCTGCAATATATATAGAATTCATAGTACATCATGTAGCACTGTCTGGCTCAGGAACCATCAGGAATAAATATAATCTGAAAACCTAATCAATTGTGCTCATTCATTCTAGCAATTAGGATCAGAAAGCAGAAGAATAAAAAAAATAAAAGGTGACAAAAAAGAATGTAAAGAAACACAAACAGAAGAAAGGAAAGAAAGAAATAGAGATTATATAAATAAGTTTATGTATTAACATAATCTTTCCTAGATCCATAAAGTAAGCAAACTACATATGGGGGATAGGGAGCTTAGTGATGATGCCGCTCCACCACATTGAGGCGGAGTCAAACGATCATCACTTCCAGTTTCCTATGACGTCATGCCCAGCACGACATTTCTGGTAATTGGAGCATGGATTCTAGTGAGAGCGGGGCGGTGGCGCCTCCTCTTGCACACCATACACAGGCCGATTTTGTTGCTACCATAGAAATACCTTACAAATGTGAGCATGTTTTTTTAAAGGAATTTTTTATAGTTATTTAAATAAATACTACACTATGAGGCTTTCTTCTTTGGAATGTTTTTTGGCTGGCTTAATGGTATGAGATGGGAAGGTAACTGACAGACATCTTATTGGAACCACAAAAGGAGCGGCCAGCTTTCTAGGATCTTTGGTCAAACGTCTAAAGCACTTTACACCGGCAAGGTCAGCGTGAAGAGGACCTGTCGCGATTGGCGCTTGGGTTTACATGTAGACACAGTCTAGATGTGAGTATATTATTTTAGGTGCACATTTGATGAGTTTTAATCCACTACAGTTTTTTTTCTTTGGGTTGCTCTTGCTCTCGGATAAAGACAAGTGGCATTTGAAATATATCTGGATGGCTGAGGTCCCATAAAAGTGACAAAGAAATCCAATTTGAGGGCATCATACTTCTAAAGCACCTTTTGGCCTCCTTATAACTTAGGGGTCAACTCCTTCCGGTGAGTGAGCAATTTTACACCAAGGGATTTTTCATATAGAAGAATTGTGACCTACAGCACATTAAAAAGGGATGACACTGGTATTCCATTATTTTTAATCACATTAACTTTCTGTATGAACTCTCATAACATATTTCTATTGTACACAAAATAATCAAACACTTGTTGCAGAAATAGTTTTTGTGTAGCGCCACCTTTTTAGTTTAATGTATTTTGGTTTTAAGTAGATGCACACACACTTCTTAAAAGGGGCATCCACACATTTATTTATTATTGTTTTGCTACACTTTGTTGGTGTAGGGCCCTTTCTTGATTAAACTAAATTAGATGTGCAATTCTCTTGGGGAGATTTACTAAAACTGGTGCACAAAGAATCTGGTGCTCCTGTATATAGTAACCAATCAGGTTTTATTGTCAAAGCTTAAAATGAACAAGCTGAAAGTGGAAGTTGATTGGCTACTAGGCACAGCTGCACCAGTTTTAGTAATATTCTGTACACTCTATGAGAAAATCGGACGAATGATCGGACAGTTTTCCCCGATGTTTCACAGCAAGTCGGAACCGAGGATAAAAATAATGTACGAAAATTCTCGTATGACAAAAGCTTTTTTTTTGTTGTCGTTTCTGATCATGCGCAGTCTTTCGTATCTGCTATTTCTCGTACGAAAATCATACGAAAATGGTACACATTAAAACAAAAAATGGTTTGTTCTGTTTCCCATATGAAAAAAATGTTGGCGTTTGTCCCTTTCAAAATATTGTTCGGAATGTCAGAATCGGCTGTTGAAAGTTGTGTACACACTATCAGAAAATCGTACGATCATTCCTCGGACAAAAATGTTCACCTGATTTTCTTAGAGTGCATGGGCCATTAATCTCCCCCTCTGCATAGTTTTTTATTTTTGAAAAACTTTTTTTTATTTTCTTAATACAGGCGGTCCCCTACTTTCAAACACAAATGACTCCTACTTACAATCGGAGGGAGACAACAGGAAGTGAGAGGAAATCTACCCCTAGGAAAGGAAATTCTCTCCCGTCACCCGCGCCTCAGATGACGTCTGGATGACGAAACGCGTAAGGCGTGGCCACGTGATACACATACGTCTTGTCTTTTTGCTTTACCTCCGGGTGTGGAGCGAGCGGTGGAACGCACGCCGCACCGCGCTGCTTTCAACACACTTGGTTGATTGCTAACCAGGCAGCGGAACACTGTTTACTTTTTCATTAACATTTTTAATAAAGCCATATTTTTTACGGATTTACGCGATGGGGCTCATTCTTGTTTTATATGGATGTGTCTGCGGGGAGTGACTGGAACCGATTGGGACACCAGGTGTGGAGATCCGAACGGTGGACTGTCACCAGGGACCATTGCTACAGGATACGGCTGATGGGCTTGATACCCCTGCAGGGGTGAATCCTTCCGGTGAGTGAGGGCACATTGGGGGATCTTTGGAAGTTTGGAGGAGTTTACATCACTAAGAGCACTGCTAGGTGTTTGAAGAGACTCACTATTTGCACTTGAGGAAGAACGTTTTATAGATTTTTGCTTCTTTTTTCTTTTGGGACAAAATTTTTTTTTGGACTGTTGATTTCATGATTTATTTCTAAACTTCTTTTATGCGCATTTATAATTATAAGGTTATTTATATTTTAGCATTTTATGTACACATTTATGCACATATTTACGAAAAAATTTTTTAAGGATTTTTTGAAAGTATTTTTTTTTTTTTTTTTGAATTCTTATCACTTGCTTCATACCTACCTATAAGGTTTTGTTCTTGATCACCCCTTATGAGGTAAGGTGATAATACACGTTGCACTTTATACATATTTGGGCACTGGTCGCAAATACACGAGGAATAGTTTTCTCACACGATTGTAATTTCATCATTTCTACAAATAATAATTTATGTTCAGTTTTTATTTATTTATTCACATTTTTTACCTGACACTCTACACTAGTTTCTGCACATCAGACGAATTTTAGTGGAACAGCGCCAATCACCCCGTTTTGGGACTCTACATTACTTAGAATTTCACATAGGTGTTATTCTGCGCTGGGGGGGCTGCAGTTCCTTTATTATCTAAGCGCGGAGCTAATTGTTTCTTACATAGACAATACAGACGTACAACAGCACAGCGACCATCTGGCTATTTACAGGGAAGGGACCCACGCAGGGGTCACACGGTATCCTTACATTACCAAAAACAATAAGAATATTTGCGACTCCCATAGTATATCAACACCAATGGGCTGTCCTGGCTCTTGCTCCAAGTGTGGGCTAAAAATGTGCTAGCTCACCTAAATTATCGTGCTATCAAGGATTGGTCCATTAGGATGTCAAGGAGAGCCATCATGCATCAGAGCGGTCACCCTTATCTGCTGCAGCAGTAGAGGGTTCCACTAACCACTTACTCCAGACTCTGTCGTGTTTTTTCGGACAGCCTCTATGTATATAGGTGTCCCTGTAGAGGGGTCTCGCATTAATAACAAGTGTCTTCCATAGACCTATAGAGGGAGAAGTCTTTCGCTTCCAGCATAGGACAATGGATTTCCTGGCATAGAACAGCAGGAGACCCAACAAGGTTCTCTCAGCCACCCTGGGCCCCCCTCTGCATAGTTAGCAGTCAGCAGAGGGAAATACAGGGAAATTACCAAGTGAGGAAAAGGTGGATAAGAGAGTTCATGCTAGACTGGGGACATGCCAGTCTATTTGCCTGCATGCCAGAGAAGAGGGCAGTATAGTAGCTATATACAGTATATGCAAAACAATTGGAAATATTACCACCAATTGCACTGTTGAACCTTTGCAGTATATGGTTGCAACATTTACTGATTGTGTAGGGATTCGGCTGCCATGCATAGATGCAGAGGTATCACTAATTCAGAAACTTGCCAGTTTAAAAAATAAAAGTAAAACAAAAAATATTATAGAAACATCTTACCTCTGTTTGCACTGGAACCTTACTCTTCTTCAAAACTCCTTCATCTCCATCATCCCTTGATTTAATGGGATGCCGTTGCCTCTTTTCTGTGCCACTTTCTACAGATTTTTTTGTCCTATCAGCTGTTACATTCCTTCTTTTCTTTCCTGAAAATGAAATGGAATATTAGGCTAGGTAATACATGTATTTCATTTAGATGAAATCTATAACATTTTTAAAAACAAAATCTCGTACAATTTATTACACAGTCTGAAATAAAAAGAACTAAATATACAGCATCAGCTTGTTTAAGTAAAGCTGATCGATATGGTGAAAAATATGCGTATACAGGCTTTGTTCATTGCTGGTAAAGGTCGATTGTAGCTAACAATATTTATTCACTGCAAAGAATATCCGTGTAATGATGAAAGTGAAATGGATTAAATGACCGCAGAAAAACATAAGAAAAAAATGAATGTCCTGGCATTAGGAAGCATGGTGTTCAGAATAGGATTAGTTTAAAAAACACAATAAACAAAGTGTAAAAACTTCCATCTGTTAGAACTTTTGCTAGATTTCTGAGCACAATTATACTGTATATTTTCAGTTACATTCCAGTATCGATATGTTTGTTGTCTCCTGTTCAGCTTATACTGAATATACCACAGTCTTATCAAAGCAGTCATACCTGAGGTTAGAACATTGTGTTTTTGTCTATACACCTGTTATAGTTTCTTTATTCTTTTTTCAGCTGCTATTTTGGTAAGTAATAATATTAAGTGCTGGTTTATGGCATTTAGGAACAATTCTACCTTTTGCAGCCAGAGTAGGAGGTTATGTTGCACTGAAAAACCTGTAATTTTGAGTTCTAATAGTACGTATTTCAATGTCAAAGAAAATGGTTCGTAGGATGAGGTTCCTTGTCTATTTCTTTACAACCTTCATATGCTGGGTATATGCCTTTTGGGTATGTGCGACCACAGTATCACTATACATGAGTAAGTACTTGCATAAGCTTTTGTTCCCATTAAAGTGATTGTAAAGTCTCTTTTTTTTTTTTTTTATAACATGTTATACACATTGGTTTTGCACAGAGCAGCCTGGATCCTCCTCTTCTCGGGTCCCTCTTTGCTGCTCCTGGCCCCTTCCTCCTATTGAGTGCCCCCACAGTCAGCAGCTTCTTATGTGGGCACAGCAGCCAAGTCACAATGCATAGAATGCTTTCAGATAAAAAAAAACTTCTGCCTTTACAACTCCTTTAAGTGGTAACGGGAATACAGTACATGTATTTATTTGTTTTTATCAATGTATTTATCAATGTTTTTATTTGTTTTGTATTTTAGTTTTCTGGCCATATTACCTATACTTGGGGTTTATCCCCTTGTCCTCTCCCATTTTGCTTGATGACAAGTGCAATCAAGATCCTATGCACCTTTGAGGATTTTCTAAGCGCTGTGTCTAAAGCCTTGTATACACGATCAGATTATTGGACGGATTTTCGTGAGTTTTTTGGTTGATGGTAGTCTCGAATCGAAAGTGAAGAGGGTACTTACCATCAGAAAATTTTCGGACGACAGAATTCAACATCAGAAGTGACTAATGTGTTGAATTGTTTTTTATGTGTTCTTTCATTACTGAGCATGCCTAGTCTTGCTCTTCAGATTTTTTGGGGGGCAGAAAACCGTACTAATGAAAAGAAAATCGGATGTTCTGGTCACATCATACAAAAATTTTGGAGCCTGCACATCCAGTTTTTGTCTGATAATTGGCAAAATGTTTGTATGATGTGACACCAACGTCTAATTTTCTTTTCATTAGTACGGTTTTCATTCCAAAAAAAATCTGAACAGCAAGGCTAAGCATGTTCAGAAATTAAAGAACACATACAAAACAATTCAACACATTACGCCACTTCTGAAGTTGAATTCTGTCGTCTGAAAATTTTCTGATGGTGAGTACCCTCTTCACTTTCGATTTGAGACTAGCATTCAACAAAAAACTGACGAAAATTCTTCCAAAAATCTGATTGTGTGTACAAGGCTTTAGTCCGTAGGGTTTGATATTGAGTTGGCCCACCCTTTGCAGCTGTAACAGCTTCAAATCTTCTGGGAAGGCTGTCCACAAGGTTTAGAAGTGTGTCTATGAGAATATTTGACCATTCTTCCAGAAGCGCATTTGTGAGGTCAGGCACTGATGTTGAACGAGAAGGCCTGGATCGCAGTCTCCACTCTAATTCATTCCAAAGGTGTTCTATCGGGTTGAGGTCAGGACTCTGTGCAGGCCAGTCAAGTTCCTCCACCCCAAACTCGGTCATCCATGTCTTTATGGTCTGTGCTTTGTGCATTGGTGAGCAGTCATGTTGAAACAGGAAGGGGCCATCTCCAAACTGTTCCCACAATGTTGGGAGCATGAAATTGTCCAAAATGTCTTGGTATCCTGACACCTTAACAGTTCCCTTCACTGGAACTAAGGGGCCAAGCCAAACCCCTGAAAAACAACCCTACATCATAATCCCCTCTCTGCCAAATGATTGGGACCAGTGCACAAAGCAAGGTCCATAAAGACATGGAGGAGAGAGTTTGGGGTGGAGGAACTTGACTGGCCTGCACAGAGTCCTGACTTCAAACCGATAGAACACCTTTGGGATGAATTTGAGCGGAAAATGTTAGCCAGGCCTTCTCGTCTAACATCAGTGCCTCACCTCACAAATGCACTTCTGGAAGAATGGTCGCACATTCCCATAGACACACTCCTAAACCTTGTGGACAGCCTTCCCAGGAGAGTTGAAGCTGTTATAGCAGCAAAGGGTGGACCAACTCAAAATTGAACCCTACGGACTAAGACTGGGATGCAATTAAAGTTCATGTGCGTGTAAAGGCAGGCGCCCCAATACTTTTGACAATATAGTGCATGTTTATACACTATATCCTTACTTTTTTTTGTTGTTATTAAGAACTGTTACCCTATATTGCCCTTTGTGATTGGCCCACCTTGATGTCCCGGTGACCACCTGGAGAGTTTGCTGAGGCGTCGGCTGACCAAAGGCATAGAGGTGTGGTTCATACACATATATGACCTGAGCCACAACATGTTTACGCATTATATAATTATGTTTTATGCTTTGTTCGCTATATACAATGGGTATAGAATAGAATCACCCCCCTACGTCCGTCAGTGGCTAAACTGAAGGACGTAACTGGGGCAAATATACGGGTTGACCCGAGTATTCTGTTACTGAGCCATATGGAAGGTGTGAACGGAGACAGGTATAGTAAATTGTGCCTGACTTTCTCACTGTACTATGCCAGAAGGGAAATTCTCTTGAAGTGGAAATCAAAAGATCCCCCTACCTGCGCCTCTTGGCAGCACTCTGTGGACTCAGTACTGCCCCTAATCAGAATGACTGACGAGGGCAGACAGTGCCCGGGGAAGTTTGATAAAATCTGGCCATCCTGGTCGAATGGGTGCCCAGATTCTGACCCCCCCCAAGTTTGACTAATATAACACCCCCACCTGCTGGTTACTGCTCCCCCCCCCATCCCCCCCCCTCCCTTATTAGGATCCTGCACTATACCATGGTTAGGGGCTGAGGGAGAAACCTTGAGGATTGGCTAGTGACTGTTACTTGATATAGCTGTCTCTCCTTGATTTGCTCGGCACCGGCAAGCAGTTATTGGTTTACAATCCACGGATAAGATGCACACTATTGATGATTTGAACTATATACTTTAAGTAATTGTTGTAGATAATTGAACTGTAATGCTGATTTGTCTAATAAACGTTTCTGTTAAAAAAAAAAAAAAATAAATCTCATTGTCCTGAGATTTTTTAAAGTGTGAAAATAAAAAAAAAAAAAAAAGAAGAAAAAAAGCACTGGAATGTATTGAAAATGTATCAAAAACGCATGTATCCACTTATGCAAAAACGCATCTGGAATGCAGAAATTGTGGCGCAAACCAGGCCTATGAGCAGTGAGCCTGTTCCCCCCACCACCTCACTACTGGCCCAACACTAAACAATAATCAAGGTGAGGTGGGAACAGATCCAAAGTGTAGAGCACAATATCTGGTTAATGTTTGCATAAAAGAGCACTCTGAGGTTTGGGGCTCTAGAAAAAGCTGAACCTTCATGCAGGCAGCTGGAGGTTCCTGCTATAATATCTAAGTGTCAATTACAGTGACACTAAACTCTTGTTTAAAAAAAAAATCTATTTTGTATGCAAGTATGTATTCTTAACTCAGAAAAGTACTTTTTTCTCAGCCTCCCCCAAATCTCCAAATTCCTTTTTTTTTTGCTGCTGTGATCTGACTTTCAGTTATGCCCCGTAGACACAAGTGGAAATTCCGCCAGCAAAAGTCCGATGTGAGCTTTTGGTCGGAAAATCCGCCAGCAAAAGATTGAGAGCAGGTTCTCTATTTTTCCGTCGGAAAAAGTTCCTATCGGAAATTCCGTTTGTCTGTATGCAATTCCGACGCGCAAAAAACCACGCATGCTTGGAAACAATTCGACGCATGCTCGGAAGTATTGAACTTCATTTTCTTGGCTCGTCGTAGTGTTGTACGTCACCGCGTTCTTGACGGTCGAAAGTTCAGAGAACTTTTGTGCGACCGTGTGTATGCAAGCCAAGCTTGAGCGGAATTCCTTTGGAAAAAACCATCCAAGATTTTTCCAACGGAAATTCCGCTCGTGTGTACGGGGCATAAGAGGGGCGTTATGTTCATTCTCAATGGCCCCAATGTATGTAAGAACGAATGGACCATGGTACTGGATTGAGCATTGAGAGATTGCAACTAAACTGCACTGTTCATTCCAAACAAACAGTGAGAAAAGGAGAGGTTCAGGAACTCACAGAGAAAATTTTTTCATGAAAATCAATATCATGACAGGCTTTTTTTCAATTGATTGCCAATTGACTGCCCTGCTGTGTGTGTGCATCCATCTACAGGCACTCTATGTCCACTTTATTCTACCGTTTTTAAAGAACAAAGTGAGTTTATATCGCCTTAATGAGAATCTGATACACTATGTATACATAATTTAGTTTCACGCAATTGACATATAACTATCTACTGATCTTCATATGTAAAATCTAATAATTATTTACACAATGTCAATACATTCCATTGCCAGGTATATTGTATACCCTCTGCAGGCATATTTTACGGTGCGGCCTGCCCACTCCCTTGTAGTGACGCCTCCGCGCGGCCGCTCCCTTGGTGCCGACACTGCAGGTACGTTTGCAATATCGGAATTGGTGGGACCATTGGGGTGCATGATTGTCCAGCCACAATACTAACTCTGCCAAGTATATACCAAGTATTGTATTGATGAATATATCTGCTCACATGATGTTTTCTATATCTCCGTATACAGAACCCTTTCTCTATTTCCACTTCTTGAGCTCTTGTTCCCTGAAGAAGCCAATGTCTTGGCGAAACATGTAGGAAATCGAGCCCCCCCTCTTTTGACGGCCATCTCCATCAGGCCTACTTTACTATACTTTGGGTCATATACAATTTATGTACTTATTTTAAATGTCAATCGTCCTAAATGTAATTTCTCACCTATGTACAACTATTAATAAACTTTGTAATTTTTTATATACTTTTTTGTATAAATTTCTTGTTTTCGTACTTCTCCTCTCTATACCCCTGGACCCTAGCACCGCTATAATCCCCTGTCCACATACCCATTAACTATTTGATCAATTTTGGGGATGAGGTGCTGTATCTCACGGTACCACCTAGCCAACCATATATTATCATGACATATTGATTACAGGGCCATTAAGTAGTTGACATTATGACAGTGCAAGGCGCTGCCACTGTGAAAATGTAGGAGCAAATGACGGATTCGCATTACGCCTTGTTGCAAGGTTCCAGCCTATCGCTTCTGAGCGGAGAAAGCTGTGTTCCTGGCTTTCTCTGGATTTGGTAAACCAGGATTGGGGCCTGGTTCCAGAGTTTCTTGGGTGGGATGGAACCTTTAATCCTGTGTCTGGAGTTCACTGGATGTCTGCAGCCTGTAAGAGTACACAGCTGTGCAGGGTCTTTACCCACTTGTAGACCAAGCCTTTTCTGGCACTTTTTGTATACAAGTTTAAATCAGTGTTTTTCAAAAGCACAAGCTCTCCAGCTGAATGTATCAGTTTACAGGGATGAGACCAACCCTTTAACACTGGCAGGGGTGCATAAAATGACCAGTGCTTATTTATTCATGTAAAACTTTTATCCCAAAAGGAAAAAAAAAACTTTGCTGTAACTGATTATAAAGTGTGAGCTGTAGTTTATTAGTGTATTTAAATCTTTAACACAACCCACCCCCCCCCCAGACTGACAATGCTGCTGTCTGCTGTGCCTCCTGTACTCATTCATTCAGAGTGGATTCTCACTAATACCGGAGGTATGTTACTGACTGTAGGGAGTATAAAGCACCTAGTGTTAGGGCAGCCTAATGAATAACTGGGCTGCCTAATGTACCACAATAGACCAACAGAATGCACATTCGTGCCTTACCATGAGGTGTGGTTTGCTGCAAGGCAGGTGTGTTGGGGTGCCATTCAGAATGAATAGTACCACATCGTACCCAAGTGGGTTACCGTGGATTATGGTAACGCATGCTTTACCACAGCGCGCTAGTGGAAATGGAACTGAAATGATTTATGTATTCAATGTTAAGTATCATATTCCAAATAATTGAATGTGATACCCGAATGGAAACTCACATGATGTTTTATTACATTTCATATAACATTTAAAAAAATAGAATTCTTGGGCCTTGCTCATACTGGTGCATTTAAAGGGTTACTAAACCCACAACAGTAAAACCAGTCTGTATAAGCAGTAAAGCATACTTGTTATACTCACTGTGGAACATAAGGGTTTAATCCGGGGGGCGTGTCCTGACCATGGAGCTGTGAGGACGTGTCTGGTCCGCGCTCCGCTCCCGCCGCAGCTTATCCAGCAGCATACCCGCGATCCTGGGCCCTGACACGGCCCAGGACATGTCACAAAGGCGGCGGAACACAGCCCACCACTCCGGGACAGAAAACACCCAACAGGGACAGCTGGATTCCTATTTTTTCCGGGACCCGCGGCAAGGCCCCGGAGAAATCCAAGATGGCGCCGGTCAATAAGACAGGGAAACAGCATGCGCCGGCACAGAAGCTAACCACGCCAGCCGCGCTATCCCCACAGCTTTCACCCGGATCAGTGAGTGACTCTGTACCCCCGGCGTCCCCGGGATCCACTGTGTCCAGGACGGGGGGATCAGATATTGCCGACCTTATAGAAGAGGGGGACATTAAAAAACACATTTGGTCCCTCCCCACTAGAGAGGACTTGGAAAGATTCACAGCCAGGGTGGAAAAGGCGTTCACAGAAGATATAGCACAACTCAAAGAGGACACTACACACTTGGGCAACAGAGTAGAAACTATAGAACAGAGGCTGGATGAGGCTCTCCCCACTATGTCAGCATTGCAACTTAGATGTGCAGCTCAGGATCAAAAGCTGGACTTATTATTGTCACAACTTGACGATTTTGAAAATCGCAGCAGAAGGGCAAACATCCGTATTCGAGGTATGCCAGAAGCAACAGCCCCTAGGGACATTGTCCCCTCCCTGCAAGGCATATTCAGGGAGATCCTGGACTTACCGGACACTGAGCCCATTGAGATTGATCGTGCCCACCGAGCTCTGCGACCACCATCCCAAGACGCTGACAACCCACGAGATATAATCTGCAAGTTACATAAATACACTCTCAAAGAGCGAATAATGCAAAAAATGCGCAACAGGCCTTATTTTGATTTCGACGGCGCCCACCTCTGTTTCTTTCAGGACATCTCCAGACGCACGCTGATGCAACGTCGAGCCCTAAAACCTGTCTTGCTGGCCCTCCAAGAAGCAGGCCTCACATACCGCTGGGGCTTTCCCTTTCACTTACAAGCCTTTAAAGATGGCCGTTCAGCCACCCTGCGCACCAGAGACGATCTCCCTCACTTTCTCTCAGCCCTGGGACTTGGCAAAGTTGACTTTCCGGATTGGCGAGGAGACCATGCAATGACGAACCTTCCAAACATTGAACTCCCCCAGCCCTGGACGCAGATGCCCCAACGCCGGGGCCGAAGACGCAGTCGCCACCAGCAAGAGTCTGATGCCTCCCCCGGCCCCGTTGCACTGAGAGACTGAATCCTTGCTCCCCTGTTTCAGAGGCACCCCCTCTTATTAGATCACTTACAGATCTGGAACTTCCTTTACAGTCTAACTGTTGCTGAGACTGGTCTGACCTGGTCCCGACAATGATCTGCCTTCGTGGAGTTGGTCAAGGCTCTCACCCGCTTCATGAAAAGACACAGATGGAGGACTTTTCCAGACCCCTTTAGCTACTAGTACTACTCTCCCGGGGACTCCCCCAAGTACAACTCCCCCCCCCTAGCCCCCTACTGAGCCATTTCCAACAACCCCCCCAATCTAAGGGTCACAACTCAGCACTTAAGAGGTGGGGACGGGGTGGACCCCCTCTCCCTTCTCCCCTCCATGGCGGCCCACGCTCCCCCAGTAGGCTGCCCTTGCTTGGGCACTAATCCCATTTGGGATACCGGACCTGGACAAAATGTGTCCCCTGAAGAAGGGGGGCACGTTGGGCCCAGTCTGTGCCTATATAGAACCATTGTTAGGTTCTCTTTACATTTAAATGTTGCATATGGTTATGCTGACGTTATAGTTTATTTTAATTTTCATTGTATTTCTAATTTTGTTTTTTTACCGTCCTCCTCTATTCTCTTCTCCCTCCCTGGTCTCTCTCTTGCTCTCCTCCTCCCTAACAGGGTCTTTTCGATTGCCGTCGCCCGCTCCGGACTCCGCCTCCGAGACCGCAGCCGACCTACACCAACATTCTCCAATGACAACGGTTAAGGTAATCTCTTATAATGTCCGTGGTCTCTGCTCACCCTGTAAACGGAGTAAGCTATGGTGGGAACTAAAAAAGTCCAGGGCACAAATAGTTTTCCTACAGGAAACACACTTCACACACCATGCCATACCGAAATTACCGACACATATCTTTAATCAGTGGTACCATAGTACCTCCCCAGTCAACAAATCCAGAGGCACTTCCATAGCTATCCACAAAAACTGCCCCTTCCAATATTCAGACATCAAGATTGACCCCCTGGGACGATATGTCTTTCTGAAAGGGACCATAGCAGGCACTAAATTCACCCTCGCCAATATCTATTCCCCTAATTCGAATCAATTGACCTTCCTTGATTCAATCATAGAGAAATTAGAGGTGTTCAGAGAGGGATCCCTAGTTTTAGGAGGCGACTTTAACGTGAGCCCAGACCCATCCCTGGACACTTCACACAGCAAGCCCTCCCATTCGCACGCATTCCTTCGGCACTTTCGAGTATCCCTTCAGACGATGGGCCTAGTTGACTGCTGGAGGGCCCTTCACCCCACAGAGAGGGATTACAGTTATTATTCCGCGGTACATAACGTTTACACACGTATAGACCTGGTCTACTTCGACCGGCCGACCTTAGAGCTTCTTCAAAGCTCTTCCATAGGAAACATAACCATTTCAGACCATGCCCCGGTCCAGGCCTCTTTTATCATTCCATCAGGCTCCCGGAAAACCTGGAACTGGCGCCTTAATGAATACTTATTAGATGACCCCATAGTGGAAGCCCAGGTCTCAGACACGATAAAAAATTACTTCCGAGAAAATAATCAAGGAGATCTGAACGAAGGTACAAGATGGGAATGTCACAAGGCCGTAGTACGAGGCGAACTTATCGCACAGGGGTCAAGATTAAAGAAAGAAAGGCAAGCTGACTATAATAGAGTTCTGAATGCACTTCAGCAGGCGGAACTTAAACACAAGGCGGGAGGTTCCTCAGATGACCTACGAGAACTAACGGAACTCAGAGACATATTTTCACGGTTGTTAGAACGACAAGCACGTAAACAATTGCGACACTTATCCCACCGATACTACGAACACGGTAACAAGTGCGGACGCATGCTAGCAAGAGCGCTTCGAGCAAAACGGGCCCAAACGCAAGTACACAAACTTCGATCCCCCACGGGTGATATGACATTCCACTCCTCCAAGATAGCAGAAGGGTTCCGCGACTATTACGCCGAACTCTACAACCTAGATGCAAAAACTACCCTTGAAGCCAAAGAGAACAGACTGACCAAAATTCGAGACTATCTTTCCACCAACGGACTGCCCCCCCTGACTGAAGACCAACTAGCAGACCTAGAATCCCCCATCACCACCACGGAACTTGAGTCCACCATTAAATCTCTACCCAACGGGAAAAGCCCAGGTCCTGATGGATTCACTATAGCATATTATGCCAAATTCTCCCCGCTCCTGATGAACCACATGTGTAAATATTTCAACTCCCTAGTAAAGGGATGCAAAATCCCATCTGAAGCTCTCTTAGCACACATCTCGGTCATACCGAAGGAGGGTAAAGACCCAACTGTCCCACAGAGTTACCGCCCCATTTCCTTACTAAATACGGACGTCAAAATCCTAGCGAAAATCCTTGCAAACCGACTGAAACACCTTATCCCCCTTATAGTTCACTTAGACCAGACGGGTTTTATTGTAGGACGCGAAGCTCGAGACAACTCAATTCGTGCGATTCAACTTATACATTGGGCTAAAACTAAAGATGTACCCCCCCCTTACCTAATACTCTCCACCGACGCCGAAAAGGCGTTCGATCGCATAGATTGGTCTTATCTCAGAGAGGTCTTAACCTCAATGGGGTTGGGCCCAAATATGCTAGCTTGGATACTGGCCCTTTACTCGGAACCTTGTGCACAGGTTAAGGTTAATGGGATTCTCTCATCCAAGTTCCCGATCGGGAACGGCACGAGACAGGGGTGCCCGCTCTCCCCCCTCCTCTTCGCCCTGGCCTTAGAACCACTGCTTCGTAGAGTGAGAACAAATACAGATATCACAGGGCTGACGGTGGGTACTGTGGAACACAAACTCTCAGCCTATGCAGATGACGTACTGTTCCACCTAACCAATCCCCTGATCTCGTTGCCGGTCCTGATGCGGGAACTCAAAAACTTTGGTACACTTTCTAATTTTAAAATCAACTACAATAAATCGGAAATTCTACCTGTCAACCTATCTTCCTCCATGACAAACAGCCTAAAAGCAGCATTCCCTTTCACGTGGACTAAATCTTCTCTACGCTACCTAGGCATACAACTGACAGACAGCTTTGACACCCTATATCCCACAAACTTCCCCAGACTTTTGACAGAAATCAAACAAGACTTAACACACTGGACAAAAACAGCATTCACATGGGTAGGCAGGACAAATATAATAAAAATGAACGTACTCCCCAGAATCCTGTTTTACATGCAGATGCTTCCCATACGCCTCCCCAAAACCTTTTTTAAACAAGTATCCAACTTGATCACCACCTTCATTTGGAATTCAAAGAGGCCACGAATTGCTATGAAGGTGCTGAGACGTTCGAAAAGATACGGAGGGCTGGGGGTCCCGGACTTACAACGATACTGCCAGGCTATTGCCCTACAGAGGACTCTAAATTGGCACTTCCATGGACATTCCAAACTTTGGGTGACTATGGAAAAATATATGGCGGGCAGAAACTTGTCCTACGCCCTGTGGCTCTCACGGGAACACAGGGGACTATCAGATTCTACGTCCCCATTAACGATATCTACGCTTGACACATGGGACAGAGTAAACAGAAGGTTGAATTTAGCCCCCCCTGTGTCCCCGTTGGCCCCATTGGGTGGATTCCTCTGGTTTGCACCGGGGGAACGCGCAGGTTTCTTTGAGGCCTGGGTAGATGACAAGAATGCCAGCTGTGGCAAGCTACTGAGAGGTGGGAAGCTTCTGCCCTTTGAGTCTCTGGGAAATAGATCAGGTAGCCCACATCTAAATTTCTGGAAGTACAGACAACTGCACCACTTTTTTGCAGTACACGGCAACACTATTAGAGACATCACAACACTCTCGCCTTTTGAGGGACTGTTCATACTGGAAGAACCGGTCCCGCACATGATTTCTGAACTTTATCAATTACTGGGGTCCTCGGCCTCGGCCTCTAAACCTACCTATATAAGAGCATGGGAGACAGACCTTGGGAAGGGGTTCTCCGAGTCTCAACTAACATGTATGTACCAATTCACACACTCCAGCTCGCTGGACTCTAAAATGCAAGAGACAAATTACAAATTACTAACACGTTGGTACAGAGTCCCATCTGACCTGGCGCGGATTTATCCTGCTAGCTCGGATCGGTGTTGGCGGGGATGCGGAGGCCGAGGTACCCTCCTGCATTTGTGGTGGGAGTGCCCACGAATAACAACTTATTGGCTGATGATTAAGGACCAGATCAAAGATATCCTCGGGATAGAGATCCCCTTTTACCCGGAACATTTCCTCCTGCATGTCCCCCCTGTATCAGTTAGTCGCTACAAAAAAAGCGCACTACCCCATTTGCTCAACGCAGCTAAGCGCCTACTGCCTATCTTCTGGAAGAAAGAGCAGATTCCGAGCAAAGAGGAATGGATATGCAGGGTAAATGCAATAAGGGAAGCAGAGGAATGGGTAGCAGTGGGCAAAAACACTACAGTTAAGCACACAGCCATATGGTCATTATGGCAAGAACACTTCCATGATACTTCCTATGTACCCTCTAGCCTGGACATTTCCCTACTAAAATTGGCGGATCCCACATTGGGCCACTGAGCCCACCCTGAACAGCTCCCACCACGGTTTCTCCTTAGGACTGAAAGGTAGACCGCACATGGACTCAGATGCCTTTGCCCGAACCAAGGGGCTGCCTGGGGGCGGATGGTCCGGAGTTGGCGATCGGAGAAGCACGAGGGAATAAGGTCTGACCCTATTTACCCCTCCTTACCCCACCCACCTTCCCTAATACTCCTCCCCCCCCACTTTCTATTCTTTCCTCTTCTTACCCCTACCTCTCTTACCCTATCAAGTGATATTATATACGGTACTGCTTGTTGTTTGTATAAGAGTATAGTCTCCCAACATAACCTACCGGTTAAAATTGAGGAAAGGCTGCTCTCCTGGCCGGGGGGACCGAGTGGGCGGGGACGGGCCCGCGGTCCCGAGGGCGCGCCGGGGGAGGACAGGTGGAGGCCCCGTGCCCCCCTCCTCCGGAAGACGAGCCCAGTGGTGGGACCCGGGCGGTCCGCGGCTTACCTCTCCCTGGTCCGGAGGATCATTTTTGCTCAGGTCGGAGGGTCTTCGGCGGGCGGGGGCTACTGCTGGTCGCCGCCCCCGGGGACCTGTAAACCTCAATGTAGCATATACTGGTACCAACCACGAGATCAGTCCTCACGGTCTCAACAGGAAATTTTAACACAGCACTAGACTATCCTCCCCCTCCTCCTTATACTTTATTTTATTTTATTCTTGTTAAATATAAACTTGCTGACTACGGCTAATGTTGATATAAGAAAGTCTGTCACTAACGAATTTGTACTGAACTGTATTTGTTGAGATGTGATGGATAACAATAAAGAGAGTTTAAACAGAAAAAAAAAAAAAAAAAAAAAAAAATAAGGGTTTAATCCTCTGTATTGTTTAAAAAGTCTGTTTGATCCTGTCTTATCTGATCCCTACCATCTTCCACAGTCCCCAAACCATCTGCTGATAGTACAGAGCCTTGGGGGCAACCTGCACATGCTCACTTTGGTGTGTATTGCTGTGAGTTTTTTCTTTTTTCTTGGGAGAGTGTGATCAGCACAGGGCCAATCAGCCCTGTCCAGACAGAGGGTCAGGGGTCCTGCAGCCTCATAGAACAATCCGGGGAAAATTGAAACTCCTCCTACAAGCTTTAACCAAACACTGATAAAAGTCACAAGACTGCTATATACTGCTGATTAGAAAAGGCATTTAGTAGTTTATGTTTACTAAAATAATAGAATTTCCCTGTTCTGTGTACAGTACTGTGGGAGACCAACTATAGTGAATGCAGGGTCCTGGGTTTCGTAACACTTTAAGTATACATCCATGCAAGGGCCGTGCTTGCCCAAATGGAATACAAAGTTGTTTCGTGCATCAGAAGGCAGGTAGTTCCATTCATGTCTACTATGGTGTAGCGGCTGCATGGACACACCTGTTGCTCCCAATTTGACATCCAAGTGGGTGTGTGTCCCTGAACGCACACTGTCTGAACACCTGTGCATCCCATGTGGACAAACATGGCCCTCGCATTGGTGTATGCTTAAGTATGCCCGTGAACTGTTCTACAGACTGAAGTCCTGGTCCGATAAAAACATCACAGTGAGGGATTGTTCACGTGTGTGGATTATGAAGAACGAAGCAATAGTCACAAAATGCTCCTATAGCATTTAATGTGTTTATGTCATGGTTTTTGTTGCATTTATGAAGAGTTCAGTTATGAAGAGAATGCTTGATAAATACCCACGGAAGCGTTGCTTTTCTAGGGATTTGAGGAAATTATCTAATTTGAGGCGTGGTTAGGTTGTGATGTGATAGCAAACATTTTGTGAAATCTCTGCAAGATGGATTCCTATACCTTTGCTGAAACAAAAAGCTTTGCCACTGACAGTTATGCCCTGAACACACGGTCCAATTTTCCAACGGAAAATGTGTGATAGGACCTTGTTGTCGGAAATTCTGACCGTGTGTGGGCTCCATCACACATTTTCCATCGGAATTTCCGACACACAAAGTTTGAGAGCTTGCTATAAAATTTTTCGAAGAAATTCCGATCGTGTGTATACAAATCCGACACACAAAGTGCCACGCATGCTCAGAATAAATTAAGAGACGAAAGCTATTGACTACTGCCCCGTTTATAGTCCCGTATTACGTCACTGCGTTCAGAATGATCAGATTTTCCGACAACTTTGTGTAACCGTGTGTATGCAAGACAAGTTTGAGCCAACATCCATCGGAAAAAATCCATGGATTTTGTTGTCGGAATATCCGATCAATGTCCGACCGTGTGTACGGGGCATAATGCTCAATGCTTCTGCTCCTGCCTGGCTTGATGCTTTTGCCTGAACACAGATGGAAATGGAGTTACCACACAGCTGTTCTGTATAGACAGAAAGTGACTGGAACTGCTCTGTCCTAGTACTCTATCATTTCCTAGTGCATTCTGGGATACAGGAACCTCCACAGCCTCTCCCCCTATGCCCAGCTAGCACTTTATAAATGCTTTACTAATATGCCATAAATGCCTTGGTTTGACCATACCTATGTTATCATTGTGAAACACAGAAGTACACAATCTTTTGAGCAGCTAATGTTATCCCTGTTTTCTCTCATTTATAGTCCACGAAGGTACATTTCAACACTAATGCAATTCTTACAGTTTTTTTCAGTACATTATCAAGTATATCATAAAGTACTTTTTTTTTTTTTTACCGTTTACTATTTTCGACAAAGGTATCATTTGCAATCCTAATATACAGTGTGTGTGTGTGTGTGTGTGTGTGTGTGTGTGTGTGTGTGTGTGTGTCTTACAATGTCACATGTCATGAATAAATAAAAAAGCATGCAGAGTGGACCATAACAAGCCAAGGCTTATTTAAATGATCCAAAATCTACTTTTTTATTCTTTTAGTTCATTTAATCTGTCTGCTTTGTAATATACACAAACATATACGTATGTGTCAATTCCATTTAAGGCAGGCATGTCCAAAGTCCGGCCCGTGGACCAATCTCAGCCCGCGTTCCGGTTTCGAACGGCCCGCCTGGCGATTTGGACATGTATATCTTTTGTGGCCCCCAATGAATCCCCGAGCGCTGGGGGCCACAAAAAATATACATGCTGGCTGTCTTGGAGGGGACAGGGAGGGGGGCGGGACGAGTGCTGTACATACAGGAGAATTTCCTGTTTGCACAATGGCCTCTGTAATAGGAAGTCCCGTCTCCTGTGCTGCCATTGGATGACTGTTCTGTCCATCATAGGAGGCGGGACTTTGTACTAAAGAGGCTGCCGAGAAAACAGATTCTCCTGTATGTAATCTGTTGGTGCTCGTCCCGCCCCCCTCCCTGTCCCCTCCGAGGTTGCAGATGGGCATCAGGCTGCACTGATGGCAATGGTGAGTCTGCATGCCTGGCAATGGGGTTGCTGCATTCCTGGCAATGGGGATGCTGCATTCCTGGCAATAGTAAGGCATGGCAATGGTGAGGCTGCATCCATGGCATTGGTGGGGCTGCATTCATGGCAACGGTGGGTCTGCATTCATGGCAATGGTGGGTCTGCATTCATGGCAACGGTGGGTCTGCATTCATGGCAACGGTGGGTCTGCATTCATTGCAGTGGGGGGGCTGCAGATGGGCACTAATTAAGCTGTATTCATGGGCACTGGCCCTTATTTTGCTTCACATATCTTTATTTAAAATTTAAGTTTTTTTCTGAAACTTCCCTTTTAAAGTGAAGGTGCGTGTTATATGCCGATAAATACGGTATATCCAAATAACAAGCCCAAGCTCATCTCTTCACCACACACAGCCACAAAGGCAAGAAAATTCTTGTTGGGCAGTGTATTAGTGATCGGACTAATGCACTTAGACCGAATTGTTCAAAGAATGTCAGGCAAAATGGTCGTCCCTCACGCACGTTCACTTCATCAAATCTGGCCCTCTTTCAAACAAGTTTGGACACCCCTGGTTTAAGTGATCAGACTTCCAAAATCTATTCTGTAAGGACACAAGCAGTCCAGTTCAACACATTACAAGAATCGATCATTATGACAAGCAACAATTTTTTTTGTGCAAAGATAAGCAAGGTGCTATAAATGGTAAACGACTATGAAGCATGGCATGAGTGAACCTTCTCAACTCCACAGAGACATTATTAAACACAACTGAGGTAACAGTGTAAATTAATCCAATACACCATGCAGCAACAGACATTGCTCAGTTCATGTCAAGGACAATAAAACAGAGTTCTGGGTAAAGTGAAAGAGTAATGCCAGACTAATCAGCAAACTGCTAATTCTATCCAGCAAAACCGCTGCTATGAGAAAATAAGATAACTTAATTTATCTTCACCTGCGTTCTACAAAATGCACAGAAGCCAGATTTGATAGATTGATGTGGGGGGTAGTGTTAATTTAAGCCTTGCTGTATAACATCTTCCCCCAGCCAATCAAATTTTAAGTCTCCAAGGTAACATTGTTCAATGTCTTTTGGCATACATGTGGATACATTTTATCTACAATATACGGTATAATTGTGGCATTATAGTGGATGAGTAGGACAGTTACACAATATTGTCAAAAGTATTGGGATACATGCACATGAACTTTAATGGCATCCCAGTCTTAAGCCTCGTACACACGGTACACCGAAAATTTACTAGCCTGTCATCCAACATTTGTTGGCCAAAAATTGGACAACAGTTGTCAAAAGGAGCATACTAACGGTAAGATTTTAGGACAACAGTCTGTCAACAGACAATCCCCTGCCAACAATCGAACCATGTGTACAAGGCTTTAGTCTGTAGGCTTCAATATTGAGTTGGCCCACCCTTTGCAGCTATAACAGCTTTAACTCTTCTGGGAAGGCTGTCCACAAGGTTTAGGAGTGTGTCTATGGGAATGTTTGGCCATTCTTCCAGAAGCGCATTTGTGAGGTCAGGTACTGATGTTAAAGCGAAGGCCTGGCTCGCAGTCTTCGCTCTAATTCATCCTAAAGATGTTCTATCGGGTTGAGGTCAGGACTCTGTGCAGGGCAGTCAAGTTCCACCACCCCAAACTCGCTCATGTCTTTATGGACCTTGCTTTGTGCACTGGTGCACAGTCATGTTGGAACAGACAGGACGCGGCCATCCCCAAACTATTCCACAAAGTTGGGAGCATGAAATTGTCTAAAATGTCTTGGTATGCTGAAGCCTTAAGAGTTCCCTTCACTGGGACGAAGGAGACAAGCCCAATACCTGAAAAACAACTCCACGCCATAATCCCCCCTCCACCAAATGATTTGGACTAGTGCACAAAGCAAGGTCCATAAAGACATGGATGAGCTGGTTTGGGGTGGAGGAACTTGACTGGCCTGCACAGAGTCCCAAGTGATCGCGGGGTTCTCAGGTGCCGGGGAACAGATGCAGAATCGGACCAATGCTGTATCCACCTAATTAAGTATGATTCTTTAAAAAAAAAAAAAAAACATATACCTCTTTTAAAAATGACTTCCTTTCCTCTGCCTACTTCCCCTTTCCTCGAACACTAAAACTACCTAAAACTGTCACACATGATGGTACAAACCTCGCAAGGCTTTTATGACTTTGGTACTGAACTGTTTATAGGGGCCATGCTGCTAGAAACATGT
The DNA here is from genome assembly GCF_042186555.1 of Aquarana catesbeiana. Taxonomy (NCBI): domain Eukaryota; kingdom Metazoa; phylum Chordata; class Amphibia; order Anura; family Ranidae; genus Aquarana; species Aquarana catesbeiana. Next base: position 603,546,404 of record NC_133327.1, on the reverse strand, counting down.
TGTAAATGCTTTACTGAATTCCTCCCATAATGTTTTGGGCCTGAGACACTAATGCCGCGTACACACAAGCGTATTTTCTGTCGGAAAAAACTTGGATGGTTTTTCCGACAGAATTCCGTTCAAGCTTGCCTTACATACGCACAGTCACACACGTCACAAAACTACGACGAGCCAAGAAAATGAACTTCAGTGCTTCCGAGCATGCGTCGAATTGTTTCCGAGCATGTGTAGGAATTTTGCGTGTCGGCATTTGTACAGACGAACGCATTTTCGGATCGGAACTTTTTCCGACCGAAAAATTGAGAACCTGCTCTCAGTCTTTTGCTGGTGGGAATTCCATCAGCAAAAGTCCAATGGATCATACACACGGTCGCATTTTCCGACCAAAAGCTCTCATCGGTCTCTTGCTGGCCGAATTTCCGATCGTGTGTATGGGGCATTACACTGCTTACCAGCATATCTGTGCTTTTGGAAAATTGCTTTTATAGGAGTCAGACAGGCTGTATGCAATTATGCTACTTGGCAGCAAAGCTGAAAACTTTTCAGTTTTTTTTTAATATAATATAACTTCAGTCAAAACTTTTTTTTATGTTTTGGACAAACTAGGGAAGGGTTAGACTTAGGGCTGGGCGATTTTCTCAAAAAAAAAAAAAAAAAAATGTGATTTTTTAAAAAAAAACTTGATTCACGATTCAAATCGTGTTTTTTTTTGGACAGTGCCGGTCCTGAGGAGTTGCGGGCAGGAGTTTTTAGGGGAGGCCGCGGCTTCGGCCTAGTCCGCGGCGTCCGGCCCCGCCTAAAAACTCCTGCCCGCAGCTCCTCAGGACTGGCGCGGTGAAAAAAAAAAAATCTAAAAAAATCAATTTGCTTAAATTTTGAATCGATTTAACCTCGATTCAAGATTTAAATTGTTTTTTCCCCAGCCCTAGTTAGACTCTCTACCAGTTTTTTTTTTTTTTTTTTAATTTTTGCTGTCTTGAGGTTTTGGATGCCCCCTTTCACACGGCCGTTCTGATCAGGTCCACCTATCAATTTTTCAAGTGGACCCGATTAGATGGTTCATTCACTCCTATGGACTGGCAAGTGTAAACAGACACAAGTTTGTTTACACCCACCGGTCCATACGAGTGAATGGACCGTCCAATCAGTTCTGCCTAAAAAACTGACAGGAGGACCTGATCGGATCGGTTATTGCTGTTTTGAGGTTTTGTAAACCCCCTTTCATACGATTGTTCCGATCAGGTCCATCTGTCAGTTTTTCAGGTGGACCTGATCAGGTGGTCCATTCACTCCTATGGACTGGCGGGTGTAAACGGCCTTGTGTCTGTTTTCAACGGCCTACCTCTGATCCCATCTGGTCTGCTAAGAACAAATGGAAGGGAACGGAGATCTGTTCTCTGTCTAGGCAGATCGGATTGGAGGGCAGTCAGGTGTACACAGACAGCAGAGTCCATTTACACTCAGCCGCCCATAGAGGAGTGCGGGCTCTATCCATGTCCGCTCTGCAGACACAGTCCTGTCATCCATCCACTCTGCTCAGATCAGCGGACATATCCATTGCTGATCAAAATAGAGGGCACCCATGTGAAATGTTATTTCACACAACTTCCTGTCCTGGTGACAACAATGTAACCAAGATAGGAAGTGAAAGAAAATCTCCAACGCAGACGCACATAGGAATGGAAATCTGACATGGGCTCTAGCCTTTCCTTAAAGTGGAACTTTATTTACATATCTCCCCCCCAACTCAGAATATACACCATCATTTAAATTTGTAACAAATCTATTCAAATGGCTCAAAAGAGTAGAATTCACAATAAAGTCACAGTCACATTACTGCTGCTTTCTTCTTATTTCTGGTTTCTCTGCTTATGAGTGGGTAGTCCCATTTCCTAATGCCCACGTGATCACTGCACGCACCTGCCCAGGACTACATTTCCTAGAATTAATTTGGTATTTCACAACTCAGTGGGCTAAACAATAAACATCAGAGAGCATAACGTCAGTGATTACATCCACCCTGCAGTTTCTGGAAGAGAGTAGTGAAAATTGACAGGGGTTTTACCCTTCCCCACTCTATCCAATATAATTAATTAAATTAATTACATTTGGTTGGAGTTACAATTTAAAGGCTTACCTTACTGCAAGAACCACATACGTGTACTGTAACAGTCGTACGCTATGCATATGTAAGCAGAACTTTGCACACACATGTCCTGCTCTCAGGTCCCTTAATGTTTTGCCAACACCTTCTCCAATTTATGTACATATTCTACCTACTGTAGGTTCTTTTATCTCTCGGAGCCCCTTCATACACATCTAATCAATGTGTTTCTCAGGCCAATTCGAACGCATGTTAAAAAAAACACATGTTAAAAAAAAAAAAAATTACACAATTTTCAGATATCTGTACAGACATAAAAAAGTGAAAAAGGGAATTTTTTTTAATGCGTTGCTGTATTTGTTAGTGTGTTTTGAAGTCCCTATTTCTTTGAATTCTTGAATGTAATTGCCGTGTGAATTGTTGGCCAACTGGAGTTCGGCATTCTTTGTCAAAAAAGACATCAAGATAAATCTATTATTTGAAGACTGAAGAGAAACATAGGGTGTAAAAAGGAATTTGTTTTCTTTTTTAATAGGCAATGATCACCTGGTTGCATTCTGTTTTGATTTTAGACAGTGTGTTTTAAGTAACTATTTCTGTAGTTTGATGGTGCGATTGGTTTGTTTTTGAAGTCTAGTAAATAATAATTCCATTCAGGTAGCCATCCGCTGCTTTTCCTTTTTCATTTTGATCAAGGCCAGTTATATATGCCCAGTACTTTCACATGGTGTGCTGTTGCCAACTAGCCATGAAGCTTTCTTATATAAAAAAAATAATTAAATCTCTTTGTGACCTCAAATTTTATTATACAGTTGTGCTCATAAGTTTAAATACCCTGGCAGAATTTATGATTTCTTGGCCATTTTTCAGGGAATATGAATGATAACACAAAAACATTTATTTCACTCATGGTTAGTATTTGGCTGAAGCCATTTATTATCAATCAACTGTGTTTACTCCTTTTAAATCATAATCACAACAAAAACTACCCAAATGACCCTGATCAAAAGTTTACATACCCTGGCGATTTTGGCCTGATAACATGCACACAAGCTGACACAAAGGGGTTTGAATGGCTATTAAAGGTAACAATCCTCGCCTGTGATATGTTTTCCTATAATTAGTGTATGTGTGTGTATAAAAGGTCAAGGAGCTTTTGGAGTCATGACAGTCCCTTGCATCTTTCATCCAGTGCTGCATTGACGTTTCTGGCTTCTGAGTCATGGGGAAAGCAAAAGAATTGTGAAAGGATCTGCGAGGAAAGGTAGTTGAACGGTATAAAACAGCAAAGGGATATATAAAGATATCCAAGGAACTGAGAATGCCAATCAGCAGTGTTCAAACTCTAATCAAGAAGTGGAAAATGAGGGGTTCTGTTGAAACCAAACCACGGTCAGGTAGACCAACTAGAATTTCAGCTACAACTGCCAAGAAAATTGTTCGGGACACAAAGAAAAACCCACAAATAACTTCAGGTGAAATACAGGACTCTCTGAAAACATGTGGTGTGGCTGTTTCAAGATGCACAATAAGAAGGCACTTGAAGAAAGATGGGCTGCGTGATCGAGTCGCGAGAAGAAAGTCATTACTACACAAATGCCACAAAGTATCAAGCTTACAATACGCCAAACAGTACAGAGACAAGCCTCAAACCTTCTGGGGCAAAGTCATTTAGAGTGATGAGGCCAAAATTTAGCTTTTTGGCCACAACCATAAACACTACATTTGAAGAGGAGTCATCAAAGCCTATGATGAAAGGTACACCATTACTACTGTGAAACAAAGGAGGTGGATCGCTGATGTTTTGCCAACACCTTCTCCAATTTATGTACATATTCTACCTAGGTTCTTTTATCTCCCGGAGCCCCTTCACACACATCTAATTAATGTGTTTCTAAGGCCAATTCCAACACTGCAAATGTTAAAAAAAACAAAAACAAAAAAAAAAACCCCATAATTTTCAGATATCTGTACAGACATACAAAAGTGAAAAAGCGAATTTATTTTTTAATGTGTTGCTGTATTTGTTAGTGTGTTTTGAAGTCCCTATTTCTTTGAATTCTTGAATGTAATTGCCGTGTGAATTGTTGGCCAACTGGAGTTCGGCATTCTTTGTCAAAAAAGACATCAAAATAAATCTATTATTTGAAGATTGAAGAGAAATACAGGGTGTAAAAAGGAATTTGTTTTCTTTTTTAATAGGCACTGGTCGCCTGGTTGCATTCTGCTGTGATTTTAGACAGTGTGTTTTAAGTAACTATTTCTGTAGTTTGATGGTGCGATTGCTTTAATTCTGAAGTCTAGTAAATAATAATTCTATTCAGGTAGCCATCTACTGCTTTTCCTTTTTTATTTTGATCAAGGCCAGTTATATATGCCCAGTACTTTCACGTGGTGTGCTTTTGCCAACTAGCCATGAAGCTTTCTTATATAAAAAATAATTAAATCTCTTTGTGACCTCAAATTTTATTATACAGTTGTGCTCATAAGTTTAAATACCCTGGCAGAATTTATGATTTCTTGGCCATTTTTCAGGGAATATGAATGATAACACAAAAACATTTATTTCACTCATGGTTAGTATTTGGCTGAAGCCATTTATTATCAATCAACTGTGTATACTCCTTTTAAATCATAATCACAACAAAAACTACCCAAATGACCCTGATCAAAAGTTTACATACCCTGGCGATTTTGGCCTGATAACATGCACACAAGCTGACACAAAGGGGTTTGAATGGCTATTAAAGGTAACAATCCTCGCCTGTGATATGTTTTCCTATAATTAGTGTATGTGTGTGTATAAAAGGTCAAGGAGCTTTTGGAGTCATGACAGTCCCTTGCATCTTTCATCCAGTGCTGCATTGACGTTTCTGGCTTCTGAGTCATGGGGAAAGCAAAAGAATTGTGAAAGGATCTGCGAGGAAAGGTAGTTGAACGGTATAAAACAGCAAAGGGATATATAAAGATATCCAAGGAACTGAGAATGCCAATCAGCAGTGTTCAAACTCTAATCAAGAAGTGGAAAATGAGAGGTTCTGTTGAAACCAAACCACGGTCAGGTAGACCAACTAACATTTCAGCCACAACTGCCAGGAAAATTGTTCGGGATGCAAAGAAAAACCCACAAATAACTTCAGGTGAAATACAGGACTCTCTGAAAACATGTGGTGTGGCTGTTTCAAGATGCACAATAAGGAGGCACTTGAAAAAGATAGGCTGCATGATTGAGTCGTCAGAAGAAAGCCATTACTACGCAAATGCCACAAAGTATCCTGCTTACAATACGCCAAACAGCACAGAGACAAGCTTCAAACCTTCTGGCACAAAGTCATTTAGGGTGATGAGACCAAAATTGAGCTTTTTGGCCACAACCATAAACACTACATTTGGCGAGGAGTCAACAAAGCCTATGATGAAAGGTACAGCATTCCTACGGTGAAATTCAGGAAATTTGGTCAAAATTTATGGCAAGATGAATGCAGTATGTTATCAAAAAATACTGGAGGAACATTTGCATTCATCAGCCAGGAAGCTGCGCATAGGACGTACTTTGACATTCCAATATGAAAATGATCCGAAACACAAGTCGACCTGTCATTGGCTACAGCAGAATATAGTGAAGGTTCTGGAGTGGCATCTCAGTCTCCTGAACTCAATATCATTGAGCCACTCTGGGGAGATCGCAAATGTGCAGTTCATGAAAGACAGCCCAAAAATTTACAGGAACTGGAGGCTTTTTGCCAAGCGGAATGGGCAGCTTTACCATCTGAGAAGATAAAGAGCCTCATCGACAAATACCACAAAAGACTTCAAGCTGACATTGATGTTAAAGGGGGCAATACACAGTATTAAGATCGACTTTAAGCTGACATTGATGTTAAAGGGGGCAATACACAGTATTAAGATCTCGGGTATGTAAACTTTTGATCAGGATCATTTGGGTAGTTTCTGTAGCGATTATGATTTAAAAAGTGTAAACACAGTTTATTGATAATAAATGGCTTCAGACAAACACTAACCATGAGTGAAAGAAAAGTTTTTGTGTTATCATTCATATTCTCTGAAAAATAGCCAAGAAAACCATAAATTCTGCCAGGGTGTGTAAACTTATGAGCACAACGGTATATAATGAGGTAAATCAAAGGGTGTGTTTCAAATACTGGTCTTTGCTGCAAGAACTGGAAAAAAAGTCTGGCAGCCATGAACACCGCAAACATAATTTGTCAGCTCCCCACCTCCATGCATACAATATCTAAACTTTCAGAGTGAAGAAACAGAAAAGTGATGGTAGAAAAAGTCTGAGTAGTCCCTCGAACTTGCCTAATTTTTTCATCGTGTTTTATTATATTTATTTATTTTCTTCGTTAACTTTTTTGTCAGAGTATAGTAACTGTTGACTGTCTCACTACCTCTGCTGGAAGCTTATTCTTTCTAAAAATTTGTTTTGAACTTTCGCCCAGTTAGTTTGAGGCCATGTCCTCGTAGTCTTGATTTTGGTTTCATATTGAAAAAACTGTCCTCCTGAACCTTATTCACCTCCCTGATGTATTTAATGATTTCAATCATGTCTCCTCTTTTCCTTCTTTCCTCCAGACTGTACATATTAGGTTCCTGAAGTTGCTCTCGATATGTTTTATTCCCCAGACCTTCCATCATTTTTGTTACCCGTCTCTGGACTTGTTCTGTCTTATATCTTTGGTCTTATATCTTTGTGTAAATGAGGTCTCCAGAATAGGACACAGTATTAATGGTGTCTAACTAAAGATCTATTTAGAGGAAGCAGAACCTCCTTCCTCCTGCTGGTGATTCCTCTAGTGATGCATCCTGAGAGAGTCTATTCACTTTCCCCATTGCCTGGTCACACAGTTTGCTCATTTTGCAATCGTCTGAAAAAAGTACCCCCAAATTTTTTTCCTCTGTAATGCTGGTCAACACTGTACCCCCAAAGTTGTACTCTTTCAAGGGATTCTTTTTCCCCTAGGTGCATTATTTTACATTTAGAAACACTGAAAAAGTAGAAGGTAGTAGAGCTGCACGATTCTGGCTAAAATGAGAATCACAATTTTTTTTGCTTAGAAGATAGATCACGATTCTCTCACGATTCTCGCGGTGTAACATTATCTTTCACATTAAAACAAAAAAAATTGGGCTAACTTTACTGTTTCATTTATTTTTTTATTCATTGAAGTGTATTTTTTCCCAAAAAATTGCATTTGAAAGACCGCTGGGCAAATACAGTGTGACATAAAATATTGCAGCAATTGCCATTTTATTCCCTAGGGTCTCTGCTAAAATATATATAATGTTTGGGGGTTCCAAGTAATTTTCTAGCAAAAAATATTGATTTTAACCTAAGAAAGAAGTGTCAGAAAAAGATTTAGACTTTAAGTGGTTAAACTTCCTGCATTTATTTACACAGACGGTCTATCCCTTTGATCTAAGAAGGAAGCTTAGTTACAATGAATCAAGTTAACCCCTTCCCGCCGACCGTACGCACATATGCGTACTCGGCTTTCCGGGGTTATACCGGGATGATGCCCGCAGCTGCAGGCATCATCCCGGTACCGTTGTTTTCAGCGGGCGATCGGCTACCCGAGTATAACAACCGATGCGGCTAAAAGTCGCTCGGTTGTTATACCGGAGGAGCGGGAGGGGACATCCCCCCCCTCCCGCCGCCTCCCGCCGCTGTTACCGGGCCTCCCGTGCGATCGGGAGGCCCGGTGTCCAATCGGGAATCTTCGGCGGCTGGGGGCGGGCTGGAACGAAGCTGTGAGCGGCTTCGTTCCAGCCTTCTTGTTGTAAACGCGGAAGCGACGTCATGACGTCACTTCCCGTTTACTCGGCTGCCAATGGCGCCGAATTTAAAAAAGTACACAGTATTCAGAATCGCCGTTTTCGGCGATCTGAATACTTTGAAGTGTAAAGGAGGGATGGGGGGTCTTTTAGACCCCCCATCCCTCCATAAAGAGTACCTGTCACCACCTATTACTGTCACAAGGGATGTTTACATTGCTTGTGACAGCAATAAAAGTAAAAAAAAAAAAAAAAATTTTTAAACACAATTTATAAAAGTACAAAAATAAATAAAATAAATTAAAAAAAAAAAAAAATTTTTAAAGTGCCCCTGACCCCGCGAGCTCGCGCAGCGAAGAAAACGCATATGGAAGTCGCGCCCGCATATGTAAACGGTGTTCAAACCACACATGTGAGGTATCGCCGCGATCGTCAGAGCGAGAGCAATAATTCTAGCCCTAGACCTCCTCTGTAGCTCAAACCTGGTAACCGTAAAAAAATTTTAAAGCGTCGCCTATGGAAATTCATAGGTACCGTAGTTCGTCGCCATTCCACGAGTGTATCTATTTACTCGGCGTAACATCATCTTTCACATTATACAAAAAAATTGGGGTAACTTTACTGTTTGGATTTTTTAAAATTCATGAAAGTGTCACTTTTCCAAAAATTTGCGTTTAAAACACCGCTGCACAAATACCGTGTGATAAAAAATATTGCAACAATCTCCATTTTATTCTCTAGATTCTCTTCTAAAAAATATATATATAATGTTTGGGGGTTCTAAGTAATTTTCTAGCAAAAAATACGGATTTTAACTTGTAAACACCAAATTTCAAAAATAGGCTTAGTCATGAAAGGGTTAAAGGCTTGGCAGACTGCCCGGATGCTTTCTTTTGACAGCTGAGTGAGCAGATAGTAGTCTCTCCACTTGTTTATATGAAAAAATCAGCAAAATCTGCAGAAGAGATCGTAGGGGGGGATTGAGATCACGATTTTTTAACGATTAATTGTGCAGCTCTAGAAGGTAGTGCTAGCAGAGACAAGCAATCTTGCATCAGAAATACACAGCAGATGTCCTACTTTATATAAACGTCCAAGAGGCCAAATAACCTGAATCAATCAGAATGCATCCTAGAGGTGGCTAAAAACTATCAGCATATCCATTAGCTCCAAGATGCCAATGGACTTTTTAACTGTTCCCATGGCTTTCCTTTGCAGTCCCAACAGGGGAATGATATTACTAATCTATTACCAAGGGAGATGAGGAGGAGGGTAATAGGTGGTTCTTCGGTTCCAAACCACAACATCCCCATGACTAAGCTCCGGGGCATGGAGTGAAATGCGTTGTGGGTGTGGCCTGGTCTGAGTCCAGGCTGAGGTTGCCACTCCAGTCACCTCTTTAAGACACCTTAGATGTGCGACTTCTAGGGGCTACCCCTTTTTGCTTTGAACCATATCTAGTCTCAGCTGCCCACAAGTCTTTTTATATGTGAGCTGAATGATGTTCAAGGCTTACTTTCTCACGTTTTCTATGGTGGAAGCCTGTTGATGGGTGTAATGGCTGACTGGTCACAGAACACTAATTTTCTGATTGATTCCTTTTTGTAGTGCAACAACCACCTGGCAATTAGTCATACAGCTACTCAGTAGAGCTGCACGATTCTCGCGACGTAAAATCTTTCACATTATACAAAAAAATTAGGCTAACTTTACTGGTTAGTTTTTTTTTTTAATTTATTATATTTTTTTTCCAAAAAAATTGCATTTGAAAGACGCTGCGCAAATACAGTGTGACATAAAATATTGCAACAACCCCCATTTTATTCTCTAGGGTCTCTACTAAAAACATATATATAATGTTTGGGGGTTCTAAGTAATTTTCTAGCAAAAAAATGATTTTAACTTGAAACCAACAAATGTCAGAAAAAGGTTTAGTGTTTAAGTGGTTAAACTTTCCTCACTTACACATGAAGTGTATTCCATTGACAAATTGTTACAATGTTTAGACTTAGTTCAACTGATAAAGAATGTTGTGCTTCTTGGCAGACTGCCCAGATTTTTTCATCCTTTCTTTTGAGGGCTGTGGCTTGAGAAGAGCAGAGAGAATTCTTTGCATAGCAAGAATCGTGAAGAAAGAATCGCGATAACGATTCCTGAGGATTAATCGTGCAGCTCTACTACTCAGGCACCCTTTTCCCTGCTGTACCAATCAATAACTGCCTCTTAAGACAGTACACACACACACTGTACATACTGTACACAGAAAATGTAAAGATTGAAGTTTGTTTTTACTTTTGAAGCCAAACTGGGATAACATCTACATTATAATTGTTTTTCTCTTCTTATAAGAAAACATAAAAAAATGCTGCCTACTTTTAAATACTCTTTTAAAAAAAATTGAAATTGTTCAAGGTTGGGGAGGTAATGTTTACCATAGAAAAGCCCTGTGTGCACTGTGTTGGCAGATCTCATTATCAGTTGTAGACTTTATTTGGGAGACTCAGTGGGGTAAATGTACTAAAACAGAAGAGTACACAATCTGGTGCAGCTCTGCATAGAAACCAATCAGCTTCCAGGTTTTTTTGTCAAAGCTTAATTGAACAAGCTGAAAGTGGTTCTAAAGGCAGAAGTTTCTTTTTTTTAACTTAAGGCATTCTATGTGTGCAGCAGCCCCCCTCACCCCCCGTTAATACTTACCTGAGCCCCATATCACTGCAGTGATGTTTCACAAGAGACTCAGCTGCCCAGGACTCTCCCTCCTTAATGGATGAGGCACAGCAGCGGGCGCTATTGGTGCTTGTTGCTGTCAATCACAGTCAGTAAGCCAATGAGGAGAGAGGGGGGGGCCAAGCTGCGGCTCCATGTCTGAATGGACACACAGAGCAGCAGCTCGGCTCAAGTGCCCCCATAGCAAGCTGCTTATTGTGAGGGGAATCAGCAGTAAGGAGGGGCCAGGAGCTCCGGTGAGGGACCCGAGAAGAAGAGGATCTGGACTGCTCTTTGCAAAACCACTGCACAGAACAGGTAAGTATAACATGTTTGCTATTTTTAAACAAAAAAAATAAATACTTTAGTATCACTTGGAGTTAGAAGCTTATTGGCTACTATGCTGCTCCAAATTTTGACCTCTCCAGTTTTAGTAAATCAATCCCAGTGTGTCCCTTCTTGTCAGTGGAGACAGACTGAATTTCCTTCCATGTGAAATTGTTCTGAGCAGCCTTCAGTCTGTCCAAGGCCTGCTCTAAACAAACACCTAGAAAAGGTAAGAAATGATTTTCTAAAAAATATTTTGGGCATGCTGTGTAAATGGGAACACATAAACATATAGTGAGGTTTCCTCAACTTTGACTGCAAAGTTGGGAATGGACTATTTTGAACTATTGCTATAACATTTAAGGTAATGCTAGTTTCCATATGAACAAATTAGTTATATGTCAGTATTATCAAACACATTAATAATAGTAGGAGTCAAAAGAAAACCCTTCTTTTTGAAAAGAATAAAACAATACTGCTCCCAAGTTCCTTCATGCAATCCAAAGCCTAAGCAATAATAATAAGGTCTCTTAATACTAGGAACATTATGGATGCTTCACTCCATTAGAGACTGTGATGAATATATTGCTTCTAACCAAACAGCCCCTGTCTGATTGACTTGCAGTGAAAAGGATCATCAGAAAGGCACAACACAGTTCTGCAATATCAAGCAGAAACCATATGTGTAATAAACCATATATATATATATATATATATATATATATATATATATATATATATATATATATATATATAATAAAGTTGCCATTCCCCTGCAGATACATTTATAATTTTAAGCTATAAACAAATGAGCTTTGATTGGGCATTGATACGATTGATGACTATTTATCTTACATGCATTATTAAAACTATAGTTCCCTGTTAAACACCTTTTCATGACATGTATGTCTTCAAAATACCATAAGATTTCCTTACAACTGTATTCATTAGTGCATTTGATTCTTGGATAACACCTACTTTTGCAAATAATTTTACATTTAAATCCACAGAAGCTTTATAAAATGTATGGAAATTTATCTGGCTTCCTTTGATCTGTTTGGTGCATTCCTTAGTGACTGTTCATCAATTATTATTATACAGGATTCATATGGCGCCAATAGTTTGTGCAGCGCTTTACGATATAAAGGGAGACAATACAGCAACAATACAAGAGGGTTAGGAAGGCCCAGCTCCTGCGAGCTTACAATCAAATCAGGAGAGGCTGGTGGAACAAAAAGCAATAATTGTGAGGGATGAACTGATTGGAGAAACAGATGATTCAGTTGTTAGCGGAAAGCAGGATAGAGATGAAGAAATTTGTTTTCAGGGATCACCTAAAAGAGTAGGAAATAGCTGAACAGATTGGGGTAGTGAGTTCCAGAGGATGGGAGAGGCTCTGAAGAAATCCTGGAGAGGAGCATGGGAGGAGGAGACAAGGGAGCTAGAGGTCAATGAAACAATAACTTTTCACAAGCAAAGCCTGTTCTGAAACTCTGAGAAAACAACAAATTAGAGATACTATACAGTGTATAAGATACTTTATTAATGGTAATTTCTAACACGAAGAAATTCTTGGAGAGGCCAGGTTCAACAAGCTTCAAGAGAACATAGGGCATACTAAAGTGATTTTGTGTTCTATTTTTTGAGACTAGAAAGCCTTCAAGTGGTTGTAAACCCTTACATATACCCAGTGAAGTGACTGGTCTCAGGTGATACACAGAGATCAAACAAATCCTCCTACATACATTATACCTGTTTATCTGCAGTCTTCTTTTATCTACATCTGTTCAAAGTCCATCATTTATAATGCTTATCTGAGCTGTGAGAAAAAAGGGGACAGAGAGCTGAGGTTGCACTCTACAGATCTCAGTAAGAAGAGCTCTGAGAGTTGGTTGGAGGGAAGGGACACATCCTCTATCACACAGCACACAGGAACGGAGCTGAGGCTGTCAATCTGCTGGAGGTCCCTCCCCTGTCGTCTGTTTTCTCTTGGAGTCAGGAAAACTTGTCAGAAGTGATTCATGCTGATATCAGAGGAATGAAGCAGCAGATAGAAATTACACTTAGTGCTCCTAAATTAGACAAGTACACACTATAGAAAGATATGCTTTGTTCAAATTTCATATCTGAGGTTTATAACTTTAACCACTTTACCTCCGGAAGATTTACCCCCTTCATAACCAGGTCATTTTTTGCGATACGGCACTGTGTTACTTTAACTGACAATTGCGTGGTTGTGCGACACTGTACCCAATTAAAATGTATGTCCTTTTTTTCCCACAAATAGAGCTTTCTTTTGGTGGTCTTTGATCACCTCTGTGTTTTTTATTTTTTGCGCTTAAACAAAAAACAATTTAGACAAAAAAAAAAAAAAAAAATCACAGTTTTTTACTTTCTGCTATAAAACACATCCAAGAAAAAAATTTCAAAAAATCTAATTTCTTCATAAATTTAGGCCAATATATACAGTGAGGGGAAAAATATTTAGTCCACTGCTGATTTTGTATGTTTGCCCACTGACAAAGAAATGATCAGCCTATAATTTTAATGGTAAGTTTATTTTAACAGTGAGAGAAAAAAATAGAGAAAAGCGCATTTGAAAAAAAGTTATGAATTGATTTGCATTTTAATGAGTGAAATAAGTATTTGACCCCTTCGCAAAACATGACTTAGTACTTGGTGGCAAAACCCTTGTTGGCAATCACAGAGGTAAGACGTTTCTTGTAGTTGGCCACCAGGTTTGCACACATCTCAGCAGGGATTTTGTTCCACTCCTCTTTGCAGATCCTCTCCAAGTCATTAAAGCAGAGTTCCACCCAAAAGTTGGAACTTACGCTCATTTTCTCCTCCCCCCTCCGGTGCCACATTTGGCACCTTTTGGGGGGAGGGGGTACAGGATACCTGTCTTTGACAGGTATCCTGTTCCAACTTCCAGGAGCCTCAGCCGCGGCTATTGACATCCCCACTCGACTCCCTCCTCCTCCACCTGTCGCCGGGCCAGTAGGAGAGAGGAGCGGAGCCTCTCACATGCGCTGTAGGGTTCCTGGCATGAAGCCATAAGGTTACACTGCTGGGTTTTCTTTTTCGCAATGGCGGCGGCAGCACCTGACAGTTGATGGAAACATCAGCTGTGGTGCCGACATCGCTGGACTTCAGGACAGGTAAGTGTCCTATTAATAAAAGCCAGCAGCTGCATATGTGTAGCTGTTGGCTTTTAATTTTTGCAGTGGTGGGAGGACCACCGCTTTAAGGTTTTAAGGCTGACATTTGGTAACTCGAACCTTCAGCACCCTCCACATATTTTCTATGAGATTAAGGTCTGCAGACTGGCTAGGCCACTCCAAGACCTTAATGTGCTTCTTCTTGAGCCACTCCTTTGTCTTGGCCGTGTGTTTTGGGTTATGTCATGCTGGAATACACATCCACGACCTATTTTCAATGCCCTGGCTGCCAGAAATCTTGCTGACTGATAGGAGATCAAAGACTTATTTCACTCATTAAAATGCAAATAAATTTATACATTTTTTGTAATGCGTTTGGATATTTTTGTTGTTATTCTGTCTTTCACTGTTAAAATAAACCTGCCATTAAAATTATAGACTGATCATTTCTTTGTCAGTGGGCAAACGTACAAAATCAGCAGGGGATCAAAAACATTTTTTCCTCGCTGTATTCTACTACATATTTTTGGTAAAAAAAAATCCCAATAAGCTTATATTGGTTTGCGCAAAAGTTATAGCGTTTACAAGCTATGGGATATTTTTATTTACTACTAGTAAGGATGGCAAATCAGACTTATAGCAGAACTGCAAATTTGTGGCAGACATGCTGACACTTCTTGAGGACCAGTGACACTAATACAGTGATCAGTGCTAAAAATATGCAGTCACTGTAGCTAGTGTTTTACTACAGTGCGAGAGGGGAAGACCTGGATCCATGTCGCTGCTTTGGAACACAGGATTCATGCCTTCCCCCCTGTCAGAACAGCAATCTAACTTGTTTACATAGGCAGATCGCCATTCTGTGTCTCTGCTGGATCATCGGCGGGTGACGGCTGACATCAAGTCCGCTGTACCCGCTGATGGGCTCCCGCTGTGTGTGATCACATCGGGAGCAAGCCACCGGCGGTGCGCATGCACGTCCCCTACCCGGAAGAGACAGATCACGTATATATCTATATACGTGATTTGGCGCACAGGTGTTGTCCTGTAGCAGTAAAACTGCTATGGGGTGGACCTGAACTGGTTAAATATCATCATAGCCTGCTGAACCAGGTACTTACTATTTATTTTACTTATTTACTGCTTATTTTTTCTTTCTTTCCTTTTCTTTACATTTTTTTTCTGGGGGCATCACTGTACAACTAGGAAAATTGTTTAAACAGAAAATATTCAGTTATGGATGAACAAATTTAATTTATCTACTTGTATTTGCACATGCAGATATGGACAGCTATATTAATCTCTAGGCTGCTAACAAACATCTTCTTCTATTTGCACACAAAGATCTGCTTGTTCAAATAATCTCATTTTATAATGATATTGATGAAGCTAAAGTGCATACCAACCTACACTTTGCTGTTATCTTTTTTATCTGACATCAATAAATGAATGACTCCAAAAACAAAAGGCATGAGACATCAGAGCAGAATTTTACTGACTAAATCTTTGTCATTGTTGCTTTTCCATAACAAACTTACTATGCCAACTGTTCAGTTTGCAAAAGCTAAAATGTTTATGTTACTCAAATATCAGTTAAATGAAGGGTTCATATAATTGCAAACAGCAATGGCTGGCAGTTATCCAAAGCCAGTTAAAAAGCCAGTTAAGTTACAAGCAGAAAGATTCATCTTTAATAGCAACATGTAAAATCAACTGGTAACACCTGGAAACTTTATCACTGTGCTAAAATAAATATGTTTATATTTTGCCTAAATAGATTTTGTTTTACAATAAGTATACCATTTAACTGTCAGAACTGGGCTCAGCCCTTTCTTCTCAGAGCAGGCTGCTCAGCTGTTGGTAAATTGGCAGCTCTAATCTTTCCACATTGACTCACCTGGTGATGATATCCTGCTCGTCAGTCCTGCTGGTTACTTAAGCTGTTCAGTCCAGATCTTCTCTGCCTTCGCCTTGGTCAACATATCAAGAGACTCTCTCCTATTTGCTTGTTAAAGACTTGCTTGGCTGAGGTCCCTTCTGGTTCCAGATCCTGTTTGCTAATCCACTACGCTGATTCTCCGGTTTCCTGATCTGTTCTGATGTATGCTGATGCCTGGCTCCCTGACGTCCTGGCATGTCTGACTATCTGTTCCGGCTACCGAAATCTGGTTATGTTTTGCCTACGTTTGCTCTATTTACCTTTTACCATTATCATAAATAAACAGTGTTATTTTACTGCACTTCTGTCTCAGTCCGATTCATAGTTTCTGACATTAACAAAGATCTTTAAACTGGTTGTAAACCTCTGAAATGAACACTGAACAGTTATATTGTGTACTTGCCTCAATTCAGTGCACCTATTATGATTTCTGTTCTCTTACTCATTCCTCTGATATCTGCATTAGTCACTTCTGATAGTCTATAACTTCAGTCAAAACTTTTTTTAATGTTTTGGGCAAACTAGGGAAGGGTTAGACCCTCTACCAGTTTTTTTTTTTTTTGCTGTCTTGAGGTTTTAAAAGCCCCCTTTCACACAACCGTTCTGATCAGGTCCACCTGTCAATTTTTCAAGTGGACATGATTAGATGGTCAAATCATTAGAGTGAAAGACAGTCTATGCACACTAAAATATTTACATATTCTAAAGACATGCAGTAAAGGCACTTTAAAACAAGCCCTTATTTACCTCTGTATCTATATGCATTGTGAGGAAATTAAAGCAGAACTAAAGTCTCCATTTTAACCTGTCCAGCAGTCCTGCACCAGCATCTGCTTCTGAATGCCAGTCTTTGGGCCTCTTCATTTGCCGGTGGGGGATGACGTCACTCCTGTGCATGTGCAGGAGGCCATCATCCCCGACACTCAGAGAGCAGCCCGGCACTGTAAGCTGAGCTGCACATTTGTAGCCCAGTGTACAGTGCCAGAGGAGACAGCAAGCAAGCAGATAGGGGCATTTTATTGCAAAAGAGACAGTGCATGTCTCTTCCACAATAAAAGCCTGCCTGCTTGCAGTTTTTTACAGCGGGACTTTAGTTCCTCTTAAAAGCTGATGTCCAGGTTTACTTTCACTTTAAACAGTTTATTTGGGCAAAGCTGGCCCAAACAAACTACTTCCTTCACTCACATGTGTGCTGGGCGTGCTGTATAAACTGAATGTAGCTTCAGCTACATACAGAATACAGCACTGAGTTCCAGGTGTGAGACAAACCCCTCCTGTCTCACACACAGAACAAAATAGTGTCAGGCTGAGTGGCACTCAGCCATTCATAGGCAGCTTTGTATTCTATCAATACAAAGCTTCCTCTGATTGGCCGAGTCAGAGATTGTGAGGTCATCAGCCCACCCCTCTAACTCAGCACAGTGGCTAAGTGGTTAGCACTTTGTATCCCAACTACGGCACTACCTGCACAGAGTTTGCATGTTCTCCCAGTGCCTGCGTGGGCACCCTGGTTTCCTCCCACACCCCAAAGACAAGCTGGTAGGTTAATTGGCTCCTGTTTAAATTGGCCCTAGCATGTGTATGTATGAACGTGAGTTAGGGACCTTAGATTGTAAGCTCCTTGAGGGCACTGATGTAAATATATAATAAATATGTAAAGTGCTATGTAAATTGATGGTGCACAGGTTCAGTTCAACACTAAACCCTAAAGCAACCCTGCCGATATGAAATCATTTGTTTATATCAAAGTAGCGTGTAAAGGAAGATGTTACATACTAACTTCCTTGGCAGACAATGGGTCAAGTTTTCTTACTCTTTAGTAGAAACTGGTATCACTGCTGTACAATACTTCCAGGTGGGTCAGATAGCATGTACACCAATAGACCAATAGTGCCTTCCACCAGCCACTACATTAGTAGTCCTGTAATTACACTGTGACTAGCAGGAGGAATCACTGTGCTTGGAAGGGGACACTCAGTAAGACACACCTGGAAATGTCAGATAACAATGGTGCTGGCATCTCTTAAAAAAACTAAAAAAAAAACTAACTAGTCCTAAAAATGCTCCCTCTCCCCTCTTAACACCTATGCTGACTACCCTGGGTAAAAAAGATGTATTTACTTATCTATTTTCAGCCCACCCTGGTCCGGTTATGTGATCCAGCTCCCCTGTGTCAGCCAGCAAGCAGAGGCATTAGGGGAGAGGAGGGAGTGCTGACAATGGCTTTCTCCTCTCCCCTGCACCCGCTGTTGGCTGACACAGGGGATCATGTGGCTGGACTGGAACGGGCTGAGAATAGGTAAGTATA
The DNA here is from genome assembly GCF_042186555.1 of Aquarana catesbeiana. Lineage (NCBI taxonomy): Eukaryota > Metazoa > Chordata > Amphibia > Anura > Ranidae > Aquarana > Aquarana catesbeiana. The sequence goes on along the minus strand of NC_133327.1, from coordinate 603,528,063 downwards.
TACATCTTTTTTACCCAGGGTAGTCCGCATTGGTGTTAGAAGGGGAGGGGAGATTTTTAAGACTAGTTAGGTTAAGGCAGCTCTTAAAGTGGTTGTAAACCCACCAAAAAAAAAAAAAACAAAACCTGACAAGACAAAGGCATGAGCTAGTATGCATAGCATACTAGCTCATTATGAAATACTTACCTTAGATCGAAGCCCTCGCATAGGTCCCGACACACTGCTCTGGCCAGTGACATGTCTCCCGGAGTTATTTCCGGTATCGCAGGCTCTGGCGCTGTGATTGGCCGGAGCCGCGATGACTTCACTCCCACGCATGCATGTGGGAGCCGCCGGTAAGGCTCGATTCACACCTATGCATGTTGCTTTTGAGCGTTTTTGGAGGTTTTTTTTTCATGCTTGCCACGTTTTTGAGCCGCGTTTTTGCCGCGTTTTTGCCGCGATTTGCGTTTTTTTTTTTTTTTCATTTTTTTTTTACAGTCTTACAAAAAAATTACAAAAAAAAAAAAAAAAAAAAAAACGGTAAAAACGCACCAAAAACGCACCAAAAACGCATCAAAAACGCTGCAAAAACGCTGCACTTGCGTTTTTCATGCTTGTCCATTGAAAACCATTACATGCAAAACGCTGCTTTTTGCATGAAAAAAAGTCCCCGACCCTTTCCAAAAACGCAGAGATACAAAAAAGCATTGATGTGAACATGTTCCATAGGAACCCATGTTAAAAAATTCCCGTGCATTTCTGCAAAATGCAAAATGCATCAAAAAACGCGCTAGTGTGAATGGGGCCTTATGGCACATAAGCTGAAGAAACAACACGCTTGGTCCATTTCTTCAATGCTGACACAGTGGATATCTCCTAAACCGTGCAGGTTTAGGAGATATCCACGGTACCTAGAGGTAAGCCTTATTATAGACTTACCTATAGTCAAAAGTGGTCTGTAAGGGTTTACAACCACTTTAACCCAATGCCTAATTACCTTACTGGACATCTGACCAGCAGCACATATTTGTGACATCTGACATCAATGCCAAATCCTAACACTCTCACACCAACATCCAACAGCGGAGAGATCACAGTGCTGATAGTCAATAAACAGAAAATTGTATAGAAGGATTCTGTCAGTAACCCACTTACCTGCTTCACCTGGTGTTGGTATTAAATTTCAGCATTTCCATACTTATACTTTCCATATCAACTTATGGACTCCACCTAAGTACCCCCTGCCCATGAAAATTGCTTCTCTGCTTTCCTGTTCTAATTCTAATTCTGCCCTGCTTGCCCTGTTCCTCTTTTATACTGTAATGCCCCGTACACACAATCAGACTTTCTGACAACAAAACCGTGGATTTTTGTTCGAAGGTTGTTGGCTCCAACTTGTCTTGCATACACACGGTCACACAAATGTTGGCCAACAATTACAAACATGGGAACGTGGTGACATACAAGACGTACGACGAGCCGATAAAAGGGAAATTCAATAGTCATGTGATATCTCCATTACGAACGCTAATTTTACAAGACCGAGCTGAACTTTTGTGCGACAGACTTGTGTACACAAGATCGGAAAGTCAGACAACAAAGTTTTGTTGGCGGAAAATCCGACAACAAATCTTCGATGGAGCGTGCACACTGTCGGACTTTCAGCCAACAAGCTCACATCCAACATTTCCCATCGGAAAGTCTGATCGTGTGTACGCTCCATTAGGGTTATATTGTTATGCCCCGTACACACGGTCGGACTTTGTTCGGACATTCCGACAACAAAATCCTAGGATTTTTTCCGATGGATGTTGGCTCAAACTTGTCTTACATACACACGGTCACACAAAGTTGTCGGAAAATCTGATCATTCTGAACGCGGTGACGTAAAACACGTACGTCGGGACTATAAACGGGGCAGTGGCCAATAGCTTTCATCTCTTTATTTATTCTGAGCATGCGTGGCACTTTGTCTGTCAGATTTGGGTACACACGATCGGAATTTCAGACAACGGATTTTGTTGTCGGAAAATTTTATATCCTGCTCTCAAACTTTGTGTGTCGGAAAATCCGATGTAAAATGTGTGATGGAGCCCACACACGGTCAGAATTTCCGACAACAAGGTCCTATCACACATTTTCCGTCGGAAAATCCGACCGTGTGTACAGGGCATTAGAGTTATATGCCTATATTATGAGCATACAGGCGGTCCCCTAGTTACAAACATCCGACTTACAAACGACTCCTACTTACACAGAGATAGACAACAGGAAGTGAGAGGAAATCTACCCCTAGGAAGGGAAATTCACTCCTGTAAGAGTTATCATGAGAAAAAGGGGTCTCTACAGGAGCTTTATCACCAATCCTTGTTTCCTCAACAACCCAAATTTTTTTAAATCCAATTGTCTTAGGGACAGAAAGTGAGATGAAATCTTCTGAACAGGGGCACAGACAGCAAAACAAACGATAAAGGGGTGTTAACCCTTCCATATGCTAGCAAAAAAACTTAATTATTGTTTGGGCTGAAGCTACACTTAAAAAATGTTCCTGTTCCGACTTACAAACAAATTCAACTTAGGAACAAACCTACAGACCCTATCTTGTTTGTAACCCGGGGACTGCCTGTACATAGCTTGTATATGTTTTGTTTGCACTTAGTCTTGTATTTCCTATATTATTGTACAAGATTGCCATTTAATGTTTATTGATTGTCTATTTTTATTTCTGACTTACTATTATCTGCTGTGCTGCCTGACTGTTTTTACCATTGTGAAGTATTTTGTTATTGCATTTATTTTGTCCTCGCGTCATTGCACAGAATTGCAGCAAAGGCTTCCTGACAGAGTCATTGTCAAGCAAATTTGCCATGAACATTAAGGCGTCAACGACACACTGAAAGGCATATTTTCTTATTTTATATAATAAAAAAAGAGACTTTGTTTGACTTTATTTAAAAAGCTGGTGTTTTCTGCATCGGATGTATTACTATAGGCCATTCTCACACAGCGGAAAATAATCTAAAAAAATCTCAAGTTACAAATTGCTCTGGGTTTATATAATTCCTTCTACTTATAGTTAGCTGGCATTATAGAAAATCAATACCACCTTGGCGTGGCATCCACAGAACACCACTGGTGCAGAACTAAGACAAGGCAAGTCCATAAAAGACAGCAATTAGCCACTTCAATACCGGGTAATTTCACCCCCTTCCTGCCCAGGCAAATTTTCAGCATTCAGTGCTGTGGCACTGTGAATGACAATTGCACAACCATGCAACACTGTACCCATATGAAATGTTTATCACTTTTTCACACAAATAGAACTTTTTTTTGGTGGTATTTATTCACCACTGGGTTTTTTTTATTGTTTGCTAAATGAATAGCGACCAAAAATGTTGAAAAAAAAAGGCCTCATGCACACGGACGTTTTTACAGCCGCGCTTTTGAGCGTTTTTTGCAGCTATGTTAGTCTATGGCTTCATGCCCACCTAGGCGTTTTTGAGCTGCAAATGGCATAGGCGTTTTTAAGCTGTAAAAAAAACCCAGGACCAGTGGGTTCTGAGAGACCTTTTTCAGCTGTAAAAACGCTCTAACGCTGATAAATGCTCAAAATTGCTCAAAAACGTCGCTCACCAACGTTTTTTAACGTTTTTGATCCATTGAGAAAAAAAAAATTTGAAAAAAAAAAAATAAAAACGCTTAAAACGCTAAAAAAACGCTAATAAGTGCTAAAAAATTCTATTGCAAAAACGTTGAAAAAAGCTGAAAAAAGTTTAAAAAATCACTGCAAAGATACTGGCGTTTTCATAACGTTATTTTAACATCCAGTGTGCATGATCAGTGTATATTACTTAGTCTGTGGGAAAGTTATAGAGTCCACCAACTATGATATATATTTGAAAATTGATCAAACCTGATATAATGACACCCTGTCTCATTTCTGGAGGCCTGAAAACACCAGGACAGTACAAATACCCCCCAAATGACCCCTTTTGGAAATTAAACAGCCCAAGGTATTTAGTAAGAGGCATAGCAAGTTATTTTAAAGCTGTAAATTTTTGTCACAAATTTATGGAAAATTAGGATATTATAAAGAATGTGTTCACAATTTTAATTAAACATACTGTCACCGGTGCAGTATAGCATTATCATATAAGGGGTGTGGCAGCGATCAGGGACACTGACTGGTGACAGTAAGTAAAAAAAAACAAAAACGCATCTTTTATTTTTTGTTTTTGTTTAACCACTAGCCGACCTGCTCACGCAGAAATACTGCGTCAGGTTGGCAGCGATGCACAAAACCCCATATGGGTACGTCGGCACCTTTAAGAGCCATAGCAGGTGCACATGGCCGGCGGTCATGGTGATTGCCAGCCACCCGTGATCGTGGGCACGAGAGTCAGAACAGGGATTTGTGTATGTAAACACCCAAATCCCCATTCTAACAGGAGAGGAGAGACAGATCCTGTTCCTACTAATCAGGAACAGCGATCGGACTCCTCCTCCAGTCAGTCCTACCCCCCCTACAGTTAGAACACGCTGAGTGAACACCTTTAACCCCTTGATCGCCCCCTAGTGTTAACCCCTTCCCTGTCAGTGACATTTACACAGTAATCAGTGCATTTTTAGAGCACTGATCGCTGTATAAATATCAATGGTCCCAAAATAGTGTCAAAAAGGTCTGATCTGTCTGCCGCAATGTTGCAGTCCTAAATAATAAAAATGCCATAAATCTATCCCCTATTTTGTAGAAGTTATAACTTTTGTGCAAACCAATCAATATACACTTATTGCCATTTTTTTTACCAAAAACATGTAGAAGAATAAAACTGATGAAAAAAATTAAAAAAACATTTTTTTTAGATATTTATTATAGCAAAAAGTAAAAAATATAGTTTTTAAAAAAAATATTTTCTCTTTTTTTGTGTGTAGTGCAAAAAATAAAAACCACAGAGGTGATCAAATACCACCAAAAGAAAGCTCTATTTGTGGGGAAAAAAAAGTACGTCAATGGTGTTTGGGTACAATGTCGCACGACCACACAATTGTCAGTTAAAGCGACGCAGTGCCGTATCGCAAAAAATGGCCTGGTCATTAAGGGGGAAAATCCTTCCGGGGCTGAAGTGGTTAACACACTGTGATCAAAGCAATAGTGTTGCCATAGTAACACTGTACTACTCTGTGGAAATGATCAGGATTTTTTTTTTTACATATTATCCGCTTGCGGACCAGCCGCCGCAGTTTTACTGCGGCAGGTTGGCTCCACTGTGCGAAATCACAGTATTGTACATGGATCTCGCAAGGTCCTCATAGCAGACGTGCCGTGAGTCCCGCAGACTCGATGTCCACGGGGATACCCGGATCATCTCACGGAGAGGAAGAACTGGGAAATGCTGATGTAAACAAGCATTTCCCCGTTCTGCCTAGTGACAGGACACTGATCACAGCTCCTTGTAATCGGGAGCGGTGATCAGTGTCGTGTCACACATAGCCCCTCCCCCCCCACAGTTAGAATCACTCCCTAGGACACACTTAACCCCTACACTGCCCCCTAGTGGTTAACTCCTTCACTGCCAGTCACATTTATACAGTAATCAGTGCATTTTTAATCGCACTGATCGCTGTATAAATGTGAATGGTTCCAAAATAGTGCCAAAAGTGTCTGATGTGTCCGCCATAATGTTGTCACGATAAAAATCGCAGATCGCCGCCATTACTAATAAAAAAAAATTATTAATAAAAATGCCATAAAACTGTGATTGGCCACAGCTAATCACATAATACAGATGGGCTGTGATTGACCCTGTCTGTACCACGTTATCACTGTGACCAATCACAGCTAGCAACACAATTGTACACAATGGATGACTTTAAAGAAAGCCATCCATTGTTTACAATTGTTAAGTGATCTGCTGTGATTCGTCCCAGCAATCACATGGCAGTGGGCTGGTACAGTGATCAGTCATTGGATGTGTCTGTCAGACACAGCTGGTGAAAGATTGCGCCGCAGCTCGACCCTGTGGGAGGCGCATTTCGGGAGGATGTCATTTGACTATAGGCCGGGTGGGAACTAGTTGATCCATAAACAGGTACTGCATCAATTGAAAAGTTACACATATGCAGTACATCCCTGTAATACATCTCCCCATGTGTTAAAGACTCTGCAAGTTCCAAAAATACAACGTACATTCAATTGTGATGGCACATGCACAATAATGTGCTTAAGTCTAGGTTCACATTGGAGCGATTTGAGAGATCAAATCGCATGTCATGTCGCAGCCTATTAGCAGCAATGGCACTGTTCCAATCGGTGCAACACAGATTTTGCGGTACCGCACTGATTTGCAAAAGTAGTTGCAATACTTTTGCCGATTTCAGGTGCGACTTCAATAGACATCTGTGTATGCCACACAGATGTCTATCAAGTAGCACCTGAACTTGCGCTGACCTTGCTACTTTGAAACCTGAAGTAGCGCGATTTCAAAGTAGCATCAATGTGAACCAGGGCTAAAGCTGAGGTTTAGATATGGAAGTTTTTACATACTTGCATTGGTCCAGCTTTGACTAATGCAAGTATGTACATTCCATACCTGTATGATCCTGCTGGAAGCTGAAAATCACTGTATCAAGCAGCGCTAGTACAGTGATTTCTACCAGCTTCCAGGTCCCATGCCAAGCAGCTGCCCTGCTGTATTGCGAACACAGGAGGTCAATCACTCTACATGGGTGCCATTTAGGTAACACTTTGCATTTTGTAAATGTTGCAAAGTTTCTCTAACTGGATAAGGTGAATATCATAATGTCTTCTCCCTGTTTCTCTAACTAGTTCAATCAGAGAATGCTTTGCATACATTGAGAAAATACAAATTGCCCCCTGAATGAAACCCGTGGCAAGCGAGTGGCCTCCTGTGTTCACCACTGAAGTTAGAAGAGATCACTGTAGTAGCAGTGCCTACTATGGTGATTTCCAGTTTCCCACAGATATGGCACATAAATACTTACTTTGGTCCAAGCTGGACCAACGTAACTATATAAAAGTTGTCATACCTAAACTTCAGATTTAATCATAGAAACAAGCACGAGTTGAATAAATCGTCAGAATAAGAAATCTACATCAATGATATCCAATCAGACTTCACAAACCTAAATTTGCCAGAAAAAATGTAAACACGGGTCTTCCCCCTGAAGTGTGCCCCCTAAGCCGTTTGCTGTGAGTGTATGGTGAGTTCATAGGCATACCCAGTTATCAAGCATTTTAGTGCTAAAAATAGCGAATGTAAAGCGCCTAAAAACTGCTTTCACACTGGGGCGGTGTGCTTGCAGGATGGGAAAAAAAAGGGCCTGCAAGCAGCATCTTTGGGGCGGTGTAGGAGCGCTTTATACAACGCGCTTACACCGCCCCTGCCCATTGGAATGAATGGGCAACGCTTCCGAAGTGCCTGAAAAGCACTTCATAAGTGCCGCAACATGGGCAGTTTTAACCCTTTCTTCGACCGCTAGCGGGGGTTAAAAGTTCCCTGCTAGCAACTGAAAAGTGCAGCTTAAACAGCAGTAAAGCGCTGCTAAAACTAGCAGCGCTTTACTGCTAATGGACCCGCCGCCCCAGTGTGAAAGTAGCCTCACTGGTGCACACAAAATCTGGAGCATCTGTGCATGGTAACCAATCAGCTTCTGGGTCTTACTGGCAAAGCTTAAAACACAGAGCTGAAGCCAGAAGGTTTTTTTTTATCTGAATGCAGAGAATGCAGTAAATGCAGGTAAAGGAAACAACCTTCTACCGCCACAATCACTAACACAGTAATAAACATTGCATGGTTACTTGCAACCTACAGGTAAGATTATAATAAAACTTACCTGTAGGTACAATGAATATCTCTCTTAAGCATGCACTGTTTAGGAGATATTTACAGTTTCTGCAGCCAGCGACATGAATGTGCCATCAATCCAGAGCCCTGTGCCGCAGCTGTGACTCCCGTGCATGACGTCATCGCAACTGGGCCATTCAAATGGCTGGAGCCTGTGAACCCAGAAGGAAGATGGGGTGGAGATGGAAGTCCTGTCAGCCGTGACAGTGTGCCGCTGGAGGGACCCTTTTTACAGGTAAGTCTGTCATAATGTGCTAGAATGCCGTGCATACTAGCACAATAAGCCATTAACTTGCAGTGGGACTTTTTTTAGTATTATAAACATTTTTAGTACAAAGTTCAGAAAATGTAGCAAATTGTTGTGTGGGAAGTAAATATATAGGATGTATGATTACCAGGCCACCTGCTGGGGAGAAGTTTAACAGACGCAAAACCTACTTTAATGAGCTCCGTGGCACCATGAACTGTAACACCAGAAATGCAGTGCTTCAGGGAAGAGAAAAATTTTAATCATTATAAAAAAAGGAAATTAAATGGGAGCTCTGAAGTAAAAAAATGTTAAAAACAACGTCTGCAATACAGCAACTGAAATGTTTCTCATTCTCTTCATGCACACAAAAAATGTTAAAAATAACATCTGCAATACAGCAACTGAAATGTTTCTCATTCTCTTCATGCACACAAGCCATAAGAAGCGGTGTAAGAGAGCCACGGGTGTAGTCTACAGACTTCCATTAACCACTTCTCATCCACGCCGAATGACAGCTACAACGCGGACCTACTTTGCCAGGAGGCCGTCATATGACATCCTCCTGTGCTCGAGCAGCTTGCGCTACCCCTGCGTGCGTAGCTAGCTCTGTGATCAGCGAGTCAGTGAGACTCGGCTGATCACAGATCAGAGTAAGGGGTCCATACCGACCCCTTGCCACGTGATCAGCTGTCAGCCAATGACAGCTGATCATGTGATGTAAACAGAGCCGGTAATCGGCTAGTTTTTGATGACTGGCGGCTGTCAGAGGGACATCGGTCCCAATCAAGGAGAGCAGCCGCTGCCTCATCTGTGCCCACCTGTGCCACTTGCCAATGCCACCTGCCAGTGCACAACAGTGCCGCCTACCAGTGCCCACCAGCGCCACCTATCAGTGCCCACAGTGCCACCTATCATTGCCACCTATCAGTGCCAATCAGTGCCTCATCACCAGTGCTGCCTATCAGTGTTACCTACAAGTGCCCATCAGTGCCACCTATCAGCGCCCATCAGTGCTACCTATCAAGGACACCTATCAGTGCCCTTCAGTGACACCCATCAGTGACACCTATCAGTGCCACCTTATCTGTGCCTATCAGTGCAGCCTAGTAGTGCCCATCAGCGCAGCCTCATCAGCGCATATCAATGAAGGAGAAAAATTACCTGTTTGCAAAATTTTATAACAAACTATGAAAACTGTTTTTTTTCTGTCTTTTTTTTAACAAAAAATAAAAACCCCAGTAGTGATTAAATATCACCAAACGAAAGCTCTATTTGTGTGAAAAAAAATGATAACAATTTAATTTGGGTAAAGTGTAGCATGACTGAGTAATTGTCATTCAAACTGCGACAGCGCTGAAAGCTGAAAATTGGTCTGGGCAGGAGGGGGGTTTAAGTGCCCAGTAAGCAAGTGGTAAAATAACTGTCTGTACGCTGTTATTGGTTTATTCCAGTGCTTGCATAAACTCATGCATGTACATGAGTCCACAAGCATGGACCCAGACTGTCTGCATCTAGGGTTGTGTGTCTGTTTGGATGAATACTAAATACTAACATTACAGCGAGCGCACAGACGTTTACTACAATGGGAGGCTGTACACTGTACCTGTGCTATTTATGCTCCATGCATGCTGTACGCTCTCTTTCAGTTCTGTGCATGAAGTTTAATGCAGCTCTGTATTCAATAGTATCATACAAATAGCATTTTTATAACAGCTTACCTGTAAAATCCTTTTCTTGGAGTACATCACAAGACACAGAGCCATAGTAATAACTATGTGGGTTATATAGGTCACCTTTAGGTGATGGACACTGGCACACCCCAAGACAGGAAGTTCACTCCCTATATAACCCCTCCCATACAGGGAGTACCTCAGTTTTTGTAGCTAAGCAATATACGTGTATTCCAGAAAGAGGGGAGGGACCTCTGTGTCCCGTGATGTACTTCAAGAAAGGGATTTTATAGGTAAGCGGTTATAAAATTCTTATTTTCTTTATCGTACATCACGGGACACAGAGCCATAGTAATAACTATGGATGGGGGCCATGGATGATGTAATTCTATTACGAAACGCGTAGGGCGGAGCAGGACGACGCACTGACATCACCTCCAGTCACCGCTCTCACTTCCAGTAGGACGGGTCTGTCCGAGTGTGTTCGGCCAACACACCGGACTTCAGGCTTGTTTATGAAGCGACTTCTGTAAGTGTTTTTTGTCTTACTACCTAATAAAATTTTAAAAGATTTTACACGATCGGAGTTTCCCTATTTCTATTACATGCCATGTATTCCATCTGAGCCGATCTATTTAATGTGATGATCCGAGGTCCTAGCAGCAGACCAGCACGGGAGATGCACTCAAAGTTACAGCTGTCATGCTCTTCATGATCCTCTGTAATGGGGGATCATGCCTGTCTGGAAAGGAGTAACCTTCTATACCGGTGGTGGATCACATTTCTACGTCACACAATAGTTGAAGACCGTCTCATGCAGACCTTATTGTTCTTTTTCTTTTGTTTTGCACGGGTGGATGACATTTGATATCAGTGATCACAGAGACTTTTATATCATTTGATTTTGTGTATTACACAAACCCAGTCCGGTATTATATATCACATAATTTGTGTAGTGATTTATATTTCACTTAGTTTTATTCATTATTCTTTATTTATGTTTATTTATCAGCGCGATTCATGTGTTTTGTTCATCTCTAATCCTACTTGTAGAAAGGCAAGGATTCTACCTATGACATACTTTCTAGGATGCCAACCCCTGGATTCACACCAGAAAACATATGCCCTCCAGACTCTATAATAAATGACTCTGGAAGCTGGTTTCCTTGAATTAACCATGATCGATATCACTGACCCTAAAAGTCCATGATTCTTCAGAATGTGGGTTTCGATAGCCAAACCGTTAAATTTATCGTTTGTAAGGTAGGATGGAATACTGGTCCCTGAGAGAGCAGGTCTGGACGTGGTGGTAGGGTCCATGGGTCCCCTACCGCCATCCTTACGATCTCTGCATACCAAGATCTTCTGGGCCACAAGAACCACCAACTTCCTTTCCTGCTTGATCCTGCAAAGAAGTCTTGGTAGCAGCAGAATAGGAGGGAATGCATAAATCAGTGAAAACCGATCCCACAGGGTCACTAAGGCATCTGTTCTGCATGCGAGTGGATCCCTTGTTCTTGACACAAAGTTGTTGACTTTGCTGTTGAACCTGGACCCAAACAGATCTATATCCGGGACCCCCATCTTTGGCATATAGCCAGGAAGATGTCGGGGTGAAGGGACCAATCCTCCGGGAACAACTGCTGGCGACTATAAAGTAGTCCGCCTGCCAATTTTCTATCCCTGGAATGAAGACTGCCGATAAGCACGGCACATGCTTTTCTATCCAGGCTAGGATATGGTTCACCTCTCCCTGGGCTGCATGGCTTCTGGTGCCCCCTTGGTGATTGATATATGCCACTGCTGTGGCATTGTCGGATTGGATCCTGTCAGGACAATTCCGCAACCTGAATGTCCAGGCCCTCAGGGCCAAGCGCGCTGCCCGAATCTCTAGAATGTTGATGGTCAAGGTCCTTTTGGTTCTGGACCATTTCCCTTGGACAGTCGCCTCTTCCAGGACTGCTCCCCAACCCCTCCCCAAAGGCTGGCATCTGTTGTTACCACATTTCAGGTAACTGGTATGAAGGATTTCCCTTTCTGCAGATTCTTGGTTATCCACAACCAACTGAGGCTCTGGCGCACCTTTGGAGACAGACGCATTGGGAAATCTAGAGCTTGGACCTTCTTGTTCCAAGCAGATAAGATACTGCTTTGCAGCAGTCCCGAATGAAACTGAGGATAGGTAATAGCTTTGAACGAAGCCACCATCTTTCCCAACAACCTCATGCAAAGGCGAATAGAAGGATCCTTCTTCGCCCTGAACACCTGAACCAGCTCCTTTATGGCGCTGATCTTTGCCTGGGGTAAAAACACCCTTTTCTGGGCTGTATCTATGATCAGACCCAAGTACTCTATTCTTCTTAATGGTTTTAAAGAAGATTTCTCTAGGTTGAGGATCCAACTTAGGTATTCCAGGTAGTTGACTGTGGTGACCATGCTTTGGTCTAGGTGGGCTACCGACCGGTCTAGCAAGAGCATGTCATCTAGGTATGCTATAATTGTTATACAAAAGATACGCTGGGCTAAGGTGAAAATATAAATCTGGAGATTATTAATGCATATGAGGTATATTGAAAATACCGCATAAGCGGCTTATCCAGCCACAGCAAGGCACAAAGGATATATATATATAAAACAAGTGATATTTAAGTGCAATGTGTAAATAATAAACTAGATGTATACCATTAGAATGAGAGTAGTGATTTCTGAACTACTACCTATATATATATATATATATATATATATATATATATATATATATATATATATATATAATGGATGAAAAAATCATTTATATAGTCTGAAATTTACCGTGAAAAAAAAAAAAAAAATTATATATATATATATATATATATATATATATATATAAATATATCACAGTGATAAGTGCAAAATACAACAAAGTGCCAAGTGCCACACAACGAGTGTGAATATCAAATCCAAGATGTGGTACGTGATTATTAAAGTCCAATATATGAAAGAAATGCACATAAAGTCCATAAAAACAAGTCATAAAAAATCCAATGTGCGTGCATTAATCTTAGTGCTTAGTGCTCAGAATTCCATGCTCAAGTGCCATCCAGTGACCCCCCGGGGACAGCCGCTCACCTCAGAGCATGCGACTCAGCTGTGAGACTGAGTCTAATCACGCTTATGAGCCATCCCACGGCTCAGTGATGGAATCCAGATACACAGTTTTCAGCAGCAACTCCACAGTTAGGAATAAAGGAAAAGAAAAACTGGATAGTGTGATATCGTTTATAAATATTTATTCGGATAAATGCGCGAGTGCACCAATCTGATAAGTCTCCAAAGTTTTCCTCAAAGTTTGCCTGTCAGGAGGGATAAGCTGTGCATCGCATTTCAGTGGAGTGAAAGGCTCCGTGCTCCATCCTGGCCCTTCCCCTACGCGTGTTCGACACAGGGTCACGTGTCTTCATCAGGGGGATTTGATTGGACGGACGCTCTGCAGCCTAAATATAGTCATCACGGCCGTTTTGCCGTGGATTTGCAGACACTCTAGTGCCAGGCTCCATGTGTTATTGCTCAGTGTATTGAACGGCGCCGCAGAAAGCAACAAGCATCTGCGAAACTAGGATTTACAGCTGTGTATATGGGGAACGAGTTAATAAAGTCAAACTCATAGCCCAAAAGGAAATATCCACATATATGGAAATATATAAACAGCCAATGTGATGTTTATGCAGGACGGAGACCGATGTTCAGCACATATTATCCCAAACATACAAAATATACCAGTGCTACTGTATGACCTATTAAAAGGCAATCTAACAGTAAATATCCACAATCAAATCTCATGTGTAATGGATGACTTCTAAGTATATCACTAATACCATGTTGATTATATGTATTGTCACTTAATAATAGTGTGTACTATGGATATATTTAAAATCAACATCCTAATGTGGTAGCAACAATCTGTTACAAAATGGGAGCATCCCCAAGTTCAAAGACCTATATACACCCCCAAAATACATTAGAGATGAATATAACATAAAATTGAAGATAACATTAGATCCAAAGTAGAAATTAAAATACGTAAAAAACGCATGTATACATGCGTGTGTATAGGTACACACACGTATATATAAAATTCTATAGAGGCATAAGAGCAGATTTTCAGGAATCAGTTTAGATCTTTGAGATCTAAAATGGGTCTGACATCTCCATTTAGTTTTGGCACCGTGAAAAGGTTTGAATAAAACCCTAACCCCTGCTCTTCCATGGGGACCACCATGATCACTTTTTGAGACAAAAGTCGGTCTAATGCTTGAAAGAGAGACTTCTTTTTCTCTGGATCTTTGGGGATGTTTGACCTGAGAAAACGAGGAGACGGGAACTCTCAGAACTCTAGTTTGTAACCTAGAGCTATTGTGGAGACCACCCCATCTGTCTCGAAACTCTTCCTGCTAGACCCTTGAGAACTGCAGAAGTCTTCCCCCTACTCGAGCGAGCGGGGGCGCCCCTTCAGAAAGAGGCTTTAGCATTCTGTTTTGGTTCCAGTAATCCATGTCCTTAGTCTGCTTCTCTTCAGCAAACTGTTTGCGGGCTTTCTTGTGCATCATCTTTAGAAGAGGCTTCCTTCTGGGACCACACTCATGCAAACCAATTTGATGCAGTGTGCAGCGTATGGTCAAGGCACTGACAGGCTGACCCCCCACCCCTTCAACCTCTGCAGTAATGCTGGCAGCACTGCCTCTATTTCCCAAAGACAAACTCTGAATATGCCGCTGAGCACATGCACTCAACTTCTTTGATCGACCATGGCGAGGCCTGTTCTGAGTGGAGCCTGTCCTGTTAAACCGCTGTATGGTCTTGGCCACCGTGCTGCAGCTCAGTTTCAGGGTCTTGGCAATCTTCTTATAGCCTAGGCCATCTTTATGTAGAGCAACAATTATTTTTTTCAGATCCTCAGAGAGTTCTTTGCCATGTGGTGCCGTGTTGAACTTCCAGTGACCAGTATGAGAGAGAGAGCGATAACACCAAATTTAACACACCTGCTAGCCCCATTCACACCTGAGATCTTGTAACACCAATGAGTCACATGACACCGGGGAAGGAAAATGGCTAATTGGGCCCGATTTTCATTAGGGGTGTACTCACTTTTGTTGCCAGCGGTTTAGACATTAAATGGCTGTGTGTTGATTTAGCACATTTACACTGTTATACAAGCTGTACACTCACTACTTTATATTGTAGCAAAGTATCATTTCTTCAGTGTTGTCACATGAAAAGATAGAATAAAATATTTACAAAAATGTGAGGGGTTTACTCACTTGGTGAAATACTGTATATATACTTTTCATTAAGAGGGGTACTTTATGGTCATGTTTAGTCCATTTTATTTAGTAAGCATTCAATTTTCAATAATTTGTTTATATGTTTTATGCTCCAAATGTATTGGGTGGGCGGGTTTTTTTTTTTTTCCTTTTTGGGTTTTTATGTAGTATTTGTGATGTCTTATGTGATGTAATTTGTATAATGTGTTGTGTATTTTTTAAACAGAATTTTTTTTTTTTTGTTAAATAAAAAGAATCTGATTAAAAAAAAAAAATGCACTGCTCTGCGGAATTGCGCCGAGCTGCCATTCGTTCTAAATGGAACCCCCCCCACACATGTAGAAGTTGAGCAGGTGCGGGAACCTCATGCACCTTTTTTTGTGGAAACGCAGGCAAGGCAGCCCCTTCACGTGAATTGGCTCCTGTGCCCACTAAAAGCGCGGCACGCAAAACAACTAAGGTGTGAAAATAGCGTTATGCAGTTACAGGCAAAAGTTTATCCTGTAGTTCTAGAATACCGGGGGCAGGACAGAGATGACTTTGGAAAAGCCAATTGAGTATTTATGTGTTTAAACTCTATTTAAATAAAGAAACTTCACAGAACCACGAATTTCTCTGAGTTTTCCATAAAAATATAGATTTTATTACATTTTACAATAGCGACTAACAACACCGCCTCACCAAATAAATACATCTCTCTGCTTTTTAAAAGGCTGTCATCCGTCATCATATAGTGATGCTCTGACCCAGAACAAGTAATCAGGTAAACAATCACTGACTATAATGATAAAGCAAATTTGATGACAAGCTCAGAGCTTGCGTGTTTAAAAACAGTCATGGCAGCTCCCATATTTCCATCCTGATAGGTTCTCATTAAATGTTTTAAGACATTGTGAAGAACTGTGCACATGCTCTGCGTTATAATAACCTTATTATTATGGTTTGCGCACATACAGCATGCACATGCATCTGTAATCATACATTGAACTAATATGGAAAATATATAGCTGTTAGGGTATATGCACTGGAAGAATATTAATGACACATATACAGAATCTATGCATCAGTATCTTGTGATCAGGACAATTTGTTTTAGTTCTAGGAGTATGAAATTACACAGTAACAGCTGGACAGGCACCCATTTGGAATCCTTTATCCATTAGCAGAAAGAAAGCTGCATGGACAATACCTATATAACCTTCTGGTCACCTATGAATGTGTCATTTTTTTCTTCTTTTCTTTTTTGTTTCCGAATATAACATTGTAACAATATAAAATAAAAACTAATTATTTAAAATAACCTTCTGGTCAGAATAAAGAAGCCATGAGACCTTCAAATGTCTCCAAATATTTTTGAAGAATCATAGGGGTAGTGTGACTTCTTTTCAAATTGAGCATATTGAAAGAGTTATTTCAGGTAGGAGAGGAGGTGACCTGCATGGCAAACTTTTGGAGCGAAAAATATACTACTGTAGATACATAGGCGTCTCTCCACAGCCCCCAATGGTTTGAACTATCAGTGGGAACATTTTCTTAAATGTTTGTATTTACATTTTTACTTTAGACAGCTTGACAGGCACCTATTTGGAGTCCTTTATCCTTTAAAATCTGTGATTTGGACACCAAGTGGATGCTTGGCATGTGCAGATATACAGTGCCTTGAAAAAGTATTCATACCCCTTGAAATTTTCTACATTTTGTAGTGTTACCAAAAACGTAAATGTATTTCATTGGGATTTTATGTGATAGACCAACACAAAGCGGCACATAATTGTGAAGTGGAAGGAAAATGATAAATGGTTTTCAACTTTTTTTTTACAAATAAATACCTGAAGAGTGCTGCGTGCATTTGCATTCATCGCCCTAACTAAAATCTAGTGCAACCAATTGACTTCAGAGGTTACCTAATTAGTAAATAGAGTCCACCTGTATGCAATGTAATCTCAGTATAAATACAACTGTTCTGTGAAGCCCTCAGAGTTTTTTTTAGAGAACCTCATTGAACGAACAGCATCACGAAGGCCAAGGAACACACCAGACAAGTCAGGGATAAAGTTGTAAAGTTTAAAGCAGGGTTAGGTTACAAAAAAATATCCCAAGCTTTGAACATCTCACGGAGCACTGTTCAATCCATCATCCGAAAATGGAAAGAGTATGGCACAACTGCAAACCTACCAAAACATGGCCATCTGCCTAAACTGACAGGCCGGCCAAAGAGAGCATTAATCAGGGAAGTAGCTAAGAGGCCCATGGTAATTCTGGAGGAGCCACAGAGATCCATAGCTCAGATAGGGGAATCTGTCCACGGAACAATCTGTCTTTTATGGAAGAGTGGCAAGAAGAAAGCCATTGTTGAAAGAAAGCCATAAGAAGTCTCGTTTGCAGTTTGTGAGAAGCCATGTGGGGACATAGCAAACATGTGGAAGAATATGCTCTGGTCAGATGAGACCAAATTTGATCTTTTTTGCCTAAAAGCAAAATGTTATGGAGATGCTTTTCTTCAGCAGGGACAGGGAAGCTGGTCAGAGTTGATGGGAAGATGGATGGAGCCAAATACAGAACAATCTTAAAAGAAAACCGGCTAGAGTCTGCAAAAGACTTGAGACTGGGATGGAAGTTCACCTTCATAAACATATAGCCAGAGCTACAATAGAATGGTTTAGATCAAAGCATATTCATGTGTTAGAATGGCCCAGTCAAAGTCCAGACCTAAATCCAATTGAGAAACTGTAGCAAGACTTGAAAATTGCTGTTAACAAACATTCTCTATTCAATCTGACAGAGCTTGACGTCTTTGAAGAAAGAGCAAAACTTTCACTCTCTAGATGTGCAAAGCTGGTAGAGACATACCCAAAAAGACTTGCAGCTGTAATTGCAGCAAAAGGTGGTTCTACAAAGTATTGACTCAGGGGGGCTGAATACAAATGCATGCCAAACTTTTCACATATTTATTTGTAAAAAATGAGGAAAAACATTTATAATTTTCCTTTCACTTAACAATTATGTGCCACTTTGTGTTGGTTTATCACATAAAATCCCAATAAAGTACATTTATGATTGTGGTTGTAATATGACAAAATGTGGAAATTTTAAGGGGTATGAATACTTTTTTAAGGCACTGTAAATAATAGCCTTTTGCAAGCTGTATCTTTGTATATAGGCTATGTATAGGAGTTGGGATATTTTTTATTTGGGGCCTTTTTTGTGCTTTTCTCTTCTTTTCCCCCCTTTTCTTTACATGTATTTTTATTTTTGAGGGTACAATTTATATTCTAATTAAGATTTTGTATCAAGTTTCTTTATATTAGCTTAGGTTTGGAGTTTATTTGATTTTATGATTTGTTTTGTAATGTAAAATGTAGTTATTGACCTTTGGCTTGGCTGGGTTGCACAGGGTAGTCTTTGAATTATTATTGGGAGAGATGCCTCTTTGTTGCTAAGTCCTTGTGCTCAAGGCTGTATTTAAAAGGCAGTCAAAGCCCTGATATGATTCCCATTGAATTTCTTTTTCTATCAATATTTTTGTTGAATATTTTCAGCTGCTGCTGCTGGAGGGTCAGAAAGCGCATTCCACATAAAATGAAGTTTGATTCTGCGGAGAGAAGCTGCTGGGGACAACTCTTATAAAGTTCAGCCCATCCTTCTGTTTAACCAGTACATAGGAGGGTTTGGCCACCTAGTGCTTCTTGCAAGTAGGACGTGCATAACATTGAGCTATGCAATAAAAAAAAGTAGCTTTTTAAAATATAAATGTGCTAGGAGTGATGGGAAGTATGCAGAATTCTTAGGAAAAAGTGCAGAAAGGTGTACTATACACACAAATATTCCGCGCTCGGGACAGATACCAATACGAACTGCAGGCCCCCCCAGAAAAGGAAAACACCTAGGTGCAGTTCAAGTACTATAAACTAAAAAAGGGAAATTGGCGCTGTTCACTATTCAAATAATGAGAACATATCTCACCATAAGGAAATGCATGTGCAACACAGTGTATCATCAAGCTTGGTGAAAAAATCAGTGAAAAATACTGAAAAAATATTTAAATGTGTGTGATCACATAAATATTAAATGTGCTAATCACCCCAAAAAATATGTAAAGAAATAACAAAAATTGCCATAAGTGTGGCTAAAACACCAATAATCATAAAAACTGTTCACAATAAAAATAAAAAATATTAAGACATCTGAGAGCAACCTGAAAGAAAACATTAAATTAGTCCAAATTGTGTTATGAAAAATGTATATATATATATATGTAAAAATATAACATATGTGTCTGTGCCAAAAATAAAAAATTAGTGAAAAAATTAAAAAGTTATTAAGTGATGATTGTCCGTGCAAACAAATACTTCAAAGGTGTAATATATATGTCCAAAGATTGTCCTATGTGTGAAAAAATCCTTGTACAAAAATATGGTGTGCATCCAAACGATCCCAGATAGGTCTGCTGTGGCTGGTATAAACCGTCCTAGGTGGAATCCCCACTTGTGCCCTCACTCACCGGAGCGCCCAACCCCTGCAGGGGTAATGGGCATGTGAATGTAGATCCAGTAACCGGATTTCCAAACGATCGATGTCCCCCTCACCGACTCTTTCCCACCTGTGTCACCGCGGAGCGCCCAACCCCTGCAACCCCTGTGTCACCGCCCTCTGTAGGCTCACTCTTGGAGGTTACAACCTAAGACAACTGAACTTTGCCTCAGAGACTATATTTTATGGCTTGGTCACACCAGGTGCAGTGAGGTAACACGTGGGAAATCACACTTTTTCCTGTACCTCACAAAATTGTGCTGCCTTTTGCAGTCACATGTGGGTGCCATTAGTTGTTGACGACACTCCCGCGCATAATGCATGTACGTTCACAGCCATTAAATAATAATAAAAGCGCATGCTCGACTGCACCTCCTGGTGTGAACAAGCCCTCAGACTGGTGTGTCCCAGGATTGTGCACAGTTCTACAGGGTTCTTTGACTCAAAAATGGCTGAAAAAACTGTAACAAACCATTCCATATGGTCGCCTTGACTCCTACTCATAAATAGACTCAGAACAGACGTACTGGTGGTTTTTATGTCTCTGGCCTTTGCAGAGTCCCAGCAGAATCCCAGCATGATCATTATACCAGAACCTCATAGACCTACCTACTTCACATACAGAAGATCCCATGCCTTTAGCAAATATGATCAGAAAGCATACTTAGGGTGGGGGATGTAAAGTACAGGCTAGTCTGAGAAGGCCAATCAGACATCTTCATTTGGAGGTGGGAAGTATGAGGGCAATTGGTGAAGGGTAAAATGGATGGACATACAGTCAGTTAACTATGGTAGTCATTAAAATGTGTAGACATGGCTGTGGTATGGCACTATCAAAGGTAAGTAATGGAGCTCCATTAAACAGCCTATGACAAGAAAAAAAAAAAGCACACGAGGAACTCTCAAAATAAAGATTGGCATCATTTATGTAGCTGTCCTAGCAGTGGTACTGTGGGAAAAAATGTAAGCCATTTTTTAAATAAAGCCTAAGCTTTCTTTAGGAATGAAACCTCTCAAAAACAGTCATCCTAAAAGTGACAGATTATGATTAGACTTCCAGATACTTCTCATTTAATTCCCAGCAGCCTTCCCTCAAGTGGTGAATGCAATTTTATCAATATAACAACCACACATCCAGTTATCTAATACTAAAACGTTGAGTGTCATCTTTGTACTTAGTGGGTGGTCATCTTGTTACTTTAGAATCGTGTGTGACAGAAAGTTACAGAGAGAGGCTGATGATCTCTGGTGTACATTACACTATATCTTAGATTGCCAAAAATACAAAAATCATAAATTCAGTATTTTTAAAATAGGAAATTTAGTAAACTTTTGATCAGGGCCATTTGGGTGATTTATGTATAACTATGATTTAAAAATGAGCCAAACAACTATGTGATAATAAATAGCTTTGTATGATCACTATCCTTAAATAAAAGAAGTTTTGTGGTATGATTAGTCATATTTACAATACCAATGCCAAAATGCCACAATTTTTGCCAGGGTATGCAAACTTTTGAGCACAACTGTATTTCTATTTTCTGTTAGCACAGTTTTTCTTGAATACCGTATATACTCAAGTTTAAGCCGAGTTTTTCAGCACTTTTTTTGTGCTGAAAATGTCGACCTCGGCTTATACTCCAGTCCTTCCGGCACTGTCCCCATCTGCAGCCTTATCTCCTGGCGCTGTGATACATTTAGTCTAGTCGGCAGTCATGCAGTGTACCAAAGCCCCGCCTCCACTTCGTCCTCGTCCATGATAGGCTGAACACTGACTCGACTAGAATAGACTGAATATATCACAGCACCGGGAGATAACAAGGCCGCAAATGGGGACAGTTGCGGGAGATCATAACGCCGGCACAACGCCGATCAGGTGAGGCTGTGGCATGCAGATGGGGGATACAGTGAGGCTTAGGCATGCAGATGGGGGACACAGTGAGGCTTAGGTATGCAGATGGGGGACACAGTGAGGCTTAGGTATGCAGATGGGGGACACAGTGAGGCTTAGGTATGCAGATGGGGGACACAGTGAGGCTGAGGCATGCAGATGGGGGACACAGTGAGGCTGAGGCATGCAGATGGGGGACACAGTGAGGCTTAGGTATGCAGATGGGGGACACAGTGAGGCTGAGGCATGCAGATGGGGGACACAGTGAGGCTGAGGCATGCAGATGGGGGACACAGTGAGGCTGAGGCATGCAGATGGGGGACACAGTGAGGCTGAGGCATGCAGATGGGGGACACAGTGAGGCTGAGGCATGCAGATGGGGGACACAGTGAGGCTGAGGCATGCAGATGGGGGATACAGTGAGGCTGAGGCATGCAGATGGGGGACACAGTGAGGCTGAGGCATGCAGATGGGGGACACAGTGAGGCTGGGGGATACAGTGAGGCTGAGGCATGCAGATGGGGGACACAGTGAGGCTTAGGTATGCAGATGGGGGACACAGTGAGGCTGAGGCATGCAGATGGGGGACACAGTGAGGCTGAGGCATGCAGATGGGGGACACAGTGAGGCTGAGGCATGCAGATGGGGGACACAGTGAGGCTGAGGCATGCAGATGGGGGACACAGTGAGGCTGAGGCATGCAGATGGGGGAAACAGTGAGGCTGAGGCATGCAGATGGGGGATACAGTGAGGCTGAGGCATGCAGATGGGGGACACAGTGAGGCTGAGGCATGCAGATGGGGGACACAGTGAGGCTGAGGCATGCAGATGGGGGATACAGTGAGGCTGAGGCATGCAGATGGGGGACACAGTGAGGCTGAGGCATGCAGATGGGGGACACAGTGAGGCTGAGGCATGCAGATGGGGGACACAGTGAGGCTGAGGCATGCAGATGGGGGATACAGTGAGGCTGAGGCATGCAGATGGGGGATACAGTGAGGCTGAGGCATGCAGATGGGGGACACAGTGAGGCTGAGGCATGCAGATGGGCACAGTGAGGCTGCAAATGGGCGTTTTTGACTCTCTTTTCCACTTACAGTAGCTGCTGCATTCTCACTCTAGGCTTATACTCGAGTCAATAAGTTTCTCCAGCTTTTTGTGGTAAAAATAGGTGCCTCTGCTTATATATTCGGGTCGGCTTATACTCGAGTACATAAGGTAGATTGTTCTAAGTTCCTTTTGTTCAAAAGAGAAAAAAAAAAAAAAAAACATACGCACTCCAAAGAGGATAATTTCCCATGCAAATTACACATATACGCTTTCCAAGAAAGCTTATAGGAGTAAAGCATGAATCTTTAAAAAAAATCATATAAATGACTGCATTTAAATCTCTAGAACATGCGTTACAAGAACTATGCATATAAATACAATGTAATTCCTGGGAACGCTCAGCACATGGGGATTACGAAGAAACGCACCACCATAATAATTACAGCTAACCTTCGGCTTTCACAGATAGCAATAAGAGGCACCCTAGCTCCTTCTCTGTTCTCTGCGGATTCTAGGAAAAACACACATACACACACATATACCTGCTTTAACCACAGGAGATGGGAGACTCTGAATTGTGAGATCGCCCTGCAACATCCACTTTGGAAGGGTACGTTTCCTTGGTGCAGGTCTGGATTGTTCTACATCCACTTTAAAGGTTATAGCACTGGACTGAAATAGACAAATGTAACAGCATATCACAAAAGATGAATTATACACCCCCATAAATAAAATTGGTCTTAATTGAAGAAAAAAAATAATCTGCATAAATAATGAATTGGTAATCAATAGAAGCAAAGCCTGTAATTTTGACTTGTATAATTCAAAATTCCATTGCTTTTAGGTCTTTGAGGGCTATTTATTTGCTTCAGAGACAACTTATGATTGTTAAGAATTTACAGTTGGGTTACTATATTTTAACTACATATTCTGTCCAGATCTACAATGTATAACATGGTAATAAAAGTACAGAGACCATGTGGTGCCCGCTGTGTTAAACTCCTTTTTAGGCTGTACACAGGGCTTTGAATTATTCTTGTGTGGACATTAAAAGTGTTTGTCACCCCAGCATTTCATATTTTTAAAATGTGCCTTCTGTATCATGTACTTGTATGAAACCATGTCCTGTTCTCTTAGTATTGCTTCCTTTGAGTGAAATCCCTGGTGTTCCTGCCAGTCCCTCTGCTTTCCTATTAAAAACTGACCACACTAAGCAGGAGAACACACTGTGGTCAGTCTCTAGCTCCAATGATCAGACTTGTCCTAACGTGCCCCCGCTGCACAGCCATTCACTGGGAAGCTCATTGTGCTGCTGCTGCTTCTCCTCCCCCAGCTCTTATGTAGCTAAAAACAGAGGGAAAGTGCTTACTTATAAAAAAGGAAAAAATGTATTTATAATGTTATATCTATACACAAATGTTTTGCCTTTCAGTTCAATTTTAAACTGAATGGGTTGTTTTACATAGTGATCGTTTACAATTACTTTAAAGAGGAAGTAAAGTCTTCCTCTTTAATTGTACCTACAGGTAAGCCTATAGTAATGCTTACCTGTAGGTACTGTAAATATCTCCTAAACTTGCACCATTTAGGAGATATTTACTGCATACGCTGCCGCCTAGGTCATCGGCATGTGCGCACTGAAGGAACGGCCGATCGTGCTGTTTTTTTGGGGCCTGTGCCGTGACTGGTGGCATCCGCGTGCATGCGCTGGAGTGATGGCATTGCGGCTCCGGCCACTTACAGCGCCGGAGCCCGTGAACCTGGAAGTAACTCCCGGAAAGATGTCGGCCGTGTCAGCAGTGTGCCGGCGAGCTATGGCAGGACATCGTTCTAAGGTAAGGGTTTCATAATGAGCTAGCTCATTATGCCTTTGGATTTTTTTTTTTGGAGGTTTACAACCTCTTTAAGCTTTGCATAAAGCCCACCCACCTCAAATTTTTGACAAATAAATATCTGACAAGTGTGGCGTGCATTTGTATTCAGCCCCTGAGCAGAGCCATTGCTCCCAATTTAACATCCATATAGGTCTGCATGCATGCCCCTGAGCTCACACTGTCTGCATTCGGGGCCATGTACCCACACCCACACAGATGTCAGATTGGGAGCAGCAGCTATGCCTGTGCAGCAGTTGCATCCCAATTGACATAAATGGGACTGCCTATACGGGGATGCATGGAACACACATGCATCCCTGTGAGGGTAAATATGGCCCTCCATGGGCGTACGCTTTAGTATGCCACATGTGAACGATGCTTTAGTAGTAATTTAGTAAGTTATGTTGTGTTTAGATGTACTATTAATAATTTTTGTGTATTTTTAGTGAAAACAGCGATATGATGAACATTTGCACAATTACTGTCGGGCACAAAAAAATCAGTAGCTCTTTTTTTTATTCTACAGGTCATGTACTTTCAGAAAATGTCAAGTTTGAAGTGTCTTTTCAAATTCTGAAAGCTGTAAGTGAAAAAGAAAAACCTCCAGATTTTTAGAGAAATTTCAGAGTACGTACGATTTATATTTAGAAGGAACTTAGCAGGAATTTTGTAAAATTTGCTGTGTTTGTATCTGCTAATAATGATTTTAGTGCATTTTTGATTGGTAAGCATTTGCGTAAATATCGCGGGACCTTAAAAATCAGTAGCACATTCCATTTATTCTACTGGTCCTTTGCTTTCAGAAAATGTATAGTTTGGGTGGTCTGTTTTTTGTACATTCAGATTTCACCATTTTGCAAAAAGGTTTAAAATGTACAAATATTTGTTATTTATTAACTCAATACAGGTTAAGCTTTTATACTTAGTAGGAATTTAGCAGGAATTTACTGTGTTTGTATCTGCTAATAATGATTTTAGTGTATTTTTAGTGAAAATATTGCTTTGGCAAACATTTGCAAGAATATAATGGGGCCTTAAAAATCAGTAGCACCTTCTTTTTATTCTACTGGTCCTATGCTTTCAGAAAAAATATGATTTGGGGGGACTTTAACAAACTCTGAAATCTGTAAGGGAACAATGAAAACCTTCAGATTTTAAGTGAAATGTAGTTGTTTACATTTTTGCGTACGTTCAGTTTTCACCATTTTGCAAAAAGGCGTAATTTAAAAATTACAAATATTTATTATTTATTAGCTCAGCACAGGTTAAACTGTTATATTTAGCAGGAATTTTGTAAAATTTGCTGTTTTTATA
Organism: Aquarana catesbeiana; assembly: GCF_042186555.1. Lineage (NCBI taxonomy): Eukaryota > Metazoa > Chordata > Amphibia > Anura > Ranidae > Aquarana > Aquarana catesbeiana. The sequence goes on along the minus strand of NC_133327.1, from coordinate 603,502,337 downwards.
TCTGCAAAAAATTTTAGAGAATTTTTAGCAAACATATCGTTTTGATAAAGATTTGTGCAAATAGGGCGCAGGGCATTAAAATTAGTAGCACCTTCCTTTTATTCTACAGGTCATGTGCTTCCAGAAAGGATATGGTTTGGGGGGACCTTAACAAACTGTAAAGCTGTAAGGGAAAAATTAAAACCTCTAGATTTTTAGAGAAATTTGGATATTTACAGTACATTTTTGTGTATGTTCGATTTCCACCATTTCACAAAAAGGCGTAATCTAAAATTTACAAAATAGTGGTTATTTATTAACTCAATACAGGTTAGCTTTTATATTGAGAAGGAATTTTGTAAAATGTGCTGTGTTTTTATCTGCTAATAATAATTTCAGTGTATTTTTAGCGAAAATATTGTTTTGAAAAACATTTGTCCAAATATCATTGTGCCCTAAAAATCAGTAGCACCTTATTTGTATTTTACTGGCCATGTGCTTTCAGAAAATATATGATTTGGGGGGTCTTTAACAAACTCTGAAAGCTGTGAGGGAAAAATAAAAAAGCAATGGAAAAATTGCAAAAATGGTCTGGTCACCTGAGTGTAAAAATGAAGCACAGGGCCTGGCAGCAAAAGCATTAAAGCTTCCAGTCTGTTTTTCTAACTCAATCGGCATTACAGTACAGCTATTTTCACACTGGGGCGGGCGGGTGTCGGCGGTAAAGCGCAGCTATTTTTAACGGAGCTTTACCTTCGCTTTAGCGGCGCTATTCGGCCACTAGCGGGGCGCTATTTGGCCGCCAGCGGGGCTCCCCTGCCCTTTGATTTCAATGGGCAGGGGAGCTTTAGGAGCGGTGTATACACCGCTCCTACAGTGCTGCAAAGATGCTGCTTGCAGGACTTTTTTTACCGTCCTGCAAGCGCACCGCTCCAGTGTGAAAGCACTCAGGCTTTCACACTGGAGAGACAGGAGAGGCTCTTTACAGGCGCTATTTTTGCACTGTAGCGCCTGTAAAGCGCCTCAGTGTGAAAGTAGCCAGTGAGTTCCAGCCTCGTCCTCATCAACACTGACACCTGTGTTAATGAGAGAATCACTGACATGATATCAGCTGGTGCTTTTGTGGCAGGGCTGAAATTAATGGAAATGTTTTTTTTGGGGAATAAGTACTTTTTCATGGCAAAGAGGGACTTTGCAATTACAATTAATCTGACCACTCTTCATAACATTCTGGAGTATATGCAAATTGCCATAATAAAAACCGAGGCAGCAGACTTTGTGAAAATTAATATTTGTGTCATTCTCAAAACTTTTGGCCACGGCTGTAGTTAGATATCTGCTTGGAGTTCTGAATTAAAAATTGTTTTCAAATGTTTCAGGCTGGAAAAGGTCTTTGTTGGCAGAATAAAATGAAAAAGATATCAACCCAGATACAAATTAAGAGGGAATTGTATATTTTTCAGAAAGTGTGACGAGAGCCCTACAGCACAGAAAAATAAAAGGACATTAACAGGCAAAAAAAAGTGTGAATTTTCCATTTACAGTATTAAACAGTCTTCTCTATATTCATTGATTTTAGGAGGAAATAATACAACACCCAGTTTACAGTATACCCAGCCTAGTTTTAAGCCACTGTTTCCTTCGGATGTTCGAAAAGAAGAAATAGAATAGGCAAGCTTAAATTGATGAAGATTTGAAGGAAATTGTGCTGGTAGGAAAAGTCAGGGAGGGAAGGAGAGGCAATAGGAGCATTAATTGTGAAATGCTATCTCAATGCTATAAGCAGCAGGCAATATATAAGTTGCAATATGAAATCCACAAGCCAAAACTACAAGATATAACAGAAAGGGTAGTTTGTCAGCATCAGCAGTTTTATTTAATAAGTATTAATGTGATTTATGTCCCTAGGCTCAGCTCTGGCTTACTGTTTTTCTGTGCTTCCTGAGATAAGGAGCTTGTCATATCACCAGGTATCTACAGTCATCTGACTGACGTGAAGTGGATAATATTTTTGAGCTATAGAGTTGGTGCAGTGTGTGAGAAAAGTGATAGGGAAGGCTTATGAAAGCTACATGTAAGCCCTAATTGTCAAAAGCAACCAGCATGCCTGATGAACCAAGGACAGCGGCTTCAACGTATAATTTTAGCAAAATTGATACTTGATTTGATTGTAGCCGTATTAGTGCAATTGTGACAGAGAAAATTGAGTACTGTCCGTGATACTTTTTTTATTTGCACTAACATACAAAATTGATAGAATTTTAAATGATCTAAGCAAGTTAGGAAAACCTGTACTGAAAGAACACAGAGGCTGCCATTGCCATATCTGACTGGCTGTTATGCTGAACCAGTGGTTTCAATACTTCCTAATGCCGCATACACACGGTCGGACTTGCCAACGGGATAACCTCCGTAGGCATTTCCAACGGAAAAATTTAGAACATGTTCTCTATCTAAGTCCGTCGGAAATTCCAACAGAAAAAGTCAGATTGGGCACACACATGGTCAGAATATCCGACCAAAAGCTCCCATCGGACTTTTTCTGTCGGAAATTCCGACCGTGTGTACGCGGCATTAGGCACTGACCTGAAACAAGTTTACAAATCAGGAGTTCTGATCTAATACTGGCTTTCTAATTTGCTTTTTTTTGTTCTGGGTGATTAATATTCTGAGAATATTAGACCCAGAAACAGTCATGTAAGAAGTATACTTAGCCTAGGTTCACACTGATGTGATTCGGACAGGAATGACACTGCATTCCTGTTCAAATCACATGCGATTCTTTGCAGTGCAATTTGGTTTATTTTGTATGGCTCTAATCACACCACTCCCGCATGAAAACGGTGCATGCACCTTTTTTTTTTTTTTTTGTCGCACTGGGTTCCTCCAGTGAGCACCCACAAGATTCGATTCAGCCAATTACACTGAGTTTTTCAACCTGTGTCGTTGACTTAACATTGTTACCCGCAGCGGTTCGCATGAATGGAGTGCGTTTGTGATGTGGTGAGGGACACACACACAAGAATCACTGCGAATCCTGCACCGCATCAGTGTGAACAGAGACTCAAAGAGAGGTCATCAATCACAGCTTCTTTTGCTCTTCGTAGAGGTTTCCTGTAAAATAGTAGGTGGAGATATTAACAGGTGTTCCGTGCATCCCTCAAATGGGATGCAGCGGCTGCACAGACATGGTGCTGTTCCCAATCACGTGGGTGCAGTGTGTGTCTCTGAATGTACCGTGTGTTTTGGGACACGCACCCACATGGATGTCAAATTAGGAGCAGTGGCTGTGCTTGTGCGTCCCTATTGACATCAACCACTTGATTACTGGGCACCTAAACCACCCCCCCCCCCCTCGCCCAGACCAATTTTAAGCTTTTAGTGCTGTCAACGACAATTGCGCGGTCATACAACACAGTAACCAAATGAATCACCCCTGGGGTTTTTTATTTTTTGTTAAAGAAATTTAAAAAGACCGAAATTTAAAAAAAAAAAACAAAACCGTTTTATATTTTGTTAATAAATTTTGCAAACAGGTAATTTTTTTCTCCTTCATTGATGTACGCTGATGAGGCTGCACTGATGGGCACTGATAGGCTGCATTGATGGGCACTGATAAGGCGGCACTGATGGGCACTGCTAGGTGGCACTGAAGGGCACTAATAGGTGGCACTGACTGGCACTGATAGGCAGCACTGCTAGGTGGCACTGATGAGGCACTGACTGGCATTGATAGGTGGCACTGATTGCTGGCACTGTTATGTACTGGTGGGCACTGATTTGTGGCACTGGCAGGCGGTACTGATGGGTACAGATGAGGTGGCTGTGCCTCTTCCTCTTCGGGACCGATGTCCCTTCAACAGAAGCCGGTGATCTGCTTTTCTTTCTCCTCACTTTGTAAGCCTGAAAAGAAAGAAAAATGATTACCGATCTTCTGTTTACATCACGCGATCAGCTGTCATTGGCTGGCAGCTGATCACGTGGTAAGGGGCCAGGATTGACCCCTTACTCCGATCTGTGGTCACCCGAGTCTCATTGACTAGGTGATCACAGCGCGCACCTGCAGGGGGCGCGCGGGGAGTGTGCAAAGGGGAGGATGTCTATTGATGGCCTCCCAGAAAAGATCCGCACTGTAGCCGTCATTCGGCAATAGCGCAGATCTGAAGGGGTTAATGGTACTGCTTGCTCAGGGATGCATGGAACACCTGTGCATCCCCATACAGGTAAGCATAGGCCTCAATGGGAGTATGCTTCTGTACTCCCCATGTGAACAAGGCCTAAATAATCTTTCTCAAGCTTTACAAAGAGGAACCCTTGAAATAACTTTCCGGTCTAAGGGAACCCCTGTTAAAAATGGCTATAGCTACAATTCATGATACATTAGTGTGATGGGCAGTAGGAAAAACGTCCCTTATACTTGTGCTCATTGGGGAGAATTACCCCGTACAGATAGCTAAAAAGATCAATGCTGTCAGTGGGAACTTATCTGAGGAGCAGAAGTTGCTCATTGCTGCAACCTCTGGAGAAACCTTAGGGTTCCATAAAACACTGGTTGAGAAACCCTGGCTTAACAGATCACTATGAAAGCACTTACTTACAAACACTGGACTTTTTAATACTACTTAAAGTGGTTGTTAGGGCAGATTTTTTTTAATCTTAATGCATTCTATGCATTAGGATAAACAGCCTTCTGTGTGCAGCAGTCCCCCTCAGCCCCCTAATACCTCCTTGAGCCCCATCTCGATCCAGCAATGTTGAACAAGAGACTCGGCTGCCTGGGACTCTCCCGCCTTATTGGCTGAGACAGCAGTGAGGCACCATTGGCAGCGAGCCAATGAGGAGAAAGAGAGGGGGTGAGGCAGGGCTGTGGCTCCATGTCTGAATGGACACATGGAACTGCGGCTCGGCTAGGGTGCCCCCATAACCAGCTGTTTGCTGTGGGGGCACTTAACAGGAGGGAGGGGCCAGGAGTGCCGAAGAGGGACCTGAAAAGAGGAGGATTCGGGCTGCTCTGCGCAAATCCACTGCACAGAAAAGATAAGTATAACATGTTTGTTATTTTTAAACAACAAAAAACTGAGACTTTAGTATCACTTTAAGCTTCACATCAGATTAAGTCCACTTCTCTTCCAGCAGGGTGTGCTTTGGTAGACTTGGGGCTTGCAGAGTGTAGCACAGTAAAAAACAAGTAGAGTGCCCTGTATTTATAAGCCCTCACTGTGTACAGAATATAATGTGAGCACATGCGTGGCAAGCAAGAGAAAGAATGCTCAGCCTCCATGTCCTTGGGTTCCATGGACAAATATAACAATCAACACTCAATTGCTCTACACAAGCAACACAAGCCCTATGATCAGTGCATAATAGACAGCTTCCTAAAAAATAACATAACAATAAAAATTCTTACAGCAGATTGAAAAAACATTTTAAATGCATTATGTCGCCATGATGCCAATCAACCTTACAGCCGAAAAGAATAAATACATTATTACAGGTTTTGCAGGCACCATGCTTGGAACATCCTGTACTTCTGGATGTCAGATACAAGCCGGCATGTTCGGTGTGTATTTATTAAGCATGACACGGCCAGCTCTTGCTGATTTTTCCTCAGACTGCAATCATTTGTTCCAGTCACAACTGCCCTTTAATCTAGAAGATATTTTAGGTCATTATTTCCATCACAAATAAAAAAAACAAAGAAGGGGTCTATTTCTCATACAAATATTGATCAAAGCCAACCAAATCATGCTTTGTGTTCTGTGTGCCCCCTTGGCCCAGCCCAGCCACTTCTTAAAATTCTCTCCCCCAGCCTGTTCTGAAATCTCCAATTTAATCTCTGATTCTAATCTTCTGCAATTGGCCAGGTGGAGAAGGTTTTGACAAGTGACATTGAAGGAGTCACTAAGATTAGATATTCTTGGATGAATTGAGAGATGAGTAGAAGTCTGGCTGGGGGTGTTAAAAAAGTATGTGTAAATGCACTAGATGTGCAGTTACACTTTCAAAGTTTGGACTCTGTGGAGTAAGGCTTGGGAAGTAACAAGGTAACTTAAAAGGGTCAGTAAATCCAAAAGGGATTTTTCTTTTACAGATAGAATCTATTTGGCATTTCCTGGCATCTCATCTACCTTGAAGACTTCAGTTGCTTGAACTCTCTGCCATATTTTCTAGTTCTGTTCCTGCTCAGCTTGAAAATTGTATTCCATTTGTTTCATTCTTCATATTATAAACTAAATAAAAGATGTAACAGTTTAAGTGGGGTGCCCTTTTCTTTTCCAGTAGTTTTTATTAGAGAAAGTACAAATTCAATACTTGCACCTCTGACCATCAATATGCTTTTAACGCATATCAGAGTGCAATGCATTACAAAAGAAAGATAACAGTTTCCATATAGTACAGTATAGTGCAGAAGATAACTATATGAGACAATGAGGTGTTGCAAACATAATCGTAATTCTCCGTTGCTCTTCTCAAATTGGTACAAAAGAGGAGGGGTAGGGGAATGACGCAGCAATATTACAATCATAATAATACCAGTGCTCCATAGTGTTGGCAGGGACATAATAAAGTAAATAAAGGGCCAGAGTGACTACCAGGGCCAGATTTCGCCCCCCACAGGCATGGGCCTATATCCCACATTTAATGAGTAATGTGGGGTGCCCTATTGATGGTGGCAACAAGTATGTAAAACTGAAAACCAAGCATTGAGACTTTGCTTTCAAAGTCCCCAGGAAACATAAATTCTAATGTGATTTGAAGTGAACTTGTTCACATAGCTGGTGAGGTCCTCAGGAGCACACACACTTTTTTACCTTTTGCTTCTCTGTGACTTTATTTAGCTCTGTGAAGACAGGATGGTTTTGTAAGCCTTAAGTAACCATTTTCACAGGACTCCATGTCATAGCCTGAGTAGCAAATCATTAGTGCTATCCCTTGGAAGAAAGGGGAATGAGTCACATGCCTTTCACATTCCTTTACCTTAACGTAGCAGGTATTTCTCTTTGCTTTATCCACATGAATGGAGTGGCAGGGAAGCAAAGAAGCAAAAGGAAGATGACTATGTACAACTAGAGAGAGAAACTGTTAACGTGATAATAAAGCTTCTGATTTTTTTTAGTTTACATTAAAATAATAAACATGTCGGGGGTGTGGCTTGGATGGCCTCCGGAGCGGACGTGTCTCTCTAGAGCTCCTGACCAGATCCGCCTGCATACAGCTAAAAGCAGCAAAAAAGCACCAAAATCACGGGCAAACCTCGCAAGGCTAAAGACACAGAACCTAAGGGACACACCACAAGATCTTCCTCGGTTCCCCCACCTCTCATTACGGAGTACTTTGGCCTTGGAGCTCCGGCGGGACACCGCAAGGTCAAGATGGCGCCGGCTCCACCAACATATGCAGCGGCCCTCTCCTCCTCTCCTCCGCGGTTCTCCCCGGGTCAGCGAACCGACAGGTATGCCTCTGAAGGGGATTTGTTGCCTGGTCGCCCACCGCTCCCACCAACTAACATCCAGGCCGGTCCTGCACTTTCCCTTATGGGAAACACATTAGGCAGCCTGTCCCAGCCGTTTCCTCCCTGCCTAGTGGGGCCTCCCCTTTGTGGGAAACTTCAGCGCAGGAGTGGGACCCAAGCTCTTTGCCACAAAGACCCCAGGCCCCAAGGGACAAGACACTATCCTCATCCCCGCACCGCAGGGAGTCCAACCAAGCCGCAGGGCCTTCCTCATCACCACAGCTTGATGAGCTGCAGGGGGCTTATTCACATGCAGCCCATGTATATGCCACTGACCCAGCAATGCAGCCTAACTCCAAGACCCCTCCGCAAGCATCTCAGAGGGGACTCCCCCTGCTGGGCACCCCCTCCATTACTATGAGGGATTCACACTCTCATGCCATAATGGACCCTGACCCTGAACCTGAGGCATGTACTTCTTGGAGAGACTATGTTCGTTGTATGCCTACGAAACAGGACTTCCGCATGCTTATTCAAGAGGTACGTGATACACGCAGATCTGAAATTAACATGCTCCGTACTGATCTACATTACTTGTCTGCTAAAGTCCACTCCATAGAAGAAGAAGCATATGATACAAAGATGGAAATCTCCCATATACATGATCGATTGTCCACACAAGCCTCGGCCCTCAGAGAGTTTCAACGCCACCTTGAGGACCTCGACAATAGAGGCAGACGCAATAACATTAGAGTCCGAGGCCTCCCTGAGGTGACCCAGGATGAGGACTTACAAGTCACATTACAAGCTATTTTCAATAATGTACTGGGTCGCCAGGAAAATCAAAGAGTTAAATTGGACTGGGCCCATCGCGCACTTCGCCCCCGTGGACCAGGTCTAAGACTACGAGATGTTATTTGCAGGGTTCATAATTATGCCCTGAAGGAGGACATAATGAGAAAAGCACGCAACATGCACACCATCGATTTCGATGGTGCTCCCATACAGTTATACCCGGACTTGTCCTGGATCACCCTTCAGCGAAGACGCTCCTTGCAACCACTCCTCACAACATTAAAGGAACATGACTTCCGATATCATTGGGGATTCCCTTTCAGCCTCACAGCAAAGAAAGATGGGAGATCCACCACTCTGCGATACCCGGAAGACCTCCATTCATTTTGCAGAGATTTGGATATTCCGATTTCGCCCACTCCCGGGTGGGACCCCCTACCAACCCCACCACCTTGCCCAGAGCCCTGGGTTCAGGTGAACGGGAGAAAGCGACAGAGGCCGCATTCCAATGGCCCTCCGGCAATTGCCCATCAGAGATAACTTTTTGCTGCTTGAGAGATACCGGGTCACGATGAGTCACTAGTATAGGAGTCACTATTACTGCCTATCATGCGAAGAGTTTAGGAATTATCCTGTTTTTTCTTCCTACCTTATAGAGGGCTAGACCCTAATTGCCATTATGTGGGATTACGGTTTTATGGTTTCGCATTTATGCAAGTTTAGTATGTATACCACCGATGATATATTATTGTCATGTTTAAGCCCTCCCAAATTATCAATGGGGTCCCCCCTTCCCTTGCCTCCCTTCCCCTCCATCTCCTTATCCTTGCCCTTCCTTCTATCCCCCCCCACCCCGCATTCACCACTCTCTACCCCCCCAATCCCTCCCTGCCCTTCCACCCCATACTTTATTAGGGTATACTACTGCGTTTATTTAAATACCTTCACCCTCCCTGGGTTCCTAAAAGGTTATTTGGAAGGGTTTCTAGGCTTATATCCTGGTCAATGCTCCCTATACTATCCTGGTTTGTCTAATACTGAGCGCAAAACTGCACCAGCCGACTTTATCTGTTGCCTTAACTTAGACCAAATGGTATTCTAGTTAATAGCTGTTAAATATAAGTTTCTCTTTATCTAGCTTCTTTATTACGGTGTGCTGCATAATTACTTAACTGCAGGCGGATCTGGGAGAGGATGACGACCGGCCTGGAGCTGTCCTATCCTCCCCCGGGAGACCTTCGAGTGGCTCCCCACTTAACCCCCTTGGAGAGTATTGTTTTTACCTCCTACATGGGGGGGGGGCCCCTTCGATGGTTTCCGACCCACCACCTTGTATAGGTGGGTTAAACTATACTTGGCTGTTATTTGATTTTGCACTAATATGTGTTCTTCTTGTCGTCCACATCTTTCTCTACTCTTTTGCTATTGGCTTTTCTTTTCTCTATTCCCCTCTTATCTACTATGTTGTGGGCGCCCCCCGCCTCTGGAGCCCAGGTCCAGTTTGTAGAAGCATGTTTCCTGCTAGGTACGTGTCTTAAATGAAGGCTCATCAGTTCACCGTCCTCCACATCCAAATCCACTTCGGTTGTCTTGGTAAGCTAATGCTCCTTTTTTTTATTTACACCCGATGATTGACATACTGTCATTAGACGTGAAAGGCCTTAACTCCAACACTAAACGAAGCTTAGCCTTAAGGGAATTCAAAAGATCTAAAGCTGATATCATTTTCGCTCAGGAAACACATCTTACTAAGACCGATAATATGGCATTTGCCACCAAGTATTACTCCCAGATATATTTAGCCTCTAATCCTCGTAAACGAGCTGGAGTGGCTATCCTGTTTAAAAAAGACTCCCCCTTTAAGTTACAATCGATAATTTCAGACCCCCAGGGACATTATATCATCTTGAGAGGTACATGGAAGGATACTAACCTCACACTTTGTAATATTTACGCCCCTAACACTAACCAAACCTCTTTCCTATCTAAAGTGTATAAACGACTATTTGCTTTTCCCCATCAATACCTGGTTATCGGAGGAGATTTTAACCTGACTTTTTCCTCCTGCCTAGACAGACACTCCCTTGGACAGAGTGAGGCCCCCAAGACCCTTGATAGAAGATCATCTCTCTTCCGTCAATTAACTAGGAAATACGCTCTGTTTGACTGTTGGAGGACTGCCTTCCCCTCAGCTAAACAATTCACCTTTTACTCTCACCCGCATAAATCTCATTGGCGCCTAGATTATTTTTTTGTAAATGCCCCAACCCTGAGAGCTTGCAAAAGCTCAGATATTCAAGCAATCTCATGGTCGGACCATGCCCCGATCACGCTGTCTCTGGCATTGTCTTCGGGAACCCTTCGTACATGTCATTGGCGTTTGAACGATTTCCTGCTTAAACATGACCCCTCCAGGGATGACTTGGGAAAAACCATGAAATTATATTTTGCAGAAAACAATTTACCAGAGGTTTCCATTGCCACTCTCTGGGAGGGTGATAAAGCGGTCCTCAGAGGCCAATGTATCTCACTATCCACGGCACTCAAAAAGAATGCTAACACTGCCCGTATAGCTCTACTAGACAAGCTTAAACAATTGGAAGCACGTTTGCTCTCCTTTCCGTCCTTAAAAACTCTTAGAGAGATTGTACAGGTACGGGCTGGTCTAAGAGACATAGATTTAGGTAAAATTGAGAAGGCGCTAATACGACTAAGGCAAACCTATTATGACAAGGCAAACAAACCACATACGTTATTAGGTAGACAGCTACGGGACCGCGTCGCGACCGCCTCAATTGCCCATCTTAATGATGGAGATGGCATTCCCCAAACCCATCCCACTAAGATTGCTCAGATCTTTCATGACTACTACTCGACCTTGTATAACAATCCGAATGTTCCACATAACCCTCCCCCACAAGACCTGACCCAAAGAATCCACTCTTATCTAGAAGAATGTGAAACACCGAGACTCACTCCTTCCGCCCTGACCACTCTAAACTCCCCCATTACAGAGGAGGAGGTCACGGACACAATTAAATCACTTCCAAACAACAAAGCCCCGGATCCTGACGGATTCCCATACCAGTACTACAAAACCTTCCTACTGCATTTACTTCCTTATATGAAAACACTGTTTAATTCATTTCTTTCTGAGACACCTATCCCACGAGATATGCAAAATTCTTATCTCACACTGATTCCCAAGCCTGGAAAGGATTACAGCTTACCATCAAACTATAGACCTATTGCGCTACTTAATGCGGACCTCAAAATTTTTACGAAATTATTAGCTAACAGGTTAAACAATTTTATGCCGTCATTGATTCACAAAGACCAGGTAGGCTTTATACCCATGCGGCAAGCAGGGGACAATACCTGCAAGGTTATTGACCTAGTGGAGGTGGCAAACAGGACCAAAGTAGAAGCACTTCTGCTCAGTCTTGACGCAGAAAAAGCTTTTGATAGGCTAAGTTGGCCTTTTCTGTTTGCGACCCTACGACGAGCCGGAATCACAGGCCCCTTTTTGTGAGCCATTTATCACTTATATTCGTCCCTGTCAGCCATGGTACGCACCCAACACGCCACATCTGCCACCTTCCCGATATCAAACGGAACGCGGCAAGGTTGTCTGCTCTCACCGCTACTCTACGCCCTTTGCATAGAACCCCTAGCGGCTCATATTAGGGAGAACCCAAATATTCATGGCATCCCAGTCCGTATTAGAGACTTTAAGATCTCCCTATATGCTGACGATGTTCTCCTTACTCTGACGCAACCGCACATTTCTTTGCCGAACCTACATGTAGAATTAGATCGATATAGTGCCCTATCTGGATATAAAATAAACAATTCTAAAACAGAGGCTCTGCCCCTTAATATGTCTCCTCAGACACAGGCGGCTCTTTCGCAATCATTTAACTACTCCTGGAAAACTTCCTCCTTAAAATACCTCGGGGTCCATCTCACAACCACATATGATTCCCTATATAAAGCTAACTTTGCCCATTTATTTATCACTATTAGAGCCTTATTGACTAAATGGAAATCCCTGAAATTATCCCTCTTTGGTCGACTAGCGACCCTGAAGATGATGATCCTACCCCAGCTCTTATACTTATTTGAGACACTTCCGATACCTATGCCAGCCTCATATCTAAAGAGACTACACGGTGACCTGATTAATTTCTTTTGGAATTATAAGAGACACCGGATTGCTAAATCGGTTCTCTACGCTCCTCGTGCTCAAGGTGGTCTAGCGTTTCCTAATATAGCCAAATATTATCTGGCAGCTCAATTACGCCCTGTAGCCTCTTGGTGTACCCTCCACGCTTTTAATCATTGGACACAGATCGAAAAGCTTTGGTTGGCCCCTATACATCCGAACTCCATGTTATGGAGTTCTGATGTATCTTCGGAAAACTCCCGGCTACTGGGACCAATGTCTCTCCTACGCCAGCTGTGGAAACGTGTAAAACCGACATATCCACTTACCACCCTTTCCTCACCGGTTACATCCTTTCTATTTACTCCCAACATCCCGGACAGCCTGACCTCACAGATGTCCCATTTCTGGATGGAAAAGAACCTATTCCGTTACGGCCAGCTGATTGACCCTAGGACCCGCATATTAAGATCATTTCAAGATCTGCAAAAAGAATTTGACATTCCCAAACAAGCCTTTTTTAGCTATCTACAAATACGACATTATGCACAATCTCTAGTTCCTAACCTTCAATTCTCCCCATTAACCGATTTTGAAAAGTTGTGCCTGGAGAGCTCATCTCCTAAAGGCATGATCTTGCAGACCTACCAGCTCCTAACGCATGATTTCTCGCCAGAGGGTCCTCGGCATGCATATATGGGTAAATGGGAGTGAGCCTTGGGTGTGGACATCCCTCCACACACATGGCAGCTTATCTGGTCTCAGGCCTCTAAAAGCTCTATGTGCACGCTATATAAAGAGAACCAATATAAGATTTTGTTCCATTGGTACCAAACCCCAGACTTGCTCCATTCCATCTATCCATTGTCTGACTCTCGTTGCTGGCGATGACATAATGACAGAGGGACGTTATTTCACATTTACTGGACCTGTCCTCTGATTGCCCCGTACTGGGAGATGGTTAATTCCCTGCTTAGGTCCATCCTGGATGCTGAGGTGTCTTACGATCCGAAGGGTTTCTTGCTGGGTCTCCCACCAACTTCTCTCCCTAAAAGGTCTAAGAAACATTGTCACATATATTAACTGCCGCACGATGCTTGGTGGCGTTAAAATGGAAGCAGAGCGAACCGCCTTCGATATCGGAATTGCATTCCAGGATCAGAGATGTCAAGAGAATGGAATATCTCACAGCCTCCTTAAATGACAATCTTGAAAAGCATAATCAAATATGGGAGCTGTGGGTCCTCTTTGAAAACCCCATAACCAAATTTTCTATGTGATGGGTCTGGGGTTGGTGATTTCCTCTCCTGGTGGGGGAGGGTTGGGCTTCAGGGGCGGGGCGAGGCTCCATTACCTTCATCTCTTTTCCCTACTCTCTACCTACTCTTAGTCACCCGATTTTAAACCTTCTGCTAACCTCCCCTCTTCTCTATTCTTCTCTCTACCTTATAGTCTTTTATTTACTATTATCTATTTAATTTTTGTTATGTTACACAAGGTATACAACCAGTAATATATGACTAAGGTAATATTTTGGCAATGTAAACTGTTCTTAACAATCAGAACGACATGCACATGATGGCCAGCATTTTCTTAAGAGTGCTATCAAGATGGGATTCTACCTCAGAAGTACCTACTACGCTCTATATTGTATTACCTTGTACTCTATGTTATTATTTCTGTTTTCTTCTGGAAAAATTAATAAAAATTGTCAATTTTTCAAAAAAAATAATAATAAACATGTCATATTTACCTGCTCTGTGCAGTGGTTTTGCACAGAGCAGTCTGGATCCTCTTCCTATTGAGTCCCTCACCAGCGCTCCTGGCCCCTCCCTCCTACCAAGTGCCCCCAGAGCAAGCAGCTTGCTATGGGGGTACCCAGGCAGGCTCGCTCCCCAGGCCGCTGCTCTGTGTGTCCATCATACACAGGGCCGCGGCGTGGTCCCACCTCTCTTTCTCCTCATTGGCTCACCGGCTGTGATTGACAGTAATGGCTGCCACTGCATTCTCAGCCAATGAGGAGGCTCTCGTGCACAGCGCTGGAGGAAGATCGGGCTCAGGTAAGTTTTTTTTTGGGGGGGGGACTGCTTCACAGAGAAAAGCTTGAGCCTTTAGAACCAATTTAAGTAAACCTCTTGCCTATCCCATATGGGTGAAGCAGAGATTCAATCTAATCCTCTACCCAAAGAAAATTAATTATCACTTTTGGGTATAGAGTTCCAATTATAGATGTACTAACAAGGGAATAGTTATTATTGCGACAGATTTAATGCTGATTTTATATGCTTATCATTAGAGCTTCACGATTAGACGTTAAAAAAAATTGTGATCTCGATTCAATCCCCCTCATGATCTCTATGCCGAATTTCCCGATTCATTCATGTAACAAGTGTAGAGAGTTCTCTGCTCACTCAGCTGTTAATAGAAAAAAAATGGGCAGCCTTCCAAGTTTTTCACAACATTGTCTGCACTGGTAGGTAACTATAAACATTGTAACTTTTTGTTCTTATATCAAAGGAATGAACTTCGTCTGACATGAGGGAAGTTTAACCACTTAAAGACTAAGGCCTCTTTCACACGGGGCAGATCAGTCATGATCCGCCCCGTGAACATCCGCTTGCTCAGCGGGGATAGCTCCGCCGGTCCCCGCTGAGCAGGAAGATGACAGGTGCATCGCTGCACACTGTGCAGCGACGGACCTGTCAGAGCGCCGCTCTCCCCTATGGGGGGATCGGATGATGACGGTCCGTAGTGTCCGTCGTCATCCGATCCGATCCGAAAACGGAGGAAAAAGTAGGTTTTTCCTCCGTTACACTTTTCGGATCGGAGCGGGTCGGATGTCAGCGGACATGTCACCGCTGACATCCGACGCTCCATAGGGATGACTGTATGTCCGTTTTTCATCCGAAAACGGATGGATGAAAAACGGACATACGGATCATCCGTGTGAAAGAGGCCTAAACCTTTTTTCTGACGCCTGTTTCTTACAAAGTTAAAATCAGCATTTTTTGCTAGAAAATTACTTGGAACCCCCAAAAATATATATATATATATATATATATATATATATATATATATATATATATATAATTTTTTTTTTTTAAATCAGGCACCCTAGTGAATAAAATGGCAGTTGTTGCAATATTTTATGTCACACTGTATTTGTGCAGTAGTCTTTCAAACACAATTTTTGGGGAAAAATACACTTCAATTAATCAAAAAAAAAAAAAACTAAACAGTAAAGTTTTTTTTTTTTAATCCAAAAAGAAGTTTTTTATTTAGAATTAAACACATACAGTCCAAAGATTCACAGTTAAATCATACATAACAAATGTATATATTTCCATATACAATGAAAACTGTGCCTTTTTCATTTTAATATAGTCACCATCACCAAATATCATACAATCTTGGTCAGGTTCCACAGCAGCTTGACCCACCCACCTTAATCTAGTGGTAGTTCAGAATGTGTAGCGTATTTAGCTCATATTGAGTCTCAAAAGTCTATCCATGACTAGGTCATCTGGAGCGAGCCCCGGGGTTCCCAACTATGGCTCCCATAGTTTTTCAAATTTTTTTGAGCATCCCCTATGCTGGTATATAACTTTTTCCATTCTCAGTGCGTTGCCTAGTGCAGTAATCCATTCCTTTACCGAAGGGGGCGATTCAGACTTCCAATGTAGCATTATCAACTTGCGAGCCATAAAAAGGGCCCTAGTGAGGGCTTCTCTGGTATGGGGTTCCCACTCCAGCTCATCTAGCAAATTCAGAATGCAGTGTTTAGGGTCCAATGGGACTGACACCTAAAACACTGTGTTTAGAGTGTCTGTCACCCCCTTCCAATATACATGCAGTTTGGGGCAACAAAAGAGCATATGTATCAAGTCCCCATGGTCCCTTTTACATCTAGTACACATAGGTGTGGGTAGCAGTCCCATTCTATGCAATCTGTGAGGCGTGTAGTATACTCTCAGGAGAGTATATAGTTGTGTCAACCTTTGTGTCACATTCAGGGAGCATATGACAACTGACTGTAGGGCTTCCTCCCACTGATCCTTGTCTAGGGGTCCTACATCCGTTTCCCATTTTCTTTTAACTGTCAGGGGGTGTTTTGTGAGGTACTTATGGAGTAATGTACCATAACTCTGGGAAATGAATCCCTTAGAGGTCTCTGCTGTCTTAAGCTGAAAGAGGAGGGGTGTAGAGTCCACGTGCCACTCAGAGGCCTTCGATTGGGCTATGAATGCATGTCTGAGTTGCATATAGTAAAAGTTTAATAAAAGTGTATATGTGCTGGTAGCATATATGTCTCCCTCAGAGTTTCAACAGGCAGTAATTTACCATTACTAATAATTTGTGTCAGGTAGAAAACACCACACCTCTTCCACCTTTCCGCATGTAGCAACTTGGCTAACTCAGGATAGGAATCATTTACCCAAATAGGGCTGAACTTGTTAATACCTGTCGCCCTCTGTAAATACCTGGTTTTGTTCCATATCTTCTGTATTAAGCTATATGTGGGGAAGTTTTTTGAGGTTTTCAGAAAGCTAATGCCTCAAGAGCAGTTGGAATGGATTTTCCACCTACGGTATGGAGCACAATGTGTTCTGAGGCACTGGGGGTTCTGTCTGCTGGGTCTCCCTCCGGGACCATGGTGCCTTTCAAGTGTTGCAGTTGTGATGCCAAATAATACACCCATGGATTCGGCAATGCAAGGCCACCGTCATCCTTGGGGCGTTGCAGGTGTTCTAACTTTATCCTAGGGGGTCGGTTTTTCCATATCAGCTCGCAAAATATGGTATTCACTATCCTAAAGGTCTTTAGTGGGATCACTACTGGGAAATTGTGTAGCATGTATAGCAGTTGGGGCATAAGAATCATTTTAATTAGATTCACCTTGCCCGCAACTGACATGCACAGAGCATTCCAAGTTTTGACTCGTGAGCGAAATCTGACCAATAATGGGGAGATATTTAGCTGGCTATATTCCCTGATTCGCGGCGTCACCTGTATCCCCAGATATTTAAAGGAGGTGGCTATAGGGATATCTCCCACTCGCTCTCCGTGTTGTACGTCATCTATTGGCATTAGGGCTGACTTAGTCCAGTTTAGTTTTAGGCCTGAATACTCCCCAAAATGGACCACCGTATCCATCGTCTTACTCATGGATTGATCTATATCACCCAGCAGAATCATTGTATCGTCATCATAGAGCATCACCTTCTCCTGTCTATCTCCATAGCAGAAGCCGGTGATATCCTTCTGGTCTCTGATCTGGATCGCCAATGGTGCTATTGCCAGGGCAAACAGCAGGGGGGACAAAGGGCACCCCTGCCACGTGCCCCGGCCTGATGCAAATGATAGCAACATTCTACCTGCCTCTCTAATGACCGCCTGGGGGCAATGATATAGCAGACGCACCCAAGAGATGTACTTTCACCAAAGCTGAATCGCTTCAGTACCTCCCAGAGATTTGGCAATGCTACACTGTCAAAGGCTTTCATATCATCTAGTGACAGAAGAGCCCTCTTGCCCATATTATCAGCTTGGGATTGCATGTTAAGAAAAAGTCTTCTAAGGTTTATTGCCGTGGATTTATTGTGCATAAATCCCGCCTGGTTACGGTGTATGCCTGAAGTAATTACCTTGTTTAGCCTGAGAGCTAGTACTTTTGCCAGTATTTTTATATCTGATTGTAGTAGCGAAATCGTCCTATACGAGGCCAGGTCCACTGGGTCTTTACCTGGTTTTAAGATTAACACAATATGGGCCTTAGACATAGAAGATGGAAGGACATTTTGCTCCCTTGCAGCATTAAACACCTCTACCAACTTGGGTAGTAATATCTCTGAATAGTGTTTGTAGATCTCCATGGGGATGCCGTCCCCCCTGTAGCTTTACAATTAGGAAACTCTGCCACCGCTGTCTGTAACTCCTCCAAAGTTAATGTAGAGTCTAAATCCTTACTTTAAGAGGTTGAGAGGTTTGGGAAAACAATCTTATCCAGATAACAAAATAGTTCCCCAGTTTTTTTTTTTTTAACCTTGGTAACCTCTTTACTAAGTAGTCGTCTAAGATAAGTTTTAAATGCCTCCCATTCAGTGAGGACGGATACTGAGTCAGGCTGGTGAGTAAAAAACTTCCGAATGCTCCCCTCCAGTTCCTCAGGGGAAGGGAATAGCTGAAGCCAAAAGGCGTTAAATTTCCAGGGTGCTTTTGGGAGTGTAGATGGTTGAGTTACAATAAGGTTTATCACCATATAGGAGTGGTCAGATACGCATCTGGGTTTGTAGGAAATGTTTGAGACCGAGGGGAGCATAGCTGAGATTCCCACCGCTAAGTCTATCCTGGATAAGGACCCTTGGGATTTCGAGAAAGCAGGAGAATTGTTTAGCTGCAGGGTTTTGGTGTCTCCATATATCTAGCCAACCCACCTCCTGTAGTAATCTAGCCAGAGGAGTTGCCCTATGGGGAACTTGTGTTCCCGGGACCGCATGTTTTGTCCAGAGCTGGGTCCAACCAGCTATTGAAGTCCCCCACAAGCAGCATTGGGAGGTTCGGCTTCCCCTCTAAAAATTGCAGGAGAAGTCGAAGCACCTGGGCGTCAAATGGGGGAGGTATGTAGACACAAGCCAAAATACATTTCAGAATGCCAATACTACAATATAGAAACAAAAACCTTCCCTCTGGATCTATTTTGGAAGCACATTCTTGGTAATCCAGGGACCTGTGCACCACCACACTCACGCTCCAGGAAAAGGAGGTGTGAGTGGAGTGGTACGCCCAACCTATCCATTAATATTTTAGGCAACTTTTGGTTTCAGTTGTCAGATGTGTTTCCTGTAAACATAAGACGGGCAGGATAAAACTTTTTCAGAGATGTAAGTATCATTGTGCGTTTAAGGGGGAGTTCATGCCCCTAACTTTCCAGGAGATCAATGAAGAACCCGCCATTTTGAGGGCAAAATCAGTATCTGGGTGGGGCTTTTAAGCACCCTCATTATGGAGTATCCACGAGGGGCAAGGTAGATGGGGTGGTGGTGGACTGCTGTACCATCAGGGTGACAGGTGAACAAATCGTAGTAAAAAACGCAATGGACGGGGTCCTGATGACCAGTATCGTTGGTCAATTCAGGTAACAGGTTACTGGCTCACCTAATAGGGTGGTGTTCCTTGTCAGAACAGGAGAAGTAGTCAAAATAAAAGGGGAGTGGGAATAGGATCCAAGGTGTCCTTACCTTCAGTGAAGGAAAAGGAACAAACTGCGGTTTAACCTGATATAACTTTATTAGAACAATTAGTAGAAAAACATTTTAATAATTGAAAGGAAAGCATAAACAATAGGAGATTGCATAAGGTAAAAACTGACAACGTTGTCACTTAACGCATGCCCATGAGCTCAGCCATATCCCAGTCATCCACACGTGTCAATCATCTAAAGTCATTAAGTGTGACTTAATATATAATGCTTACATGTGTTTAGGCAAGGTGAGTTCCGGGAAACCTTGGTAGCATAAGTCGGTACCCGTATTGTGCTTAACCATGGACCTCCAGACTCTCTATATGCCTATAGAGCTGCTGCATTAAGTCTTAACAATGTTGAAGAAAGCATTGGTTATCTCAGACAAATAAATGCAATTCTGGCTAGAAACTATTCCTGATAATTAGTGAACAGGACAAGTTTGATTTCTGGATGTAGCACTGTCAATCATAGAGATAATATATATTAAAAAAAAAAAAAAAAACAGATCAGAAAAGAGTAGTTCTTTGGACTGTAGGATAGTTTACACTGTAAACAACAGGGCACAACAGTGCCAACAATCATTAGTGCAGTTGTGATTAGGTAGTTCCATGTTCGGCGTAGAGCTCTTACATTGGTAAGTGCCAGTAGAGAACTAAAAAGTAAAGTCATCCATACTAGCTTTGCCAACAGGGAAAATCTTTTTACTGCAACACAGATTAATGATAGGCTAACTGATTCTCTTTGCATTTCAGATTGAACAAAGAGTTATATAGGGTAGTTGAAAGGGAAGTCACAGTTAGTTTTCTAGCATTTGTAGAAATGTAGTGTCCCCCGGCAAACAGGTAAAGGAAGAGGAGCCGGATAGGATGAAGGAGTTTCAAAGAAGCAAAAAGGTAAGAATGGCATCTCATCAATATGAAGAGTTTAGCAGCCAGGCAGATTGTCATGCTTTTTATCTCTAATATGGTGTCAGGGTCAGTCGCCTTCTGCATCCGCTCGGTGGTGGCCCAAGGCCTGTTCGTTACAATCCAGCCAGGCCGCCGCTTCCCTAGCTGACTCAAAGAACTGTGCATGCCCGTCTGCTGTCACACGTAATTTAGCTGGGTAGAGCATGGCATATGGTAATTGCAGGGCCCTCAAGCGTTTCTTCACATCCCCAAATTTTGCTCTACTCCTCTGTACCTCAGCAGAAAAGTCAGGGTAAAATGACACTCTGACTCCGTTGAATTTAACATTTGCCCGCTCTCGTGCGTAGCATAGTACTACCTCTCTGTCACAGTAATGTAGTAGTTTGGCCAGCATCGACCTGGGAAGGGCTCCATGTGGGGGAGGCTGGCCCAGCACTCTATGGGCTCTTTCCACAGTGAAAAATGGGGAAAATGCTTCCCGGCCAAAAATCTCAACAAGACAGTTTTCCACAAATGTAGTGGGGTCTTTGCCCTCAGATTTCTCGGGGAGACCAACAACGCGGACATTGTTTCTGCGTAAGCGATTTTCTGTGTCCTCTGCTCTGTTGTATGTGTCTTGGGCCATGCGGTGTGCTGCTCTGGCTTCTCGTGTGAGTGGAGGTAGCTTGTCCTCTATATCACACACTCTGCTCTCAACTGCTGTAGCTCTTTCTCTAACCTTTTGAAGGTCTTGTCTGAAAAGTGACATCTCATCTCTTAGGCCCCAAAACTGATCCTTCATGACAATAACTGTAGCTGTGCACATATGAACAGCCTTCAATATTTCAGCTAATGTGGGTTGCTCCAGAGTTTCTGATGTATCCTCTGAAGGGGGGGGGGGGGGGGGGGGGGTGTGAGCTGCATCATCCATGGAGTGGCTGGTAGTGCTGTCTGTGTCATGGCCCCAGTCTGCCTGTGTAAACAGGCCTGCATCTTCCCCTCTATTTGCTGCCCCCCCTTCAGTAGCCACAGGACCCTGTAATTTTTGGGTGTAGTATAGTATGTCTCTGTACTGCTGTGGCTTCTGTGATTTTCTGCTGCTTCCTTCTCTGGGCTTGTCAGCCATTCGCAACGTGCGCTGTGCCAAGGCTGCCGCTGCGGCGGCGCCATCTTGGGAGTATGGTCCCGCCATCTCCAGCGGGCCTCGGCGGGTCTTCCCCCATGAGCAGAGTGTCGGCGGTCGGTCCGGGAGGTGCTGGGTCTCAGTAGCCAGCTGGGGAGCCAAAGAGAGCAGGATCAGGGATGCTGGGGAAGGATCAATGGACGGATCAGGGAGGAGCTGTGAGAAGTGCGTCCTCTCACATGCCGGTCTTGGCCACACCCCCCCAAACAGTAAAGTTAGCCCAATTTTTTTGTATAATGTGAAAGATGATGTTACGCCGAGAGAATTGCGAGAAAATCGTGATTTTTATTCTAAGCAAATTGCGATTCTCATTTTAGCCAAAATTGTGCAGCTCTACTTATCATACATTCTTCTAACACATTTAGAATGAAAATAAAATCCCTGTGAATTTTATTAAAGACATACCAAATCAGAGCAGTTTTCATCTTTTCTCTTTTCACATGGTCGTGATGAAACTGGCTTGATATTATCCATGCCTGAGCAGGAAGGTTCTTCCACTTCAGTTTTTGCCCCACAGTCACTTGTGGAACATGCAGAGCCATTATTTAATTCACATCCTTCATCAAGTGCTTGACTATTCCTGTAATAAAACAATATTTATTCCTTTATCACCTTTTTGCATATATGACATTAAAAGGTTCCTTTTAACAGCTCTTTTTATAATTCAACAGCCGCATATAAAGGTCCTCAATTAACAGGTTCACATGGCTGGAGGTTCATTAACACTATGTATAGGTTGCCTTGGAAACTATACCTATCAAGTATAATTTGAAGAAGAAATTAACAACATTTACTAGCTGAGACCCTAAACATCGGGTGCTTTTCTACCCCGAGTACACCGACTTTTTAAGTTTTACA
The DNA here is from genome assembly GCF_042186555.1 of Aquarana catesbeiana. Lineage (NCBI taxonomy): Eukaryota > Metazoa > Chordata > Amphibia > Anura > Ranidae > Aquarana > Aquarana catesbeiana. Next base: position 603,479,774 of record NC_133327.1, on the reverse strand, counting down.
TTATGAAAAAAAAAGGGAAGGGTGGGGGGAGCTACAATGGTCAATGGCACTTTAGTCTTAAAATGTATACATGTTAATACAGAGAGTGGACTGAGGCTATTATGGACTTAGGCTTGACATACAAGGGGTAGATATAAAAGTAAAATTTTTATTCCAAAAACTAGGGTTGTCCCGACAACGATACTAGTATCAGTCCCGATACCGAGTATTTGCAGGAGTACTTGTACTCGTGTAAATGCTCCTGATGCCTAATCCGATACCTGAACACTCAGAAACAATCAGTGTGGCTGCGGCGGCTTTCAGCTGCTTTACTGAAAGCCACACAGGGAGATCTGTGATTATAATGTCCCCCGCCGCCACACCGATTGTCCACGAGTGTCCTCTGTGTTCTCTGGTCTCCCCCACTCCTCCAATCTCTGTGCGCTCCTCCGATCCCCCCTGTCCTCCTTCGGTCCCCCCTCCTCCTCCTCCGCTCCCCCTCCATGTGCTCCCCCCACCCCCCACCCCCAGTCCCAGATCTTTCAGGATGGAGGTCGGAGGAAGGAGCCGGTAAATATGTAATTTACTGACTCCTTCCTTTTCCGAATGAACAGAGTCAGTGATCACTGACTCTGTCCATTCATAACTGAGCACTGTAAACTGTGTTTACAATGCTTCAGTTTATGAATGAACAGGAGTCGCTGTCTCATGTCCATTCATCTTCAGTGCAGCTGAGGCTGCAGAGAAAGGGACTCGGGAATCTCTATCCTCAGTCCCTTTCCATGTCTCAAAGGGGAGATATCAGGGGACTGTTTAGACACCTGACATCTCACCAAAGTCTACCTACCCCCAACAGCGTTGAATAAAGAAAAAAAACAAAAAAAACAAAGTAAAATTGTAAAAATAATAAAAAATAAAATAAACACTGACATTGTCTGTCCACCCCCCCCCCCCGCCGCCCCCAAAAAAGAAAGCACTGTAAAAAAAAAAAATGTGTGTGTATATTAGGGCTGGGGAAAAAATCGATTTAAATCTTGAATCGAGTTGAGAGGTCAAATCGATTCAAAATTTAAGCAAATCGATTTTTTTTTTTTACGGCGCCGGTCCCGAGGAGCTGCGGGCAGGAGTTTTTAGGCGAGGCCGAAGCTTCGGCCTAGTCCGCGAGACCGGACGCCGCGGACTAGGCCGAAGCCGCGGCCTCGCCTAAAAACTCCTGCCCGCAGCTCCTCGGGACCGGCGTGGTGTCCACAAATCGTGAATCGAGTTTTTTTTTTTTTTAGGAGAATCGAAAATTTTTTTTTTTAAGAAAATCTCCCAGCCCTAGTGTATAATATATATATAAATTGTAAAAAAAAAAAAAAAAAAAACCTGTCACGTGACATTTAAAAAAGTATCGGTACTTGTACTCAGTCTTAAAAAAAAAAAAAGTGGTATCGAGACAACCCTACCAAAAACATATTAAAACATACAAATATCATAAAAAAAGACAAAGAGAAAAACTGTCTTTGACATTAGGCTCTATAAACCCGCAGATGGGGTGACACTGAGAGATAACCATTGTCAATAGATGTATACCATCTGCGTGTGAACGTTCACACGCAGATGGTATACATCTATTGAAAATGGTTGGTTATCTACCAGTGTCACCCCATCTGTGGTTTTACAGAGCCTAATGAAAAGACAATTTTTCTCTTTTTTATGAGATTTGTATGTCTTAATATGTTTTTTGAATAAAAATGTCACCTTTATATCTACGCCTTGTGTGTTAAGCCTATGTATGGTACCATGAAAGTCCATAATAGCTTCAGTCCACTTTCTTTTCAATACATTTGATAGGATACATCCTGTCATTACATTAGAGGTACCTCTGTAACGCTCTATTATTACTGGCACTTTTTCTAAATGTTAATACAGAGATATTTTATACCAACTATTTACACAATAAACATTTTTTTCATAAATAAACATTACGCATATCTATTGCACTTTGTTTTAACAGCATATTGGACTTTATATTAAAAAAAAAAGCAAGCAATTCTTACTGACGTTGAACAGTCCCTCTCGAAGTGTGAATCCATATAGGACTTTACATGCTAGGCATAGCGTAGAACATGCACTTTTCTTTTTCCGTCCCATGCTGAGCAACCAGGAAGGATATATGCAGAATCCGTGTTGGGAAAGTGGGATCCTGGCCACATGATTAGCTTAGGACAGCCTTTCTCACCTTTTTAACGGAGGAACCCTTGAAAAAAATTTCCAGTCTTAGGGAACCCCTGCTAATTATTACTATATTTACAGCTCATGGTATATTAGCAGGACAGTTGCTAAGAACAATGCTCCTTTCACTTGTAGCCATTGGGAAGAACACCCTTCTTCCAGATAACAAAAAGATTATTGGGGTTGCACCGTTACTAGTATTGGTGCCGATACCGAGTATCTGCACAAGTATCTGTACTCGTGAAAATGCACCGATAACTGAAACCAATACTTTCAGGCTCGGTTCTTTGAGGTGTCAGTGGGTCTCCCCAGTGTTAAAGAAGTCTGGTAATTGGAGCTGTCAAAAAAAAAAAGCAGCCGGCAACGTTTATTAACAACATTGCTCAGCCTGAAACACTAAAATAAAAAGAAACATTGTTTCTTTTTGTATATTTCTGTTTCTTCAACTGCAGATCAAAGGGATGGACAAATGTTCCTCTGTTTAACCCCTTAATAACCCTTAATTTACTCTAATCAGCCTTAATTAACTCCATATCCTCCTCCATTTAATTATTATTTTCCTGCTTTTTTCTTTTGTTCACGTCTATTTTATAAACGGTAAACAATTAAAACTTTTTTTTGTTTGCTTTGTTAGTGAATATTTTTACACATATATATTAACATATATTTACACATTTCACATTCAAAAAGTGCTAAATTAAAAAAAAATCAAATTACTTCATTGGTAAATAACTTTTCAATGTTTTGTACCATTGCTGGCAGCTGAAGTTAAAACAAAACAGTTGCAGTAGGTATCTGTAATTGGTATAGGTGAGTACTAAAAAAAAAAAAAAAAAGTATCGGTACTTGTACTCATTGTAAAAAAAATGGTATCGGTGCATCCCTAGTGTCAATAGTTACTTTTCTGAGAGGCTGAAATTGCTCATTGCTCATGGAACACCTAGCAACCTCTGGTGGAACCCTGGGGTTCTATGGAACGCTGGTTGAGAAATGCTGACTTAAGCCTAGTGCACATAGGCCGAATGTCGGGTGACATCGGCCAGTTCAATAAAACTGGCTGACATTCGGCCCGTGTGTATGGCAGCCAGTCCGACAGAAGCCAACATCCAGCTTCTGTCGGAAGTGCATGCTGGAAAACGAGCGGCCAACCCACTCCCGATCAGCACTCTCAGCCAATGGCTAAGAACGCTGACCAGAGTGTTCAGGCGGGGAGCATATCCCCCTGTCAAAACACAATAGCTCAGCGGGAGATATCACTGTACTAACATCAGATTGTTAGTACAGCGGCTCCAAATGGAACTGTCAGTTTTTGTTTCGTTCATCTCAAACTAATGGTGTGTACTAGGCTTTAAGGTATGCATTACCAGTACCCTGATGTTCTGTAGGAGACCAAAAGGCAGATGGGAGATAAAACAATGACACAAAGTCTGCTGTACTAAAGGTTCTGAAAAGTCACTCCCTATATGTTATATAGCTTTATGGCACCAAAGGAAAATAACACAGTATTTGTAATATTTTAGAAATATTTAATCAAGAAAAAAAAAATTGTCCACTGTGTATTTATTGTTTGGACAGAATTGTCCTTTAACCACTTGAGCCACTTGAGAGCCATTTTCTCTCTAATTTCCCTCATCCCTTAGCATTTGTTGTTTACCACAATGTTATGTGCATAATCTTTTTCAAGATAGGGCTTTAATTTGGTAGCAAAACTGGACACATATTTTTTCCTTGTCCTTTTATTAGGAATAAATAGTAAAAAAATTGAATTTTTTTTCCTGTACCCAGTGCACCAGTCACATAATTTACACACCCATATATTTAAAGGAGAAGTCCAGCCTGAACTTTTAAGGCTGGGCTTCTCCTAAGGGTCACAGGAGTGCAATTCGTTTTGCACTTCTGTGACCCGTTTTCAGCAGGGAGAGGTCTGAAGTCCGCTCTCCACTGACATCACTGCCATCAGTCGAGGCAGCGCGTCATCCCAACTTCCCAAGTCTGGATCCGCCAGCTGCCTTGATTGATGGCTGTCTCAGCGTCTCACTAAAGTCTGCTGATTAAAATGTTATCATACCATCTAGACTTTTATGTAACGTAGAGGAATGGTAAAGATCAAAGTGAACGCATGCTTTTGATGTCACACTGTAGAGCACACGGGAAAATTATTTTTTGGTGTAAATTGGAGATTAAGTCAGGTTTATAAGGCACAAATTGGCAGGAGAGAAACTTTTTCACAGGTTTGCAATCTCTGAAAATTTTAATGACATTGTGATCACATACGTGAACATTTACCGCAGAAAAGTCAAATGTCATCCACATCGTCTGACATTTTTGCAGCCAGGGAAACATTGTGTTACAGAGTTGTGCTACAGAGTGCTCGGTAGGAAGATAGGAAACCCAAGAGCATAGTGTTTCCTGGCTTAGCACTGGAACCTGATAGTAGCTGATAGCCAGCAGTTCCAGCACTAGTGTCAGTGGGACCCCTTGAGTCTGGGTGCCAATTAAAATGGGACTGGGACAAATAGCGGTTTGTCTCTACACCATTTTAAAATGGCACCAGGGACTCAAGTGGTTAAGCTTGGTATATTCTGCATTTACTTAACCACTTCAATACAGGGCACTTTCCCCCCTTCCTGCCCAAGCCAATATTCAGCTTTCAGCGCTGTCGCTGTTTAAATGACAATTGCGCAGTCATGCTACACTGTAACCAAACAAAATTTTTATCATTTTCTTCCCACAAATAGAGCTTTATTTTGGTGGTATTTGATCACTACTGCAGTTTTTATTTTTTTGCTAAACAAATCGAAAAGACTGAAAATTTTGAAAAAAAAATAAGTTTTTCGTCATTTCTGTTATAAAATTTTGTAAATAAGTACGTTTTCCCCTTCACTGATGGGCACTGATGAGGCTGCACTGCCAGAAACTGATAAGGTAGCACTATTGATCACGGATGAGGTGGCACCAATGAGGTGGCACTGATGATGTGGCACTGATGATGGGCACTGATAGGTGGCACTGATATGCAGCACTGATGGGCACTCATAGGCAGCACAGATGGGCACTCATAGGCAGCACAGATGGGCACTCATAGGCAGCACAGATGGGTACCTATGGGTGGCACTGATGGGCACTGATAGGAGGCACTGATGGGCATGGATGGGCACTGATAGGTGGCACTGATGGACACTGATAGATGGCACTGATTGGCATCACTGATTAGAAGGCACTAGCAGGTATTGCTGGTGGGTACTGATTGACATCATGTGTGGGCACACATTGGCACCCATGGCCACCAGGGATGCCATACCTGGTGGTCATCAGCGGTGGCCATCCCTTGTGGTCCTGGGTGGGCATCCGAGGGGGAGTTGCGCTAATAATCAGCACAGACCCCCTCTGTCAGGAGAGCCGCCGATCGGCTCTCCTCTACTCATGTCTAGCAGTGCAAGTAGAGGAAAAGCCGATAAATGTCTCTTCCTATTTACACTGTGATCAGCTGTGATTGGACACAGCTGATCACGTGGTAAAGAGCCTACGTCAGAGGCTCTTTACCTCGATCTGAGATGCGGTGTGTCAAACTGACACACCACACCACCGATCGCCACGCTGAGCACCCCCGCAGGCACGCGTTTGCAGCTTATCCTGCTGGATGTCATACGACGCCCAGTCAGGATAACTGAACCACTATGCAGGGGGGTGTGTCAATGCAGACACACCCCCCCCTGTCAGAGGAGCAGCCCATCGGATCTCCTCTACTCGTGTCTGTCAGACGGGCGTGAGGAAATGCCGATAAACGGCTCTTCCTGTTTACATCGTGATCAGCCGTGATTGGACACGGCTGACATGTGGTAAAGAGTCTCCATCAGAGACTCTTTACCTAGATCTGAGTTGCGGTGAGATAGACTGACACGCCACAACGATCGCCGCAATGCGCGCCCCCAGTGGTTAAGTGGTTAAGCATATAAAAATGTAAATTATCCCTTATATGGCATTATCACACAAAATAAGTGAACAGGCTTCTGAAGAATAATAAACAGATAAATTAATAAATAGCCTCAATAAAGTCATTACAAGAACAGATTCAATAACAACACAATTAAAAAAACATGCATCATGATTTTGTACAAGTGTGTTGTTTGTTATTCTCCTTTGACGTCGAGATTGTAGTTTTGTAGTAATTGGATTTAGTAAATACAATTTGATTACTATGCTTCAATGGCTAATTGAGCATAGATCAAATGTTCTTCTATAATTGAGCTCATTCAACCAATGCTAATCATTTTGTGGCAACCAATCTGCAAAAGCTCAATGCAATGTCTTTTTACTGCAATTACAACAAGTATTTACTTAATACAATAATGCTCATTATCACTAAAAAAAACAACGATAATATAACATAATGTACCATATGCGAACCACTTGAACACTGGCATGTTAAAGTGGTTGTAAACCCTCCTCTACTACTTTAGCTCATCTTAATCTATATAGCACAGGCAGCTGATCCCTGCCTGTGAAAGTACACTCAGTTGTGTTTTCAATATAAATCAATATGTTCTGTGACGTCGCCCGCGCTTGTGTACTGTGCATCTCACAATGTGTGCCGTTTCAGTTTCCTCTGCTTGCCGTGTCATTATCTGACACTCAGAACGGCACAGAGCGAAGCCTCGCGATGCTGCTTCATGATCTTCTCCTTCCTGGTTCTGGCGCATGAGCGAGATTTCGACAGGGAAACGAACTAAGGGCCGGAATTGACGTCCACAAAAGCTTCAGCATACAGGAGGAAGAATGGTGCAGGCGATACCCGGAAGAGCCAAAAGAATAAAGCTGACAAAAAAGGTACCTAGAAAGCTCGTTTTGGACAAATGTATATATCTATTGCTTAGCAAGGTTTAACAGCATTTATATATTAGAAAAAACAGCAATAAGTTACGGGGTTTACTTCCTCTTTAAACAATCCTTGCATCCAGGCCAATTTTCAGCACTGTGATAATTTGACTGACAATTACTCAGTCATGTACCACTGTACCCACTGTTCTATAACTTTGCAGATAAGTAATGTTTCTTCATAAATTTAGGCAAAAATGTGTTCAAACACATTTCTTTGGTAAAAAAAATAGAAATAAAAAAAAACACAAATCTGTGTATGTTATTTAGACTGTGGCACCCCAAAGCCATGGCAAGATTAAAGGTTTTGGCACAAGCTGCTAGCAAAAGTTACGGATGTAACAGCAGCAGACACTCAGTTGCATCGTATGCATCATATTCCCCACAATCTCCCCCAAAACTTCAGCACCCAGCCACAGCAGCTGTATCTCTCAACCAAGGTCAGTACACCGTGCCTACCACCTCTCAAGACAATCTTTCTACTGATTCCCAGTACACCAGGCTTTTGCACCACAGCAAACTGTAGACACCAGTATGCAGATAATGCACAATACATATTACCATGAGGCTACTCAATTACCTACACTAAGTACATTGTTTCACAGTTGCAACCCAACACAGCAATCAACTCTAAGTCAGTATCAGAAATGAATGTCTTTGCACTTTGGTTGTACAGCTGCATGCAGAACAAAGTTACCTGAGATTGAGCGACTTTTGGAAGTATGGTGTACTTCCAAAAGTCGCTCAATCTCAGCTCAGGTAACTTTGTTCTGCATGCAGCTGTACAACCAAAGTCCGGCATGTCACAGTTTGCTAAATACATGCTCCATAAAAAGCTCACCAAGACAGGTCTCACTAAATTTGATGACAAACCTACAGATGTTCAATGACAAACCTACAAACTAAGTTTGATGACAAAACTACAAGCTACAGAAGAACTAGATCTGCTTATCAGGTGGCTGGGTCCTCAATCTGCTGAACGTATCAAAAGACTGTCACATTGATAACCCTGCCATAGGTCTTAACACTGCTTGAGACAGATTGGAGCGTAGTTTTGGGAGACCAGAAGCCATTGATTGATGCTTTATTTAAAAGATTGCAAAGCTGACCAAAAATATCTAGCAGCGACGATCTAAAGTTTCAGTGCTCAGTGACCTTCTCTTGGAGCTTCAACTTACCAAGGCTGACACCCACCTAACTGGCTTCAGTTACATAGATACTGCGTTAACTCGTGCAGTTAACCCAATAGTCTCCTTATGGTATACAGGAAAAATGGGCATCATTTGAATCAATGTACAAAGAAGAAAAAAAAAAAGTTTCCTTTCCTCCCTTTTCCTACTTCTGTGAGTTCAATAGGAGAATTGCAGATAGTAAGAATGATCAAATTTCTCCTTTGGGAAGTCCAACCCTCTTGGTCCACCTTCTACAAGGTCTGCAAGCTCATACATTTCACACAGAGACTGCAGAGGTCCAGTGTCTCTGAAGAGGACAGATACGGTTGTGCTCATAAGTTTACATACCCTGGCAGAATTTATCATTTCTTGGCCATTTTTCGAGGAATATGAATAATCACACAAAAACTTTTTTCACCCATGGTTAGTGTTTGGCTGAAGCCATTTTTTTATCAATCAACTGTGTTTACTCTTTTTAAATTATAATGACAACAGAAACTACCCAAATGACTCTGATAAAAAAGTTTACATACCCCAGCTCTTAATACTGTGTATTGCCCCCTTTAACCTCAATGACAGCTTGAAGTCTTTTGTGGTATTTGTGCATGAGGCTCTTTATCTTCTCAAATGGTAAAGCTGCCCATTCCTCTTGGCAAAAAGCCTCCATTTCTGGTAAATTCTGTCTTGCATGAACTGCACGTTTGAGATCTCCCCAGAGTGACTCAATGATATTGAGGTCATGAGACTGAGATGGCCACTCCAAAACCTTCACTTTATTCTGCTGTAGCCAATGACAGGTTGACTTGGCCTTGTTTTTTGGTTTATTGTCATGTTGGAATGTCCTATGCGCAGCTTCCTGGCTGATGAATGCAAATGTTCCTCTAGTATTTTTTGATAACATACTGCATTCATCTTGCCAACAGTTTTGACCAAATTTCCTGTGCCTTTGTAGCTCACACATCCTCAAAACATCAGCAATCCACCTCCAATAGGAATTGTGTACCTTTAATCAAAGGCCTTGTCGACTCCTCTCCAAATGTAGCATTTATGGCTGTGGCCAAAAAGCTAAATTTTGTCTCATCACTCCAAATGACTTTGTGCCAGAAGGTTTGAGACTTGTCTCTGTGTTGTTTGGCGTATTGTAAGCGGGATACTTTGTGGCATTTGCATAGTAATGGCTTTCTTCTGGCGACTTGACCATGGAGCCCATCCTTCTTCAAGTGCCTTCTTATTGTGCATCTTAAAACAGCCACACCACATGTTTTCAGAGAGTCCTGTATTTCACCTGAAGTTATTTGTGGGTTTTTCTTTGCATCCCAAACAATTTTCCTGGCAGTTGTGGCTGAAATTTTAGTTGGTCTAGTGGTTTAGTTTTAACAGAACCCCTAATTTTCCACTTCTTGATTAGAGCTTGAACACTGCTGATTGGCATTCTCAACTCCTTGGATATCTTTTTATATCCCTTTCCTGTTTTATACAGTTCAACTACCTTATCCCGCAGATCCTTTGACAATTCTTTTGCTTTCTCCATGACTCAGAATCCTGAAACGTCAGTGCAGCACTGGATGAAAGTTGCAAGGGACTGTCAGGAGTCCAGAAACTCATTGACCTTTTATACACACACACACTAACTAATTACAAGCAAACAGATCACAGTTGAGGATGGTTACCTTTAATAGCCATTCAAACCCCTTTATGTCAACTTGTGTGCATGTTATCAGGCCAAAATTACCAGGGTATGTAAACTTATGATCAGGGTCATTTGGGCAGTTTTTGTTGTCATTATGATTTAAAAAGAGTAAACACAGTTAATTGATAATAAATAGCTTCAGCCAAACACTAACCATGAGTGAAAAATATTTTTGTGTTATCATTCATATTCTCTGAAAAATGGCCAATAAATCATAAACTTATGAGCACAACTGTATATTCTGTCAGCACCTACTACAGTCCCTGAAAAGACTGATCAGAACAAGAAAATTGAGAATCCAAATCGTCAATGTCCCATATATAATAAACAACACCCGCTTAAGAAATGTATCGGCATGAGAAAGAAACCCTTGCAAGAACACAGATAAATGTATCATTAGTGATTTTGAAATAAAATCCCAAATTTTGGGCTATCACCAGAACAGGAGTTGAGGCCAAATCTTCCAATAGGGGCACTAGTTCTGTTGACCCTGACGACAACCAGGGGGTCCCTCACTTTAAAAGGGATTTCATTTCCTCTCACTTCCGGTTTCATCTGGGGGACAGGAAGTGAAAGGCATTCTCCCCAATGGGAATGAAAAAAAAAGTTTTAGTTTTTTTTTTTTAACTCTGAACGCAAAACCTTTAAAGCCCTGACATATTATAAACACCCCATATATTTTGAATTTCAAAATCTTTCATAACTTTCAAATAAGAACAGTATTTTCCATTTCCCTTTTGAAGATATTACAAAGCAACAGATTAAATTTACATGAATTTTGCAACAATAATAAGGATAGATCTAGGACACTTTGAGCACATGCAGTTATATCGCTAAGTGAACTTAAAAGTACAGAAGGTTTTTTATCAAAAATTCATTAAAGAACTGCAACTTTTTCACTTTGAGGACAAGAATGTTTTCACAATCATAGAGCATGAGAAACTTTAAATTTAGTTTTTTTTTTTTACAATGCAAAATTGTGGTGCAAATGTTTAGGTGCCTTTGTGCAGGGAAATGTCAGTGATGTCCCAGCAGCATTACCAACATGAGGATATTAATTTACCAGATGTATATATTTACAATATATATGGTTTCTTTGGGCCACAATAAATGCTTAAAGTGGATATAAATCCTCTCCTATACCCAGTGAAGTGAACAGCCTCAGATGATGAAACAAATCTCCCTACATAAGTTTTACATGTACTGTATATCTGCTGTCTTTAGCTTGCTATTTTCTATAGACTTCTTACATCGTGTTAGAATTTTTACTTCCTCATTCTGCAGTAGAAGTGGTGTCTGGGCATACACTGGGATCCAACTGATTGGAAGAAAGGCACCCCCCCTCCACAAAGGCAGAAGAAAAAAGATACTTGCAGAGCTGTGCTGTGACAAAACAAGCTATCTGCTCATTTATTTATAGAAACCTCCCTAACACAAATCTCAGGCTGGTTATATCTCCTCTCTGGGAGAACTTGTCAGAAGTTATCATGCTGATAACAGAGGAATGAAACAGCAGAAAGACACCTTTTCACACTGGTGCATTGGGGATATTGGCAGTAAAGCGCGGCTATTTTTAGCGGCGCTTGTAACCCTCGCTAGCGGACAAAAAAAAAAAGTATACACCGCTCCTAATGCACCTCAAAGATGCTGCTTGCAGGACTTTTTTTGAGGTCCTGCCAGCGCTCCGCTCCATTGTGAAAACCCTCGGGAGTAGATGGAACTGCAGGAGGAGGAGGACATAGAAGGGAGGAGATGGGACTGGAGTACATGAGATGCAGGAGAAGGAGGACATAAGACTGGATGAGGAGGAAGTGGGATGGATGAGATGGAACTGGAGTAGGAGTACATGGGATGGAGGAGATGGGACTGCAGGAGGAGGAGGACATAGAATAGAGCAGATGAGACTGGAGGAGGAGGAGGAGGATGTGGGATGGAGGCTATGCGACTCATGTACTAGTACAAGGGATGGAGGAGCTGGGACTAGAGGAGGAATGGGATGGAGGAGATGGAACTGCAGGAGAAGGAGAACGTGGGATGGAAGAGATAGGACTGGAGTAGGAGTACATGGGATGGAGGAGATTGGACTGCAGGAGAAGGAGGACGTGGGATGGAAGAGATGGGACCAGAGAAGGATGTGGGATGAAGGAGATGGGACTGGAGTAGGAGTACATGGGATGGAGGAGATGGGATTGCAGGAGGACAAGGGATGGAGAACATGAGATGGAGAAAGAGGAGGACATGGGATGGGCCTCTGTGGGATGGCAAGTGAGCGGATTCGGTGGGACAGCCAGTTGGGCGGGCCTAGGGGAATGTTGGTGGTCAGGCCTAAAGCTGTGTAAGGGGCCCCAAAATTTCTGATGGCTGCCCTGACTGTATATACACCATAGTTGTAGATGCTATAACTTTTCTACAGACTAAATAATATACACTTATTGGGATTTTTTTTTACCAAAGACATGTAGTAGAATACATTTTGGGCCTAAATTTACGAAGAAACTTGATTTTTTTATTGGATATGTTTTATAACAGACAATAGAAAATATAGTTTTTTCACCAAAATTTTCAGTATTTTTTTATTTAAATAATAAAAAATACAAAGCCAGTAGTAATCAAATGCCACCAAAAGAAAGCTTTATTTGTGTAAAAAAAAAAAAAGACATTTCATTTGTATAAAGCGTATGACCATGCAATTACCAATTAAAGTAGCGCAGTGCTGAATACAAAAAAATGTCCTGGTCTTGAAAGGGGTAAAATCTTCCAGAGCTTAAGTCATTTTAAAAGAAGATCTGTCACTTTAGCGACATGTACTGACAACCTCGTGTCTTTATGCATTCTCCGTGGCCACTGGCTGAGGCCTGTTAGGATGTACCACCAATTGGGCAGCAATACCTACTGTTCCTGCCTGACATAAATGGCTACAGCAGTGTTTTCTAGCTAAACCAGTTCAACGCTCTCCAATTATGCAAACTTGCTAGGTCAGCACAGCCAACCCCTACAGGTTCATTGAGTTTTCTTAGGCACTCAAGAGAATGGCTGCCCTAGGACACTCAGATCATGCCTGCATGCCAAATGCTGTACTCATAAATCATTCTGTTGTAAGTTATTAGGTTTTATGTCTCATTCCATAAGAAAAGCGAGGGGAGACTGAGCGTGTATCTATATGGACTGTACAACTAATTGTAAAGTCCATTCTGATGGTTCATTGACCCGTATTCCATGCGTCAGGGGAAATTCATTTCAGAACAGCAGTTTTTTCTGTTCTGCTGTATTTTTAATTGGAAGTTGAAGGAAACAATGTGACTCTCAAAGAAAGCAGTTGTTAATTTCAATTTGGTTCATTGTTCTGTCACTGTACATCTAAGAATTTATTAAACAAAGCCATCGGAAGACTATTGATTACACAAGTGTTGATAGTATGAGGGTTAAAATCAATATTAAACTAGAAATATATGACATTATCTTCTTTTCATCCAATTTAACTACATTTTTTAGATGGCCATGCAATTTGGAATCAGAAAATGGTATTAAACCACCTCAATACAGGGTACTTTCCCCCCTTCCTGCCCAGACCAATTTTCTGTTTTTAGCGCTGTCGCATTTTGAATGACAATTGCGCGGTCATGCAACACTGTACCCAAACAAAATTTTTATCATTTTTTCCCCCACAAATAGAGCTTTCTTTTGGTGGTATTTGATCACCTCTGGGGTTTTTATTTTTTGCGCTACAATAACCACTTTAAAAAAAAAAAAAAAAAAAAAGTTATTTTCTGTTACAAAACTTTGTAAACAAGTACGTTTTCTCCTTCACTGATGGGCACCAATGAGGCTGCACTGACGGGCACTGATTAATTGATAGGAGGCACTGACGAGCACTGACAGGTGGCACTGGACACTGATCGGTGGCACTGATAGGCCCTGATGGGCAGCACTGTTAGGCAGCATTGATCAGGGGGCACTGGCAGGCATCACTGATGGGCACTGAGTGCCATCCCTATTGGGCATTGATTGGCATACTTGGTGGTCCTGGGTGGGCATCCTCGGGGGAGCTGCACTAATAACCAGCACAGACCCCCTCTGTCAGGAGAGCCGCCGATCGACTCTCCTCTACTCATGTCTAGCAGTGCAAGTAGAGGAAAAGCCGATAAATGTCTCTTCCTATTTACACTGTGATCAGCTGTGATTGGACACAGCTGATCACGTGGTAAAGAGCCTACGTCAGAGGCTCTTTACCTCGATCTGAGATGCGGTGTGTCAAACTGACACACCACACCACCGATCGCCACGCTGAGCGCCCCCGGGGGCACGCGTTTGCAGCTTATCCTGCTGGATGTCATACGACGCCCAGTCAGGATAACTGAACCACTTCCCGGCAGCCAGACTCAGTGGAGGGAGATTTCTGCAGCATATCTGGCAAGTACAGAATCACAGTATATATAAAATAATATGCAAAGTGGTTGGAGGGAAGCTTCAGAATGGCAAAGATGTTTTTATTACAAATTATGTGAGCAGACTGCAGTTCCTCTTTAATACCAAGATAAGGTGACTTGCCGAAAACTTTTTTTGTGCATGAAGTCACATAGGATCCAATAATATATAATTCTTGATGATATTTTATGAAAATGAACTAAAAAACATCCAATTACATCTAAGCAACTGTAACATGGTTTGTATGACTAACATTTAAAGTGGTAATAACCGCTTGCCGACCAGCCCCCAGTCATTATACTGCGGCAGGTCAGCTCGGTAGCGCGAATCGCCGTAGCTGTACAAGGGCCGCTTTAAGAGCAATAGCGTCGCCGGCCACCCGCAATCGCTCCACTGAGAGCCAGAATGGGGATCTGTCAATGTAAACAAACAGATCCCTGTTCTGTCAGGGAAGAAGAGAGAGATCTGCTGTTCCTAGTGATCAGGAACAGCGATCTCTCTCTACCCCAGTCAGCCCCCCCCAGTTAGAAACACCTCCCTAGGGAACAGTTAACCCCTTGATCACCCCCTAGTGTTAACCCCTTCCCTGCCAGTGCCATTTATACAGTAATCAGTGGCAATTTTTAGCTCTGATCGCTGTATAAATGTCAGTGGTCCCAAAAAAGTGTCAAGTGTCTGATCTGTCCGCTGCAATGTCGCAGTCCCGCTAAAAATCACTGATAACCGCCATTACTAGTAGGAAAAAATAATAAAAATGCCATAAATCTATCCCCTATTTTGTAGACGCTATAACTTTTGCGCAAACCAATCAATATACGCTTATTGCGATTTTTTTTTTTACCAAAAATATGTAGAAGAATACATATTGGCCTAAACTGTTGAAGAAATTAGTTTTTATTTTTTTGGATATTTATTATAGCAAAAAGTACAAAATATTGTGTTTTTTTTCAAAATTGACGGTCTTTTTTTGTTTATAGCGCAAAAAATAAAAAACGCAGAGGTGATCAAATACCGCCAAAAGAAAGCTCTATTTGTGGGAAAAAAGGACATCAATGTTGTCGCATGACTGCGCAATTGTCAGTTAAAGCAATGCAGTGCCGTATCACAAAGAATGGCCTGGTCATTAAGGGGGTAAATCCTTCTGGAGCTGAAGTGGTTAAACTCAAAACAAAAATGTTGCAGCTTACCAATCTTTAGATGTTTTGGCTGCATTAGTTTTCTTTTTCAGGCTCTCCTCCTGTATTAGATTGCCCCCACTCTACATGTAGGAGCACAGGGGGCACCTTTGGACTGCAGCATTGTCGATCTAGGGGGGAGGGGAGTGTTAGATGGACTAGCAGATGTTGAATATGCTAACAAATTGAAGCCAAACTCAAGGCAACAGTTTTAAGAGTTACCTCAACAGTTTTTCATCTTTTCTGCTGATCATTGTAAGCACCCATGTCAGTGTTAAATGGTTTGCCTCAACCCCCTAATGGCTACATCTTCAGGACAGCTTGTTCCGTTGAAATACAAGAGACTAAGACTACTTTGACACTAGGGCCGCCGAGCGTTAGCGCTAAAGCGCCGCTAGTTTTACCTGTGCTTTTTTGGCACTTTTCGGCCGATAGCAGGGCGCTTTTAACCCCCGCTAGAGGCTGAAATGTACAGTCCAAATCTGCATTACCTTACTATCTTTTTTGCAAACGACCATTGGACTGAATTATTTTATTTTGTGTTTTAGTAACTCTGTGTGAAATATCTTACAATAAGACCTTAATTAAATTGGATCGCAATGTAAACTCTCATGTTTTTTCACCTTAATGCATCTTATGCATTAAGGTGAAAAAACTTCTGGTCACTGACCGGCCCCCCAGCCCCCCCCCCCCGTTTGACTCCTCCGGTATTCCCCCGCCAGAGACGCGCTCTTCCCCTCTGCCAGTTGTCTCGGCTCTTGATTGGATAGATTGATAGCAGCGCAGCCATAGGCTCCCACTGCTGTCAATCAAATGCAATGACACCGACCCTGGGGAGCGGGCCGAGTCCTACATTCGGCATCTATGGATGCAGAATGCTGGATTCGGAGCACGCCCACAAGGTAACCCCCCCCCCGGGAGAGTGCTTCTCCTAGGGGGTTATACGATGGGGGGGGGAGCTACCAGTGCCGCCAGGGGACCCCAGAAGTCGAGGATCAGGGCCACTCTGTGCAAAATGAACTGCACAGTGGAGATAAGTATGACATGTTTGTTATTTTTAAAAAATAAAAAATGAAGCCTTACAATCACTTTAAGGTTTTTCACCTTAAAGCGGAGGTCCACCCCCCCCCCCCCCCTGAAAAATGTAAAGTCAGCAGCTACAAATACTGCAGGCTGCTGACTTTTAATGTATGGACACTTACCTGTCCAGAGAGCCTGTGATGTCGGCATCCGAGCCGATCTTCGGGTCGGCTGCTGTCGGGTGCAACCGCCGCCATTCCTGGTAAGTGAACCCGGCAGTGAAGCCTTTCAGCTTCACAGCCAGGTCCCTACTGCACATGCGTGAAGCGCGCTGCACTTTTGAATTGGTTCGGCGTTGGAGAAAGGAAGAGGGGGCCGAATTTTCGAGAGACAGGGGATCGACAGTGGCCCTGTCTCCTGGAAGTGGGAACAGGTACCTGTCCCCCCCCCCCCCCCCTCCCAAAGGTGTCAAATGTAGCATCGGAGGGGGAGAGAAGACTGATAAGCGGAAGTTCCAATTTTGAGTGGAACTTTGCTTTAATGAAAACAAAAGAAAAAAAAATAAACAAAAGAAAGTGACCAGTCGCATAACTAAATATCAATGGCATGCTTCCATCCCGGGTCCATATATAAAAGAAAAAAAGAGGGGCAAGTGGGACTTTAAATGAAGCATGTCAATTAAAAGTATAATAATGAATACATGTGAGTAGGTAAAATGATTGGATTTAATTTATAGTCAAGTCCATGATTTTGATGCATACAGTACCAATAAAGTAGTATAGATACAGACATAGTCGCATGAATTGATATATAAGCATATTTAGCAGTAACAATCATTGAAGACTCAGTAGTGTAAACAAATCAATGGACATACATATATGCAATTCATAACAGAAATACAGGAATTAAAATCGTCAATCAAAATCACAAAATCGCATGAAATGAGAAAACTCGATAAAAAATTGATAAATGTCAGGAATATGATTAGGCTTGATAGGGCATCCTCAGTTTGAGAACCCGACGCGTTTCTTGGCTTCTTGCCAGTCATCAGGGGTGGGATGCATAATTTAACTGAGAAAAACAAAGGAATATCATAAATATTGATACATGTGGAACCTCCGGCTAATAGAGAAAATTATATCAGAAATGTCTAAATTGTCTACTTTGAATAGAGAAGCTACTTACAAAATAGCCCAAAAGTCAAGAAGAGTTACCAGCAATGGGATCTGTTAGGGTGTGAGATATAACCGTCTCAACCGGGGTTGAGGCAGGGCACCGACCATCCTCCCAAAGTGATTGGAGAGTGGGCCAGGAGAAACCACAGCCGACTGATTCCTGAGCCCTCAATATACTGGTCAGTGAGTTGTAAATGGGAAACTCTGCAGTAAATTAAAGAAAATGGGATGTGTCAAAGAAAGTAAATCTAAAGTTGAACATGTTGGATGGATAGAATGACTGAAAAAATGTGTACTTGGTGCATCTAAAAAAGTAAATGTGTGAAAAACGAGATAATAAGGGGGAATGGAAATAAATTGGATGCATAAAAATGCACGTGAAAAAAGATAGGAAAAGAAATCCATAGGAAATGTGTGAAGATACGGTCCCTTCCTAGCGAAGCACAGTGAGGGAGTGAACCATCAGTCTGTCGGTCCCAGCTGATATACTCTGGCCCTGGGCGGGTCCCTGCCAGCGTCATGCATGAGGTCATTTGCAGCTGAGAGACGAGAGAGCAATCACAGCTGAGAGTACCTCAGTGGATGTCTGCTCATCACAGCTGTAGGCGTCAGATGAAAAAAAAAAAAAAAACCCGGCTCCCACCTTGTGGCATCAATTGACGCCGCTCGGGGGGCCAATTTGTGCAGGGTGCCGATGCGTTGAGATTGGGCCCCAACCGCCCCGAAATATATGAGGGGAGGTGGGGGGGGAGCTGAGCGCATCGCAACCCCGGACAGAGAGACTGCAAAATATCAAAACACTTCATTCCAGGGAATAAAAACCTTGGAATTAATACAAAATAGTTCTCAATAAACTCAAGGGAACACATGTATAAATATGTTATATATATTTTCCCATTTACAACTCATTGACCAGTATATTGAGGGCTCAGGAATCAGTCGGCTGTGGTTTCTCCTGGTCCACTCTCCAATCACTTTGGGAGGATGGTCGGTGCCCTGCCTCAACCCCGGTTGAGACGGTTATATCTCACACCCTAACAGATCCCATTGCTAGTAAATATTCTTGACTTTTGGGCTATTTTGTAAGTAGCTTCTCTATTCAAAGTAGACAATTTGGACATTTCTGATATAATTTTCTCTATTAGCCGGAGGTTCCACATGTATCAATATTTATCATATTCCTTTGTTTTTCTCAGTTAAATTATGCATCCCACCCCTGATGACTGGCAAGAAGCCAAGAAACACGTCGGGTTCTCAAACTGAGGATGCCCTATCAAGCCTAATCATAGACTTGACATTTATCCATTTTTTTTTCGAGTTTTCTCATTTCATGCGATTTTGTGATTTTGATTGGCGATTTTAATTCATGTATTTCTGTTATGAATTGCATATATGTATGTCCATTGATTTGTTTACACTACTGAGTCTTCAATGATTGTTACTGCTAAATATGCTTATATATCAATTCATGCGACTATGTCTGTATCTATACTACTTTATTGGTACTGTATGCATCAAAATCATGGACTTGACTATAAATTAAATCCAATCATTTTACCTACTCATTTGCTCTGCTTTAATGAATTAAGGTGAAAAACCTTCTGTGCTGCAGCTGCCTCCCAGACCTCCCTTTTTTTTCCTGAGTCCAATCTGATCCGATCTAGCGATGTGCACAAGCACATCGGCTCTAGCCACTGTCTCTCTCCTCATTGGACAGATTGATCATAGCAGAAGAAACTGGCTCACGCTGCTGTCAAATCTTGTGACACGGGAGAGGGAGACGGGGCCGACTCCCGCTGTCTGTGTCAATGGACACCGAATTGACCGGCACGGGCGCCCCCCAGGGAAAGAGGCTTTCTGTGGGGGCGCCCAATGTAGAGGAGGGGACTGGAGTGCTGGCAGTAGACCCCAGAAGAGGAGAATCAGGGTTGCTCAAGCAAAACCTTTGCACAGAGCAGGTAAGTATAGTCATGTTTGTTATTTTTATTTTTTTTAAAAGAAGGTTTACAACCACTTTAAAGTATTGTTAGGCACAAGGTATCACATGGTTCTATGTAAGAATCGTTACACATAAAGAAAAGTTGTAGGATTTCCCCACACCCATGAGATTTGTGACTGTGCAATTCAACAGACCGCCATAGAGAACACTATGTTGTCTTGTAAAATCACACAGCACACAATAGAGTTTGGTCACATCAATTTCATAACCCATAGGCTGTTTTCAACCCCCTCTTCCCCCTCTTCTCTTGGTTGAGTCAAAGTACTGTATAACTAATGTATGCTTGCATAGAGTTTGCCTATAAAACATCTATATACAGTAGGCATACGTGCAAAGTCTCTAGTCTATTTTGTATGTTTGTGGGTTTTTTTTACGTGCAATCCAAAAAAAACTTCAGGTCCCACAAGTCTGCCATTACATTCTACTCTGGCCAAAGTTGACTATACTTCTAAGATGTTTTCCACCTTGTCATTTACTTGTTTCTAATGTAACATATCCCTCATCCCCTTCCCACCTTGGCCCCCCTATCTCTACGATGATACATGCTGGGGGGAACCCTGGGCAGCAGTGTGAGAAGGAAAACCCCATGGTACTGAACTAGGCATCAGTATGAGATTCATGAAATTCATAACTTGTCCTACAATTTTTTTTCCAACTGTTTTGTTTTTGAATATAACTTAGCCAGAAAAAGAATGAGAATTGTGTACTTTCAATATTTATTTCTTATTTTGACTTGGGCAACCCAAAAAAGCTTCAGGTAAGGGGTAACTGTTTTGTTGATAACCAGGAGTTAAAGACCCCGGAAACTTCAGACTGTAAGCTGTAGGGTTACATCTTCTCTTCCTGCAGCATTTTCTCCCAGTAACCACTAGAGGGGGCAAAAAGAAATTAGACAGACAATTTTCCCAATACAAAAGATACTGGGGGGGTTGATTTACTAAAGGCAAATCCACTTTGCACTACAAGTGCACTTGGAAGGGCCCCTGCAAGTGCAGTCGCTTTAGATCTGATGGGAAGATCTGAAATGAGGGGAAGCTCTCCTGATTTTATCATCCAATCATTTACAAGCAAAAATGCTGTTTTTATTTTCCTTGCATGTCCCCCTCAGATCTACAGCGACTGCACTTCCAAGTGCACTTGCAATGCAAAGTGGATTTGCCTTTAGTAAATCAACCCCTGTATCCCTTTTTTTCCTTTCAACTGCCCCTAAGGCTCCGTTCAAATCTAGGCGTTACTATTTTACAGGCGTTTTTTCAGAGTTTTTGCAGCTTTTTTGTACAGGCGTTTTGAAGTTCAAAAGGTCACCAATGTAAAAGCAGTAAAATGCCTGTAATCTGCCAAAAAAGAAGCTTGTGTACTTTTTTGAGCGACAGGCGTTTTGCTTTAGGCAACAGAATGCTCAGATGTGAACAGGGGCCATTGAAATGAATGGAATTTGTCTTTTTGGGCGTTTTTAGAGCTGATGCTCTAATTGCCTGTCAAGAGACTGCTTGCATAAAAAAAATAATACAGGAAGTGAGAGACAAAAAAGAAAGGGAATGTTCAATCTAATTTTTGTTTACATCCAAAAGTATAGTAAAACATCCAGGTGTAGACAAATATATGTAAAATATAACTAAAGGCAAAACTTTTTATTTTTATTTTGGATAGAGTGGAGAGGGATTAGAACCCCTGTCACTTTTTATTGCGGTCTGTGCCCCTGTTAGGGAGATTCCCCCTCTCTATTTGTCCTGTTTACTAGAGCTGCACGATTAATCATTAAAAGATCGCAATCTCGATTCGACTCCCCTCCCCCACACGATCTTAATTCAGCTTTTCCACATTCATGTAAAAAGTGCAGAGCAGTTCCCCTGTTCACAGCTGTCAAAAAAAAATAACAGCTGGCAAGATTTATCAACAACAATCTTCAGGGCTGAAAGAGAGGGATGAACTTCGGCCTGCAATTTGTTAAATTGTTCCTCTGTTTAACCTCTTATTAACCCTTAATTTACTCTAATCAGCCTTGTTAACCCCTTATTCTCCTTCTTTATTTAATTATTATTTTTCTGCCGATTTTTTTTTTTCTATTTACTTCTATTTTAAAAACTATTAATAATTTAAAAAAATGTTTTATTGTTTGCTTTGTTCATTAATATTTTTACACCTTTAACATATATTTACACATTTCACATTGAAAAAAACTCAGAAAATAAATTTATTTAATTTGTAAAATAACTTTTCAATGCTTTGTACCCTTGCTGACAGCTGAAGTGTATACAAAAAAGTTGCGGTAGGTATCGGTAATTGGTATCGACTAGTACTAAATAAAAAGACCTTAATATAATTTTTTATTTCTTTACACATTACAGTATTTTTCATTACATTTCTTGAAATTTGATTCAAGCAAAGAGTATTATGTCTTATTTCATTGCCATCTTGTTTGATAACCTAATGTTCAGGGGTTGTAAATCTTTCAAATAAAAAAGTTCTTCAGAATCGTGAGGAAATCATGATCTTTATTGAAAGCAAAAAAAAGTGATTCTCATTTTATCCAGAATTGTGCAGTTCTACTGTTTAACATTATCATTCAAAGTGAAAGTAAAAGAAAATCCCAAATTTTGGGTTGTCCCCAGAAAAGTAATAGTGGGGAAATCTTCCAATAGGGACACTAGTTTTGGTGATCTGGGGGATCCCAAGTGATTCCCTTAATTTGCAGGGGTTTTCTCTTACTTCTGTATTGGCTATGGGACAGGAAGTGAAGATAAATTTCCCCAATGGGACACAGAAATCTGACAGGTGTAATAAATCTCCCTCACTTTACCAAGTTTTGTCTATAGTTCTACTTTAAATCTTAAAGTGGAACCCAAAAGGGGAAGCTCTGCTTTTCTGACTCCCCCCCCCCCCCCAACCAATCACATTTAGATTTCTTTTTTTGGGGGGGGGGAGCAGGTACCTTGATTTGACAGGTAACCAACCATTCCTGCTTCCTCTTGGATCGCCACGTCACACAAGGCTCACACGTGGGCAGTGGGAAGCCGGCTGTGAAGCCGCAAGGAGTCACAGCTGCCTTCCCTTCGTAGACCTGCCGGCAATGGGGATCCAAAGACCGGTGACAAACTGCCCCGAATGAGGACAGCGCTGGATCCTTGGACAGGTACGGGTCTCTTTATTAAAAGTAAGCAGCTACAGTATTTGCAGCTGCTTTCAATTTTTTTTCATACAGCCTGAAGATCCTCTTTAATGTGAAAAGGCAGAAAGTGGCAGTGCTTTGGGAGAAAAAAAAAACAGATCAGGAGAATGAGAAGATTAGGTCAGATCCATAGCTGGCGTCACTTGGGGCCAGATTTTTATGTTTGTAAGCTATGAAGAGTGGAATCAAAAGAAACTTAAGAAATATAGAATGTGATGATCACACCATGCCTCTAAGCATAAAGATGCTACTTTGAGATGCAAATATGTATTCAAAGTGTGTATCAATAAGCAAAACGAAAGTATAAAAAGCTGCTGTTGTCCTTTTGAAAAGTACTGTGTTGAAAACTTTAAAGGAATTTTGGCAAAATATTCTATTTGTTAGCCGCTCATCACATAAATGCCGACATGTTGAGGTAGAATTCAATGCAAAACCTAACTACTCCTAAAAATGTCCCCTCCACAACCCATATTCTGACTAAAGTGTGAAAAAAAGACCTGTAAACGTATCTATCTTCAAGCCACTCCGGTCTGGTCACATGATCTCCCCTGTGTCAGCCAGCGCCCGCTGCAGGGGAGAGCGCTGAGCAATAGCTGGTAAAGCTTGGAGATTTGATATCATCCATAGGCTCCTAGGACCTATTCAATGTCCATGTTCCCTCCTCTCCACTGCAGTGGCTGACACAGGGGAGTAAAATAATGTGACCTGACCTGAGCGGCCATTTTGCATGGAATTCTACTTTAAAAGTGAAGGTCCGCCCTCTGCTGCAAAAATTAAAAGCCAGCAGCTACACATACTGCAGCTGCTGACTTTTAATAATAGGACACTTATCTGTCCTGGAGTCCAGTGATGTCAGCAGCGCAGCTGATGTTTCCATCAGCTGTCAAGTGCTGCCGCTGCCATTGTGGGTAAGGGAACCCAGGAGTGTAGCCTTACAGCTTCACGAAGGGAACTCTACTGCGCATGCACGAGGCTCCTCTCCTCTTTCCTACTAGCCCGGTGGCAGGGGGAGGAGGAGAGAGCCCCAGCGATGACGTCAAAAGCCGTGGCCCGGACTCCCAGAAGTGGTATCAGGATACCCGTGAAAGACAGGTATCCGCTCCCCCCCAAAAGGTACCAAATGTGGCACCGGAGGGGGGGAGCAGGCAAATGAGCGGAAGTTCCACTATTGGGTGGCACTCAGCTTTAAGGACTACTGTTCTGTTTAACTACTATCCTGTATATACCCCCTTATTACCAGGCCGTTATTTCAGTTTTCAGTGTTGTGATAGTTTGACTGACAATTACTATGTTATACAATTTTTTTTAAACACAGATAGAGGTTTCATTTGATGATATTTAATACCAACTTTTTTTTTTTTTTTTTTTTATTGTTACCATGTAAAATGAAAAAGCCAAAAAAAACTTGCAGAAAAATGTTTTCCTTCACATCCTATTATAAAACATATCAAGGAAAAATGTTAGGTCAGTATACACACCCCCAAAATGTCCTATTTTTGGAAATTTAAACATTTTTTGCCACAAATTTTGGAAATGAAGAAACATCCACGTAATGGGGTAGTTAAAACATGGAGCGTGGTAATGGTGCATTAAATATATCATTGAAGTACAGGTCACACAGAGGATGGAAGGAGATGAGAAGGTTAATGTGCAGGCTAAGGGAGGTGAAGGTGTTAAAATAAAAGCATTACAGAGACAGGATGGAGATGGGATACACAATAGAGGGGCGTTTGTAAATGGGTTAAATAAAATTCCACATTAAAATGTATCAAACTAATCATTTGCTGCTAACCTTCATTCACAAATCCTTTTACTCACTGATACGTTTATTAATTGTTCTGTTTACACTTGTGATCACTGTGACTTGCAATCACAGTAATAACAAGGCACAGAGCCACTTTAATTGCCTCTGTGCATCTTGCTTACTATCAGTGCTGTGTATTAAAAGCATTGTCACAGGCACTGTGAGCGTGTGCACAATGTAAACACTTTGCCATTTAAAAATTGAACTCCAGTGGGGCGTGGCCAGGATGTGAAGCGGGATGGACATGTGTCTCTGGAGCTCCGTGAGGATCCGAGCTATAATCCTGAATCCCCGCACTGTTTCTCCCACAGAGGCTTCCGCGGATACCCTGGACCCCCGAGACAGCGATCATGTCTGCGAAGGGCCGGGGTAGGCTCAGCAAGGACCCGAAGCCGCCGCGCTCGGGAAAGGGGCGGGGCGTGAGTTCCCCAGGCGCCCTGACTGCATCCTCCTCCACTTCCGTCACACGGAGCGCGCTGGGAGCTATGCAAAGCCCGGGAACCTCTACAGCCAAGTCCCCTGTCAAGATGTCGGATCCCTCAGCGGCGCAGGAGGTTGCCCCTTCCCCGGCTGCTTTGGAGACAGCGCCAGAGGAGATCACCAAACTTATTCTGGCTGCCATAGAGGGGTTCATGGCAATGATGATGGTGCGCATAGATCATTTGGCGTCTGAGTGCACCTTGATCCACCATGATCTAGACAAAATGAGAGGAAGAATCACTGAAGCGGAGGATAGGATTGGGACAGTGGAGGATCGCTGGTGAGTTCCCTTGTACAAAAAGTTGATGATGCTGAAAATAGACAGACGGAACAACGTTCGTGTCATAGGTCTGCCAGAGGGCGCGGAGGGTCGTGACTCTGCCATCTTTGCTGAATCATTATTCAAACAATTGCTGAACTTGCCAGATATGCCGCCTACCTATGTAGTTGAAAGGGCACAGAGTGCCCACATCCAGGAATTGCCATATGAGAACACCAAGCTGATGTTATTTCCGGATTTTTCGGCCGAGGTCCAGAAACGTCGCAGATCCTTCAATGAGGTGAGACGCCGTCTCAGGGAAAAGAATATCAAATATGGCATGCTTTATCCCAGCCGGCTGCGGATTCCTCACAAAGGCACCGTCAGAATTTTTGATACACCTGAAGAGGCAAATGATTGGATCGACACGTTGTAAGGAATGATATATGTGTTTTTTCTTTTTTTTTTTTTCTGGAGGACCTTGCTGTTCATGCCCTGGAGGGGGAAGGGGGGGAGCGGTCTGCATTAAGAGGCTACTCATGCATATTCATTGCCTAGGACTCATACTGTTGGTACTCTTGCATTGGGTGCAATGCCCAGTTTATGCCTCTTGCTACTGTGGTGGGAGGATAGGCGGGCTCCCACTCCTCCTTAGTGGCACGGATTGAAAAATGAAGTCAGCACAGACGCTTTTTCCTGCGCTTTTCTTTTTTGTTTGACTGGTGGTAATGACTTGGACTTCCTTTTTTGATCTTTTTTTAGGTCACGTTCACGTATCAGTTGGGCTTAGTTTTGGGAATACGCTGCGTGTATATGTTTCTACACAGCAGTAGGGAGTTACATGTTTTTCTTGGGAGGGGGGATGGGATGTTTTCAATTGTGCAATGTTCCAGATTCTGTCCAGGGCTACTTGAGACTTGCATCTTATACCAATACTTTAATGCTTACAGGTCGGTAGCAACAATGATAAGGTTATTATGTTTAAAGTATCTTGATGGCGGGTATTGTATTTGATACACTGTCTTGGAACGTTAGAGGCCTAAATGATCTTAAAATTCTCACTAAAATATTGGCCACGAGATTATCGAAGGTAATAACTACACTGGTAGACATAGACCAAACTGGGTTCATACCCAAAAAATCCACTGATAAGAATCTCCGCAGGCTGTTTGCGCACCTACAGATTGATCATACTAACCCCGGAGCAAGGGTGATTGTGTCCTTGGACATGGCTAAAGCCTTCGATTCAGTGGACTGGCATTACATGTCCACTGTGTTAAGGCATATGGGGTTTGGAGAGGTATTCCTTACTTGGATTTCGCCCTCCTTTATAGCTCGCCTAAGGCAACAATAAAGATAGGCACTCAGGTCTCAGCACAGTTTTCAGTGGGGAGAGGAACGCGGCAGGGCTGCCCACTTTCCCCAGCTCTGTTTGCTCTGGCTATAGAGCCGATAGCTATTGCTTTAAGAGCATCCACAGAAGTTAAAGCCCTTCAGGTGGGGGGCATTAGAGAATGCACGGCCCTATAAGCAGATGATATGCTCCTTTTCCTAGAGGACCCAGGACCATCCTTAGAGGCAGTATTTGAGATACTAAACATATTTGCAAATTTTTCAGGTCTACGGGTGAATTGGGAGAAGTCCAGTATCATGGCTATTGATGATGGAGCACAGGCGCGGGCATCAAATTTGGTGCCTATCGCCTGGGTCCCCGAAATAAAATATTTGGGTGTCCGTGTGTCCCCTAAAGTTACAGATTACTTGACACTTAACTTAATGCCACTGCTCACGAAGACTAAAACACAACTTTATTCTGCAGTTTCCACTGACAGCTGAAATGCATCAACATTCTCTGTGTGTAGAATCATGTTACTCCCGATCGACCCTCAATAAAGAAGATTTTAAGAGCATCTACACGATTTTCTTGTTATGGTCATACCTCTGATTTAAACACATGACGAGTTCTCCCTCAGTCAAGGAGCCCTTTCTGCTGGTTTAAGCAAAGAAAACTCTATTAGGGTAAAGCAGGCTCCACGCCACCACTCACATTTTATGAATGGGCTGTAAAAATGTGTGCTGGCGCTGTGCATACTTCAGCAGAGTATAATGGATAGAGATATACGCTCCCTTACAAACCAACCCAAGTGTATTTCTGATTAAAGCAGATCTATCATAAAAAAGTGAAGACTAATGCCCTGTACACACGGTCGGATTCTCCGACGGAAAATGTGTGATAGGACCTTGTTGTCGGAAATTCCGACCGTGTGTAGGCTCCATCACACATTTTCCATCGGATTTTCCGACACACAAAGTTTGAGAGCTTGCTATAAAATTTTCCGACAAAAAAATCCGTTGTCGGAATTTCCAATCGTGTGTACACAAATCCGACGCACAAAGTGCCACGCATGCTCAGATTAAATAAAAGGATGAAAGCTATTGGCTACTGCCCCGTTTATAGTCCCGACGTACGTGTTTTACGTCACCGCGTTCAGAATGATCAGATTTT
This sequence comes from Aquarana catesbeiana, assembly GCF_042186555.1. Classification (NCBI taxonomy): domain Eukaryota; kingdom Metazoa; phylum Chordata; class Amphibia; order Anura; family Ranidae; genus Aquarana; species Aquarana catesbeiana. The sequence goes on along the minus strand of NC_133327.1, from coordinate 603,451,829 downwards.
CCGACAACTTTGTGTGACTGTGTGTATGCAAGACAAGTTTGAGCCAACATCCGTCGGAAAAAATCCTAGGATTTTGTTGTCGGAATGTCCGATCAATGTCCGACCGTATGTATGGGGCATAAGGAATAGGTAATAAAGTATCTACAAAGGGTATTTGTGCCTAAGCAGGATGTTGAAAAATCTACCTTTGGTTGGAAAACAGCAGTGCACTACCCAACATGTCTAGGCACTTCTGCTCTGTTTTCTCATAGCTGCACATCCATACTTCCCAGTAGTCATTCATTTGGGGACTTTCCCTCTTTTGGAACCAAAGCCTTCAGTCTCTCCTTCTTCCTCAGCTGTTCCTCTTTTTGGCCTGATGTAAGGCTTTCTGCAAAAATGTATTATTTAGCTATCAAGTCTTTTACTACACTAAAATTTTTATATAACCTTTAAATTATTAAATTTTTTTTAAGGAAATGTAGTGATTTAAAAAAATTGGATTAAACCTATCATTTCTTCCAAATAAATCCTCACAGTCCATGTTACTGGAAGCATGGCAGGGGCAGTGTATCATTTGGGTACATGCTTCATGCTATGTGTTCCTCTTTCTCATCTCACAAAGTTGGGAAGTATACACATCTGCAGTACAAGATCCTTTAAGGCACTGTTGCCTCTGACAGCTAGTCTCATTAGATTGGGAATGAGGTTTGGTGATATCACTACTTTGATGCTCACTGTTATCCTTGCTGGAGAAAAAGCTGTATCTGAGGACCTACAGCGCAAGAATCTCCACAATTCTTTTTTCTTCATTAATTTTGTTGATCTGTGCTTCTTCTACTTCTCCTGCTGTTTAGATTACCCCAGCAGTCATCATATCAATCCATCAAGAGGCAGCTCTTACATGAGGAAACAATGCCCTGCTCCTCTACCAAGAGGGACGATTTTACACCATTGAAAGTCAGTAAGGCGCAAAAGATCAGCTGCAGTGAGACAGTCAATACTGAAGACGAGTCCTTCACTTGCCGCTTTGGTGCTGTTTCCACAGTACAGTTCCTGTTTTCAACATAATATTTAACATTTACATAAACATTAAAGCAACAAATAGGTTTTGATGCTTTATATACATTTTCTCCTAATCAAGGATGTGAGGCATGCCATTGCCACAAGGAAAGTAGCTTTATACAAAGTCCATTAACTTAATTTGACTCTCTTGCCACAAATTAGTAGGAGAGCTAATTAGGTACATCCCTGCTATGGAGGTGTTTAGGAGCCCTGTAAAGGGTAACTTCACTTTTGTTAAGCAGATTAAAGTAATAACACATTATAGAATACCTACACTAGCCATTCTTTGTAATGTTAGCAGTATTAAAAATTACCCTATTATTTAAAATTGCGGCAATCTACAATTATCTGGTAATTGTTCTGTAGGTTAAATAATCCTTTGTACCGATAACAAGCATGAACACAGAATGATTTCTCAACCAGTTAGAATTTTTTTTCTTCCAAACCTTCCTATTTTATGTGCTGTCAGTAATAATTTTGTAGCTATAAAGCTTTGATGCCAGTCCTGTTCATCAAACGTTTTATTGCACATTCAACAAATCCCATCCCATGGTTTTATTAAAGATAAAAACCAGGTGGGAGATAATGTTAGGAAATGAGTGTCTATACTGTACGCTGACCCATCTTCTGCTTTGTGGGAAACATATATTGTCTTCTTCTCTATCACTGTACAGGGGAACTTGCCAGGGTTGTCCTCTGTCACCCCTTCTTTTTGCTCTTGTAAATTGAAATTCTCCTATTATGAATTTGCCAATCTGATGCCTTTTGAGGTATAACTATCTAAGCTAGGAAGGATAAAATTGGCCTATATGTGGTCGATCTTATCCTTTACATGCAAGACTCCTGTGATACAGCCACTGAGGGTCCACAAGAAAATTTTGGTGATCCCCAGGGCTTCTGCCGCAAATCAACATTGTGGCAGATGTATACCGCCAGTGTTGTTTCCAGTGTTGTTCTCAATGCGCGCTGACAGTCAATACTGTCAGAATGCATTGATACCCAATGCTTCCTGGCTCCTGTGAACTCAGAGGGAGGCATTGGGAGTAGTGCAGAGAGCAGGAGGTGAAGAAGGTGGGGACTTCCAATGGCAGCGCTGATCACAGAGTGTGAGAGGGAACATGGAGCTTAGGCACATGGCTGGATAAGGAGGTGAGATCCAATGATGAATCTGTCTAAGGCTGCAGTGTGATGAAGAGTGCGAGGGGGGTAAGCAGAGGGGGGAAGAGAGCCAGAGCATTGTGTGTACAAAGCAGCAGTGTGACCCAGGGGGAGGGGGGCAAAGGGCCAGAGCATTGTGTGTATAAGGCAGCAGTGTGATCCAGGAGGAGGGGGCAGAGAGCCGGAGCATTGTGTGGATATGGTTTTTAAAAATGAATGTTAGTGGTCCTCCAGATTCAAAATTTAGTGGTCAAAAGGTCTGAAATGTTGGCAACCACTGCTTTAGAGGCAGTTCTACGAATCCTTAAAAAAATTGGCACTTATTCTGCTTTAAAAATGAATTGGCAAAAATGCGCATTGATGCCATTACAACCTGAAAATCAAATTGACCAGACCCGATGCCCTCTTAAAGTGGTATCATCTTTTAAATATTTGGGGGGTATTACGATTAACCCTAGATGCACTACTTGCCAATGTGGACCCCCTTACTCACTTTGTTAAAACGAAATTTACCAACTGGAGAAGGCTTACCCTGTCGTGGCAGGAAGGATCACTTACCCAAAAATCTCTACATTTTATCACATATGCCCATTGTGGTCCCTTAATCCTTTTTCAAAACGATTGACTTCTTATTTTTTTCCTTCATTTGATCCCACATCCGTCGTAAGTTGAAACTCTCTACTATCCAGAAGCCTAAGGACGATGTACGTATGGCATTGCCTGACTTCTACCTTTACCATCTGGTGGGACAAATACACCACCTAATTAACTGGCTTACCCCTACCTAGCCAAGTATGATAGAGACCCAAGCAGTCACAGTGTTGGGATTAGATCATTTGCTTATTGGCCTCAAGGTCCCAATATCAGCATTGCCCAAAGTGAAGCTACCTATATTCACCCTGACAAGATTGATTTGGTAGGAAGCTAGAAAACTCGAAGAGTATTCTGATGTGTCTTTAGACTTGCAAATTTGGGGAAACCCTTGTTTTGTCTCAAGGCAGCATATATGTCATATGTTTGCTTAGCAGGCTCTGGTTCAAATCTTTTGCATCAATACGGCACTATGTTTCTTCTGACTAGGGGTTAAATTTTATGGACTATGTCCAAGATATATGCCTAATGCCCCATACACACGAGCGGATTTTCCGTCGGAAAAAACTTGGATGGTTTTTCCAACGGAATTCCGCTCAAGCTTCCCTTGCATACACACAGTCACACAAAAGTTATCTGAACGTTCTTCAAATAATTTATTTACTGATCACTTATTGTTGATGCGTATTAGCTATTTATATAAATTTGACATTTTATCCAGGAGAATTAGCACTGAATGCACCAAGGTTTTTAATTCTGGACACTATTTTTGGTGATGCACATAAGTGATTTATGTAGTTTTTGGGAATTTTAGGATTATTGTGGTATTTTACTTCACAGTTTTTGTCATAGGTGTATTTATACGGAGTTTATTTATTTATGTAATTTTCTGTCACACATTAATTTATACACCAAAGGTTTTCTCATGAGAGGTTAATATTAGCGCAATTATTCACTTACATATAATTTATCTGAACATTCGACCGTCAAGAACGCGGTGACGCACAACACTACGACGAGCCGAGAAAATGAAGTTCAATACTTCCGAGCATGCGTCGAATTGTTTCCGAGCATGCGTAGGAATTTTGTGCGTCGGAATTTGTACAGACGATCACATTTTCAGATAGGAACTTTTCCCGTCCGAAAAATAGAGAACATGCTCTCAATCTTTTGCTGGCTGGAATTCCGCCACCAAAAGACTGATGGGAGCATACACACCGTCGCATTTTCCGACAAAAAGCTCTCATCTGAGTTTTGCTGGCAGAATTTCCGATCGTGTGCACATGGCATTAGGTCATTAACATACCAGATTTGCAATGTCATATCTACTCAGGCAGCTTTGAATAATGGTTTGTATTTATTTATTTTTTTCCTGTTTGATTTTTGTATTTGAGACTGCATATTGCCTGTCTTGTTCTTTCCTCTTTTTGTAAAATTATTTTTTTTTTTTTCAGTAAATACAGAATGCAAAAAAAAAAACAGGATTTTTAAAACAGCTTACCTGTAAAATCCTTTTCTTTGAAGTACATCAGGGGACACAGAGCCATAGTAATTACTATGTGGGTTATAGGCCACCTTTAGGTGATGGACACTGGCACGCCCTAAATTAACAAGTGCACTCCCTATATAACCCCTCCCACTACTGGGAGTATTCAGAGTTGTAGCCAAGCAATACACGTGTATACCAAGAAGGGAGGGACCTCTGTGTCCCCTGATGTACTTCAAAGAAAAGGATTTTACAGGTAAGCTGTTTTAAAAATCCTGTTTACTTTTCATACATCAGAGGACACAGAGCCATAGTAATTACTATGTGGGATGTCCCATAGCAATGGCAACTGAAGGGAGGGAGACACAATAAAAGGTAGGCATTAAGAGGCCGGAGGACTTATACTGCAGCCTGCAGTACACTACGCCCAAAGGCAATATCCTCATGACCTTTTACATCGATTTGATAGAATCTGGTAAATGTATGGACTGAAGACCAAGTTGCGGCCTTGCAGATCTGAGCCATAGAGGCCTGGTAACGCACCGCCCATGAGGCACTAACAGCCCTGGTGGAATGTGTTTTAACATGAAAAGAAGGAACTTTCTTCCTCAGACCATAAGATTGAACAATCACTTAACTAATCTATTTGGAAATAGTAGATTTTCAATGCTGCTTGTCCTCTTTTAGGACCTTCTGGCAGCACAAACAAAATATCTGTTTTTGCGAATCTGAGCGGTTTCCTAAAAATAGGCCTTAACCGCTCTTACTACATCAAGGGAATGTAGTGCCTTCTTTTCCTTAGATCGAGACTCTGAGAAAATAGGCAGAATAATATCTTGGTTCAAATGAGAACCGGTCATCACTTCCGGTAGAAATTCAGGATGAGGCCACAATACCACCTTATCCTTATGCATGATTAAAAATATGGCTCTTTACAAGACAGAGCCGCCAATTCCAATATTCTTCTTGGCAGAAGATATGGCAACCAAAAAGACTATTTTTCTTAAAAAGAACTAAGGGAATTTCCCATATAGGTTCAAAAGGCTGATTCTGTAAAGCCGACAAGACTAAAATTCAAATCCCAAGGATTTAGAGGTGCATTGACAGGGGGATTAATTCTTGTTATCCCCTAAATAAAAGTATGCACCAGAGAGTGAGAAGCAAGAGCCTGTTGAAAAAATATTGATAAGGCCCGAGACCTGGCCCTTGATCGTACTCAGGGCCAGGTTCATTTCCAATCCCATATGCAGGAATTCAAGAATCCTACCTATGACATACTTCCTGGGGTGCCAACCCCTGGATCCATACCAGAAAATATGTGCCTTCCAGATTCTAAGTAACTGACTCTGGAGGCCGGCTTCCTAGCATTAATCAAAGTAGACACTACTGAAGGAGATAACCCACGATCCCTTAGAATGTGGGTTTCAATAGCAAAACCGCTAAATTTAGGTAGGATGAAATACCGGACCTTGAGCTAGAAGGTCTGGCCATAATGGCAGGGTCCAAGGGACTTCTACTGTCATCTTTATGATCTCAGTGCCACGCTAGGGCCACCAGAATCACCTCTTTTCCTTCCTGCTTGATCCTGCGGAGAAGGCGCGGAAGTAGCAGAACTGGAGGAACGCATAGATCAGTGAAAACTGATCCTATGGGAAGACCAAGGCATCTGTTCCGCACGCTAGTGGATCCTGCGTCCTAGACACAAAGTTGTCGACTTTGTTTTTAATCTGGACGCGAACAGATCTACATCCGGATAATCCCATTCTTGACATATCGAGAGGAAGATGTCGGGGTGAAGGGACCATTCTCCCAGAAACAATAGTTGGCGACTTAATAGTCCGCCTGCCAATTCTCTATCCCTGGAATGGACACTGCTGATAGACAAGGTATGTTGCTTTCTGCCCAAGCTGGAACACGATTCACTTCTTTTTGGACTGCACAACTTCTCATGCCCCCTTGTGATTGATGTAAGCCACAGCCGTGGCATTGTTGGATTGAATCCTGACAGGACAATTCCGTAGCCTGAGCGTCCAGAATTCCAGGGCCAGATGTACTGCCCTAATTTCTAGAACGTTGATAGACAGGGTCCTTTCTGGTTCTTGGACCATTTCCCATGGACAGAAGCTTCTTCCAGGACTGCTTGCCAACCTAGAAGGCTGGCGTCCGATGTTAGCATTTTCCAAGATACTGGTAAAAAAAGAATTTCCATTTTTGGAGGTTGCTGATATTAACCACCAATTGAGGCTCAGACACACCTAGGTGGATGAGAGTATTGGAAAAAAAACAAAGCCTAAACCTTCTTGTTCCAGACCGACAGAATAGCGTTTTGTAGCAGTCTTGAACGAAACTGCGCATAAGGAACGGCCTTGAAGGAGGCCACCATTTTCCCTGACAATTTCATGCACATCTGCATGGAAGGATTTCTCTTTGCTTTGACAAGTTGAATCAGTTCTTTAATGGAACCGATTCTTGCCTGGGGTAGGAACACCTTCTTTGTATGGTATCTATGACATCCCCAAGTACTGTAATCTCCTTGATGGTTTTAAGGAGGATTTTTCTAGGTTGAACCAACCTAGGCATTCCAGGTAGCTTACAGCAGAGATTCTTTGGTTTGGGCCAGAGACTGATTGATCTACTAAAAGCAGATCGTCTAAATAGGCTAGGACTTGTGCCCTGGGCCGTTAACCTGACTAAGGGAGGTGTCAGGAATTTTGTCTATACCTGTGGGGCAGTGGCTAGACCAAATGGCAGAGCCGCAAACTGAAAATGCGATTTTCTACTTCAAAGTGCAGAAATTTTTGATGAGCGGGAAATATCGGCACGTGAAAGTCTGCATCTTTGATATTGATTGATGCCAGAACTCTCCTCCTTGCAAAATGGAGACCACTGATTGGATTGACTCCATGCGAAAGGACCAGATATTTAAGTGCCGGTTCAGATCTTTGAGATCTAAAATAGGACTTACCTCCCCATTTGGTTTTAAAACCGTGAAAAGGTTTGAATAAAACCCTGAACTCTGTTCCTCTAAGGGAACCTCCGATATCACCTCTTGAGATAAAAGATGATCCAGAGCTAAAAAGAGAGACTTTCTTTCCCCTGGATTTCTGAAACATTTGATTTTAGAAAACGAGGAAACGGGAATTCTCTGGACTCTAATTTGTAACCTAGAGAAACTGAGGAGGCCCCCCCACTGTCCTGACATTGTTCCTGCCAGATTTGGAAATTGCAGAAGCCTTCCCTCCACCCGAGCGAGCGGGGGCACACCTTCATAAGGTGGCCTTAGCATTTTTCTTTGTAGGCTACCTGCCCCAAGACCTCTTCTGGCCCTGGGACTCTTGGTCTGGACGGTGGCAGGCCGTCGAGACTGCCTAGGGGCAGATGCTCTTGGTACTGGAGAGGAAGCACGCTAAAATGAGAAATGTTTGAACTTCTTTTATTGGCAAAAGAGAACATTTCCCATTAGAAATCCTTTGGATATATTTATCCAGATCGTCTTCAATAACTGCTCACCACGAAAAAGGCAAACTGGCTAGGAGTTTTTTACATGGTGCTTCGGCTGACCAATTTACCAGCCACAGGACTCTGTATGTACTAGTCCCAACATAAGCCGTGAGGCTTAAATGATAGAATTTTTCATCGCATCCACCGTAAAACACAGTGCATCTGATACGCCATCCCATTGTTGGGCCTGCTGATCAGGAAGAATCTTAAGTATCTCTACAAACTGATCCTGTTATGGACTGAGATACCCCAATTGCCGTAAGAATCGGCTGCGCTACTGAACCTGCCAGAGACATGTTATTCTTAAACAGGAGTTCCAACTTTTTAGCTGTTGGATCCTTTATCATTTGCGCATTGTCTATCAGACAAGTGAGATTTTTATTCACCGAGGTGATTGCAGCATTAATTGCTGGAACCTCCCACTTCTTATAGAATTCTTCCTCCATAGATACACTTTATTGGAGGAAAAAAAACAGCTTATCCAGGTGTTCCCATTCTGAATATATCAGCTTTTTTAGCCATAAATGGATAGGAAAAGCGTCCCCAGACGGGGAAGGTTAGTGATCCCAACCAGAGGTGAGCTCATCACTAGACTGCACTACAGGCAGCAAAAAAGGTTAAACGAACCAATCTAGTGAGGGAGTGTACCAGAAATGTGAGATTACTCCCTCCATACTAGGATCCTCAGAAGAGGATATATTAGTATCTTCCAGGTCTCTTTGGAAGACCTTCCTGATCCCCTGCCTCTTGTACCTCAAATGAGGGTCCTGAGCGCTGGATGGGGATCTGCTATCATTGAACCCACTATGGAAGTGATCATAGCATCAATCTTCTTTTCCACTAGAAATGGTAGAAGAAAAAACCTCCTGCGTGATATATATACAGGGACTGAAGTGTTCAGCGCTGCTGCAACATCAGTCTCCACAGCGTTTTGTTTTGTTTTTTTAAATTGAATCTGGGGGGAATCCCAGCGCAGGGGCTACCGACAGGAGGACAAGTTACCCAAGTTACCCCTTCTTACCAGAGGATCTTGCTGCTTTGCCGGAGGAGAAGGAGGAAGTGTTCACTCCTGACACAGTGGCTGTTTCCAGCATGAGGCGGTGAGTGCTCAATACAGCCCCCAGTGGTGACACATAGGCATGACAACATTATACACTTAAAGGAGACTTTTCATAAAAATTTCTAAATCTCCACTTACCTTTTCCCGCCGCAGGGTTTTCTGTGGTAAACCATCAGACTCAATCTTCACCCTTCACGGTGGGCTCCGTAAAACCTTCAGGAACAGGGGAACCTCGAGGTATCCCACAATCCTGGACCTGCAACAGCACCCTGCCAGTAAAACTTTATTGGCCTTACTACCAAAAGCACTGGATCCCAGGGTCCAGCTCTCTTTCTTCTAATACGAGGCCCGGGTACCATTCAACCTGGCCTGAAAACACTCTGAATGGATCTGGTCAGCATGGCTAGCCCCAGCAAGGATTGTTCCAGTGGAGCTCAGCACAGCACATCTTTACTCGTGACCAACACCTTAGACACTGGCGAAAAAACTGAATACTCCCAGTAGTGGGAGGGGTTATATAGGGAGTGCACTTGTTAATTTAGGGCGTGCCAGTGTCCATCACCTAAAGGTGGCCTATAACCCACATAGTAATTACTATGGCTCTGTGTCCCCTGATGTATGAAAAGAAAATTGGGGAAGCCCCATGTTTGAGCAGGTATCCTTTACAGGTCAGGTCCAAGTGGCAGTCCTTATTCCCCTCTATAACTGAGGAGGATTGGGAGGAAGTATGCTCCTCTCACTTAACAGTATCACTGGCCATGAACAATAAGTTGGCACCATTGTACATCATCCAGCAATCTTACCTTACACCAGGGGTCTCAAACTGGCGGCCCTCCAGCTGTTGCAGAACTACAATTCCCATGAGGCATTGCAAGGCTGACCGTTACAAGCATGACTCCCATAGGCAGAGGCATGATGGGACTTGTAGTTCCCCAACAGCTGGAGGGCCGCCAGTTTAAGACCCCTGCCTTACCCCCACCCTCATATTTGCCATGCATTGTATTCCAACATCCAACTGTACTAGATGCAGGCAGTCTCAAGCAGATTCTGCAGATCCGATGTGGTTCTGCCCAGACATACACTGATACTGGCAACATGTGGTACCTCTGCTCATTGCAGTAATTTCTACCACAGTCCTGCTAACCCTGGAGATATACCTGCTGGAACTACTAGACAAGGAAAAATGTGGCCTAGGTACACCAGAATATTTTTAGGAGAAACCTTTTTAGCCCAAAAGACGATTGCACTTGAATTATTACAACCATCTATTACAACCATCTCCTCCCACAGTCCCTCAGTGGGTTAACACAGTTAATCAAATCATTGCCTATAAGAAAAAAAAAAGTATGACAACAGAGGTTGTCCCCGTAAACACCATACGATTTGGGATGCTTGGTGCAACTCTACTAATTGTCTAACTACCACTGCTTAATGTTATTATGTGCAACATTGAACCTGTCTAGCTTTTGTCTGCGTCTGACAAACAGGTTACCCGAATTTAGTTCTCACTGGACGCATAATAAAAACACAAGATGGCTGTTTTGAATTGTTTTTGTTTTTTTTCTACACACACTTAAGTGCTAATTACAGTACAGATTTACTGTATTGTCCAGGCTGCTCTACACTGGCTATTCACAGGCGCGATCCCACTACCGATTGGCACGGCGGTTTTGACCTGCTTTGTTTCTGTCCTGGGCCGGTTCACCCCTCCTGAGGACAACCTGGTGGCCCCAGGACCCACCAGAGCCACCATATTGATACCGAACTTAGTGCGAACACCCGATCGACATAGATCAGGGTAGACCATAAATCCTGGACTCAAGCAATCCGACAGCCTCAGCCTCCCGAGTAGCTGGCATTACAGACGCATGCCACCGCACCACATTCTGTATAAATATGGTGGCTCCAGGGGAGCCTGGGGCTACCACGTTTTCCTAAGGAGAGCAACCCAGGGTCACCAAGGGTCCTTTCATTTGGGACTTGGCTTGGATCCAGTGAGGATGCATGTACACCCCCTGCAGTGTACAAATTTTTAGATCCAATTTTCCACCCCCTCCTCCTGCTTCCTTGGTTGCCCTATGGCAGCTTGGCTCTGAGCTCTCTGGGGGATGATGTCCTACTCCAGCCCCATCTGAAGACATTCTGCTCCATGTACATTTTAGCATATGTACAGTAAATAGATTAATCTCTGGAACAAGCTTTTTGTCCACAAAACCTCCATGACATGGATGGGATCACAGCTTGAGTAACAACGGCGTTTGATAGCATTGTTTCCGGGGAGTTTAAACCCCTAAGGGAGTGGGACTCACGAGGTGATGACCCTTGGTGATTGGTGCATGGATTATTAGAAGCCTAAGAACACTAAAGGAGAGACTTTGATTTACTCCTAGTTTTGCACTGAGTCATGAGGTGTTATTGATCAGAGTTTAGGTGGTCAACATATGATGGCCAGTCACTGATATTAGCAGTGACCGAAGCGCGGCTATTAGCATATGATTCTTTCATATGATAGAATGTGATTTTATTATGCTATTTTTAAGTATAATTTCAATAAAGCAGTTCTTGGAGTCCTATGAAAAGGAATAACAAATGGATAATTTCTGTGTGCTAGCAGAATTACTTGGAGAAAATTTGATTTTACCAGAGGCTGGTAAAAAAAAGGTTAAGAGACTTTCTTAGTTTGGACAAAATGAAAAATAACCCCTCACATCAATTTTAGAGGGTTAAAGCGGTATATAACCCCAACGTAAACATTTATTATATTGCAGCTTACCAATTCTTAGATGTGATGGCTGCATTCGTTTTCTTTTTTGGGCTTTTTTTCTTCTATTTTCATCTGGTGATCCAGCCAGTAAGTCTGTTATTTTTCAAAAGAATAGGTTCTTTTGAAGATGTATCAGTTACATGGATGAAAACCATTTACCACTGACAAGGGTGTTTAAAATGATCAGCTTTTATTTATTCATGTAAAACCTTTTTTCCAAAAGGAAAAAGAAAAAACTGTTAGCTGAAACTGATTTTTAAAAAGATGTATCAGGGTTTTTGCAGAACTATACTTACCTACCTGGATGCAGCATTGGTCCCCCGCCGGCTCTAACACTGAAAACTGAGCATTCAAACCTCGCAGATCTCTCGGTTTTTAGAGCTCTGTGAGTAAAGAGATGATGACTATCAGTCCCCGGCTCTCTGCCCCCTGCGATTACTGGAGCACTGGGCTGTGGAGGGGGCGGGAGAGGACGGCTCAGGCTCTTGGCTGCTTGCTAAGAGGCTGAGCCGGGTACCGGTCTAGGCATGTGGGCGGATCCCAAGGGTGGATATGGTTGCAATCTTGCCCGAGCCTGGACAGGCTCTGTGACATCAGCTGACAACGTGCTTCAGCCCGCTGTCAGCTGAAAATGGGTCACAGGAGTTCAGAATGGAGCTTTGGCTGTACTTCTGCTTAAAAGCGGAGTTCCAGTCTCCTAGCCCAAATTACACTAATAAAACTATAGAGATTGTTGTAAATCACTATAACTATAATGGTTATTGCTGGCCATGTGCACATTATAATTACTGACAAACTCATACGTTTTGTTTTGTAACCCTCAATTTCAGCAGTGGCCATGAGGGATGTGGGCAGATGAAGTCAGTATGGCTTAATTTCCTGGATTTTGTGCAGCTGGGTACTCAGCATGCACCTCCCGATCTCGCGCCTGTGCAGTAATAACACAACAAGGTGCACTTTGTTGTTATAAGGTTGCTATAACAATGAAGACAGCAGCAGAAGTACCGATTGCGTCGCTTCCGGTCATGAAATCTCGCAATAGTACCCGCATTAGATGCCTGAAGACTCCTGGGATGTCTGTCTTCAATCCCAGGAATTTTCGGGCAGGGCTGATGACATAATCACCTAGGCGGTCACAACCGAAAGTCATGGGGAAGAATGCTGAAAAAATGCACTTTTCTCAAAAATTTCACCAAATTAATATATCACTTAGGTAACAGATTTTAATGTTAGCAATTATTACAAATGAGTGGAACTTCACTTTAAAGTTTGGGCTGGAGTTTGGCTTCAGCTTGTTAGTGTATCTAAATCTGCTAGTGCATCCAACACTCCCCTCCCCCCAGACTACTGACAGTGCTGTTGTCCAAAGGTGTCTCTGTTGCTCCATCATACAGAGTTTAGGCACCCTAATACAGGAGGTGTATTATTGGCCAGATCACAAGGTGAAAACAGAGGGGAAACAATGCCTAAAAAAAGAAAACAAATGCAGCCACCACATCTAAATGATTGGTAAGCTGCAATATATTATATTTTTGGTTTGAGGTAAAAAAATGTATAGCCAATTGATGATGATAGCAGTACAGTCATGTCATACATTTTGCTCCAACAGAATAAAGCCTGGTACACACTACAGTTTGAGTTGCACGAAAAAAACCTGACAGCTCCGGTCGGAGCCGCTGTACTAATCATGCAAGGTTAGTCCAGCAATCTTTCTAGCCAAGCTGTTGTGTTCTGACAGGGGGACGGCCCCCCCACCAGAACACCTCCACTGGCTGAGAGCGCTGATCGGGAGTCGGTCGGATGCTGGTTTTCCAGTATGCTTATCCGACAGAAGCCAAACAACTAGCTTCTGTCGGACAGATCGGCATACACGCGGCCAGAATGTCAAACTTTTTTTTTTTTTATTTGAACCAGCAAATGTCTTCCAACATTTTGCTCGTGTGTACGGGGCTTAAAGCTGCTACCTCCTTTATCTTGCACGCCATATTAAATGAGACATCCTAGATTAGGCTTCACTCCAACTGAGGTTTATACCTCTCAGGGTTCTTCTCATTAAACTGGTTCATTCCATACACTATTACATTACTAGAAGAAATCTGTCCTGTCTGTGTTGCCAACTTACCCCCTTCATAACGGAAATGTATAAATACAAGTAAAAGGTGCAATACACTAGTACCTCAAAGGTGACCATAATAATAATAATAGTAAAATCCAGCAATGGGTATAGGATTACACAGGGCTTAAAAAAAACACTGCTTTTCCAGGCATTTGGCATTTTTTTCTGCCTGTAAACACACTTCATGATAGCCATGCACACTTAGGCGTTTACAGTCATATTCGAACAAAGGAGCATTTATAGTCAGGAGAGGAGTTTTTGAACTTTGAAAAAAAAAGCTTGAACCATGTAAACGCTACTAAATGTGTTTAGAGTTTGAAAGTTTGTTCATTCCAAAGGAATCTGTTAACGCCAAAACGCACCTAAACGCACATGCAATACACGACTTTAGGCATATTTTTAACTGGTTGCCGCGCGCCCACCGTCAAATGACGGCGGGGTGGTGCGGCTCTTGCTCTAGGATGACGTCATAAGACAGCGTCCCAGAACGGCTGCTCTTGTGCGCCAGTGGGGGCACGCAGCTCGGCGATCGCGGCTGCGCCGTGTTGCTAGGACACGGCGCGACCCCGATCTGTGTAAAGAGCCGCATCTGCAGCTTTTTAACCATGTGATTGGCTGTGTCCAATCACAGCTGGTCACATGTAAACACGGAGATGCTGGTAATCAGCTCTCCTCGCCTCACACTGACAGGGTGTGTGGCGAGTAGAGCCGATCAGCGGCATCTCCTCACAGGGGGACATCTAGGGATGTAATCAGGGCACTGATCACAATAAAGAAATATAGTGTCAAAATACAGTGCCCACCGATGCCAGCATACAGTGCCCACCAGTGGCAGCAATCAGTGCCCACCACTGCCCACAAGTGCCACCAATCAGTGCCCATTAGCCATGCCAGTCAGTGCTGGCAATCAGTGCACCTATCAGTGCTGCCCATCAATGCCCATCACTGCTGTCCATCAATGCCCATCAGTGTCGCCCATCAGTGCCACCCATCAATGCCCATCAGTGCCCATCTGTACCGCCTATCCGTGCCACCTATCCCTGCCCACCAGTGCTGCCTATCAGTGCCCACCAGTGCCACCTAACAGTGCCCATCAGTGCCACCTATCAGTGCTCATCAGTACCACATATCAGTGCCACCTATCAGTGCCCATAAGTGCAGCATATTAGTGCCTCCTCATCAGTGCCCATAAGTGTCACCTCATCAATGCCCACCAGTTCAGCCTATCAGTGCCGCCTCATCAGCGCACATCAGTGAAGGCGAAAAATTACTTAGTTACAAAATTTACTGACAGAAAAAAGTAAAAAACATTTTTTTTTCAAAATTTTTGGTCTTTTTTTTTAAATTAGAAAAACCAGCAGTGATTAAATACCACCAAAAGAAAGCTCTATTTGTGTGAAGAAAATGATAAAAAATGTGTTTGGGTACAGTGTAGCATGACCACGCAATTGTCATTCAAAGTGCGACAGCACTGAAAGCTGAAAAATGGCCTGGGCAGGAAGGGGGTGTTAGTGCCTGGTAGGCAAGTGGTTAAGCAGCTTTTTCCAGCCAGGAGTAAAAGTCATTCAGAGGTGAAAATCAAATGCCCTGTTTGCATTAGGCCTGGCTGCTTACCTCCATCACTCTCTCTCCAGTGATGCAGTAGCTCTGTGCTCAGTGTTTGGGAGGTCACTCTTGTGTTGGTGGGGGTGAACAGTGACGGCTGGGAGTGACCCTATGCAACAAGGAAAGCCAAGGGGATGTCATCTCTGGGAGTTTTTCAGTCAGGCTTCAGGATGTACATATATGGCCTACACCTACAGTAAGGGCATTATTTAACTACTTCAAAAACTGGGCACTTTCACCCCCTTCCTGCCCAGGCCAATTTTCAGCTTTCAGTATTGTCATAATTTGAATGACAATTGCGCGGTCATCCAACACTGTACACATATTAAATTTTTATCATTTTTTTCACACAAATAAAGCCACTGGGTTTTTTTTTTGCTAAATACATAAAAAAAGACCAAAAAGTTTGAAGAAAAAAAACATGTTTTCTTCATTTCTGTTGTAAAAATTTGTAAATAAATAATCTTCATAAATTTAGGCCAAACTGTATTCTGCTACATTTCTTTAGTGAAAATTAAACAAATCTGTTTATATTATTTAGTCTGCAAGAAAAGTTATATAATATATTTTATATATATATATATATATATATATATATATATATATATATATATATAGATATATAGATATAGATACTCTATATCTATATATAGATAGATCTATATATAGATAGATAGATATATATATATATATATATATATATATATATATATATATCTCTAAGTCTACAAACAATGGTATATAACTGAAAATCAATCACTCCTCATGTACAGATGGCCTATCTCATTTCTTGAGACCCGAAAATGCCAGGACAGTACAAATACCCCCCAAATGACCCCTTTTGGAAATTAGACAGTGAAAAAATAAATTGTTTAACATTTTTTTTTTGCATACAGTCACCAGTGCAGTACAGCGTCATCATATAACTGGTGTGGTGGTTATCAGGGACAGACTGGTGACAGTATGTAAAAAGACAAAATAATTTTTTTTTTTTAATTTTTAAAAACACACTGGGGCTTATTTACGAAGACCCCTTTCACACTGGAGGCATTTTTCAGGTGCTCAAGGGCTAAACATAGCACCTGTAAAGCACTTGGAAAATGCCCCCCTGCAGCCCCAGTGTGAAAGCCTGAGTGCTCACATTGGAGCGGTGCGCTTGCAGGACGTTAGAAAAAGTCCTGCAAGCAGCATCTTTGGAGCGGTTTAGGAGCGGTGTATACACTGAAATCAATGGGCACCACTGCCGAAGTGCCTGCAAAGCGCTTCGGCAGTGGCGCTTTTCGGGCGCATTTAACCCTTTCTTCGGCCGCTAGCGGGGGTTAAACGTGCCCCGATCACGACCGAAAATCGCAGCTAAAACGTAGGTAAAGAGCTGGCAGTGTGAAATGGCTCTATAGGTGGAGAGTGCACCTCTCTGCAGAGAAACCAATCAGCTTCTAACCTCAGCTTGTTTAATTAGGCTTTGGCAATAAAACCTGGAAGCTGCTTTCTATGCAGAACTGAGACTGATTTTGCCCTCCCCAGCCTAAGTAAATAAACCCCACTGTGACCAAACCAATACAGTGTTACCATACTAACATTTTACTTCTCTGGGGAAGTGAGCAAGGTTTTTTTTATACACATTATGATGGCTTATACCAGTGAATTTCACTGGTATAAGCAACTCTTTTTACTGAAAGAAACTGATTCATTCAGTGTTTACTATTGATATTAGCTGTGATTGGCCACAGCTAATCACATAGTACAGATGGGCTTTGATTGGCCCTGGCTGTACCATGTGATCACTGTGACCAATCACAGCTAACAACACAAATCCATTGTGTACAATTGCCATGTGATCTGCTGTGTCTGGTCACAGCAATCACATGGTACTGGCAGTGGGCTGGTACACTGGGGTGCATGAGAAGCGTTCAGGGTGGACTTTATATGATGTCCACCAGAAACAACGAATGTCCCTCCCAGCCCTCATATAGTAAAATGGTGAAATTGGTTACATTTTGGTCAAAGCTATACAGTTTGTTTTTATTTTCAGACGCCCCTTAACTGCATAGGCAGTTTTTTGTTAAAGGTGAGCTAACCCTTTAAACAAATGTCAGTATTAATAGAACAAAGGGCAATTTCTTTACCTTTGGGTTGCCTCCTGTATAGGATGTTGTGCAATGACCCGAAAAGAGTATTTGTCGGGCAAGAGGGAGATGCAGTCACCAGAGTGCAGCCAAAACCATTCATCTCTTTTCAAAGGTATAAAGGTGTTGTTGTGAGAGGCTTGATAAAAACAAGGATTCACGTGTATCTGGAAGAAAATAAAACAAGATAAACACTCATTATAAACTAAAAACTCAATAGTGTGTTTCTCCAGTTCTAGGAAAACTAAGCAATTACAGGGTACAAATGCCATCCTTTATACGCCACTGGCTGAAAATATCCACACAGCATGAGGATAGAACATGAAAATGGAGGAAGTGGACCTGAGGCTCTCCCATCTCTTATGAAACTTCAAATCCCATTATGTGTTGCCAATCAAAATAGTACTAAGCGTTAACCACTTGAGCCCCAGGGCCTTTTTCTTGTTTAACCACTTGATGTCCATGGCTTTTTTTTTTTTTTTTTTCCCCACACACATTTAAAATTAGCATTTTTTGCTAGAAAAACCCCAAACATATGTTTTCTGAAAGCAGAGGCCCTACAGAATAAAATGGTGGTAGTCTCAATATTTGTTATGTTACATGATGCTTGCGCAGACGTTTGGCAAATACAAAGTTTTTGAAAAAAAATAAAATAATGAATTAATGATACTCAATTTGTTGGTAAAATATAACAGATGATGTTGCATCGAGTAAACAGATACCAAACATGTCAAGACTCAAAAATGTGTGCACCCAAGAAATGGGAACAAACTTTTTCATGAGCAACATGTTACAGGTTATCAGTGAAGAGTTAATCATGAATGATGGGCCTAGAATTATTGCTCTCACTCTGACATTCACAGCAAAACCTCACATGTGTGGAGCAATTCCTGTTAGATACGTTTGTGGAACCTACAGTGCTTTATTAGCTGCTTCACTGTCTAAAACAGGCAGGGAATGGCAGCTCTGAAACCGGAAGTGACAAAATCCTCGTCGCTTCTGACTTCATTTGTCACAGAGAATATTGGGGAATAGATATGTAAAGCCACCACAGCCATTTACTGTGGTCCTGGGCTCCCCGGAACAACAAGAGTCCATGGAAACCACAGGGGAAGGGAGCAACCCTTCTAGCTACTGTAAAAGTGACTGGGCGAGTGTAAAAATACAATCACTAATATTAACATGACATAAAATCATCCATATCAAATCGCAAGACTGCATCCAACGCATTTCGTCATTAACAACGTCATCAGGGTGCTCTGATGAGAATTATGATATCATTGCAATCTTTGCTGTTTTCAAACAATAAATATAGCGGTGAGCACTATATTCTTCCTTTGTGTTCCCCGAGCTTTATGTTTCTGAGAGTGGCTGAGTTTGACAATTCCACCTGCTATTCAAATCCTGGGACTAATGCCCCATACACACGATCGGATTTTCCGAAGGAAAATGTGTGATAGGACCTTGTTGTCGGAAATTCCGACCGTGTGTAGGCTCCATCACACATTTTCCATCGGATTTTCCGACACACAAAGTTTGAGAGCAGGATATAAAATTTTCCGACAACAAAATCCGTTGTCGGAAATTCCGATCGTGTGTACACAAATCCGACGGACAAAGTGCCACGCATGCTCAGAATAAATAAAGAGATGAAAGCTATTGGCCACTGCCCCGTTTATAGTCCCGACCTACGTGTTTTACGTCACCGCGTTTAGAACGATCGGATTTTCCGACAACTTTGTGTGACCGTGTGTATGCAAGACAAGTTTGAGCCAACATCCGTCGGAAAAAATCCTAGGATTTTGTTGTCGGAATGTCCGATCAAAGTCCGGCCGTGTGTACGGGGCATAAGAGTTACATGCTGTGAGCCTTTCCTGGCGAGGAACATATCCTTGAAAGAGATGCTTGATGTAGACTATTTTTATCTGGCCTTATTTGGACTGAGGGTTTAAAGAGGCATGCAAGGCCTTGACCTTAGTATTGGAGATCAACTAAAAAAAGTGAGCGTGCACCCAAAAGGGAGGTGGAGGTCACATGTAGAGAGAATATTTTGTTACATTATTTTCACAATGAATTTGGGCCTGTGGACCCTTTTCACTAATTTTGCACCAATCTGTCACATTATTAATATTTATTAGTGACTGTATATTTAGCTCCTGGTGGTTTATTCGTGCAACATGTTTATATGCAAAGCACAATTAGGTCACTGCCCCACCCCCAGCGATTGGACAATGAAGGAGCAGCAACAGACTGCTGAAGTCGCCTTTCTTCTCTCCTCCTGTTAGCACCTTTTAGGATAAGTTTAGACTGTTCACCTTTTATAGGAAAAAAAACAAGACATTATAATCACTTTAATCTTTTTGATCTTATTACATTCTATGCATTAAGGTAAAAAACCTAATGTGCTGCAAAATCCCCCCTCTCTTATACTTACCTGAGCCCAAACTGATCCAGCAATGCACACAAGTGCAGCTGCTCTTGCCACTGTCTCCCTCCTCATTGGGTAGATTCATAGCCATTGGCTCCTGCTACTGTCAATCTAACGCTGTGCCAAGCGAGTGGGGGGCAGGGCTGAGCTCCTGCTCTGTGTCAATAGATGCAGACAGGGCAGCTTGGGAGTGAGCATGCACGGGAGCCTCCATGGAAAGCAGCTTTATATGGGGGCACTTGTCGAAGAGGAGGAGCCTGGAGCGCCAACAGGGGACCCCAGAAGAGGATGGGGCTGTTCTGTGCAAAACCATTGAACAAAGCAGGTACGTATTTTAATTCTTACAAAAATGAAGCTTTACTATCACTTTAAACAAGCCCTTAGGCATCAGACATCCTAAAAATGAAGGAGATAAAATTTAGTTTTTATTTAAGGACATCCCAAAAGGCAAGAGGGCTCCCCTGTGGTTGGAAGAAAATAAATCTTCACAGTCACAATTGTAAAACTGTGAAATTGTTTTTGATAGCTGCTGATTCTAGCAAATAAGATAGAGGATACAATATGTTGCACTGTTAGATGGAAATACTCAATTAATACTGCAACAAATTCAAAGGTGAAAAGCGAAATATTTCCATAATAACCTCAAAAAGTGCATCCACTTATGAAGCTCCACCTTTAAATTGCCTTCACCAACTTCAGTAGTCCAGCCACCACCACACCAAATTTCTTACCAGAGCCTCAGCCTGCATAACATAGTAACAAAACACTTTGGATCTCTCCCAGATGGATAGATGGCTCTCTCTATGCAGGATACCGTATATATAAAAACCCAGTCTCACATATGGAAGGATGAAGAAGGAACCACATGGTGTAGTGATTTCCCAAACATTTTTATTAAAAATCAAATTGCATACATGCAAAAGGAAAAGATAGCTAGACATTAAGCCTGCATGATGATGTCACTGCTTGAACCCGCGCTTATGCGTTTTGTTCCATAGAACATCATCCGAGGGTTTCCAAAGTAAATACTTTAAGGATTTGCAGTTACAGATTTCATTTTCAGCACTACCTTCTGGTGAGATCTAGCCCGGGTCTGAATATGACTCCATACAACAGCCATTGCCTTTCTGCCTGCCTACAGCCCACCAACCACTTAAAACCTCAGATAAGCAGAACTATATGCTAGGGGCTGTAAAATATTAGAATCAATAAGATATCTGCCATTAAAAGATATGTAAATCCAGCATTTCATATTCCTGATATGTGCCTACTGTACCATGTACTTGTATGAAAAAGTATCCTTGTATGTTCTCTTTGTATTGTTTTCTGTGTGTGAAATCTCTGGTGTTCCTGCCAGTCCCTCTGCTTTCCTTTTAAAAACTGACCACACTAAGCAGCAGAACACATCATAGTCAGTTCTCTAGCTACAGTGGGAAAAATAATTATTTGATCCCCTGCAAATTTTGTAAGTTTGCCCACTTACAAAGAAATGAAGGGTTTATTATTTTTATCATAAGTGTATATTTAATGATAGAGACAGAATATCAATAAAAAAATCCAGAACAACAACATGATACAAATGTTATAAATTGAGTTGTAGTTCAGTGAGTAAAATACGTATTTGATCGCCTACCAACTAACAATAATTCTGGCTCCCATAGGCTGGTTACAGTATGTGCTCATGTGGTACACAGATTAGTCCTGTCAATTTAAGAAGGTGCTCCTAACCACAACTCGTTATGTGAATAAAAGACACCTGTCCACAGAATCTCTTTCATTCATTCAAACCCACCATCATAGGCAAGACCAAAGAGCTGTCAAAGGACATCAGATACAAGATTGTAGACCTGCACAAGGCTGGAATGGGCTACAACACCATCAGCAAGAAGCTTGAAGAGAAGGAGAAAACTGTTGGAGCGATTATTTGCAAATTGAAGAAATACAAAATAATCATCAATCGCCCTCGGTCTGGAGCTCCGTGCAAGATTTTGCCTCATGGGGTAAGGAAGATCATGAGAAAAGTGAGGGATCAGGCCAGAACTACACGAGAGGCGCTTGTGAATGATCTCAAGGCAGTTGGGACCACAGTCACCAAACAAACTATTGGTAATTCACCCCCATGGATTTAAGTCTTGCAGCACCCGCAAGGTCCCCCTCCTCAAGAAGGCACATGTACAGGCCCGTTTGAAGTTTGCCATTGAATATCTAAAGCAGGGGTCTCAAACTGGCGGCCCTCCAGCTGTTACGAAACTACAAGTCCCATCATGCCTCTGCCTGTGGGAGTCATGCTTGTAACTGTCAGCCTTGCAATGCCTCATGGGACTTGTAGTTTCGCAACAGCTGGAGGGCCGCCAGTTTGAGACCCCTGATCTAAATGGTTGAGAGAAGGATTGGGAGAAAGTGCTGTGGTCAGATGAGACCAAAATTAAGCTCTTTGGTATTAACTCGACTTGCCTATTTGGATGAAGTAAAATGCTGACTATGACCCTAAGAACACCATCCCTACAGTCAAGCACGGAGGTGGAAACATTATGGTTTGATACTGTTTCTCTGCTAAATGTACAGGCCGACTTTGCCGCATTGAGGGGCCAATGGACGGGAACATGTATTGTAAAATCTCGGATGAGAACCTTCTTCCCTCAGCCAGAACACTGAACATGGTTCGTGGATGGGTCTTCCAGCATGACAATGACCCAAAACATACTGCCAAGGCAACAGAAGAAAAGCACTTTAAGATCATGGAGTGGCCTAGCCAGTCTCCAGACCTTAATCCTATCGAAAATTTATGGAGGGAGCTGAAACTTCAAGTTGCCAAGCGACAGCCAAGAAACTTTAAAGATTTAGAGAAGAGCTGTAAAGAAGAGTGGACCAAAATCTCTCCTGAGATATGTGCAAACTTGGTAGCTAACTACAAGAAATGGCTTACCTCTGTGCTTGCCAACAAAGGTTTCTCCTCCAAGTACTAAGTCATTTTTTCCTTGGGGATCAAATACTTATTTTACTGCAACTCAATTTATACCATTTGTATCATGTGATTTTTCTGGATTTTTTGGTTGATATTCTGTCACTGTCATTTAAAATACACCTATGATAGCAATTATAGACCCCTTATTTCTTTGTAAGTGGGCAATCTTACAGAATTTGCAGGGGTCAAATAATTTTTATCCCCACTGTATGCTGGGAACTCAGCCTGCTCCCCTCCAATGATCAGACTTGTGCTGACACTCCCCCCCTCCCTTTCCTTGCACAGTGTCCTGTTGCTTCTCCTCCCCCCAGCACGTATGCAGCTGAGACCAGAGGGAATGTGATCACTTATTAAAAAAAAGGGAAAACAGGTATTTATCATTTTTTATCTATCTATACACACCTGTTTTGCCTTTCATTTCTATTTTAAACTGAATGGATTGTTTTACAGGGTGATCGTTAAGGCCTCATGCACACTGCTGTTTTGGGCATTTTTTTTCCGCCCTTAAACTCCCCTCCATGTTATCCTATGTGTCCATACACACATAGATGTTTTTTTAGCACTTTAGTAGCAGGGGAGTTTGCAGGATGTTTTCTGAAACTAAAATCGCGTTCAGTAGAGGCAATTGACCATAAAAAACGCTTAACGCTGTTAAACGTGCCTAAATGCTAAGCACATTTAGTGTTTATTTCAATGGGCAAAATAAATTCAAATTCCAAGCCAATTAAGTAAACGGCCAAACTCTGTTAAAGCTTGCTAAACTAGCCTAAACGGTTTTGAAAAAATGCAGCTTAGGTGAGTTTACAGTGTGGATTTTCCCCTGTCAGGATAAACAGCATTTAAAAGAAACCAGTGTACACGAATTCTTACAACCACTTTAATATATAAACAATACAACACATATCCTTAGGAGTTTTCCTGTTTTAGGGAAAGCAATATTTTTCAACCCAATTAACTGTTTGAGAGCTTTTGTCCGAAGGGTAGAATATGTACAAAATCCTTGCCACAATATTCTTTTTAATTGTTACTCTGCTGTTGTGTGTAACATATAATAACGCCAAGTAAAGATTATGTGGTCTATTTATAAAACACGAAATAAATGTCGCAAGCATTCGTCCGGGCTGCACGAAAGTTCCGTTCAGTTCTAATACGATCACTTCCTATTATCATCAGCTCCATCTAGGGACAAAAATTCTGTATATTTTTCTGAAAAACTGTCAGAAAAAATACTGCATTTTGACCACTAGATGGAGTGGACTATCATAGGAAGTCATAGTATTAGAAAAAATAGGGGGAAGGTTCGTGCAGCCTGGATAAATGCTTGTAATATTTTTCCAATGAATATTCTCTAAATTGACCCCTAAGTCTACAAAAAGCACATACGATTTAATATGATATGGTATCTCTCTCTCTCTCTCTCATATATTATATATATATATATATATATATATATATATATATATATATATATATATATATATAAAATATACTGTATGTACAAATATCACGATACAATCTATGCCTGGACATACCACAGAAACAAAAACTAATTTTTTTAATGAAAAAAAAAAAAATGAAAACTATGAACCATGCACTACAAATGTAAACTAAAATGTCATTTTGCATATAAGTTTTTTTTTTTACTTAGTGTTATGCAAATGTTTTTACAAACTAATGCTCAGAAACACAAAAATATAGGCTGTCAATATAACAATGACAGATTTAGGTCAGGGATTTACTGCTTCTCTATCTGCTGAGAATTTACAGTACATATTATTCATCGTGGAGCTGGAGGTCCAACTGCCAAATATAGTTATTAAAAATGATGAGAGCATCCACAAGATGAATACAACAGAAGGGTCAGTGTAGGTATAGCTGGTGTTCTTGGTTTTCAGTAGACACTAGAGAATTCAAATCACAGAATCATTTCTCATCTTCCAAAGAAGAAAAAGGTGCTGCTACAATAATAGGCTTCTACCCAGACTGACTCCATTGTGTGTACAACTGTGTAACGGATGTTAGATTGTGGGTTCCTTTGGGGAATGATGCAAATGGTTAAACAATCTCTGTAAAACTTTGCGAAAAAATATTCTGAAAAAATACTCAAATAGTACAAATTTGAAGGCATGTAAAGCAAACCAGTACTTTGCTCTGGAGTGTACATTTGTTTAGCTGTTGGCTCAGCACAGTGCAGTTTTTGAAAAGGTTCCTGCGACTTTGGTGTGACTCCAGTGTGATTTCAGCCCGATAGACTTCTATATTTAGTCGAATCAGCATTAAAAAGGAAGCCATTCAACTTTGATAAAACAAGTGGTTTTTTTTAACCCTCACTTCTCTTCCCAGGTCATCCTTGCTGTCTAAAAACTCTCCTCCCAAGCACATTCCATTCACACCAAAGCGTAGCAGAAACACTCATTCCCACACCCGTTTTTACAAGTAAACATGCATCATGGGTGCCACTAATCTTAATGGCACTCCACACACACTGGAAATTGCTCCCGCACTGGGAAGCGCACTGCACTTGCGGCTGCAGTGCGGGCTGCGATTATTGAAATGCTGCAAAGACCATTTCCCTGTTTTTCAGGAGGCACGGCAGCCTAGTCAAAAAAATGGGCTGCCATGTCTGTGCAAAATGCGGCTCGCAGAGACACATAGGTGCGAATCTCAGCTTAAGGTTATTTTTCTTTTTACCTAAAATAAAAAAAACAGGTTATACTTACCTTTATAATCAAAATAAATTAATAAGTGCAGCATTCTCTCTCTACCCAAAAAAACATTCTTTGCACCTAAAGTTACTACACCTAACAAAAGTGCTTATCAATCATATAATCTCATAATCTAAAACAGGGGTAGGCAACCTTGGAGATGTGGAGATCCACCTGAACAACATGCAGGAAGTCAAAGATCACCAGGCACAGTGTCGCCCAATGTCGCCTCCTCACTGCCTGATTTAAATGTATAAACTGTACTACCATGCTGCAATCGAGCGCACTGCACGGCAATTATAGGTACAGCTGTGGGGAAGACTCTGATGGGAACAAAAAAATGAGGAAAGGCTCATATAGGGAAACCGATGTGTGTGGAGGCTCTAATGAGGAAACAGATGTGTGGGGCATCTTTTATGGAGACACAGATGTGAAGGAAGGCACTGATGGGGACACAGACATGTGGGGAGGTTCTAATGGGGACACAGATGTGTAGGGAGGTTCTAATGGGGACTCAGATGTGTGAGGAGGCTCTGATGGGGACACAGATGTGTGAGGAGGCTCTGATGGGGACATAGATGTGTGAGGAGGCTCTAATGGGACACAAAATGTGTGAAGAGGCTCTGATGGGGACACAGATATGTGGGGAGGCCCTAAAGGAAACACAGATGTGCAGGCAATATCTGATGGGAACATAGATGTGCAGGGAGGCACATTCATTTATAAACAACTGATTTTAAAGGCCCGTGAATATGAGTAAAATTTGCAATGTAGCCCTCGTTCTGAAAAGTTATAGATTAGACCAAATGAGGAAAACTCAAGAGAAAATAGGGACAGTCTCCACAAATGACGGACAGTCGAGAACTACAATTTAGCAGTAACCTGCAACGTTTTAAACGCAGCTTCAAAATCCTCATAGAAGGTAATTAAAGACACTCACATGGTTTTCACATATCTGGATCATCAAATATATTAGGCTTAATAAATATAGTCTTAAAATAAAAGCTGAAGGCACCAGATTGCCCCACAAGCAGTTTAAACCATGATTGGAACCATTAGAGAAGGTCTGAATCCAGGCTGTTCAGAATGAAAGAGACACTAAAGAAATCAATAGTATTACTAGTAATGAATGTCACTGCTTTTTAAATAAGTTACAAAGACAAAATGTACATGCTTTTCAACAATGCCAAGTTCAAATGCAATGCTAAACTAATTTCCTTGATATAATGTATGGATCAGGTGTGGATCAGAAAAGAACCCATCAAATGACAAAGGTCCCTCAAGGAATGCTGATAACAGTTGATGTGGAAAAGATATGTCTACTGAACACTAAATAATGCTGACAGTCACGTCTTCAGACTTATAGCATTTGGGGGGGGGGGTTGGATTAATATCTACAACAAAAGCCTTGACAGCATTTAAGAGGTATATTTAAAATGATTTCCGATATGTTTTAATGGATATTGGGTTATTGTGTAGAAAAGGATGGTTCGAAAAAGAATGTGATATGCACTTTGGTGAGAACATTTAATAGAACCACGCTCCCTACATATACTTTAAAAGAATAATGTATTAATATGAACAGCCACTAGATGTCTCCAGTGGATAACATTTTAAAATCAACATGTAAAAACTTTTACACATAAAAAATATGTACAAATAAATGTGACTACCCCCAGTTATCGCCAGTGGGTGTATATGAAATAATATATATAGTGTCCAAAAAAATTAATTATTGAATATAGTGTCCATAAACGTCCATCAAAAAAGGCATCCAATGGTGCATAAGTTGCCTTATCCAGCAATAAGTGACTATAGGTCTTCCTCCACCAACACCTGTCACACAGCCTACTCACCGAAACTACATGACTCCCACAGGAGTCACATACAGCAGATGATCTCTCAAATTAACGCTGCAACGGATTGGTCAACAGGCTCCCATACAGGTAAGTGCAAGCCGCCAGATGTCCAGTCGTCAGCAAGGCATTAAAACGAAAGACAGCCTCCCATGGTGAAATACGTAGGATTTATTGTGTAAAACATGCGCTGCATCTGCGCTTAGAACAAAGCATGTTTAAAATTCATAAAAGTGGAAGCAGGGACGCTGGATGCGCTCCACCTGTGTTCCACTAGGTGGAAGTGACGTGTCACACTCGACCACACCTAACGCGTTTCTTCAACATGTCTGACCTCATCCGGGGGCACTTTGGTGCAGATTGAGGATTTCAGGGTGAGGAGATACTGTATGTTTTCTGAACCTATGAAGGCAGTTGCTAATTACTGTTCCCAAGAAGCTTTATGCCTGGTACACACTACAAGTCTTTTTGTTTAACCCGAAAAAAAACGAATAGCTCCAGTTGGAGCCGCTGTACTAACCATCCAAAGTTAGTACAGCGATCTTCCCCACTGAGCTGTTGTGTTCTGACAGAGAGAAGGGCCCCCCCACCAGAACACTCTGATCAGTGCTCTCTGCCATTGTCTGAGATCGCTGATTGGGAGTCGGTCGGCTGCTGGTTTTCCAGGATGCGTGTCCTACAGAAACAGAAGCTGGCCAAATTGAAGGAAGGAAGATGCTTTGGCCATGGAATAATCTTTGAAGAGTAGACAAGGGGTAATGGGGTCAATTCACTAAGAATTGAATAACGCATGATTATTGACGATCAACTGTTTGTGCAGCCACAACCACAGCCTACCAGACACTGTTCAGAGACGTGTGCGGTTTCCCTTCACCGTAAATCTCCCATTTAAGAAGGGCCCATAAGTTCTCAATAGGGTTTAGGTCAGGTGAGGAAGGGGGCCATGTCATTATTCTTCCATCTTTAAGGCCTTTACTGGCTAGCCCCGCAGTGGATTACTTTGATGCATGCGATGGAGTATTGTCCTGCATAAATAGCATGGTATCTTGAAAAATGCAGACTTTTTCCTGTACCACTGCTTGAAGAAAGTGTCTTTTAAAAACTAGCAATAGGTTTGGGAGTTGATTTTGAGTCCATCTTCAACCCAAAAAGGTCCAACTAGCTCATCTTTAACAATAGCAGCCCATACCAGTACCCCACCTCCACCTTTCTGGCATCCGAGTTGAAGTGGAGCTCTGTGCCGTTACCGATCCAGCTACAGGCCCATCCATCTGGTCTGTCCAGAGTCACGCTCATCACATCAGTCCATAAAACCTTTGAAAAATCTGTCTTCAGATATTTCTTGACTCAGTTTGGACATTTCAACTTATGTGTCTTGTTTAGTGGTGGTCGAGCTTCAGCCTTCCTTACCTTGGCCAGGTCTCTGAGCGCTAAAAACCTTGTACTTCTGGGCATGCCAGGTAGGTTGCAGTTCTGGAATATGACAGCACTGGAGGATAATGGGTTCCTGGTAGCTTCATGTTTGATTCTTCTCAAACTTTTGGCAGTTAATTTGCGTCTTTTTTCTCAACATGTTTCTTGCGACCCTGTTTGCAATATGATGGTTCTGTGATCACGCCCCAATAGTTCAAGGGTGCGGCATCCCTCAATTTTTGACTTTTCAGAGTTAGTTAAATCACTTTTTTGGCCCATTTTGTCAGATAAAGAAAAGATGCCTAATAATATGCACACCTTGATATAGGGTGTTGATCTCCATAGGCCACATCCTCCCTCATTATACCAATACACGTCACCTGATATGATTAAATTCAATAAGCATTCACGTTTATACAGCTAGGAGTTGAACAATATGCATACAAATGATGATTTGGTCAAAATACTCACTTGCACACAGTGTATAGGTGTCTGAATGACTGTAGTAGGGGAATTAACTTGGAAACCCCTCTACTGCAGAAAATGGTGTGAATGGTTCTGATAATATAAATGCCGAAAAGGTTGTCAGTACAAGATAAATACAGGAAAAACTTTATTTACTATTTAATAACCAGTGCAAGTAATCTGATTGAATGGGCTGTTGTATATACAGTAGATGACAAGTCTGTCTAAAACTGAATTAATGCTGTGTTGTTTATAGAGAACTCATCCCCAGAAAGTACAGAATTTTTCAACAGTTAATATAGAATTCATTTTCACCTAATTATGGCTTCCTAGTATAGGCTTCTCGCCATAATCAGGTTTTATTCATGCAAACACAAAAGAAAAAAAAAGCTGTTTGAGATAATAGTGAACAATTATGTGGAAAGGTCATAGCATACATAATTACACGCTACTGTGTAATAATGGTAGTATGAACTCCTGTTGAAGCAGAACATTTGAAGTCCACAAGTCAAAAAGATTTCCTATTAGTCATACAGATACATAAAGGTGATTTGATTATCTTCCCTCTGTGCATTAATAGAGTAACAACAGCTAGAATGTCATTAGAGCTGCACGAGTCTGGTCAAAATGAGAATCACAATTTTTTTGCTTAGAATAAAAAGATCACGATTCTTGCAGCATAAAATCTTTTACATTATACAAAAAACATTGGGCTAACTTTAAAAAAAAACTAGTAAATTCATTAAAGTGTCATTTTTTTCCCAAAAAAATGCATTTGAAGGACTGCTGCGCAAATACAATGTGACATAAAATATTGCAACAACCACCATTTTATTCTCTAGGGTCTCTACTAAAATAATATATAATGTTTGGGGGTTCTAAGTAATTTTCCAGCAAAAAAAATGATTTTAACTTGAAACCAACAAATGGCAAAAAAGGTTTAGTGTTTAATGCGGAGTTCTACCCAAAAATGGAACTTCCGCTTTAAGGGAGGTGACCCCCTGACATGCCACATTTGGCATGTCATTTTTTTGGGGGGGGGCCAGTACCCTCTTTTTAGAGGGTCCCAGCTCCCACTTCCTCCCGGCGCAACCGCGGCACCAGAAGGGAGATCACCTCTCCCCCCTCCCTCTCGACAATCATCTGGGACACATCACAGGTCCCAGATGATTGCCCAGTCAGTCACGGCGCGTGGCTCGCGCATGCGCAGTGGGTGCCCGGCTGTGAAGCCACAGCCGGGCGCCCACAGGTACAATGCCGGCACCGCAGAGAGGAGGGGGAGACGAGTGGGGCTTCGTACGCCCCCATCGCTGGACCCTGGGACAGGTATGTGTCCGATTATTAAAAGTCAGCAGCTGCAGTATTTGTAGCTGCTGACTTTTAATTTTTTTTAAAGCAGAACTGCTAAAGAATGTTGTGATTCTTGGCAGACTGCCTGTTTTTTTTCCCTTTCTTTTGATGACTGTCCGCTTCAGCAGAGCAGAGAGAATTCTCTGCATAGAAAGAATCAGGAAATACTTTGCCAAGATCGCAAGGGGGGGAAAAATCGCGATAACAATTCCTAACGATTAATCGTGCAGCTCTAAATGTCAATATAGCATTTGCTTTTGAGCATGGAAAAAGAATGGTCCGTGTACTGGTATCTCTTTTTATTACAAACTCCCAATGCTAATAAATCAAAGATCCCTACTTTTTTGGTTCTGGAAGTATACAGTAGTAAAAATTTTAAATAAACAAAAAAAAATACACTAGATATTTGCATTAAAGTGGTTGTAAAAGGCTGAAGGTTTTTAGCTGAGACAGCAGTGTGGCTCCATTAGCTCCCGCTACTGTCAAAGTCAATAAACCAATGAAGAGAGAAAGAGGACGGGGCCGGGCCACAGCTCCATGTCTGAATAGATACAAGGAGCTGTGGTTTGGCTCGGGTGCCCCCATAGCAAGCTGCTTGCTGTGGGGGCACTCAATAGGCGGGAGGAGCCAGGAGCACCGAAGAGAGATCCAAGAAGAGGAGGATCCGGGCTGCTCTGTGCAAAACCACTGCACAGAGAAGGTAAGTATAACATGTTTGTTATTTTTAACGGAAAAAAAATAAGACTTTAGTATTACTTTAAAGTCTTTTTGTGTTTTCTGCACATATATAAAACAACAGTGAACTTCGGTATCCTATACTTTCCATAGGCGATGCTTTAAAAGCACCTACAGGTCATCAGTTTAGAGTTAAAGAGGAAGTAAACCCTGATGAGTTTTACTTCCTCTTTTGCTCCCTGCAAAGCCTGCAAATTAAAAGCATAATGGGCTAGTATGCATCGCAGCTCTGTGACTGGCCGGAGCCGCGTGACGTCACTCCCGCACATGCGCGAGGGAGCCGTCAGTAACGGCACATGCTGGTGGAAGAAACGGCAAGGGGGTCTGTTTCTTCACAGCGCATGTGCCGATTACATCATCGGCGCACTACAAGTAAAAAATCTCCTAAACGCCGCATGTTTCGGAGATATTTCCACTACCTATATAGGTAATCGTTATTCTAGGCTTACTTATAGTTAAAAGTCACTAGGGAGGGTTTACAACCACTTTAAAGTGGTTGTAAAGGCAGAAGGTTTTTTTTATCTTAATGCTTC
This sequence comes from Aquarana catesbeiana, assembly GCF_042186555.1. Lineage (NCBI taxonomy): Eukaryota > Metazoa > Chordata > Amphibia > Anura > Ranidae > Aquarana > Aquarana catesbeiana. The sequence continues at coordinate 603,419,928 of NC_133327.1, read as the reverse complement.
AGTGTGCAGCTGCTTCCCTAGCACCCCCTAACACTTACCTGAGCCCCATCTCTGTCCAGTGATGTTGCACGAGAGACTCAGCTGTCCAGGACTCTCCCTTCTGAGTATCAATGGCTGCCCCCCACTACCACTGGAATAAGAGGACCACAGGATGCCCTTGACCAGCCAAAAGACCCCAGAAAATAACACATATTGCTAGGTTATTTGGCATCTGGTCAAATCGGTCCTAAAATGAGATGTGTGGCTTTGTAACAGCTTTGGGCTTTAGGTTCCTTCAAGAAAAAGGATTGATGCAAGTTGCTCAATGTATTCTGTAAAGCCCTTATGGGTCTTTGGCACTTATTGTGCATAACAGGTGAAATGTAAAAGTTTAGATATAGTCGTCTATACAATGTACAGTAGTTCTGAAATTGTGTAAATGGCGCCACCTGCTGCTACATATATTAAATACAGGCAAAGATGAATTTCACCATTATTATTATTAAAGGGCATTATGAACATAAATAAACATTAGTCTCTTCAATTAACAAGCTCAAATAAGCTGCTAAGAGCACTTTATTTTTCATGCTTCCACTGTATGTTACAATTATGTTTTCATTTTCTGTGGTGTCTTTATGACAAGCATATGAGTCAAGCCAAACAAAATGAAAACAGTTATAATGCGCTCACAGTGCTTTAGCATATTAAATAAAGCTGGACTAATAAAGACAAAGCAATAGCAATTATACAAGAAACAGAACTTCTTTACTTGCAGCGTTATGTTAATATATTGATATTCCATTAATTCAGATGAATACAGCATTTAAAACAACCTTCTGTTGTGATAGAAAATAAATAGTAACTAGAAATAAATATATATATACACACACACACACACACACATACACACATACATACATACATAAACACACACACATTATATCATTGGCTTAAATTGGTTGTAAACCTCAGACATGAAATATAAACAAAGCATATCCCTCTATAGTGTGTAGTAGTCTCAATTAAAAGCACTAAGTGCCACTTCTGTCTGCTGCCTAGTTTCTCTGCCATCAGCATGATTCATTTCTGACAAGTTTTCCTGATACTAAGAGAAAAAAAGTGACAGGGGAGGGAACACCAAAACACAGCCTATGATTGACAGCCTCGGCTTTGTTCCTGTGAGCTGTGTAAAGGGGGTCTGTCCCTTCCCTCTAATCAGCTCTCAGAGCTCTCCTCTCTATGCTCTGAAGTATGCAATTTCAATTCTCCACCTACTTTTTTTCTGACAACTCGGACAAGCTTGATAAATTCTGGACTTTAAATGGCTGTAGAGGAGAGAATACTGCAGATAAACAAGCACAACTTAAGAGGATTTGCTTAATCTTTGTGTATCACCTGAGGCCAGTCACTTCACTGGGTATATGAGAAGGTTTACAACCACTTTAACCGCTTCCGGACCAGTTATACTGCGGCAGGTTGGCTCCCCTGCACGAGCCGTCGTAGCTGTATGTCGGCGCGCACTCCCAAAGCGTGTCCCCCGAGCCGATGCGAGTGCCGGTGGGCGTAATGGCTCATTACAGAACAAGAACGGGGATGTGTGTGTGTAAACACACACATCCCGGTTCTCTCAGGGGAGATGGACAGATCGTGTGTTCATACTAAGTATGAACACCGATCTCTCTCCTCCCCTAGTCAGTCCCCTCCCCCCTACAGTTAGAACACACATAGGGAACACAGTTAACCTCTTGATCGCCCCCTAGTGTTAACCCCTTCCCTGCCAGTATCATTTATACAGTAATCAGTGCATTTTTATAGCACTGATCGCTGTATAAAGGTCACTGGTCCCAAAAATGTGTCAAAAGTGTCCGATCTGTTGGCCGCAATGTCGCAGTCCAGATAAAAATCGCAGATCATGACATTACTAGTAAAAAAAAATAATAATAATAAAAATGCCCTAAATCTATTCCCTATTTTGTAGACGCTATAACTTTTGCGCAAACCAATCAATATACGCTTATTGCGATTTTATTTACCAAAAATATGTAGAAGAATACGTATCGGCCTAAACTGAGGAAATTTTTATTTTTTTTTAATTTGGGATATTTATTATAGCAAAAAGTAAAAGATATTGTGTTTTTTTTTTTTCAAAATTGTTGCTCTTCTTTTGTTTATAGCGCAAAAAATAAAAACCGCAGAGGTGATCAAATACCACCAAAAGAAAGCTTTATTTGTGGGAAAAAAAAGGACGTCAATTTTGTTTAGGTATAGCATCGCATGATAGCACAATTGTCAGTTAAAGCGATGCAATGCCGTATCGCAAAAAATGGCCTGGTCATTAAGCAGCCAAATCTTCCGGGGCTGAAGTGGTTAAAGCGGTATTAAACCCAAAACCAAAAATGTAATATACTGCAGCTTACCAATCATTAAATGTGATGGTTGCATTAGTTTTCTTTTGTTTAGGCTTGTTTTCACCTGGTGATCTAACACACTTTGGATGAATGAGCACAGGGGCCACAACAGACAGCAGCATTGTCAGTCATGGGCAGTGTTAAATGATTAATCCCATCCCTGTAAACTGATTCATCTGGAAGAGAGTTTGTTCTTTTGAAAAACAACAGACTTACTGGCTGGATCACCAAATAAAAATAGAAGAAAGCCTAAAAAAGAAAATTAATGCAGCCATCACATCTAAGAATTGGTAAGCTGCAATATAATAAAGGTTTGCTTTAATAAGTGTATTTCAGCACTTTCAACATATTCAAGCAAACTAAAGTAGAACTATGTTCTCCTTTTAGAAAACCAATATGTGCTGCAGCACTTTATTATAAGTGCATCTGCCCTTAGTTTTCTTCTAGTCCCCTGCAGAGTCCCACAAAATACCTGTTGATCCTGCCAATGAAGTCCACCTCATGCAGCTGCACCGCTGCTTCAGACCTCACGCCTAGGCCTCTGGGTTGCTCCTCAGAGAGTATTCTTACACTGCCAGCTGAAGCCTCCCTCTCCTAGGGAACATGGGTGTCCTCCTGACTCTCATACACAGACGTCGTGTCTGTAGGGCGGAGTCCTCCTGACTCCTCGGCCAGACTTCCTGTCTGCCTGGGTGGAGCGGGGGAGCTGTCTCCAAGTGGGAGACCTGAGCTCTATCCCTGGTACGCATATGAACCTAGCCCACAGGTGTGTAATTAGCATGCCTGCTTCTGTCACAATCAGGCGTGTGTGTATATATATATATATATATATATATATATATACACATACACACACAAACACAGTGCCGTGCCTTGCAAAAGTATTCACCCCCTTGGCATTTTTCCTGTTTTGTTGCCTCCCAACCTGGAAATAGCATGGATTGTTTGAAGATTTGCATCATTTAATTTATAGAACATGCCCCCAACTTTGAAGATTTTATTTTTTAATTGTGAAGCAAACAACAAATAAGACAAAATAACAGAAAAAGTCAATGTGCATAACTATTCACCCCCCTAAAGTCAATACTTTTTTGAGCCAACTTTTGCAACTATCACAGCTCCAAGTCACTTTGGATAAGTCTCTATGAGTTTACCACATCTTACCACTGGGATTTTTGCCCATTACTCCTTGCAAAACTGCTCCAGCTCCTTCAAGTTGGATGGTTTGCGCTTGTGAACAGCGATCTTTAAGTATGACCACAGATTTTCCATTGGATTGAGGTCTGGGCTTTGACTAGGCCATTCCAACACATTTACATGTTTCCCCTTAAACCACTCAAGTGTTGCTTTAGCAGTGTGTATGGGGTCATTGTCCTACTGGAAGGTGAGCCTCCGTCCTAACCTCAAATCACACACAGAGTGGTACAGGTTTTGCTCAAGAATATCCCTGTATTTAGCACCATCCATCGCTCCCTCAACTCTGATCAGTTTCCCAGTCCTGACTGCTGAAAAACATCCCCACAGCATGATGCTGCCACCACCATGTTTCACTGTGGGGATGGTGTTCTTTGTGTGATGTGATGTGTTGGGTTTGCGCCAGACATAGCATTTTCTTTGATGACCAAAAAGTTCAATTTTAGTCTCATCAGACCAGAGCACCTTCCTCCATATATTTTGGGAGTCTCCCACATGCATTTTCGCAAACTCAAAACGTGCCATTTTGTTTTTTGTTGAAAGTAATGGCTTTCTTGTGGCCACTTTGCCATAAAGCCCAACTCTATGGAGCGTACGGCTTATTGTGGTCCTATGTACAGATACTCCAGTCTCTGCTGTGGAACTCTGCAGCTCCTCCAGGGTTACCTTAGTTCTCTGTGCTGCCTCTCTGATTAATGCCCTCCTTGCCTGGTCTGTGAGTTTTGGTGTGCTGCCCTCTTGGCAAGTTTGCTGTTGTGCCATGTTCTTTCCATTTGGTTATGATAGATTTGATGGTGCTCCTAGGGATCATCAAAGATTTGCATATTTTTTTATAACCTAACCCTGACGTGTACTTCTCAACGTTATTGTCCCTTACTTGTTTGGAGAGTTCTTTGGTCTTCATGGCAGTGTTTGGTTAGTGGTGCTTCTTGCTTAGGTGTTGCAGCCTCTGGGGCCTTTCAAAAAGGTGTGTACATGTAATGACAGATCATGTGACACTTAGATTGCACACAGGTGGACATCATTTCACTAATTATGTGTCTTCTGAAGGTAATTGGTTGCAATAGAGCTTTTTATGGGCTTCATCACAAAGGGGGTGAATACATACGCACATGCCAATTATCAGGTTTTTATTTCTGAAAAATAGTTTTATGTATATATTTTACTAATTTTACTTCACCAACACATTGTTTTGATCCAACACATATAATTCAGATGAACAAAAACATTGAACTAAAGGCTGTAAAATATAAAAAATGTATGTAAATTATAAACACACACACACAGTATCTCTGACATCTTTGACCAAGGCTGTGAAATATAAAACAAAGACTTAATCGGCATACACTGCAGGATGAAGACACATATTGAGCTTTAAGCACGCTTTAATAATAATGTCTCCCTGAACATGCATACTTAGAGAACATGACAGACAGGAACCATTTAGATAAAACATCAGTCTGAGAACGAGATTTCCTGGTGGGCTTAAAGAAAATGAAAGATTACAATTGTGTTTGAAAACCATTATTACATGGATATAAATGTAAAGTACACCTGCCATACATTACAGATCACGACTTTGTATTTAAGTGTCTAGAATAGCTTTTATCTCTTTTCAGATCTCTGGACTGTCTGTTGCCATCATTAAGTCATAGGTAAATGTGGAAATACATTAGAGCAGGTTTCAACTCTGCACATATACAGTACATCAGATAGCCTTTGACACAGCATATGCAGCAAATATAAATATTAACCACTTCAGCCCCGGAAGAATTTACCCCCTTCCTGACCAAAGCACTTTTTGCGATTCGGCACTGCGTCGCTTTAACTGACAATTGCGCGGTCGTGCGGTGTGGCTCCCAAGCAAAATTGACGTCCTTTTTTCCCCACAAATCGAGCTTTCTTTTGGTAGTATTTGATCGCCTCTGCGGTTTTTATTTTTTGCGCTATAAACAAAAAAATAGTGACAATTTTGAAAAAAACGCATTATTTTTTACTTTTTGCTATATAATAAATATCCCCAACAAATATTTAAAAAAACATTTTTTTTCCTCAGTTTAGGCCGATACGTATTCTTCTACATATTTTTGGTTAAAAAAAAAAAACGCAATAAGCGTTTATTGATTGGTTTGCGCAAAAGTTATAGTGTTTACAAAATAGTGGATAGTTTTATGGCATTTTTATTATTAATTCTTTTTTACTAGTAATGGCGGCAATCAGCGATTTTTATCGTGACTGCGACATTATGGAGGACACATCGGACATTTTTAAAACATTTTTGGGACCATTGTCATTTATACAACAATCAGTGCTATACAAATTAGATAGATAAAAGAGAATTTTGCGAGCCACAATGGTATATTGCTTCAAATGTGGAAATCACCTAGCTGCCCGAGCAGAACACGTTTCACATGCCGTGCAATACAATGTATACAAAAGATACGCTGCGCTAAGGTGAAAATGTTAATCTGGTGATCATTAATGCATATGAGGTATACTGAAAATATCGCATAAGTGGCTTATCCAGCCACAGCAAGGCACAAAGAATATATGTATTAAAAAAAAAAAAAAAAAATTAAAAGTGATTATAAGGTACAATGTGTAAATAATATACTAGATGTATACCATTAGAATAAGAGTAGCGATGATTAAACTACTAACTGTATATATAATGAATGAAAAATTATTTATATAATCTGAAATTTACCGTGTAAAAAATATATAAATAATATCACAGTGATAAGTGCAAAAAACATAACAAAGTGCCAAGTGCCACACAATGAGTGTGAATATCAAATCCAAGATGAGATACGTGGTTATTAAAGTCCAATTTATGAAAGAAATGCACATAAAGTCCATAAAAACAGTTCATAAAAAATCCAACGTGCGTGCAATAATCTTAGTGCTTAGTGCTCAGAATTCCATGCTCAAGTGCCATGCAGTGACCCCCCCGGGGACAGCCGCTCACCTCAGAGCGTGCGACTCAGCTGTGAGACTGAGTCTAAACACGCTTATGAGCCATCCCACGGCTCAGTGATGGAATCCAGATACACAGTTTTCAGCAGCAGATCCACAGTTAGGAATAAAGGAAAAGAAAAACTGGATAGTGTGATATCGTTTATAAATATTTATTGGAATAAAAGCTCCCTACATTAGGGTACTCACATTTGCAAGGTGCGTGAGTGCACCAATCTGATAACAGTCTCCAAAGTTTGCCTCAAAGTTCGCCTGTCAGGAGGCCTTTCACTCCACTGAGATGCGATGCACAGTTTATCCCTCCTAACAGGCAAACTTTTTGGTTTTTTTTGTTTTTTTAATACATATATCCTTTGTGCCTTGCTCTGGCTGGACAAGCCGCTTATGCAATATTTTCAGTATACCTCATATGCATAATGATCTCCAAATTGACATTTTCACCTTAGCACAGCGTATCTTTTGTATACAGTGCTATACAAATGCACTGATTTCTGTGTAAATGACACTGGCAGTGAAGGGGTTAACCACTAGGGGGCTAGGGAGGGGTTAAGTATGTCCTGGGGAGTGTTACTAACTGTGGGGGGGTGTGGCTACGTGTGACATGTCACTGATCTCTGCCCCTGATCACAGGGAGCAGAGATCAGTGACACTGTCACTAGGCAGAACGGGTAGATGCCTGTTTACATTAGCATCTCCCCATTCGTCCTCTCCATGAGGCGATCGTGGGTATTCCCGAGGCGATCGAGTCTGCAGGACCCGCGAACCGACTCACGGAACTCCCGGCCGGCACGCACGCACGCAATGGCATGACGGCAAATTTAAAGAGATGTACGGGTACGCCCATTTGCCCAGCCATGCCATTCTGCCGACATACATCGGCGTGCGCCGGTCGGGAACCGGTTAAAGGGGTTGTAAAGCCAGAAGGTTTTCTTTTATCCTAATGCATTCTATGCATTAAGATAAAAAGCCTTCTGTGTGCAGCAGCCCCACTCAGCCCCCCAAACACTTACCTGAGCGCATCTCAATCCAGCGATGTTGCACAGAAGACTCAGCTGTCCAGGACCCTCCCTCCTGATTGGCTAGGACAGCAACATGGCGCCACTGGCTCCCGCTGCTGTCACTCAAAGTCAGTGAGCCAATGAGTAGAGAAAGGACTCTGTGTCTGAATGGACCCAGGGAGCTGTGGATCGGGTGCCCCCATAGCAAGCTGCTTGCTGTGGGGGCACTTAACAGAAAGGAGGGGCACCAAAGAGGGACCCGAGAAGAGGAGGATCTGGGCTGCCCTGTGCAAAACCACTGCACAGAGCAGGTAAGTAGAACATGTTTGTTATTTTTAATGAAAAAATAAAACGAGACTTAAGTATCACTATAAACCTAAATGAAAAATAAAGCAAAGCGCATGCTCGCATATATAAAGATTTTAGAGGGTGGACAGAACAGACATCTGACTGTTACATAGTTGGCATCCATCCATCCAGTTTAACCAGATCTAAGTTTTCTGAATTAATCTACACTTCCTGTTGACACCAACTGTGGAAGGGAGTTCTATATTCTTCCACTCTAATGCCCCGTACACACGGTCGGATTTTCCGATGGAAAATGTGCGATCGGAGCGTGTTGTCAGAAATTCCGACCGTGTGTGGGCTCCATCTGACTTTTTCCATCGGATTTTCCGACACACGAAGTTTGAGAGCAGGCTATAAAATTTTCCAACAACGGATTTTCCGATCGTGTGTAGACAATTCCGACGCACAAAGTGCCACGCATGCTCAGAATAAATTAAGAGACGAAAGCTATTGGCTACTGCCCCGTTTATAGACCCGACGTACGTGTTTTATGTCACCGCGTTCAGAACGATCGGATTTTCCAACAACTTTGTGTGACCGTGTGTATGCAAGACAAGTGCAACATCCGTTGGAAAAAATCCATGGATTTTGTTGTCGGAATGTCCGATCAATGTCCGACCGTGTGTAAGGGGCATAACAGTGTGAGTATACACACATACACACTAATCAGCTATAACCACCCCTAATATTAAGTAGGTCCCCCTTCTGCTTCAAAAAAACAGCTTTAACCCATCGAGGTATGGACACCACTAGACCTCTGAAGGCATGCTTTGGTATCTGGCACCAAGCCGTCAGTAGCAGATCCTTTAACTCCTCTAAGTTACAATGTGAGGCCTCCATGGATCAGTTTTTTTACAGAACATCCTACAGATGCTTGATTGGATTGAAGTTTGGAAAATTTGGAGGCCAAGTCAACCAGTCAAACTCATTGTTGTGCTCCTCAAACCATTCTTGAACCATTTTTGCAGAGCAGGACACATTAGTCTGCTGAAAAAGGACCACTGCCATCAGGGAATACGGTTTCCATAAAGGGGTGTACTTGGTCAGCAACAATGTTTAGGTAGGTGGTACATGTCATGTAAAATCCACATGAATGATAGAACCCAGGGTCTCTCAGCAGAACATTGTCCAAAGCATCACACTGTCTCTGCTGGCTTGTCTTCTTCCCATAATTAAAAAAGAAAAAACACTGAAAAAAGGCACCTCTTAGTGCAGTATATAAAACTATTAAAATATCCCTAAAGGGATTAAAAACACTTACAAGATTGATGGTGAAAAGAAATGCATAATGAGTGTGGAAGGTGATCCGGCATAAAAAGTGGTCCCAGTGTGTATCTGGGGTTACTGTTCAGTAGCAGAACGTTTTCGGAACTACTGACTTGCTCCTTCTTCAAACCAATATAGGAACCAATCAGAAATTCTGAAACGCGTCCCATTCTGATGACCTCACCTCCGGTTTGTGGTCCACGTTGGTTGCTGGTCCCCTCCTGCTGACTTCAATTCCGGTTTCACGCTCCACGCCGATTCTGACAGCGCAGCTGCTCCAATTGTGCCTCCAGAGCTGTGTCCTCACCCTGCTGACCCTCTTGGGATGTTCTGCTGCTGAACAGTGACCTGATACACACTGAGACCACTTTTATGCTGGATCACCTTCCACACTCATGATGCATTTCTTTTCACCATCAATCTTGTAAGTGTTTTAAATCATCCTTATAGGGATATTTTCATAGTTTTATATACTGCACTGTACTCAGAGGCACCTCTTTTCTGTTTTTGTTGTTACTAGAGTCTACTCTCCTCCTTGAGTGCTGCCCTAAGTTTTTGAAGATACTCCATCGTTTTAAATTCCTCCACTTCCAATAAAGACAATAATCTGCTCAGTCCTGTTACTCAGAGCGCCCTTAAACATATTTTTCTGGATCTTCTTCTTCCCATACTGCATCCTGATGCCATCTCCCAATGCACACACAGCTGGCTATCCACATGATGTAAAAGAAAACATGATTCATCAGACCAGGCCTCTTTATTCCATTGCTCCATAGTCCAGTAATGATTCTCACACGCCCATTGTAGGTGCTTTTGGTTATGGACATGGGTCAGCATGGGCACACTGACCGGTCTGCAGTTGCAAATCCCCATACACAACAAACTGCAATGCCCTTTTTTTTTTTTTGCTTTCAACACATCAACTTTAGGGATAACATATGACAATAATACAATGGCCCCTCTGTACGGATGTGTCAATAGCACGTCTAATATTAGTACATTATGCTAAAGCCCAATTATACTTATTAATTGTCCTTCAATATTTTTTTTAACATTTTTTTAAGTTCTTTTATTGGCTTTGGCAATTGGCAAACTGAGTTCCAACTATATACAGCACCCCCAATTTATATACAACTTAATAGTTATTTTAGCGAGTGTATTCCTTGTTTTCAGCTACTTTTGTCTGTCCGTCAGATTTTCTATTAGTGATGGCAGACATAATACATTTTTTCATACTTATTCTTATTTTCTATCTTTCTTACCCTATAGTTGGTCAGATAAAATCTCCTTTTTGGCCTTTCTTGTTGCCCCATTGGGGTGATTCCATATTGGTTCAGGCGCCCATCATTGGAGTTGCGTGGAGTTCAGTCTGGGTGAGTGGTTGTGTGACTGGCCCTGGCAGACAGTGTTCTCGACATTTTTGTTTGTTTTGGTCTTTCTCTTTTCTTTGTGAGCATGAAATCTAAACATTATGACCTAAATGTATGTTCTCTATATATTTAGTGTTGCGTGTCGTGCTGCATTGGTATATCCCCTGAGGAAGCCCACGGTGGGGAAACATGTCGGCATAAATGTACCACCAACCACACGACAAGATATCTCTTTCCATACCTGGCATTTCTCCATAACAGTTGTACCAATGTATACCTTATCTGACACTAAATATCTGTGTTTTTATATGTCTTAAATAAAAAGTGATATTTTTTATTGTACATAGTTTTTCAGTATTTTCAGCCCCTAAAAAATCCCGCTAAATACTCCTCTCGTCTATATTGCCTGTTCAGGGATGTTGGTGCATTTTTTTAAAACTGTCACCACTCCAAATCACCACCCGTTTAGGGATACCATGTTTCCTTCTTGCCTAATTTATCCCACTGACTTTCAGATACCATTGAAGCGAGATAATCAGTTATTCTTTTGGTCATACAGTTTTGGCTGATCAGCGTGTATGTGTTGTTTAGAGGCATTCACAAGTCTTCCAGAGGAGGAAGATCAAAAACAGCAGTGTTTTTATTGCCAACGTTTCAATGAAGCTCAGTCCATCTTTCTCTTGGTCTTGAAAAAGATGGACTGAGCTTCAGCGAAACGTAAAAAGTTTTAAATCCCATTACAGGCGGTCCCCAGGTTACAAACATCCAACTTACAAACGACTCATACTTACGTACGGAGGGAAACAACAGGAAGTGAGAGGAAATCTACCCCTAGGAAGGGAAATTCACTCCTGTATGAGTTATCATGGGAAAAAGACATCTCCACCGAAGCTTTAGCACCAATCCTTATTTCCATAACAACTCAAAATTTTCAAATCCCAGTTGTCACAGGGCCAGAAAGTGAGGTGGAATTTTCTGAACAGGGAAGGGGCACAGACAGCAAAACAAATGTTACAGGGGTGTTAACCCTTCCCTATGCTATCCAAAAGAATTAAAAATATTTTTTTTTTGACTGGAGCTACATTTAAAAAATGTACCTCCTGTTCCGATTTACATACAAATTCAACTTAAGAACAAACTTACAGACCCTATCTTACATGTAACCCGGGGACTGCCTGTACTTGTAAGTAATGATACACCTCCATTACATTCTTAAATAAAGAGACTCATAGACATTTGGCAATAAAGCTGACCATTCAAAGAGCAAATTCAAGCCATGGGGGGGGGGGGGGGCGTGTCAGCACCCTCCCAACTGTCCTTCGATCTGGAAATCCAAGCAGCCAGGCCTAAAATTGTCAGCCAAATTTCAGCTGCATCCAGTTTGGGTACTCTTGACAGCCACAAGTGCTGTCTGTCAAAATACAATAGCCAGCAGGGGATATTCCCACCATTCATACTATGTAGTGTGGATAGAGGAATTGAGTGATTTTACCAGTCTATAACTATCTTAAGGGCTAGAAAAGGAGAAGACCTAATAACTCGGCACCCTCATACACTGCTACCTGCAGCTTCTCATGAGAAATAATGATCCGACAGATTGAATGGTGCTGGAGGTGTCTGCAGTGTCTTTCCGCCCTATCCTTCCAGTTAAAAATTAAGTGAGGAAAATAATTATTTGATCCCCTGCAGATTTTGCAAGTTTGCCCATTTACAAAGATACCAGGGTCTATAATTTTTATCACAGGTGTATTTTAAAGTGGTTGTAAACTCTCCCCGACAACTTTGTCCCGTGTAAATCAGCATAAAAAACCCTAATGAACACTGCTTGTAGATAGATCCTTACTTGTTTAGTATTGTTGTAATCCTTTTAGTTCTTTAGAATGACTTCACTGAGCATGCCCAGATCTCCCCTGATTTACGGCACACTCTGCGTACTTATCTGTCTATTATCAGATCTTCCTATGGCACAACTCTGAAATCCCACGAGACTGCATAATCACTCAGAGCTTCACACTACACCCCATGTGACCATGTGACATCACATGCAGTGTAAACTTGGGCATCGGACAGGATTAGTGCAGCCTTATCAGCTGAAGCTGATAAGACTGACACAGGCAAACACTAGATAATTGGCACAAGTAAATTCTTATAAAATAAAACAAGTCAGCTATGAGCCGTTAAACAAGGTTGCCATAGAAATGTTGGATTGAGAAGGAGGCTTGGTTAACAGTACAGGAAGTGCTCAATGTAAGGGTGGAAATACACTCTACTGTGGACTCAGAAAACAATACTTAAGATGGTGCTTCACCCCATAAGGTTGATGAGATGGCAAACATGAACTCCCCCATCTTCCCTTTCCCCTAATTTTTCTTTTTCTTTTTCTTTTTTTTATCTCCCTGTTACTTCTCTTTTGATCTAACTGATATGACAAGATTGTATTTCAACTACTATGAGAAGTCATTCAACTGTATAGATTGTAACGATTAATACTCTGTAACTTTTGTAACACTAAGTCTTATACTTTTGTATGCCATAAAACCCAATAAATATTTTTCAAAAAAAAAAAGATGGTGCTGCCTAACCCCTGGAAACAAGTTTTTTAAAGTTTCTTTAAACAGTAAGTAATATGCGATTTGGGCTGGATTACAGTGGCTATAGTTTGATCATTACTTATTATAATGGACCAAATGAAAAGCAGCATCAGAGTGGGAGAGTTTATTTCCTCTTTAAATGATGGAGACATAATATCAACCAAAAATCCAGAAAAAAACACATGATACAAATGTTATAAATTGAGTTGCAGTTCAGTGAGTGAGGCTGGGTTCACACCTATGCGAATTGAAGCCGTCTATGGAGCCGATTCACATATCTGCGGGGCGGCTGCGGAGCGCACTGCACAGAAATGCTGAGCATCTTTGGCTCTGTTTCAGGGCCAAATTCAGGCAAAGATTCAGTCCTGATTCGGCCCCGAAATGGAGAACAGGGAAGGTGTGAACCGAGCCTAAAATAAGTATTTGATCCCCAAGCAAAACATGACTTTGTACTTGGTGGAGAAACCCTTGTTGGCAAGCACAGAGGTAAGACGTTTCTTGTAGTTGGTGACCAGGTTTGCACACATCTCAGAAGGGATTTTGGTCCACTCTTCTTTACTGATTTTTTCTAAATCCTTAAGTTTTTTTTTGGCTGTCTCTTGGCAACTTGAAGCTTTAGCTTCCTCAATAAATTTTCTATAGGATTAAGGTCGGTAGACTGGCTGGGCCACTCCATGACCTTAATATGCTACTTCTTGAGCCACAACTTTGTTGCCTTGGCAGTATGTTTTGGGTCATTGTTATGCCGAAAGACCCATCCATGACCCATCTTGAGTAATGTTCTGGCTGAGAGAAGAAAGTTGAAAAACAAAACCAGAGAAAATTCCCAGCTCAACTCGCCAACCAGTCTGCTTACCAAGTGAATTAACCTGTCCAACAGTATGGGTTAAAAACAGGGGTTTAGTTAGCACACACAAACGCATGCGCAAGCTGCAAGGCCTCTTCATGGCACCCTGTATCGCTTGCAGACCTAACTCTTCTAAATTTATGAGAGTCTCCATAGTGGAAGCACATACATTCTAATGGATAGATAAGGGGTAGGTGGGCCTAGAGGTAGCCCATTCTTCCATAAAGGCACAGGGGCACATTGGGCACCCAGTATATAGCACAATGACAGCAAAGGTATTCAGTGTGTCCCCTAACCAAATTTAAACCAGTAACAAAGAGATGGCTCCTGCCCCAACCTATAACTGGCCTTCACAGCAAGGAGCACATGGAAGGGCAAACACATGAAAGACAAAACCCAGAGAAAATTCCCAGCTCAACATCTCTGGTTGGCAAGTTAAGGTTGGGAATTTTCTCTGGTTTTGTCTTTCATGAGCTTGCCCTTCCATGTGCTCCTTGCTGTGAAGGCCAGTTATAGGTGGGGGCAGGGGCCATCTCTTTGTTACTGGTGTAAATTTGGTCAGGGGACACACTGGGCACCTTTGCTGCCATTGTGCTGTGCCAATCTACATGTAATATCCCACCCCCATTTAGCTAGTTAGTGGGCATGGAGGAGGAGGGAGGGAGTGGGCTGTCATTTACCACGGTGTATACACCACACATGTGTGACATGGGCTGCCCAGATGTAAAAGGGAGGAAATGCTCAGAATATAAACTCACAGAAAACTGAGCATGTGCAGAAGCTGTCAACACTGCTCTGCAAAATCCCTAGCTGCATTGGGGACATGAACAAAAGGTGGAGTTGGAACAGCAGGGTCAACCAGGTTTTTTTCAGAATACAGAAAACAAATCCCATAGTGACTGAGTATGAACGGAATGTAATGCAGTATTTATTGATAAAGTTTTTTATGATGTTGCTTTAGTGACAGTTTAATGGTTTGCTTTGAGTTCCAACATAACATTTTCAGGAAAACCTGTGTATTGCACTAGACCCCTAACTGAAATCTGTGATAATCAAAAACTCTCCAGACAGAATAATACAATTAAAAAAAAAAAAAAAAAAAAAAAAGACAGTGGGTCTAACGTTTTACCAGAATCCCATAGTTTTTTACTACAGCCAAAGCTGTCAGCTACAAAGATATCTAATGTCAGCTTTCAGAAACCAACAAAGTCCTGCTAAGCTATGGCAGCACAGGTCTAAAATACAGGAACTCTCACTGGCTGTTAACAAAAAGCTTTACAGGATGATGAGAAAAATTGCCTCAAGCAGGAAGTGTCAATCATCTCCATTTACTATGGTTTAATGATCATTATCTGCCAGCAATGGGGCCAATAACAAAAGGAAACAACAATGATTTTCATGGCATGGTTTCATAATTGTTAGGAAATTAAAGTATAATGAAAGGTGAAACTTTTTTTTATTCGTTTTGGATAGAGTTGAGAGGGATAAGAATAATAGTTTTTATTAGTGTCTGTGTGTAGTGTCATCCTCCCTATTTGTCTTGTTTACCATTATCATTGAAAGTGAAAGAAAATCCCAAATTTTGGGTTGTCCCCAGAAAAGTAATAGAGGGGAAAACATCCAATGGGAACACTAGTTCTGGTGACCTGGGGGTATCCAAGGAATTTCCTTAATTTGCAGGGATTTCCTCTCACTTCCTGTTTGGCTATGGGACAGGAAGTGAAGGGAAATCTCCACAATGGGACGCAGATGTCAAAAAAATCTGCCAGGGGTTATAACGCTTCTTTGCGCTATTCAGTATATTGGCTTTAGTTCTCCTTTAAGCCATTGGTTAGGTAACAGGAATATTTTAAAAGAATACAGACCTAAAGACTAACTACACCCTTGTTGAGAAAAAGACATTCCCCTCTGTGTGATCTATGTACATTACAAGGATTTTAACAAACTTTCTTGTAGATTCCCACCTTTTGTTGTTCTGAAGAAATAGCTGTTTGTTTCTCTGTGTCCATGTGCAAAATGAATGTGAATGGGATTTAATTTATAATTATCAATCAGCTGCTGCACTTGCAGGACTCTAATGAGGAAAATTGCAAGGTCAGCATTCCTTTAGATGTGATTTCCCCTTGGAAGTATATTGCCAAAAATGACATTTTTGCTGCAGGGGATGCCTGAAATCTGACCTGTATTTTAGTGCAGACTTCTAGGAAAATCAGTGAGCCAATCACACAAGCAGGAAATGACAATTTTAGGGGGCATTCTGTACACTGTCTGCGTAAAGAACACCTCCAGGTTGCTAAATTACAGAAAAATACAGCTCTTCAAATTTAAAAGGAAAGGTAATTTTTAATAACATTCAATTACATTATAACTTGCAATTGTATATGCTATATTATTATTTTTTTTATTTGCCTTTTTTTTCCCCATGAAAGTGGATTTACCCTTTATACTTTGCAGCTGAGAAGAAGAATCAACTTTGGCAGCTCTGACATGTTGGCTTTTGCCAAATAACCTTTACTAAGCTTAGTAAACAAGATGAAGTTATGTTCACTCAAATCAATTGTATGCAAGCAAAGTAAGCTGTGTTTTTTCATTTTCCTTGCACATGATTGGGTATTTAAAAACTGAATCCAGCCAGGTTCACTTTATTTACAGTTATTCCTTTTCCCAAATGGAGGACGGCCCGCCCATCCGTACAGGCAAAGTAACATATTGGTACACCGCTGCCTGCTTCCGGGTTTTAGGGCCACTGGTGATGTCAGTGGCAGTTCGTTTCCATTCAGTGTCAGATTGCCCACCGCACCATCACAGCCCCACTATAAGTCGCTGATCACCGCCATTAGTCGTATAAAAAAAATATATATATACATACAGTGCCTTGCAAAAGTATTCACCCCCTCTGCATTTTTACCTATTTTGTTAAATTACAGCCTTTAGTTCAATGTTTTTTAATCTGAATTATATGTGATGGATCAGAACGCAATAGTCTAAGTTGGTGAAGTAAAATTAGAAAAATATATACATAAAACTATTTTTCAGAAATAAAAAAACTGATAATTGGCATGTGCGTATGTATTCACCCTCTTTGTTATGAAGCCCATAAAAAGCTCTGGTGCAACCAATTACCTTCAGAAGTCACATAATTAGTGAAATGATGTCCACCTGTGTGTAATCTAAGTGTCACATGATCTGTCATTACATGTACACACCTTTTTGAAAGGCCCCAGAGGCTGCAACACCTAAGCAAGAGGCACCACTAACTCTCCAAACAAGTAAGGGACAATATTGTTGAGAAGTACAAGTCAGGGTTAGATTAAAAAAAATATCCAAATCTTTGATGATCCCTAGGAGCACCATCAAATCTATCATAACCAAATGGAAAGAACATGGCACAACAGCAAACCTGCCAAGAGACGGCTGCACACCAAAACTCACGGACCGGGCAAGGAGGGCATTAATCAGAGAGGCAGCACAGAGACCTAAGGTAACCCTGGAGGAGCTGCAGAGTTCCACAGCAGAGACTGGAATATCTGTACATAGGATGACAATAAGCCGTACGCTCCATAGAGTTGGGCTTTATGGCAGAGTGGCCACAAGAAAGCCATTACTTTCAGCAAAAAACAAAATGGCACGTTTTGAGTTTGCGAAAAGGCATGTGGGAGACTCCCAAAATGTATGGAGGAAGGTGCTCTGGTCTGATGAGACTAAAATTGAACTTTTTGTCCATCAAAGAAAACGCTATGTCTGGCGCAAACCCAACACATCACATCACCCAAAGAACACCATCCCCACAGTGAAACATGGTGGTGGCAGCATTATGCTGTGGGGATGTTTTTCAGCAGTCAGGACTGGGAAACTGGTCAGAGTTGAGGGAAAGATGGATGGTGCTAAATACAGGGATATTCTTGTGCAAAACCTGTACCACTCTGTGTGTGATTTGAGGCTAGGATGGAGGTTCACCTTCCAGAAGCACAATGGCCCCAAACACACTGCTAAAGCATCACTTTATCATCAGTCGTTTAAGGGGAAACATGTAAATGTGTTGGAATGGCCTAGTCAAAGCCCAGACCTCAATCTAATAGAAAATCTGTGGTCAGACTTAAAGATTGCTGTTCACAAGCAAAAACCATCCAACTTGAAGGAGCTGGAGCAGTTTTGCAAGGAGGAATGGGCAAAAATCCCAGTGGTAAGATGTGGCAAGCTCATAGAGACGTATCCAAAGTGACTTGAAGCTGTGATGGCCGCAAAAGGTGGCTCTACAAAATATTGACTTCAGGGGGGTGAATAGTTATGCACATTGACTTTTTCTATTATTTTGTCCTATTTTGTTTGCTTCACAATAAAAAAAAAAACATATTCAAAGTTGTGGGCATGTTCTGTAAATGAAATGATGCAAATCCTCAAACAATCCATGTTAATTCCAGGTTGTTGCAACAACACGAAAAATGACAAGGGGGTGAATACTTTTGCGAGGCATTGTACCTCTCTGTACTAGGGCAGACACATACCAAGAACAATCCATTGCAAAAAGAAATAATCCATCTACTCACAAAGAAG
Source organism: Aquarana catesbeiana (assembly GCF_042186555.1). Taxonomy (NCBI): domain Eukaryota; kingdom Metazoa; phylum Chordata; class Amphibia; order Anura; family Ranidae; genus Aquarana; species Aquarana catesbeiana. Next base: position 603,401,397 of record NC_133327.1, on the reverse strand, counting down.
TAAAGTGTAATATAAATCTGCTATTACACTGGGTTGTATTTCCCCAGCATAACAACACAACAGAAATGCTATGAGAAAGTGTGAATCAGCATAGTTCTTTTATATCCCCCATAATACTCGATGGCATCAGTAATTACCGGTTTAATGCGGAGCTTGTCATCCACCACCTCTAGTACAGCATGATTTCTTGACACTCTCTTATCTGCAACCTAAGATAAAAGAAGATGGGGAGATATGATGTTATGAGGTTGTCATCACAATAAGCAAATTGTCTTTCTTTAAATAAAAAATTTGATCTCTGAGTCTGATGATATTTACCAGATTCAACCTCTAATGCCGCGTACACACGGTCGGACTTTTCGTCTACAAAAGTCCGACAGCCTGTCCAACAGACTTCCGACGTACCTTCGGCGGACTTGCGGCAGACTTTCTTACGAACGGACTTGCCTACACACGACCACACAAAAGTCCGACGGATTCGTACGTGATGACGTACACCGGACTAAAATAAGGAAGTTCATAGCCAGTAGCCAATAGCTGCCCTAGCATGGGTTTTTGTCCGTCGGACTAGCACACAGACGAGCGGATTTCGGGGTCCGTCGTACTTACGACGTAAAGATTTGAAGCATGTTTCAAATCTAAAGTCCGTCGGATTTGAGGCTAAAAAAGTCCGTTGAAAGTCCGGAGAAGCCCACACACGATCGGATTACCAGCCAGCTTTAGTCCGTCAGCGTCCGTTGGACTTTTGTAGACGAAAAGTCCGACCGTGTGTACGCGGCATTATAGTATACACAGTATATCTCTTCTGTCTGTTTTTCTCAGAGTGGATTGGAGATTTTGCTCCCTACCCATATAGTTGGTTATTTATATTTACCACTGCTTAGAGATATTTAAGAAGAAATTGCCTTTTATTTTAAACTTTACATATTAACTAAATTATACACCACATTTTAAGGTTATTATCTGATTAAATTATCTGATCAAAACACTAAATCGGCCAACTAACCGATTATGAAAATAATCGTTAGTTGCGGCCCGAATATAAATCATTGATAGTGGATTGCTAAATGTGCAACAAAACAAACATGAAAAAGATTACGTGCAGAGAGCTGCTGGCTGGGAAGAGTTTAAAAAATTATATTCATTTTTAGGACCTTTTTTGGGTTTAAAAATATCAGTAGTTTTCATTATATTAAAGGGGTTGTAAAGGCAAATGTTTTTTTTATTGTAATGCATTCTATGCATTAAGATAAAATGTTTTGTGTGTGCTGCAGCCCCCCTAACACTTACCTGAGCCCCATCTAGATCCAGCAATGTTGCAGGAGTGTCTCGGCTGCTGAGACAGCAGCACAGCACTATTGGCTCCCGCTGCAGTCAATCAAAGTCAGTCAGCCAATGAGGAGAGAAAGGGGCAGGGGCAGGGTCAGGGCCGCGGCTACGTGTCTCAATGGACACAGGGAGCTGTAGCTTGGCTCCGGTGCCCCCATAGCAAGCAGCTTGCTGTGGGGGCACTCAACAGGAGGGAGGGGCCAGGAGCACTGAAGAGGGACCCGAGAAGAGGAGGATCCGGGTTGCTCTGTGCAAAACCACTGTACAGAGGAGGTAAGTATAACATGTTTGTTATGTTTAACTTAGAAAAGTATGAGACTTTAGTATCACTTTAAGGCCTAATTCACATGGACACACTGATAGGTACAGTACATCTGTGCAAAGGGCTAGCTACCTACCCGGGAGCACATGTGGTCCATGCATCCGTGTGTATTCAGCCTGTTCAAATCAATGACAGGTGGACGGCTTTTCACGCATCCCTGCTTGTACGCCTGTGCAGGGCTGAGGCATGGCTTAGAATGCAGAAAGACTGGGTTTAGAGCTGTGCACTACCCCCCCCCCCCCCCCCCCCCCCCGCAGGGATGTACACTTAGGGATGTGTGCGAAGATCCATAAAGATCTGTGCCATGCATTTGTCATTCATTTATACAAGCTGGCTATATGCGGCTACACAAACCACTTGTGCCTTCTGGACGGTAAAGCTGGTCCTTTGCACAGATGTATTGATCAGAGTGCCTGTGTGATTGAGGCCTTATTTGAAGTATATCTAAGGCTGTATTCACATCGGCCTCCTGTATTTTTTTAAATATACTTCCCTGATCACTTTCTCCTGCGTTACATCTGAACGCAGGAGAAACGCAGGAGAAATCTGTACACATATTCAGAGTATCTAAAAAAAAAAAAAAAAATCCACATTTTGGTTTGACATCAGAACTCTTATGCCCCGTACACACGGTCGGATTTTCCAACGGAAAACGTGTGATTGGACCTTGTTGTCAGAAATTCCAACCGTGTGTAGGCTCCATCACACATTTTCCATCGGATTTTCCGACACACAAAGTTTGAGAGCTTGCTATAAAATTTTCCGACAACAAAATCCGTTGTTGGAATTTCCGATCGTGTGTACACAAATCCGACGCACAAAGTGCCACGCATGCTCAGAATAAATTAAGAGACGAAAGCTACTGGCTACTGCCCCGTTTATAGTCCCGACGTACGTGTTTTACATCACCGCATTCAGAACGATCGGATTTTCCTACAACTTTGTGTGACCGTGTGTATGCAAGACAAGTTTGAGCCAACATCCGTCGGAAAAAATCCACGGTTTTGTTGTCGGAATGTCCAATCAATGTCCGACCGTGTGTACAGGGCATAATAGAGAGGAACTCTTCCAATGGGGACACTAGTTCTTGTGACCTTGGTGACCCCTGAGGACTCCCTCACTTTGGAGGGATTTTCTCTCACTTAGTTTTTTAGAGGTAGAGCAGGAGGTGAAGGAAAATCTCCCCTATAGGGCACAGATGGCAAAAAAAAAAAAAAAAAAAACGACAGGGGTTCTAACCTGTGTCCCATTCAGGAGATTTTCCTCTAATAGACCCAACAGGAAATGAAAGGAAATCTCTCCAAAGCAAAGTTAAAGTCGCTAAAACCACAACAGTAAAATCAATGTGTATATGCAGTAAATCATGCTTGTTATACTCACTGTGGAACCTAAGGGGTTAACCCTCTGCATTGTGTAAAAAGGCTGTTTGATCCTGTCTTCTCTGATCCTCCCCTCCTTCCATTGTCCCCAATTTATCTCCTAATAGTACAGAGCATTGGGGGGCGCTCTGCACATGCTCAGTTTGGTGTGTATTGCTAGAGAGTTTTTTTTTTTCTTCTTTGGAGGGTGCATGTGATCAGCACAGGGCCAATCAGCATTGCCTAAACAGAGGGCCAGGGGTCATACAGCCTTATAGGACAGAATAGAAAGAAAAACTCCTCCTACAAGCTTTAACCAGACACTGAGACTGCTATATACTGCTGATGAGAAAAGGCTTTTGGCAGTTTATATTTACTAAAATAATTGCATTTTCATGTTCTCTGTACTGTGGGAGACCAGATATAGTTAATGCAGGGTCCTGGGTTTAGCAACATTTTAAGACCCCTTTCACACTGGGTCCAGGCCCGCGGTAGTGTTAAAGCACTGCTCATTTTAGCGGCGCTTTAGTGCTGTTTAAGCGGCACTTTTCGTCCGCTATTGGGGTGCTTTTAACCCCGAAGGAGGATTAAGAGCGCCCATGTTGCGGCGCTTCCAAAGCACTTTTCAGGCGCTTTGGGAGCACTGCCCATTTATTTCAATGGGCATGACGTTTTGGGAGCACTAAATACAGTGCTCCCAAACCGCCCCAAAGATGCTGCTTGCAGGACTTTTCCTAACGTAAGCGCACCGCCCCAGTGTGAAATGTCACACTGAAATGAATGGGAGGCGGTGTACAGGCGCTATTTCTAGTGTTAAACGCCTGAAAACCACCTCAGTGTGAAAGGGGTCTTAATCCCCTTCTAGAGAATGGTCACTGAAATACAGGTATACAATGACAATCAACAAACATTAACTGCAGGTGAATCTTCCAGGTGCAAATGTTTTAAAGCGGATCGTCACCCTCAAGAGAGACTCCCCTTCTCTCCACCAGAATAAGGTTATTTTTGTTTTGTTTTTTCATTAAAATACTGCGAGACCCCTTCCCATTTGCCTTGGCAAATGACATGCACCGTCCTCCCTTTGCCTCCTGTGATATGCACTTCACATATCCCAGGAGACGGGCAGGTTGCAGAATTCAAGCGGGACAACACTGGATCCTCAGGGTAAGTGAGTATCAGAAATGTGCCACCCAGACCACTTGGTTGCAGCCAAAGATTGGCTTTAAATGACCTCTTATTGTTTGGTGAAATTCATATTTACTGCTTTATAAAGCCCAACTCACACTTGCGAATGTGTCCATTTGCAATTAGCTGCTGACGACCCAGCGAAGGTTCCTGCAAACTAGAAACTTGACTGAAAGCAATAGGAGACTGACAGCTCCCGCAGCTATTTGTGGCCGAGCGCATGTCAATCATTCATGTAGAAATGTCCTATATATGGTCAGCCCTGGATGCATTAGCGACAGTAGTGAGAAAGACATAGAACTGATAATGCTTTACGTGTATGCGCTTTTCTGCCAAACCACAACCAAACCCCCATTACTTGTACTGGGTACAAAAACCTAACAATAATTGATCAAATTTTCTCTGCTATCCAAAGCAAAAGAAAATGGCTGTTAGACTTCTTTGAAGTAAGTATATTTGCCTTTGGGCTTAAACCTTTTATCTAGCACCACGACCGGCGCTCTCCTTTAATATCAAACAACAGATTTGTGTTGAGGCAGAGCATTTGGAATAACTTGTAAATTTCTATCCCTTGGCTGTGGCACAATGAAGCCTCAGAAGTCTCCACCATGCCGTGACCTGCAAATGGGAAATTTGTATTTCATCAGGTTGACATTCTGCGTAATCCTCAAATCCATTTTCATGTGTATTGAACTGCAATGTGTGAGAACTGCAGCCAAGTCTTCATTTCCACCTGCCAGTAACCTTGAAATTAATCTGTATTCTGCTATCCCCCGGATATATTCCCACTACTGCTGTCTGCCCAGTAGTTCATGGAATGTTATAGAGAGAGCTGGCAGTAAGCAGAAATATTTTAAATAAAATAATTTATCCCTCAACTCTCAGTCAAGTTATCCACTACAATGACCAGACTATTGCTCCTGCAATACCTCTTATTTGCCACAAGATGTCCTTAGTCTTTCGGGTTGGACGACACCAAGTATCACTCAACCCATATACAGGGCTGTCATGGATTCACCAGAGCATCTCTGTATCATCCAGGGCCATCCACCACAATCAGAAGATCGAAAAAAACCTAAAGGGTCTCATGACCGACTTGAAGATACTAGAAAGGGTAATTAAAATGAAAATGCTTGGGGGAGCGGGTCCTCGGAGTTGGGGGGATAGGCGCCTAGTCCACAAAGTTGGACTATAATGAGTCTAAAAAACAAGGCTAGACAACACTGGCATTTGAGGCCATTTAAAGTAGAACTCTAGCCAATCCATTTTTCTGTGTCTGCACAGAGTGGAGCGAGGTTAGAACCTCAGTCAGTTTTTTTTGTTGTGTTGCTACTTAAAGTGATTGTAAAGTCTCCTTTTTTTCCCTCTAAAAATAACAAACATGTTATACTTACCTGCTCTGTGCAGTGATTTTGCACAAAGCAGCCCCGATCCTCCTCTTCTCGGGTTCCCCTTTGGCTCTCCTGGCCCCTCCCTCATGTCGTGTGCCCCCACAGCAGGCAGCTTACTATGGGGGCACCCGAGCTGAGATGCAGCTCTGTGTGTCCATTCAGACGCAGAGCCCCGGTACGGCCCCGCCCCCCCTCCTGATTATCTAACTGACTTTGATTGACAGCAGGAGCCAATGGCGCTGCTACTGTGCCTCAGCCAATCAGGAGGGAGAGTTATTGGCGGCCGAGACACTTATGGATATCGCTGGATAGAGAGGGGGCTCAGGTACGTATAAGGGGGCTGCTACACGCAGAAGGCTTTTATCCTAATGCATAGAATGCATTAAGATTAAAAAAAACCTTCTGCTTTTACAACCACTTTAAGGGTTAGGGTTAAGAGTTGGATTTAGGGTAGACGATTTACAGCTGAATTTTCCCTTACAGTGGGGTTTCTCCTGCTTTGCAAGTGTTAAATGCCTGTTTTATGCCTAGCATACCAACAAAAAGGTCTGTGTTACCTAATCCCTCACTCCTGTAGGTGGGCTGGCAGTTGTAGGCACTCTTCAAATACAATGCAGTGCTAATAGGCCTGCATTGTACATGAAGACACAGAGGGACAAGCCCACAGGCCAGAGCATGACAGAGAAGAAAACAATGGCTGCCAGGGGGAGAGGGATCAGGTAAGTATAAAAGTCTGTTTATTGGTACCCTTTGCACAAATGAGCATGTAATCCTTGCATTGGAGGGGGGGAACCCCAAGAAATATCCAAAGCTACTCTTGCAGTGGAGAACCCCCATACTGCAAGGGTTCAATGCTCATTTTTTGTCTAGGTCAGGGGTCTCCAAACTTTCTAAACAAAGGGCCAGTTGACTGTCCTTCAGACTCTAGGGGGGCCAGATTAGGGCCAGTGGGAGTGGAAAATGTCCTAGCATCCAGTGGGAATAAACAATGCCCTATTTTTGTGTTAGTGGAATGACTAGTGCCCCATCCTTGGTGTCAGTTGGAAAAAAGGTGCCCCATTGTTGTCAATGGAAGGAATTCTGCCCCATCGGTGTCAGTGGGATGAATAGTGCCCCATTGTTGGTGACAGTGGGAGAAAAAGCGTCTCATCCTTGGTATTAATAGAAGAAATTATGCCCCATCATTGGAAGGAATAGTGCCCTTTTGATGGTGTCAGTGGGAGAAACAGTGCCCCAAAGGCTGGATAAAAGCAAGTAAAGTGCTGCATATGATGCCTGGGATGCCGTTTGGAGGCCACTGGTCTAGGTTATTAAAAAGCATTTTTATTTACCTTATCCCTTGTCCCTACAGGCTTCCATCTCTCTATGTGACCAGTCCTCTGAAGCCACTTCTCTTCAGTGCTTCTTTGGTCACACTCTGACATCATCAAGTACAATGCAAGACCAGCAGTCTCACATTGTAAGTGAGGATACTGAGGTCCCGTCTACAACCTTGGACATCAGAGGGAAGAAAAGATTGGTGGCTTTTAGGGGACTGATATTTAATAGTGTCCTAGAAAAAAAAATTGCATTTAACCCTTGCATTGTGGAGTTTAAAGGATATCTAAAGCTTTGTTTTAAAAAAAAAAAAAAAATAATAACAAATTTGTTGGTTTTGCACAGTGGCTCAGATCCTCCTCTTCTGGGGTCCCTCAGCGGCGCTCCTGGTTCCTTCTTATTTTGAGTGCCCCGTTGGATAGCCGCTCTTCCTCGAGGCACTCGTGCGGGCATGCTCCTGTTTTCTGCTGCGTCTACTGACACAGACAGCAAGACTCGGCCCCGCCCCTCGGCTCCGGCGTCATTGAATTTAATTGACAGCAGCAGGAGCCAATGGCTGCGCTACTATCAATCTATCCAATCGGGACCCGAGACACTGGCTGGAGCTGGTGTGCTTGTCCCCATCACTGGAAAGACCGGGTTCAGGTAAGTAAAAGGGGGGCTCTGGGGGGCAGCTGTATCACAGGGGGTTTTTGACCTCAATGCATAAAATGCATTAAGGTCAAAAACCTCAAAGGTTTACAACCCCTTTAATTTTAATATTTCACCGGAGTTAAGTTTTAAGTGGCTAATGCTTTTTTCGCTGTAATACAATAATTTTACTGGTTGTGATTACTTAAAAACACAAGCAGGGGGAAAAATATACACCATATTACCAAAAGTATTGGGACGCCTGCACATGAACTTTAATAGCATCCCAGTCTTAGTCCGTAGGGTTCAGTATTGAGTTGGCCCACCCTTTGCAGCTATAACAGCTTCAACTCTTCTGGGAAGGCTGTCTACAATGTTTAGGAGTGTGTCTATGGGAATGTTTGACCATTCTTCCGAGTGCATTTGTGAGGTCAGGTACTGATGTGGACAAGAAGGCCTGGCTCACAGTCTCCGCTCTAATTCATCCCAAAGGTGTTCTATTGGGTTGAGGTCAGGACTCTGTGCAGGCCAGTCAAGTTCCTCTACCCCAAACTTGCTCATCCATGTCATTATGGACCTTGCTTTGTGCCCTGGTCCAAATCATTTGGTGGAGGGGGGATTATGGTGTGGGGTTGATTTTCAGTGGTTAGGCTTGGCCCCTTAGTTCCAGTGAGGGGAACTCTTAAGGTGTCAGCATACCAAGACATTTTGGACAATTTCATGCTCCAACTTTGTGGAAACAGTTTGGGGATGGCCTCTTCCTGTTGCAACATGACTACACACCAGCGCACAAAGCAAGGTCCATAAAGACATGGATGAGCGAGTTTGGGGTGGTGGAACTTGACTGGTTGGAGTCCTGACCTCAAACCGATAGAACATCTTTGGGATGAATTAGAGCGGAGACTGTGAGCCAGACCTTTTTGTCCACATCAGTGCCTGACCTCACAAATGCGCTTCTGGAAGAATGGTCAAACATTCCCATAGACACACTCCTAAACCTTGTGGACAGCCTTCCCAGAAAAGTTGAATCTGTTAATGCTGCAAAAGATGGGCCAACTCAATATTGAACCCTACGGACTAAGACTGGATGGCCATTAAAGATCATGTGCATGTAAAGACAGGCATCCAAATACTTTTGGTAGCAGTGGAGGTTATTTACTAAAGGCAAATTCACTTTGCACTACAAGTACACTTGGAAGTGCAGTCGCTGTAGATCTGAGGGGGACATGCAAGGAAAATAAAAAACAGCATTTTAGCTTGCACATGATTGGATGATAAAATCAGCAGAGCTTCCCCTCATTTCAGATCTTCCCCTCAGATCTACAGCGACTGCACTTCCAAGTGCACTTTCAAGTGCAAAGTGGATTTGCCTTTAGTAAATGAACCCCAGTGTATATGTTTTGAAACTTCTGGTGCTAAACCACTAAAAACAAGGAGTACGATTTCCACAAACTGAAAACCAAGATACTACCAAGAATCTGAGCCAAACATGCCAAATGTACAATGATCAAGTCAAATACCAAGCTAACCACATAAACCCAAGTTAGCTTGCAAAAAAAAGAAGAGTAAATTGAGCCTTATGAATGCATGGACACAACTCAGCACAAAGACAAAAATAAACGGAGGAAGGGAGGCGGCAGAACGCGTAGAAATAAAATAGAGGCAAAGCAAAAGATGAGCCACTGTTAGAGTCCAATACGGGGTATACAAGACTGCGAGAGAGATTACTTCTGCAGCCGTCTTATGGGCCAACACCTGAGAGAGACACCCAGTAAAAGATAAGCGCATACAGACCTCCTCTACCCCTGAGGTCTTAAGCGATTACACACGCTGCGATTAATTTCCACACTCTGTAATTTGTGTGCATCCTGCCATGATCACCGCAGGTAATCACTGGCTGTGTGAACAGTCACAAATGGCTGCGGCTGCCGTCAGCCTTTCATTACATTACATGTGCTCAGAGGCAACTACTCACACTCACCTGTCTAGTCACGAGTATCTGTAGATAGCATGTGTATTCGCCTGTGTGTAAGGACCCTTATATCCCCATAAGCTGCTTTTCAGTTAAAGGTGAAGACAATTTCACACTGATGTATACAGACTGAATATCATTACCTGGCTTGGTGCCAGAAACCACAGCATACCTTCAGCCCTGGTTCACACTGATGCGATGCAGGAAACGCACAAGATTCATTGTGTTTCCCCGCATTGCACTGCATAGCAATTGCACAGTGTCGGATCTGCTGTGGGTGTCAATGTTAAATTAACGACACCACGAAACATATTGCAAAAAAAATAAGTGCAATTGTTAGAATCGCATGGGTGTGAACATCCATGCAATGCAATTTAGGTGCGGCAAAAAAAGGGTCCTGCGCATTGCAGTGAGGATGCGATTTGAGCCATACAAAATGTATGGCTCAAATCGCACCACACGAACATTGCATGTGATGTGCACAGGAATGCAGTGCGATTCCTGTGTGAATCACATGCGGTGTTCTCCACGTACCAGTGTGAACCCAGCTTCAGAGGTCTAGTGGCATCCATACATCAATGGGTCAATGCTGTTTTGGCAACAAAAGGGGGACCTACTCAATATTAGGTGGGTGGTATAAAAGTTATGGCTGACTAGTATATATTACAGTGCATCTAAAATGCACAGTCAGCTTTTTAAACACACATTCACAGCACTGTGTTTCAGTGACTTCTTGTACACTTTGGAGTGTTCACCATTCCCTAGACCTAAGCAAGAGGATAACACCACCCACTGCACATAAAAGTGGAAAGAAAAGATGAGAATAATACACATTTTCTTTCCTCTTAATCCTGGGTTCACACTATTGCTGCTGCATTGCTGTGCAGATCACACGTGATGTCTGTGCAATGCGACTTCAGTCATACATTTGTATGGCTGAGCTCACATTGGATGCACACGAAAAAGGTGCAGTAACCTTTTTTTCCCAGCAATGGAATCAGATCGCTTGGATGTTCACACCCATGTGATCCAATTCCTGTCCGAATTTACAGTTCGCACTGCAATCTGCAAACCAATCTGGGGGTCGCAGAGGGCAGTGTGAACTGCCTGCGGGGGAGATACGATGCGGGAAACGGCACTGGAATTGTGCTGGTTCCCGCATCACAATAGTGTGAGCCCAGGCGTAAGGTGTTTGATTTAATACTTATACTGGCTTTTAACAAGGGGTGCGGCAACCAGTAAAATAGTGGACATTGCAGAGAGTACAAAGTCTGCTAGCCCTCGTTCACACCGAGCCAATTTGACGTGTCAAATCGCATGCCAAATCGGAGCCTATTGCCGGCAACGGCACAGTTCGAATCGGTGGAGGGCCACACCGATTCCCAAAATGTAGTTCATGCACAACTTTTGGCCATTTCGGAGGCGAATTCAATAGACATCTGTGCATGAACCCGCACAGATGTCTCTCAAATCGCTCCCGAAGTCGGACTGAAATGCCGGTTTGAAATCGTGCGAGTTCAGATTTCAAATCCGCATTCAGTGTGAACCTAGGCTTACTCTCACCTATTCTATCCCATTCGACTACTGCTGTCCCATATTTCCAAAAGAAATCCCTGTTTAAGGGCCCATCCACACCATATGCATTGGGTTGCACTGGGCAGCCTTGCGCAAGGCAGTCCCTAAGCACAGACAATGCAATCTGCATTATGTCCCATTACTTTAGTTTACACCAGGAAGGACATGCAGTGTTTTTTTCAGCACAGAGTGTTGCTATTCTCAACATCCCAGGGTGCATAAAAATGAATTGTCATTTTGTGACATTTCAATAAAGTAACAAAAAATTAAACAGTGTGATGTGTCATTACAACACATTGCATTGCTCCTATACACACCATGCGGAAAGGCACACTGCTGGAGGGAATGGGCCCTTTGGGTGTCTCAAGTTTTGCTCCACCGACAAATATTCTTTAATAAACTGCAATATTATTTATGCAACTTTGATACAAATGCATACGTGCTTTTAAAACCAGATTTCTGCATTTAGATTTCATGTTTGTATGTACAATGAAGGCATCCAAATGTCCTCATTACATACGCAGGTTCTGCTTATTACCTTTCACTGCTATACAATGGTTTTGCTTCCAAGCCGCTACTCATAATACAAGTCTAAAAGCTGCCCTGCTCTTTAAAACCAATGCACTCCCCATGCGTGCGACCGATATCTTATTGGTTGCATTTGAGAATTAAATAGGGCACTAACAAATATATGTAGCCATGCCCACGTAGGGGTTGCTGAATGTAGTGGTTCACCTGTCGTCCTGCCCAGCCAGACATCCATCTCTCAGTTACTCAGAGACATAGAACAGTCCATAGCTTTGTTTTGTTTTTTATTTGAGAGGATTAACCTCTTGCTTACTGGGCACTTAAACCCCCCTCCTGTCCAGACCAATTTTCAGCTTTTAGCGCTGTCGCACTTTTAATGACAATTGCGCGGTCATACAACACTGTACTCAAATGAAATTTTTATCATTTTCTCCCACAAATAGAGCTTTCTTTTGGTGGTATTTGATCACCTCTGCGGTTTTTAGTTTTTGTTAAAAAAAAATAGAAAAAGACCGAATTTTTAATTTTTTTAACATTTTGCAAACAGGTAATTTTTCTCCTTCATTGATGTACGCTGATGAGGCGGCACTGATGGGCACCGATAGGTGGCAGTGATGGGCACTGATGGGTGGTAGTGATGGGCACTGATTGCTTACAATGATGGCAGCACTGCTAGGTGGCACTGATTGGCACCACTGGTGGGCATTGATAGGTGGCACTTGTAGGCATTGATAGGTGGCACTGCTGGGCACTGGCAGGTGGCACTGGCAGGCACAGATGAGGCATCTGTGCCTCCTTCCTCTTCGGGACCGATGTCCCTTTAACATAAGCCAGTGATCGGCTTTTTTTTCTCCTCACGCTGAGAAAAAAAAAAAACATTACCAAGCTTTTGTTTACATCATGTGATCAGCTGTCACTGGCTGATAGCTGATCACATGGTAAGGGGCCGGTATCGGCCCCTTAGTCAGATCTGTGATCATCCGAGTCTCCGTGACTCGGTGATCACAGCGCGCGCACCGCGCGCCCTGCAGGGTGCGCGTGCACAGTGGAGGACGTCCCATGACGGCCTCCCGGAAATTGAGGTCCGCGCTGTGGCCGTCATTCGGCTATGGCCCGGACCTCAAGTGGTTAAACTTAGATGGGAAATTAGGAATTATGGGATGCCCAGGAATATTCAGTGGAGACTTCTCTCCAGCACAAACACTTGCTGCATACCGTTTCTCCTCTAGCACTTCCCTTGCTGCAGACTGTTACTCCTCCGGACTAGCTAGCACCGCATTGGTAGGTCTGACACTACTTCAGCCAGGCCTCAATGAACTGCCCTTTATGGGCAGGGACCTTGGGCCCATGTGGTGTAGAAATAGTTGAGGTGCTAGCTGTCCTCTATTCAGCTACCACTCTCAGATAGCTTTCTTCGAGCCTTGCCAACCAGTCTGGATGCAAAGACCTCTTTCCGCTGCCCTTCCCACAATCCTCTCTTCTGGCTCTGCACCCATCTCTCAAACTGCAATCTCCCAGTTCTCTCAGGCGTGTCTCCTGACTGTGCTCACTAGCCCTCCCAGCTGCGACCAGTAGTCCTCCCTGGAGACTTTTAGAAGTGTTCTCTCCTGCTATCCTCTACTTGCTCTCTCTTGTGCCTCACCTTCCAGGATCTCGTCAGTCCTCCTGGATGCACCCGAGCCTCAGCCCAGGGACACCACCACCCCCCCCCAGACTGGGAAGCTCCCTGTGGGCCCTGATGGCCTCCACACCCTCTCATTCCAGCTCTTCCACCCGACAACTCCTCCCCCGCTGGGCTGACCCCAGGTCTTTAAGGAGGGAATTGGTCAAGGCTCCATAAAACACCCCAGAAAGCTCCACCTCTCCTCCTCTCTTTCCCAGATCTTTCTCAAAGGTTTTAGAAAGAAGAGGGAGGTCTCAATGATGCTGCCTTTTAGTCACCAGCTGCTACCCTGAGCCATTCCCAGCCCAGAATGAAAACAAACAAGCCTAGCCACCAGCTAGGCCTGTCTAAATTTATCTACTTTGCTAGAAAATCCTCACTCTAGCACCTACCTAACTAGAGGGTGCTACATATACAAAACAGCAAGCTTGGAAATGTGAAAGGCATAATGTAATCGCTTCTAATCATCTATTCAATAATTGAAAGATGTATTAAATTATTAACTTATTGGTTCCATTAACTCTCCAAATTACATGGAAAATGATTCAATGGTTCTAGAGAACATAGCATTCTTATTTATTAATACAATATTGATCACTATATCCTTATAGAAATCTCTACACCTTGCTGCAGTTCTTCCCGTGAGAGTAACATTTAAAAAAAAGGAATAAAAAGCAATCTGGAATATAAGTCTAGTAATATGTGTGAAATATCAGCATAAACATTAACATTTAAAGGCGATGCTGTGCTGCCCTCCCTTCCTTACATATAGACATTTTTTTATTTTAGCAAAGTACTTTATTTGTGCTGCTAAGCAGCACTTAGGCGTTTCTCGTCTAGGCAAGAAGTCCTCCTTGGCACACATCTGCGCATGTGCAGGGTGTGGCATATGCTAGCAGAGAAGTCCGAAACTTTCCCTGTCTTTACACTTGCATGGAAAATCACCTGCATGTGCGCAGATATGGCAAAGAGCTTTGCCAGGACCCCAAAGCCGGGCACAGTCCTTGGGTACATCAGTGCATGTACCATAATAGTGGCGCCCTAGGGGGAAGCAGACTGAAGTTCAGCTTTAAAATGGCCCAATAATGTTGCAAGCAATTAGAACAGATTAGCATTTAGTGCTAATGTCTCCAGATTCTTCAATGATGACGTAGCCAACTCTAGGAGTGTCGGCCTCATGGCAGGGGGACACCAGAATTTTGTGGGAAACTTCCACATTTCTCAGCATTCTCCTTAGGACCCTTTCACACAGGCGCACTGATCGAATCTGCCTATCAGATTTGCCTATCAAATTTTCAGCCAGACTCAATTGGACCCTCCAGTCTCCTCTACAGAGCAGCAGGTGTAAACGGATATGTGTCCATTGACAACCTCCAACATTCGATCCGAACCTGTCCACTAAAAGCAGACTGATGGGATCCATTCCCCATCCGACTGGCAGATCGGATGGTAGTCGGATGTAAATGGACTGCCGGTTCATTTACATCCGATAACCCATAGAGGAGAGCGGGCTGGGTCTGTGTCCACTCTTCATAAGCAGAGCGGACACGGACCAGCTATCTGCCTGCTCAGCGGGGAATCTGCACGCCAATGGAGCCTGCCCCATGTGGAAGGGGCCTTAGAGTATAATTCTGGCCTAAAACTACCTAATCTTAAAACTGCTCCCAATCCCCTTCTAACATCTATATTAACCAGATTGTAGAAGAAAGATGCATATACTTACCATTTTTCAGGGCACTCTAGTTTGGTTACGTGATCCCCTGTGTCAGTCAGCACTGGCTACATGCAATCTTTGATGTAGAAGCGCTGAACCTTATGTGGATGCGTTTTGGCAGGATAGGTGGTTTGTGGTCCTAGCTGGACCCCAGAGGGATTTATTGAACTTTTGAAAGGCCTTTCCAATCCAAGCACCTGAATCATCTTGTTTCTAGCCCTGATGAAGGGGGAGTGCTGAGCTCCCGAAATGCATTGGCTATTCCAAAATAAAAATCTTTTAAAAGTCTGTACAAGCTGGTGTGGCACTCTCATCCTTTAAAAACTTCAATGAGCACTGGCTACATGGAAGAGGAGAGAACACTTGGACATCGACTGGAAACCCTGAGCAGTGACGTCACTCATTGGATTACTATGGGCCATCAGTTGTCCGCGCTCCCTCCTCTCCCCTCAAGCCGCTATTTGCTCAGGGAGAAGAGCCAACCATTTGATTGGACCAAAGCAGCCTGAGAATAGATAAGTACAGTATATACATATTTCTTTTACAGGGTAGTTAGTATAGGTGTTAGAAGATGGGTGGGAGAACTTTTAAAATTAGATAGCTTTAGCCCAGAATTCTACTTTAGGGTCCATGCACATAAGGCAGCAGACAAAAGCAGCAAAAAAAGGCTCCCATGGAGCATATGGTACACACGTTTAGGCACGTTTGCGTTTTTATGCATTTATCCCCAAAACACTGGAAAAAATGAACACTTTAAAAAAACTTGACACTAAATGTTATGTTCAGGCGCATCAAGTATTTTTTTCTGCCTGAAAGCTCCTGCCCACACTTATAACGTTTTTTTTTTCAGCCTGTAAAACACTCCTCTACAAATATGCCTGTAAACGTCCAAATTTGCATGGACACATAGGCTAACAGAGTTGCTTCTACGGGCTGAAAGAAAAAACACCAAACGCCTGTATACGCAGCATTTTTTATGCCCGGTGTGCATGCGACCTTAAGGTGTATGTCAGGGCATGCCACAGGCACTGTATACGCGATCAAATCACTTATACATTACAGCAGGAGGTGGCTGGCTGCTATTGAGCCATGAGCTTGTTTTACACCATTCAGACTCCGGACGTCCATCGCTGCCACTTGCAGGTGGGCAGCTTGTACCAGTACTCGCTGGCCTCTTCCAGGTGCAGGGTCCCCACTTGCCGACTCCCACTGTGATTGTACATATCGGGAGTTTGTCAGCAAGTCCCAGGCCAATGATTCATGGCTGGGACCTGGGATTGGCTGTGTCCAATCACAGCCCAGAGCTCTGAGTTGACAATCAACACAGGGCTCTGTACAGAGGGAATGATCTCTATGTTTCTTCTTCCTGCATAGCAGGGAGAAGAAACAAAGAGATATTTAGTAAAAATCAGCACACATAACACAAAATTAACACATTGTTAGGCACACAATTAACCCCTTGATTACCCCAAATCTTAACCCCTTTCCAGCCAGTGTCATTAGAACAGTGACAGTGTAGCACTCATCATTGTATTATGTCACTGGTGATGTCAGTGGCAGTTAGTCAGTTCCCACCCAGTGTCAGTTAGTGTCAGATTGCCCGCCGCACAATCACAGTCCCACTAAAAGTCGTTGATCACCGTCCTTACTAGTACCCACACATGGCTAATGTGTAAGGTAAAGTCTACAGGCTTGGAAAGATCAGTTTGTAAATGGATAGAAAACTGGCTAAAAGACAGAATTCAGAGATTAGTGGTTAATGATTCTTACTCTGAATGGTCTAAGGTTATTAGTGGTGTACCCCAAGGTTCAGTGTTGGGACCCTTACTTTTTAATAACCTCATAAATGATATAGGGTCTGGGATTAAAAGTACACTTTCAGCCTTTGCAGATGACATTAAGCTATGTAGTGGAATAACTTCCTTACAGGATGTATCCAATTTACAAGCCAATCTCAATGCCTCTAATTGGGCAACAAAGTGGCAAATTAGGTTTAATGTTGCTAAATGTAAAGTTATGGAATTGGGGGCTAAGAATATGCATGCATCATACATACTAGGGGGAGTACAACTGGGGGAACCAATGGTGGCGGAGGATCTGGGGGTTTTGGTAGATCATAAGCTCAATAATAACATGCAATGCCAAGCTGCGGTTTCCAAAGTGAGCAAAGTCCTTTCTTGTATTAGGAGAGGTATGGACTCCAGAGAGAGAGATATCATTTTGCCCGTGTACAAATCATTAGTAAGACCTCGTCTGGAATTTGCAGTTCAGTTTTGGGCACCAGTTCTCAAAAAGGATATTGGGGAACTGAAGAAAGTGCAGAGAAGGGCAACCAAACTGATAAGAGGCATGGAGGAGCTCGGCTATGAGGAAAGGTTAGAGGAACTGAATCTATTCCCTCTTGAGGAGGAGATTAGGGGAGATATGATCAACATATACAAATATATAAGTGGTCCATATTGTGAACTTGGTGTTGAGTTATTCATTTTAGGGTCATCACAGAGGACAAAGGGGCACTCTTTACATCTGGAGGAAAAAAAGATTTAATCTCCAAATACAGAAAGGTTTCTTCACAGTAATGCCACATACACATGGTCGGACTTTCCAGCAGGAAAAGTCAGACGGAATCTTTTCATCAGACATTCCGATCGTGTGTGGGCCTCATCTGATTTTTTTTCGAAAATTCTGACGGACCTAGAAATAGAACATGTTTTAAATCTTTCCTATGGAATCCGTTCCTATTGGGAAAAACGCTCGTCTGTATGCTGTTCCGGCGGACCAAACACGACGCACGCTCTGAAGTACGAGACGGCAGCTATTGGCTACTCGCTATTGAACTTCCTTTTTCTAATCCCGTTGTACGTCACCGCGTTCTAGACGGTCGGACTTTGGTGTGATCGTGTGTAGGCAAGACTGTTTCTGCGCAACTCCGTCGGAAAAACCTTCAGAGTTTATTCCGACGGAAAAAATGGTTGTGTGTACGCGGCATAAGAGCTGTGAAAATGTGGAATAGACTCCCTCCAGAGGTGGTTCTGTTCAGCTCAGTAGATTGCTTTAAAAGAGGCCTGGATTCTTTCCTAAATGTACAGAATATAACTGGGTACTGACATTTATAGGTAAATCAGGAAGGGGGATCAGGAAGGAATTTTTCCCCTGCTGTAGCAAATTGGATCATGCTTTGCTGGGGTTTTTCATCTTCCTCTGTATGGTTGTATGGCTGTTTTTTTTTATTGGTTGAACTAGATGGACTTGTGTCTTTTTTCAACTTGACTATGTATCAAAAAAAAATCCAGTATGTATACAATAGTGTGTAGGCACTATCAATATACACTCTTTTGGAATTTTTTAAACAGACATGTAACGGGAAAACTGTTTGGCCTAAATGTATAAAGAAATTAGATGTTTTAATTTTTTTTTATTGGATATGTTTTAATGCATAAAAGTAAAAAATATGTTTTTTTCCCCAACATTTTTGGTATTTTTTTAGTTTTTATAATAAAAACCCCAGTGGTAATCAAATAACACCAAAATAAAGCTCTATTTGTGTGAAAAAAAAATTTAAAAAATTTAGTTTGGCTACAGTGTTGTATGACCGCGAAATTACCAATTAAAGCTCAGTGCTAATTAACAAAAAATGGCCTGGTCATGAACGGAGTAAAATCTTCTGGAGCTGAAGTGGTTAAAGTATAACTCAGCCAAAACCTTATTTAAGTTTAAAAGGTTAGAATTACTGTCAGGTTTTACTGCACTCCGGAGCTATTTCCCATTGCGGCTTCACAGCTGGCTCCCTACTGCACATGTGCGAAGGAAGAAGGTACTCCTTTAAAACGCGTCAGCCAGCAGTGGCCCTGATATCCTCTCTATTACCACATGGAGACTGCTGGTTTCAGGACTGATCGCCACAATCAGGTGGCTTTTACAAGTGAGATTTCTTCACATGTTTGTGAGTAGTTTTTAATTTGTTTTTATCAATAAATTTGCTTGGGATAATGCATAAGGCCAGTGCGCCCTCTTTTCTTTATTCTTTCTGCGCTTTGTGAATGGCCTGGTGGCGGGGGAAGGAGGAGGAGAGCTGAACTTCCGGGTCACCCGAAGTGGGAGCGGGTACCTGTCAACCCCCCCCCCCCCCCCCCCGAAAGGTGCCAAATGTGGCAACATAGACGGGGGGGAAGCAAATAAGCGGAGATTCCTTCAGCGGAGTTTACTTCACTTCCTGCCTGATAAAAGGTTGTGTCCAAAACAGGAAGTGAGGGTAAATCTTTCTAACAGAGCCTTGGATAGTAGGTAGTAAGCTTTAATTCCTTTCGCCACTCTTTCACCAACAAAGAAAAAAAACCTGTTGGCTATTCATACACTTTAAAGCCTCATGGAGGTTTTTACAGCTACTCCTAGGGGCGTTTTTTTTTCCTGCCTCGAAACTCCCCTGCATGTTATCCTATGTATCAATGCACACACAGGCTTTTAGCAGTATTTAGTGTCAGGAATAAAAAAACCCAATGCCAGTGTGTCCAGGAGGAGTAGTAGAGGTTTGGCAGAAAAAATGATTGATGCTACTAAATGTGCCATAAACGCTAGGCGAGTTTAGCATTTATTAATTTCAATAGCCTGCATAAATTAGGATTCAGACCAATGAAATAAACGCCTAAAACACCAAACGCTGCTCAATTGGTTTAAAAACAGGCAGCTTAGGCCTCATGCACACGAGACGTTGTTAAACTCGCGTTCAGAGGCAGTTGGACACTTTTTTCAACTGCCCCTGAACCCATTCAATGTTATCCTATGTGTCCGTGTACACAGTCTCGTTTTTTGGCGTTTTTAGGCAGTTGCGTTTAACCTTGTTTTTCAAGAAGCAAAAAAATGGATGCCAAAGTTGGGTCGCAAAATGTCATTCTCTGCTCTGCAGATGCTTCTAGATGCAAATGCGGTAAAACGTGGCTAAACGCAGCATGCAAATGCGGCAAAATGGGCGTTTCTAAACGCCGGTTTCAGCTTTTAAAAACGTGTTCAGCAGAGTTTGCACCGGCGTCTCGTTGTGCATGAGGCCTTAGGTGAGTTTTACAATAAACCAATGTGCATGAGGCCTAAGTCAACAGTGCACAAGAAGCTCTGTACTTTATCCCTTTCATTAATAAAGCCTATTTCTGACATTTGTTGCTTACAAGTTAAAATCTGTATTTTTTGCTAGAAAATTACTTAGAACCCCCAAACATTATATATATTTTTTTAGCAGAGACCCTAGAGAATAAAATGGTGATCATTGCAATATTGCGCAGCAGTCTTTCAAATGCATTTTTTTCGGAAAAAATACACTTTCATGAATTAAAAAAAACTACACAGTAAACTTTGTCCAATTTTTTTTCTATAATGTGAAAGATGATGTTACACTGAGTAAATAGATACCTAATATGTCATGCTTTGAAAATGCGCACACTCATGGAATGGCGACAAACTACAGTACCTACAAACCTCCATAGGCAACGCTTTAAAAAAATGTAACGGTTACCAGGTTAGAGTTACAGAAGAGGTCTTTTGCTAGAATTATTTCTCTCACTCTGACGATCACAGTGATATTTCACATGTGTAATCTGAAAACTTTGCTGCGCAAGCACGCAGGGACGGGGGCACTTCAAACTTTTTTTTTTTTTTTTTTTCTTCTTTTTTTTTTTTACATTGTCCCTTAAAATGTAAACATCCCTTGTGACAGTAATGGGCAGTGACAGGTACTCGGGGGTCAAAAAGACCCCAATAGCCCTCCTTTGCACTTAAACGTTTTTAGATCGGTGATTCTGAATACTGTCATTTTTTATTTAAATCGGCGCCATTGGCAGCCGAGTAAACTGGAAGTGACATTGTGATTTTACATCGAAGACCCGATCAAATACGAATACGGTTTTGTTCGGGTCTCAGCCTAGCTGGCGGACACGCCGGCTGGTGGCTCTGGTCCGGGAAGAGCGGCGGAAGGGGGGGGGGGGGGGGGGGAGTCCCCTCCTGCTCCTTTACGATAGCAGACGAGCGGCTTTTAGCCGTATCGCTTGTTATCACTAAAGAGCCAACTGCCCGCTCTAAAAAAACGGTAGCGGGTGATGCCTGCACCCCGGTTTACCCCTTCAAGCCATGAATGCAAATTCTACCTAGTTATACCTGTACTCTGTAGGTCCGTTACAGGTTCTCTTCAATGGCTGTGCTTGTGTGGGCTTCCTTCGCTTTCCAACCACACTCCAGAGACAAGATAGGTTAATTGGCTGCTGTCTAAATTGGCCCTAGTATGTGTGTGTGCGGGATGGGGAACTTAGATTGAGGGCAAGGAATGATCTGAATGTACAGCAAGTAAAGCGCTGTGTAAATTGTTGGCAAATATATAAATGCTTATCACAAGATAAATGAATGGCTTAAAAGAACAAAAAAAAATGTTCACTAATAAAACTGAACACTAATGCCATCTAGTGGATTACTTCTGAATGACTAACAAAAATGATAATATTGGTACAGTAATTGGATATTACTTGGAGAGGACAGCTGCTCACAACACAGCGCAACCATCGTTATAATGTGTAACTTTATGTAACAGACTTATAAATCATGGACAAATATGATAATATATGATGAAGAAGCAGATTATATACGTATACAAATATCCAGCTACATTGCTGTCATATGTGCTCATAACGTTTATTTTTAAAGCGTAACCCCACTTTTGTTTAAAAAAAACATTCCCCTCTGGTTGATCTGTGCACATTGCAAGGATTTTAACAAACTTTGTTGCAGATTCCTACCTTTTGTTATTCTGAAGAAATCCCTGTGCGTTTGTCTGTGCCCCTGTGCAAAGTGACTATAATCAGAGTGGTTTCATAATAATCAACCAGCTGCTGCAGGGCTCTAATAAGAGGAAGTTGCAGGGTTTGTATCCCTTTATGCCTCGTACACACAATCAGATTATCGTACGACGTATGTATTTTGTTGCATAAAACTAATATCCAATACAACAGTGCAAAATGTGCTCTGCGAAAAGTACGATTTTAGTTGTATGATTCTGGAAAAACCTTCCGGTGTGCGTAGCTACGAATCGGGAATTATGTCAAGTACGTGTGACCCCTGTGTCTGCCACGCTTTTTGGCTATCCGTTCGTAGATTTTGCTATCAGCACTGTTACCCCTCTAGACATATTTGTGTGGGTACTGTGGTAGGCCCATCCCACCCAAGGACGTTTCAGGGCCGCCTGTAAGTGACCTGTGACGTGTGTCTCCACCAATGCGGCTATGTCCACCTTCTGATTTTTCAGATATTGTAGCACGGCTGTCCTTTTAATCTTATCCCGCATGCCCCTCATATTCCACATCATAAATTTAATGTCTGCCATGGTGTTCATTGGCATGTAGATTGTATATGGATCGGCAGGTCAGCACCCCCCCAATACTGATACAGCACAACTGCTCCACAATTCAACACATATGCAATAAGTGCTTGTTTAGAGTTATTCCAAGTAAGTAACAAGTGCACAAAGGTGCTAACATTCCCAATGCTCCGATCAAGGGATCTGGCATTTTCCTTCCCTCCCAGCTTCTCGCCTCCCCAACTTGGCGGAAGCCTATACACCCTTACAACCTTTATGTGAATCAGCTTCCAGCTATCAACATTAACTGGAGGTACATACCTTAGTATAGGATGAGCAGGAAAGTTCAAAATAAAGAGGAAAATAAAGAGGGTTGCAAACATAATGGGGACAATTATTCACTGTGCGAAGCAAGGTGTGAAGCAAGGGTAGGGCACGAAGCATGTCCTGTATGTCTCTCTCACTGTCCAAGTGAGACTCACGCCGCAAGGATATACAGTCATCCTGGTGTACTTAAGGATATATGCCTCGGCCCTGGGATATCTCCATGCAAGTGCCATGGGGGCAATGATATGTACAGGGTGATACACTCAGCGGTCCAAGCTGCTCCAGGCCCAAAGCCAGGTGTTCAGGGGTAACAGCTCTCTACGTCCCCCCCCCCCCAAAGGGGAGATTAGTGCGTACACGGGTCTGGCCCCCTAAGCTCAAGAGGGGGAGTCTCCAATCATATAGGTTGTGAAGATGGGGGGGGGGAATGTGCAAGTGATGAAAAAATTGGAAACAATTTGGAACCCACATTGTGAAAAGGGGGTTGAATGAGAGGTGGGTAACTTTCGTGTGGAGGAGCAAATGTGGAACAAGAACAGTGAAGGGAACCTTTAGAGGAAAGGTATGGCCTGTCATTGACTATCCGTTCGTAGTGTACAGGCATATTCGTGTATTGCTATTTTTATATTGGGTCCATGTAGAAGCCCTGAGTTTTTTTTCTTTCACTTTTATGTGAAACGCTTTAATAAACATGGTCTTTTTTATTATTGTCTTTATTCTTTTTTTTGGTAAAAATTACATAATTGGATTTCTTGACAGCAGAATTTATTAAAGTGCAATCAAAACATTATATAATTATATCATATTTCCATGGAACATGCTGATAAATAATTAACTACAATAATATTATCTGTTCATTGATTGCAGAGTATTGTGATCGGCTACAGGCGAGTTTCTGTTCTGTTTTCGGGGTATGAACATTGTTTCTATTCTCCCATCTTCTTCCAGGTTAATTTTGTGTTTCCAATCATGTGTGGTGTTCATCTATCGATTTTTAGCGGACACACACTGTACTAAACAATTGTTGTACGATGGGCTATTGTCCGAGCAAAGTTTTCGTGTTTATCTTTTCGGATTTTGTTGGACGGACTGTCGTGATCGGCTGTGGAAAGCTGTATACTAACGATCAGATTATCGAACGATCAATCCAAAAGTGATCTTTATCATCCAATAATCTGATCGTGTGTACGAGGCATAAGAGTATTTTACCAAAAATAATAATTTTTGCTGCAGGGGATGCCTGAAATCTGACTTGTATCTTAGGGAGACTGCTAGGAAAATCAGTAAGCCAATCACATAAGCAGGAAAATATTGTTTCTGGGGAGCGTTCTGCACACATTCTGTGTACAGAACAACTCCAGGTAGCCATATTGTATTGCATTTTACAGAAAATTACAGAGCTGCAGATTGAAAAGGAAAGATCGTTTTTAATAACATTCAATTACAACATGACTTGAAGCGCAGTTGTATATTGTATTATATATATATATATATATATATATATATATATATA
Organism: Aquarana catesbeiana; assembly: GCF_042186555.1. Classification (NCBI taxonomy): domain Eukaryota; kingdom Metazoa; phylum Chordata; class Amphibia; order Anura; family Ranidae; genus Aquarana; species Aquarana catesbeiana. The sequence continues at coordinate 603,377,243 of NC_133327.1, read as the reverse complement.
TATATATATATATATATATATATATATATATATATATATTTTTTTTTTTTTTTTTTTTTCCCATGAAAGTGGAGTTACCCTTTAAAGGAAAAGTCCAGCCTGAGCTTTTTAGGCTGGGCTTCTCCTATGGGCCACAGGAGTGCAATTCGTTTTGCACTCCTGTGACCTGTTTTCAGCGGAGAGCGGGCTGAAGTCTGCTCTCCGCTGATGTCACTGCTATCAGTCGAGGCAGCGCGTCATTCTGACTTCCCAAGTCTGGTTCCACCAGCTGCCTTGATTGATGGCAGTCTCAGCGAGCCACTGAGACGGCCTCTGCCCGCCCCTCCAGAGCTCAGCGCTTCAATGAGCATGGAGGATCAGAGAGGAGAGACGCTGACTGACAGGCAGCAGCTTTCCTCTCTGGGATCTGTGAGGACCGAGCCATCGGCGGTGTTCGGTGGCTCGGTTCTCAGTGCAGAGATGGCGGGGGACAGCTGCAGCATCGGTCTGATGCTCCATCCACCGAGGTAAGTATGATTAGCAAAAAACAAAAACCCATACTATGCTTTTAAGCAATAAATACCATACAGCTCCGAAAAAAAATGTTAAAGGAATCCTGTGAATGAAACATGGAGGCCAGCATTGCATCTCCTTCTGAAAATGCTAGCTGCCTGGCTATTATGTTGGCATTGTGACATCAATACTTTACACTGAATAAGTATGCAAAAGGTGAAGTATGGGTGCACAGGCTGATGTGAGCAGCTCATGGCACCCCTAAAAATCATCATCTTCAAATGGCAGAGCCCTGGTTCACACTAGTTCGACTTTCAAATCACACTACTTCAGCGCAATTTCAAAACAGCAGATCAGTGCGATTTTAATGTGCAATTTCATTGTGGCTTGCAACTTCATTTAACAGAAGTCAATCACACATAGGTTGGACTTGATGGACTTGTATCCTTTTTCAACCTCATCTACTACTATTCAACTATGTAAGTCGCAATGAAATCGCAGAAAGGTAGTGCAGGAACCTTTTCAATGCTGATGCGACTTGAGTTGCAACTATTTGAACGTTTCATTTGCTGCAAATGGGGTGAGATGTGTCGCACAACAAATCGCACTTGTGTGAACCAAGGCTAAAAGTAGAATCCACACCATAATAAGAGGTAAAACAAAACCAAAGAAATTCCCTGCTCAACTTACCGACCAACCTGCTAACCAACCAAATTATCCTGTTTAACAGTATGCATTAAAAACAGGGGTTTAGTTTGCACACATTTGCAGATACATGCTTAAATGGTTTTTCATCTTAATGTATTCTATGTATTAAGGTGAAAAACCTTCAGTCATGCAGCAGCCCCCCAGACCCCCCCCCCCGTTTTACTTACCTGAACCAGAACTTTCTCGCCCCAGGGACGAGCACACCAGCTCTAGCCGGTGTCTCATGTCCTGATTGGATAGATTGATAGCAGCGCAGCCATTGGCTCCCGCTGCTGTCAATCAAATCCAATGACGTGGGCACCGAGGGGCGTCAATAGATGCAGCAGCAGGACACGGCAGCGCACCCGCACGGGTGTCCCAAAGGACAGCGCTTCTCCGACCGGGCATTCGAGAAGAGGAGGAGCCAGGAGCACCACTGAGGGACCCCAGAAGAGCAAGATTGGGGCTACTCTGTGCAAAACCAACTGCACAGAGGAGGTAAGTATGACATATTTGTTATTTAAAAAAAAAACAAACAAACAAGGGTTTAGTAACCCTTTAAAGAGGTTGAAAACCCTTACAATCCACTTTTTACTATAATAAGGCTTACCTGTAGATACCCTGGATTTTTCCTAAACCTGTACGGTTTAGGAGATATCCCCTGTATTAGCATGTGTCAACGTCATCTGCATAAGCGCACGGAAGCAACAGCATGTTCGTGCTGTTACTTCAGCTGACCAGCGGCTCCCACGCGTGACGTCATCGCGGATCCGGCCAATCACAGCTCTGGAGTCTGCGATACCTGGAAATAACTTCGGGAGCAATGTCCCTGGCTGGACCAGTGTACGAGGACCGCTGCGGGGGTTTCGATCTAAGGTGAGTATTTCATAGTGAGCTAGTATGCTATGCATACTAGCTCATTATGCCTTTGTCTTCTTGCAGGGTTTTTTTTGTTTTTTTGTTTTTTTTTTTGTTTTTTTTTTGTGGAGTGGGTTTACAGCCACTTTAAGCTACACAGCCCCAAACCTCAACCCATGGGTAGTACATAGGGTTGTCCCGATACCACTTTTCTAGGACCGAGTACAAGTACCGATACTTTTTTCAAGTACTCGCCGATATCAATTACCGATACTTTTTTTTTAATGTCACGTGACAGTGTTTTTTTTTTTTGTTTTTTGTTTTTTTTTAACAATGCTTTCTTTTTTTTCTTTTTTTTTTAGGGGGGGGGGGGGGGGGTGAACGGTGTCTGTGTGTTTTTTTTTATTTACATTTTTATTATTTTTTACAATAATATTTTTTTTTGTATTATGTATTGCAATATGTGTTTTTTTTTTTTTAATCAGCCCTGTTGGGGGGCTTTGGTGAGATATCAGGGGTCTTAACAGACCCCTGATATCTCCCCCTTGAGACAGAGAAAGAGACAGAGGATAGAGATTCCCCAGTCCCTTTCTCTGCAGCCTTAGCTGCACTGAGAATGAATGGAGAGAATACAGCGGCTCCTCTCTATTCATAAACTGAGACATCGTAATCACAGGAGATTACAATGTTTCAGTTATGTGAATGGACAGTCAGCTGACTCTGTCCATACAGAAAAGAAGGAGGACATGGAGAGAGAGAGAGACAGCACAACGGAGAGGGACAGCAGAATGGAGGGGGACAGCAGAACGGAGGGAGACAGCAGAACGGAGGGGGACAGCAGAACGGAGGGGGACAGCAGAACGGAGGGGGACAGAGGAAGAGAGGGGGACAGAGGAAGAGAGGGGGACAGAGGAAGAGAGGGGGACAGAGGAAGAGAGGGGGACAGAGGAAGAGAGGGGGACAGAGGAAGAGAGGGGGACAGGGGACAGCGGAACGAAGAGGCACAGCGGAGGGGGACAGCGGAACGAAGAGGGACAGCGGAGGGGGACAGCGGAACGAAGAGGGACAGCGGAGGGGGACAGCGGAACGAAGAGGGACAGCGGAGGGGGACAGCGGAACGAAGAGGGACAGCGGAGGGGGACAGCGGAACGAAGAGGGACAGCGGAGGGGGACAGCGGAGGGGGACAGCAGAACGAAGAGGGACAGTGGAAAGAAGAGGGACAGCGGAGGGGGACAGCGGAACAAAGAGGGACAGCGGAGGGGGACAGCGGAACGAAGAGGGACAGCGGAACGGAGGGGGCATGGAGGTTGCGGTGACAGTCAGCGGTGATCGCATGTGGGGGAGTTACAAGCACCGATCATCGCTGTATGTCACTAAAGCAGCTGAAAGCCGAGGGGGGAGAAGCTTGTAACTCCCCCACGAACCGATCACTGCTGACTGTCCAGGTATCGGGGGAAGCATCGGGAGCATTTGCCTGAGTACAAATACTTGGGCAAATGCTCAGTATCAGTGCCGATACCGATACTAGTATCGGTATCGGGACAACCCTAGTAGTACATGTCCAGAATCAGAGGAGAAATAATAGTAGAACAAAAGAAAAGCAGATTTGTCACACTATCTCAATGACTGTAAAGAAATGGCACACATGCCGGGACATGCCTCGAACAAAATGTCAACGCTTCACACTCAACTGTCTAGCAAAGTCTCACTTATTGAGCACATGCTTCCACAATTATTAACAGATCTACCAAAATGACAAGCCTACATCACTGAGCTAAAGCACGGCACAAACACTGATTATGCCTACAAGGGACGTTTTGAAACCTCTCCTGAACAATTTAACTTGACAGATAGTAATTAACGTTCAAAAAAGCGTCTGTTTTGCCGCGTTTACATTTAGGAGCGTTTAAAAAAAAAATTTTTTTTTTTTTCAAACAGTCAAAAATGTATCTCCATTAAAAACACCTGTAAACGAAACGCGGATAAACGCGAGTTACCATGTTTACAAGCTGTTACAGGCATTTGGCGTTTTCAATGCCTCAGACCATCCATATTGAACGCATTTTTTTTCTTTCCAAAAAATTCTTCTGAACTTAACCGCCTAGAAATTACTGTAAACGGCCCTGTGTACATGTACTGATAAGATAACATAGAGGAAAGTTCAGGGGCTACTGAAAAAAATGCCCAACTGCTCCTAAACTTCTGTTTACCAGCAGCAGTGTACATGAGGCCTAAAACAGCTGTTTTCAAATTCCCATGCTTCTAATGATTCATTTAAAAATAAAAAAAAGTTTTATTACATCACCTGCTATAACCCACATAGAAAATTTCTTATACTATATCTGATGAACATTAAAATCAAAGTTATGGGGAAGAAAAGTCAGTACGGCTTTACCCTAGCCACTTGCCGACCGCCTAACAAGGCGGTCGGCATCGTTAGGGGAGTGATCAATGCTGAGCGGTAGGCCACTCATTCGTGGCCCCCCCCTCGCGATCGCTCCCAACGAATGAAAATCTTCCTCTGCTGCTGTAATGTAAACAGCGGCAGAGGAAGTGATGTCATCTCTCCTCGGGAAGCCTTTTCGTTACGACGCCGAGGAGAGAGGACATCCAAGTAAATCTGCACCAACACAACACTGACAGTAGAACATGCAGGCACATTTTTCACCCCCCGATCACCCCCAACCCCCCCCCCCCCCCGCACCCCCTGTCACAGTGACACCAATAGTAGTTTTTTTGTTTTTTACTGATTACTGCATTGGTGTCATTTTGTGACAGTTATAAGTGGTAGGGCAGTTAGTGTTAGCCCCCTTTAGGTCCAGGGTACCCCCTAACCCCCCCAATAAAGTTTTAACCCCTTGATCAGCCCCCCGTCGCCAGTGTCACTAAGCAATCGTTTTTCTGATCGCTGTATTAGTGTCACAGGTGATGCTAGTTAGGGAGGTAAGTATTTAGGTTCGCCGTCAGCGTTTTAAAGCATCAGGGAGCCCCATATACTACCTAATAAAAGGTTTTAACCTCCTGATTGCCCCCTAGTTAACCCTTTCACCAGTGATCTCCGTATAACTGTTACGGGTGAAGCTGGTTAGTTAGTTTGTTTTTTATAGTGTTAGGGCACCCGCCGCTTATTACCTAATAAAGGTTTAACCCCCTGATCACAAGGCGGGTGATACAAGTTAGGTTTTAGGGTCAGATAGGGTCTGCGTCGCCCCAGGCAGCGTCAGGTTAGCGCCAGTACCAATAACACCCACGCACGCAGCATACACCTCCATTAGTGGTATAGTATCTGAACGGATCAATATCTGATCCGATCAGATCTATACTAGCGTCCCCAGCAGTTTAGGGTTCCCAAAAACGCAGTGTTAGCGGGATCAGCCCAGATACCTGCTAGCACCTGCTTTTTGCCCCTCCGCCCAGCCCAGCCCACCCAAGTGCAGTATCGATCGATCACTGTCACTTACAAAACAATAAACACATAACTGCAGCGTTCGCAGAGTCAGGCCTGATCCCTGCGATCGCTAACAGTTTTTTTGGTAGCGTTTGAATCAGTCGCTAACAGTCAGGAGCTTTTTTACCTGTGAGTCTCACTAGTGTACCACTAAATTTAGAGCCCAAAATGGCAAATCAAAGGTACAGTACTGAAGAGGCCTACACGTTTCTGAGCATGACAGATAGTGAAGAGGAAGTCACTCATCTGTCAGATTCAGGCTCAGAATACGATCCTGTAGACAGCAGCGGCTCCATGACAGATAGCTCTGACGACGGAGTGTGGTTCCTGCCAAGGTCAGGCGTACCCGACCCCAATCTTCTTCTGCTGTTGTTGAGGTGCAAGAATCGCAGGTCCCTCGTATGGAGCAGAGCAGTACTAGCGCCGCTATTCCTTCTGGTGAACTGGCAAGCACCAGCGGCCTAGTACACCCCGATCGTAGTCAAACCAGCACTGCAGTAACACTTGGTGACGTGGCGAGTCCCATAAGTGCAGTTCAAGCTGGTGAGGTGGCAAGCACAAGTAGTGTCCCGCTGCCACCAAGAAGACAAACACAGGCCCGTCGTGCCCATAGTGCCCTTCCTGCTGCATTCGCCAATCCTAATTGGGAACCCACCACTTCTGCAGGACAAGTACTTCCCCCATTCACATCCCCAACCAAATGCAGTCGGCTGCAGGAGAGGCATTTTCTTTATGTCCTCCCGAGTACCCCTACCCAACGAACCCCCCAAAAAAGATGTTGTGTCTGCAGCAAGCGCGGATATAGGCGTGACACCCGCTATTATTGTCCCTCCTGTCCTGATAATCCTGGTCTTTGCACTGGTGAATGTTTTGAACGCTACCAAACACTAGTTGAGTATTAGCGTAGGGTACAGCATTGCAAGAACTAGGCACACTTTCACAGGGTCTCCCAAGATGCCATCGCATTTTGAGAGACCCGAACCTGGAACCGGTTACAGTTATAAAAGTTCCAGTTACAAAAAAATATATAAAATAAAAAAAACTAAAATAGTTGTCGTTTTATTGTTCTCTCTCTCTCTCTATTCTCTCTTTCTCTATTCTATTGTTCTGCTCTTTTTTACTGTATTCTATTCTGCAATGTTTTATTGTTATGATGTTTTATCCTGTTTGCTTTTCAGGTATGTAATTTTTTATATTTTACTGTTTACTGTGTTTTATTGTTAACCTTTTTTTGTTTTCAGGTACGCCATTCAGCTGCAGCGCAGATTTATTCATCTTGACAGCAACAGCGTTTGCTCCCACGATACATAAAGCCGTGACTCCAGCACTGTCGGAGGTGATATATGCCGAAGCATGGGGGCAGCAGGGGCGGAGGAGCGATTCGCTCCTAACTTTTGGGGCGGATGCCCCTATGCTTCGGCATATATAAATGGTGCATGTATGCCCATCACTAGAAGTGGTTGGATGAAGGGAGGTATTCTAATGGTGGGCATACCCACTGATCAATCTCTTTTTTTCGTTCAGCCCACAGGCTGCATAAAAAAAAAGATTACAATATATGCCCAACAAGGACCAGCAAGGTATGTTGCTGGACTTTGAGTGGTTATACCAGAATGATGCCTGCGGGTTTAGGTATTATCTTGGTATCATTCTTTTCAGCCAGCAGTTGGCTTTCATGTAAAAGCAATCCTAGCGGCTAATTAGCCTCTAGACTGCTTTTACGAGCAGTGGTAGGGAATGCCCCCCCCACCGTCTTCCATGTTTTTCTCTGGCTCTCCTGTCCCAACAGGGAACCTGACAATGCAGCCGGTGATTCGGCCAGCTGACCACAGAGCTGATCAGAGATCAGAATGGCTCCAATCATCTCTATGGCCTAAGAAACCGGAAGCTACGAGCAATTCATGACTTAGATTTCGCCGGATGTAAACAGCGCCATTGGGAAATTGGGAAAGCATTTTATCACACTGATCTTGGTGTGGTCAGATGCTTTGGAGGGCAGAGGAGAGATCTAGGGTCTAATAGACCAATTTTTTTTCAAAAAAAGAGTACCTGTCACTACCTATTGGTATCATAGGGGATATTTACATACAAAGAAAAAGCACCCCTGTCCCCCCTGCTCTCGCGCAAAGGCGAACGCAAGCGTTGGTCTGGTGTCAAATGTAAACACCAATTGCACCATGCATGTGAGGTATCACTGCAAAGGTCAGATCGAGGGCAGTAATTTTAGCAGTAGACCCCCTCCATAAATCTAAAGTGGTAACCTGTAAAGGCTTTTAAAGGCTTTTAAAAATGTATGTCATTTGTCGCCACTGCACGTTTGTGCGCAATTTTAAAGCATGTCATGTTTGGTATCCATGTACTCGGCCTAAGATCGTCTTTTTTATTTCATCAAACATTTGAGCAATATAGTGCGTTTTAGTGCATTAAAATTAAAAAAAAAGTGTGTTTTTTCCCCAAAAAATGCGTTTGAAAAATAGCTGCGCAAATACTGTGTGAAAAAAAAATGAAACACCCACCATTTTAATCTGTAGGGCCTTTGCTTTAAAAAAATATATAATGTTTGGGGGTTCAAAGTAATTTTCTTTCAAAAAAAAATATTTTTTCATGTAAACAAATAGTGTCAGAAAGGGCTTTGTCTTCAAGTGGTTAGAAGAGTGGGTGATGTGTGACATAAGCTTCTAAATGTTGTGCATAAAATGCCAGGACAGTTAAAAACCCCACCAAATGACCCCATTTTGGAAAGTAGACACCCCCAGCTATTTGCTGAGAGGCATGTCGAGTCCATGGAATATTTTATATTGTGACACAAGTTGCGGAAAAAAGACTATTTTTTTTATTTCTATTTTTTTTGCACAAATTTTCCAAAATGGGGTCATTTGGGGGGTTTTTTTGCCATCTTGGCATTTTATGGCCTTCGAAACTGTGATAGGTAGTGAGGAGTGAAATCAAAAATTTACGCCCTTAGAAATCCTGAAGGCGGTGATTGGTTTTCGGGGTCCTGTACGCAGCTAGGCTCCCGAAAAGTCCCACACATGTGGTATTCCCGTACTCAGGAGAAGCAGCAGAATGTATTTTGGGATGTAATTTCACATATGCCCATGGCATGTTTGAGCAATATATCATTTAGTGACAACTTTGTGCAAAAAAAAAAAAAAAAAAAAAGTTTGTCATTTTTCCACAACTTGTGGCAAAATATAAACTATTGCATGAACTCAACATGCCTCTCAGCAAATAGCTTGGGATGTCTACTTTCCAAAATGGGGTCATTTGTATTCAGGAGAATCAGCAGAATGTATTTTGGGGTGCAATTCCACATATGCCCATGGCCTGTGTGAGCAATATATCATTTAGTGACAACTTTTTGTAAATTTTTCTTTTTTTTTTGTCATTATTCAATTACTTGGGACAAAAAAATGAATATTCAATGGGCTCAACATGCCTCTCAGCAATTTCCTTGGGGTGTCTACTTTCCAAAATGGGGTCATTTGGGGGGGTTTTGTACTGCCCTGCCATTTTAGCACCTCAAGAAATGAGATAAGCAGTCATAAACTAAAAGCTGTGTAAATTCCAGAAAATGTACCCTAGTTTGTAGACGCTATAACTTTTGCGCAAACCAATAAATATACGCTTATTGACATTTTTTTTACCAAAGACATGTGGCTGAATACATTTTGGACTAAATGTATGACCAAAATTGAGTTTATTGGATTTTTTTTTATAACAAAAAGTAGAAAATATCATTTTTTTCAAAATTGTCAGTCTTTTTCCGTTCATAGCGCAAAAAATAAAAACCGCAGAGGTCATCAAATACCATCAAAAGAAAGCTCTATTTGTGGGAACAAAAGGACGCAAATTTAGTTTGGGTACAGCATTGCATGACCGCGCAATTAGCAGTTAAAGCGACGCAGTGCCAAATTGTAAAAAGTGCTCTGGTCAGGAAGGGGGTAAATCCTTCCGGGGCTGAAGTGGCTAGAATAGAGACAATTAGACCCAAATATGTTGCATTCAAATTAATCCTGTGAACAGTTAGGGCTCATTCACACCTACCAACATGGTAAAAAGTGTGAGCTCTGGTGCGTGTTAAAGTAGCTGTAAAGGCTGAAGGTTATTTACCTTCATGCAGCTGTGTGAAGCTCCCCCTAATACTTATCCAAGCCCGATCCAGCGATGTGCATGAGAGCCGAGGCTGTCCCAGGTCTCTACCTCCTCATTGGCTGAGATGCAGCAGTAGGAGCCATTTGCTCTCGCTTAGAGGTGCGCATATTCAGTGATCTCACGATTCGATTTGATTACAATTATCCGGTCAACGATTTGGTTCAATTCTGCAATGCATCCCGATTACTATTCATGGTTTTCATCAACAAATTCCAGCAGTCAGAAGAACTGAAGAATGAAAGCATCAAAGGAAGAATTGAGGAGTCTGGGGATAAGGAAGGGGGAATCCATGAATATGAAAGGAAGGATGGAGGAGTCTGGGGATAAAGAAGGGGGAATCCATGAAAAGAAAAATGAGGGGAATAACTGCGCTACAGTGAAATACATAAACAATAACAATTATAGCTGCGATTCATCTATGTAACACAAACACAGTGAAATTAAATAAGAAAAAAAGGGGGTTGAATCGCGCTAAAACAGATTGGTGATCATACACATCATCACCAAACCAAATATTTAGAATTAAGTGAAGTGTTCCCCTTTAGTGTATACATAATATACAAAACACATGTCAAATGAATAATCAATCCAAAAATAAAATGTTCAAAGTGATAATAAAAAGTCCATGTATAAAAAATAAATCACCCAAGTGATATGAAAGTATCTTAAAAAAGTTCCAAAAAACATAAATTCTTGCTGTGAGAAGAAAAAAGCGTGCTTGCTCCACCACCGTGAAATCAGACTGGCCGCTTACCAGAAACTCATGATCCCCCATTACAGAGGATCAGAGAAAGCGGTTTGTTAATACTGCCTCGAACCACGACCAATGGATTAGAGACCTTATACCGAGATGGGACATCAAAGACTGCAGGGCCAGGCTAAAGATGTTCACACTGACAGGTACTCAGACATCAGCCCACAGCATTGCAGATATGGTCATAGAAGGAAAAAAAGGCTCCATATAGTGTAAAATCATTGACTTTATTGGAGAAGTAAAAAGTTAAACTCACATGTTAGTAGACAATAGTAGGCATGTAGTGTAGTCTGGAGCGCCGGCCGGAAGCTCCCTGGATGATGTGACTCTATCACGAAACGCTGCGTAGGGCAGAGTGACGTGTTCTCGTCACCTCCCATTGCTGCTGTTGTTTCCAGTAGGACGTGCTGTCTGTGAGCTTCCGGCCGGCGCTTCAGACTACACTACATGCCTACTATTGTCTACTAACATGTGAGTTTAACCTTTTACTTATCCAATAAAGTCAATGATTTTACACTATATGGAGCCTTTTTTTCCTTCTATGACCGTATCTGCAATGCTGTGGGCTGATGTCAGTGTGAACATCTTTAGCCTGGCCCTGCAGTCTTTGATGTTCCATCTCGGTATAAGGTCTCTGATCCATTGGTCGTGGTTCGAAGCAGTATTAACAAACAGCTTTCTCTGATCCTCTGTAACAGGGGATCATGAGTTTCTGGTAAGCGGCCAGTCTGATTTCACGGTGGTGGAGCAAGCACGCTTTTTTCTTCTCACAGCGAGAATTTATGTTTTTTGGAACTTTTTTAAGATACTTTCATATCACTTGGGTGATTTATTTTTTATACATGGACTTTTTATTATCACTTTGAACATGTTATTTTTGGATTGATTATTCATTTGACATGTGTTTTGTATATTATGTATACACTAAAGGGGAACACTTCACTTAATTCTAAATATTTGTTTGGTGATGATGTGTATGATCACCAATCTGTTTTAGCGCGATTCAACACCCTTTTTTTCTTATTTAATCCATGAAAAGGAAAGGAAGGATGGAGGAGTCTGGGGATAGGGAGGGAGGAATCCATGAATAGGAAAGGAAGGATGGAGAAGTCTAGGGATATGGAATGGGGATCCATGAATATGAAAGGAAGGATGGAGGAGTCTAGGGATATGGAAGGGGGGGATCCATGAATAGAAAAAGAAGGATGGAGCAGTCTGGGGATAGGGAAGGGGGAATCTATGAATAGGAAAGAAATGATGAAGGAGTCTAGGAATAAGGAAGGAGCAAATTATGAAAAGGAAAAGAAGGATGGAGGAGTCTAGGGATAGGGACGGGGAATCCATGAATAGGAAAGGAAAGATGGACGAGTCTAGGAATAGGGAAGGAGGAACCTATGAATAGGAAAGGAAGGATGGAAGAGTCTGGGGATAGGGAAAAGGAATCCATGAATAGGAAAGGAAGGATGGAAGAGTCTGGGGATAGGGAAAGGTCATCCATGAATAGGAAAGGAAGGATGGAAGAGTATAGGGAAAGGGGAATTCATGAATAGGAAAGGAAAGATGGAGGAGTCTGGGGATATGGAAGGAGGAATCCATGAATAGGAAAGGAAGGGTGGAGAAGTCTGGGGATATGGAAGGAGGAATCCATGAATAGGAAAGGAAGGAGAGAGGAGTCTGGGGATAGGGAAAGGGGAATCTATGAATAGGAAAAGAAGGATGGAGGAGTCTGGGGATAGGGAAGAGGGAACCCATGATTAGGAAAGGAAGGATGGATGAGTCTGGGGATAGGGAAAGTGGAATCCATGAATAGGAAAGGAAGGATGGAGGAGTCTGGAGATAGGGGAGGAGGAATCCATGAATAGGAAAATAAGGATAAAGGAGTCTAGGGATAAGGAAGGGGGAATCCATAAATAAGAGAGGAAGGATGGAGAAGTCTAGGGATAGGGAAGGAGGAATCCATGAATAGGAAAGAAAGGATGGAGGAGTCTGGGGATAGGGAAGGGGGAATCTATGAATAAGAAAGAAAGGATGAAGGAGTCTAGGAATAAGGAAGGAGCAAATTATGAAAAGGAAAAGGATGGAGGAGTCTAGGGATAGGGACGGGGAATCCATGAATAGGAAAGGAAGGATGGACGAGTCTAGGAATAGGGAAGGAGGAACCTATGAATAGGAAAGGAAGGATGGAGGAGTCTGGGGATAGGGAAAGGGGAATCCGTGAATAGGAAAGGAAGGATGGAAGAGTCTGGGGATAGGGAAAAGGAATCCATGAATAGGAAAGGAAGGATGGAAGAGTCTGAGGATAGGGAAAGGGAATCCATGAATAGGAAAGGAAGGATGGAAGAGTATGGGGATAGGGAAAGGGGAATTCATGAATAGGAAAGGAAAGATGGAGGAGTCTGGGGAATCCATGAATAGGAAAGGAAGGGTGAAGAAGTCTGGGGATATGGAAGGAGGAATCCATGAATAGGAAAGGAAGGAGAGAGGAGTCTGGGGATAGGGAAAGGGGAATCTATGAATAGGAAAGGAAGGATGGAGGAGTCTTGGGATAGGGAAGGGGGAACCCATGAATAGGAAAGGAAGGATGGAGGAGTCTGGGGATAGGGAAGGGGGAACCCATGAATAGGAAAGGAAGGATGGAGGAGTCTGGGGATAGGGAAAGTGGAATCCATGAATAGGAAAGGAAGGATGGAGGAGTCTGGAGATAGGGGAGGAGGAACCCATGAATAGGAAAATAAGGATAAAGGAGTCTAGGGATAAGGAAGGGGGAATCCATAAATAAGAGAGGAAAGATGGAGAAGTCTAGGGATAGGGAAGGAGGAATCCATGAATAGGAAAGAAAGAATGGAGGAGTCTGGGGATAGGGAAGGAGGAATTCATGAATAAGAAAGGAAGGATGGAGAAGTCTAGGGATATGGAAGGAGGATCCATGAATATGAAAGGAAGGATGGAGGAGTTTGGGGATAGAGAAGGGGGAATCCATGAAAAGGAAAGGAAGGATGGAGGAGTCTAGGGATAGGGAAGGAGGAAATTATGAAAAGGAAAAGAAGGGTGGAGGAGTCTAGGGATAGGAACGGGGAATCCATGAATAGGAAAGGAAGGATGGAAGAGTCTGGGGATAGGGAAAGGGAATCCATGAATAGGAAAGGAAAGATGGAAGAGTCTAGGGATAGGGAAAGGGAAACCATGAATAGGAAAGGAAGGATGGAAGAGTCTGGGGATAGGGAAGGAGGAATTCATGAATAGGAAGGGAAGGATGGAGGAGTCTGGGGATAGGGAGGGAGGAATTCATGAATAGGAATGGAAGTAATGAGTAGTCTGGGGATAGGGGAAGGGGAATCCATGAATAGGCAAGGAAGGATGGAGGAATCTAGGGAAAGGAAAGGGAGAAACCAAGAATAGAAAAGGAAGGATGGAGGAGTCTGGAGACCGGAACTAAAGAATGGAAGAGTCCAGGGAAAGAATTGAAGGATAGAGGGGTCAAGGGATAAGATTTGAAAGATGGTGGAATCCAGGGATAGAGAATGGAGAGTCCAGGGATAGGGAAGGAGGAATCCTTAAATTTAGAAAGGAAGGAAGGATGGAAGAACCTGGGTATAGAAATAAAAGGCTGGAAGAGTCCAGGAATATTATTCGATGGGAGAGTCTAGGGGAATAGGAACTGAGGGGTCCAGAGATAAGAATGGATGGGACCTCAGGGTTGCATGGGGTGGGGACTGGAGACTGTGAATGCAGGTGGGGTAGGTGAAGGTGGTGGCTATGGATTTGAATGGTGAGGTGGAAGTGGAATGGGCTGGGAGCCACTTCCGTCTGATGTGGAGTTTGCGGAGCAAGGGGGGAGAAGGTTGGGACTTTAAATGAAGCATACATATGGTAATATGTGCCTCCATCCCTAAATCAATAGAATGTAAATAGGAAATTGGGACTTTGTGTGAGGCAAATGGCAATTGAACAAAGTAATACATACATATGGCTTAATGAGTTTAATTAACATAAAGAGGGTATACAATCGCACTTAATATGAATAACATTAAAAGCCAATGCATACAAGTGATTGTTGAATAATGTACAGTTCGTAAACACATAAAATTAGAAGATACAACTACATAATCCAGTTAATTCATGTATATACAACCTTTGAAACGAAATAGCTAGCATGTTCCAGTTACCAATGTAAGGAGTACATACTTCTTATCAGAAAACAGTTAATAAAGGGGATGATAAAAAGTTACAGTGATGACTGACTAAAACAGGGTTGCATCCTGGCAGAGCTCAACGTGTATCGTGTGAAGACACTTCATCAGGAGTGGATTAATCCGCTAGTCTGTAAAAAGAATATATGAATAGAAGCCGATAAGTTCTGGTAAGAACTCCAGCATCTAGGGAGAGGAGATGAAAATTAATGTGGTCTGGTTACTCACATGGGCCTGGAAAACAGAGGTATATGATACTGCGCTGAAAACGAACCGCTAGGATAGGTCGTCCATCACAGCAGCCGAGGAAGCTAAACCACGTATGGGGCGGAGGCCCAAACACAAGTCCCCAAGGAATTGAATTCTCTATATACTGTATGTGCAAGATGGGACTTCAAAGGGAGTCTGTAGAAAAAGGGTATACCTATGAAGAACTTTCAAATAGTGATGATAATGTGAAGCAAGTATGAGCCCAGTAGCACAGTGAAGGAGAAAGTTTGAAGATGGTGGTGAAAGAAAAACGAAAACTAAGAGTGCCATTTAGAACCGTGGAACCATGGAACCATATCCCAATAAGGGGTAAAAAAAATATATATATGTGGCAGTCATATGTATATAACAGCTAGGAGTGTGGGAGGAGTGAGAGAACCAGCCGGGAGTAGTGCACAACAAGGGAAGAGGGGAGAGGGAAGCGGATTGGTGGAAGGTGGCAACACATAGGTGGCTGGGTTTGACTGTCTGCTAAGCTCAATTATTTTCAATACCCCTACTCTCCCTGCTATCAATCATAGCCAGTGAGGTGGGAGTGGGGTTGCTATGTGCAAACAATTACACAGAGCATTACACATGTTTGTTATTATTTGATTTTTTTCCTTTACAGTTGCTTTAGCAAGTAGGAGCAGTAAGATACATTGTTACAACACATCATACCATTTTTATTTTAATACGTTTTTTAACTTTATTGAAGTTGCACAAAATGACATGTAGTGAGGTGTGGTATGTAAAAAAAATAGCATGTCTGCAGGTCAATGCAGCTCAACAGACATGGTGTAAATGAGCCACCCCATATCCATTTAGCCATCTCTACCTGTCTGTAGGCATGTTGGTTATATTTAGGCTAGGTTCACACCTATGCAGGTTGCAGCTGGTTGATGCATTTTGCAATGTTCTAATGTTGCTAGGGGGAGGTGTCTGTTGAAAATGCACCAAAAACACATCTACATGCATTTGTGATGCTTTTCAATTAAAGCCTATGGAACCAAAAACGCAACCATTTCCAAAAAACACACTGGTTAAAAACGCACAGATAAAAATATGACCCATAAGAAATCATGTTAAATGAACTGAAGTGAGTTTCTGAAGAACTGAAAATGCTCGGCAAAACGCATTGGTGTGAGCCTAGCCTTAATGAGCACCCCGAGTCTGCCTCGTGCCACTGTAACCTTCCTTTTCCTGCCCCATAAGCCTTAAACCTAGGTTCACACTAGAATGCGGTGTGGGAAAACTTTGATCTGTGCCTGTTTCCCCCACCGTGTTCACAAAGCACTGCAGTTGCGATTTGCAGCAGGTGTCATTGTTAAGTTAAGGACACCTCAAACGCAGGTTACAAAGGCAGTGTGTTTGCCTGCACCAGATCACATGGTACAAGGGGTGCAGTGCATTTCTAAAAGTAGTGTATGCACTACCTTTGGTGCGATTAGAACCCATTCAGAGCCCACTGGCTGCATTTACAGACACACACCCGCACCCACATGGATGACAAATTAGGAGCAGTGGCTGTATCCGTGAAGCCATTGCTCCCAATAGTCATGATTGGGACTGACTGCACATGGATGCATGGAACAGCTGCATGTCCCATGCAGCCAAACACAGCCCCCACACAGGTGTGCGCCTAACTACGCCAGTTTAAATGAGGCCTAAGGCTGGGTTCACACCTATGCAAATTGGATGTGGGTTTTCTCCGCATCCAATTCGCATAGCAGGAGATTGTGACCGGCTCTCTATGGAGCCGGTTCACACATCTCCACAGTGGCTCAAGTGCGACTTGCACAGGAGCCCTGTGCGTCTATTGGTCTGTTTCAGGTCCGAATTCAGCCCAAATTTCAGGCTGAAATCGGACCTGAAACTGTGAATGAAGATGCACCGGACTCCTGCTGTGAGCTGGAGCGTGCTGAGATGTAAACCCAGCTTTAATCAAATACACATTCCTAGCATCAAAAATGTCTTAGAGCCCTTTCACACTGGGGCGGGGGCGGCGTCGGCGGTAAAACGCAGCTATTATTAGGTATGGTATCGGTATGCGGCCACTAGCGGGGGGGGGGGGCGGTTTTACCCCCCCCGCTAGCGGCCGGGAAAGGGTTAAATACCACCGCAAAGCGCCTCTGCAGAGGTGCTTTGCCGGCGGTATAGCCGCGCCAACCCATTGATTTCAATGGGCAGGAGCGGTGAAAGAGCGGTATTCACCGCTCTGAAGATGCTGCTGGCAGGACTTTTTTTACCGTCCTGCCAGCGCATCGCTCCAGTGTGAAAGCCCTCCAGTGGAATGAAAGTAGCGGCACTTTCGGGTCGGTTTGCAGGCGCTATTATTAGCGCAGTAGCGCCTGCAAACCACCCCAGTGTGAAAGGGCTCTTAGAAAACTGGAGGATTCAGCTTTACTATACAATTTGGCAGAGACAACATTCATACTCCAGACCTTGCACTATCCTGATACAGCGGCGGCCTGTCCATTAGGGGCGCACGGGGGCAGCCCCCTATCCATGTGTCCATGTGTGATCTACATGCAGGGCACCGGACACATGGATTTCAATGGCGGGGGTGTGTTTTTGTGAAGCACGTGATTAGAGCCAGAGGCTCTAATAAGCTTCAAAAAAAGGGTGGGCTCAATTGTGTGACAATAGCGAATGAATATTCGCTATCGCCACTAAGATCCTCCTCCAGGACAATCAGGAAGCGGGTCTTGAGACCCATCACTCGATTGGCAGAAAGGACAGGCGATCCTATTGGATGCCTAGGAGGAGGAGGGAGAAGCAGCAGTGATGCAGAAGAAGGGAAGAGGACACAGTAGCCGCTGCCGGCTGCCCATAGGAGCCAGCAACGCGCCCACCGCCCATAGGAGCTTGCAAACCGGCCGCTTCATTTGGGTAAAGTGTTGCATGACCGCTCATTTGTCATTCAAAGTGCGGTAGCACTAAAAGCTGAAAATTGGCCTGGGCAGGAATAGGGTGAAAGTGCCCAGTGGGCAAGTGGTTAACCGCTTGCCGACAAGCCGCCGCAGTTGTACTGCAGCAACATGGCACGGCTGCACGAATCACCGTCATGTTATGTTGCTTCTTATTGTGGCCACTAGGGGCGCATGCCCCCGCTGCTCGCCCCCGGAGACGATGTAATGCGACCCCTGGGCTCCTGCGATCGCTCGTGGCACGGCGAGAACCGGGATCTCTGTGTGTTAACACAGAGATCCCAGTTCTCTGAGGGGAGAAGAGATTGATTGTGTGTTTATACAAAGTATGAACACCGATCTATCTCTTCCCCTAGCAAGTCCCATCCCCCCTTCAGTTAGAACACGTAGCAGGGAACACAGTTAACCCCTTGATCGCCCCCTAGTGTTAACCCCTTCACTGCCAGTGACATTTTTACAGCAATCAATGCATTTTTATAGCACTGATCGCTGTATAAATGCCAATGGTCCGAAAAATGTGTCAAAATTGTCTGATGCGTCCACCTTAATGTAGCAGTCATGATAAAAATTGCAGATCGCCGCCATTACTAGTAAAAAAAAAAATAATAATAAAAATGCTATAAATCTATCCCCTATTTTGTAGATGCTATAACTTTTGCGCAAACCAATCAATATACGTTTATTGCGATTTTAATTACCAATAATATGTAGAATACATATCGGCCTAAACTGAGAAAAAATTTGCTTTCTAAAAAAAAAAATGGGGATATTTATTATAGCAAAAAGTACAAAATATTGTGTTTTTTCAAAATTGTCTCTCTTTTTTTGTTTATAGAGCAAAAAATAAAAACCACAGAGGTGATCAAATACCACCAAAAGAAAGCTCTATTTGTGGGGAAAAAAAGGACGTCAATTTTGTTTGGGTACAATGTCGCACGACCGCGCAATTGTCAGTTAAAGCGACACAGTGCCGAATCGCAAAAAAATGGCCTGGTCATTCAGCAGTCAAATCTTCCGGGCCTGAAGTGGTTAAAGCATATCTAAAGTCACAACTTTTTTTTCTAGTTTTGGATAGAGTGGAGAGGGATTAGAACACCAGTCAGTTTTTATTGCTGTCTATGCCCCGTTAGGCAAATAAACCCCCTATTGTCCCGTTTACCATTATTATTGAAAGGGAAAGTAAAAGAAAATCATAAATTTTGTGTTGTCCCCAGAAAAGTAATAGGAGGGGAAATCTTCTAATAGGGACACTAGTTCTAGTGACCTGGGGGTCCCCAAGAAATGTCCTTAATTTGCAGGAATTTCCCCTCCTGTTTGGCTATAGGACAGGAAGTGAAGGGACATCTTCTCAATGTGACACAGATGGTGAAAAAAAGAATCTGACAGGTGCTATAACCCTCACTTAACCCAAAATGAAAATAAAAGTTTTGCCTTTAGTTCTACTTTAACATTTTTCAAACAAGATTTACTTACGGTACTCATAAGATCCTTGGTTGTTGTACTTTTTCTGTTTAACCACTTGAGCCCCGGACCATTATGCTGCCTAAGGACCAGAGGTCTTTTTCCAATTTGGCACTGCGTCGCTTTAACTGCTAATTGCGCGGTTATGCAATGCTGTACCCAAATGAAATTTGCGTCCTTTTCTTCCCACAAATAGAGCTTTCTTTTGATGGTATTTGATCACCTCTGCAGTTTTTATTTTTTGCGCTATAACCGGAAAAAGACCGAAAATTTTGAAAAAAAATGATATTTTCTACTTTTTGTTATAAAAAAAATCCAATAAACTCAATTTTAGTCATACATTTAGGCCAAAATGTATTCGGCCACATGTCTTTGGTAAAAAAAATGTCAATAAGCGTATATTTATTGGTTTGCGCAAAAGTTATAGCGTCTACAAACTAGGGTACATTTTCTGGAATTTACACAGCTTTTAGTTTATGACTGCCTATGTCATTTCTTGAGGTGCTAAAATGGCAGGGCAGTACAAAACCCCCACAAATGACCCCATTTTGGAAAGTAGACACCCCAAGGAAATTGCTGAGAGGCATGTTGAACCCATTGAATATTTATTTTTTTTGTCCCAAGTGATTGAATAATGACAAAAAAAAAAAAAATATTTACAAAAAGTTGTCACTAAATGATATATTGCTCACACAGGCCATGGGCCTATGTGGAATTGCACCCCAAAATACATTCAGCTGCTTCTCCTGAGTACGGGGATACCACATGTGTGGGACTTTTTGGGAGCCTAGCCGCGTACGGGACCCCGAAAACCAATCACCGCCTTCAGGATTTCTAAGGGTGTAAATTTTTGATTTCACTCTTCACTGCCTATCACAGTTTCGGAGGCCATGGAATGCCCAGGTGGCACAACCCCCCCCCAAATGACCCCATTTTGGAAAGTAGACACCCCAAGCTATTTGCTGAGAGGCATATTGAGTCCATGGAATTTTTTATATTTTGACACAAGTTGCGGGAAAGTGACACTTTTTTTTTTTTTTTTTGCACAAAGTTGTCACTAAATGATATATTGCTCACACAGGCCATGGGCATATGTGGAATTGCACCCCAAAATACATTTAGCTGCTTCTCCTGAGTATGGGGATACCACATGTGTGGGACTTTTTGGGAGCCTAGCCGCGTACGGGGCCCCGAAAACCAATCACCGCCTTCAGCGTTTTTAAGGGCGTGAATTTTTGATTTTACTCTTCACTGCCTATCACCGTTTCGGAGGCCATGGAATGCCCAGGTGGCACAAAACCCCCCCCCAAATGACCCCATTTTGGAAAGTAGACACCCCAAGCTATTTGCTGAGAGGCATGGTGAGTATTTTGCAGCTCTCATTTGTTTTTGAAAATGAAGAAAGACAAGAAAAAACTTTTTTTTTTTTTCTTTTTTCAAATTTCAAAACTTTGTGACAAAAAGTGAGGTCTGCAAAATACTCACTATACCTCTCAGCAAATAGCTTGGGGTGTCTACTTTCCAAAATGGGGTCATTTGGGGGGGTTTTGTGCCACCTGGGCATTCCATGGCCTCCGAAACTGTGATAGGCAGTGAAGAGTGAAATCAAAAATTCACGCCCTTAGAAAGCCTGAAGGCGGTGCTTGGTTTTCGGGGTCCCGTATGCGGCTAGGCTCCCAAAAAGTCTCACACATGTGGTATCCCCGTACTCAGGAGAAGCAGCAGAATGTATTTTGGGGTGTAATTTCACATATTCCCATGGCATGTTTGAGCAATATATCATTTAGTGACAACTTTGTGCAAAAAAAAAAAAAAAAAAAAAAAATTTGTCTCTTTCCCGCAACTTGTGTCGCAATATAAAATATTCCATGGACTCGACATGCCTCTCAGCAAATAGCTTGGGGTGTCTACTTTCCAAAATGGGGTCATTTGGGGGGGTTTTGAACTGTCCTGGCATTTTATGCACAACATTTAGAAGCTTATGTCACACATCACCCACTCTTCTAACCACTTGAAGACAAAGCCCTTTCTGACACTTATTGTTTACATGAAAAAGTTTTTTTTTTTTTGCAAGAAAATTACTTTGAACCCCCAAACATTATATATTTTTTTAAAGCAAATGCCCTACAGATTAAAATGGTGGGTGTTTCATTTTTTTTTTTCACACAGTATTTGCGCAGCGATTTTTCAAACGCATTTTTTGGGGAAAAAACACACTTTTTTAAATTTTAATGCACTAAAACACACTATATTGCCCAAATGTTTGATGAAATAAAAAAAGATGATCTTAGGCCGAGTACATGGATACCAAACATGACATGCTTTACAATTGCGCACAAACGTGCAGTGGCAACAAAATAAATACATTTTTAAAAGCCTTTAAAAGCCTTTACAGGTTACCACTTTAGATTTACAGAGGAGGTCTACTGCAAAAATTACTGCCCTCGATCTGACCTTCGCGGTGATACCTCACATGCATGGTGCAATTGCTGTTTACGTTTGACGACAGACCGCCGCTTGCGTTCGCCTTAGCGCAAGAGCAGGGGGCGACAGGGGTGCTTTTTTTTTTTTTTTTTTCTTTATTATTTTTTTGCTTTTTTATCTTATTTTTAAACTGTTCCTTTCATATTTTTTTTTTAAATCATTTTTATTGTTATCTCGGGGAATGTAAATATCCCCTATGATAGCAATAGGTAGTGACAGGTACTCTTTTTTGAAAAAATTGGGGTCTATTAGACCCTAGATCTCTCCTCTGCCCTCAAAGCATCTGACGACACCAAGATCGGTGTGATAAAATGCTTCCCCAATTTCCCAATGGCGCTATTTACATCCGGCGAAATCTAAGTCATAAAATGCTCGTAGCTTCCGGTTTCTTAGGCCATAGAGATGTTTGGAGCCACTCTTGTCTCTGATCAGCTCTATGGTCAGCTGGCTGAATCACCGGCTGCATTCTCAGGTTCCCTGTTGAGACAGGAGAGCCAGAGAAAAACACGGAAGACGGTGGGGGGGGGGGGGGGGGCATTCCCTCCCACGGCTTGTAAAGGCAGTCTAGAGGCTAATTAGCCGCTAGGATTGCTTTTACATGAAAGCCGACCGCTGGCTGAAAAGAATGATACCAAGATGATACCTAAACCTGCAGGCATCATTCTGGTATAACCACTCAAAGTTGTGAATGGCGTACCTGAAGACAAAAAAATGGTTAACAATGGTTAACAATAAAGCACAGTAAACAGTAAAGTATAAATAATTACATACCTGAAAAACAAACATGATAAAACATAATAACAATAACAATAACAATAAAACATTGCAGAATAGAATACAGTAAAAAAAGAGCAGAACAATAGAGAGAGAGAATAGAGAGAGAGAGAACAATAAAACGACAACTATTTTTTTTTATTTTATATATATATATTTTTTTTTACACTTTTTTTGTAACTAACTTTTATAACTGTAACCGGTTCCAGGTTTGGGTCTCTCAAAATGCGATGGCATCTTGGGAGACCCTGTGAAAGTGTGCCTAGTCTGTGCAATGCTGTACCCTACGCTAATACTCAACTAGTGTATGGTAGCGTTCAAAACATTCACCAATGCAAAGACCAGGATTGTCAGGACAGGAGGGACAATAATAGAGGGTGTCACGCCTATATCCGCGCTTGCTGCAGACACTACATCTTTTTTGGGGGTTCGTTGGGTAGGGGTACTCGGGAGGACATAAAGAAAATGCCTCTCATGCAGCCGACTGCATTTGGTTGGGGATGTGAATGGGGGAAGTACGGGTGCTGCAGAAGTGGTGGGTTCCCAATTAGGATTGGCGAATGCAGCAGGAAGGGCACTATGGGCACGACGGGCCTGTGTTTGTCTTCTTGGTGGCAGCGGGACACTATTTGTGCTTGCCACCTCACCAGCTTGAACTGCACTTATGGGACTCGCCACGTCACCAAGTGTTACTGCAGCGCTGGTTTGACTACGACCGGGGTATACTAGGCCGCTGGTGCTTGCCAGTTCAATAAAAAGCTTCCAAAAAAACTGTTAGCGATCGCAGGGATCAGGCCTGACTCTGCAAACGCTGCAGTTATGCGTTTAGTGTTTTGTAAGTTACAGTGATCGATCGATACTTCACTTGGGTGGGCTGGGCTGGGCCGGGCGGAGGGGCAAAACGCAGGTGCTAGCAGGTATCTGGGCTGATCCTGCTAACACTGCGTTTTTGGGAACCCTAAACTGCTGGGGACGCTAGTATAGATCTGATCGGACCAGATATTGATCCGTTCAGATACTATACCACTAAGGGAGGTGTATGGTCCGTGCGTGGGTGTCAGTGGTACTGGCGCTAACCTGACGCTGCCTGGGGCTGGTGCTTGCCAGCTCACCAAAATGCTACCAAAAAAACTATTAGCGATCGCAGGGATCAGGCCTGACTCTGCGAACGCTGCAGTTATGCGTTTAGTGTTTTGTAAGTGACAGTGATCAATCGATACTGCACTTGGGTGGGCCGGGCGGAGGGACAAAACGCAGGTGCTAGCAGGTATCTGGGCTGATCCCGCTAACACTGCGTTTTTGGGAACCCTAAACTGCTGGGGACGCTAGTATAGATCTGATCGGATCAGATATTGATCCGTACAGATACTATACCACTAAGGGAGGCGTATGCTGCGTGCGTGGGTGTTAGCGGTACTGGCGCTAATCTGACGCTGCCTGGGGCGACGCATATCACCGCCGGGCGACCGGGGGGCTAAACCTTTTTTCGGTAATAAACGGCGGGTGCCCTGACACTATAAAAAATAAACAAACTAACCAGCGTCACCCGTAACAGTTATACGGTGATCAGTGGTGAAAGGGTTAACTAGGGGGCAATCAAGGGGTTAAAACATTTATTAGGTAGTATATGGGGGTCCCTGTCGCTATAAAACGCTGACGGCGAACCTAAATATTTACCTCACTAACTAGCGTCACCAGCGAGACTAATACAGCGATCAGAAAAATGATCGCTTAGCGACACTGGTGACAGGGGGTGATCAAGGGGTTAAAACTTTATTAGGGGGGGTTAGGGGGGTACCCTAGACCTAAAGGGGGGTAATACTCACTGCCCTAACACTGTAACTGTCACAAACTGACACCATGCAGTAATCAGAAAAAAAAAAAAAAAAAAAACTGCTGATGTCAGTTTGTGACAGGGAGGGGGGGGGTGATTGGGGGGTGATCGGGGGGGGGATCGGGGTGTTTTGTGTGCCTGGCATGTTCTACTGTGTTGTGTAGTGTTGGTGCACTCACATACCAGTCTTCTCTCCTCGGCGCTGCAACGGAATACCGAGCCGAGGAGAGATGACATCATTTCCTTTGCTGCTGTTTAGCATACAGCAGCAAAGGAAGTAATCTGATTGGCCGGCGGCGATCGCGAGGGGGGGGCCACGAACGGATGGCCTCCCCCTCACCTCCGATCGCCGGGGGACAAAACGGGACCGCCTCGGGCACCGGGGGGGGGTCCGATCGGACCCCCCACCCGCGGGAGGCAAATCACGTACATGTACGTGATTTTGCCTGCCCGTGCCGCCTTGCCGACGTAAATCGGCGTGAGGCGGTCCTTAAGTGGTTAATGTGGTAGTAAACTCTGCTTTACAAGTGAATCCATAATAAAGCTTACCTGTAGGTCCAGTGAATATCTCCTAAACTTGAGGTGTTTAGAAAATATTTAAAGGAGTTGTAAAGGCAGAAGTTTTTTTTATCTTAATGCATTCTATGCATTAAGATAAAAAAAACTTCTGTGTTTAGCAGCTGCCCCAGCACCCCCTAATTACCTACTTGAGCTCCTTCTCTCTCCAGCAATGTCCATGATCCCCTCAGCCATCCAGTACACTCCTCCTGATTGGCTGAGACAGAGCAGCGGCACTATTGGCTCCCGTGGCAGTCAATCAAAGTCAGTCAGCCAATCAGGGGAGAGAAGGGGAGGAGTCAGGGTGGAGCTGCGTGTTTGAATGGATACACGGAGCTCTGAATCGACTTGGGTGACCCCTGTAGCAAGCTGGTGGCTGAGGGGCACTCAAAGCAGAGAGAGGGGCTAGGAGCAGCAAAGAGGAACCCGAGAAGAGGAGAATCCAGGCTGCTCTGTGCAAAACCAACTGCACGGAGGAAGTAAGTATACCATGTTTGTTATAAAAAAAAAAAAAATGAGCCTTTACAATCACTTTAAGTCTAAAAGAAGCCAGTGACATCATGGCGCATGCGCACTGTGCTCTGAATTCACAGCACCACTGTGCCGTCAATCCAGAGCACTGTGCCGTGGCCGTGACTCCTGTGTGTATGCGCGGGAGTGACATTATTGCAGCCCGGCCAGAGCCCGTCAACCTGGAAGGAAGAACGGATGAAGATGGAAGCACCAACAGCAATGACGTCGTACTGCTGGAGGGCTTAGTTTCAAGGTAAGTTTGTCATAATGTGCTAGTATGCAGTGCATACTAACACATTACAGCTTAAACCACCCGAGGGCCCACATATTTATTTATTTTTTTCCCTTTCGCAAGCACACGGCAGTGCCTTAATTAATCCTTAATGACACTCCCACACACCTTGCTTTCATGCGTTTGTACAAACAACTATGCATTTATTAAGCCTGGTTTCACACATGTGCGGTGCGAATTGAAGCTCAGGTTTCACTGGGGAGATAACAATCTCCTGTTCAACGGATTCATTGCGTTTTTGCTCAGGATTAGAGAGCAGGGAGAGGGGGAGGGAGGGGGGGGGAGAGGGGGAGGTGTAGTGAGGAGAAAGAGAAAATCCTTGTTCAGAACGCAATGCATCTGCGAATCAGATGCGTTCCCATAGGAGATAATAGGCTTGTAGTTCGCACCGCAATGCCCAAAAAACGCACACGTTTTTTGTGCAATGCGCAGTGCGAATGCAACGCACATATGTGAACCAGATGCATTCATATGAATGTATTTTAAAATGTCCTGCGAATTAGATGCGGTGTAAGCTGCATCTAATTCGCATAGGTGTGAACCCGGGCTAAAGGGTCATGCGCTTCTTTTGTGCATTTTTCGTGCATAGGGCAGCCCATTGAAATGAATTGGCTACCCTGAACATGACGCGTGAAGTTGTGCAAAAATGCACATGCTCCTTTGTACTTGCATAAGTGTCAATGGAGCCCTAAATACCCATACATTACCATCTGAATAAAATACATACATACAGTACTGGTAGTAAAGAATACACACGTTACTGATAGTATACATTTTTTCAATACGCAAACTGATGGCTTTATGTAAATCCTGAATAATAACAATAATAATAATATAATACACATTGTAGTAGTACAACAAAAACATTGCAAGTTATATAAAACACACATTACTAGAAGGAGTAAAAAATTACCATACAGGTTAGTATAGAATACACGCACATTACTATCTGCATAAAATAAGCACACAGTACAAGCAGTATAGAACAGGGTTTCTCAACCCCGGTATGCATACCCCTGGGGGGACGTGCACCAAGGGCAGGGGGTACGTGCAGGGCTCTGTCTCCCGAGTCCCGCCTCCCACACAGATACAGTCCCCAGTTGCGGCTTGCTGTAGCCATGTTGCTCCTATGATTGCCACCTCATCAGTGCCCATCACTGCTTCCTATCAGTGGCCATCATTGCCTCCTATCAGTGCACCCTTATTAGTGCCCATCACTGCTTCCTATCAGTGCCCATCATTGCCTCCTATCAGTGCCACCTCATCAGTGCCCATCATTGCCTCCTATCAGTGCAGCCTCATTAGTGCCCATCAGTGCCCCCTATCAGTGCAGCCTCATCAGTGCCCCCTATCAGTGCAGCCTCATCAGTGCCCCCTATCAGTGCAGCCTCATCAGTGCTCCCTATCAGTGCAGCCTCATCAGTGCCCCCTATCAGTGCCTCCTATCAGTGCCTTTCTCGAAACAGGGGTACTTAGGAAATTTTTTTAGACTTGCAGGGGCACAAATTTACTTCATATAAAACCTGTATAATAATAACATACACAGGTCAGTGCAGTAGGGTATATGATGAGGTATGTAGTAGAAGGTATATACAGATCAATACAGTAGGGAATATGATGAGGTGTATACAGATCAGTTACATTGTTGGTAAGGTTGAAAAAAGACACAAGTCCAACCTATGTGTGTGATTTTATGTCAGTATTACATTGTATATCCCTGTATGTTGTGGATGTTTAGGTGCCAATCTAATTTTTTTTTTTAAATGATCAAAGCTCCCCGCTGAAACCACTGCTTGTAAAAGAGAATTCCACATCCCTACTGCTCTTACAGTAAAGAACCCTCTACGCAGTTTCCGGGTAAACCGCTTTTCTTCTAATTTTAGTGAATAGCCGCAAGTCTTTTTAAATGCCCTATTGCAGAAAAGTTTTATCCCTATTATGGAGTCACCAGTACGGTATTTGTAAATTTATATCATATCCCCTCTCAAGTGTCTCTTCTCCAGAGAGAACAAGTTCAATGCTTGCAACCTTTCTTCATAACTAATATCCTCCAGACCCTTTGTTAGCTTTGTTGACCTTCTTTGTACTCGCTCCATTTCCAGTACATCCTTCCTGAGGACTGGTGCCCAGAACTGGACAGCATACTCCAGGTGCGTCCGGACCAGAGTCTTGTAGAGTGGGAGAATTATCATTTTATCTCTGGAGTTAATCCCCTTTTAATGCATGTCAATATTCCATTGGCTTTGCTTGCAACAGCTTGGCATTGCTGAGCCTATCATCTACTAGGAGCCCCAGGTCCTTTTCCATCCTAGATTCCCCCAGAGGTTCTCCCCCCAGTGTATAGAAAGCATACATGTTTTTGCCACCCAAATGCATTATTTTACATTTTCCTACATTAAACCTCATTTGCCATGTAGTTGCCCACCCCATTAGTTTGTTCAGTAGGGATTATGATAAGGTCTATAGTAGGAGGTATATACAGATGAGTAGAGTAGGCATATGATGTATACAGATTAGAGCTGCACGATTAATCGTCAAATCGTTATCGCTATTTTTTCCCCACTGCGATCTTGATAAAAGTGTTTCACGATTCTTGCAATGCAAAGAATTCTCTATGCTCTTCTGGAGCCACAGCCGTTAAAAGAAGGCCCCTTTCACACTGGGGCGGTGGGGGCGTTGGCAGTACAACAGCGCTATTTTTAGCGCTGCTGTACCGTCGTTCTTGCAGCGGTATTCAGCCGCTAGCGGTGCGGTTTTAACCCCTGCTGGCGGCCGAAAAGGGTTAAAATCCCTAGTACAGCGCGGCTATAGCCGCGGTATTGCAGTGGTATAGCCGCGCTGTCCCATTGATTTCAATGGGCAGGAGCGGTGAAGGAGCGGTGAATACACCGCTCCTTCACCGCTCCAAAAAAGCGGTTTGCAGGACTTTTTTCACCGCCCTGCCTGCGCACCGCTTCAGTGTGAAAGCCCTCTGGCTTTCACACTGAACAAACACCGGAGGCTGTTTAGGGGCGGTTTGCAGGCGGTATTTTTAGCGCAATACCACCTGCAAACCGCCCCAGTGTGAAAGGGGTCGAAAGGAAGAAACAAACCGGGCAGTCTGTCAAGAATCAGAACATTCTTTATCAGTTGAACTAAGTCTAAACATTGTAACAATTTGTTAATGGAATAGACTTCGGTGTAAGTGAATTCAGTTTAACCACTTAAACACTAAACTTTTTTCTGACATTTGTTAGTTTCAAGTTAATAATTTTTTTTTGCTAGAAAATTACTTAGAACCCCCAAACATTTTATATATATATATTTATTTTAGTAGAGACCCTAAAATGGTGGTTGTTGCAGAATTTTATGTCACACTGGGGATATGATGTATACAGATGAGTACAGTTGGGATTATGATGTATACAGATGAGTATGGTTGGGATTATGATGTATACAGATGAGTACAATAGGGATATGATGTATACAGATGAGTACAGTAGGGATTATGATGTATACAGACGAGTACAGTAGGGATATGACGTATACAGATGAGTACAGTAGGGATATGATGTATACAGATGAGTACAGTAGGGATATGATGTATACAGATGAGTACAGTAGGGATATGATGTATACAGACGAGTACAGTAGGGATATGATGTATACAGACGAGTACAGTAGGGATTATGATGTTTACAGATGAATACAGTAGGGCTATGATGTATGCAGACGAGTACAGTAGGGCTATGATGTATACAGAAGAGTACAGTAGGGATATGATGTATACAGATGAGTACAGTAGGGATATGTATACAGATGAGTACAGTAGGGATTATGATGTATACAGAAGAGTACAGTAGGGATATGATGTATACAGATGAGTACAGTAGGGCTATGATGTATACAGATGAGTACAATAGGGATATGATGTATACAGATGAGTACAGTAGGGATATGATGTATACAGACGAGTACAGTAGGGATATGATGTATACAGAAGAGTACAGTAGGGATATGATGTATACAGAAGAGTACAGTAGGGATATGATGTATACAGACGAGTACAGTAGGGATATGATGTATACAGATGAGTACAGTAGGGATTATGATGTATACAGAAGAGTACAGTAGGGATATGATGTATACAGACGAGTACAGTAGGGATATGATGTATACAGACGAGTACAGTATGGATATGATGTATACAGATGAGTACAGTAGGGATTATGATGTATACAGACGAGTACAGTAGGGATATGATGTATACAGACGAGTACAGTAGGGATATGATGTATACAGATGAGTACAGTAGGGATATGATGTATACAGATGAGTACAGTAGGGATTATGACGTATACAGATGAGTAGATAGATGGGGGACACTCACCCCCAGGAAGGCTCCTCTTCCTATCATGGTCTCCCCCTGTGGTATGGAGTGTGTAGCTTTGCTCTCGGTCTCCTCCAGTTTATAGCCCTCCATGGCACACACTGCCTGTCACCACAACACTGAATTCTCCCTCTCACTGTAATCTCGGCTTCCAGCACTTCCTGGTGTGTCACCTGACAATTCGTTCTCCAATCACAGGCCAGGAGAAACTCCCCAAAGTAAATAAACGTCATGTGACCAGGGCCAGTCACTCCCAGCAGTGTCAATGATGTGAATGTCCACTGCAAAATGGCGGATGCAGTCCGAGGACTTAAGCTGGTGTTGGCCTCTAGTGTACGTGGATGAGGGAGGTCGTCAGGGAGGGAGTAGTGATATCCAGTTCATGAACGAATCGTTCTTTTGAATCGATTCATCTGAGTGAACTGATCCGTTTGAAACAGTTCACTATGCACTCAATACTAGCATAGCAGAGAGCAGAGCAGGCCTGGTAATATGATCCTAGAGTAAGAGAGCTCGGCCCCTCCCTGCAACCAATCAGTGCTCAAGGCTCAGTGACACTCAGGAACTGGATACAAACTTAAAGTGGAGTTCCACCCAAAAATGGAACTTCCACTATTTGCAATCCCCCCCCCCCCCCCTCCGGTGTCACGTTTGGCACCTTTCAGGGGCGAGGAGGGAGCAGATATTTGTCTAATACAGGTATTTGCTCCCACTTCCTGGCAGAGCTCACCGCGGCCCGTCCTCCCCCGCTGTATTCTGTGAGACACAGAACACAGCAGGGACTCGCGCATGCGCAGTAGGAAACCAGGAAGTGAAGCTGCACAGCTTCACTTCCTTATTCCATTACCGAGGATGGCGATGGGAGCAGCCGAAGGACGGATCGGCTTCGGCTGCCGACATCGCTGGCTCCCTGGACAGTTAAGTGTCCATATATTAAAAGTCAGCAGCTGCAGTATTTGTAGCTGCTGGCTTTTAATATTTTTTTTTCTGAGGACCTCCACTTTAAAACAAGAGTACACAGTACACCAAGTTAACCACTGCAGTCCCGGAGGATTTGGCTGCCCAATACTTGGGCCATTTTTTTCGATTCGGCACTGCGTCGCTTTAACTGACAATTGCGCGCTCGTGCGATGTGGCTCTCAAACAAAATTGACGTCTTTTTTTCCCTACAAATAGAGCTTTCTTTTAGTGGTATGTGATCTGCAGTTTTTATTTTTTGCGCTATAAACAAAAATAGAGCGACAATTTAAAAAAAAAAAGCAATATTTTTTACTTTTTGCTATAATAAATATCCCCAAAAAATACATAAGAAAACATTTTTTTTTTTCTCAGTTTAGGCCGATATGTATTTTTCTACATATTTTTGGTAAAAAAAATCGCAATAAGCGTTTATTGATTGGTTTGCGCAAAAGTTATAGCGTCTACAAAATAGAGGATAGTTTTATGGCATTTTTATTGATAATTTTTTTTTTTTACTAGTAATGGCGGCAATCAGTGATTTTTATCGTAATTGCAACATTATGGAGGAAATATCGGACACTTTTGGCGCCATTTTGGGACCATTCACATTTATACAGCGATTACTGCTATAAAAATGCACTTATTATTGT
Source organism: Aquarana catesbeiana (assembly GCF_042186555.1). Taxonomy (NCBI): domain Eukaryota; kingdom Metazoa; phylum Chordata; class Amphibia; order Anura; family Ranidae; genus Aquarana; species Aquarana catesbeiana. The sequence goes on along the minus strand of NC_133327.1, from coordinate 603,345,584 downwards.
GTAAATATGACTGGCAGTGAAGGGGTTAAGCAGTAGGGGGCAGGGAAGGGGTTAAGTGTGTCCTAGGGATGTGTTCTAACTGTAGGGGGTATGGGCTTCGCGTGACACGACACTCATCACCGCTCCCAATCACAGGGAGCGGTAATCAGTGTCCTGTCACTAGGAAGAATGGGGAAATGCTTGTTTACATTAGCATTTCCCCGTTCTTCCTCTCCGTGAGATGATTGTGGGACTCCCGGTGGACATCGAGTCCGCGGGACCTGAGCATCGGCACCCCAGCTGTGCAGCGGGCGCGCCTTCTATCTGGACCCCGCGAGATCACGTACATTAACATGATTTCATGCAGGGGAGCCAACCTGCCGCAGTAAAAATTGTGGCGGCTGGTCCGGAACCAGTTAAAGAATCATACAAGTTACTGAGTTAACCACTTGCCTACAGGGCACTTTCACCCCCTTCCTGCCCAGAACAATTTTCAGCTTTCAGTGCTCTCACACTTTGAATGACAATTACTCAGTCATGCAACACTGTACCCAAATGAAATTTGTGTCCTTTTTTCACACAAATAGAGCTTTCTTTTGGTGGTATTTAATCACTAGTGGGTTTTTTATTTTTTGTGCTATAAATAAAAGAAGACTGAAAATTTGGTGAAAAAATGCCCTTTTTTTTGTTTCTGTCATAAAATTTTGCAAATTAGTAATATTTCTTCATAAATTTCGGGCAAAATTTATACGGCTATATATCTTTGGTAAAAATAACCCTAATTAGTGTATATTATTTGGTCTTTGTGAAAGTTATAGAGTCTACAAGCTATGGTGCCAATCATTGAAAATTGATCACACCTGATAACACCTGATGTACTGAAGACCTAATCTAATTTCTTGAGACACTAACAAGCCAGGAAAGTACAAATACCCACAAAATGACCCCATTTTGGGAAGCAGACAGCCCAACGTATAATCTATGAGGCATAATGAGTCTTTTGAACGGTTCATTTTTTTCCAGAAGTTTTTGGAAAATGTGGAAAAAAAATGAAAACGCATTTTTTCCCACAAAGTTGTCCATTTTTAAGATATTTCCAACACATAGCCAGTATATAGCAAAAATGACACCCCAAAATACACTCTGCTACTCCTCCTGAGTATGGCGATACCACATGTGTGAGACTTTTACACAGCCTGGCCACATACAGAGGCCACCAGTGAAGTAGCACCTTCAGGCATTCTACAAGCATAAATTACATTACACATCTAATTTCTCAACCACCTATTACACTTTTGAAGGCCCTGGAGCACCAGGACAATGGAAACGCCCACAAAATGACCCCATTTTGGAAAGCTAACACCCCAACATATAATCTATGAGGCATAATGAGTATTTTGAATGGTTCATTTTTTTCCAGAACTTTTTGGAAAATGTGGCAAAAAAATGAAAACGCATTTTTTTCCACAAAGTTGTCCATTTTTAAGATATTTACAACACAAAGCATGTACATAGCAAAAATGACATCCCAAAATACATTTTGACACTCCTCCTGAGTTAAGCGATACCACATGTGTGAGACTTTTACACAGCCTGGCCACATACAGAGGCCCACCAGTGAAGTAGCACATTCAGGCGTTCTATAAGCATAAATTACACATCTCATTTCTCAACCACCTATTACACTTTTGAAGGGTATGGAGCACCAGGACAATGGAAACGCCCACAAAATGACCCCCTTTTGGAAAGCAGACACCCCAACATATAATCTATGAGGCATAATGAGTCTTTTGAATGGTTCATTTTTTTCCAGAAGTTTTTGGAAAATGTGGGAAAAAAATGAAAACGCATTTTTTTTTCCACAAAGTTGTCAATTTTTAAGATATTTCCAACACATAGCATATACATAGCAAAAATGACACCACAAAATACATTCCGCTGCTCCTCCTGAGTATGGCGATACCACATGTGTGAGACTTTTACACAGCCTGGCCACATACAGAGGCCCACCACTGAAGTAGCACTTTCAGGCGTTCTGCAAGCATAAATTACACATCTAATTTCCTGACAACCTATTATTTTTGAACGCCCTTATATTTCTAACAGATAGCATTTACATACCAAAAAGGGTAAAAAAAAAAAAAGTATTACCTGTGGTTTTAGTAGTGTCCCCAGAGGAGAGAATTGGCCCAGGCAGCAGGTAGCAGGCAGGGATGTGCTTAGCAACAATAGTAATTATCCAGGCAGCAAGCAGGAATATTGTCTATAGTCAGCACAAGGATATCGTCAGCACAGCCAAAGCATTTGTCCATAGAAATTGTCCAGGCAGAGACAGCCAGCACAGCCATAATAGTGGTCCTGGTACACCATTACCTGCCTGCACTCATTATTGTACCGCTCTCCAATGTTTCATAAACATATTGCCTCTTGCTACAGCTAATTATTTCCATAGTCCAGGTAGCAGGCAGAGGTGTGGTTAGTTTATGCTGCAGGCAGGGATGGATGGTGGCTGTCATGGTTATGCAATAGAGTTTTGTCTGTCAGCTTACCTGTCTCCATGTGTTCATCTCTAAAGACCAGCTGACTCTCACCTGACTGCTTTTATTAACTCTCCTCTAGCATGGCTCCACCCCAGCTCCTATCAGAGAACTCTATATTAACCTCTGCATTGTTTCTGTTACCGACCTTGGCGTGTTCTCTGCTATTCCTGTCTGCTCGTGACCCTGACCTTTGGCGTGTCCCAGACTATCCCTGTTTGCCTGTGACCCTGAACCTTGGCGTGAACTCTGTTGTCCTTGTCTGCTTGTAGCCCTGACCTTGGCTTATTCCCTTACTATCCCTATTCTCCTGTTGCCTACTGTGGGTGTGAGCTGGGGGTCGCGACCTGGAGCCAGTTGCAGCCCAGTCCATCCTCACCACTAGAGGCTCTGGTGAACACCTGCTGGCTCTTAGACTCCACGTCCCAGGGAATCCTATGCTCTAACCCCGGTGGGATCCGTGTTGGTGTTCCAGTGGCCCCTGCCTTCCTTACACCCGGACTCCCATCCGCAGCAGTCAGCCGTAGGGTCCACTGCCTTGCGGTGCACTCCTGATCCCAACGGTGTGCATCTGTCACCTAGCCTCAAGGTGACCTGACAGTTTGATCAGCCATGGACTGGCTGATGTGCCGATTCCAGCAGCCGATCCATTGCAGGGCATAGTTCGCAGACTCGAGACCCAGGAATCTAATCAGACTCAGGTGATGTGATTCCTTAAGGATCTGGCTTCCCGCTTCGAGCAGCTCCAGGCCTCCTTGGGAAACCCGAACCTGCAGCCTCAAGTATAATCAGCAGCTGCACCTATCGCACCGGTCACAGCCACACATTCATATTTACTGCTAGCCCCGTCCTGTTTTTCTGGGGACTCCACGGCCTGCAGGGGCTTCCTCAGCCAATGCACCATTCATTTTGAGCTCCAGCCTCAAAACATTCTGTCTGATCAGGCTAAGGTAGCCTATATCATTTCTCTCCTCTCTGGTGAAGCTTTAGCTTGGGCTGCCCCCCTGTGGGAGAAGAATGACCCGGTGGTTTCCAGCCTGTCCGACTTCTTGAAGTTTTTTCGTAATATCTTCGAGGAGCCAGCTCAGGTTTCTTCAGCGGCTAGTGCCCTTTTACGCCTTTGCCAAGAATCTTGTTCAGTGGGACAATATGCGCTTCAGTTCCGTATCCTCACAGCTGAATTTTTTTTTTTTTTTTTTTAAATACTTTATTTATTTGAAATTTTTCCCATACAAAACCAAACCCCTCCAATGCACAAAATAAATACAAATTCCATTAGCAATCACATCATGCAACTAACCATCCCCCCCTCCCCAACCCCCCCCACCCCTATTCCTGCAGAAGGATCCAAAGGATACATTTAATGCCTCCCTGTGTAACTAACAATTTCCATCCCATCCACCCTTTATGTGGAGTTTATTATCTCCTCCACGTAACTCCAGGTCTTTTTATATTTTTGCCATCCTTCCCATTTGCCCATCCGCACCACCCCCTCATCTGGTGAGATGCCCTTGCTGTCCAAACTTTCTATATTGTATGTCTCATTTATGCAAAGGAGCCAATCCCGTATGCTAGGGCTGGCTGGATCTAACCATCTTATAGCTATCTGCTTCTTAGCTGCCTCCAGCAATATCGGGACAATAGAGGATAGGTAGCTCTTCTTCGTCTTTACTGTACCATGGAAGAGACACACCCATGGATCTTCGGCAATATCTTCCCCTGTTATTTCTTTGGACAATAATATGATTTTTCCCCAAAAAGGTTTAATACCGGGGCACTCCCACCACATGTGAGCCATAGTTCCCAAGCTACTACACCCCCTCCAGCATAAATTGGATTTGGTTTTATATATTTTACTTAATTTGTCTGGGGTGGCATACCATCTAGCCAAACATTTATAGTGACATTCGACTCTTCTAGTGTCAAGTGCTACCAAGTGTACCAACTTCAATATCTTCTCCAACGTGTATTTACTGCACTGTGACCCCAGCTCCCCTTCCCACTTTTTGATATATGGGGGCACCTCCAGCTCCAGACTCTCTCCCAAAATCCTGTATATCTGTGATATCACTCCTTTTGATTGTTCCTTCACACATAGCCGCTCGAGTGGTCTATATTCCTGCTCACCTCTGAGTGGTCTTGGTAATTTGTCTATAAAGTGCGAGAGCTGGAGATACCTCCACTCATCTATAAACCCCAACCCTGGTTCTGACCTTAAATCTAATAATGTGCGTAATCTTCCCTTAAGTTAAAAAATTTTTTAGTTGAATTCCCTCCTCTTTTACCCAATTCCCTCCCACCTCCCTCCTCCCCGGCTCAAAAGACAAATTATCTTTCATATAAATCAAAGTTGAATTGTATGTCCACTTATTCTGTATGTGTAACAAATCCCAGTGTTTAAGAGTGTTAAGTGTCAATACCGCTGTGTTTGTGCCCAGTGCTCTATACTTGGGGGGGTTCCAGATAATCCTTCCCAAATCAGTGTTGCTCATATAGTGTTCTACGTTCACCCACCTCTTCTCCGAGTCCCTTTTGGACCATTCAATAACCCTTGATAATATGACTGCTAGATAGTACCTCCTAAAGTCGGGTAAGGCTAAACCCCCTGTTTTTTTCCCCCTGCTCAAGACTGCATAGGAGATACGTGGTTTTTTGCCACCCCAGACAAATTTAACTATCAAACTCCTCAGAGCTCTAAAGTAATATTGAGGGAGTGGTATAGGCAGCATCTGAAATTTAAATAATATTTTTGGGGTCAGTATCATCTTGACCGCATTCACCCGACCAATCCAAGAAAGCGGTCTTGAGGATAATCTTCTAGTTTCTTGCCTGATCTCATCCAGCATCGGTATATAATTCTTAAGGTAAATTTCTTTAAGTGTATTGGAAAGTTTTATATCCAAATATTTAATTTCGTTTTTCCAAGGGAATGGAAAAACCTGTGCTAGATGGGCTGCCTCTTGTTTACCTATACTAATGTTCAGGATCTCTGACTTCTTCAAATTTATTTTGAAATTTGATATTTCACCGTATATTCTCAGGATTCGGAGTAAATTCGGAAGGGAGATTCGAGGATTGGTAATAAAAAAAATCACATCGTCGGCAAATGCTGCCAGCTTATGTTCGTCTATTCCTACCTTCACCCCCTTGCAATCTGGATTATTACGAATAGTGGCCAACAGAGGCTCTAGGGACAGTACGAACAAAAGAGGAGATAGGGGGCACCCCTGCCTGGTGCCGTTTTTCATGTTAAAAGATTTTGATAGGACCCCATTGACCCTAACTGAGGCCATAGGGTTACTATAAAGGGCCTTAACCCACGAGATATACCTAGGGCCCAACCCCATTACTTCAAGCGTTTTCATCATGAACCCCCAGTCTACCCTGTCGAACGCTTTTCCGCGTCTACCGACAGGAATAGAGCTGTGGGTCCCACCCGTTTAATTCGTTCCAACAGAAGCGCTACTCGTACCCCATTGTCTCTAGTTTGTCTCCCGGGCACAAACCCTGCCTGATCTGCGTGTACAAGCGAAGTAATTTTTTCCTTTAACCTACTCGCTAACACTTTTGAGTATAGTTTGACATCTGCATTCAGCAGCGAGATGGGCCTATAACTGGAACATAGCTTGCCATTTTTTCCTTCTTTTAGTATTAAGGTAATTGACGCTGTCAACGCCTCTTTACCTATTTCACAGTTAGGGCCCACCTCGTTCCAGAAATGGCAGAGTCTAGGCACTAGGATATGTTTCAGTTTATCCAGGTAAAATGTGGTGAACCCATCAGGTCCGGGGCTCTTGCCCTTTGGTGACGCTTTTAGAGCTGCCAGAATTTCTTCCTCTCCTATCGGTCTATCGAGGGCCATTCTCTCTTCCTCTGTGAGCACCAAGACCCCTGCCCCTCTCAAAAATTCCTCGGCGATCTCCAAATGCGCTATGTTACCCCTTCTATTTTGCCCAATAGAGTACAGCGCCTAGTAAAACTTTTTAAACTCATTTGCTATACCTTTACTAGTCCCAATTACCTCCCCTTTTTTATTCTGTATTTTCTCAATATAATTCCTATCTCTTTTCTTTCTTAATATTCTGGCCAGATGTTTACTTGACTTATTTGCCCACAAATAATTGTCCTTTGTTATCCTATTAAAGGTTCGCTTGCAGTCCTGTTCCATAATGTCCTTTAGCTCCTCTCTTTTAACCACTAATTGATGGAATACTTCCTGACTCGCTCCCCTCTGCTTTTTATGGGTCTGTTCCAGTACAAAAATTTCCTCTATCATCCTCTCCCTTACTTCCTTTCTCTTTTTTTTAATTCCCGCTCCTATTGAGATAAAAACCCCTCTAATGTACGCCTTGTGCGCTTCCCATAGCATTGAGGGGGGAACTTCTCCTGTGTCGTTGACTTTAAAGTAAAAATCAACCTCCTCCTGTATCTTTTCCAATACTTTCGCATCTTTCAGAAGAAATTCATCCAACTTCCAAGAAAAAGTCCTCTCCACCTTATCAGGGAGCCTCATCCTCATAGTAACCGGTGAGTGGTCTGAGATAGAAGCAATTTCTATTTCAGTCTCCTCCACCCATTCCAAGAGACTATGATCTACAAAAATGTGGTCTAATCTCGAATACGTCCCGTGCACAGGGGAGAAGAAGGTAAAATCTCTATCCTTGGCATGTTGCAACCGCCATACGTCCACCAGGCGGCAACTAAAGAGCCGCTGGCCGATTGCCCCAGTTGAGATCCTCTCTGTCCCCCTTGCCCGGGACGTACTATCGAGTACAGGGTCAAAACAAAAATTAAGATCTCCTGCCAACACCACCTCCCCCTCCTTGAACTTCATCAACTTACTCAATACTTGACCGAAAAAAGCTGTTGGGTTTTTATTTGGGCAATATACATTAGCCAAAGTAAATACTCTATTTCCAAAATTGCCCTTAAGAAACATATACCGGCCCTCTGGATCCGACATTCTATCTATCAGGGAAAAATTTAAATTCTTCGAAAGGCCTATTGCTACCCCCTTGGCTCTCCTGATCGGAGAGTCGCCATAGTACCATTGCGGCAAGCCTGGGGAGAAAAGTCTGATCCTGGACTCCAACACCAGGTGAGTCTCCTGTAAGAAAACTATATCAGCACCGTAGTGTTGGAGCTCCTTCAGTATTTTGTGTCTTTTTGTGGGTGAGTTGAGACCTTTTACATTATATGTTAGAAACTTAATGTCAATCATCGCTCAAGATCTAACCCTTCTCACCTTCCCCCTGCACTCCCAAGATCCACCCCGCAGGAATACCCTCCCCCACTCCCCCCCTCCCTCCCCCCAACTCCCCCTCCCCCCCCTCTGCCCCTCCCCCCACCCTCCACCCCCCTTGCTGTATCCTAGCCCAAAACCCGCCCGTAGGGGATACTCCTGATCCCATACTGTGCGCTTCCATTCTAGGGGTGGAGCTCCAGTGGCAGCACCTAAAAACCCCCTCCAAGGTCCAAGGAAAAGAAAAAAAAAAAAAAAAAAACAAACCTCGGAGGAGCAAGATGAGGGCGAGATGCCAACAGCACCTCAACCAAGGGGAAACCCCCCACCCTCCCGCAGCTGCCCCGCCTCTTTATATAATGTTCCCAGTGCCCAGCAGCCAGAGTCCCGCTTTCCTGTTGACCCCACGTATCCCCTGAATGGGGGAGGGGAGAGAGAGAGAGGGAGAGAGAGAGAGGGAAAAAAAAAAAAGGGGAACCCTCTCCCCCCCCCACCCTCCAGGTGACCAAAGTTCGCCTCGCGCTCTGACAGAGCTTATTCTAGAGTTCAGTGCTACGCCCTTCTCTATCCCTCAGGCATCGGAATCCCCAGGCCGGCACAAAAGTCCCGCATCTCTTCAGGGAATCTCATCCTGTGAGATCTCCCCTCTTTAACGACTATCAGTGATGCTGGAAACCCCCAGCTGTACTTCAGGTTGGCCCCCCGAAGTTGGTCCAGCAGTGGTCTCAACCGCCTTCTCCTCGCCAGTGTACCCGCTGATATGTCCGCAAATATCTGTAAGTTTTTATTTTCAAAACAAACTGGGGGTACCCCCCTAAGATTCTTCCATATTTTTTCTTTATCCGTGTAAGAGTGAAACTTCACGATTACATCTCTGGGGATATCACGGTTTAAATTAGGGGGTTTCCTCACCCTATGGACCCGGTCTATTCTCAACTCCTCCTCTTCCCTTCTACCTAAGATAGGGTTGAATATCTTTCTCATTATATCTCCCAGGTCCTCATTTAAATGTTCCGGGATGGATCTAATGCGCAAATTTTGTCACCTGCTCTGGTTCTCCTGCTCTTCTAATTTGAATTCCATCATGCGATTTTCAATTTGCATCTTGCTGATTTGCTCTTTAAGATCCACTATCTCCTTAGCCTGTTTTATTGACCCTTCTTCTACTTCTTCTATTCTGTGCAGTAACTGGCCCATGTCTGTGCGCACACTCATGATTTCCGATTTTATAACATTTTCAAGTTTAGCAAACAATTCCAGCATTTCCATTCTATTCAAGCCGGGCTCCCTATTTCTTTGCTCTTCCGGGGGACAGCCCGCTCCAGCTCCTTCCAAGTCTAATTCCTCATTATTCCTATCCCCCTGTCCCCCCTTCTGTTTCTGCTGATCTTTTTTTTTTTCCTTTGTTCCTGCTTGTTTCATTTCCAGGCCAGGACTTTTTGGATTTACTTCTTTGAGGTACCTTTGAATAGAGCTAGAATTGAGACTCTCCCTTGAATTTTTAGTCTCTGTGGTTCTTTGGGACCGCCCTCTCATAGTTCAGCTGCTACCAGCTGTCCCTACAGACAAAACTTTGCGGTTCTCAGGACTTCACCTCCGCCTCTGGCTATATTACTCACACCCACCCTCTGATGCGTCCACGCTAAGTGGGTAGCACAACAAAGTCCATGCGCGTAGCCTCCTCACCCTCCTAGACTCTTACTGTCTATTATTGCCCACCTTTATTCCGTTTCAACATTCAGCGCTTGTAGCTTGTTGCTTTGCACATATACTGCCCAACAACTAGGGTCACGCTTGTTATTTATAATAGTCTCTTACAGTGCACAGCTCCAGTAGCAGGGAATCAGACCAAGGGAAAAAAAAAGTCCCACTAAGTCCTTTTTTGGGGTCTATACACCGGAGCACACTGTCAGTCCTTATACGGCTTTATGTTTAGGAAAGGAGATTCTCATACCTTTGCTTCTGCTGAATTTCCATCATACAGTACCGCACCTCTCCTGTTACCTTATTTTCCATCCACAAGCCATGTCCATGATCCCAATGTTGGTGAAGGGAGTGGAGGGTGATGGACAAACTGGTGGGATCGATGAGTGAAGCAATTTACCAGGGATGCTCAGCAAAATCAGGACTGCTCGATGGGTCCTTTTATCCGCTCTGGGTTCCAACTTCTCACTCCTCACCACCTCCGTTGCTCCAGCTCCGCTTTCAATAGTTTGTCAGTTTTTCAACTCTGGTCTGCTGGGCTGCTGGCGTCCTGACGATGAACTGACCGAGGGCGGTGTGGTACTAATCTCCGGCTGCCGCTTGTGACTGCGGGGCGCGAGAGGGGGATGTCGCCTCCCGGGAGATACTGTATCTCGGCTCTAGAACAGACACGCTGCGGTCTCTCACCCCACTCGTGTCGTTCTCCCTCCCGTAGCCTGAATTGAGCTGGAACAATGAGGCCCTTGTCACAACCTTTTTACATGGCCTCTCTGACTGAGTGAAGGACGAATTAGCAGGAAGAGCCATCCCCGCCGGTCTGAACAAAGTAATTTTCTTGTGCAATCAGATTGACATTCGTTTCCAGGAGAGGTCCCTAGAAAAAAGACGCCAGCAACCCCTAGGTCCTAGTCAGCCAGAACTCTTCCCCCGTCGCCCTCTGGAGCATCCTCCGCCTGCTGAGGAACCTATGCAGCTTGGCCGGACCAGACTAACCCCCGAAGAACGTGCTAGACGCAGAACTCTGGGCTTGTGTCTTTATTGTGGGGGCAAGGGTCATTTTCGTGACTCCTGCTCGCTTCATCTGGGAAACGCTCAGGTCTAATACATTTGGAAGGTGGAGTATTGGACCCAGAAACATCACCTTCTCTTCTTCTTCTTCCGGTGTTCCTCCATGTAGGCCCTTCTCCCCAATCGGTCCTAGCATATCTGGACTCCGGGGGTGCCGGCAATTTTATGGACTGGAGAACTGCTTCTTCTATGAAGCTTACCCTTTCTTCCCTCGCTACACCACTGGTAGTCTCGGCAATTGATGGCACTGTGCTCCTAGGGGGCCCTATCCGTTTCCAGACGCTACCTATTAGGATGTCGGTAGGGATACTCCACCAGGAGTGGATTTCCTTCCTCATCCTACCCAAGGCCTCTACCCTCATTGTATTGGGTCTTCCTTGGCTACAGCTCCACTCTCCACATGTGGACTGGGTCTCTGGGCAAATCCTGGTGTCTTCTCAAGGTGATCCCCAAGGAGAGACTTCCCATTGCTACCACATCCGTATCTTTTGATCTTCCCACAGCATACAGCGATTACTGGGATGTGTTCTGTAAGAAGTCTTCTGAGGTGCTTCCTCCCCACAGATCTTTTGACTGTGCCACTGACCTTGTCCCTGGAGCAACTCTGCCCCGGGGTTGTACCTACCTTCTGTTCATTCCAGAGACCCAGGCCATGTCTGAGTATGTAATCAGAATCTGGAGAGAGGTTTCGTCTGGAAATCCTTGTCGCCTGCAGGAGCAGGGTTCTTTTTCGTTGCTAAAAATGATGGTACCCTCAGACCCTGCATCGACTATCGAGGGTTAAACACAGTGACCATCAAAAACCGATACCCCTTACCTCTAATATCTGAGCTATTCGACAGGTTGAAGGGGGCTTCCATTTTCACCAAGTTGGATCTCAGAGGTGCATACAATCACATTAGAATACGGGAAGGTGACAAATGGAAGACTGCGTTTAACACTAGGGACGGGCATTATGAATACCTGGTTATGCCTTTTGGTTTGTGTAATGCTCCAGCTGTGTTCCAGAACTTTGTCAATGAAATCTTCAGGGATCTACTGTACCAGTTTGTTGTCATCTATCTGGATGACATTCTCATCTTTTCTGAAAATCTGCTTGCTCACAGAAACCATGTCCGCACAGTTCTTCAGCACCTTAGAGAGAATAATCTCTATGCCAAGCTGGAGAAATGTTCCTTTGAATGTCCTGAGGTCCTGTTTCTGGCATGTTTTGTTTCTAGTTTGGGTCTTCGCATGGATCCCGGAAAGGTCTCGGCCATTACCAACTAGCCCCTTCCTGCTAGCCTCAAGGCCGCACAGCACTTTCTTGGCTTCACAAATTATTATAGGCAGTTCACAAGGAATTACTCTTCCATTGCCTTGCCTATTATCGCTTTAACCAAGAAGGGTGCGAATGCCAAAGACTGGCCTTCCGAGGCTTTCTCTGCTTTTCACGATCTGAAACAGGCCGTTGTTTCTGGACCTCTCTTGAGGAGACCAAATCCTGGGGACCCATTTTTTATTGAAGTAGACGCTTCTTCGAAGGGGGTGGGAGCTGTGCTTCTTCAGTTCTTTGAGAAGAGACTTCAACCATGTGCGTTCTTCTCCAAAAAATTTTCTCAGGCAGAGAGAAATTATGCCATTGGTGATCGGGAACTTCTCACAATTAATTTGGCGTTGGAAGAGTGGCGTCATCTCTTGGAGGGTTCCCCTCACTCCATTACGATCTTTACTGATCACAAGGCCAGGTGGAGTCTCTTCTTTTCTCGTTTTAAATTCACGATTACGTACAAACCTGGTTCCTGCAACGGTTGGGCTGATGCGCTCTCTAGGTCATTTGACACTTTGGACGAGGAGTGCACCCCTGATCCTGAGCCGATCATTCCGACCTCATGCATTGTTGCCCATTCTACCACCCTGGAATCAAAAATTCCTCCTGGCAAGATCTTTGTTCCCACGGAGCTAAGAGCTAAGATCCTTCGTTGGGGACATGATTCCAAGGTGGCAGGTCATGCCGGGTTCCTCTGATCCTTCCTGCTCATCAGTCGTCTCTACTGGTGGCCTAACCTCCGCTCGGATGTTAAAGATTACGTTAAGGCTTGTCATGTCTGTGCTCAGTCTAAATCTTCCACACAAGCCCCTGCTGGTCTTCTCATGCCCTTGCCCATTCCTAAGGAGCCCTGGTCTCACATCGCCATGGATTTTATCACAGATCTTCCACTGTTGGAGAATAATACAACTATTTGGGTGGTAATCAACCGGTTCTCCAAGATGGCTCATTTTGTTCCTCTTCCTGGTCTCCTTTCAGCCTCTGCCTTGGTTCCCATTTTTGTACGAGAGATTTTCCGCCTTCATGGTGTTCCTTCCCATGTCGTTTCGGACAGGGGTGTTCAGTTTACGTCCTGTTTTTTGAGAGCCTTTTGCAAATCCCTCAACATTACCTTGGATTTTACCTCTTCTTACCATCCCCAATCCAATGGCCAGACTGAGAGGGTTAATCAGAAGTTGGAGGTCTTTCTCCGTAACTTGGTCTCGGCTCATCACGATGATTGGGCATCACTACTCCCGTGGGCAGAGTTCTCCCAGAATAATCATGTCAAGGTCAGTTCTCAGAAAACACCCTTTATCACTGTTTATGGAAGACATCCTCAACTCCCTCTTCCTATGACCTGTTCTTCCGACATTCCAGCCTTGGCTACTGTTCAGGAATCATTCAATTCCATGTGGGCTGACGTTCATGATTCCCTCCAGAAAGCTGCCAAAAAATTTAAGTTTTGCTGGCCGTCGCAGGCGTAAGCCGCCTTCTCTTCAGCCAGGAGACAAAGTCTGGCTCTCCACCAGGAACATCAAACTCCGGGTTCCTTCTCTCAAATTTGCCCCAAGATTCATTGGTCCATACACCATAACTTCTAAACTGAATCCGGTTTGTTTCAAGCTCCAGATTCCCAAAAGCCTCAAAATCTCTAACTCCTTCCATGTTGCCCTTCTGAAGCCTTTAGTCTTCAATAAGTTCTCTCGTTCTCTCTCTACCGCAGCGCCGGTCTCTGAGGATAATCAGGAGTACGAGGTTAGCCAAATTTTGGATTCCCGACTCTGTAGAGGCATTCTCCAGTACCTCGTGCATTGGAAGGGGTTTGGTCCTGAGGAGAGGTCGTGGATCAAGGCTTCTGAGGTCTTTGCACCTCGTCTGTTGAGGAAGTTTCATTTGAAGTTCCCCTCTAAACCTGGTCCCAGGCGGGGAAGGGGGAGGCCTTGTAAGGGGGGGTAATGTCATGGTTATGCAATAGAGTTTTGTCTGTCAACTTACCTGTCTCCATGTGTTCATCTCTAAAGACCAGCTGACTCTCACCTGACTGCTTTTATTAACTCTCCTCTAGCATGGCTCCACCCCAGCTCCTATCAGAGAACTCTATATTAACCTCTGCACTGCAGGCCAGCACTGCTGATCAACCTTTGTGTGTTTTGGCTTCCTGTTCCTGCTGTGTGCTCTACGTTTGTTTCTGTTACCGACCTTGGCGTGTACTCTACTATTCCTGTCTGCTCGTGACCCTGACCTTTGGCGTGTCCCCGACTATCCTTGTTTGCCTGTGACCCTGAACCTTGGCGTGAACTCTGCTGTCCTTGTCTGCTTGTGGCCCTGACCTTGGCTTATTCCTTTACTATCCCTATCCTCCTGTTGCCTACTGTGGGTGTGAACTGGGGGACCCTGGGGGTCGCGACCTGGAGCCAGTTGCAGCCCAGTCCATCCTCACCACTAGAGGCTCTGGTGAACACCTGCTGGCTCTTAGACTCCGCGCCCCAGGGAATCCTACGCTCTAACCCCAGTGGGATCCGTGTTGGTGTTCCAGTGGCCCTGCCTTCCTCACACCCGGACTCCCATCAGCAGCAGTCAGCCGTAGGGTCCACTGCCTTGCGGTGCACTCCTGATCCCAACGGTATGCATCTGTCACCTAGCCTCAAGGTGACCTGACAGCGGCAATAAGTCAGCAGCAGGCTGAGGGCCGCAATCAGGTAAGACCTGTGCACAGGGGCACAGGGGTAGAGGCTTCGACCCACCCAAATCTCTATGAAGCCTCCGGTCTCCAGACCCTAATCCGGAAATTACGAAACCCGGAGACAACAAAACAAATAGTTTTCTCACATGTGAAAACCCTGTGTACTACAGTAGCAGGGCAACAGATCAGTCCAAGCAGTAGGCAAAAGCATAGTCCATAAAACAGGCCAGAGTCAGTTCACATGCAAGCAGTCCAAGCGGTAGGCAGAAGCGTAGTTGATAAAACACGCCAGGGTCAGTTCACATGGAAGCAGTCCAAGCAGTAGGCAGAAGCGTAGTTGACAGTGGCAGCCTGTCCATAGGGAGTGCTCGGGCCCCGGCCCCCCCAAGTTGTAAAGAAAAAACTTTTTTTTTTTTAAATGTCACTTTAAGAGTGACCAGGCGCCGGACATGCGGCGGTCTATTGGAAGCTTCCCGGCCTGCAATCAGCTGATTCCAGGATGGGAAGCTGATTTGCCCATATTTAGGGCATGTGCAGGGCGCAAACTGTGCGCCCTCACACACTCCCACTGTACTTTGATTCGTCAGTATGCCTAGTAGTGTCTCATGGGATTGGCGCGGTGGGGACCGGAGGAGAGGACAGTGGGCGTGGGCAATGCCATTTACATCACTTCCGGCCACAGTGGGGGTGAGTCGACTGGAGTGTGTGTGGTGGCGTCAGAGAGGAGCGGCACCATTGAAGGTAAGTGTGGCTGATCATACCTCCAGCCCCAGCACCCCCCCCCCCCCCAGCTGAATCTGCTCTCCAGAGTCCCGCCAGCCCCCCCGCCAGTGCCAGCACCCCGCCAGCAGCCCCCCCGAATCTGTTCTCTCCGCTCTCCAGAGTCCCGCCGCCCCACTCTGCTTCTGTTGCAATGCTGAGTGGACTGCACACACTCTCCCGTGTTAGCAGCCAACACAAACACCTTCAAGTTCCCCCGCTTTGAGTCCCCTATCTTCGGTGGTGGTGAGCAGCCCCCGTCCCACCACCTCAATGTGCCGATCGGCAACTGCATCGGATTCGGCAACTGCATCGGATTCCGCAACTGCACTCTCTCCCACCAGCAGCATGCTCCCCCTTCTGCTGCTCCAGCAGGGCTAATAGTGCAGTGGCAATTGGTCCCGTTCTGGTCCTCCTTTCCCCTGGGCCCTGTCAATGCAGCACTAGGCTAATGAAGCCTGGATGCTGCTCACACTGCACTCCAGGAAGGTAAGGGTTTTTTTCCCACACTAATGGAGGTCTCCATTGGGGGGGGGTATGCTGATACATATAAGGACTCACTCAGAGCTAATGGGGTCTCGGGGGGGGGGGGCGTGCTGCTAATATTAAGGGACTCACTCCAATCCAATGGGGGTATCACTTTGTAAGAAGGGTTGCTGATCAGTGGCTTTGCTACAGGAGGGGCTCATTCACACCATAGTTGCCACTGGTGCTGCTATAAGGTGACTCTGAACTAATAGGGGATGCTGACTGCTGATTTTACCACCATTATATCACAGTCACCTTATATCAGCACCCCGTTCTCTGCCAGCATTCTTCCAAACCACGCTGCTGTGATCACTGATTCACTGGAGGAAGCCGTGGGAAACTCCAGTGAACTGTCAGAAGGGCTGTCAGCCTGTGATGCTGTGACCAATCATGGGATTTCGGAGGCTTAATCATGCCTCCAGGAGTTCCCCACAGCTCTCTCTATCCTTGTAACGGCTTCCTCCTGCGATTCAGTGATCAGAGCAATGTGGAACAGGAGCATGCTGACAGCGGACTTCACAGAGACTGTGATCTATTCCTACTGCTCTGTCACATGTGTGATTGCAATACAGATTGTTTTCAACATTTAAAATAAGAAAACCTAGTGCACCAAGGGCTACCTGGCACCTCTCTCTCTCCCTTTTTCTCCTCTGTAATTGTCCGCTACCCTGCCGCACCGATCCCCCTGCTGTCCGGGTCCCCCTGTGTGCTGGGGGACCCTACAGGAGGCCCAGTGGTACCCCCTGTCAGAAACCCTCCCAGCACTGCACTGACACTGATCCCATCCCCCCCAGCACTGACACTGATCCCCCCCCCCAGCACTGACACTGATCCCATCCCCCCCCCTTAATAATGCAACAGGCCACTTCTCAAATACCCAAAGTGAGAGTTTTTTTTTTTCTACCCTTGGAGGATTTGCCAGCTTTTTTGCAAGATCACCCAAGCGCACAGATGTTCTTGATAAAGTAGTTGCCCATAGACTACCAACATCAAGCAGTGTAAGATGGAACTTTCACAGCCGTGCTGTCAATATAGTGTTTGAGCACAGAGAGGACCTCATCCGCTGTTTTGAAACTATGCAAGACTCAGGTGACTTTGACCCTATTACCGTCAGAGAGGCAGTAGCCTTTGCCATGCTGTTGGAGGATCAGGATTTTACATGTTTTCTGACGCTTTTTTACAACATCATGCCGCATGTGGACCTTCTCTATGCCAAACTCCAGAAGAAGGACATAGATTCAGTCCAATTAAGGGCATCGAGCAGTTCCAGCAGGACGTACAGAAGATCAGGTAGCAGCTGTATTCCTCCTTTTCTATGTGTTGTTGCTTTTATTATTTTTTTTAATTATTATTATTTCTCATACTTTTTGCAGAGATTCTTTCACATCCCTGGTTGACAAAAGCAGTGAAGGTGGTTCTCAACCGAAGAGGCTGTGCTCACTCGATCCAGAAGGCCATAAACGCATTGCAGCCGAGGTGAGATTTATTTTGTTGTAATATTTGTTTTTTTTTATGGCTTCATCTTATAGATATGAATATTGGAAAGAAAAATATTTTTCTTGCAATATTAATCTAAAAATGATGATGATTTGTTATTCCCTCTAGTGGATAACATTAGTATTACGGCCTTCATCTCTGTTGGCTCCCTGAGCATCAAAAATGCATGAAACTTGATATATTTACTAAGAATGTCTTGCCCATGTGTATGGAGTTCTGAGGAATTATGCATTTAAAACGACTGAAACAGATCTACCTTTATAACATAAAACTGAACTTTTTAAAAGTTGCAGTCCGCAACCTTTAAAATTACCAGTTTTAAGTTATGAAGGGAGATCAGTTTCAGTGTTTTTGAAACCACAATTTCTCAGAACTGTATACACATGGACAAGACATTCTTAGTATAAATATATCAAGTTTCATGCATTTTTGATGCTCGGGGAGCCAACAGAGATGAAATTGACATTTTGTCATCATTACCAAATTTTTGTTTTTCATTCTATAGGTCTGTGATACCATATTGGTACACACCAAGGAACGCTTCTCCTTCACAAACCACCTTGTTAGCGCCACCTTGCTTCTAGCAGACAGGTTTCAACACTACACAGTGGCGTTTCCTGAGGATGCACTGAGCAAGACTTTGCAGGCTTAGCCAGTGCTCAATGGGAGTAAATTGAAGACAGAGCTTAGTCTCATCTACAGCAAAGAAGATTTCAGGAAGTGTGTTGGTGCTGTGGACCTATTCCAGTTATTTATGGAAAACAATCTTGAAGAAATCTTTGGAGAGACATTCACACTCCTAAAAATCCTCATCACCACACCCATGACCACAGCAGAAGCTGAGAGGTGCTTCTCAACATTGAAGAGAATAAAGACTTTTCTAAGAAATAGCAGGAGAGGCTGAATGCATTGCCCATGCTGTCAATGGAAAAGAGAGTGGTGACTTCAGTCAGAAGGTCATTGAAAAATTTGCAAGCCAGAAAGAAAGGAGAGCAAAATTTATTTTCAAATAGTACTACTGCTGGCATGAATGGGAATGTGGCGTGCATTTGTATTCAGTTACCTTTACTCCAATTCAGAGTTTTTTTGTTGTTGTTTGTTGTACAATAAAGTTTATTTACTGTTTAACCACTTGCCGACCGCCGCACGACTATATACGTCGACAGAGCGGCACGGGCAGGCAAAAGGACGTATATGTACGTCCTTGCCTGCCCGCGGGTGGGGGGTCCGATCGGACCCCCCCCCGGTGCCTGCGGCGGTCGGCAAATCTCCCCCGGCGATCGGAGGTGAGGGGGAGGCCATCCATTCGTGGCCCCCCCCTCGCGATCGCTCTCAGCCAATGGGATCATTTCCCTGCCTCTGTATTGTACACAGAGGCAGAGGAAATGATGTCATCTCTCCTCGGCTCGGTATTTTCCGTTCCGGGCCGAGGAGAGAAGACTGCAATGTAAGTGCACCAACACACCACACACAGTAGAACATGCCAGGCACACAAAACACCCCGATCCCCCCCCCGATCGCCCCCCGATCCCCCCCCAATCACCCCCCCCCCCCCTGTCACAAACTGACACCAGCAGGTTTTTTTTTTTTTTTTTTTTTTCTGATTACTGTATTGGTGTCAGTTTGTGACAGTTACAGTGTCAGGGCAGTGAGTGTTAGGCCCCCTGTAGGTCTAGGGTACCCCCCTAACCCCCCCTAATAAAGTTTTAACCCCTTGATCACCCCCTGTCACCAGTGTCGCTAAGCGATCATTTTTCTGATCGCTGTATTAGTGTCGCTGGTGATGCTAGTTAGGGACGTAAATATTTAGGTTCGCCGTCAGAGTTTTATAGCGACAGGGACCCCCATATACTATCTAATAAATGTTTTAACCCCTTGATTGCCCCCTAGTTAACCCTTTCACCACTGATCACTGTATAACCGTTACGGGTGACGCTGGTTAGTTTGTTTATTTTTTATAGTGTCAGGGAACCCGCCGTTTATTACCGAATAAAGATTTAGCCCCCTGATCGCCCGGCGGTGATATGCGTCGCCCCAGGCAGGGTCAGATTAGCGCCAGTACCGCTAACACCCACGCACGCAGCATACGCCTCCCTTAGTGGTATAGTATCTGATCGCATCAATATCTGATCCGATCAGATCTATACTGGCGTCCCCAGCAGTTTAGGGTTCCCAAAAACACAGTGTTAGCGGGATCAGCCCAGATACCTGCTAGCACCTGCGTTTTGCCCCTCCGCCCAGCTCGGCCCAGCCCACCCAAGTGCAGTATCGATCGATCACTGTCACTTACAAAACACTAAACGCATAACTGCAGCGTTCGCTGAGTCAGGCCTGATCCCTGCGATCGCTAACAGTTTTTTTGGTAGCATTTTGGTGAAATGGCAAGCACCAGCCCCAGGCAGCGTCAGGTTAGTGCCAGTACCGCTAACACCCACGCACCGTACACCTCCCTTAGTGGTATAGTATCTGAACGCATCAATATCTGATCCGATCAGATCTATACTAGCGTCCCCAGCAGTTTAGGGTTCCCACAAACGCAGTGTTAGCGGGATCAGCCCAGATACCTGCTAGCAACTGCGTTTTACCCCTCCGCCCGGCCCAGCCCAGCCCACCCAAGTGCAGTATCGATCGATCACTGTCACTTACAAAACACTAAACGCATAACTGCAGCGTTCGCAGAGTCAGGCCTGATCCCTGCGATCGCTAACAGTTTTTTTTGTAGCGTTTTGGTGAACTGGCAAGCACCAGCCCCAGGCAGCGTCAGGTTAGTGCCAGTAGCGCTAACACCCACGCACGCACTGTACACCTCCCTTAGTGGTATAGTATCTGAACTGATCAATATCTGATCCGATCAGATCTATACTGGCGTCCCCAGCAGTTTAGGGTTCCCAAAAACGCAGTGTTAGCGGGATCAGCCCAGATACCTGCTAGCACCTGTGTTTTGCCCCTCCGCCCGGCCCAGCCCAGCCCACCCAAGTGCAGTATCGATCGATCACTGTCACTTACAAAACACTAAATGCATAACTGCAGCGTTCGCAGAGTCAGGCCTGATCCCTGCGATCGTTAACAGTTTTTTTGGTAGCGTTTTGGTGAACTGGCAAGCGCCAGCGGCCTAGTACACCCCGGTCGTAGTCAAACCAGCACTGCAGTAACACTTGGTGACGTGGCGAGTCCCATAAGTGCAGTTCAAGCTGGTGAGGTGGCAAGCACAAGTAGTGTCCCGCTGCCACCAAAAAGACAAACACAGGCCCGTCGTGCCCATAATGCCCTTCCTGCTGCATTCGCCAATCCTAATTGGGAACCCACCACTTCTGCAGCGCCCGTACTTCCCCCATTCACATCCCCAACCAAATGCAGTCGGCTGCATGAGAGGCATTTTTATGTCCTCCCGAGTACCCCTACCCAGCGAACCCCCCCAAAAAAGATGTTGTGTCTGCAGCAAGCGTGGATATAGGTGTGACACCCGCTATTATTGTCCCTCCTGTCCTGACAATCCTGGTCTTTGCATTGGTGAATGTTTTGAACGCTACCATTCACTAGCTGAGTATTAGCGTAGGGTACAGCATTGCACAGACTAGGCACACTTTCACAGGGTCTCCCAAGATGCCATCGCATTTTGAGAGACCCGAACCTGGAACCGGTTACAGTTATAAAAGTTACAGTTACAAAAAAAGTGAAAAAAAAAAAAAAAAAAACACAAACAAAAATATAAAATAAAAAATAATAGTTGTCGTTTTATTGTTCTCTCTCTATTCTCTCTCTCTCTATTCTCTCTATTGTTCTGCTCTTTTTTACTGTATTCTATTCTGCAATGTTTTATTGTTATTATGTTTTATCATGTTTGCTTTTCAGGTCTGCAATTTTTTATACTTTACCGTTTACTGTGCTTTATTGTTAACCATATTTTTGTCTGAGTACAGCATTCACGACTTTGAGTGGTTATACCAGAATGATGCTTGCAGGTTTAGGTATCATCTTGGTATCATTCTTTTCAGCCAGCGGTCGGCTTTCATGTAGAAGCAATCCTAGCGGCTAATTAGCCTCTAGACTGCTTTTACAAGCAGTGGGAGAGAATGCCCCCCCCCCCCCACCGTCTTCCGTGTTTTTCTCTGGCTCTCCTGTCTCAACAGGGAACCTGAGAATGCAGCCGGTGATTCAGCCAGCTGACCATAGACCTGATCAGAGACCAGAGTGGCTCCAAACATCTCTATGGCCTAAGAAACCGGAAGCTACGAGCATTTTATGACTTAGATTTCGCTGGATGTAAATAGCGCCATTGGGAAATTGGGGAAGCATTTTATCACACCGATCTTGGTGTGGTCAGATGCTTTGAGGGCAGAGGAGAAATCTAGGGTCTAATAGACCCCAATTTTTTCAAAAAAGAGTACCTGTCACTACCTATTGCTATCATAGGGGATATTTACATTCCCTGAGATAACAATAAAAATGATTAAAAAAAAAAAAAATGAAAGGAACAGTTTTAAAATAAGATAAAAAAGCAAAAAAATAATAAAGAAAAAAAAAAAAAAAAAAAAAAAGCACCCCTGTCCCCCCTGCTCTCGCGCTAAGGCGAACGCAAGCGTCGGTCTGGCGTCAAATGTAAACAGCAATTGCACCATGCATGTGAGGTATCACCGCGACGGTCAGATCGAGGGCAGTAATTTTAGCAGTAGACCTCCTCTGTAAATCTAAAGTGGTAACCTGTAAAGGCTTTTAAAGGCTTTTAAAAATGTATTTATTTTGTTGTCACTGCACGTTTGTGCACAGTTGTAAAGCATGTCATGTTTGGTATCCATGTACTCGGCCTAAGATCATCTTTTTTATTTCATCAAACATTTGGGCAATATAGTGTGTTTTAGTGCATTAAAATGTAAAAAAGTGTGTTTTTTCCCCAAAAAATGCGTTTGAAAAATCGCTGCGCAAATACTGTGTGAAAAAAAAAAATTAAACACCCACCATTTTAATCTGTAGGGCATTTGCTTTAAAAAAATATATAATGTGTGGGGGTTCAAAGTAATTTTCTTGCAAAAAAAAATAATTTTTTCATGTAATCAAAAAGTGTCAGAAAGGGCTTTGTCTTCAAGTGGTTAGAAGAGTGGGTGATGTGTGACATAAGCTTCTAAATGTTGTGCATAAAAAGCCAGGACAGTTCAAACCCCCCCAAATGACCCCATTTTGGAAAGTAGACACCCCAAGCTATTTGCTGAGAGGCATGTCGAGTCCATGGAATATTTTATATTGTGACACAAGTTGCGGGAAAGAGACAAATTATTATTATTTTTTTTTTTTTTTGCACAAAGTTGTCACTAAATGATATATTGCTCAAACATGCCATGGGAATATGTGAAATTACACCCCAAAATACATTCTGTTGCTTCTCCTGAGTACGGGGATACCACATGTGTGAGACTTTTTGGGAGCCTAGCCACGTATGGGACCCCGAAAACCAAGCACCGCCTTCAGGCTTTCTAAGGGCGTAAATTTTTGATTTCACTCTTCACTGCCTATCACAGTCTCGGAGGCCATGGAATGCCCAGGTGGCACAAACCCCCCCCCAAATGACCCCATTTTGGAAAGTAGACACCCCAAGCTATTTGCTGAGAGGTATAGTGAGTATTTTGCAGACCTCACTTTTTGTCACAAAGTTTTGAAAATTAAAAAAAGAAAAAAAAAATTTTTTTTTTTGTCTTTCTTCATTTTCAAAAACAAATGAGAGCTGCAAAATACTCACCATGCCTCTCAGCAAATAGCTTGGGGTGTCTACTTTCCAAAATGGGGTCATTTGGGGGGGTTTTGTGCCACCTGGGCATTCCATGGCCTCCGAAACTGTGATAGGCAGTGAAGAGTGAAATCAAAAATGTACACCCTTAGAAATCCTGAAGGCGGTGATTGGTTTTCGGGGTCCCGTACGCGGCTAGGCTCCCAAAAAGTCCCACACATGTGGTATCCCCATACTCAGGAGAAGCAGCTAAATGTATTTTGGGGTCCAATTCCACATATGCCCATGACCTGTGTGAGCAATATATCATTTAGTGACAACTTTGTGCAAAAAAAAAAAAAATAAATAAATAAATTGTCACTTTCCCGCAACTTGTGTCAAAATATAAAATATTCCATGGACTCAACATGCCTCTCAGCAAATAGCTTGGGGTGTCTACTTTCCAAAATGGGGTCATTTGGGGGGGGTTTGTGCCATCTGGGCATTTTATGGCCTTCAAAACTGTGATAGGTAGTGAGGAGTAAAATCAAAAATGTACGCCCTTAGAAATCCTGAAGGCAGTGATTGGTTTTCGGGGCCCCGTATGCGGCTAGGCTCCCAAAAAGTCCCACACATGTGGTATCCCCATACTCAGGAGAAGCAGCTAAATGTATTTTGGGGTGCAATTCCACATAGGCCCATGGCCTGTGTGAGCAATATATCATTTAGTGACAACTTTTTGTAATTTTGTTTTTTTTTTTTTTTTTTTTTCATTATTCAATCACTTGGGACAAAAA
Organism: Aquarana catesbeiana; assembly: GCF_042186555.1. Classification (NCBI taxonomy): domain Eukaryota; kingdom Metazoa; phylum Chordata; class Amphibia; order Anura; family Ranidae; genus Aquarana; species Aquarana catesbeiana. Next base: position 603,321,801 of record NC_133327.1, on the reverse strand, counting down.
AAATGAATATTCAATGGGCTCAACATGCCTCTCAGCAATTTCCTTGGGGTGTCTACTTTCCAAAATGGGGTCATTTGTGGGGGTTTTGTACTGCCCTGTCATTTTAGCACCTCAAGAAATGACATAGGCAGTCATAAATTAAAGACTGTGTAAATTCCAGAAAATGTACCCTAGTTTGTAGGCGCTATAACTTTTGCGCAAACCAATAAATATACACTTATTGACATTTTTTTTACCAAAGACATGTGGCCAAATACATTTTGGCCTAAATGTATGACTAAAATTGAGTTTATTGGATTTTTTTTAGAACAAAAAGTAGAAAATATCATTTTTTTTCAAAATTTTCGGTCTTTTTCCGTGTATAGCGCAAAAAATAAAAACGGCAGAGGTGATCAAATACCATCAAAAGAAAGCTCTATTTGTGGGAAGAAAAGGACGCAAATTTCGTTTGGTTACAGCATTGCATGACCGCGCAATTAGCAGTTAAAGCGACGCAGTGCCAAATTGTAAAAAGTGCTCTGGTCAGGAAGGGGGTAAATCCTTCCGGGGCTGAAGTGGTTAAAAAAAAAATACTGATTTGTGGTACATTTATTACATTCTTTAACAGTTGACTTAAATATTAACATTTTCTATATTTTATCTAGCAGCAATGATACATAATCACCTGATAAATGGATATGTACAGTTGCATTACTAACAGTTTAATTTTTTAGTTTGTTTGCGCCCCCAAAAAAATTTTGAGCACCAGCCGCCACTGGTAGTTGATAAAACGGGCCAGGGTCAGTTGGCGTGGAAGCAGTCCAAACGGTTGGCAGAGGCATAGTCAAAAAACAGGTCAGGGTCAGTTCACGTGGAAGGCAGTGGCATGGTTATTTGAGGAAGCATGGGAAATGGTCAGCACAGATGATGAAAATGGGGAAATGGTTAGGAATATGGGCTAATATTTTAGGGATGTGTGATATAGTCTAAAGCATTCACCAATGAAAAGGCCGAGTTCGGAGGGACACTGGGGACAATGGTAGCTGGTGTCTCTTCGAAATCCTTTGTTGCTGCATACTCAACATCTTTTTTGGCGTCTTCGGCCTGCTTCAGATGGTGGAATGTGGTCCAGGAAGTGGCGTTCATGAAGTCGGCTAACAGCATCAGAGTGAAGGTTTTCTGGGGGGGGGTCTTTGATGGTAGATGAGGGACATGACAACTTCTTCTATGAATTTTAGGAAGTGGGCAGGGCTTTCTGTGGATTTGGTGTGAATTATGTAGGCACTATAAATGGCCAAATTAATTAAATAGAGTGCTACTTCCTTGTACCAGAAACAGGACCTCCTTATTGATAAATAGGGCTTAAGCAATACAATGGGACCTCGTCTTCTCTGAATTTCAACTGTAGTGTCATCATGGATGGTGGACATCATGTACACATTCCTGGTATCTTTCCACCTCAAGGCCAGAACTTCATTGCATCTCAAAGTTGCTCTTTCTCCCCTTCGCAGTTTTTTTATGCACTATGGCTTGTGGGAAGCCCTTGCTATTCATTCTGGGGGTTCCGCAGGCCAGGGTTTCTGCGAGGTATAGGTGTTTGAAAAGGGGCAGGCTGGTGTAGAAGTTATCCAGGTATTAGGGATGGGCTGTCTGTTCGGGTCGAACATGAGTTTGACTCAAACATTGGCTGTTCGCCCATTCACCGAATAGCGAACAATTTGGGGTGTTCGCGGCAAATTCGAAAGCCGTGGAACACCCTTTAAAAGTCTATGGGAGAAATCAAAAGTGCTAATTTTAAAGGTTAATATGCAAGTTATTGTCATAAAAAGTGTTTGGGGACTTGGGTCCTGCCCCAGGGGACATGTATCAATGCAAAAAAAAGTTATTACAAATGGCCGTTTTTTCGGGAGCAGTGATTTTAATAATGCTTAAAGTGAAACAATAAAAGTGAAATAGTCCTTTAAATTTCGTACCTGGGGGGTGTCTATAGTATGCCTGTAAAGTGGCGCATGTTTCCCGTGTTTACAACAGTCCGAGAGCAAAATGACATTTCTAAAGGAAAAAAAAAGTCATTTAAAAGTACTAGCGCTAGTGCCGGCTATTAATGAATTTTTCGGTCCCGACTATACCCATAAAAGTTAATTGATAAAAACGGCCTGGGATTCCCCCACAGTGCATTACCAGGCCCTTTTGGGCCTGGTAATGGAACCCCGAACCAAAATGTAAAAAAAAAAAAAGCGTGGAGGTCCCCCCAAATTCCATACCAGGCCCTTCAGGTCTGGTATGGATATTAAGGGGAACCCGGTGCCAAAATTTAAAAAAAAATGGTGTGGGGGTCCCCCTCAAAATCCATACCAGACCCTTCAGATCTGGTATGGATTTTAAGGGGAACCCCGCGCCAAAATTTTTTTTTTAAATGGAGTGGGGGTCCCCCTAAAAATCCATACCAGACCCCTATCCAAACACGCAACCTGGCAGGCCGCAGGAAAAGAGGGGGGGACGAGAAAGCGCCGCCCCATCCGGAACTGTACCAGGCCACATGCCCTCAACATGGGAAGGATGCCCCATGTTGATGGGGACAAGGGCCTCATCCCCACAACCCTTGCCTGGTGGTTCTGGGGGGCTGTGGGCAGGAATATTTTAGTAAAGGAATATTTCACTTTTATTGTTTCACTTTAAGCATTATTAAAATCACTGCTCCCGAAAAAGCGGTCGTTTTTAGAACTTTTTTTTTTTTTTTTGCATTGATACATGTCCCCTGGGGCAGGACCCAGGTCCCCAAACACTTTTTATGACAATAACTTGCATATTAACCTTTAAAATTAGTTTTCTTGTGAAAAAAAAAAAAAACTTTAAAATTAGCAGTTTTGATTATTCATGTTTGTGTCCCATAGACTTTAACGGTGTTCGCGTGTTCAAACAAATTTTTTGCCTGTTCGCATGTTCTGCTGGGAACCGAACAGGGGGGTGTTCGGCCCATCCCTACCAGGTATATGTGGTAACCTTTCTTCAGCAGTGGGTATGCCAGGTCCCATACAATTTTACCAGTTGTGCCCCTGTAGGCCGGGCACTCAGGGGGCTGGAGCTGGGAAGCTCTTCCTTCGTATATGCGGAACGCATACAGATATCCCATGACTCTCTTGCAAAGCTTTTAAAATTTCACTCCATATTTGGCCCTAGGAATGTATTGTTTTATTCCTAGCCGGCCTGAAAAGGGTACCAGGGACTCATCTACACATATATGCTTATCGGGGACATAGAGTTCTGCAAATCATTGGGAAAAGAAATTAATGAGTGGGCGACTTTTATATAATTTATCGTAATTTGGATGATTGCGGGGAGGGCACTGGGTGTTGTCACTGAAATGAAGAAAGCGCATTATCATCTCGTATCGGGACCTGGACATTATGGAAGAATAAATGGGCATGTGGTGGATGGGGTTGGTGGACCAATAAGCATGTCCTTCATTTTTTTTTGTAAACCCCATGTTTATGGTGAGGCCCATAAACACTTTGAACTCCTCCAGAGTCAAATCCTTCCATTCAAATGGACGGGCGTATGATGATTGGGGGTTGTTGGCAATATGCTGCTGGGCATATAAATTGGTCTGGTCCACGATGAGTTGCAGCAAAGTGGCGGGCAAAAATAAATAAAAGTAATCAATTTCAGAAAAATTTGGGGTATTGGCCTGCACACCTGGCTGTGCGGTGAAAGAGGGAATTCTTGCTGATCCTGAGTCGGAAGGCAGCCATGTTGGATTGGCAAGACCAGCTGGAAGATTTGTAGTGGCCCTGGCTCTTGGGGGACGTGGCACTCCAGTGCTGGTAGTTGGAGGATTTGAGGTTCCTCTGCTGGCATTTGGGCTTGATGCTGCGGCAGTGCTGGTACTGGGCCTGGGCATTTCTTGTGGCCTTTCGCTGGCGGCAGTGCTGGTAGTGGGCCTTTGGTTTTGGCAACTATCGCTGGTGGCACCGCTGGTACTGGGCCTGGGAATTTGATTCTGGCGTATATTGCTGGTGGCTGCCTGGTTTCCAGAGTGCCGTGCTCTTTTAGGAGGGATCCATTCTTCCTCTGATTCATTTGCCGATCCACTACTATCGATCGGTTCAAATGCTGAATTCGATTCACAATCGGAATTGGCATTTGAATCTGATGAGAACTCCCCGCTCTCATCAGTCATGGAGAGGATCTGGAACGCCTCCTCACTTGTATAGAATCTTTTGGACATTTTTTCTGGTGGGCTGTGCGACGGGTGACAAATGACGGTCACTGATGGGTGACAGGTGACGGTTATTGATGGGTGACAGGTGACAGGTGACGGGTGACGGTCACTGGTGGGTGACAGGTGACGTGTGACAAGTCACTGGTGGGTGACAGGTGATGGATGACGGTCACTGGTGGGTGACAGGTGATGGTCACTGGTGGGTGACAGGTGAAGGGTGACAGTCACTGATGGCAGTCTCTGATGGTGACTGGTGCACTTTATGGGACTGATAGGTGACAGATGATGGTCACGGATGGGTCACTGATGACGGTCACAGATGGCGGTCACTGATGACGGTAACTGGCGATGGTCACTGATGGGTGACAGGTTCACCGCTGACGGCAGTCTCCGACGGTGACAGGTGCACTTTGTGGGCACTGATGGGTGACAGGTGAACTTTGTGGGCACTGATGGGTGACAGGTGCACTTTTATAATCACTGATGTAATGACTGTTGGTTGACAGCTGTCATGGGGGGGGGATGTGACAGATTCTCTTTTTTGTGGTGTTGGTGCAGTACACTACAATACACACATAGATCGGTAACTCACTGCTCCTGGCTCTTCTCTCCTCACACTGAAAACGGTGTGTGAGGAGAGAAGAGCCAGTAACAGCTAGTAACTGGCCTATGTTTACATTTAGTGACCGGCTGTCACAGCCCATCACGTGGTAAACAGCCGCCAGCCATTAGCTGTTTACCCTTGTCGGTGACGAGCAGTGTTCTTGGGAACAAGCCACCACCGTCATGACCGCGCATGCGCGGTCTAAAGCAGGGAATACCTATTTGTGATCGGCCGTGACGTAATCGTGGCCGATCACGTGGTAAACAACCATGCCCAATGGCTGCTCACCCCTGTCGGTGACGCGCTGTGTTTAGGGGACACGCCGCCACCGACAGTGCAGGGCTGCGCTCCCACAATCGCGCGCATGCCCTGTGTGAATGGGCCGCCGTCATATGACGCTCCATCGTCATATGGCGGTGGGCAGGCGGCAACAGGTTAAAGAGTCATATGAGTTGTTAGAACACAGTACACTGAAAGAACAATGGGTCACCACCAGTAGAACAATACACTAAATCAATGATCAGGTAGCAGCAGTACACTACAGACTGCTTTAAAGACAGAGAGGACAAAGAGTCAGGATAAGAAGATATCCTCATTCAGATTAATTCTTTAACCCTTTAGTATTTAGTTGGCTTATCCTAAAGGAGATATGCATGTTAAAAGGGACAAACATCCCTTCTGGGACATGTGTCTAATTTTGTAGCTTTATAACTGAATGAGAGAGCTGTCTCATTTTTATAACACAAAAATACATTTTATCCTGCTTTATAGTAATATTTTTCTACATTCTGCGTAATATTTTTCTGCGTTCTGGTCCTGAGATTTCTAAGCCCCCTGGATCCTTGGATTTTTTTTTAATTCCTACAACCATAACCTCTACAGTGGTGTAGAAAATAACACAGACAAAATAGGAAAAGAATCAACAGTTTTTAATAGAACAATATCAAACTATTTTAACCACTTGCCTACTAGGCACTGAGGTGCCTTTCACACGGACGGCTGTTCTACCGCAGTTAAAAGGATATAATATGTTCTGTGAAATTCAAGACTCCAGGCACTGCGATCAGCTGCATTTGTACAGTGAGATTACCTGCATTTATGTGCGTTTACATGCGGCTGCATTTAGCTGCGTTTGGAACATTCTTGCCATTTCTGATGTGCTCCCTGTTGCTTTTCTTTCCTTGTTGCTGCTGCTATCCGCAGGAGAAATAGTACACTGCGATTACCTGCAGTTATGTGCAGATAGCTGCCCTAAATCGCTCCTGGGCGCAGTCAATTCTATTTTTTTATCCGCATCAAACCGCATGTAACTAAATCGCAGCTAAACACAGTGTATGAATGGGGCCATAGGAAAGCATTGTGTGCTTTTAGCTGCGGTAGAAAAATAGAAAATCTGCAGCTAAAAGCACAATTCTATCCGTCCGTGTGAAAGGGCCTAACACCCCTTCCTGCCCGAGCTATTCAGCTTTCAGTGCTGTCGCACTTTGAATGACAATTGCGTGGTCGTGCTACACTGTACCCAAATGAAATTTTTATCATTTTCTTCACACAAATAGAGCTTTCTTTTGGTGGTATTTAATCACTGCTGGGTTTTTTGTTTTTATAAAAATTTTAAAAAAAGACCAAAAATTTTGAAAAAAAAATGTTTTTTACTTTTTTTCTGTCAGTAAATTTTGTAACCAAGTAATTTTTTGCCTTCACTGATGTGTGCTAATGAGGCGGCACCGATGGGCACTGATAGGCTGAACTGGGGGGCATTGATGAGGTGGCACTTATGGGCACTGATGAGGCGGCACTTATGGGCACTGATGAGGAGGCACTAATATGCCGCACTTATGGGCACTGATAGGTGGCACTGATATGTGGCACTGATGAGCACTGATAGGCAGCACTGATGGGCACTGTTAGGTGGCACTGGTGGGCACTGATAGGCAGCAGTGATGGGCACTGTTAGGAGGCACTGGTGGGTACGGATAGGCAACATGGATAGGCGGTACAGATAGACACTGATGGGTGGCACTCATGGGCGACACTGATGGGCATTGATGGAGAGCAGTGATGGGCATTGTTGGGCAGCACTGATAGGTGGCACTAATTGCCAGCACTGACTAGCATGGCTAATGGGCATTGATTGGTGGCACTTGTGGGCAGTGGTGGGCACTGATTGCTGCCACTGGTGGGCACTGTATACTGGCATTGGTGGGCAATGGTGGGCACTGTATTGTGACACTATATTTCGTTATTGTAATTAGGGATGAGCTTCGTGTTTGAGTCAAACCCATTCACCGAATTACGAATGATATGGGCTGTTCGCGCCAAATTCGAGTGGCGCGTCACGGCCCATAATTCACTGCAGCATCGCAGTGCATTGCTGGCTGAACAGAGAGCCAAGGAGGCTTTGGCCAATTATGGCTCAGGGGGTTTAGTACACGCTCCACAGTGTATAAGGCTGCCTGCACGTCGGCCCTGTGTAGTGTGTTCCGGCGTTCAGACAGAGATAGAGAGAGAGAGAGAGAGAGACAGAGAGAGACAGACAGTGTCATTTGATTTAAGTTAGATAGAGTAGGCAGGTTGAGTCAGTTAGCTGCAGTTACAGTGTATTGTGTATATATGAACCCCAGCTGTTGTGTGTATGTGTGTGTATATATATATATATATATATATATATATATATATACTGTATTCAGTTTAGCTAGATCCTGTTTTTCTCTTCCTAATATACTGACAGGCAGGCAGGTGTTTTTACAGTATTTCTAGTTACTGTACTGTATACCCTGCACAGTCTCACCTACAGTATAGCTACCTGCAGCCAGGTGCTTGTGTAGACTCATTGAAGTATTTCCAGCTACTGTACTGTGTACCCTGCACAGTCTCACCTACAGTATAGCTACCTGCAGCCAGGTGCTTGTGTAGGCTCATTAAAGTATTTCCAGCTATTGTACTGTGTACCCTGCACAGTCTCACCTACAGTATAGCTACCTGCAGCCAGGTGCTTGTGTAGGCTCATTAAAGTATTTCAAGTTACTGTACTATGTACCCTGCACAGTCTCACTTACAGTATAGCTACCTGCAGCCAGGTGCTTGTGTAGGCTCATTGAAGTATTTCCAGCTATTGTACTGTGTACCCTGCACAGTCTCACCTACAGTATAGCTACCTGCAGCCAGGTGCTTGTGTAGGCTCATTGAAGTATTTCCAGTTACTGTACTGTGTACCCTGCGCAGTCTCACCTACAGTATAGCTACCTGCAGCCAGGTGCTTGTGTAGACTCATTGAAGTATTCCCAGTTACTGTACTGTGTACCCTGCACAGTCTCACCTACAGTATAGCTACCTGCAGTCAGGTGCTTGTGTAGGCTCATTGAAGTATTTCTAGTTACTGTACTGTGTACCCTGCACAGTCTCACCTACAGTATAGCTACCTGCAGCCAGGTGCTTGTGTAGGCTCTTTGAAGTATTTCTAGTTACTGTACTGTGTACCCTGCATAGTCTCACCTACAGTATAGCTATCTGCAGCCAGGTGCTTGTGTAGGCTCATTGAAGTATTTCCAGTTACTGTACTGTGTACCCTGCACAGTCTCACCTACAGTATAGGTACCTGCAGCCAGGTGCTTGTGTAGGCTCTTTAAAGTATTTCTAGTTACTGTACTGTATACCCTGCACAGTCTCACCTACAGTATAGCTACCTGCAGCCAGGTGCTTGTGTAGGTTCTTTGAAGTATTTCTAGTTACTGTACTGTGTACCCTGCACAGTCTCACCTAGAGTATAGCTACTTGCAGCCAGTTGCTTGTGTAGGCTCATTGAAGTATTTCCAGTTACTGTACTGTGTACCCTGCACAGTCTCACCTACAGTATAGGTACCTGCAGCCAGGTGCTTGTGTAGGCTCTTTAAAGTAATTCCAGTTACTGTACTGTGTACCCTGCACAGTCTCACCTACAGTATAGCTACCTGCAGCCAGGTGCTTGTGTAGGCTCATTGAAGTATTTCCAGCTATTGTACTGTGTACCCTGCACAGTCTCACCTACAGTATAGCTACCTGCAGCCAGGTGCTTGTGTAGGCTCATTGAAGTATTTCCAGTTACTGTACTGTGTACCCTGCGCAGTCTCACCTACAGTATAGCTACCTGCAGCCAGGTGCTTGTGTAGACTCATTGAAGTATTCCCAGTTACTGTACTGTGTACCCTGCACAGTCTCACCTACAGTATAGCTACCTGCAGTCAGGTGCTTGTGTAGGCTCATTGAAGTATTTCTAGTTACTGTACTGTGTACCCTGCACAGTCTCACCTACAGTATAGCTACCTGCAGCCAGGTGCTTGTGTAGGCTCTTTGAAGTATTTCTAGTTACTGTACTGTGTACCCTGCATAGTCTCACCTACAGTATAGCTATCTGCAGCCAGGTGCTTGTGTAGGCTCATTGAAGTATTTCCAGTTACTGTACTGTGTACCCTGCACAGTCTCACCTACAGTATAGGTACCTGCAGCCAGGTGCTTGTGTAGGCTCTTTAAAGTATTTCTAGTTACTGTACTGTGTACCCTGCACAGTCTCACCTACAGTATAGCTACCTGCAGCCAGGTGCTTGTGTAGGCTCTTTAAAGTAATTCCAGTTACTGTACTGTGTACCCTGCACAGTCTCACCTACAGTATAGCTACCTGCAGCCAGGTGCTTGTGTAGGCTCTTTGAAGTAATTCCAGTTACTGTACTGTGTACCCTGCATAGTTGCACCTACAGTATAGCTACCTGAAGACAAGTGCAGGTGTTATCATACTAATAATACTACAGGCAGGCAGTTGATTCTGCTAGCTGCAGTATAATCGATATATATATATATATATATATATATACATCCTAGTTTTGTGCAGCTCACTGCAGGCCAATAGTATGTCTGGAAGGCCAACAAGGAGAAACAGACAGTCACAAGCCAATAAAAGAGGGCAAGCAGGCTCTGTGTCTAGAGGCAACAGTGCTGGTCGTGGACACAGTGCATCCTCATCGGCACATGGCCGTGGGACACCCTTGGCCTTTTTTTCGGCAGCTGGCCATGTTAAGCCGCAACATGGATGACCAAGCTGTCCTCATCCTCCTCATCCTCTCTCACCCAGGCTCAGGGTACTTTGTCTGGCAAAGCAGCTGCCAACGTGGCCTCTTCCCTTGGCTCAATGGCATCAGTGACTCCTTCCCTAGCCCCACCATGTCCTTCTGAGGAGTCCCTCGAACTGTTTGACCACAGTGTTGGATACATGCTCCAGGAGGATGCCCAGCGTTTTGAAGGCTCCGATGATGGTACTCAGCTAGAGGAAGGCAGTAACGTGAGCCTAGACAGAGGGGGTGCCCAAGAAGGACAGCAATCTAGTACTCATGTTCCCCCTGCTGCAGCATACTGCCAGGTTTGCTCCAGTGATGAAGAGGGAGGGGATGATGAGGTCACTGACTCCACATGGGTGCCTGACAGGAGAGAGGAGGAGGAGGCACGTCACCAACGAGGCAGGATGCCCTCCAGGGACCAGCCTAAGGGCAGCACACTGACTGCATCACACTGCCGAGCTCCGCATGTGCAGGGCGCTGCTGTCTCTGCGTGTTATTCCAAAAGTTCTTTGGTGTGGGCCTTTTTTGAGACAAGTGCATCAGATCGCACTGCTGCTATTTGCAACATATGTCTCAAGCGTATCTCGCGTGGCCAAAACATCTCCCGCTTGGGTACCACATGCTTGACCAGACATATGTTGACCTGCCATGCAGTTCGTTGGCAGGCGTACCTAAAAGACCCACACCAAAGAACAAAGAGGACCTCTCCTTGCTCCTCATCAGCTGGGATCTCCAACCCCACTATACCTTCAGTCCTCTCTGAGACCTGCATTGAGAGGAATGAAGGTGTAGAATTAGCTGTGTCACAGCCAAGTACTTGCGGGCAATCTGCTATCGGTACACCGATGTCAGATTGTACCAGGCAAATTTCCCTGCCCCAGCTGCTGCACTGCAGAAAGAAGTTCGCTCCCAGCCATCCACATGCCCAGCGGTTGAATGCTAGCTTGGCAAAATTGCTAGCACTTCAACTGCTACCTTTTCAGTTGGTAGACTCTGCCCCCTTCTGTGAGTTTGTGGAATGTGCGGTTCCTCAGTGGCAGGTTCCCAAACGCCACTTTTTCTCATGGAAGACGATTCCGGCTCTCTACCGGCATGTGGAAGGCAATGTCTTGGCCTCGTTGGACAGGGCGGTCAGCGGTAAGGTGCATATTACCGCTGACTCATGGTCCAGCAGGCATGGACAGGGACGTTACTTAATTTTGTGACATGCCCACCAGGTGGAACTCAACGTTGGCCATGCTGCAGCGGCTGCATACGCAGCAGAGGGCCATCAATGAGTACCTGTGCGACTATGGCACCAGGACAGGGTCAGGGAAGCTTGTTTTTTTTCCCCACGCCAGTGGACCATGATCAGGGATGCATGCACTGTCCTGTCATCATTTGAGAAGGCCACGAGGATAGTGAGCAGTGACAGTGCATGCATCAGTGACACTGTCCCCCTTGTCCACTTGTTGGAGCACACGCTGCGTGGAATAATGGATAGGGCACTTGAGGCAGAACAAAGGCAGGAAGAGGAGGACTTCCTTAGCTCTCAAGGCCCCCTTTATCCAGACAGTGTTCCTGCGTGCCCACTGATCACACAGGAAGAGGAGGAGGAGGAGGATTGTGTCAGCATGGAGGTGGAGCCTGGCACTCAGCATCAGCAGCAGTCTTTAAGGGATCATTTACAGTCCCAAGAAACCCATGGACTTGTACGTGGCTGGGAGGAGGTGGCTGAGGATCATGTCGTCCTTAGTGACCCAGAGGACTCCGGACTGAATGTCTCAGCAAACCTACGCTGCATGGCCTCCCTGATCGTGCAAAGCCTGCGGAAGGATCCTCGTATTCGTGGTATCAAGGAGAGGGATCAATACTGGCTGGCAACCCTCCTTGATCCACGTAACAAGGGTAAAGTTGCAGACCTTATCTTGCCGTCGCAGAGGGAGCAGAGGATGAAACATCTTCGGGAGGCCTTGCAGAAAGGTCTGTGCAACGCGTTCCCAGAGACTGGGAGGTTACAAACTCCTGTTCCTGGACAAAGTGTTGCTGAGGCTTCGGTCAATCAAAGAAGGAGTGGTGGAGAAGGTGGCCGTCTGACCGATGCGTTCAGACAATTTTTTTGTCCGCAGCCCCGAGGTATGATCAGTTCCAGCAACCATCGCCAGTGTCTGTTTTACATGGTCCAGAAATACCTAAGGGCAAGATCTGACTTAGACACCTTTCCCACCGAAAATCCTCTGGGTTACTGGGTCTTGAGGATGGATCACTGGCCAGAGCTTGCACAGTATGCAATTGAGCTACTGGCCTGTCCTGCATCCAGCGTTCTTTCGGAACGCACATTCAGTGCTGCTGGAGGCTTTGTAAACGATCACAGGTTGCGTCTGTCCACCGACTCATTCGATCGACTGACCTTCATAAAAATGAATCAGTCTTGGATCACCCCCAGCTACCAAGCACCTGATGCTGATGTAACCGAATAATTTTTTTTGAAATGTCAGATCCCTTCAAGACTGCCTATGCTGATGCTGAGTGACTATCCTGTTATGCTGAGTAATTATCATCTTCCTCCTCAATGATCATGATGATAGCTTGTAAGAACATTTTTGGTTCTGGGCGCCGCCACCAGTGGCTAAGGCCCAATTTTTCAGCCCCCTGTTTAACAGGGGCGTGTAATTACAATTTTTGATGCAATACTTTGCAGCAGGGCTCATTCCTGCACTCCAACTAGTGTATCTGTGAGGGGTTGCAGTGTTGTGGCACCAGCACCAGTGCCTAAGGCCCAATTTTTCTGCCCCTGTTCAACAGGGACATGTAATTACAATTCTTGATCTAATATATCACAGCAGGGCCCGTTTCTGTGCCCACCAAGAGCAACTGTGAGGACTTACAGTGTTGTGGAACCAGCACCACCACCACCAAAGGCCCAATTTTTTTGCCCCTGTTGAACAGGTGCATGTAATTACAATTCTTGATCTAATATTTCACAGCAGGGCCCGTTCCAGCGCCCACCAAGAGTAACTGTGAGGACTTACTGTGTTGTGGCACCAGCACCACCACCATCACCAAAGGCTCAATTTTTCTGCCCCTGTTCAACAGGGGCATGTAATTACAATTCTTGATCTAATATTTCACAGCAGGGCCCTGTGAGGGCTTACAGTGTTGTGCCAACACCAACACCTAAGGCCACAATTTCTGCAGTGTATACAGGGCAGGCCCCTAATTTAAAACATCCAACTTACAAATGACTCCTACTTGCAAACAGGAGACAACAGGAAGTGAGATGAAATCTACCCCTAGGAAGGGAAATTCTCTCCTTTAAGAGTTAATATGGGAAAAACATTTCTCCTTTCCACTGGTGCTTTATCACCAATCCTTGTTTCACTAAAAACCCCAAATTTTCTAAAAACATTTCATTGGGACAGAAAGTGAGGTAAAATCTTCTGAAGAGAAGCACAGACAGCAAAACAAATGTCACAGGGGTGATAACCCTTCCCTATGTTTTCCAAAAAGCTTAAAATAGATTTTTTGGCTGGAGCTAAACACATTAAAAATGTACCAGTTCAAAATTACAAAGAGATTATACTTAAAGGGGTTGTAAAGGTAAGATTTTTTTTTTTTTTAAATAACAAACATGTTATACTTACCTTCACTGTGTAGCTCGTTCTGCACAGAGTGGCCCCGATCCTGGTCTTCTGGGGTCCCTCGGCGGCTGTTTCAGCTCCTCCCCGCAAGCATTAACCACCTTAATGCGAGCTCCCTCGCATGGTGGTGAGTGCTTGCGGGTGCGCTCCCGTGATACAGCCGGCGGCTATAGCCGCTCGCTGTATCACTCGGCCCCGCCCCCCGGCGCGCCGCGTCATCGGATGTGATTGACAGCAGCGCGAGCCAATGGCTGCGCTGCTTTCAATCCATCCACTGCAGCCAATCAGCGACCAGGCTGAGCTGCAATGAAGATGACGAGAACGAGCAGCGAAGATTCGAGGCGTCAGGTAAGTAAAACGGGGGGGCTGGGGGCGGCGGTATTGTCAAAAGTTTTTTCACCTTAATGCATAGAATGCATTAAGGTGAAAAAATTTTTACCTTTACAACCCCTTTAACAACAAACCTACAGTCCCTGTCTTGTTTGCATCACATGTATACTGCTGTTCAGAGTATATAGGGCCTGGTGGCCCCACACCTTTCCTTTTTATAATTTGGGTGCGGGGTTCCCCTTAATATCCATACAAGACCCAAAAGGCCTGGTAATGGACTGGGGGTACCCATGCCGTTTGTCTCACTGATTTTCATCCATATTGCCGGGACCCGACATTACATTAAAGCCGCAAGCAGTTTTAAATGACTTTTATTCCTTTAAAAATGTCATTTTGTGCAGGGACTGTTCTAAGCACGGGAAACACGTGCCACTTTACAGGCATACTATAGACACCCCCCAGGTACGATATTTAAAGGAATATTTCACTTTTTTTTTTTTTTTTTTTACTTTAAGCATCATTAAAATCACTGCTCCCGAAAAAACAGCCGTTTTTAAAACTTTTTTGCATTGATACATGTCCCCTGGGGCAGGACCCGGGTCCCCAAACCCTTTTTGGGACAATACAATGCAAATTAGCCTTTAAAATTAGCACTTTTGATTTTGAACGTTCGAGTCCTATAGACGTCAATGGGGTTCTAACGTTCGTGCAAATTTTCGGTCCGTTTGCAGGTTCTGGTGCGAACCGAACCGGGGGGTGTTCAGCTCATCCCTAATTGTAATCAGGGCACTGATGATCAGTGTCCTGATTACATTCCTACATGTCCCCCTGTGAGGAGATGCCGCTGACCGGCTCTCCTCTCCTCACACTCTGCCAGTGTGAGGCGAGGAGAGCCGATTACTGGCATCTCTGTTTTTACATGTGACCAGCTGTGATTGGACACAGCCGATCATCTGCTTAAAGGGCCGTGGACAGGGCTCTTTACACAGATCGAGGTCACGCCGTGTCCTAGAAACACGGCGCGGCAGCGCGAGATCGGCCTTTCTGGGACGCCGTCGTATGACGACTTCCCAGAACAAGAGCTGCACCACCCCGCCGTCATTTGACGGTGGGCGTGCGGCAAGCAGTTAAAGTACTGGAATAATTACGATAAAAAAGACTGTACTTATTAAATTGTTACAGAAAATTATATTTGACTGTCTTTCGATAATACTTTCTTTGGGCTGGGTTCACACTGGTGTGATGCAAGGAAACCCTGCAAATCCTGTGCAGGTTTCCGCATTGCGCTTGAATCGTAGACGGTTCACACTGACATCTGTGAACTGCTGCGGGTGTCAATATAAAGTTAATGACACTCTCAGGTCGGTTCGCAGATCACAGTGTAAACTGCGAAATGGTACACCCATGCAATCTGATTCCAGTGCAGACCAAAAAAAAGGGTCCTGTACCATTTTGGTCTGAATGCGATGCAAATTCAGCTATACCATCTCTATGGTTGAATTTGCATTGCACAGACATCGCATGTGATCTGCACAGCAATGTGGTGCAAATAACATGCAATGTCTATGTCCCAACCTTAAACAACAATACAAAATATGCAACAAAGGAGATAAATAAAACACAAGTAATTCAAAGAAAGTGCAAACGTTAAGATAATTTATCCCTCTCTATGGAGTTGTGTTTGCAGGAGAGGTGATGTTAGCATTAACAAAAATGCGCTGTCTAACTTTATTTGGATTTAGCCTGCTCCTTCTTTCTGAAATTATCTGGCCAGCTTTTGAAAATATTCTTTCTGCAGGCACAGAGGTAGCTACTATGCACAGCCTTGACTTCATAACTGTTGTCAGGTTTTCATAGATTGCCTGCCTTGCTTTCCAATAGGCCAATGGATCATCAGTCCTTGGAATGAGGGATTCTGCAAGATATCCTCTCATTTCTGCAGTTGCAGTAGATGTAGGGTTGCAGATGGTAACTGCATCAGCCATTCGCTCATCAAAGTCTGCCCAGAAAGACGTTTGCTGTTCAGACCGAGGAGGAGTTGGGGAGTCCCCAAGGCCAGCTTGAGGATGATCCCCATGGGTAATGGACCCAATGCTTGCAGCAGCTGCAGTGACACTTTTGGAGGCTTCATCTGCTGCTGCTGCATCATGAAATGCCCTTTGTTTAAACCTAGGGGTCCAGAAGGGTTGCCAACTGGCGAAAGTGTTCAATTTGGTGGAATCGTTTTTGCATCTCTTCTGCAAGTGCATTCATCATTTGCATAACAGGGCCATAACTGGAAACAGTACCAGGGAATTTCAAAACAAAGCATGCCAAGTGCTTTCATCCAACTTTCCGGATCACTGCTTTTATGTTGCTGGCATTGTCAGAGATACAAGCAACAACTCTGTTTGTGATGCCCCACTCTTCACAGATTTTTGAAAGTTCTACTGACAGATTGTCAGCTGTGTGCCTTTCTGTAAATGAGAAGTAGTCCAGCAAAGATGATGAAAGTTTAAAATTATCATCAATATAATGACAAGTAACTGCCATAAAACTAGTGGTTGTGCGTGATGTCCAGCAGTCAGTTGTCAGACACACAGCAGAAGCATTGCTCACCTTAACCATCAGTTCTGCTTTAATGCTGTCATACAGCTGGGGTAACAAACTTCCCGATAGTGTCTTTCTATTCGGCAAAACATATGATGGATCAAGAGCTTTCACAAAACTCCTAAAGGTTGTAAATCCAGAGAAATCATTTTAACCAAATGCTCATCCAGCTTGCTCTGTCAGTCTGATGGGGCCAATTGGTGCTCTCACATACCTCGTAATCAGATCTCAGAAAATAGGTGCAGGAACTCAACAGGAGATGACCCCCCCCCCCACACACACACACACACACAACACACACACAACACACCACCTCTGAACCCTATCAAATAGTGGGTGTGGTCAAATTTGTTACAGAGTGCAGAGTTTAGAGATGCGCTACTTGAAGAGTTTGGGGGTGCTATATACATGCCAAATTCAGAGGTGCGCTACATACAGAGTGCTGGGTTCAGGGGTGCACTAAACACAGAGTGCAGAGTTCAGCCTTCTTACACAGCTGCTTACCTAACCTCTGCATTCCCCATCCACATCTCACTTTCACCCCTCTACAGCTATGACCTCTGTATGCAACTCCCCTTCCACTGCCCTCATCTTCTCCCTCCCTCCCTAAAAGCTCCAACATCTTCCACAAGTCTTACTTGTGTTGCATTGTTACACTGAAACACCCAGCCTGCTCTAGTACCTCTCCGCACACTGTAGGTGGCTCTGCCTCCTCACTTGCAGGGAGATCATCCAGTGGGGGTATTGGGATCTGCACTGCACCCTGGGTGCTTGCATCTCTCTTGTCCCCATCCTGCACTCAGTGGGAGCCGCTCAGGAGATCAGATCTGTGGGAGACAAGCTGTCACTTGTAAACACAGAAGCCGGACTTCTGTGTTTACAAGTGATAGTGGTGAGCAGGGAGCAGAAGGCCTGAGCCAGAGGTGGTGGAACCGAGTTCCACCGAGTTCCAGCTGAAAAAAAGCCCTGCTCATAATCGGATTTTGCCTAGACTGTTGTACAAAGGTACCAATTCCAGATATTTTGGATGATTCACTTGCAGGGGTGATGACGGTATCACCGGAGGTTGAAGGCCATGATGTGCATTTACCTGAGGCTGATGCAGATTCTGCTGGACCCTCTTGTCTCACTTGCGTAAGCAATGCAGTTGGATGTTTGCTTTGAAGATGTTGTCTAAAATTTGAAGTTAATCCTCCTTGCCCTGAGAAAATCTTCTTACAAATCGTGCAATTTTGCCTTCTGTGGACCAGCTTCCTCAAAATGAATCCATATATTGCTTCTCTTTCTTGAAGCCATCCTGACTGGTAAAGGTCACTTGCAGCTATCTACTGTATTTTTACCTTTGTGGTGGGTAGTTGTTTATGAAAATAAATGGTAAGTTCAACTCCTTCAGACTGCAGTCAATTGCCCAAGTTTTGAAGATAAGAAAAACCCTAGAACTTGAGCTGTATGTTTGTTCAACCATTATCTACCATTTTCACCTTAAAGAGGGAGTCCACCTACAGAAAAAATATTAACAGTCAGCAGCTACAAAAACTGCAGCTGCTGACTTTTAATAAACGGACACTTACCTGTCCTGTAGTCCAACGATGTCGGCAGCCGAAGATCGGCTCTCGGCTGCTGCCGCCGCCATTCTCGGTGAGGGAATCAGGAAGTGAAGCGTTGCGGCTTCACTTCCCGGTTCCCTACTGCGCATGCGCGCGTCTTAACTGGTCCCCGCTATCTCCTGGGACCTGTGTGTTTCCCAGGAGAGAGGGTGGGGGGGGTTGGATGCAGGAGGGGGCATGACTCCCGCGGGAGTCTATTCCCGGAAGTGGGTGCAGATACCTGTATTAGACAGGTATCTGCACTCCCCTCCCCCCTGAAAGGTGCCAAATGTGACACTGGAGGGGGGGAGGGAGTGTGATGCCAGACACTGCATGTGATTCGCACCACATTGCTGTGCACATCACATGTGATGTCTGTGTGATGTGAATTCAGCCATATAAACTAAATCACATCACATTTGCACCAAAATGGTGCAATACCCTTTTTCAGTCCGCACTGGAATTGGAATTGGATCGCATGGGTGTTCACACCCATGCGATCTGATTCCTGTCCAATTTCACAGTTTGCACTGCGATCTGCAAACTGGTTTGGGGGTGTCATTAGCTTTACATTGACACCTGCAGTGGTTCGCAGAGAGCAGTGTGAACTGCTTGCGAGTCAGATGTGATGCAGTAACCTGCACTGGAATCGCATTGGATCGCACAAGTGTGAACCAGGACTCATAGTTTTAAGAGGACATATAAGCTTTCCTTTAAGATAAAATTTATATACATGAACCAAATTAATAAAATAAAAGTAAATGTGTTAAAAAAGTTAAAATATTGTATTTTTTTCCAATAAACTGTTTTAAAAGCGTTTTTTTTTATTATTAAACAATAAAGAAACCCCTTTGGGGCATTTTGTAATACAGGTAGTTATAACACAGAACCCTATGATCCTATTGATTATAACTCTGATCATACTGATCAAAAAGGAAGGAAAGTGTTAAATACTCAATGGGTGACAATTTAAAAGCCTGTACAGGACATTCATTAACCATGAATTATATTTCTAGAATTATTGCAGTCACTCTGACGTTTGTGGTGACACCTAACGTGTGAAGCAATCATCGTTTATGTACACGTGCATGCCCTACGCACGTTTATTCTCATGCATATATCGAGGTTGGTGGGGATGGTTTTAGTTTTTATTTTATTTATTTTTTTACTTAACAAGCCCCTATGTGATAGTTTGTTGAAGTGACAGGTTCTCTTTATTGCATCTGGGTTCTGTTATATGATCATATGAGTATAGGATTGTGCTCAGTAACCTGGGTAACAGGTGTTCTGTCAGATCAAGCAATCTATAGGATCAGCCAATATTGCCACTTACGGTGACGCACAAACAGCTGTATAAACAAAAAGCAGGTTTTTGTGCATGAGAACTGCATTCTGATGGACCAACTTCACAGTTAAGATTGCTAGCCATCAGATTTGTCTGTAGTCTTTACAGTGCATAATGAGGCCCCTTTCACACTTGTGTGACTTGTCCTGCGACTTGGGATTACAAAGTCGCATGACAAGTGGTACCCCATGATTTCCAATGAGTACCATTCATATCTGTGTGTCTTCAAGTCAAAGTGACTTCAAAGTAGTCACTGCACTACTTTGGTCCGATTTTGATGTGACTTGAGGCAGAGACCTCAAGGTTACATAGGTATTGCTTCAAGTCGCATCAAAATCGCATCAAAGTCACAGTAAAAATCGTGGCAAAAATTGCACGACTTTCAAGTCTCACAAGTGTGAAAGAAGCCTAACGATTGGATTTTACTACCGACCTGCCCGCGGTCGTAAAATCCGATAATTTTTCCTGTGCATGCGCTGTAAAGACTACGGAAAAATCTGATGGCTAGCAATGTTAACTGTGAAGTTGGCCCATCAGAATGAGATTCACATGCACAAAAACCCACTTTTCATTTACACAGCTTTTTGTGCGTCACCAAAATTGATGACGCTGGTTAATCTGACAAATTGTAGTCTGACAGTCTGACACAACAATAGGATTATGCTTGTGCTCTGAGCAAGGAACTAAATATAAGTAAACGTCCCCAGGACCTGCCAACCTTCTGCGAAAAATCATTCTAATGCCCCGTACACACGGTCGGACTTTGTTCGGACATTCCGACAACAAAATCCTAGGATTTTTTCCGACGGATGTTGGCTCAAACTTGTCTTGCATACACACGGTCACACAAAGTTGTCGGAAAATCCCATCGTTTTAAACGCGGTGACGTAAAACACGTACGTCGGGACAATAAACGGGGCAGTGGCCAATAGCTTTCATTTATTATTTTATTATTTCAGGTACTTATATAGCGCCGTCAATTTACGCAGCGCTTTACATATACATTATACATTCACATCAGTCCCTACACCCTCAAGGAGCTTACAATCTAAGGTCCCTAACTCACATTCATACATACTAGGTCCAATTTAGACAGGATCCAATTAACCTACCAGCATGTCTTTGGAGTGTGGGAGGAAACCGGAGTACCCGGAGGAAACCCACGCAGACACAGGGAGAACATGCAAACTCCAGGCAGGTAGTGTCGTGGTCGGGATTCGAACCAGTGACCCTTCTTACTGCTAGGCGAGAGTGCTACCCACTACACCACTGTGCTGCCCAATCTCTTTATTTATTCTGAGCATGCGTGGCACTTTGTCCGTCGGATTTGTGTACACACGATCGGAATTTCCGACAACGGATTTTGTTGTCGGAAAATTTTATATCCTGCTCTCAAACTTTGTGTGTCGGAAAATCCGATGGAAAATATCCGATGGAGCCCACACACGGTCGGAATTTCCGACAACACGCTCCGATCAGACATTTTCCATCGGAAAATCCGGCCGTGTGTACGGGGCATAATTCTAATCATTTAAGAAGGTTGAGTGAGAGCTTTGGTTCACTTGCTTGTCAGTAGACTCAGCAAGTGAACCGAAGAACCAAAGAATCGGTTAATTGAATCGGTTCATTTCAGTGAGTAGTTTGAAATGAACGATTCACTTAAAAGATCCAGACTTCCCATCGCTAACAGACACACAGGGCTGCTCACTCTGCATCCTCGCCTGTGTCCATATTGGCAGGAGGAGGAGAGCCAATGACAGGAGCAAATCAGAAGGACTTTAACAAGCAGCAGCTGCAAAGGATTCTGGGATATGTAGTCCCCATCTACAATGGCCCCATAGCTTTTTATGGAGACAGAACTACAATAGCCAGCCTGCTCTGAGGGAAAAGAAACTAGAGACTCCATCTTGCTGATCTGAGGGGATTGCTCAGACTCCATGAGGCAAAGGAAGAGATTAGACCACCTTGTGAATTCAGGCATCCACAGCCAGCCGGGACATCCAGCCTGAGAGATGGGGATCCCAGGTGCATATCCAGACACACCTGCATCAACGATGTGAAGCTTTCCAGTGTGAGGTGACCAGTCGGGTCCCTAGAAGAGCCTGCCATTTCCAGGACATTTGTTTGGGCCTTGGCCGTAGAATTGGGTGAGAGGGCTTTTGCCCATTTGCAGGAAACAAGAACACTGCACACAGACAGAGTTAAATGGACACTGTATACAGACATCATTGCTGTTAGTCATCTTGCTGACACCTGTATTGCCACAGGGCTAAAGAATAAGGCCATCCATTCACTGAAACACTGTATACAGACACCATTATTCTTTCACCTTGCTGAGGAAGATCCTGCATTCTTTACTTGATAATCTGGGCCAGTTGTGTTGTTTGACCCTGCTTTTCAGGAGTTTAAGTGCACCAACGAGAGTGGCTAGCTGACGATACAAAGCTTCATCTTTCTTCAAAAGAACTGAAGCTACTAGTGCCATATGGGCCCGCACATGCATACTCAGGGCTCTGTATGTGTAGTGGGTGTGCGGAACAGTTTATCTGGGAAGTTAAGCCATTAAATAGTGATTTGAGTACAGTGTTTGATGTTTGGCCTATGGTGTCAGGGGACAGAAGAGAGAGAGGCCTAACATAAAGAGGGTCATTCCTCTGCTCACCTTCTGCCTGGACTCATAGAGCCGACCTGAGTAAAGATAACCAATCTGGTACAGATTGCCATATTGTTATTTATTGTTATTGAAGTGTTTGCCTCTGCTTTTGGGTTATTCTCATCTTTTGAATCCCCTAAAAGGAGCCTAAATATAGTCTTGAGCTATATTGCTCTTAATCTCATGAAAATAAGAGAAAAAGAGCACTCCGATTGCCTCATCCGTAATTAGTTATAAAAGTGCAAATAGAAAAGGGTTCCAAAAAAAGGTAACCCAAGGTCGGACTTTGAAGGCACAGCAAACAAAAGAATATGCAAAAATATATTAACATTTATTAAAGCACAAATATAAATATAATAAATAATAAATACATAAAAAATCATATATACAGGATATGCATGATGTGAGCCCTAATGCGTCTACGTGTTTCGTTGTCAAACTTCTTCAGGACACATTTGGGGTTCATTGATTGCAAGTAAAGGCAACATATTGTTACCTTGCAGAGGAGTCAACACCAATCGACAAGCAGTCACAAAGTGGGAGTATCCAATATCGGAATGGGTGACTCATATTAAGAGCAAGTCAAAGCACAAGGACATATAGGAGCCAACTAGAAACTAATATGGAACCAAAAACTTACATGTATTTTGTAGCCATCGCAGGTTAATAACAACAGATGAGAATCTATACACAAAGCAGGTTCCTATGTATGTATGTATGAACCTGTGGGCAAAACAGTCATAGGTGTCCCAATGTAGCAGTCTCGAACAGGGGATACCATATAGAATAAAAAACTGTATATAGCCATATAACGTTGATATAGACAAAAAGGTTCTTCCATCCAAAATAGCCAAAAACAAGGGCTTGGCTGTACCCCAAATATGGTTCACAAACAGCAGTCCAAATCAGACTGTTGTAATCCAAAACAACTCCTAAAATAGAAAAAATATAAATATAATAAATATTGGGGAACCCCTGTGTTCATTCAGAAAAAAGTGATAAGATGTCAATATATAATGGAAGGAAAAGGACTTACTGTAGGTATGGTAATATAACGAAAGTCCCCTGGGAGAGAACAAAAACCAGTGGTGTATTTAGGTTTTGTGCTGCCCTAGGCCTGACTGAGCTTGCGCACCCCCTAATTTAAATATGACCCACCCCTTCCTGTCAAGGCCACACCCCTTTCTTTTAAAGATCCGCCCTGTCATCTTAATTGGAGGAGGACAGAGAGGCATGCAGCATCTTTTCATTTGGTGGGTAAGGGGATATGTGCTGGTTGCTTTGGGAGGGGAGGATCAGACCCCTCCCAAAGCACCCAGCACATATCCCCTTACCCCCCCTCCCCTCATCCATGTGTGCATTTGTTATCTGCCCCCTTCCCGGTTACTGTGTCCCCCTCCACTGTAAACTATACACAGACCTCAGAGCAGAAGCACGGCTCTTGCACTGAAGTCGTGTCCCTCCTCTG
This sequence comes from Aquarana catesbeiana, assembly GCF_042186555.1. NCBI lineage: Eukaryota > Metazoa > Chordata > Amphibia > Anura > Ranidae > Aquarana > Aquarana catesbeiana. The sequence continues at coordinate 603,298,321 of NC_133327.1, read as the reverse complement.
TGGCTCCTTCTCCTCCTGGCTGTGTACACTAGAACATTGGAGCTGAGAAGGAGGAGGAGCTGAGGAGTGTGTGTGGCTGACAGTGGGGAGAGAGGTGGCGGCTGCTACGGAAAGCCGATCGCCGCTTGTGGGACCCTGGGTGGCAGATGTCCTGGGTGCCCACGCTAGCGCACTCTGGCTGCCAGTTACCGAAGCTCAGTGCCGGAACTTGTTGTGGGCTCTGGGACAGTGGCGTCACTAGGTTTGGTGTCACCTGGAGCTGTAAAAATTGTGTCATCCCCCCTTAATTTTTTGACTGGAGGCCCAGCGTTGGAGCTCATTGTGGCGGTCAACAAGGCCCAGAGGATATCAGGTTAGGCACTTCCTAATGGCTCAGTTCCTGGGAACAGTAATGAATAATGGCCAACAGGCTCTCTTACCAGACCCGGTGAAACCGCAACAGTGATCCCTCCGGCTGGACGTTCGCTCACTCTGGGTTGCCCAGGCTGACTCTGGTCAGTAGTGTAGCATGTCTGTACCCCGGCAGTGGCTTCATCTTTCTCCCCCTCTGGTGGTGCGGGTACAGCGTGGCTCTCTGGTGGTGCGGGTACAGCGTGGCTCTCTGGTGGTGCGGGTACAGCGTGGCTCTCTGGTGGTGCGGGTACAGCGTGGCTCTTTGGTGGTGCGGGTACAGTATGGCTCTCTGGTGGTGCGGGTACAGCGTGGCTCTCTGGTGGAGCGGGTACAGCGTGGCTCTCTGGTGGTGCGGGTACAGCGTGGCTCTCTGGTGGTGCGGGTACAGCGTGGCTCTCTGGTGGTGCGGGTACAGCGTGGCTCTCTGGTGGAGCGGGTACAGCGTGGCTCTTTGGTGGTGCGGGTACAGCGTGGCTCTTTGGTGGTGCGGGTACAGCGTGGCTCTTTGGTGGTGCGGGTACAGCGTGGCTCTCTGATGGTGCGGGTACAGCGTGGCTCTTTGGTGGTGTGGGTACAGCGTGGCTCTCTGGTGGTGCGGGTACAGCGTGGCTCTCTGGTGGAGCGGGTACAGCGTGGCTCTCTGGTGGAGCGGGTACAGCGTGGCTCTCTGGTGGAGCGGGTACAGCGTGGCTCTCTGGTGGTGCGGGTACAGCGTGGCTCTCTGGTGGTGCGGGTACAGCGTGGCTCTCTGGTGGTGCAGGTACAGCGTGGCTCTCTGGTGGTGCGGGTACAGCATGGCTCTATGGTGGTGCAAGTACAGCGTGGCTCTTTGGTGGTGCGGGTACAGCGTGGCTCTATGGTGGTGCAAGTACAGCGTGGCTCTTTGGTGGTGCGGGTACAGCGTGGCTCCCTCTTTGGCTTCCCCCAGCACAGTACTCTCTTTTTCTCCTCTAACACCCCCCCTCAGCAGAGTGCATGCTGGGGGCTGTAGCATGTCTGTGGGGGCTACTTTTCCCATGATGCCCCCCAGAGTCTTCTGATTGGCCCTCTGCTGTGGCCAATCATGGGGAGGAAAACAGCGGTCAGGAAGCTGGGCGACGGCGCAGGGAAACCAATTAGAGCCGCTCTCTCTTCTCCCTTAGGCTGACAGAAAGGGGAGGGGGGGCGAGCGGGGGAGTTCTCTGGTAAATGGAGCAGCAGATCTGTGACAGGGAGAGGAGAGATGCGGGTTGTCAGGGGAGGGGGGGCGAGCGGGGAGATACACAGACAGCCCGCATCTCTCCTCTCCCTGTCACAGATCTGCTGCTCCATTTACCAGAGAACTCCCCCACTCGCCCCCCCTCCCCTTTCTGTCAGCCGAAGGGAGAAGAGAGAGAGAGAGCGGCTCTAATTGGTTTTACCGTGCCGCTGCCCACCTTCCTCCCCGCTGTTTTCCTCAGAACAGACAGACAGACAGAATCACAGCTTTACGGAGGGGCGGCTTGACGGCACCCGGGACGCCACTGTACTGCACTGCTAAGCTGTACCCCCTGCTGTGCGGGAGTCGGGAAGAGGGCGCCGCTGCCATTTAAAGCCGCCCCCCCGCACAGTGCCGCCCTAGGCCTGGGCCTTGTTGGCCTAGGCCAAGACACAGCACTGCTGCTAAGCTGTACCCCCTGCTGTGCGGGAGTCGGGAAGAGGGCGCCGCTGCCATTTTCGGGGGGGGGGGCGGCTTTCTGCCGCCCCCCCGCATAGTGCCGCCCTAGGCCTGGGCCTTGTTGGCCTAGGCCAAGACACAGCACTGGCAAAAACGCTCTTCAGCTTGTGTTGGACAGATGGAGCAATATATAGCTCCACTTGGCGCCAAAAAAATTCCCGCCGCAGAATTTGCACCAAAATAACTAAGCAAATGAAATGGTCCGCTGTGTGACACGTCATAAGGCGGCGTCAAAGGGGAGTATTTACCTCCCGCCGTCACTGGCGTCTTGGGACGCATTGATGTCATGACAAAGACGTCAACACCGGTGGTACCAGACGCAGTGCTCACACGGCGCACAGTCCAACTCGGAAGTAAGAGCAAAGACACTAACGATCCTGCCCACCTCTGCAAAAGTATCCGAAGGCACACAAATAAAGACACCCACATTGGGCATCTCAAACACAGAATGCACAGGCACAGCGTGACCCAAGCCACATAATGAACGGAAAAAAAAAAAAAAGATTATCATGGCATATAGTGCTTATCATACTAGCACATTCCAATATCACAAAGCAAAGAAAAAGGAAAAATATACATAGAATTTGATATATATGAAAACATAAGATTATTGTTTGCCAATGGGTATATATGATATAGTAACATATTTATATAGTAACATATTTATACAGTAACACAGGTTGTATACTTTTATTTCTACACAAGATGTAGTTATCAAGGTATCATTGTATGTATGATAGAAATTTTCTTCATTAGTGGAAAAAAAAACACATTTCATATGCATCATCGGTATGAATCAATTTGTGTTACAACTTTTATCTCACATCCTTACCAGGAATGTGTTTTCCTTGTTCAATGTTTTTATTGAGATTTACATAAATAAGAACAATAGAATATGAACAGTGGTACATGGGATACTGTCAAAATCATTCAATTTTTGATAAGTATATGAATATATTGTAACTTACAATAAAGGATGAATAAATGAAAAATATATATAAAAAAAAAATTTAAAAAAAGAGAGCGTAAAGTATATGAGCAATCTGTGTACTATAGATAGTATAAGATCGACCTGAGAACCTCTGATCAGTTTGTGGGCCCTATATACCATGCCTCCAGACCACCCTTCCACCCCAATGGGTTCAATCTGTGGAAAGGTGGGGGCATTTAAACACGTTTGCTACAATGATAACCAGAGGTAAATTAAATGGAATATATTATAAGACAGGGTCATAACCCTCTTATTTGCAGAATTTGATTGCTCAAAATAAATATACAGATGCAATATGTCATACTATTTGTGAATAGTAAATAATGTAATGATAGTAAAAGAGTATCCCAAATGTATTTATCATATAGAGAAAAGAAAGAGTGAGAAGGTAAGGGAAAGGGGTAAGAAAAAGAAGAAGAAGAAGAAGAGTAATCTCTCCAGGTGGTGGCCCAGCACCAACACGTATTTAGTTGGTAAGCAATCAAGAATCCTAGTAGGGTAACAACAATGACTGGTCAAAATCATAGGAGAAGTAATGTTTAACCCATGGTTGCCAAATTTAGCAAAATTTAATAATGTTATTGTCCTCAATAGCTGTCATTTTGGCATATATGAGGGCTCTATTCATTCTGTGTTTGGCTTCCGCAACTATCAAGGTTTGAGACTTCCAAGCCTTTGCTATAGTTTCCTTGGCTGCAGTGCTAAGCTGGATAAATAACTGAAATTGAGTGTGGGTTAGCGTAGTGGGTTTCAAATTTAGGAGTGCCAAGGCTGGGTCTGGGGGAATAGAGGTTTCCAGAGCTTTAGAGGCTATCACAAAAATATTCTTCTAAAATTCTTGGGCTACGGGGCATTGCCACCATATATAGAAGTGGGTACCTGGTGTAGAACAGCCTCTAAAACAGTTAATTGGGTATGTCGGGATAAATTTTGCAATTCTGGCTGGTACTAAGTACCATCGTGCTAAGACTTTAAAATTTGTTTCCAAAGCATAGCAGTTTGGGGAGGAATTCTTAGTGGCTAACCATATATCGGACCAGTCATTAGTGTCAAACACTCGGTTCATGTCCTGTGCCCATTTATCTGTATAAGAGGGTAGTGATCCATTATGAATCTCAGTAAGTTGTTGGTATAAAGATGAAATCAATCCCCTCACATGTGGGTCGCTTTTACAAATACGCTCAAATTGTGACATTTGATTCATTGTTGAGCCTGTGATAAGGAGGGGAGCGTTGAAATTTTTGATTTGCAAGTAGCGAAAAATTTCAGATCTGGGAAGCCCATAGATTTAACATAGCACCGGGAATGCATGAATAGTGGTATTGTTGCTTAATTGATAAAATCTAATTAAATTTGTGGAAGACCATGCAGAAAATGACTTTGGGAATTTCCAAGCAGGATAAAAGGCCGGGTTCCTGAGGAATGAAAGAAGAGGATTATGTGGGGATTGGAGATTACAAGCTCTGCTAAATTTATCCCAAATAGCCAAGGAATGTTTCGTTATGGGATTAGAAAGGTGCAATCTATTTTTAGGTTGTAGCCATAGCATATTGGCCACAGAGATAGGGTCGCTGGCAACTGATTCAATATGAACCCAAAGGGGTGTTTCCACCATTGAGTGATATTTAGGAAGGGGTGATAGTTGTGCAGCGTAGTAATAGGAAGTGAAGTTTGGCAAACCTAACCCGCCATTCAATTTTTCGAGATACAGTGTAGTTTTAGAAATTCTGGGTTTAGTGTTTCCCCAGATAAAAGACATGACTCTACGTTGTGTGAGTCTTAAAAAATATGTAGGTAACGAGATAGGTAATACCCTATATAAGTATAAAAATTTTGGTAATATCGACATTTTTATAGCATTGATCCGTCCCAACCATGATAATGGAAGAGAGGTCCATTGTTTCATATAGCCTATAACTTGTTTCAGTAGAGGAAGATAATTAGCCGCAAATAGATCTTTAATCGAGGTTGTTAGTTGTACTCCTAAATATGGGACTTGATGGGTAACCCAGTTGAAAGGTAATGAGGTTTGGACGTGTCGAAGTTCTGCTTGTGGCAAAGATATATTTAACACATTTGATTTTGTGGGGTTAACAAAAAGTCCAGAGACTTGGGCAAATTTTTCCAAGACATTTAGTAAGTTTGGGGCTGATATATGGGGATGAGATAAAAAGATAAGAACATCATCTGCATAAAGACATAACTTGTGCTGATATCCGCCCAATTTGATTCCCTTAATATCAGGATGAGACCTAATTAATTGTGCTAGTGGTTCAATAAGGAGAGCAAAAAGCAACGGGGATAGAGGGCAACCTTGCCTTGTCCCTCTTCTATGTCTAACATTGCAGATTTATATCCCGCATATTTAATGTATGCCTTTGGGTTGTTATACAAAGAGGAGATCCATGTAAGAAAATGGTTCCCAAATTCCCATTTTTGAAGCATGTACTGCAAATATGGCCAGGTAACAGAATCGAAAGCCTTTCGGATATCCAGGGATAATAGGCATGTAGGGATGTGTCTGACCTTAGCTGCGTGAATAAGTAAGAGAGCTCGTCTGATATTATCACCTGCCTGGCATGTTGGCATAAATCCTGTTTGGTCCCGGTGAAGAAGTCGACCTATAATGTTATTCAAACGAGTCGCCAGGATCTTGGCTAGCAATTTAATATCTGGGTTAAGGAGAGATATGGGGCGGTAATTGGTCCAAGAGGTAGAGTCTGAGCGGGGTTTGGGAATCATTGCTATAATGGAGGTCAGTGTATCCGATCCAAATGAGTAACCTTTCAGGATAGAATTAAAGGCTCTGGTCATGATCGGTGCTAAAATGTGCGCATACTGTTTGTAATATAATGCCGAGAACCCATCGGGACCCGGTCTCTTATGTGGTTTTAATATTTTAATGGAAGTCAGAACTTCAGGTGTTGTTATGGGGCACTCAAGGGTATCTCGTTGTTCCTAGTCTAAAGTAGGGAGCATAATATTTAAAAACAGAGTGTCTGCTTTTGTCTTATCAAAGTCTTGAGCAGAGGAATACAATTTAGCTAAATTAGTGTGAAATATCTCTAATATTTTAACTGGGTTACTAGTATATCATCACAGGATATTTTCAGTCTGAAAGAAGTCTGTGCATGTTGTATCGCCTTTAAACTACGCGCCATGGGGGTGTCTGCTTTATTAGCTTTAAGATATTGGATATGTTGGCGTTTACGTAATAATTTATCAGCAGAGTCAGTTAGAAAAAGGTCTAGATCAAGACGAGCTTTCTCCAGCTTTGAGTTGTTGGTGGCATTCGGGGAAGATTGAAAGGCCACATGGCATTTATTGGAAACAGCCTCAAGCTTTGCGAACATTAGTTTGCGTTCTTTTTTAATTGCTGTTGCTTGTTGTATCAATCTGCCCCGAATGACCGCTTTATGGGCCTCCCACAGTGTGAGGGGGGAGACATCATCCGTGTCATTGAATGAAAGGTAATCAGTGATTGCCCCTTCAATCTCAGTTCTATGGGATGGATGGGTTAGTATGGAGTCATTAACACACCAAGTGGTGTCGTGTGACCTGGGAATAGTGGAAGCTATAGTTGTGAAAACAGCGCAGTGGTCAGTCCATGGAAATGGGATTATTTTAGAGGAAATAATTTCTGGTATCATGCTGGATGGGGCTAAGATATGATCAATACGTGAGAAAGAGTTATGTGGATATGAATAATGTGTGAAACATTTACTGGTAGGATTAAGTTCTCGCCAAGTATCTACTAAGTTATGAGTAGAAAGCAGACATTGGAGAGTTACTTTAGCAGAGCTTGTAGTTGGGGCCGAAGGGGATTTATCTAAAAAAGGAAAAACCGTTGCCCAGTGTGGGTGTCTCCACACAGGACAACCGTACCAAATTTGTGCGTATCAACAAATTGAAAAAGATGGGATAAAAAAGCTTCTGGGCGTTTATTTGGGGCATAGTAAGATACTATCGTAATGGGAGTATCAGAAATATAGCCAGTAAGTAATATATATCTTCCTTCTGGGTCATTTAACTGTGACAAATGGGTAAAGGGAGTATTGCGATGGTAGCCAATAAGAGTTCCACACTTTTTAACTGAGGCAGAGGCGGCGTAAAATTGTGGGTATGAGGTCGAAAGGAACTTAGGGTAAACTTTGTCTGAAAAATGGGTTTCCTGCAAACAAATAATATGAGCTTTCTTAGCTGTAAAGGAGCGCATAGCCTTTGTGCATTTATGTGGAATATTAAACCCTTGTACATTTAAAGATAAAATATTTATGGGGGCCATAATTGTGTCAGAGATATTATTATATCATGAGGAATATAACACATACCGAGAACTATGACCACCACCTGGAGAGGTAAAAGAGAGAAGAAAGTTATAGAGAAAAAAGTAAAATAATGAAATTGAACTACCCTAGTATAAGGACATAATATCAATAAATTGAGACGGAACAGTAGGGTGTGGGAACCTCTCGAGAGAGTGATCAAAAATCTCCGAGACGTTCCAGGGCCACCAACAGAATCCCGCATAATAGTAGCAGGGGTCTGAGGGTGGTAAAGGGGGCAGCAAGAAATTCCTAAGGGAAGAGCAACACCGGAGAACCACAGGGGTTATATAAATAGCTATCCTTAAAATATAGCATTTGTAATCTAGGTGTAACAATAACTACCAACTACCAAGCTCACTCTAATCAACAAAAAAGAGAAAAAATATACCTGTATATATGTATATGCACATATATATGCACACATACACAACCCCATGAAAACCTGAAAAAAAAGGAAATAGGTAATTAATGAGATCAAAAATTAGAGTGGTAGCTTGGTTATAAAAAGGTAAACAAGGACCATCAAAAGCGACGAAAAACCATATATAAGATATGTCAGGCGAGCTAGTAGATCCCAAAACTCTCAAAAAACACTATTTTTATGAGTAAAAATAAAACAGAAAGGCTTAAGGAGTCTCATCAACTTAAGATGAGAAAAAAAAAAAACTCATAAAAATTATATATAATTGGCATTTAGCAGGTACCAAAAGTGACTGAAGTCCTGGGGAAGGATATAATAGCAGATAAATAATAAATAAATTAATTAATTAATTAATTAATAAATAAATGTTTAAGATTCCAGAAAAAAAAATGTAAAAAAAAATGTAAGAGTCCAGTAAGAATTTGTGACTTTGTTGGTGTCAGCAGAAAAGTGTATTAACCAGCACCAAGTACTGGGATCTAATAGTGAGTTGTGATCTGGACAAAGTGTATAGGTCAGTCCATGGAATCTTCATTAGATGGCGTTGAATTTTCAAATCGTCCACATTTATGGATATTCTGACGTGAAGAGGAAGAGGGATTATTGAAGCCTGCTGCTGTATTTTGTGGAGGGGAGCTGGAGGCCGATCATTTACGAGGTTGATCTCTAAGTAATGTTTTATCTGCAATACCCATTTCAATCATGGCCGACTGCAAGTCCTCTGAAGAGCGACAAACATACTAGGTCTCAAGGTGCGTGAATCGAAGTTAAAAAAGAAATCCCCAATGATAGGTATTTTGGTTTTGTTGTAGCACCTGTAATTGGGGTTTGAGTGCTCGCCTCTTTGCTACTGTGAGTGGGGAAATATCTGCAAAAAGCTGATACACATGGCCCTGGAATTGCAGAGAATCTCTCCCTCTAGCAGCTGAAAGTAATTGCTCTTTGGTTCTATAATAATGAAATTTGGCAATTATGTCTCTAGGGGGGCCATTAGTTTTGCGAGGAGCTAAAGCCCTGTGCACTCTGTCCATTTCCAGTCTATCCACAGGAATACCAGGCTGTAATTCCTGGAATAATGCTATCATAGTGGCTTGAAAATCAATGACAGTCTCAGGGATTCCCCAAATTCGCAGATTCGATCGCCTGTCTCTATTTTCCTGGTCCTCCAAACATGACTGTAGTATAAGATTTTCCTCTTTAAGGTTCTTAAATTCAGAGATATAGTGCTGCGTGTGGCTATCTATTTCATCCACCCACAATTCCAACTCAGCCGTTCCCTTATTTCCTTTGTCAATTTATCAGTAATGTGATCTGAAGTTTGTTTGAGGGCTTTCTGTAGCATGTGTTCAAACGTTTTAAACATGTCAGATTAAATCACAGTCTGTGAGCCACCAGTATCAGAGTCAGACTCAGCGGTGAAATCCTGAATCTTTGAACTGTGTTGCAGTGCTTTTCTAGTGTGCGGTGTACAGGGCTGTGAGGTAACTGCCGCCGCCATCTTGGAAGACTGCCTGGCCGGCACTTCTTTAGCCATACCTGCTTTATACTTAAGTTTTGGGCCCTGCAGGACCATGATACTAATACCTGAGGGCTCTAGGGAGTACCAGCTATCGCTGTGTACCGTTTGCGGTGCCTCTGGGACCTGTAGTCCTCCGGTGTATTTGTCCCAGGAGCGGATCTTTAAGACGGCTTTACCGCTCTCCTAGGCTTCCACGCATGCGCCTCAAGGAATGTGTTTTCCTATGATGAATCCCACTTCCTCCAGGTACAGGGTGTTGCCATGGGCACATGCTGTGCCCCCTCTTACACGAACCTGTACCTGGGGGGGTGGGAACGAGATCTTTTTTCTAACGAAGACCATGTAGACCTTCTCTCTAACATCATACAATGGCATCGATATATAGATGATGTTTTTATGTTATGGGGTGGATCTAAGGAAATGTTACAACTTTTCATGCAAATGTTGAGTAGGAATAACTATAACCTCAAGTTCACAATGGAATTCAATGAGAACAAAATCGCATTTTTAAATATTACCATTAATATTGAGGGCGATGGTACTATTAATACTTGGTTATATCGTAAACCCACTGCCGGGAATACGATATTACATGCCTCCAGTGCACACCCCAATGCATTAATCCATAGTATGCCCTTCGGCCAGTATCTACGTCTCAGGAGAAACTGTTCTAATGATACTAGCTTCAACCATGAAGCTGATCTACTATATGAACGTCTACTGGCCAGGGGATACAGCAGGCCTCAAGAAGGCTTATAAAAAAGCTTGGAGGCAATCAAGACATGCAATTTTGTTCTCAGACTCCAAGAACAAGGAGTCCAGTGTGGTGAGGTTCATTACAACGTTTTCTAAACAACATCATGCTATACGGTCCATTCTTGAGAAACACTGGCATATCTTGCTAGCTGATCCCACACTTTTCAAATACCTAGGACCACGACCGGAAATAACATAAAGGCGCCCTAGATCTATTAGAGATGGCCTTGTTCGAAGCCGATATCAGAAGTCACAAAACAGACAATGTGATCAACCTGGTTTGTTCTGCTGTGGTAACTGTGATTTCTGCCATCTACTTTTGGAAGGACCTTCCTTTGTCCTCCCAAAAGGACAGACCCATTGTTTGCGACATCATGTTACCTGTTTGACCAAGGGGATCATCTATATCATTCTTTGCCGATGTGGGGCTTTCTACATTGGCAAAACGATTAGACCCCTTTGGAAAAGGGTAAAGGATCATGTCTATTATGCCACCAATGGCATACTGAATATGGCCATTGGCTATCATGTGATATCCAAACATAAATATGATCCATATACCTTTAAAGTTGCTATCCTGGATCGTATTTATGAGGACCCTAGAGGGGGAAATTTTGACCAAAGAGTGCTGCAAAGGGAAACCCAATGGGTGTATAACTTACAGGCTACATCTTATCCTGGCCTGAACGATATGTTGAGTTTTAGACCATTTTTACAGAGTTTCAGAGGTAGGGTCCATTTGCATATAAAATGTGTTTGTTTTTTTTCCACTAATGAAGAAAATTTCTACCGTACATACAATGATACCTTGATAACTATATCTCGTGTAGAAATAAAACTATACAACCTGTGTTACTGAATAAATATATTACTATATCACATATACACATTGGCAAACAATAATCTTATGTTTTCATATATATAAAATTCTATGTATATTTTTCCTTTTTTTTGCTTTGTGATATTGGAACGTGCTAGTATGATAAGCACTATATGCCATGATGAGATTTTTTTTTTTCTGGCACATAATATATTTGTGGTGGTTTCCTTGCAGGGGTGACAACTTAGCCTAATATGGAAATATGGTTATGTTGTTCTGATTGTGTTTATTTGCTTTCTTTCTCTGGGGATGCTCCTTCTGGGCTCCGTTCGTTATGTGGCTTGGGTCGCGCTGTGCCTGTGGATCCTGTGTTTGAGATGCCCAGTGTGGGTGTCTTTATTTGTGTGACTTCGGATACTTTTGCCGAGGTGGGCAGGATCGTTAGTGTCTTTGCTCTTACTTCCGGGTTGGACTGTGCGCCGCGTGAGCACTGCGACTGGTACCACCGGTGTTGACGTCTTTGTCATGACATCAATGCGTCCCAAGATGCCGGTGACGGCAGGAGGTAAATACTCCCCTTTGACGCCGCCTTATGACGTGTCACACAGCGGACCATTACATTTGCTTAGTTGTTTTGGCACAAATTCTCTGGTGGGAATTTTTTTGGCGCCAAGTGGAGCTATATATTGCTCCATCTGTCCACCATAAGCTGAAGAGCATTTTTGCTCTCTCCCAGGGGACTTTCGCTATATTACCATACCTTCAGTAAGTCCTTTTCCTTCCGTTATATATTGACATCTTCTCATTTTTTTCTGAATGAACACAGGGGTTCCCCAATATTTATTATATTTATATTTTTTCTGTTTTAGGAGTTGTTTCGGATTACAAAAGTCTGATTTGGACCGCTGTTTGTGAACCATATTTGGGGTACAGCCAAGCCCTTGTTTTTGGCTATTTTGGATGGAAGGACCTTTTTGTCTATATCAACGCTATATGGCTATATACAGTGTTTTATACTATATGGTATGCACTGTTCGAGACTGCCACATTAGGACACCTATGACTGTTTTGCCCACAGGTACATACATACATAGGAACCTGCTTTGTGTATATATTTTCATCTGTTGTTGTTAACCTGCATTGGCTAGATAATAAATGTAAGTTTTTGGTTCTATATTGGTTTCTAGTTGGCTCCTATATGTCCTCGTGCTTTGACTTGCTCTTATTATGAGTCACCCGTTCCGATATTGGATACTCCCATTTTGTGACTACTTGTCGATAGGTGTTGACTCCTCTGCAAGGTAACAATATGAATATCTATCAATCGTCGCCTTAGTTTCGATATGGGCGTATGTGCTACTTTTCATCTGGATTAAAATAGTGTCTTTTCTTTTTATCATTATATGTTATTGTAATCATGTGTTTTTACTTATAGATAGTGAGAACTTTTTTCTTTCTTGCAATCAATGAACCCCGAATGTGTCCTGAAGAAGTTTGACAAAGAAACGCGTAGACGCATTAGGGCTCACATCATGTATATCCTGTATATATGATTTTTTATGTTTTTTTCACATTCCCTTTTTGTACTACATGTATATTTATATTTGTGCTTTAATAAATGTTGATATATTTTTGCATATCCCTTTTGTTTGCTGTGCCTTCAAAGTCCGACCTTGGGTTACCTTTTTTCGAACCCTTTTTTATTTGCTCTTAATCTCACTTATTGCTCTCAAATTTTATTACTTGAATATATATTGTTACCATTTGGTACTCTTTTTTTCCACAGATATATTGCAGTAAAGACAATTTTTGTGTTTTATCATAACGTGTTTCTCATTGGTCCTTGCACTTACACTATTGCCAAGTGTGCCACAGGGGGCTGAGTCTGTTATTGGGGTTGAAAGGCAGAGTATGCAACAAACATAATTAAAGTGGATGTAAACCCAATGTCATCCTTTCTAAACTACTGCCATAGGGGTTATCTATAAGGATATACATGCCTCCTGCATGTATCTTTACCTGTCAAATGTCTCCCCTCTGTCTGTTATGAGATCCGAAAAACTGCAGATTCTGTGGGTGGGTCTGTTGTCTGGAGCTCGGTGGGTGGAGTCGTGATGTCAGTAGACTCCCTGCCCACCTCTACACTCCCCATGTCAATATGCATTTTCTCCTTTGTATTTCTTACACTAAACTTCTGCTATGATCTCTAACATCCAGTGAAAAGACAGGAAAGTAACCACATGACTTCAGCATGCCACATCATGCTGAGGTGTGGAGCAGCCAATCCTTGCAGAGCTGCTGAAGAAAAGAGTGGGAGTGGGAATTAAAAAATAATGCATGTCTTAGGCTAGTGCACGAGATATGTAAATCACTTGTCACTTACAGCAAGGGGGAGGATTTGACAAAGTTTTTCTTTGTTTTTCAAGTTTTATCTCACTGAACAATAAAAGAGGATTGCTCAGAGCTAGATTAACTCTTTGTGGCAATACTGGGCTCAAATGATAGGAAATCTTATACTCTACTTTATGACATAAAAAAAAATAATTGGGGTTTACATCCACTTTAAGCGGCTCCTGCAGGTGAATTAACCCTCCTAGTTAGGCTGCTAAATTTAGTTTTTGTCTCTTTCTTAATCAGAAGAGCAGTGATTGTTTAGTCTGGTCTGTTTAGGGCTTCACAGGCTGGGAGTTTGATTGCTTCCTCCTGCCTCTAGAAGAAGTTTCTAGAGCTTAGGGAGGGAGAATTCAAATCACCAGCCTGAATATTGATCAGGGCCTAGCCATCTGGGGTGTGTCCACATGGTGGCTGGGAGCCTGTTAAATAGGCTGGAGCCCTGTAGAGACTGTCTTTCCTCTGTAAAGGGATGGACCTGTGAGCTTCGGGGGGGTTACTTGAACCTATAGACTTAACCTGCCTTAGGATTTAGTGAGTAGAGCTTCTATCTGTGCTGCTAACTTGCTTCATGGTCCCCAGACGTGAACCTATAGACTGTCCCAGTCTTCCACTACCTGTGCTAAACCTATTTCATGGTCCCCAGCAGTGAATCTGTAAACTGCTCCAGTCTATCACTACTTGTATTGCAACCTACTTAATGGTCCTCAGACGTGAACCTATAGATCGTTCCAGTCTCCCTTTACATGTGCTACTGTTACTGAGTGAGAAGTGTCCTCTGCAGACTGTGCTTAAGGTTTTGGATTATCCCACACCCTTCTATACTCTCCTGTTACAAGTTCTACAAGCAAATAAACTATAAAAAGACATCCTCTAGACCAGGGGTCTTCAAACTTTCTAAACAAAGGGCCAGTATACTGTCCTCCAGACTTTGTGGGAGCTGGACTGAGGCCAGTGGGAGAATAAAATGTCCTGGTGTCAGTGGAAGTAAACAATGCCTCATCATTGGTGTCAGTGGTAGGCATAGTGCCCCATCTTTGGTGTCATTAGGAGGAATTGTGCCCCTTAATTGATGTCAGTAGGAGGGCATATGCCCAATTGTTGTTGTCAGTGGAAGGAATAGTGCCCCATCGTTGGTGTTAGTGGTAAGAATTGTGCCCTATTGTTGGTGTTATTGGGAGAAATTGTGCTTATTCATTGGTGTCATTGGAAGGACATATGCCCAATTGTTGGTATCAATAGGAGGACACATGCCCAACTGTTGGTGTCAATGGATGGAATAGTGCCCCAAGGGCCAGATAAAAGCAAACAAAGGGCCACATCTGGCCCCTGGGCTGCAGTTTGGAGACCACTGCTCTAGACTAATCAATGAGCCAGAGTGAATGGACTGGTGCTGTGTGCCTGGCTGCCTCTTCACTGCATTGGGAAAGAACCTGTTAAACTCTTTTTTTTGTATGAGCATGTTGGCAAGCATAGTGCCCCTTTATTTGCAGTCCCTCCTTTGGTGATGTAGTAGGTGGAATCTATGCCCTTTTTAATATCAGCTGTAGGTGGGGCATGGCAGTTTGGGTTATGTGAACAGGACACCCCTGACCAACAATATGTGGTCTGTATCATGTGAAGGTACTGAGAGTGCATTTCATAGGGTTGAACTGCCAGGAGGACCAGAAAATGGGCACATGGGGAAAGATGGAGAAATCTTGCCACCCCTGACCTTCACTTAGCAGATCCTGTGGCTCGGTTCAGGATAGCCCCAAGGTCTGAGTTTAAAGAACACCCTATGTGTGGAACCCCCTGTAAGAATTCACTGGTAACATTTGGCTGGTTGCAATGGTACTGTGTACTTTACCATGTGTTCTTCATTGTGACTTTGTATCATGAAGGAGATGTATTGCTGTTTGGACTTGAGTTGATTCAGTAATTTAAAAATGCTTTTGAACTGGACATTCTTTATTCCTGGTAACATGCCTCAATCTGGGAATATGTACGGAGATGGGCCTTAGGTAGGAGAGTGTGTGAGCAGGGTGCAGCGTGGTGCATCGGCAAACAGTGAACACACACGCTGAGGTGAATGCGAATAGTATATTTAAAAAGTCCAACAATGCACAATTTGGCCAGGTAGGCACAGTCGACCTGAACCACTTACAAAATTGGAGTAGTGGAGCGTAGCTTGAAATAATGCTGACAGCTTCTGCAACAAGGAGCGGGAATGTGCCCTGGCCAGTCCACACCCAAATGGGAGGCTTCCTGAACCAAGGAAATATGTAGCCTTTGCACTGCCCCTACTCCTCTGGAACCTTTCCCTAGCTCTGAAAACTCTCCCTGCCAGATGGGGAACCTGTCCCCAACACTAACCACTCCCAAACTGTGCGCCAAACCTGGGAGCCAGTGTCTTAAATAGACACTACCCTGAATGAAGATGTCTGCTGAGATCACGAGGGGCACCAGCATCCACTTGGACAGTTGTTCCCCTGGTGACTGCAGGAAATCGTAGAATAGCCAAGTTCCTCACAACTTACTTCCCCTGCTGCATTGCCGCTTCAGTCAAGGGCCACCTTCCGTGGGGAGTACAGACTCTACCTGTCTACAGGTGAGTTGGGTGACACAAGATCACAGAGTCGCTCCCTAAAGGCAGGTAAGTGACTATCCCATCTGAAGAAGAAATGAGGTGGGACCTAGGACAGTTTGGCATGAGCCACTGTCCAATGTTGACCCGTCATAAGTGTTAATTTGAAAATGTAACATTGCCAGTTTTATTTGAGCCTCACACCCAAGAAGCAGCCCAGCTCTCCCTCATGCCTCCCTCAAAGCTGCCTAATCAACAACATTTTCAGGGAGTAAGAGCAGTGCAGATTAAAATAGTGTTCAGTGGGACATGTCAGACTCCAGAAGAGCTGGGTGTGTGAGATCTTTGGTCTGGTGTGTCTGACATACCTATATGCTGGCAGCTCACATTTTCTAAAAGCTGATAAATAAAAGTAATAGAGAGCCATTGCGATTATTTTGGAATGCACCTTTCCGCCAACTGGTTTCTGTCCAGGACAAGTTGATCCAACTCAAAATTCTCCACAGGACATACTTTACCCTCTACAGGCTCCACAAGCTACAGCCAACCCTGTCATCAGCCTGCTGGAGATGTGGTCATCGGGACAGAGACTTTCCACATCTTTTGGACATGTCCACTCATCTTTTAGTTCTGGTTGGAGGTTTGGCCCCCACTGTGGCCAAACAGATACTCCTGGGTCTGTTACTCTTTTTTGCTATAAAGTCAATCAGCACGCATTGGAAGAAGACCTTTTCTCCTCCACTTATCTTCTGGAAACGTTTGGTTAAATGGAATCTTCCTCTATACCGTGGTACTTATGAAAATGGGGATAGTAAGAAAAAATTCAACAAGGTATGGGCAATGTGGATGGACGATCCATCTTCTGCTGTGGATTAGGTCCCTTGATGATTGTTTATGATTTTTACGAGGCTACCTGCACTCCCCCAGTTCAATTGCTTTGACCAGAGGTGCTGTAGACTGGTACATGAGCAACTATGTTGTTGCAAGGCTATATGGATTCTTTTTACAAGAGACCTCCCTGCGTGAGTTCTCTCACTCGGAGTCTGTTCAAACCCCCCCTTTTTTTTTCTTTTTTCTTTTCTTCTTCAAAACTTAAAATTCTATAAAGATATATTTTCAAAAAAATATCTTAATGCAGCCAGACTGCATTACAGTAATGCATAAATAAAAATGGTTCAGTTGTGGTTTAGGTGAACAGTAGAGTGCTATTATTGTATCTTAGCAGCCCTGAAATTATATTATATTTCGGGAATACAGTGATGAAACCTAGGGTAGATCCTAAGCAAGAACTGTGGTTAAATCTGTATGATAAATAATTAAATTCACATGGAAACAGTAGAAATTTATATTTGCACTGCTTATTAAATCTAACTTAATTTTCTTTATTAGGATTATACCAAGCAACTATATAACAGTTTATCAGTGGGTGCAAGCAGTGTGAAAAAAAACAGGAAATGTTTGTTCTTAGCTGATAATGCTCATGGACTAAAGACAAAAATGAAGTGTTCAGTGTTATCTACCCTCTGTCAGCAGTAGTCAGTAATAATACAGCTTTAGTATACTAGTATTTACACAAGGCTACTTAAAGTATAACTAAAGGCAACATTTTTTCTTTTATTATTCATCCTACTTGTTCTGTTTACTGTTATCACTTATAGGGGTTGTAAACCCTCGTTTAAAAAAAACAAAAACAAACCAAACATGTCATACTTACCTCCACTGTGCAATTCGTTTTGCACAGAGTGGCCCCGATCTACCTCTTCTGGGGTCCCTCAGCTGCGCTAGTGGCTCCTCCCCGCATCGAGTGTCCATGTTGGAGAAGTGCTCCAGCGTCGCATCATTGGACCCGGCGCCGCATCATTGGATTTGATTAACAGCAGTGGGAGCCAATGGCTGCGCTGCTATCAATCTATCCAATCAGGACATGAGACACCAGATAGAGCTGGTGTGCTCGTTACCGGCCAGAGAAAGATCGGGGTCAGGTAAGTAAAACGGGGGCTCGGGGGGGGGGGTTGCAGCACTACAGAAGGTTTACAACCCCTTTAAAACAGAAGTGAAAGAAACTCAAAAATTTTGGGTTGCCATGACAACAGGACAAGATGGGAAATGTTCCATGGAGACACTAGTTCCGGTGACTCATTTTCTCATTTCCGGGGGATTTCCTCTTACTTCCTGTTTTGGCTATGGGACAGAAAGTGAAGGGAAATCTCCTCAATGGGACACTAATGGCAAAAAAAACCTCTGTACAGTCCGAAAGTTCCCAAAAGGGAAAGAAAGGGGAGTTTTCCTTAAAGAGGAGCTACAGTCAGTTCACATAATTTTGAATAAAAACATCATTGGTATTCTTAAAGTGTTACTAAACCCACAATAATAAAATCAGTCTGTATATGCAGTAAAGCATGCTTGTTATACTCACTGTGGAAGGGGTTAATCATCCACATTGTGTAAGAAGGCTGTTTGATCCTGTATACACAGATCCTCCCCTTCTTTCACTGACTCCAAAACAGGTCTGGATAAGACAGAGTTACTGGAGTCAGGCTGCACATGCTCAGTGTGGTGTGTATTGCTAAAGAGTTTTTTTTTTTTTCTTGGAAGAGTGCATGTGATCAGCACAGGGTCAATCAGCACTGTCCAGACAGAGGGTTAGAGGTCTTGTATCCTGATAGGACAGCCAGTGCAGTGTGAAAACTCCTAAAATCTTTAACCAGGCACTGACATAAGTCACAAGACTGCTATATACTGCTGATGAAAAAAGATATTTAGCAGTTTATATTTACTAAAATAATTGCATTTCCATGTTCTGTGTACTGTGGAAGGCCCAATATAGTGAATACAGGGTCCTGGGTTTAGCAACACTTTAAGACCCCTTTTACACTCCTGGGTTTAGTTACATTTTAAGCATCAATCTAACCACTTCAGATATTATTTTACATTTATGTGGATTCTATACTTGCAAAATATGCTGCAAAATTCGTCATCATCAAAGTCTGGCAGTGGCCTTTTCAACTATGGGAATCTGAAGCCGTCACCTGTTTCCTTCCTGGATTTGGTGCTGCTGATTACCCAGCATGCATTTCCAGGTCTCACGCCTGTGCAGTAAGCACACTGTTGTTGATAAGTTGCTGTAGCAATGGCCGCTTCATCAAAATTTCCCGCCCCGTTGTTATGGCAACATATCAACAATAGTGAGCCTGGAAGCAGCAGAAAATAGTGCCTAACTCCTCCTATAATCACATAATTTACAGTCTCGAAATAACACGATTATACAAGCTGTGGATCCCAAAGACTCCTCGGATTGGGGAGGACGATATTCCAGGAGTCCAGGGGCCAGCATAGAGATGTCAATAACCTAGGTGGCTATAGTCTGTAACAGAGCATAACTTTGCAAACATACTAAAAACACTCTTTACTTTATCCAAAATGAAAAAAATTACTTAAGTTCTACTTTAAGATGCCTGATTACTAGAAAGTGAGAAAGCCACAGCAATAGCCCCCCAAAAATGTTCACTTTTTTCTAAAGAATCCCCTCCAAATCAATACTATACATTAATAATATAGTAAAATACTCAAGAGCTGCTATGTAAGAAAAGCTAATTGTGATAAATGTGGAGCAACTGCAACTATTCAATAGAGATCTGACACCAAAAGTAATTATGTAAAAAGAATACTCGTGTGCTAATCCTTACAAATAGTGAATCAATTAAAACCACATATGGAAATTATGCAAATAATGGTACCACATATACAAAAAAGACACCAAATATGCAAAAAAAAATAATAAGAATAATGCTGAAAAAATGTGCAAAATATATATATACTGCGCATGCGCGACTCGCGCTGCGAGTTTCCACTGGTCCCTGCTATCTCCTGGGACCTGTGTGTCTCACAGAAGACAGCAGGGGGGGGGGGGGATGGTAAGTGGCGTAGATACCCATGGGTGGTGCAGGCATCTATGCCCGGAAGTGGGAGCAAAATACCTGTATTAGACAGGTATCTGCGCCCCCCCCGAAAAGTGCCAAATGTGACACCGGAGAGGGGGAGGCTTCCGAAAAGCGGAAGTTCCATTTTTGTGTGGAACTCCGCTTTAAGCCCCGTACACACGAGCCTGTGTGCATGTCAGGAAGGGCGGCCGGCTTCTGTTGGACCTGCATGTTGGAAAACCAGCAGTAGTCTGACCCCTGATCAGCACTCTCAACCCGTTGGGTTGCACGAAAAAAAAAAAAACTGTATCTGTACCCAGCTTTAGAGTGTCTCCACTCTGGATGGAGACGCAACTGAACCACCTTTGGGCAGCAGCACTGTCAATCTGGGAAGAGGGTAGTGTTAGGTGGACTAGCAGATTGGACTACTAGACTAACAAATTAAAGCCAAACTCCTGATAACACTTTTTTAAGAAGTTACAACAAACAGTTTTTTTCCTTTAGGGATAAAAGGCTTTACATAAATTAATACAGGCTTATCATTGTAAGCACCCCTGTAAGCGTTAAGTGTTACCAGCCAGCCAAGACATAATAATGCCCGTACACATGGTCGGATTTTTTGACGGGAAATGTTCGATGGGAGCCTTTTGTCGGAAATTCCGACCGTGTGTAGGCTCCATCGGACATTTTCCATCGGAATTTCCATCGCACAAAATTTGAGATCTGGTTCTCAAATTTTCGGACAACAAAATCCGTTGTCGGAAATTCCGATCGTGTGTACACAATTCCGACGCACAAAGTTCCATGCATGCTCACAGGGACGTAACTAGAAATAGCAGGGCCCCATAGCAAAATGTTTTATTGGGCCCCCCTGCAAACAGCTCCCCCCCCCACAGCTGCCCTAGTGTCAATGCAGCCTGACCTGTGCCACATACAGCGTGACCTGTGCCCAATGCAGCGTGACCTGTGCCCAATACAGTGTGACCTGTGCCCAATACAGCGTGACCTGTGCCCCATACAGCATGACCTGTGCTCCATACAGCGTTAACCTGTGCCCAATACAGCCTGGTCTGCCTGTGCCCCATACAGCCCCACCTATGCAGAGGAAGAGGCAAGCCACCTGGATCAGCAGAGAGCGGGATTGCCCGCTGTAATAGCTTTCATTTAAATTTCCTGTCTTCCTGGGGCTCATCGTCACATAGCCCCACCTCTTGGCCCGATGCCTTTGATGACGGCACATGTCCCGCAATGGATCGCGTTCTGTCTATCAAAGGCACCGGGCCAAAAGGTGGAGCTATGTGACGTGAGCCCCGGAAACACTGGAAGTTCTAATGAAAGCTCTTACATCGGGCAATTCAGCTCTCTGCTGATACGGACAGCTCGCCTCTTCCTTTCCTCTCTCTTCCCCTGGCTGGGAGACTATGCCGGCGGTGCTCTTATCCTCACTGGGCCCCACTCGGCTGGGGGCCCCATAGCGCCCGCATGGGTCGCTATGGTGGTAGTTACGCCCCTGCATGCTCGGAATCAAGCAGAAGAGCAGCACTGGCTAATGAACTTCATTTTTCTCGGCTCGTTGTACGTGTTGTACGTCACCGCGTTCTTGATGTTCGGAATTTCCGACCAACTTTGTGTGACCGTGTGTATGCAAGACAAGTTTGAGCCAACATTCGTTGGAAAAAAAAACATGGATTTTGTTGTCGGAATGACCGATCGTGTGTACGAGGCATTAGAATGCACAGTGCAGTTTTTTTTCCCGCTTCCCCCTATGACCCTTCCTTTGTGTTTCTTTCAGTATAGATCACGCACCTCATCCTATACTGATGATTAGCTTCTGCAAGTAACTGCACATCATCTATATTACAATTATGAAAACCTGTACTGTTGCAAACATTGACATTTGATGTCACAGACTTCAAAAGACACATGAGTAATTTAAACATTTGTTTATTATTTATTAGTGCAATATTCAGAAGTTATAGTAATTACAGATAGTTAGACCAAATTTGGATGCAATTCGTCAGTATGACCATCTCCTATTTGATTTACTGTATCTATTTGTTACATACAGATAAAAGTATTCTTTGTTAAATGAATAGGTCGTGATGTGGACTGTGACAAGGGAGTTTGTTATTGAAGTATTTTTTTTTGTTGTTATCCATTTGTGATAGAAGGATTTAGTGCTTGAACAATGAGTTGTTCTAGAGCTGAATGAGAGCAATCCAATGGCCACTTGTTTCTGCTCAGTATTTTGTAGACTTGTTGCCACTCTAGCATCATAAAATTATTCACGTATATAAAAAATAATATTCATTTCTAGAAGGACATAAATAACCTATTTGATTGTGGCCCCTCTATGTAGTTACATTCAAAGATCCCTACCTCCAATAGCTTCCTTGTAAAAAAATGGTTGTAGCTTACACTGCCTGGTGGACTGGAGTCCAACCAAAGAAATACATTTGTTCGCCTAAAGAATGATTGTATTTCATTGTGTTTCTTATGCCGCGTACACACGAGCGGACTTTTCGACCGGACTAGTCCGATGGACTATCCGACGGACTTTTGGCGGACTTCCAACAGACTTTCCCAACGAACAGACTTGGCTACACAAGATCACACCAATGTCAGACAGATTCGTAAGTGATGACGTACGACTGGACTAAAATAAGGAAGTTGATGGCCAGTAACCAGTAGCTGCCCTAGCGTCGGTTTTCGTCCATCGGACTAGCATACAGACGAGCGGACTTTTCGATAGGAACTGGGTCCAGCGGAGTTCCGACGTAAAGATTTGAAACATGTTTGTGTGTACGCGGCATTAGCCACATTACAATATAAGCATTCACCAGTAGTGATAAGCTAACTGTGCTTGACATAGCTCATCACTACTCACCAAAAGTTGGAACTGCAGGTTAGACCTGTAATTACAGACCTTTGTCTGGAGATAACCCCACACTTCTTGCAGTCTTAGGCTGGCCATAGATGGTTCAAACATTCCTGGGGTACAACCAGCCTGCCGGATTTTACATGCGATTATCACTGTCACTATTTTCATAATCACTGTGTTCTGCCGGCAGGGACGGCTCACCCATGCCCCCACCAGGAGAACACAATGGCTCAGTGGGAGGGATTCAACACTGTCTGTAGTTATAAGAAAGAAATTTACCCCTTATATGGTAGGTCTTAAACAATCTTTGAAGTTCCCATTTTTTGGAAATCTACAAAAAAGTTCAACTCCAGTTAATTATTTTTTGTTGTTGTTTTTCATAGGGTTAAGAGTCAGAATTTCTTTCAGACTTTTTTTCTGTCTGTAAACCCATTGGGGAGATTTTTCCTGATTTGCTGTCTCTGTGTTGCCTGTACAAGGAATAGAGGACACAGACATCATCAAGATCAAGGCATATGAGTTGATTTACTAAAGTCAAATAACAAGTTCAAAGTGGCACTTTGCAAGAGAATTTCCCCCAGAGCTTAAGCAGAGCTTCAATGTCTAAATCAAATGTGGCTATTTTTAATCCTTATGCTGCTAGCATTAGTAAATAGATGGGAGGGCATATCATATTTACTTGTTTTAAACTTATTTTTTTTAACATTTCTTTAGTTACTTCCTGGTTTCCATGCCTAGGAAAATGATGTTCTACATCTCAGGAGTCTTTAGGAGGGAAGGAGTGGCTTGCATGCTCTGTGATCAGCGAGTCTATGAGACTCGGCTGATCACAGATCGGAGTAAGGGGTCGATGCCGACCCCTTACCACATGATCAGCTGTCAGCCAATGACAGCTGATCATGTGTTGTAAACAGGGCCGGTAATCGACTATTTTTCTCCTCGCACTGATAGCTTGAGGATAAAAAAAAAAAGCCAATCACCAGCTGCTGTCAGAGGGACATCGGTCCCGATCAAGGAGAGCTGCCACCAGCTCATCTGTGCCCACCTACCAGTTCACAAAAGTGCCGCCTACCAGTGCCCACCATCACCACCCACCAAGGCCCACAGTGCCACCTATCAGTGTCACCAATCAGTGTCTCATCAACAGTGCTGCCCATTAGTGTCACCTACCAGTGCCCATCAGTGTCACCTACCAATGCCCATCGGTGTCACCTACCAGTGCCCATCAGTGCCATCTATCAGTGGTGCTTATCAGTAACACCTATCAGTGACCATCAGTGCCATCTTATCAGTGGCCATCAGTGCCGCTTTATCTGTGCCCATCAGTACCACCTTATCTGTGCCCATCAGTACCGCCTTATCTCTGTCTATCAGTGCCGCCTTATCTGTGCCTATCAGTGCCCATCAGTGCAGCCTATCAGTGCCCACCAGTGCCACCTCATCAACGCATATCAATTAAGGAGAAAAATTACCTGTTTGCAAAATTTTATAACAAACTATGAAGCTTTTTTTTTTTTTTTTTTAATTTAAAATTTTTTTTTTTAATTAAATTAAATTAAATTTCTGTCTTTTTTTGTTTGTTTAGCAAAAAATAAAAACCCAAGGTGTGATTAAATACCACCAAAAGAAAGCTCCATTTGTGTGAAAAAAATTATAAAAATTTAATTTGAGTACAGTGTTGCATGACCACGCAATTGTCATTCAAAGTGTGACAGCGCTGAAAGCTAAAATTTGGTCTGGGCAGGAGGGGGGTTTAAGTGCCCAGTAAGCAAGTGGTTAGGCATACCCTCCTACCTGCATGCCTGTGCTACGCTGAGAAAAGCCCTCCTTCACCTTCGGAAGACTTCTGGGATGTATGACATTATTTGCCTAGGCAGGAAACCAGGAAGTAACTGAAGACATTTTGAAAAAAAGTTTAAAACAAGGAAATATAATATACCTATCCTATCTATTTACTAATGCTAGCAGGATAGGGATTCAAAATAGCCAATGTTGATTGACAGAGTGAAGATCCGCTTTAATAAGTTATGTGACATCAAAATCTCCTCAACAGAAATAGCTACAGATTTTCTAGTTGAGTATTCTACCCCCAGCTTAAAGCTCAGTAGCAATGATAATGATAAAATACATCACTGCTTTATAACCTGGATAGATTGTATACAGCAAACGTGTGACTCTGCATTGATGTCTAAATCTATTTTCCAATTTTGGAGACGGCTTGAATAGCTTTAATCCACTCTTTGCGCTCTTCTGCTGATGCGGCCTGCAGGTAGTAATGTATCTCAGAGGCTGTGATGATTTCAAAAAGGTTTCCATCGGCTTCTTGTTTTTTTGCTAGGGAAGAAAATGAAATATTATTTTATAAAGAGTAAAGTGCTTCTTACAGGTAAGAAAGAAGAAAATAGATTGAGTAAAAAAAAAACAAAAACGATGCATACAAAGTATCTTCCTGGTGATTTCATGTATATGTGTCCCAGGTGATGTGCGGATCATCAGCAGGACTGAGGAAGCTTTATGACTGCTCTGTTCTAACTCCATAGATCAGAAGCTATGGATATTAGATGCTTCCTGCAATGGAAACTTTTCTCTCTGGACATAGGACAATGCATGGAATGGAGATCATTGAGATGCTGATCAATGTAGCTTCTCCTCGTCATACCTTGCGTCTTTCATAGTTACATAGTTGGTAAGGTTGAATACTTAAAGCTGAGTTCCAACTGCAATCTATATATTTTTTTTTTATAAACCTTTCACAAGCATTTAAAAATGCATTGTAAAACTCCCGTCTTCTGTTAAATTTCTCCCACAATGTCTGGTTTCATCTGTTTAAAGAACTTTGATCATGGTGTTCTGGCCGTTTTCATTTTGCTTGTGGGCATGTGAAGCCCACAAGCATCCTGTTCCAGGTTACGGTGCTTGTTCTCTCCCCGATGTCGCGCATGTGCATTGTGTCATTTTCGGAGTGCTGTTGCTCTGACGAGAAATGCCCCCTGTCGAACAATGCCCGCCCTGTACTGCGCATGCACAGCGCTTGCGTAGTATAGAGCCGCCGAAAGCTGGCGAACAGTGGAATTCAATGTTCGGCGGCTTTGTACTGCGAAAGCGATGCGCGTGCGTAGTACCGGGCGGGCATTATTCGACAGGGGGCATTTCTCGACAGGACACCGTCAACTAATCAGGTTGCCATCACAACGGGTGGCGTCGTCGGAAGTGCCCACCCCGTTGTGTTGGCAACGAAGCCCTCGGCGTTTCCCACTGACTCCTGGGAATAGATGACACACATCTCCCAGGAGCAGTAGCGAGCGGAGGCGCCCAGGGAAGTGACGTAAGGAGCGGCGGTGAGGTAGGAGGAAGATTTCAAGGGACCACATAGCAACAGGCATTAAGAGGTGAGTAAAAAAAAAAAAAAAAAATGTCCAAATGTTTTTTTTATATTATTTCATGCACAGTAATACCTTTTGGGTGGAACTCCACTTTAACACCAGTCCATCCAGTTTCACAAAGAAAAGAGAAGCAGCGCCATCTAAGTGTAGCAATAAGATCTCATAATTTATTTTTACAAAATTGCCAACTCCGACAAGGAAGTGCTGGGAACCACCAGCACAGCAAAGGATAAGCGTCTTGGGGATGTGCACCCAGCAGCACCGGAGCTACCTAGTGGTGTTACCTGTTTGACAAGCGCATATTCTACTGCTTTTTGTGAGTTGCCAATTTTGTGAAAATAAATAATGTGGTCTTATTGCTACACTTAGATGGCGCTGCTTCTCTTTTCCTTGTATTTCATACAGAGTCCCTTCCAGCTCTTTTTGAATCGGATGCCATCGACCTAAGCATCCTTGAACTATTTTGGGATCATTTTTGGAATTTAATCGTTTGCCGACTGTCTGCCCTTGATTGGCGGCGGCAGGATGGCACTCCTGCGTGAATCACCGCAGCTGTACGGTGTGCGCTTTAAGGAGTATAGGGCGCGCGATAGCCGTCGGCTACCCGCAATTGCTCCTGAGAAGAAGAGAATGGAGATCTGTCAATGTAAACAGACAGATCTCCATTTTGTCAGGGGTGAGGAGAGCAATCTGTTGTTCCTACTGCCTAGGAACAACAATCGGTCTCCTCCCCCAGGCAGTCCCATCCCCCCACAGTTAGAATCACTCCCTAGGACACACATTTAACTCCTTGATCGCCCCCTAGTGTTAACCCCCTTCCCTACAAGTGACATTTGTACAGTCATAATTGGCTATTTATAGCACTTATCGCTGTATAAATGTCAATGGTCCCAAAATAGTGTGAAAAGTGTCTGATCTGTCCGCTGTAATGTCACAGTCCCAATAAAAATCGCAGATCGCTGCCATTACTAGTAGAAAAAATAATAATAATAAAAATGCCATAAATCTATCCCCTATTTTGTAGATGCTATAACTTTTGCGCAAACCAATCAATATACGCTTATTGCGTTTTTTTTTACCAAAAATATGTAGAAGAATACATATAGGCCTAA
Organism: Aquarana catesbeiana; assembly: GCF_042186555.1. Taxonomy (NCBI): domain Eukaryota; kingdom Metazoa; phylum Chordata; class Amphibia; order Anura; family Ranidae; genus Aquarana; species Aquarana catesbeiana. The sequence goes on along the minus strand of NC_133327.1, from coordinate 603,271,144 downwards.
ACTGAGGAAGAAATTTGTTTTTTTTTTATATATATATTTTTTGGGGATATTTATTATAGCAAAAAGTAAAAAATATTGCTTTTTTTTTTTTTCAAAATAGTCTGTCTTTTTTTGTTTATAGCGCAAAAAATAAAAACCGCAGAGGTGATCAAATACCACCAAAAGAAAGCTGTATTTGTGGGAAAAAAAGGACATCAATTTTGTTTAGGTACAGTGTCGCACGACCACACAATTGTCAGTTAAAGCGACACAGCGCCACATCGTAAAAAATGGCCCAGTCAGGAAGGGGGGTAAATTCTTCTGGGGCTGAAGTGGTTAAGAATTTTTTCATGTGTTTTATGTGTTTTTATAAATTTGTCATTATGTCACACACCCGAACCTGCCTCTCTCAGTGCACCAAATACCGTCCCTATTTGTCTAGTCCATCCAGTTCAACCTGTGTGGGTGTAGGTCTGTGTGTGTGAATACATTTTTGTGATGTCACTTCCTCTGCTTCCAATTTCTCCCAATAGCAGAAGGCGAAAGTGCTTTGAAAGACTAAACAAGATGGTGGATGGCACTTTAATAATGCAGTATAAGACAGAATTCATATCAAGTTAATTTGTTTAAGGGCTCATTTTCACTTGTGGTGCCCTTGGAAGAGTGATCAACAGAGGATCTCTTTTCACAGGGCATTTGACAGGCAGTGAGGAGGCATTATGCCACCTACTCACTTCTTCTTTCAAACCCTAAAAATCTGTACCACTTTACAAATGCGGTTTTGGGGCAGTTTGACAGGTGGTAAGGATGCAGTTGTGGCATGGCTCCATTCAGTTGAATGAGTCGTGTTTAGTGGGAGGTACTGACAGGTGAACGTGACGGGAGGAGAGGGGGTGGTATAATTTCTGCATTGTGTACATTGCTATGCACAGCTTAAGGAGGAGTGTTTGGGATGCAGTAAAAATGTGGCTCAACTGCATGTTTTTACCGTGCCTAAACCACAGGTGTAAGTGAAGCCTAAAGGCTAAGAATGGCACCAACACAATTCACCATAATATTGACGCTGCTCTCATTGTAGTATAGTTCTGCTTCATCAAGGTAAAAATATTGTTAACAGGAGCAAGTAGCATGTGGTAAAATACTACAGAGGTTCTTTTGAAGTGACATGTCTGCAAACGGCGCTCCCCCACGATCCAGCGGTGGACTGTTCCTGAAGTCATCACATCCAGAGCAGGACTATAGGTGTGATGACATCAGGAACAATCCATTGCACAAGACCTCTAGACCACGGGAGGGGCAGGAGCCATCGGGACCGATCTTGTGCAGGGAGAATCGGAGGATCAGGTAATTATACTTCCGTCTCCAATCCCTAGACAAAAACCAGCAGTTGACCCGTGCAGTGCAGGCACAGCCCCACTGCATGGGAGAACTTTTTTTGCCTGAAGTTCAGCTTTAACCACTTGCCCTTCGGAAGGTTTACTCCCCTTCATGATCAAGCCATTTTTTGCAATATGGCACTGCATTACTTTAACTGACAATTGAGCGGTTGTGCGACGCTGTACCCTTTTTTCCAACAAATAGAGCTTTCTTTTGGTGCCATTTTTTCTAATATAAAACATATCCAATAAAAAAATGTAAAAAATCAAATTTCTTCATAAATTGAGGCCAATAGGTATTCCGCTACATGTTTTTGGTTAAAAAACTCCCAATAAGTGTATATTGATTGATTTGCACAAAAGTTATAGCGTCTACAAACTATGGGATTGATTTATGGAATATTTTTACATTTTTTTTACTAGTAATTGTGGCGAACAGCGACTTATAGCAGCACCCTGACATTGCGGCATGACAATTCGGACACTAAGTGACACTTTTTGGGGACCAACGATACTAATACAGTGATCAGTGCTAAAAATATGCACTGTCACTGTACTAATGACACTGGCAGAGAAGGGGTTAACACCAGGGGGCGATCAAAGGGTTAAATGTATTCCTAGGGCGTGTTTTCTAACTGTGTGGGGAGTGCTTGTACTGTGGGAAGGCAGAGATCTGTGTTCCTGCTTAGCAGAAACACAGGATCACTACCTTCCCTTCTAACAGAATAGCGATCTTCCTTGTTTACATAGGCAGACTGCTGTTCTGTCTCTCTTGGGAATGATCGGCGGGTTCCGGCAGACATCGCGTCCGTTGGACCTGCTGAATGGCTCCCGCTATGTCCAATGACAGCGGGAGCAGGTTGCCCACGCTGCAGACCCGAAGGTGCATGATCACGTACAGGTACATGATTCTGCACAGAAGACCGCTTTGCCGTTATATACACACATATATATATATATATATATATATATATATATATATACACACAGTTGTGCTCATAAGTTTACAAACCCTGCAGAATTTATGGTTTCTTGGCCATTTTTCAGAGAATATGAATGATAACACAAAAACTTTTCTTTGTGTTATTATAAGCCATTTATTATCAATCAACTGTGTTTACTCTTTTTAAATCATAATGGCAACAGAAACTACCCAAATGACCCTGATCAAAAGTTTACATACCCTGTTGATTTTGGCCTGATAACATGCACACAAGTTGACACAAAGGGGTTTGAATGGCTGTAACTATCCTCACCTGTGATCTGTTTGCTTGTAATTAGTGTGTGTGTATAAAAGGTCAATGAGTTTCTGGACTCCTGACAGTCCCTTGCATCTTTCATCCAGTGCTGCACTAACGTTTCTGGATTCTGAGTCATGGGGAAAGCAAAAGAATTGTCAAAGGATCTGCGGGAAAAGGTAGTTGAACTGTAAAAAACAGGAAAGGGATATAAAAAGATATCCAAGGAATTAAATGCCAATCAGCAGTGTTCAAACTCTAATCAAGAAGTGGAAAATGAGGGGTTCTGTTGAAACAAACCACGGTCAGGTAGACCAACTAAAATTTCAGCCACAACTGCCAGGAAAATTGTTTGATATGCAAAGAAAAACCCACAAATAACTTCAGGTGAAATACAGAACTCTCTAAAAACATGTGGTGTGGCTGTTTCAAGATACACAATAAGGAGGCATCTGAAGAAAGATGGGCTGCATGGTCGAGTCGCCAGAAGAAAGCCATTACTACGCAAATGCCACAACGTATGCCGCTTACAATATGCCAAACAGCACAGAGACAAGCCTCAAACCTTCAGGCACAAAGTAATTTGGAGTGATGAGACCAAAATTTAGCTTTTTGGCCAGGGGCGTTGCTAGGTCTACAAAAGACCTGGGGCTAGACCCCATAGCAGCGAAATAAAGAAAGTCATACACTTGGGCGGGCATACACATGTATATAATATACGTGTGTATATATATATATATATATATATATATATATATATATATATATATATAAAACACTATATATTATTACATAAGGGTCACCAAGGCCCCCCTCATTACATCAGGGTTCCCAGAGAGCCTCCCCCTTACATCGGGGACCCCAGAGAGCTTGTCACGTCACCTGCCACCAGATGTGGATTGTTACATACAGAGAGGTTAGGGTATATAGAAGAGAGGCTAGTGTATACAGAGAGGCTTGGTATACAGAGAGGCTAGTGTATACAGAGAGGCTGGGTATACAAAGATGCTAATGTATATACAGATAGGCTGGTGTATATACAGAGAGACTGGGTATATACAGAAAGGCTGGTGTATATACAGAGAGGCTAGGTATACAGAGAGGCTGGGTATACATGGAGAGGCTAGGTACACAAAGAGGCTGGGTATATACAGAGAGGCTGGGTATACAGAAAGGCTGGGTATATACAGAGAGGCTAGTGTATATACAGAGAGGCTGGGTGTATACAGAGAGGCTGGGTAAACAGAGTTTTCCCCCTCCCCCATGGTCTGCACTCACCTGCTCAGGAGCTCAGTCTGAGAAACTTCCTCCCAACTCTATGACATGAGCGTAGCAAGGGGGAGACTCGCTCTCACACACATCTCCCTTCTCTGGATGTCAGTGAAGCACGGAGTACAGACAGCAATGTGTCAGGCAGCCCAGGACACTCTCATGATAGGGCCAGCCCTTGGCACGGGGCTATGGGCCCCAGATTCGGGGCTCCAGTCTCAATAGCCACCCCTTAACGACGCCATTGTTTTTGACCACAATCAGAAATGCTACATTTGGGGAGGAGTCAACAAGGCCTATATTGAAAGGTACACCATTCCTACTGTGAAACATGGAGAGGGATCGCTGATGTTTTGGAGGATGTGTGAGCTACAAAGGCACAGGAAATTTGGTCAAAATTAATGGCAGATGAATGCAGTATGTTATCAAAAAATACTGGAGGAACAATTGCGTTCATCAGCCAGGATGCTGCGCATGGGACATACTTGGACATTCCAACATGACAATGATCCAAAACACAAGGCCAAGTCGACCTGTCATTGGCTACAGCAGAATAAAGTGAAGGTTCTGGAGTGGCCACCTCAGTCTTCTGATCTCAACATCATTGAGCCACTCTGAGGAGATCTCAAATGTGCAGTTCATGCAAAACAGCCCAAGAATTTACAGCAACTGGAGGCTTTTTGCCAAGAGGAATGGGCAGCTTTACCATCTGAGAAGATAAAGAGCCTCATCCACAAATACCACAAAAGACTTCAAGCTGTCATTGATGTTAAAGGGGGCAATACACAGTATTAAGAACTGGGGTATGTAAACTTTTGATCAGGGTCATTTGGGTAGTTTCTGTTGCCATTATGATTTAAAAAGAGTAAACACAGCTGATTGATAATAAATGGCTTCCGCCAAACACTAACCATGAGTGAAAGAAATGTTTTTGTGTTATCATTTATATTCTCTGAAAAGTGGCCAAGAAATCATAAATTCTGCCAGGGTATGTAAACTTATGAGCACAACTGTATATACAGTATATGGTCGACAAGCAGTTAAAGTGAAATTCCAGTCAGAACCTAACTAATACATATGTGCAATTAGTTTCGTAACGAATCGAAATTTGGCTGTATTTTGCTTCTTTCGGACACTCAAATGAAAGAAAAAAATAAAGAATTTCAACTAATACGAAAGAAATTATAACAAAAATAATGAATTAATTCAGCATGATTTGTTAATTAGTTAAAGGTCTAACGAAACATCAGGTTCCTCCTGGTACCAGCAGCAGTGACACAACACTGGAAAAATGTATTCCTGAGAAGTATTCTGTTGTATTGCATTTGAGCAGAGGAGACAAGTTTTGAGAAGCAGCAGAAGAGACATTGTCATTGTGTGTGTGTGTTAATGGATTTAATAAACAAACGACTTTTATAATTACAATTCGTTACCACAAATATATCTACATAAATAACAAATTATCCGAAAACAAAACAATTAAACATTAAAACGCATTGATTCATTATAACAAATATATCTAGACTCTACAGAAATAAGGAATTATCTGAAAGCGAATTAACGTAACGTAACGAATGTAACAGAACAAAATTATGTATTTTACGAATGAAAACTAAATTAAATTTTCCACCGTGCACAAGTCTACTAACTAACGCTAACCTTACTCTCTGCCACAGTCTAACCCTAATCTATCTAGCCCTGCAAACCAAAAATCCCTGTACTTACCTGTTCTGCAGCCGCTCTGGTCCCCCGCTGAGTTGTCAGCGGGGGCTTCAGTGTGTGAGGGTGCAGAAGAGGCAGCCGACAATGGAGACCCCAAAGTAACTCTGTGGGTGATGTCACTTCTCAGGCATTTCCCAGCCATTATCGGTCCTCTCCTGCACGAAGCATCTGCCACTGGAGACCAGACTGGAACGGCTTCAGAACAGGTAAGTACAGCAATTTTTGCTTTACAGGGCTAGATAGATTAGGCTTAGAATGTGGCAAAGAGTAGATTTAGAGTTAGCTTCTGACTGGAATTCCACTTTAAATATAAACCTTTCACTTCCTGTCCCAGAGATGGAACAGGAAGTAAGGATAGACAGTTGTCCCCAGAATACTGTAGTTGTCCGGATTGGGAGATTTCCCTCCATTTTCTATTCCAGTAGCAACTGTCAAATTTTTGGATTCTCCAAGGCCTGTGCTGGTGATAGTGGTCTCCAGGACAAATAACATAGAGAGTCATAGAAACCTGTGATAACCCTTTCAGCTCCTATGTGTTAGAAACATCTGTACATTCATTCATTAAAAAGAATTAAATCTGCCATATCAAATTTAGTGAGCGACTTACCATCAGTCAAACCCTCTACTGCGGTCACTACACAGCCCCTCAAGTGAATAGATCCTAAAGCTTCATTATCCCCCTGTTAATACAAAGAAGACAATATAATCAATAAACTGAGTAATGGGAGCTTCTCCTATATAGTAAATTTGATTATGTTTACATTGGGCAACTCAGGCATGCCTGCAAATTGTACAGCATCAAAATTTACTCTGTACGGGTTACTGGCTCCTGGTGGTACCTCTTGATCATGGAGGCAACATCCTGTGATATTTTTTAAAAAAATCATATTTTTAAGTAAAACAAATTGCACAATTTTTTTCTTGGGTAAATATGAAATAGCACAGGAATATTTCATGGTTATGATTTACAATCAGTGGTTGCAGACCGTGGCTAATTTTTCATGTGATTACAAGGTTAAACTTAAAGCTAAACATTGGTTTAACCACTTCCAGACCAGGCCAATTCTGGCACTCCTCTCCTACATGTAAAAACCATCATTTTTTTGCTAGAAAATTATTCAGAACCTCCAAACATTATATATGTTTTTTTTGCAGAGACCCTAGGGAATAAAATGTCGGTTGTTGCAACTTTTTATGTCACATGGTATTTGTGCTGCAATTTTTCAAACACTTTTTTTTGGGGGGGGGGGGGGGAATATTTCATGAATTAAGAAAAACAAAACACTAAAGTTAGCCTGATTTTTTTGTATAATGTTAAAGATGATGCTACGCCGAAAAAATTGATACCTTACATGTCATGCTTTATGCTGCTGGTAAACAGATGTTTAGGAGCAGTTGGGTGTTTTTTTTTTTTCAGCGGCCCCTGAAATCTCCCCTATGTTATCGTATCAGTACATGTACACAGGGTAGTTTATAGTCGTTTATAGGCAGTTAAGTTCAAGATGGATGTTCAGAGGCATTTGAAACACCAAATGCCTGTAACAGATTGTAAACATGTGTAAACGCGGTAACTCGCGTTTAGCCGTGTTTTGCTACAGGCGGTTTTTGACTATTTAAAAAACGATTCTAAACACAAATGCAGCTAAATGCGGCAAAACGGACATTTTTAAATGTGGGTTACTATCTGTCAAGTTAAATCGTTCAGGAGAGGTTGTAAAATGTCCCATGTACATTAGGCCTTAAAATTGCGCATGCTCGTGGTATGGCTTCAGTACTTAAAAATCTCCATAGGCGACGCGTTAAATTTTTTTACAGGTTACCAGTTTAGAGATACAAAGGAGGTGTAGCGTTAGAATTATTGCTCTCGCAATGTAAACATCCCTTGCAATAGGAATAGGGCATGACAGGTCCTCTTTACAGAGAGATGTGGGGTCTATAAGACCCCACATCTCTCCTCTAGCCTAGAAATCCTGAGATTAAAAAAAAAAAAAAAGATCTGAACCTTTCCAGGTAGAAACACCACAGTGTTTACATCTGTTGAGACCGGAAATTACGTCATAACGGTCTCTGAAGGTCATAGATTTTTGCCGGGGACCATCTGGTCCATGGTATTCTCTATGGTCGCCGCCAGCCGATTCGCTTCCTGGCTTACTGATCACATGGGCAAGCCGGTAGAAGCAGCGGAGGTGGGATGTCCCCTCCCACCGCCTCTAAAAACAATTAAGTGGCTGAACAGTCTCTATGATTGTTTTTACAGTGCAGGGAATCGCCGGCAGAAAAAAAGATATCTGAATGATGCCTGCAGCTGCATCCATCATCCTAATATCTCCACTCAAAGTCCAGGACGTCATATGACAGCCAGCAGGCGGGAAGTGGTTAAAAAATTCAAGCAGGTATTCTTAAAGTAGTTGTAACCCTAAAAAAAAAATGTGCCTGTTCCTTTAAAGCAGGATATACATCATAGTGCTTGTGCAACGTCATTTGTCCCACTCAGTTCTGTAAAATACCTGGTTGATCCTGTTCATGTGTTCCCCTTAGTGTGCTAACCACGGTAATCATGGCTGCTGATCCATGATACCGTGGTCAGTTTATGTGCCTCCGTCAGTCTCTCCCTCTCCCTCCCTCCCAGCCTGTCAGCTCTAGATTCTTTGTGTGTGCCATCTCCTCCCCGCCCCTCCCTTCCCACCGCTTTGGCTGTGAAATCACTAATCCCAAATCCTGGAAGCCCCTCTGTTACAAAAATATATACTGTGCAGCATCTGTGTTTTAAAAACTATGCAGCAAAATATATTATTTCAGAATGCCGCTGTGCGCTCACGTGACCTCCTGCTGTTCTCCTCCTCGCCTCCCGGCTAATGTCTGCAGGGAGTCTCAGCCCCTCCCGCTGTAGTCCTTAGATCGGGGAAGGAGAGCGCCGGGAGGTCATGTGAGTGCACAGCGGCGCTCTGAAATAAGGTATTTTACTGCATAATTTAAAAAAAAAAACACAGATACTGCACAGTATATCTTTCTGTAACAGAGAGGATTCCATGATTTGTGATTAGTGACTTTACAACCACTTTAACTTTAAAAGTACTTTCCCAGCCATCTCCAAATCTTGCCTGTTGTGTTCTGACTTTCTGTTAGATGGTGGCTACATTCGTTCTCCATGGTCCCACTGTAAGTAGGAATGTAGCCACCCTTTCTTGCTTGCTCCTGTGATGGACAATAGACTATGGACTATGGGATTTGCAGGGTGTAGAGAGCAGTGCACATGACTGCAACTAATGTGCACTTCTCATCCCAAACAAACAGAAAAAGTAAGGGCTTCAGGAGCTCCTGAAGGACATTACAAGGAGGCAGAAAAACACAATAAGAAACAATTTCAAATAAAATAGATTACCGGGCCATTAAGTAGTGGATGTGTATGGATTATTTTTGGAAAAAAAGGATATTGTTTAGTGTCACTTTACCTGATTTGCTGAAAAATCCTGTATTTTACAGAGTACAGGAACTAAAACAGCAGAATGATTCAGAGGAGTTACCCATTTCTGCCCTGTATAGCTCAGTATAGACTTTTATTCAGAGACACACAGGGTAAAAGGAAACAGGGTCGTGCATTCAGTATTACATGGTTATCTTTACAATAATTTAAACGATTACAACTATAAATAAATTAATTAAAAAAATAAATAAATTAAAATAAAAAAAAGAATTAAAAAATAAATAAATAAAAAGATATAATATAAAACTCAACCTAAGCATTTTTTGAATATTTAAAATAGTATATGTCTATTGAGCCAAGTTCAGCACATTTAGGGGAATTGTGCTAAAGGTTTAGGCTCAATGAACATTTATTAGCTTTAATATATATAAAAAATGAGATGAGAGACAAATTGGTGAATTTTTAATGCAACTCATATGGGTATATTTGGCTCATTTGGGTGGTGATGTGACCCACACTGTGAACCATAGACCCTGTGGCAAATATATCTTGTTTCATAATATGAAATGACTGTACCTATTGCATTTGTAGACTAATATTAAGCACTTGATTAGCTAATATAAACCAGTGTGTAAAGCTTTCTCTTACCGAAGCTGGATCATAGTAGTGCAGGTATGCGGGATCTTCTCTGAGTATAAACTTCCTCACTTTCCAATTTTTCCTCCGGTGTCCCTATAAATATGGGTGTGAATTAGGAAATATTGTAAATTATAAACAAACACACTCCAAAGTTAGGACAGTGCACTTGCAAAGAAAATCCATCCAGTTATTTTTTTTTAATTGCTGTCTGTTTCTATGTTAAGGAGATTTTCTCTAACTTCCTGTGCAGATTGCTGCCCATCATACAGTTTAGGTAGGGCAGATTTTATATAGTTACATTGGTCCAAGCAGCGCTACTAGCTTCTGAGCTCCGTGCCAATTGGATGCTCCGCTGCATTGAGAACACAGGAGGAATACGTGTTCTCTGATTGGATGAGGTGGAGAGGCAGGCGGAAATGTTATGATCTCCAACTCATCCATACAGAGAACGCATTGCAATCATTGAGAAAATGCAAGGTTTTCTCTGAATAGAGAACATCTGGAATCGACAACCTCCTGAGTTCAGTAGGCAGCAGGGAAGACACTGAGCACAGGGCCTAACACTTAACGAAGATCATTGTAGTAGCAGTGCCTGCTACAGTGATTTCCAGCTTCCACAGTTTCCACCTTTCCCCATTTATGTCCCTACTAGCAGTGTTTTTTTTATTTATTTACGTATTTATTTTTTATTCCTCTTCTTTGGATGTTTTCTGGATAGTCACATGATGTAGGCAGTCCTCTTCCTCCTTAGTTTTCTTATAGTGGTGGGTGGTCCTAGAAGATGCAGAAAGCAGGGCTGAAGTGATGACATCAGCCCTGCTCTCTGCATCAATATACTATGAGTTCAAGGTACTGCACTCAAACAGCAGGATTATAATTCCCTGTACTCACAGTATTCCCTTTATCTTCTAGGTTGAATGATGCTGGGCACCGTTCACCCTTTGAAAACTGAGGACAACTTGTGGCCAAAAAGAGGTACCGCAGGGGATAGCTCTAAAATGAAGGCAAACACTGCAGGATGAGCTGTTTCTTTTTAAACACCTACGTGACATTTAAAATTAAAAACTATTTATCCCCGAGTTTGGCTTTAAAGCCCAACTATCACAAACTAAAAAATGATCTCTTGAAGAGGAACTGTGCCTTCACTGCAAGGGTTATTTGCTTGTTTACACCTAGGGCAGAGATGGGCAACTGTGGTCCTCCAGCTGTTATGGAACTACATGTCCCATTAGGCATTGCAAGCATGACAGTTACAAGCATGACTCCCAGAGGCAGAGGCATGATGGGAATATTGACAGTTATGCCGCTTACACACGAGTGGACTTTTTGACCGGACTGGTCCGACAGACTTTCGGTGGACTTCCGGCAGACTTTCCGAACAAACGGACTTGCCTACACACAATCACACCAAAGTCCGACGGATTCGTACGTGATGACGTATGACCGGACTAAAATAAGGAAGTTGATAGCCAGTAGCCAATAGTTGCCCTAGCGTCGGTTTTCGTCCGTCGGACTAGCATACAGACGAGCGGACTTTTCGACCGGATTCGAGTCCGTCAGAAAGATTTGAAACATATTCCAAATCTAAAGTCTGTCAGATTTTCGACCAAAAAAGTCCGCTGCAGGTCCGATGAAGCCCACACACGGTCGAATTGTCCGCCGGACTCCGGTCGAAAAGTCTGCTCGTGTGTATGCGGCATTACTTACAAAGGCAGAGTCATGATGGTATTTCCACAACAGCTGGAGGGCCGCAGTCGCCCACCCCTGGTCTAGGAAACAAAAAAAGATTTACTCCTCCCCGTAGCTAGACCGGTTCCCACAGGTTCTTCTCCCTTTGGGATCCAGCTGTCTAGGGTCCTGACGTTAACAAGACCAAGGCAGGTTCCATAGAAGTACAAGTCAGCAGCGATCTGTCAAGTTTTTTTTTTTTTGTTCAACCCTTTGTTTGAATGAAAATAAAACTTTAGGTGTGAAACCAGCTTTAGTAATGAATATAACAAAGGAAGTTGTTAGTAAAGGAAAAACAAGTTTTACATTTTGGCTGAAACAAGTCTTCTGTTTCGTACTTCTGACAGCGAGCACACAGAAACCCTTGCTTTGTTTGTGGTTATGTGTGTACTAGGTGAACCACCTTTCGTAGGAGTGTGATCAGTACACAATATAAATATCTTCATAAAATGTTAGTGAAAGAGGAAGTGGTATGTGCCGACCACAATAGGGAGGTCCCAGCTCTACCCTGTAAACTCCTACGTGTTCACCACGCTTTGTGAAATTTGTGTAACGCTGTAACTCCCTTTAGCACATCGAGTTTGTTTTTTTTAGCAAATCTAGGTAGTTATTCTAGGTACTGTATATATACAGTATATATAATATATAATGTAAATATATACATATATACATACAGTGCCTTGAAAAAAGTATTCATACCCCTTGACATTTTCCAAATTTTGTCATGTTATAACCAAAAACGTAAATGTATTTTATTGGGATTTTATTTAATAGACCAACACAAAGTGGCACATAATTGTGAAGTGGAAGGAAAATGATAAATGGTTTTTAATTTTTTTTACAAGCCCCCTTTACTCTGATACCCCTAACTAAAATCTAGTGTAACTAATTGCCTTCAGAAGTCACCTAATTAGTAAATAGAGTCCCACTATGTGTAATTTAATCTCAGTATAAATACAACTGTTCTGAGAACCCCTCAGAGGATTGTTAGAGAACCTTAGTGAACAAAGATCATCATGAAGGCCAAGGAACACACCAGACAGGTCAGGGATAAAGTTGTGGAGAAGTTTAAAGCAGGGTTAGGTTATAAAAAAAATATCTCAAGCTTTGAACATCTCATAGAGCACTGTTCAATCCATCATCTGACAAAGGAAATAGTATGGCACAATTGCAAACCTACCAAGACATGGCTGTCCACCTAAACTGACAGGCTGGGCAAGGAAAGCATTAATCAGAGAAGCAGCCAAGAGGCCCATGGCAACTCTGGAGGAGCTGCAGAGATCCACAGCTCAGGTGGGAGAATCTGTCCACAGGACAACTATTAGTCGTGCACTCCACAAATCTGGCCTTTATGGAAGAGTGGAAAGAAGAAAGCCATTGTTGAAAGAAAGCCATAAAAAGTCCTGTTTGCAGTTTGCGAGAAGCCATGTGAGGGACACAGCTAACATGTGGAAGAAGGTGCTCTAGTCAGATGAGACCAAAATTGAACTTTTTGGCCTAAAAGCAAAACACTATGTGTGGCAGAAAACAAACAATGCACATCACCCTGAAAACACCATCACCATGGTGATGGCGGCATCATGTTGTGGGAATGCTATTCTTCAGCAGAGACAGGGAAACTGGTCAGAGTTGATGGGAAGATGGATGGAGCCAAATACAGGGCAATCTTAGTAGAAAACCTGTTAGAGTCAGCAAAAGACTTGAGACTGGGGTAGAGGTTCACCTTCCAGCAGGACAACAACCTAAACATACAGCTACAATGGAATGGTTTAGATCAAAGCATATTCATGTGTTAGAATGGCCCAGTCAAAGTCCAGACCTAAATCCAATTGTGAATCTGCGGCAAGACTTGAAAATTGCTTTTCACAGACACTCTCCTTCCAGTCTGACAGAGCTTGAGCTATTTTGCAAAGAAGAATGGGTGAAAATTTCACTTTCTAGATGTGCAAAGCTGGTAGAGACATACCCAAAAAGACTTGCAGCTGTAATTGCAGCGAAAGTTGGTTCTACAAAGGATTGACTCAGGGGGGCTGAATACAAATTCACGCCACACTTTTCAGATATTTATTTGTAAAAAAAAATTGAAAACCATTTATCATTTTCCTTCCACTTCACAATTGTGTGTCACTTTGTGTTGGTCTATCACAAAAAATCCCATAAAATACATTTACATTTTTTGGTTGTAACATGACAAAATGTGGAAAATCTCAAGGGGTATGAATACTTTTTCAAGGCACTGTATGTATACAGTATCTCACAAAAGTGAGTACACCCCTCACATTTTTGTAAATATTTTATTCTATCTTTTCATGTGACAACACTGAAGAAATGACACTTTGCTACAATGTAAAGTAGTGCGTGTACAGCTTGTATAACAGTGTAAATTTGCTGTCCCCTCAAAATAACTCAACACACAGCCATTAATGTCTAAACCGCTGGCAACAAAAGTGAGTACACCCCTAAGTGAAAATGTCCAAATTGGGCCCAAAGTGTCAATATTTTGTGTGGCCACCATTATTTTCCAGCACTGCCTTGACCCTCTTGGGCATGGAATTCACCAGAGCTTCACAGGTTGCCACTGGAGTCCTCTTCCACACCTCCATGACGACATCACAGAGCTGGTGGATGTTAGAGACCTTGCTCTCCTCCACCTTTATGTTTGAGGATACTCCACAGAAGCTCAATAGGGTTTAGGTCTGGAGACATGCTTTGCCAGTACATCACTTTTACCCTCAGCTTCTTTAGCAAGGCAGTGGTCATCTTGAAGGTGTGTTCGGAGTCGTTATAATGTTGGAATACTGCCCTGCGGCTCAGTCTCCGAAGGGAGGGGATCATGCTCTGCTTCAGTATGTCACAGTACATGTTGGCATTCATGGTTCCCTCAATGAACTGTAGCTCCCCAGTGCTGGCAGCACTCATGCACCCCCAGACCATGGCACTCCCGTCACCATGCTTGACTGTAGGCAAGACACACTTGTCTTTGTACTCCTCACCTGGTTGCCGCCACACACGCTTGAGACCATCTGAACCAAGTAAGTTTATCTTGGTCTCATCAGACCACAGGACATGGTTGCAGTAATCCATCTCCTTAGTCTGCTTGTCTTCAGAAAACTGTTTGCAGGCTTTCTTGTGCATCATCTTTAGAAGAGGCTTCCTTCATGCAGACCAATTTGATGCAGTGTGCAGCGTATGGTCTGAGCACTGACAGGCTGACACCCCCACCCCTTCAACCTCTGCAGCAATGCTGGCAGCACTCATACGTCTATTTCCCAAAGACAGCCTCTGGATATGACGCTGAGCATGTGCACTCAACTTCTTTGGTCAACCATGGCGAGGTCTGTTCTGAGTGGAACCTGTCCTGTTAAACCACTGTATGGTCTTGGCCACTGTGCTGCAGCTCAGTTTCAGGCTCTTTGCAATCTTCTTATAGCCTAGACCATCTTTATGTAGAGCAACAATTCTTTTTTTCAGATTCTCAGAGAGTTCTTTGCCATGAGGTGCCACGTTGAACTTCCAGTGACCAGTGTGAGAGAGTGAGAGCGATAACACCAAATTTAACATACCTGCTCCCCATTCACACCTGAGACCTTGTAACACTAACAAGTCACATGACACCAGGGAGGGAAAATGGCTAATTGGGCGCAATTTGGACATTTTCACTTGGGGTGTATTCACTTTTGTTGCCAGCGGTTTAGACATTAAAGCAGAGTTCCACACAAAAATGGAACTTCCGCTTTTCGGAACCCTCCCCCCCTCCGGTGTCACATTTGGCACCTCTCAGGGGGGAGGGGGGTGCAGATACCTGTCTAAGACAGGTATTTGCACCCACTTCCGGCGTAGACTCCCATGACTCTCCCATGACTAGACTCTTCCCGTCCCTCCGCACTGTCTCCTGGGAATCACACAGCTCCCAGGAGAGAGCGGGGACCACTTGGGACGCGCAGCGCGACTCGCGCATGCGCAGTAGGGAACTGGGAAGTGAAGCCGCAACGGTTCACTTCCTGATTCCCTCACCCAGGATGGGTTCTCGGCGTCCCCTGCCGACATCGCTGGACCCTGGGACAGGTAAGTGGCCATGTATTAAAAGTCAGTAGCTGCAGTTTTTTTTTTTTTGTGTGGGTGGACCCCCGCTTTAATGGCTGTGTGTTGAGTTATTTTACACTGTTACACAAGCTGTACACTCACTTTACATTGTAGCAAAGTGTCATTTCTTCAGTGTTGTCTCATAAAAAGATAGAATAAAATATTTACAAAAATGTGAGGGGTGTACTCACTTTACTCACTTTTTTTTTAGGGGAAGAGGGGCATTCTCTGCTAAGCGCACCCTCCTGCCTACATTCCTGAACTAAGGGCAGATGGATTTCAGGAAGTAAATGTTACATTAATCATCTTCCCTTACTCAAGATGGCTGCAGCTAGAAATACTAGGGGGTGTTTTTCAAAGTGATCTCTCAACAAAATAAAACATAAAGACACATATAGATGGGGGAGTTGGCTTTGAATATTAAAAATGAATTTGATAGCATTTTCTGTTTGTGGTGTTTAGATACATTTAAAGTGATTGTAAAGTCTTTTTTTTTTTTTTTTTAATGATAAACATGTTATACTTACCGCCTCTGAGCAGTGGATTTGCACAGAGCAGCCTGGATCCTCCTCTTCTCGGGTCCCTCTTCGCTGCTCCTGGCCCCTCCCTCCTATCGAGTGCCCCCACAGCCAGCAGCTTGCTATGGTGGCATCCGAGCCAAGTCACAGTTTCCTGTGTACTCTGACTGGCTTTGATTGACAGCCAATCAATGGAGCCAATGGCGCCGCTGCTGTGTCTCAGCCAATCAGGAGGAAAATCCCAGACGGCTAAGACACTCACAGATATCACTGCAGAGTGGTAAGTAATTTGGGGGTGCTGGGGAGGCTGCTACACACAGGTTTTTTTTTTAATCTTAATGCATAGAATGCATTAAGATAAAAAAACCTTCTGCCTTTACAACTCACTAAGTTCCATTTTAACTGCTTGCGGCCAGCCCACCGTCAAATGACGGAGGGACAGTGCTGCTCTCATTCTGGGTTGACGTCATATGATGGCGCCCAGGACGGCCACCCCTGCGGGGGGGCACGCAGTGTCGCGATCACTACCACGCTATGTTGCTAGGACACGGTGCACCCCCATCTCCGTAAAGAGCCGATCACACGGCTCTTTAACAATATGATTGGCTGTGTTCAGTCACAGCCGGTCACATGTAAATGTGGAAGTGCCGTAAATCGCCTCTCCTCGCCTTACACTGACAGTGTGTGTGGCGAGGAGAGCCGATCAGCGGCATCTCCTTGCAGCGAACACCCAGACATGTAATCAGGGCACTGATCATCAGTGCCCTAATTACAGTAAAGCCTCCAAGTGCCACCAATCAGTGCCCATCAGTGACACCAATCAGTTCCCATCAGTGCCACCAATCAGTGACCATTAGTGATGCCAGTCACTGCCTTTTAGTGCCCATCAGTACCTGCTTATCAGTGCTGACCATCCATGCCCATCAGTGCCGTCCATCAGTGCCCACCAGTGCTGCCTAGCAGTGCCCACCAGTGCCACCTATCAGTGATCATCAGTGCCGCCTATCAGTGCCCATCAGTGCTGCATATTAGTGCTCCCTCATCAGTGCCCATAAGTGCCGACTCATCAGTGCCCATAAGTGCCACCTATCAGTGCCCACCAGTGCTGCCCATCAGTGCCGCCTATCAGTGATCATCAGTGCCGCCTATCAGTGCCACCTATCAGTGCGGCATATTAGTGCCCCCCCTCATCAGTGCCACCTAATCAGTGCCCATAAGTGCCACCTCATCAGTGCCCATCAGTGCCGCCTATCAGTGCCCATCAGTGCAGCCTCATCAGTGCCCAACAGTGAAGGAGAAAAATTACCTATTTACAAAATTTACTGACAGAAACTAAGAAAAACATTTTTTTTTTCAAAATTTTCAGTCTTTTTTCTTTTTTAGTAAAAAATAAAAAACCCAGCCAGTGGATTGGCTGAGAGTGCTGATCGCTGCCGATCAGCAGACCTTTTTCAGTCATGCCCTTTCGTCAGAAGCCGGATGTTCGGTCAACTTCTTTTGGACCGGCTGCTGTACACAGGGGCTGAATGTTAGCTAGTTTCTAGTGAACCGGCCGATACCGCCTGATATTCAGCCTGTGTGTATGGGGCTTAAGATCCTTCCACTATTTGCGTAATTTGGCTATGCAAATAATTTATTGCAGCGCAATTGGCCACAATTTGGCCATATCTACCAAAAGCCATGGTTGAGGTATGCCCTTACATACCAGTTGTTACCTTTTCATATATTTGCTGCAATAACAAAATATTTGGTTGTAATGGTTCTATTTCATACTGTGTTCTATAAAATATACTGACCTGTTTCAGTAAACATCCTTGCTTGACAACTAGACCTCGAAATTCTTCTTTGAGAATTGCATCGTCATCACTAGAATTTTCTTCACAGAAAAATCCACTGTCTGGCTGCAGGGTAAGATCATACAGTAGATATTTAGGCATAACATTTTCTTTAGGTAAAGGGAATTTACACATAAGGCCCCTTGCACACAGGGCCATCCAGCTGCAGTGCGTCCCTCCTGGCGTTTTAGTGCTCCCAAGACGGACAGATCTAACATCCAGCCCTTAGCAGGAAGCTTATCAAATATTATGACAGACTGTGGCTGGACAGGGCTGAATGCTATACTGTGTGGTACTGGCATTTAGGGCTCTGTGTGTTCAGGGACGAAGGTCCAAAATGCAGATCTTCTGCATTAGAGCTGATATGACATACAGGTACTTCAGATGAAGTTGAATCTGGTATTGCAATACAACAAAACATATGTATCTGTGCAGAAGACATTGTTATTCTCCATTACTCTGGAGAGTTTTGTAGGCAAGAGTGGGACAGTAGTCTTGGGGAGAGTGATTGGTAGGGACACTATTTGGTGAGATAGGGGATCTATATTTATCACGGAAATATTCTTTAAAGTCAGCTATTTTTTTTTCCATTTTGGATAGTGTAGGGAAGGGTAACACCTGTAACACCCTCCTAGGTAGGTTGCTAGGTTGTATATAGTAAGAATAGAGTGGTCTCCTGCTTAACAGGAAACTAAGATAAAATATAGTAGTTTTCCTGCCTAACAGGGAGACTGAATTGGCGCAGCCAGGGAGTCCTGTGTGTTTAAAGCGGAGTTCCACCCAAAAATGGAACTTCCGCTTTAAGGAAGGTGACCCCTGACATACCACATTTGGCATGTAATTTCTTTGGGGGGGGTAGCAAAAACCCTCAAAAATGAGGGTTCCAGCTCCCACTTCCTCCCTGGGCTCAGCGGAGCCAGAAGTCAGTCCACCTCTCCCCCCTCCCTCTGACCTGTGACGTGTCCCAGATGATTGCCCGGCCAGTCATGGCGCGTGGCTCGCGCATGCGCAGTCGGTGCCCGGCTGAAGCCACAGCCGGGCGCCAACAGTTAAAATGCCGGCACTGCAGAGAGGAGGGGGAGACGAGCGGGGATTCGTACGCCCGCATTGCTGGACCCTGGGACAGGTAAGTGTCCGTTTATTAAAAGTCAGCAGCTGCAGTATTTGTAGCTGCTGACTTTCATTTTTTTTTTAACTCCGCTTTAACAAGTGTTTCTGTATTTGCATTGACTCATCTGTATCCAGGCAGTTTTGGAAATTGCTGGGTGGACAGACGTGACCCATGCAGATCAGTAGCATGAATATGGATACCATCTCAGCCAATTACAAGCATATGGGCCCCTATGCATGCTAGGAAGGGGTATTTATATTCAGTGAAGAGACACAGGAAGTGGTCTTTGCCTGGAGAGGAGAGTCCAGTTGAGGAGGGGGCGCATTGCTTTCCTCAGCACCTGCTGCCATGTGGCCTCAGGCTGGAGGCCTGGAAGCTGGAGAGCTGACCCATGTGTTCTGAAGAGCTGACTGAGGGGTCCCTGCCTGAGAGAATTAGGATGCGACCCATGTGAGTTCAGACCAAAGGTCTAGTCTCTTGTTCTTTTTATGCCGCGTACACACGGTCGGACTTTCCGGCAGGAAAAGTGTGACGGAATCTTTTCAGCGGACATTCCGATCGTGTGTAGGCCTCAGCTGACTTTTTTTTTCGAAAATTCTGACGGACCTAGAAATAGAACATGTTTCAAATCTTTCTGACGGAATCAGTTCCTGTTGGGAAAACCGCTCGTCTGTATGCTGTTCCGATGCACCAAAAACGATGCATGCTCTGAAGCAAGTACGAGACAGCAGCTATTGGCTACTCGCTATTGAACTTCCTTTTTCTGGTCCCGTCGTACGTGTTGTACGTCACCGCGTTCTAGACGGTCGGACTTTGGTGTGATCATGTGTACGCAAGACAGTTTCAGCAGAACTCCATCGGAACTCCGTCGTGTGTACGCGGCATTAGGCTACCCCTCTGTGCTAGGAAAGCCAGCTACTGGGTACAGCAAAAAGGGGATACTGGCTAGTGTCCTGAAGAGCAATAGTCTGTCCTTCTTTCTTATAGAGGGCTTGCTCAAGAGTGCATGTTGCTTCAAATAGGAATTTCACAGTCAAGTTGAAGAAGTTGTCCTTCCTGTAATTAGCTGAATCTGGAGTATCCCTCCACATTCGCATCCCTATCCAAATTCTCAATAAAACATCACACCTCTTACAGGTTATTATTGGTTGACCCTATTTAGGGAGATATCCCCTCTCTCAATTTCCTAATGACATTTTGTCACACCATGACACATTGAATAGGAAGTGGAGAGTAATCTTTCCAGTAGGAACAAAGACAGTAATAAAAAAAACAGTTGCTGGTAACTTGTTACTCCATGTGCAGAGATCAATACTGGATCTAATATACTGTAGATCTGTAAAGTCACACTTTTCTCTCTTTGAGTCCATCCAAGTTTTAACCCGTATTGAGCCTTGATGAAGAGCAATTGGTGTTGCCCCTGAAACACATTGGCTGTTTATATGACTATTTTACCAACGATTGAAATGATCTCAGACCTTTCATCTGCTTTTGGTCTGGTGCTCCTTTCTGTATTTCTATGTCTTGATAATAAAAACATGACCGATGTTCTAAACCTTTCCCAAGCTAAAAGTTTTTTTATTGATTGTTGTTTGTGTCCATGTTACATAGATTTTCCTATACTTTCTTTGTCCCAGGAAGGGAAGAATGGATAATGCAATGATCAAATTGATTTTTTATATGCTAATTTTATTATTTTATATAATGTACAGATATGGAATTTCTCATCAGTGTGGGACACTGAACTGAAATTAATATAGTCAACAACAGCTATTTGTAATGATTTTACATGTGCAATGTGCAGCCTTTTCTGAGAAAGGAAATTACTATTTATATTCTCCGTATGGTTAAAACTGTACAGCTGCAGATGTTATTTTTTCTCTTCAGCCCCTACCCAGCCAATTACAGCTGCACAAAATGAGGTGTTAAAGTGTATCTGAACTCAAGAACAACTTTTTGATATTATAACTTAGTGGTGGCTGAATTGGCTTTATTTTTTTATTTTTCCCATTTATTTTCACACTTTCTTTCCCAGTATAACTAAACACACACTCACCAGAGTGAGTATCTATGAAGAAGCAGCATTGTCACTGCTTGTTCCTCATTCGAACTTCAGAACACCTCCAACTCCTCATCTTTATAACAACAGTGAGGAGGTGTTCTGTATACTACAGAGACAACTGACAATGATGTTAGATGATAACAGTGTAGCGCAGACAGGGAGCACAGGAAGTTATAAGCTCAATGGATTTCTGGCAAGATCAACAGGTAAGTGAAGCAAATAAGAGAAGTTAATTTCTAGAGTTTATATACACTTTTAAGCTGAAATTTGTTCTGTTTATTTTTTGCCTGGTTCCTACTCCCCCCCCCCCCCCCCCCTTGATCAACTTGTTAACTAAAATTCTGGATAAAATCTTTCCATTTTCACTACATGCCTAACTATAGACCCAGTAATGTTAACACTAGCTATCTGTGCTTCTATATGCAATGCAGGCAGATCATGGTGGTATGTTGGGAGGGGCCAGCAGGGTGCTGTACATAGCTTCCTGAAAGCATCACATACTCCTGCTTCTGTACTCAGCTCAAGAGCCTACAACCCTAATGCAAGCAGTTGGCTGGCTCTTGGGAGGAGTTATGCAAATATCAAAAAGCCTTTATGAGTGGATGTCAGTCTGGAGGACTGAGTGTTCCTAGGTAACATCCACAGGTGATACTGAGCCTCTATGGTTGAAAGAACTGAAATCCAATGAATGAAAGCAGTAGGCCCAGGATAATCAGACTGGGGAGGAGAAAGCTAGATGACGTAGGACATCCTTTGACCAGAAAATGAGGCTTGGATTTGACTAGGTTGCTGCAACTCCTAACGCACACTGTGAGAAGCTCTCAGGGTGCAATGAAATCAAAGTAAGCTATTTTAGTGCAGGGGAGGGAGCTGTGCAACTGTTAAAGACTGAAGGTAGGGCTGGAGTTCAGCTTCGCTCTTTAGCGCTTAGTCCTACTCTGTTTTTTTACACTTACACTTAATATCCTTCTCTTTAATTAGGGTAGAGAGATCACTGCTCAAAAAAATTAAAGGAACACTTTTTATCAGAGTATAGCATCAAGTCAATTAAAATCCTGGGATATTGATCTGGTCAGTTAAGTAGCAGAGGGGGTTGTTAATCAGTTTCAGCTGTTTTTGTTTTAGTGAAATTACCAACAGGTGCACTAGATGGGCAACAATGAGACGACCTCCAAACAGGAATGGTTTTACAGGTGGAGGCCACTGACATTTTTTGTACCTACTCATCTTTTCTGACTGTTTTTCACTAGTGTTGCATTTGGCTAGGGTCAGTGTCACTACTGGTAGCATGAGGCGATACCTGCACCCTATAGAGGTTGCACAGGCAGTCCAACTCCTCCAGTATGGCACAACAATACGTGCCATTGGCAGAAGGTTTGTTGTGTCTCCCAAATGGAGGAGATTCCAAGAGACAGGCAGTTACTCTGGGAAAGCTGGACAGGGCCATAGAAGGTCCTTAACACATCAGCAGGACCAATATCTGCTCCTTTGTTCAAGGAGGATCAGGATGAGCACTGTAAGAGCCCTAAAAAATGACCTCCAGCAGGCCACTGGTGTGAATGTCTCTGACTAATCAGAAACAGACTTCATGAGGGTGACCTGAGGGCTCGACGTCCTCTAGTGGGCCCTGTGATCACTGCCCGGCACCTGGGAGCTCGATTTGCATCTGCCATTGAACACCAGAATTGGCAGGTTCACCACTGGCGCCCTGTACTTTTCACAGATGAGAGAAGGTTCACCCTGAGCACATGTGACAGACATGAAAGGATCTGGAAAAGCCGTGCAGAACGTTATGCAGCCTGTAACATCACTCAGCATGACCGGTTTGGTGGAGACGCACAGACCTCTACAGGCTAGATGATGGCATCCTGACTGTCAATAGGTATCGGGATGAAATCCTTTGACCAATTGTCAGACCCTACGCTGGTGCAGTGGGTCCTGGGTTCCTCCTGGTGCACGACAATGTCCGACCTCATGTGGCGAGAGTATGCAGCCAGTTAATGGAGGATGAAACAATTGATACCATTGAATGGCCCTCATGCTCGCCTGACCTAAATCCGATAGAACACCTCTGGAACACTATGTTTCGGTCCATCCGACGTCTCCAGGTTGCACCTCAGTCTGTTCAGGAGCTCAGTGATGCCCTGGTACAGATCTGGGAGGAAGTACCCCAGGACACTATCCGTCGTCTCATTAGGAGCATGCCCCGACATTGTCAGGCATGCATACAATCACATGGGGCCATACAAACTACTAAGTACCATTTTGAGTTGCTGCAATGAAATTTCAGTAAAATGGACTAGCCTGCTGCATCATTTTTTCACTTTGATTTTCGGGGTGTCATTGAATTCAGCCCTCTGTAGGTTGATCATTTTCATATCCATCAAACGATGTGGCATCCTTTCATTCCTAACACATTAACCAGTCCATATCAGTATAGATATCCAGCATGATATTTTTCCTCATTGAGATCTGATGTGTTTTCAAAGTGTTCCTTTAATTTTTTTGAGCAGTGTATAAAGCAAATGTGGACTGAAAATTATATTTAAAACTTTGAATATATGACTAGTGGATTGAATCTTCACATGGCTTGTAGCCTGAGACAATATGGCATTTTCTGCATCTTTTCTTGTGTGTCTTTCATGACAGCTTCTAATTTCTTACTATAGCATTCCCAAATGTTGTATTTATTTTACATCATTGAGACCTGACAGGAAATGTGATACCTTCATCTTACTTTTTGATAGTTGTACATGAGTGAAACTAGTTGTCAGAGTGAAAGTAGGAATTCTGCCAGGGTCTTCTCACCAATGCAAGTGCCAATAAAAAAAGGAAGGAAATCTGTAGTTCGCTCTGCCAACAGCTTCTCAAATAATAACCTCCAAGGGCAGGGAGGTGGTCTTTAAAGAGGAATACGAATTGAAATTCCTGTGAAGAAAGCTTTCTGGTATCTGTTTACTATAATGTGTTATACTTTTGCTGCATCAGATGAACACAATAACTCTAGCCTCAAATTGTCCTGATTGTAGATCTGGTACAGTACTCGCAGAATCCCTGCCAGGACCTCCAGAATCTCTGCCAGGCCTTTCAAAGTTTCTTGTAGAATTCCTGCCAGGACTTCTAAATGCTCTTACAAAGTAATTGCCACAACTTCCAGACTTCCATGAAACAACCCTGGGCATGACCTCTGATCAAAAGTGTATTTATGCTCCAGCCTTGGAACGGACAGGTGCTGTGTCCTCTTGTCAGATATCCTGCTTTGTGCAAAAGAGCTAAACCACTGATTGCCTGTTTCGTTGCCGACCTGGATTAACCTGACCACTCTCTTGTCTGTCACTTGCCCAAGACCTCTCCTCAAACCTGGCCTCTCTTTTTCCTGCTGCCTGCACATGACCTCTACCTGGATCTGACTACTCTTTTGCCTAATATTTTGTGCACAGTCTCCACACTGTAGCTGTTCTATTCAAACTACCCCTTTGCTGGGGCACCCCAGAGGGCCGTGACCTAGTGGCAGCGTCCAGCAAAGTAAACTGGGACAGCTAGGGTTCTAGCTCATCTCCACAAACAGGAGCTCTGCTGAAGACTAGCTGTCATTTAGACTCTACGCCTCAGAAGAGTCTGTCTCAGTTGTCTTTATAACAATATCTCGCACTTTATCTGTGCTAATGTTTTTTCAGTAGAAGTCCTAAAGATAGCTTCCACTAAAGTTCTCAGTAATATGGCCTTTTCTTTTGCCTTTAACATTTTTATGCTCTTGTATTTTTGATTTTACTAAGTGTCAGAATGTGAGAGTCTGGCCAAAAAAGATTGTTTAATTTATGATGCATCCAAGAACCATATCTAGGGACATATAACTATAATGAAAATTTTTCTCAGGTAGGACCTTTTCACAGGCATTCCAATCAGGTCCGCTTGTTAGGTTTTCAAGCAGATCTGATCAGAAGCTCCATGCAGTCCTATGGACAGGTGGATGTAACAGACTTTAAACGGACCCGTGACAGATCTATGAGTGGCCGGATATAAACGGACTCTGTTGTCTATTTACACCCACCTACCTTGGAGTCTGTCCAGGTCTGAAGATAAAATTGAAAAGGACTGCGTCATTTTCCATTGTTGCAGACCCAAATATGATGGATCGGTGATAGCCTGATGTAATTGGACAACGGAGTCCATTTACATCCGGTCACTCATAGAGCTGTCACGGATCCGCCTGTGTCTGATGGATACAAACTGAACGAGCAGCATAGGATGAGAAAATGGGAAACAAGTGTATATATATATATATATATATATATATATATATATATATATATTATATATATATTATATATATATATATATATATATATAGCAGGTGTTTACAATGCAAATACAATACAATAAAATGCCTTACTAAATTTCATTCAGTTAGTGTATATGTCTGCTTGTTTTAAGAGTACCTCCTTAAACAACACCCTTTGTGATTATAATAATTGTATTGTTATATACTCACAAAGTAATATAATGCTTCTGTAGTATCCAGAAAAGTTGTTTCTGCCAAGCCTTCAGCAGCGTTTTTGGACACATCTCCTGCCGGCTGAAGATGACCTTCATTAAGTAAGGAAGAAGCCAAGAGGAGACCTTCTTGGCGGTTTCTCACCGAGTTGCTTGATTCTAACCAGTCAATTACGCAAGTACCTAGTTTAATAAGGAAAATTGATATGTGACTATGAACACAGGATGTGAATTTATAACATTACTGTATGCTGGTGACTTTGTAATACTATATACTGTATGTTTATAATATTTAGGCCCCTTTCACACGATCGGACCGTTCAGGTCCACCTGTCAGTTTTGATGGCGGACCTGAACAGGCGCTCCATGTTAGCCTATGGAGCGTTGGATGTCAGCGGAGACATGTCCGCTGACATCCGACCCCGTCCGATCCGCTAAAAGCAGACGGATGGCCCTATGTCCAGGTCCGTCTCTGGCGGATCGGATCGGGTGAGATCTGATGAAAACGGGCATGCTGTCCGTTTTCGTCCGATCCCTCCATAGGCGGCAGCGGCGCCTGACAAGCCCCTCCCCGCTCAGTGAGCAGAGAGGGACCTGTCATCCGCCGGCTCAGCGGAGATCAACGGACTGATCTCCCGCTGAGCCGGCGGACCGAGGCGGGCTCCGTAGAAACAGAGTCCGCCTCCTGTGAAAGGGGGCTAAAAGTTCAATCTTTAATTTAGCCCCCACATATTTGAGATGTTTGATTACCATAGAGTATACTACATGGACATTTTTTGATATTTTTAACCCTATGGTAATCCTTAATTAGTTACTTGGGTGTTTGGTGGGCTGTCCATAGCCCAGTCTAAAACTGTCTTCTTACTAATATTGGGCTGACAACCTATGTTTTTAAAGTAATGTTATGCCTATGAGCAAGATTCACCATTAGACACAGGCCTGAGCCTATGGGCAACACAGGTTAAGGCTGGACTCTGGGATAAGCAAATATTGTCTAAATACAAGAAGCATGTGTATTCTTCCATGAATGTCAGTGTACTTTGAATATTTCTTTCAGATCTGCCTCTGTGTCAGAGCTTCCTGTAAGAATGACCGGTGACTGCAGCTCTTTCTCCTTGTGCAAGGTTGACTGGTCTTGTCTCTGCCCTCTCCTGTAGTTCTCTGCAGGCAGATTGTAGCAAGTGGAACCTGCTAGGTCCTTCTTATAGCTCTGCCTTCTGAACAGGCTATGTACAGCACAGTGATGATGGCAGTGCTATTCTTTCAAGGTAATATCTCACTTTGCAAAGGCAGTTGGTGCACACAAAATTAATTTATATCTTTTGTGTCTATTAAAGAATATATTTCAATGAAAATGTTGTGCTTGTATTTTAGTTTTAAAGGGTAAGTTCACCTTTACAGAAAAATCTGTAAGGTGAACTTACACAGGACGCCCTTTTCACACCCCCAACCCAGTCCCGCTGAGCTGGATCGTGGCGATCATCCGATAAGAGACATTGGTTCGCCGCCTCACCGGTCCGGGGTTTAGAAATCCCCTGCAGCTTAATCTCCAAAACGTACCTCATCAGGAGGTACATTTAGGAGAATTCTAATTGGTTGGCGCCGTCACATGGGCGGTGCCGACCAATCAGAACCCACATACCTCGCCCTGTCACTGCAGGCGAAGAGGGGAGAAAGTCGCGGGATTTCAAATTTCCAGACCGGTACAGCTATATGAGCTGTCAGTGCAGGGGATCGCCGGACTCTGGGTTAGCGGAACCGGGGGGGGGGGGGGGCGGGTCCAGTGTAAGTTCACCTTGCAGATTTTCTGTAAAGGTGAATTTACACTTTAAGCGTTGTTTTCATCTTTTGTGTATTGTATATGTTGCGTCCTCCACTAGTTAGGCTGCTAGGCTAAATCTAGTTTTTGGCTTTACTGTAGTGAGTGGAGAAGAGATCTATTGCAGTGATCTATTGGTTTTGTCGGTTTAGGGTTTCCTGAGCTGGCTGTTTGATTACTCTCATCTGCTTCAGGTAGAAGCTTTCAGAATATAGGTCAGGGAGATTCAAATAGCCATCATGAATATTTATCCAGCTCCAGCCAATCCCTGGAAGGAAGCATCCAGAAGGTGGCTGGGGAGATGATAAATGTTTGGATGACCTGAGTAGAGTGTGTGTTCTTCCCTAGAGAGGGTTCCAGTCCTCCTGGGGCTACTGCCCCTGGAAGAAAGCTACTGAGATAAGGAATTCCAGTCTGGGTCTCAGCAGCAGCTTGGCTGAGGACCTGGAGAAGATTGCTAATCGACTTTTGTTGGAGAGCACTATCCTGAAGTCTTGGTCTGGAGAAAGGATCTCTCTCATTGAGGACCTACCTGTGGATGCTGGGTGGCAGACAGCTCCTGGGACACTGTGAGTAAAGACCTTAATGTGAACTTTTTGGGTGTGCGAGTGCTAAAGGGGAACCAAGTGCCAGAGGATGCTATGTGGATGGGGACTTCTCCTATAGAATCCTAGATATACTGGCCATCCCCTGTTACCTTCTGTAACGGGTTGCTGTAGAGATTAGTGAGAAGTTTGTCCTCACAATGATTGCTATTATTGTTTTGGAGTATCCTATGACCATAAACGCCTTTCCTGTTCAAGTTATTCAGCAATAAATTCTAAAAAGACATCCCCTAGAATGAGCCTGTATTGTCGGTGTGCATGGAACTGTACAGGTGACTGGCAACCTCTATACTATTGTGGAAGACCTGGGTACATTCTCAGCAGCCCCTCTGAGGGTTAGTGCTACATATAAGTTTTGCTTTAAAAAGGAAGTAAACCCTGATGGGTTTTACTTCCTCTTTTGCTCCCCGCAAGGCTTGCGAATTAAAAGCATAATGGGCTAGTATGCATCGCATACTAGCCCATTATATGACACTTATCTGCAAACGAAGCCTGCGCTGTCCCCTGTGCAGGCCGCGTCCATCTTCACCCCTTTCCCTTCCGGGGCCGCGGACTCTGGCTCTGTGCATGCGCGCGGGAGCCATCAGTCACGGCACACACTGGGAGAAGGAACTGCAAGGTGGTCCGTTTCTTCACAGCACATGCGACGATGACGACATCAGCGCACTACAAGTAAAATATCTCCTAAACAGAGCACGTTTAGGAGATATTTCCACTATCTATAGGTAAGCCTTATTCTAGCCTTACCTATAGATAAAAGTAAGACAAAAGGGTTTACAACCACTTTAACACACAACAGAAAATAAGTAAAACTATCTATTAGTCACTGTAGGAGTAAAAGCAAAGCAATAAATGCTATATGCAAAAGTGTAAAAAAAGGCTAATATGCACACCCAAACCATGTAAACTTAATATTACATACAGTATAAACCTCATTAATTTCTCTTAAAACATAATGAGGGATTACACACCAGAGAATCAACCATTTTTATAACAGCCCTGGAACAATTTCATCAGATGCTTGCAATAAAAATTATACATCTTTGGTAGATGTGTCCCAGGATCCCAGCAAGCAGGTGAAGCCAAATTTAAGAGCAGCCATGATGTATGAATTTCTTCTGACTCAAACACCCCACACATCCAACAGTATTGGCTAAAAACATAAAAAAACAAAGAAAAGTATCTGAGGTGAGTGATACCATGAAAAACTGAAATAGAATAGAATGAAAAACTTTGATAGAATTAATAGCATCCTTGGAACCTGGGAGACAAACAGCTGTGGACTGTTTTTTTCTAGGCAATGTAAATGGCAGATCATGTGTTTTTCATATTTTACCTGTAAAGCAATGGTTGAAGACTTTCTTGTCTTTCTCCAGCTTTATCTCTCTAATTCCTCGATCTGGATCTTTCATAGACACATATAATTCACTTCAAATAAATTATTGAGAGTATTAGTTTGTTTACCAGAACATACATGAAACAATTACTAAAGTTATTTAAAGGGGTTGTAAAGGTAAAAATTTTTTCACCTTAATGCATTCTATGCATTAAGGTGAAAAAACTTCTGACAGAACCGCCGCCCCCAGGCCCCCCGTTTTACTTACCTGACGCCTCGAAAGTCAGCTTCGCGTTCCCGACATCTGTTCCTCCGCTCACCCTGGCCGCTGATTGGCTGCAGTGGATGGATTGAAAGCAGCGCAGCCATTGGCTCGCGCTGCTGTCAATCACATCCGATGACGCGGCGCGCCGGGGGGCGGGGCCGAGTGATACAGCGAGCGGCTATAGCCGCCGGCTGTATCACGGGAGCGCGCCCGCAAGCACTCACCACCGTGCGAGGGAGCTCGCATTAAGGTGGTGAATGCTTGCGGGGAGGAGCTGAAACAGCCGCCGAGGGACCCCAGAAGACGAGGTTCGGGGCCACTCTGTGCAGAACGAGCTGCACAGTGAAGGTAAGTATAACATGTTTGTTATTTTTAAAAAAAAAAAAAAACACCTTTACAAACGCTTTAACTCTTCAGATTGTATAGAAAAAAAATAGTTGGGGTGAAAACATAGATCCCCTTACCAGCAGCTGATTCTTATTTTGAGACCCAACATTAAGGCCCATTAACAAGTATAAACACATTTTCATGTGTTGGTGAGCATCCAATTGTACTACCTATTCATTTGTAGTGGGGCCTTAATGCATGTGCATGGACCAAAATGCACAACTTTCTTAAAATTTACCAGTGCCACTGGGGTGTTTTCACATATAGCAGGGGGCCATTGAAAATGAATGACAGCACATCACAAGCAAAACACAGTGGGGTTGATTTACTAGAACTGGAGACTGCAAAATCTGGTGCAGCTGAGCATGGTAGCCAATCAGCTTTTGACGTCAGCTTGTTCAATTAAAGTGATTGTAAAGGCTCTTTCTTAATTTCTTTTTTTAAATAACAAACATGTTATACTTACCTCCTCTGTGCAGCTGGTTTTGCACAGAGCAGCCCAGATCCTCCTCTTCTCGGGTCCTTCTTTACTGCCCCTCCCTCCTTTGAGTGCCCCTCAGCCAGCGGCTTGCTACAGGAGGCACCCAAGCCGAGTTAGAGTGTATCCATTCAGACACGGAGCTCCGACCTGACCCCGCCCCCTCTCTCCTTTGATTGGCTGACTAATTTTGATTGACAGCCTTTGGAGCCAATGGCACCGGGTGCTCTGTCAGCCAATCAGGAGGAGTGTACTGGATGGCTGAGGGGATTGTGGACATTGCTGGAGAGAGAAGGAGCTCAGGTAGGTAATTGGGGGGTGCTGGGGAGGCTACTACACACACCTTTACAACTCCTTTAAGTTTTGACAAAAAAATGAAAGCTGATTGGTTTCTGTGGAGAGCTGCATCAGATTTTGCATTCTCCAGTTTTTTCATAAATCCAACGCAATGTGTTGCACTACAGGTGAACACACCCAGGTGTGCACACATGTGAATGCGCCCTAGAAGGAAGTGTGAAAGAATTTAAAAAATCAACTTCACACATTTTGTGTAGGCACACAACAGACTGACAAACTGCTGCACAAACGTGAATGGGCCCTATAAGGAAGTGTGAAAGACTTGAAAAAGCAGCTTCACATATTATGTGGTGGCTTTAACAATGAAAGGAGATCACTAGGACAGGAAGTGAAGGGAACATTTCCTACAGGTTTATAGAGACAGCAATAACAAAACCCTGGCACAGTTCCCTCCTGTTGGGCTGCCTATCTGATATACCTAATGGGCAGCCCATCAGGGCTAAGCCACTACTTTACAGTTAGTAGCAGTAGTTTCAGCCTGGTGTGAGCCCGCCTTCGGTTGCCCATTAGGCTGCCTATAATGCCTACAAGATGGACAGCCCAACAGGCATGCAACAGACCAACAACGCTGCTGTCAGTGGTGAGGCCGTGGCTTAAGCTGGGTACACACTACAGTTTCTGTTTCGTGCAACACAAAAAAACTGACAGCTCTGGTCGAAGCCACTGTACTAATAATGCAAGGTTAGTCCAGCGATCTCCCCTGCTAAGCTGTTGTGTTTTGACAGGGAGCGGCCCCTCCCCCCGCGAGAATACTCCAACCAGCACTCTCTGCCATTGGCTGAGAGCGCTGATCGGGAGTCGGTCGGCTGCTAGTTTTCCAGCATGCATGTCCGACAGAAGCAGGCTGTCAGACAGACCGACAAACACACAGGCGGAATGTCAGCCTTTTCTTTTTTTTTTTTTTAACCGTCAAATGTTTCCCAACATTCTGCTCATGTGTACAGGGCTTTAGTGTTAATATATGTAAAAAAAAATTGTAATAGATTCACAAAAGACCATTTGCTTAATAAAGATGGATACAATGAAACATGATACCAAACATAATGAAAAATAGATATTGGTTTTATATATACCTTACATTGTGTGTGTTTTTTTTATATCTATCTAGAGTTGAGCTTTAGAATCTTAGACTGTTGACTAACCTTAAATTGATTGTGCTTGGTAATCTGATGGAACGCCTTGTGGATTTTCTAGCAAACCTCTGCCCGTCTTGAATACATTTTGATGCCTTTTTCAGATCTTTCACCCAAGCATCACGTTCTTCAGAGTGGGAGGCTTGGAAAAAGTGATCCTGCTGTTTAGAAGTGGTCAGCTTGAAGACAAGCTAATGAAAAAAAATGCAAATTGCTAAATATAAAACCTTTTCACAGCAGTACATTATTATTTCATGTTTTAACATTTAATATCAATAGCGTACAATGTGAAGTTAACACTAGCATTAGAGAAGAGTTTTGCCTGCATTGGGCAGATTGACAGTTACCCCGATATTCACAAATCTTGCCCAAACTGCCGTTTGAACTAATTCACTTCATTTCCTCATAAAGAAAACTTGTAAAGGCCTCCTTTGGATTTGAAACCTGATGCATAATGGGATTTATCTGACCAACTAATATATACAAATCTCCACTGAATCCTTATCCAATCCTTATGACACATGGTATAATAAACAAGGTGGGACAATCTTCCCTAAGTGAAGGACATCTCTACAACAAAGATACAAACAAGAAAAAAAAAAACTTTCTAGAACAGCAGAAAAAAAGATTAGCCTGTCTGTAAGGTTTTTTTTTATTACTGTGTAAGTTTTGGAGATTTCTTCTCATTTCCTGTCACCAGGTAGATCGCCTCCCTTACTTCCTATTACCTGGAGGATCTGCCACCCCCTTTCCTTTTCCTAAGAAAATCTCCACTCACATCTTTTCACCAATGTGATTGTCCCCCTCCCTTCCTATTACTGGAGAGATTCTCTCACTTCCTGTCGCTAGTGAGATTTTTCCTCAATTCCTGTCATTAGTGAGACACCCCCTCACTTCCTATGACTGTAGGGATCTCCCCTCCCTCCCTTTGTAACACTGGAGAGATTCCCTCTCACTTCCTATTACTTTAAGATCTACCCCATGACTCCCTACCTATTACTGGAGAGACTTCCTCATTTCCTGTCACCAGTGAGATTTTCCCTCAATTCCACCTCACTTCCTATTATTGTGAGGATCTCTCCCCTCCCTATTGCTGGAGAGATTCCATCTCAATTTCTATTACTGTGGAGATTCCACCCTCCCATTACTGGAGAGATTTTCTATCTTCCTGTCAATAATGAGGTTTTTCCTTACTTCCTGGAGGAGCCAGGAGGATAATCCCTCAATTCTTGTCATTGAGAGATAAAGTGAAGGAAAATCTGCTCAGAAGGGATGTCAAATCTCTCCCATGCAGACAGAAACACTAAAGCATGGTACATCCTACAAATTTTTTTTGTTCCACCCAGCGGGCTGAACGAAAAAAAACTGACTGCTCAGGAGGAGCCTCAGCCACTGGCAATGTGGTTCAACCAATGTGGTTCAACCACATGTTTTTGCATGTGTAAACCCATTAGGTTAGAAGATCAGGCTGTTTTTATTGCTGTCTATGCCCACCTGTCCCTGTGACCCCCCCTCCCACCCATTTCCCTAATTTCTTGTCCTGAAGGTGTTGCTGGACACAGTGAAGGGATATATCCCCAAAAGAGACATCAACAATGTAAGACAGGAAAGAATTTCCCAACATTCTGGCAGAAGAGCCGAGCTTTCAGTGCTAAAACTAATTAACACAAATTAACAGTGTTTGTAAGTTTTATGCAAATATAGTTTTCATATTAAAAACGTTATATAAATAGACAGGTTACCAGTCTTTTGTTGAAATCCTGGCAGTGATTAACAATGACGGATCCTTTCAGTGGAATCATTCCCTTGGGACTGGTATCAGTTTTTTTCTTGTAGTATTCAATCCCATCTTCCAATAGTATCACCCAGAAGGGCTTCCATTTGTTAAACATTACCTGTGGTTTGGGGAATTAATGATGGTGGAATTAATAACACAGTTCAAGTTATGTTTTCCCAGGTCTCATTATAGCTCACATAACTTAAAAAAAGAATACAATATACTGTATATTCAGAACACTAAATTTGAGACTAGCTGTATAAGACTTTTTGGGATGGGGTGTTGGAAATCCAGTGATGTAGTCATTCGGCGTCTGTGCTGACACGAGGTGGAGGTGCCTCAGCTTTATATATGCAAGGCAATTGTCAGGGAATACACCAGCAGTAACTTCACTGCAATTGGGATGCCCCAAACTGATCCAGCTTTCACCTGGATATATCTGATGATACCTTTATCCCTGGCACCAATTTATTGCCAACTCTCTGCCTTAATTGGCTGTTTTTGAACTTGCTGGATCGTACCATCCAAATCTGGGGACCCTCCTTTTGGACGTCTATTGAGGTTGAGGACAGCACAACCCAATCTATTTATTTTATCAATTTTTCTTTCGTCTTTTCCTGATTGAAAATAATATGCCAAAGCTCCTGA
This sequence comes from Aquarana catesbeiana, assembly GCF_042186555.1. Lineage (NCBI taxonomy): Eukaryota > Metazoa > Chordata > Amphibia > Anura > Ranidae > Aquarana > Aquarana catesbeiana. The sequence goes on along the minus strand of NC_133327.1, from coordinate 603,236,861 downwards.
GGAAGCGTTACTGAACGCGTAACATGTAGAGCAACTTGAGCGATTTTTTACACCATCTCCTTTGAAACCCGTTATGACTGAAACAAGTAAAATGACTGAATACTGTGTTTAAAGATATATTTACTATGTAGATAGTGTATGTAAATTGCTCTTAGGTATAAAAACTTTGTGAATCTATGTAAGTCAATGTACATTTTTGAACAACTTTTGTAATAAATATTTTTATTCTTTTTTAATCTTCTGCGTTATGCCTATAAAGTCCATCAATCTAAACCACCCTCTAATAATCTCCAAATATATTGGGACGTGGCATTTATTATCTATACATCGTATCCACAGTGTCACTTTTTTGGTGATACGAACTCTTTTAGAATTCCCCTCTTAGACAGCTGTCATAGGAACGCATGTCCCCATTAGAAGGTTTTCACTTCAGTCCTGGCAATAATGATCACCATAAAGCCATGTAAACTCTAAAATCCAAAGAGTGCCCCTGTATTGTTATGCCTCTTGTCCTGTCACCCTGCATGATATACAAATCTCCTTTGATCGCTCACATTCACCAGGATCCTATATGAGCCCTCATGGCTCCACAGTTGCCAAGTGTCCCATGCTTTGCAACACAGTCCTGATATGCTCTTATGGGTAAAATCTTGTAAATGTTTATATGGCTGTTTTTGGTTACTGGTTCCAAAATAATGACATTTAGGGCTAGTTTACACTTGCTTCAAAACATGGCTTCGATCACGCTTTGTTAAAGCTCTATGAAAGCCAGTCAAAGCCCCTTTCACTAAATAAAATGGTTAGCTTACAGTCCTGTTTACACCTTGCGTTTGCTTTGGCTTTGCTTCAAATATTAGTACCCCATGTCACTTTAGTCGTGCTTCAAAGCGTCTTCAAAGCTCCACAGAACTCTATGACAAAGCTTGCTTGAAGCACCTGCAGCTTTTGAGAGGCTTTAACTACTTGCCGACCAGCCGCCGTCATTATATGGCGGCAGATTGACTCCCCTGCGCGAATCGCCATAGCTGTACGGCGGCCGCTTTAAGGGGTATAGTGGGTGCATGCCTACGGCACGATGTAGGAGCCGATGCACGTGGCCGGTGGCCGCGATGTCCACTGGCCACCCGCAATCCAGAATAGATAGAATACATATTGGCCTAAACTGAGGAAGAACATTTTTTTTGATATTTATTATATCAAAAAGTAAAAAATATTTTTTTTTTCAAAATTGTCGCTCTTTTTTTGTTTAAAGCGCAAAAAATAAAAACTGCAGAGGTGATCAAATACCACCAAAAGAAAGCTCTATATGTGGGAAAAAAAAGACCTCAATTTTGTTTGGGTACAGCATTGCATGACTACGCAATTGTCAGTTAAAGCGTTGCAGTGCCGTATTGCAAAAAATGGCCTGTCATTAAAGGGGCAAATTTTCCGGTCCTTAAGTGGTTAATTAATAAGCTTTAGCTTCACTTTGTTTTGGAGAAATTGCAGGTATGAGATATATATATATATATATATATACACACACACACACACGGCATCTGTCAAGCTTCAACAAAGCTTCAAAAGAGCAGCATGGAGGCATCACTGATGCTTCACTGAAGCACCACCGAAGCATCAAAAATACATCATAGAAGCATGCGGTAGGCGCTTTAATGTTTGTTGAAGCCGAAGCAAGTGTAAATGAGCCCTTACACTCTCTAATTTATCCTCCACTGCCCCCACTAACTGATTAACTGCACAGGAGATTGGCAATCGTTTCAAAAACAAAATTGAAGCAATTTGTGATGAAATCTCCACTGCCCAGATATCGCCGCCACCTAACATGCCTTGTCTTGTCTACCACAACATTCAATACTTTCCTCTTTAGACCCTGTTACCACAGAAGAGGCCTGATGAAGGAGGCGGGGCCTCAGAAACATGTTGCGCCCCCCCCACCTGTTCTACCAGCCTGTGGACACACTGACAGTGGCATGTGTTAGAGCTCCAGAGGCTCCGGAGGTCCAGGACGCCACCAGCCATTTCCGTGGCAAGTCCTGGCGTGTACTATTGCGGCTATTCTCCAGTCCATCAAGACCGGTGCTCCATTCTACCAGCCATGTGTGCATCATACAGCGTTTTTAGATGTAAGTGTTTTCAGAATAAATTGTGGTTTATGTTTGACATATACTGATCGGGTGCCCTCCTTTATTATTTAGAACACAATAGCACAGCTGGGGACATAGGTGTGCTCATCCTATTGCATTGGGGTGTGCACCCTAAAGCTCAAACACACGTGTGTGTGCGTGTCTACATATGTGAATGACCCTGGCACATTGATCTCCCTGCTGGCAAAGTGAGAGTGCTGAGTGCAAAGTGAGTGCTGAGAAAGTCACGTGATGCAACGCGTCGGGTGGAGTCTTGTGACGTCATTTCCGGTGGCGTTTTATGGAAGTGCGGTGAGGAATCGAGTGTGTCACTACTTCCATTGTTTCTTACTGCGATGTTTATTCTTACTTGATGTGAGCAGCTTCTTTTTATTTGGCAATATTACACTATGGCTGTTCATTGTTTCCTTTGAGCGCCATTTATACAAGAAGTGCCATTGCTTTGAGCAAGCTGTTTCCTCTACATATGGAGTTTCCCAAGAAGTTTTGATACTAAGATCTGGACGTAGTTCTTCATCTTCGCTTGGGACCTAGATGTCCTTACAGATCCATCAGTAGGATTTCTTATCTATCTGATGAGCCTTGTTTGACCTTTGGGTCATTTTTGGAGGTGAACGGCCAATTCATAAATATAACAGTCGATGTTTGGATTGATGTGTTGTCTGTTTTTTCTTCTATCAAGTTACCCATGTGAGATTTTTATCTTTATATAAACTGACTCCTACCATTGGGCTTTAGTTGGACTTTTAGTTAGATTTACTTATTTGTATGTTTTGGATACTTATCATGTTCATTCATTAATTCATGTCACGTTACTTAATAAGCGCACCACTATTAATTCTTCTTCTTACATTTGATTATGAAGTTTGTAAACACTTCTCTTATGGCAGAGCCGGTAAGAGGGAGGTCTTTCCCATCTTTTTGCCAGCACACAGAGCGATAATGCTAATGCTAATGGAGTGATTAGTGTGTGCACATCCAGCACACCCTATGCACATGCCTATGGCTGGGAAGATTTCTGCACCATCATTGCTTCTGTTGGTATGGCAATCTGTCAGTTTTTTTTTTATTTAGCCAGCTGGCTTGAACGAAAAAAAAGCTGTGCAAACACATGTTCGCATCTTTAACCACTTCACATCCCGCCCATTATCCTATGACGTCTGCAGGAGGGATCTCCCATCCTAGGTGAGCGTCATATGACGTCCTGGGCTTCCCGGCTATCTGGGGGGCGCACGCGCGCCCCCGCTGCATCACTCTGGAGCCAATGCACGTGCCCGGCAGCCGCGATGTCCAACGGGCACCCGTGATTGCCCGATAACAGAGCAGGACCGTGGATCTGTGTGTGTAAACACACAGATCCACATCCTGTCAGGTGAGAGGAGACCGATCATGTGTTCCTAGTATAGAGGAACACTGATCAGTCTCCTCCCCTTGTGAGTCCCCTCCCCCTATAGTTAGAATCACTCCCTAGGTAACACATTTAACCCCCTGATCGCCCCCTAGTGTTAACCTCTTCCCTGCCAGTGACCTTTATACAGTAATCAGTGCATTTTTATAGCACTGATCACTGTATAGATGTGAATGGTCCCAAAATGTTGTCAAAAGTGTCCGATATGTCCGCCGCAATGTCACAGTCACGATAAAAATTGCAGATCGCCACCATTACTAGTTAAAAAAATAAATAAATAATAAAAATGCCATAAAACTATCCCTATTTTGTAGACACTATAACTTTTGAGCAAACCAATCAATATATGCTTATTGCAATTTTTTTTACCAAAAATATGTAGAAGAATACATATCGGCCTAAACTGAGAAAAAAATGTGTGTTTTTTTTTTTAAATTGGGATATTTATTATAGCAAAAAGTAAAAAATATTGTAATATGGGAAGGTTCCCATATTACCATGCGGAGGGGGCTGGCACCTGCAGCAGAATTCCAGAGCGTCAATACAAGTAGTGTGTATACAAAATATATTATGTGGCATTATTGATTAAGTAATTGAATATATAATTAATTTGTACATATATACTAATTTTTATGGCTTAGTCAGACAGAAGTGCCAAAGAAGAATTAATGAATTAATTAGATTAGGTAGTAGAAGCTTTTAATAAAAATAAAGATATATGAAGAAATGTGAGCATATAAGACACATTTATGAACATATGAACTTAATGAAAGAATCAGTGCAAAAGTGCATATGACACGAGTTACCAAAAGTGTAAACGAGAGAGGGAGCATGAAAAAATGTATGAAAAAGAAGAAAAGAAGGGAGGAGAAAAGGGTGAGTGAAAAACAGAAAGGGGAGGGGGAGGGAAATAGGGGGAAAGAAATAGAAGCCTGTGACCTCCTTGTAAGTCGCATGGAGTGGGGTTCATTCCTACCTTTGGGTGCCCCCTGATCTGCCAGCGTGCAGAACTGTCTGTTAGTCCTTTTTGGGAATTTCGGTTGGGAGGTCCCCTCCGTATGTATATAGTTAAAAATATATGTAACAGCTATTTGCGTTTTTTACACTTGTCATACTAAATGTGGTCTCTTTTACAGCAAATGTATCCTCTGAAGAAGACCCTAATAAATCGGGTCGAAACGTGTCAGTTTTTGTCTTAATTGACATGTTTGCTATGTAATGTAAATGTATTTTTCATGTTTTAATATTTGCACCTCATGGGTATACCCCCGTGTCGAGCTCATATCTTAACTTTTGTGCTCTACTCGATGCTAATAATTAATAAAAAACTTTTATTAAATCCAATATCTTTTTTGAATCTTTTGATACACACTCACTTTGCTGCTAAAAAACCCTTTTGGGGGAACCTTCACATATTATATTACCTGTGGTGTGCAGCAACCTTATCTCTCTGTAAATGTATCTTCCCTATGCTGCAGTAAAAAATATTGTGTTTTTTTTTTTTTTGTCGCTTGTCGCTCTTCTGTTGTTTATAGCGCAAAAAATAAAAGACCGCAGAGGTGATCAAATACCACCAAAAAGAAAGCTCTATTTGTGGGGAAAAAATGATAAAAATTTCATTTGCGTACAGTGCTGCATGACCACGCAATTGTCATTCAAAATACGACAGTGGTGAAAACTGAAAATTAGCCTGGGCAGGAAGGGGTTGAAAATGCCCAGTACTGAAGTGGTTAAAGGTTTGCAACTTGAAGGTTCGTATGTAGGGGACTTACTGTACTAATTTCCACATTGTATTTCAATTATTTCTAGCCTACTCCTATGAAACTGAATGATATTGAAGTCTGTAAACATACTTTGTGTAGATCCCCACACATTTACTTGAATTTTGTGACACGTAATCACTCTGCCCTGTGAGTAGGCACTGCTGTGTCACACAGTTCACAGAGCCTGCCTTCTGAACTACAGAGGTGCTGAGAGGAGGAGTTTCAGGAGGCGGAGTCAGTACAGTAATCACTGCATGCAGGCTGCAAAGTACCATGGGATGTGTAATTCTTAAAAATTTAAAAGTGAAAAGCAGAGGAGGAGCTGAAAAACATACAGGGAGTCCAGGAAGTTGGGGAAACACTACCTGATTGGCAGGGAGGAGAAGCCAGAAGACAATAGTGAATATTGATTCGCTAGTGTCACAAGTGGGTGGGTTTGTGTCCAACCTTTTTCAAGCCAATTATAGACTCCGGCTCTAATCATGTGGCTTGAAAAAAATAAAAATCAAACAAATGTATGAGTCTGGTGCCCCGCATGCATCCCCGCATGCAAACTAGGAGGGGGGCACCCCTGCGCCACTTATGGACCAGCCGGTTCTGGGTATGGTTAACAGCTGCCACACAACATCTCTTCTATTAGAAGATACTATGACATTTAAAAAGGACTGCTGTGTGCATTATAAATGAGCTTTGTAATACACTTGCCTGGGGACTCAGAAGCCAGCAAAGCATTATTAATTCTAATAAACGTGTGGCAGGAGGAGGAAACCTGCCATGTGGCTTAAAACAGATCATGTGACAACTTTTATCCACTGCTATTTAGAGAACACACTGCAGGACATCAAAGGCTCCACACAGTTCTGCACTTTAAAAGTAAAAATTAATTTATTGAAGTATTTTCAGCAATATCCTGCATTGTACAGAGAGTGCAAATCACGGGGTCACCCTTTCATGTCCATGCTTTTTTGTTATTTTGCACTGTGCTACTTTAACTGGTAACTGCGCAGTCATGCATCATTGTACCCAAACAAAATTTATATAATTTTTTTCACACAAATATTTCCTTTTTTTTTGGTGATATTTGATCACCACTGGGTTTTTTATTTTTTATTATATAAACGAAAAAAAGACGGAAAAAAACCCAATAATTTAACTTTCTGCTATAAAACATATGCAATAAAAAGATGAAAAAAATTTAATTTCTTCATAAATTTTGGGCAAAATATATTTTGCTACTTTTTGTTGGGTAAAAAAAATCCCAATAAGTGTATATTGGTTGGTTTGCATGAAACTTATAGCATCTACAAACTATAGTATATATACTGTCATTTTTATTTTCTTTTTTTTTTATACTATTAATGGTGGTGATTATAATAGGGCTGCTATAGTGCGGAGGCCAATTGGACACTAACTGACACTGAGTGGGAACTAAGTGGCACTGACATCACCAGTGACACTAATGCCCTGTACACACGGTCGGATTTTCCGACGGAAAAAGTGCGATCGGATTGTGTTGTCGGAAATTCCGATCGTGTGTGGGCTCCATCGGACTTTTTCACAAAGTTTAAGAGCAGGCTATAAAATTTTCCGACAACAAAATCCGATCAGTTAAATTCCAATCGTGTGTACACAAATCCAACGCACAAAGTGCCACGCATGCTCAGAATAAATTAAGAGATGAAAGTTATTGCCTACTGCCCCGTTTATAGTCCCGACGTATGTGTTTTACGTCACCACGTTCAGAAAGATCGGATTTTCTGACAACTTTGTGTGACCGTGTGTATGCAAGACAAGTTTGAACCAACGTCCGTCGGAAAAAATCCATGGATTTTGTTGTCGGAATGTCCGATCAATGTCCGATCGTGTGTCAGAGAGGTTCTCGGTTCAGGACACTTGCTGGGCACTCTGGAGTGCGCCGCGTCGTGCTGGCTCCCGTGCGGGCGTGTGCGGGTGCGCGTGGGCGCGCGCCTGGGCGTGCCGACACGGTCGCGTTGTTTGGCGCCGGTTGCCCTATTTAGGTTGCTGGGATGCTGTGCTCGGTGCTGTCCGATCATCAGCTTCCTGTTCCTGTGCTTCCTGTTTCCTGTGTACTGTTTGATCTCTCTGTGACCGGCTTGTTTACTGGACTCTGCTCTGCTATCCACCTGCATCTGACCCCTGGCCTGCCTCCGACTTTGAACCTGCCTGACCCCTCTGTACCGTGCCAACCGCCTGCTGCCAAACCTGCTTGTGACCTGGACTTTGTATCTGCCTGCTCCTTTTGTACCGTGCTGACTGCCTGTTGCCAACCTTGCTTGTGTTCGGATCTGCCTGCTCCTGCTCTGCACCTGTAGCTGACCTACAGCCTACCTATCATCTCCTGCCAGCTTGCATCAGGACTTTGGGCCTCATCCCTGCTAACCACCCGCCAGGCTCTCATACCATTCTGTGCTCCCGTGCCTTCTGTGTGCTCTATCAGGGGCCGGGAACCAGATACGTACGGGAGGCCATCCTCTGCTATATCGGGGTCGTCAGTCTGATACGGGTAAGTCTGACATCGTGTGTACAGGGCATAAGGCTCCATTTGCACTTGAGTATACTGGAATCGCGGGCAGAAGCATGCGATTCTGCCTGGGTTCCACTGTTTTCCACCTGTTCTGTGCTGATAGCAGTGCTGGACATCTTCCAATGTTGAAGGGAAGTAAACAGATTTCATCTGCCGCATTAAAGCGGGGTTCCACCCAAATTTTGAACAATATCTGTATGTATTCTCTTCCTTGCCTAGATGCTGACATGCTGTTTAAAAAAATTTAAATCGCCGTAATTACCTTTTATTTTTCTATTCTTCTTTGCACTTCCTGGTTCTCCTCCTGTGGGAGTAGGCGTGTTTCTAGCCTCTCCCAGACTCCTGGGAGCTAGTCTCAGGCTTCCCAGGATGCCACTGAGCATGTGCGGGAACGAGCGGTGAATGCTGGGAGGACAGCATTCACCACATCCAGGAAATAAATGCTTGTGGGCTTCAAATGCCCACAATGAAGATGGAAACCGCCTGCAGTGAATAATATAAGTTATTCTTTCCGACGAAATCTAACACAGGCGGACATATTACACACAATATGTGAATATGTAATGCTGAGAAGAAAAGTTTGTGAATGAACTAAAAAAAAAAAAAAACGATAGATAGGTGGACCCCCGCTTTAAGTTTCCAAAGCCATTCCCTGGGTCTACGGTCCTCAAAAATGTCTGTTCTCTTTGTGCTTCTTCAAAAGAGCTTGACAAGTACATCTTGAAACCCCAGCTTTGATTTTTTTTTCCACGGGTGGTTTCAGCAGGGGGCATCTATAGTTTAAAAAACTATTAGATAAGCACCCGAACGACTGCAACATACAGGGATATACAAGGTAATACTGACATATAATCACACACATAGGTACCATATTGATATATGTAGGTATACATATTACACCTACTATGTAACTATATAACTATGTAACTGATGCTGGTTTGAAGCCAAAGGGTAGACTGACCAAATATTGATTTGATTTAGGCCCTGTTCACACCTGAGTGATTTTCTGTGTGAAGTTTGTAGCTCTAAAACACTCAACAATCCAAATCCATTTCATTTTAATGGTCCCTGTTCACATATGAGCGTTCTTTCGCCTGAAGCAGAATGCCTCAAAAAAGTACATGAGCTTCTTTTTTTGGCAGATTACATAGACTTCAATAGAAACACCTAAAAACTTGTGACTTAGTGGCTTGGCGCATGGAGCTGTGAGACATACCTCGGCAAAGCTCCTGGTCCCAGTGACTCCTGTGGAACATATTTACGGCTCACACCTCCATAAAACCGCTTTGATGGGTAATCAAAAGCCCAAAGACTATAAAAAGACTGGAGGGGAACCCTCCAGCGGCAACCTAGGACAGTTCTTCACCCGCTCTTCAGCCACGTCTCAGAGCAGCCAGGCTTCTAAAATGGCATGGGCACCTCCTTCTCCAGCACAGTCTGACAGAGCAGCGGCTATCCAGGTGAGCTCCCATGGGCATTCCCTGTCCCCTGGGGGCTCAGATCGTCTTACCAGATGGTCCTACAGCCTCTCCCAGTCCTCCCTTTGAAAGCTGGGACATGGAAACTCAAATGCGCTCCCTCCCCTCCTGCATCAAATCCCTGCCTACCAAATCTGACTTTGAATGCTATGTGAAACGCATAGAACACACTTACAAGCAGGAGATTAGTGAGCTCAAGAAAGATCTGGGTGTGTACATGGAGGATATTGAGAACACTACAGTTGACCTTTGCACTGCATTGCAATCACATGAAGAGATCCTAAACTCCCATATCCATCTCCCAAACTATCCAGATTCAATAGCTCATATACCAGCAAGACGACATTGAGAACAGAAATCGTCGTAATAATATTAGGATCTGGGGAATTCCTGAGACTGTTGATCACAAAGACCTCACCTCACTCAAAATATATCTAGATCTGGACTAAAGCACTCAGGAGAGCTGTGTAGGAATGAGGAGAAGCTCCTGGCTTATATGGTGTTATGATTACGAGGTTTATGTTGTCACCTTCTGAATGGTGGGGTGCTCTCTACACTGCTAAATTCTGGACCTGATGTGGTCCAGTTTTCTTGGCATCGACTTCCCTGCTAGTCCACAGGCTATGTTTTTTTTTTTGTAGTCTTTTCATGTATCCTTCATGTATCCTGATGTTAGAAAATTCCACATAATGCCTGTGGGGTTCTCTGTATTTTGCAAACTTTGTTTGTGGTTTAGATTCGGATGTAGTTTGTTGGATGCTTCTTTACTAAATAAAGAATTTTTTAAAAATTATAGTAAAGTGACCACAATCACCCACTGATTTATTGTCTGTCCATTGGCTAGATATGTTTTTTTTTCCCAGTGCCATCCACCTACTGCAGCAACTTCCCATTGGGTTTTCCAGTTTTCTTACATAGAAAATTATTATATATGGACATCAAGCAAGGGGGAGAGTACCTCCTCTGCACCAGAATGCTGAAACGGTGAACTTGCAACAAGAAGCTAATATTTGATACAGCTGTACAAGCCCTTTGAGGTGTCCCTCTTAACCACTTCCTGCCCGCCATATAACAATATGACGGCTGCAAAGTTTTTGTCATATATAACATTGGCCCTTTGTAAGTACAGCCCATTGTGAGTCGACAGTATAAAGTAAACCACTGCTTGTAATCAGCCGGACGCAGGATTCGTTTGCTGTCCATGTTGTAGTTCAGATGAAGACAAGCGCTCCCCTATCTATCCTGTTCTTATGACGGCGGGTGATTCATTTAAACGTTATTTTTAACTTTTCATGTTAATCATTCCTTGTAATATTGTCACACTTACTACAAACTTCAGCTTCATCTGGCAGTCACAGGGAGTGTCTGCTATATAGCAATGTGCTAACAGCTATTGCCTTCAGTTCCTGATTTTAGACTTTGCGTAGCACAGGCTTTAGGATTAGAACACGTAATCATAGTTATGCTGAAAGTGGACTCAGACTTTCAGACATCTAGTGCACAACTAGGAAATTGCCCCATACTCCAGCCTGTGCTCGTAACTATGATCAGTTTAATATAAGGAATATGCCACGTTGCATGGGTTTTTTTTTACTCTTCATTTCCTTCCTGTTCAGTGGGTATATAAATAAGGCTACTCTCATATTCTCTTATGCCCCGCTCCATCGGACTTTTGCTGGCAGAATTCCAGCCAGTAAAAGACTGAGAGCAGGTTCTCTATTTTTCGGTCGGAAAAAGTTCCTATCCGAAAATGCGTTCGGCTGTATGCAATTCAGGCGCGCAAAAAATCAGGCACGCTCGGAAACAATTCGACGCATGCTCGGAAGCATTGAACTTAATTTTCTCGGCTCGTCGTAGTGTTGTACGTCACCACGTTCTTGACGGTCGAAAGTTCGGAGAACTTTTGTGTGAACGTGTGTATGCAAGCCTAGCTTGAGCGGAATTCTGTCTAAAAAAATCATCGAAGATTTTTCCGACGGAAATTCCGCTCGTGTTTACGGGGCATAAGATAGTAAGTAGAGGTGAGCAAACTTCCTAAAATTTGCTGTTATTTGCACAATTTGCCCCCTCAAATCCCATCTGTGCTGTAAATATCCATGCTTTTAGAGGGTTAAAACAATTCTCTTTTTTGTGTAAAAAATAAAAGGATCCCAGTAGAGACCTTTTACGCTATTTGACTGGAACAGACACCCTTAATTTTCAAGATAAAAAGGTTAAATGGAAAAAGTGCTTTTGCTAAGAATATTGGGTAAATTACTATTTTTGTGGCCACCGCAATCATCACATCACATTTTGAAACAGATAAAATGGCTTGTGACCATAAAGGATTTGACAATAAGAAGGCATTACCTTATTTTTTTGTTGTGTCGTGCTAGAGCACCACAGTACAGCAGCACCATAAACATGAGGATCTTGGACTAGGCCCTGAGGCTACTGATACCAACAATTAGAAATTACACAAACATTATTCATTATTTTATCATGTGTTTCAGGGTGGCAGCAGCACCACAGCATCGCCAGTATTATAAACTGGATAAAAAGGCATTAGAAGATGAATGACAATAAATGTAAAAAATAAATCTTTTGCTAGATCTATATAGGTTGCGGTGACAATACAACAGAGCATTATGGGCTTCCACTAAGATTGATTTTGTTTTACTGGTTTAGGCCGTACCGCGTCGGCACTATTATTATCTTGAATCTGACAGGGAGAATTAGATGATGTCAGCGAATTAGAAAAGACGGGGTATATTTTTATTTGGAGACAAGACACAGGAGCAGGGGTGGACTGATAACTCATGGGGTCCTCGGGCAACAGAAGATCGAGGGGCCCCCTATTTCCTTGCCCACACGCAAACATAACAAAAAATTACATTCTACACAACTAAGGTTACATCAATGCATGGATCACATTTATACAATGTCTCTACTCTTCCCCTTTGCTTTAAGACTCATTCACATAGGCCGTCAGGGGGTGGTAAAATCAGATGAGCCATGGTTTAGGCCCCCAACCACCCACCTGAAGAAAGGTACGCAGCTGCTCATGGCTGTACACATGGCACAGCACATATTAAACAGCATAGTACCGCCTCTTAATGCGATCCATTTAAGTGTATGAGGCTGCTGTTGTTATTGAACTCTCACTCTCTCTTCAAAGCCACACCGAAACTGTTCCACAAAATTCACGTGGTTACAGCATGGTGGTGTGGTATTTATAGAGTTAAAACAGGCTGCAAAGAGGCAATGTATCACCTCCCATGAAGTATCTCTGACAAGCGATCCACCACAGATTGCTTTACCGAGAGGTAGCAAGGACTGACCCCTCTACCCATTATCTCCCCCAATGACACCCCCTCTTGTAATGTGACCCCTCTACGCATTCTCTCCCTCCATACCCTTGCACTATGACCCCTCTACCCATTCTCTCCCCGACACCCCCCACACTGTGACCCCTCTATCCATCCCAACTCACTGTGACCCGTCTACCCACCCCCCCCAGATACACATGCATTGTGACATTCTTACACCCCAGATACCCTCTGCACTGTCACCGCTCTACCTCAGACATCCCTAGCACTGTGACCCCTTCTACCCATTATCCCCGACCCCCAAAGATCCTACGCAATGTGATGCCTCATCCCATTCTCCCCTCATAACCCCCTGTGCTATCACCTCTCTACCTCACAAATATCCCCAGCAATGTGACCCCTCCACCCAATATTCCCCCCACCCATACCCCCCACAATGTGACCCCTCCACCCAATATTGCCCCCCACCCATGCCCCCACAATGTGACCCCTGGACCCAATATCCCCCCCCCCCCACTCATACCTCCCACAATGTGACCCATTGACCCAATATTCCCCCCTACCCATACCCCCCTCACTATGACCCCTCTATGCCCCTGATACCTTTAGCAATATGACTATGCAAGATCCCCTCTCACCACTGTTTCCCTCTATACACCCTAGATATCCCCCAGCACTGTTATCCTATCAACACAATACCCCCTTTTCTAATGCAAATACAGATGTGTAAAGTTTTGTTTATGGGCTCCCCTCCAGCACTGTGATAATGACTCACCTTTGTACCAAGGCATTTAGACAGAAGGCGGTCCCAAACTCGGCGGCATCCACAGTCCACACCCAGCCACAGTTCTCATTCACAAGGCTGCTCACTAGATTCTCAATGTAATTTCTGTTATTGGTTTCAAATAGCCCGCCCACACAGTTCTCTTTACAAGCACTGGCTGCACTCGGTGGGTTGTAGTGTGGGTGGACACAGAGGGATATGGGCGTGGGTTGGAGCAGATTCATCCTCCCTCCTCTTTCATTTGTTTGGAAAGTGAGAGGGGGGCTGCGCTGTCTGCCCGACTCAGATCACAGTCTTGACACCTGCAGCCAGCCACCGGGCTGGCTGTATAATCTATAACAAAGAGTCCCAACATAATCTCTGTAATGGTTCTCATTTGTCTTGGTCATAGTATAGCTAGTATTAGTTGAACTTATTATCCAATGTTGAAGATGTTTTGCAACTCATCAAAGCAAATTCCTCAACTCTATACTTGATCGAGTTGTGAAAAATCTTGAACATTACAAAACAAGTCTAATTAAATATTATTAACTACTCCAAACATAAGTTTATGCACAATAAAGAATTCTGATACCACCTAGTGCTCACCCTATTATGTTATATCTCCCTTCTTTGAAAATACAGAACAATGTGAATTATACAGAGGTTGGGTAAAAGGCTTAGTTGCAGTACAATACTTTTGGTAATGAAATAGTACCTTATTTATAGAGTTCTATACATCAGACCAACAAACAGGATGTAAGGTAAACCGTATTTCTAGCATCAAAAGGCCATCGCGGATTCATGCTCATGCATATTGCACACGTGCTCATTTTAATGCGAAGGACCAATGTTACTTATGCAGTGCCAGCTCATCGCGCACATATTCATACATGAGCATGCATTCATGCGTGAGCATGTGCACATACCAATTAGCACTTGGCACCTAGTTGTTGAATGTCTTCAGCTTGTTCCTGTGTTCCCAATCTGATCTGCTGTACCTTCTTACTGGTGTATGACCCAGCTTGCCTTTGGACTTTGCTTCTGCTCTTGCTCTAGCTCTGTTACCTAACTACTCTGACCTTGGCTTGTTTACTGGACCTGATTTGTCTGCTGAATCTGTACCGCGTTGCCTGGCTGTTAATGACCTTGGCCTGCCTCCTGGACTTGCTTTGCCTGCTGATTCGGTGCCTCACTGCCTGGTTGCCGCTGACTTCTGTTCATCTCCTGGTTCTGCTTCTGACCCTCGCTCTGGTGCCAAGCTGCTCCTGCATTCTGTTCCATGGACTGAGACTACCAGCTCTACCCACCTACAGAGTGGTCATCACCAGCTAGCTGATACTACACTCATGCTACTCCTTTCCCCTACACTCTCTGTCTCCACCTTCAGGAGTGTTGGGCGGGGAGGTGCAAGAGAGGCCTCCACAATATTCCAGTCTTCACCAGGTACGTGATAAAGGACAACAGTGGTAGAAACATGGGACAGAAGCATTCATTTTCAAAAGAGAGACAGTCAATCCAACATCTGGAAGCTATGGTTCGCTAGTCCTTCCATATACAGCAACATTCTCTATTTGCAACAGATAAGATGTGCCTTGTTGTAATTTTATACAAGTTGTAAATGACAAAACTTGGCAGCCATTTTCATCCTCTTCTTTGTGTCATAACTTGAGCTCCCTCTTGTTAATTAGTTGATGGCTTTGCAGTCCTTTTTTAGTGTTTAGCGCCCATTGGTTGATTTTGTTTCTGTATTTCTATGGCCATGGCAGATAGAATGCCTTTGGTTTCAACTGAATGCATGCCATACCGCAGAGTGGAGCACATTTAATAGCTAATAAATAGCTGAGCTGGTGCCCCTACATTATTAATAGGTGTATTCCTGTATTTCAGCATGGCAATTTGCTTTTCCTTTGAGAGAAAATACTGAACAATTTGAACAGTTATCTCTGTCCATGTGACTGTGTTAGGACTGCAAACTGTATGGTGAAAATCATAGGCTTTAGTAAGCCTTTCAGATTTAATTGAAGCAAACTGAGGGTCATTGTCTGATGCAACCGTATTTTGAATTCTGTATCTAAAACACATTGCTTTCATTAACTCGATAATAGTACACGTCAAAGCATCTTTAAATGTTCTATTTAAAAATTCTGCTGTAATTGCCCACAGCCAATAAATACCTTGCACTTTCTAAACCAAAAAAGATCTGATGCAACTTTTGAATGCATGTGGGATCAGTGTGTAATGCTGCATGCAAAGAGGAATTCTGTGCACCATTTCCTCAATTTGAGTTTCTATTATTGACAGTAGAATAAATCCTGGGCTCTGATTTCACATTTCTCAATTCCTGCATATATGTTATAGTAAATCTTTCTTAATAAATCAAAGTTCACCATTACACCATTCCACATGAGGTGGAATATCCACCTCATTCCGAACAGTAGTATCAAAGAAATATGTATGTAGCAAGGGACACATGAGAGCAGGATTCACAAGTTTAGGTAAATTAAAGTTGAATATAAGCCTAATACTATCTATTCTTAAAAATCTGCCCCCTACCCTTCACCTGCCTATCCTTCCTAACCTGTATAAAAAAAGATGTGTAGACTTACCTATTTTTAACCTGCTCTGGTCCAGTCACTTGATCTTGATCAAAGGAAGAAGGACCCACTGCTCCAGGTGTATAGGATAACCCAGTTGGAACCAAATAAGGAGTCCCAGCCCCGGCCCACCTTTGTGGGATACTAGAAGAAAAAGAAGAACGGCTACACATCCAAAGGTTCCAAATGCCTTTATTGAAATCACTGTGATGACACCAGGGACACCAGAAAACAGTCACGTAGACGGGTCTCACACATACATCTTGTGCTTAATCATTACATGATTAAGCACAAGATGTATTTGTGAAGTGTATCTACGTGACTGTTTTCTGGTGTCCCTGGTGTCATCATGGTGATTTCAATAAAGGCTTTTGGAACCTTTGGATGGGTAGCTGTTCTTCTTTCTCTTCCACTTGATCCTGAAGCTCTGGCTCCCCTGTGTCGGTGAGCGGGTGCTGCAGGAGAGAGGAAGGAGCACCAACAACAAATGGGCCATGGGAGGCTACGAGTGACATTATGGCTCCCGAATTCCTGACTGTTGTCCAGCGCTCCCTGGGCTGAAGCTGCAGGATCACGGGACCAAAGTGGATTAAAAATAGGTAGACACATCTTTTTATACAGTTTTAGGCAGGATAGTTAGGATGGGGGGGGGGGGGGTGGACATTTTTAGGAATAGTTAGACTTAAGCTTTTCTTCCACTTTAAGAACTGTAAACATTAAACAAAACAATAAAAAAAAAACCTTAAAAACAGCGTTTGGTTGTGGAGGTGTTCTTAGTATACAGTAAAGGGAGAAACAGCTTTCTCCCTTGTAAATGAATGCCTTAATGTTCTAACAGAACCCATATAAAAGAGAAATCAATGGTTGAAATAGTGTTGTCAATACAATTAAGTTGTAGAGGATGTGGAAAGTTGCTCACAAGAATAAAAAACACGATATCCAGTTCCTCAAAATCCTGTTAAATTTAGCAACACAACCTCTGGCCTCGTGTGTTTTTCTATATAGAGGGAGGACAGTATTAACCAGTCTTTCCAATGCATTTATATCTAAGGCTGCGGTGGAAATGCAGTGTAATACTACAGTCTTCCTAGCATAAAAAGTCAGAAAGGTCTTTTAAGCACTTCCAAGATCCATTTTTACTCCTAATAGACACAACTATGGGTTACAAATATTGAGGATTTCAAAGGTCGGTTAAATAAATTCTAAAGTAATCAGAGACCAAATTGGTCTAACCTTAAGACAGATCTAGATCATATGTATAAGATTCTTATCAGCTCCCTTACACTTACACTGTCCCTTTTCCCTATTTGAACGTTTGGGCCAGTGTAAAGTAGACCCTGTGAAAAAAACGTATTTGGGTGAGTTTGTCTCTAGCAGAGATGACTGTTTAAATAGGAAGAATAGACCTCATCCCAATCCTGCTTACCCATATCCAGAATTGTGCCTAGACCTAGAAAAGTGTAGAGGGTTTTCCCTTCAATAAATTACCATACAGACTAGAAATCAATTTTGACTGAGACTGATCTTCTTTTTATAAGACAAAGGGTTAAAAACCCTGCATACTTAAAACCCCATGCACACCAGACCTTTAGCCCTGGTGCATGGGGCTCTGGCATTTAGTTGCAGACGGAAGGTCACAGTTGCACTGTCCAGCCCTGCTGTCAACGCCTGTCAACTTTATGAGAAGCTGATAGGTGCTGTGGCACCTACCAGTATGAACTTCTAGGCCAGTATGTGCCCAGGTACAAAGGCCCAGAATGCAGACATCCTGCATTCCGGGCATTGGCCCAGGTGCATTCTGTCCTAAGCGTTCATAGCACTAGGTGCACTGTTCAGCCCAATCCAGCCTCAGCAGCAATCAGCCCCTCATAGAGAGATTAGTCCCTTAGTAAATCAGCCCTATTGACTGCCTGTCTGTTTGTGGCTATATTCAGATTGTGTCATAGATAAGAAATAGGTAAACAACATTCCACTTAGCTTACATAAATTTCCATTGCTGCACACACTGACCTTTAATGCTCCATATCGTTTTTCATAAGCTCAAAAAAAGCTAGGAAAAAAATGCTGGATGAAAAATGTTGATAATAGCATTTTTGTGCCAGCTCCTAGTAGTATTTTAGTAGCTTTCAGAAGGATTTAGAAACTTTTAGGGGCATTAGCGTTTTTGCAGTACATGAAAAAAAAAAAAAGGAGCATTTTAGTAGCATTTAGAAGCAGCTAGGAGCATTTAGAGCAATCCGCATTTTTTTCTGCTGGAAAAAACGCTTCAAGAAACTTTTTCTGCTCCTAGACGCTGAAGCTCAAAAAATGCTAATAGCCTAAAGTAGCATGCATGGACACATAGGGGTTGATTTACTAAAGGCAAAAAGACTGTGCACTTTGGAAAGTGCAGTTGCACACAGCAGGAGCAGTTGCTCCAGAGTTTAGTAAATTAGCAGAGGCTCAGCTGACTTTCATCAACCAATCATGTGCAAGCAAAAATGCTGTTTTTTTTATTTTCCTTGCATGTGATTGGGAAGGACCTTTGCTTATCTCGTAGAAGTACAATGCACATTATAAGCATTAGAGTTGTATGAAGTATTTTAATGTGTTTTCTTTAAAGGAGTGTGCATGAAGGTTAATAATGGCCAATGACATTGCTGAGAATCAAACACTTCCACATGCTCTCATCTGCTTGGGGTGGTGTAATATGGCCCCATGTTCACAGAGGAATACCTTTACCATATATATATACAGTATATGCTTTTTTCCCCCGTTTTTTTATAAGTGATCACATAATCTCTGCTCTTAGCTGCATAAGGGACATAGAGAGCCAGGGTGGAGAAACAGCAGTACACTGATTTTCCTAGTGAATGTCTGTATTATATTATTTGTGTATAGAGAGAGGGCCCAGGGCAGTTGCCCCTTTTACCCCCTTAAAAATCCGACTCTGGTTGTAGCCCATCCACGCCACTTCAGTTCTTTATTACAACTGAAGAAGCCATGCTTTCCCGAAGGTGACAAGTTGCACACTACCAGGAGGTGACAGGCTGCAACAAGCACCCCCCACACCCGAGGTGACAGGCTGCACACACACAACCCTAGCCACCCCACCCTGGATGTGGTAGGCAGCACACACACAACACCGCAGCCCCCTAACCCCTCCCCCTCCCGGAGGTGACAGGCAGCACAAACATCACCCCAGCTCCTGACCCAACCCAATCTCCCGTCAATACCCCCCCCCCCCCCATGGAGGTGTTTTGGTCACTGGGGCTGGTCCCTGGTACTGGGGAGGTGGCAGACCCCTGGTTTAGAGCCTTTGTTAGGTGGACATTGCTGTCTGTGTCCCCATTGAGGGGAGTGCAAACCACTTTCTGTCCTGAAAATAAAACTGGGAATATGCAAATTTTCTTAAGGCTTACAGAACTGTGAATTCTTCCCACCTTACTCATAAAAGTGTGTCCTTGTCTATGTCCTAACTGGAGAGGTTGCTCTCACTTCCTGTCCTAGTGAGGCGAATGGAAATGAAAAAAATCTCTCTAATGGCTACACAGTAGAGGATATATACCCATCCTGTATCCCAGGGGTCTCCAAACTTTCAAAACAAAGGGCCAGTTTACTGTCCTTCAAAATTTAGGGGGGCTGGAGTGTGGCCAGTGGGGGTAAAAAATACCCCAGTATATATGGGAGTAAATAATGCCATAGTCTTGGTGGCCAGTAGGAGCAAAAAAATGATATAATTGGTGTCAGTAGGAGGAATTGTGCCCCATTGCTGGTATCAGTGGAAGGAATAATGCCCCAAGGGCCGGATAAGGGCAAGCAAAGGGCCACATAATGCCACGCGGGCCGTAGTTTGGAGACCCCTTCTCTATTCTATCCAAAATGGGGAAAAAAGGTCTGGCATCTTATTTTAAAGAAACTGTTACAAAGAAAAGAATCCTGGATGTGATGATATTTACTAATAAGGAAGTAGCATGTTTAAGGAGATTATACGTTGGGGTTCATTGAAAAGCATAACAAAAACATTTTTAATCATAAATCAGGCCAGAAGTGTACACCTCCTGGAAAAGACTTATCAGGCGCTCCGGAAAACTGACCCGTTACACAAGGGAGCAAATGTTTTGTATAAACATTGATAACGTTTTCTGTTCGCATTTTGAAAACATGCATATTGGTTCTTGTTACAAGCTTTGTATGTCAAGGAAAAGTATGTCAAAATACAGGAAATTTAACAAAACAAAAAAAAAGTATTGAATGAAAAAGTATAATTAAGATGCACTCGGTGCAGATATTTTGAAGGATTATTATAACTAAACAGTTACTTGTCTCTGAAAGATTACTTGTAGTGTTCAGACATGAACCTAGAGAGCATCAACATCTACGCGGATTTCTCCAAAAACATTGAAGAATTAAAGCAAAACTCCACTCAGAAACAACAAGATAAAAATGAGCATCCCAATAAACAACATAACAAAATCAGCCTATGCTGATTGATGATGTCAGGACCTTAGACCGCTGGAGCATGGGGGGGCGCTTTGGGAACCAGTCTAGCAGAGCAGAGGAATGGAGGATCAGGTAAGTAAACCTTCTGTTTGGTGTCCCCTAGACCTAAACGAGCAATTACCCCTTACAGTGCAGGTGCAGTCCCATGCAACGGATAGTTTTAAAGCTCCGCAGATTTGGGCTTTAAATAAAAGACACTAAGGCCGCGTACACACGAGCGGACTTTCCGGCAACAAAAGTCCGGCGGAATTTCGTTGGACTTTTGACGGACTTTCGACTGACTTTTGAACTAACGGACTTGCCTACACACAATCACACCAAAGTCCGATGGATTCGTACGTGATGACGTACGACCGGACTAAAATAAGGAAGTTGATAGCCAGTAGCCAATAGCTGCCCTAGCGTGGGTTTTCGTCCGTCGGACTAGCATACAGACGAGCAGATTTTTCGACCGGACTCAAATCCGTCGGAAAGATTTGAAGCATGTTTCAAATCTAAAGTCTGTCAGATTTTCAACTGGAAAAGTCAGCTGAAGGTCCG
Source organism: Aquarana catesbeiana (assembly GCF_042186555.1). Taxonomy (NCBI): domain Eukaryota; kingdom Metazoa; phylum Chordata; class Amphibia; order Anura; family Ranidae; genus Aquarana; species Aquarana catesbeiana. Next base: position 603,215,833 of record NC_133327.1, on the reverse strand, counting down.
ATGAAGCCCACACACGACCGGATTGTCCGCCGGACTCGGTCCGTCGGACCAGTCCGGTCGAAAAGTCCACTCGTGTGTACGCAGCATAACAATAATATCAATGGAAGAATGAATTTACCAGGTAGAAGAGAAATAATTAAATGATCTACAACCCCATACTCCCCTGCCTTCCCTATTCTACCTTTATGTGTCAGCAAAGAAAAGATCACAATGAATCAAATGAAAGACTCAACTTTATCTATGCATGCAGTCAGAACAATGAATGATAAGGGCTGATTGGGTGATATGATCGCATTCGATCATTTTTTTTTTCCATCCATTAAAAACTCAACAAACCCATATAGCTCACAATTCCACGACACTCTGTGTTAGCAGAAATCAGACGTGTCTTACCTTTTTCACCAGATAGCCCTCTCTTATTTTCTGTGGCTCCCTCTCCATTTCCATTTTCCTCCTTCTCTCAAGACAGTTTTTTGGTTGTGACAGATAAAGCGATGGTTTATTTTCTGTGCAGCTTTCACAAGAAAGGTTAAGCAGCCAATCAGAGGCTTTGCCGGGAGTTTCCTCATTTAGAGGTTGCATAGAGGAAGCGATGTAACAAATTTTTTTTGCTTGGCTTACTTTTTCAGAAAAGATCTTTGTCAGAATATTACAAAGAATGTGGAAGAAAAACCAGAATTTGATGTTAATAGAATAGTACCGAGGATTACTAGTGCCCAAAATCCCCACCCTGGGTCAGGAGCACCAACTAAAATACACAGTACAACCCAATTTCAAGCAAATTATAAACACTTTAATAAAAATGGGGAACTGAGTTAAAATGTCATCATAGAAAATCTTTATTGAAACAAAATCTAAAACCTGATTCCATAAAACAATGTATGGCTGTATTTTGTGAGCAAACGTTTGACAGTGCTTGATACCTCAGCATTCGTAACCACTTGAAGACCAAGCATTTTATGAAACTTTTTGTTTACGTGTGAAAATCTTTTTTTTTTGCCAGAAAATTACTTAGAACCCCCAAACAGATCACATATCACACATTAAAAAAATTAGCTTTGGTCCTGAGGCAAAATACATATACCAGAATACAGTCAAGAAAGTTCTGTTCAAAAATAATTTCTTTTAGTATCTTATCTGTGTGTTAGGAAATAACTGTTTTTACAATGAGAATTTTTCGAGGTGAAGATTGGGCTAATCTTATGTCTGGATATGAGACCGATTTTGAACAGGGGGACCGGATTGAAGCACAAATCTCCTCCCTCCTTCAAAAATATAAAGAAAGAGAAAACTTTTTCTCTTCCTAACGGGGAAACCTTTCGGCCCATCCATTTCGCCAGTTGCCAAACTCGCAGCATAGTTTATCTAATGACATGCGAATACGGCTCATTCTACATAGGAAAAACAAAACAAGAGTTTTGGCGCTGCATCACAAAACATGTATACAGTATGCAGATTGGAAATAGATACCTACCACTCGGCGGACATACAGTAATCAAACATGATTATAACATGCCCAAGGTTTCTTTCAGCATCCTCGATCGAGTCCAAATTCACGATCGGGGAGGTGATTGGAACAAGATCCTTCTGCAGAGCAGAGATGAATTTTTAGGTTACAGGCTACTGTCTATCCTGGCCTAAACAAATCCATCTCTTATGCACCCTTTCTGCAGGGTTTTGCATCTGGCAAGACCCAATAAGATTCCTTATTGCATAGTATATATAATTTCTTCCTTTTTCACAATTTACAAAATGTAATTGCGAAAACACCATCCCAAAGAAGGGGATTTTTTGAACAAACGCACAGTCATAGTGTTAAATGAAGACGTTAACAATGAAATTGAACAAACAGAATGTTTATCAAAAATATATGTCAAATGTAACTAATTGTGTTTTCTGATCTGTTATAGATACCGGCGGACCTGCAGCGTGACCTTTGGCCTCCCTTGGATTATATCTTATCCATTTTGGCTTCCCGACAAGAAAGGGGAAGTGTTGGTTGCCTGTGCTTCCCATACACCCTCCATATAGTGGCTATACTTCATTTTGGCCACTAGAGTGAGCACTTCCTTGGCAGTGGCATCCCGTGATCACTTTCGGATGTCCACCGAGTGCCGCGCATGTGCGGGCGACCCTGCGCGCGGCACGACGCAACGTCATGCAGCGGAAGTGACGATGGTGGTCGGGGCTTTGGCCTTCTGGGACACTGAGGGAGCCACGCGGTGGCTGCTAATCATCAGCCACATTGCCATCATCTGGGGGGGAGGGAGGCAGCGCCAGCATCAACCAATTGGGCTTCCTGCAGTAGTAGGAGGCACCATATATTCACACTAGACTGCATAGGGGTTAAATACATGATCCCATGCACAGACCTGGAGAATGATACGATAAACACATGGTCCAATATAAGTAGTACACCATATTTATTTCTTAATTGATGTGTTCGATCAGCCACAAAATGAGTGTAGGATATATCTGTTAGTAGTTTATCAAATACTAATTTAAAATTAACTTGATTTTTTGGCTCTGGGGGGTTTTTTCTTTTTTGAGCCTGTGTTTTCCTTGCAATATTGGCAGTAGATGTAATCTATAGCTTCTCATCTACTCACTGAATATTCACTCACACAGATTAACTTCACATTCCTTAATATATATGCACTTTATTTTTCTTCCATATTATTATTTCTTTATATTTTTATTCTGGTATATTATTAATAGTTCGGAATTATAGAGCATCACTTCAAGTTCTATGGTGTACGACAGTAAACCAGTTCACTTCTGTGGACAGATAATACATGTCTAATATGTTTTTTTATGTCTTATCTTTTTTGTTAATCATACTAATTGAATTCCCCCTTGATACATTATTAAGAGTTGGAAGATCCTTTTTGCTGGTGCCGTCCTTTTCCTTTCTCCTCGGAGTTGTGTAGACACGTAGCTTCTTTCAAGCCCCTTTGGGCTGATTTCCCTCTTCTAGGGGAGGTGGGGTGGCCACGGGGTCCGCCGGATCATCCCACAGATTTTAGAAAATTGATCATGAGGCTATCGATTCCAGTATTCAGTGGTAAATATAGCTCTGTAATTCAATGTAAGATAAAAGATGAGTTTTGTCAATAAATAATAAATGTATGTCTTTTAGAGCAAATTATCCCCCAGAAGAAGACCGTGACTGAATAGGTCGAAACGCACCTTTTTTTTGACATGGCAATCATTGTAATGTAATGCTATGTATCCACATGTTTGAATGACTGTATTCTGGTATATGTATTTTGCCTCAGGACCAAAGCTAATTTTCTTAATGTGTGATATGTGATCTAATATTGTTTTTCTTAAAACTTGTTTATACATCGATTGACTATGACAATCTGCTGCTAAAAAAAAACCCTGGGGGAACTTTCCCATTTAAATTATAGTCAGGGTGTGCAGCCCCATACCTCTCATATATGTGTCCTTCCCATTACAGTGCTAGAATTACTGCCCATGATCAGACGTTTGCGGCAATACCTCACATGTGCGAGACGATCGCTGTTTGCGACCATCGCACGTGTTGGGGGGGGGGGGGCACTTGAATTTTTTCTTTATTATTATTAATTTCGCTTATTTTTACACTGTTGCTTTAATTTTTTTTCAGTGCTTTTATTGGTGTCACAAGAAATGTAAACATCCCTGTGACAGCAATAGGCGTGTCACAGGCACCCTTTTTGGAGGAAGCTGGGGTCAATAAGACCCCAAAAACCTCCTTTGCATTTGAAAGCATTAAAAACGCGAAGATCAGCATTTTTTAATACTTACATTTTTTTTTAAAATGTCGCCGTTGACATCTCAGTAAACTGGAAGAGATGTCATATCATCGCTTCCGGTTTAACATAGGGAAGACCCGATCAAAATCGATTCCAGCTTTGGATGGATCTCCAACTAGCCAGTGGATAAGCCGGCTAGAAGCTCAGGTCTCCCAGTGGGACAGGAGAGCCCGAGAGAGCCGTGGTCGGAGGGGGGGCGTCCCCTCCCGCTGCTTGTAATAGCAAATAAGTGACTAGTTATGCAGCTCCAGTTGCTATCACAAGAGAGCCGACCGTCGACTTTGGAAAAATGGTACTGGGGTGATGCCCCGGTACAACCAGGTACATGATTTGGTGGCAAATGGTTAATATTATACATGCTGTGACAAGTTGGGGAATCTGTAGCTCATTGGAAGCACCACAGAGTGAGTTTACTTCACAGCAGAAATAAGTTTGGGGCTTTTCTGACCACTTTTATTTAAAACAAAGTGAAAAGAAACACAAAAGTTCACATGAATATTTTCCCACACAGGGGGTTTTCACCATCAATGTGATAAACAAATAATATTCAGCCACGTGGCACTTTCTTTGCAGCTTGAGGCTCGGTTCACACTAGTGCGATGCGAGAACCCTGTGAATCCACTGCAGGTTCCCACATCGCACCTGATTTGCAAGGCAGTTCACACTGCACTATGCGAACTGCTGGGAGTGTCAATAGAAAGTTAATGACACCCCCAAATCAGTTTGCATATCACAGTGCAAACTGTCAGTTCGGACATGAATCGTATCGCACAGGTGTGAACACCCATTCAATCCGATTCTGGTGTGGACCAAAAAAGGGTCCTGTGCGAGTTTGGTCTGAATGCGATGCAAATTCAGCCATACTATCTGTATGGCTGAAATTGCATCGCACAAACATCGCATGTGCAGTGCAAATCACATGCAATATTGCATAGTGCACTGGTGTGAACCAGGACTCACTGCTCAGGCCTTCTGCCTTGGTCCACCAGACCATCAAACACACAGTCCCAGTGCTTGTGCACAAAACTCTGTACCTTTGTCAGCTCTGACTGTTTCTCCTGCAGCTCCCAGCTGCTACATCCTCACAGGCTTGGCCTTTGCCTGTCCCAACCTGGACAGTATGGTGCTCCTCACAGCTCCCTTCACAGACTGACCCCCTCAGGGTGGTGGGGCCACTCACCTCTAATTCCCCAACATAAACCCAGCACACACCTGAAGCCACTAGTCTGCCTGTTTTCTAGAAAATCTGGCCCAGACTGCAATTTTTACCATTGGCAGGGGCCCGACCTGCCACAATGCACAATACCCCACAAACAACAGATACATGATGATGATTTGTTGGTGTGGGAGAGAAACCCAACACGTTTCAGAAAATCTGATTTCCTTCTTCAGGTGTAAAAAGAAATTAGGGGTATGTCAGTACATCTGTCTACAACAAAAACATTACATCAATACCTGTATATTATATGAACAGCAAGATACAATATACCTTTTTTGTCAAAGTGAGCACTCACATAGACAAGAGTAGAAGCACCAATTGTACAGTCCTTAATATGATAAAAGCATGTTGTTGCTAAAACCCTTGTCTAAGGTAGGATCACCACTGTCCTACAGAACCTGGACCACCTGGAGATACACTGGGGTCAAAAGAATGTGCCAACCAAATGTGGAATGTGCCTGATGAAAGGTTTGTGCTGAATATCCCCAAAAACGGGAGAGAAAGGAAAAGAAGGGAGAACATAAGACATTAATACTGTAGCGATGGTGGACTGTAAGTGTAATATTGTGTGCTCTTTCCTGATCTATAGTTGTATCCTTTTAATGCTGGGTGCCAGTGACTGTCATCATATCCGTGAGCCCAACCCAATGGATCGTGGGACTAGTAGTCTTTCTGAACAGCGATTCCATTGCATATACATCCCAGGGGTCCTTGCTACCATTCGAGGAAACTTCTGGGAGAGACTATAAAGGAGCCAGGAGATCCGCCTCACACTCTCTTCTTCCTGGGCCTTATGTAATCCATACTCTCTGTGACAGGGAGAGAGAGGTTGCGGCCTACCCCACGGTGTTCAAGAGATTCCAGCCTGGCCTCGGAGGGCCTAAAACCTGCTTGCTGTTCGTCAGACATCCACACAGCACCAACTCAGCAGCTCGACATCACGTTCGTACACCTTCTGCACTACCTTGCTTACTCCAGTAAAAGCTGAAATTATATAAACATATTGACTCGTGACGTGTCATTTAAAGGTGTTTTTGGAAAGATGTCTGAACTCAGAGTGTCAGGTGGGTTGGAAGGTTCACAGGGTCATGGTGATGCAGATGAGCAAGTAAATCCAAGCAATCTTCAAGGGGACCATGCTACAATACCATAAAGAAAAGTTCTATGCAAAATACAAAAAAAGTGCCAAATGGCGGTAATACAAACATACAAAAGGGCAACTAAGTTAATGGTAGAAGGGGTACTGAGGGCACCCCATGTACTAATACATGTAGCATGTACCCAAATGGGGGGGGGTGTATTTAACAATCAAAAAATATTCATCCCTTCATAGTGCAATCCAGTAAGGGACACAAACTATATATCTCACAAAACTGAGTACACCCTCACATTTTTGTAAATATTTTATTATATCTTTCCATGTGACAACACTGAAGAAATTACACTTTGCTACAATGTAAAGTAGTGAGTGTACAGCTTGTATAACAGTGTAAATTTGCTGTCCCCTCAAACTAACTCAACACACGGCCATCGATGTCTAAACCACTGGCAACTAATTGAAAATGTCCAAATTGGGCCCAATTAGCCATTTTCCCCTTCCCGGTGTCATGTGCCTCATTAGTGTTACAAGGTCTCAGGTGTGAATGGGGAGCAGGTGTGTTTAATTTGGTGTTATCGCTCTCACTCTCTCATATTGGTCATTGGAAGTTCAACATGGCACCTCATGGCAAAGAACTCTCTGAAGATCTGAAAAAAATAATTGTTGCTCTACATAAAGATGGCCTAGGCTATAAGAAGATTGCCAAGACCCTGAAACTGAGCTGCAGCACGGTGGCCAAGACCATACAGCAGTTTAACAGGACAGGTTCCACTCAGAACAGGCCTCGCCATGGTTGACCAAAGAAGTCGAGTGCACGTGCTCATCGTTATATCCAGAGGTTGTCTTTGGGAAATAGATGTATGAGTGCTGCCAGCATCTGTGGGGCATCCTCAAAAGAAAGGTGGAGGAGTGTAAAGTCTCTAACATCCACCAGTTTTTTTTCTACTGTGACTGTGTTTTGAGGCTGCAGGACCGCTGGCCCTCTGTCTGGGCAGTGCTGATTGGCCCTTTGCTGATCACATGCACTCTCCCAAGAGAAAAAATCTCCAGCAATATACACTAAACTGAGTATGTGAAGCTTGCCCCCAAGGCTCTGTTCTATCAGGAGATGGTTTGGGGACAGTGGAAGAAGGGGGGGGATCAGAGAAGACAGGATCAAACAGCCTTTTTAAACAATGTGCAGGATTAACACCTTAGGTTCCACGGTGAGTATAACAAGCATGCTTTACTACTTATACGGACTGATTTTACTGTTGTGGGTTTAGTAATACTTTAAATATGGCACAGCATCCTATCAGTGGCTGGATGGCAATGCATTTGCCTGCCATCACCTCCCATCCTTATACAGTATACCCCTATGGTAGCATCCTCCTCTGGCGTCAAACACGTGGGCGTGGGTGTTTCTTGTATAGAATCAACAGAATTTCTACATGTATCCATTATAAATACGAAGATAAAAAGCATATCGGAATTCTTGCTCTTGTTGAGTTGAATGACACTGGGGGATAGTGGCGGCACAGGCGCCGCCCCGCCCATCTGTGCATCAGGTCCCCGATCTACATATCAGGGCGCCGGACTATGGATTCCAATGAGGGGGAGTGTTTTGAAGCATCTGATTAGAGCCAGAGGCTCTCAAAGGGTGGGCTCGGGGCGCAGAGGGTTTGTGCTTGTTTACCAAAAGAAAAACCAACCAGCCATCACTGCTGGGGGAGCTGCCATTTTATTTTTATCCACCGCTGGAGGAGCAAATTTATTTTTCTTGACTCAGGTTTGATATTTAAAGAACCAATATGGGTAAAAAAATTACATTGTGATAACCATATGTGGTTAATGCATGTAATGATAGTATTCATTATACTGTATAAAAAGACCAGCTGTAAGGCAAAGTCACTATGATGGGGTTGGGACAAACTACTGTTTCCATAAAAATTATTCAGTCCATTGTAAGTCCATTTAAAGTGGAACTTCACCCTCCTAATCAACATTGATTATTTGTAATCCTCCGGCTGCTAGCATTGGTAAGTAGATAAGAAAGTATATCATTATATCATAATTGTTTTAAACTTTTCTTTTACATTTCTTCACTTACTTCCTGGTTCCTTGTCTAGGCAAATAATGTCTTACGTCCCAGGAGTCTTCAGGAGAGGAGGAAGGGTTTTCTCAGCTAAGCACACTCTCCTGCATGCATGCCTGAACTAAGGGGAGATGAATTCCAGGAAGTGAATGCTACATGAAGCATTTGCCCTTAAATTCTAGGGAGGTGTTTTTCAAAGTGAATTCTCAACCAAATAAAACATGGAGACATGGATAGATTGGGGGAGTTTGCTTTAGATATGAAAAATTAATTTAAGAGTAGTTTTGGTTTGTGGTGCTCAGATGCAGTGAAGATCTGCTTTAATTATAGTATTGTGTAATGGAAAGCAAACAGGGGCACCTCTAGGAGCAATTAACCCTTTCAAATGAATACTATCATGTGACAGCCCTGCTGTGGTGTCCCTGTAATCTTCTGCATGGTGCCCCTTATGCCACGTACACACGAGCCGACTTTCCGGCATACTTGGTCCGGCGGACCAGAGTCCACTGGACAATCCGACCGTGTGTAGGCTCTGGCGGACTTTTCCGGCTGACTTTTTCCCAAAAGCCCGCCGGACCTAGATTTGAAACATGTTTTAAATCTTTCCGTCGGACTCAGTTCCTGGCGGAAAGTCCGCTCGTCTGTGTGCTGGTCCGACGGAAAGCCCGCTCGTCTGTATGCTGGTCCAACGGACCAGATACGACGCAAGGGCAGGGTATTGCATTTCGCGCTGGCTGCAATATGAAAAACAAATTTTCCTATTGCGGCGAGCGCGGGGCATACCAGGCCCTTAGGTCTGGTATGGATTATAAAGGGAAACCCCTACGCCGAAAAAACGGCGTGGGGTCCCTCCTAAAATCCATACCAGACCCCCAATCCGAGCACGCAGCCCGGCCGGTCACCCTCCCTCCTGAACCGTACCAGGCCGCATGCCCTCAACATGGGGGGTGGGTGCTTTGGGGGAGGGGGCACCCTGCCGGGCCCCCCCACCCCAAAGCACCTTGTCCCCATGTTGATGAGGACAAGGGCCTCTTCCCGACAACCCTGGCCGTTGGTTGTCGGGGTCTGCGGGCGGGGGGCTTATCGGAATCCGGGAGCCCCCTATAATAAGAGGGCCCCCAGATCCCGGCCCCCCACCCTATGTGAATATGTATGGGGTACATGGTACCCCTACCCATTCACCTAGGGAAAAAGCGTCAATAATAAAACACACTACACAGGTTTTTAAAATAATTTATTAAACAGCTCGGGGGTCTTCTTCCGGCTTCGGGGGTCTTCTTCCGGCTTCGGGGGTCTTCTTCCGGCTTCGGGGGTCCCTCCAGTTCCTTGGTTCTTCTCCGCTCTCTCCGGCCTCTTCTCCCGGTGTTCCAGTCCTTCGGCCGGCTCCTCCGCTGTCTTCAGGCCGCTCTTTTGCCAGCGGGGGTCCGGACTTCTGGACTTCAGGGCTTCTTCCCTCTTCTCTTCTCCAGATGTTGATACAATGCTCTCTCCGGCTGGACTGCTCTCTGAGCATGCCTGGACTGTGACATTTTAGGGGGCGTGGTCATCAGGTGATGTTGACCATGCCCCCTAAAACGTCGCAGTCCCAGCATGCCCAGGGACTGTGGCATCATAAGGGGGCGGGGTCTCCGCCTATATAAGTCACAACGGAGCACTCAGAGAGCAGTCCAGCCGGAGAGAGCCGGAGAGAGCACACTCCCTTAGGTCTGGTATGGATTTTAAGGGGAACCCCTACGCCGAAAAAAACGCATGGAGGTCCCCACCAAAATCCATACCAGGCCCTTATCCGAGCACGCAGCCCGGCCGGTCAGGAAAGGAGGTGGGGACGAGCGAGCGCCCCCCTCTCCTGAACCATACCAGGCCGTATGCCCTCAACATGGGGGGGTGCTTTGGGGAAGGGGGGCGCCCTGCGGCCCCCCCACCCCAAAGCACCTTGTCCCCATGTTGATGAGGACAAGGGCCTCTTCCCGACAACCCTGGCCATTGGTTGGCGGGGGGTTATCGGAATCCAGGAGCCCCCTTCAATAAGTGGGCCCCCAGATCCTGGCCCCCCGCCCTATGTGAATGAGTATTTGGTACATCGTACCCCTACCCATTCACCTGGGGAAAAAAGTGTCAATAAAAAAACACACTAGACAGGTTTTAAAGGTAATTTATTAGGCAGCTCCGGGGGTCTTCTTCCGACTTCGGGGGTCTTCTTCTGACTTCGGGGGTCTCTCTGGCCTCTTCTCCCGGTGTCCGGTTCTTCTCCGCTCTCTCCGGCCTCTTCTCCCGGTGTCCGGTTCTTCTCCCGCTCTCCAGTTCTTCTGCCGGGCTCCTCCGCTATATTCTGCTCTTTTGCTGCTCTCTTGCTAGTGTTGGCCCGGTCTTCTCCGTCTTCTTGTTCCCTCTTCTCTTCTTCCGATGTTGACACAACGCTCTCTCCTGCTGTAATGCTGTGTGCGCGGTGCGCAATGACTTATATAGGCATGGGGCGTGGTCACCGTTGATGTCATCCGGTGACCCCGCCCCTTATGACGTCACAGTCCCAGGGCATGATGGGACTTGTCCATGTGTGGGCAAGTCCGTTCATTTGGAAGTCCGCTGTAACTCCGTTGAAAGTCCGTCGGGAAGACCGGCGGACCTAGTCTGCCGGAAAGTCCGGTCGTGTGTAGGAAAGTCTGTCCATTCAGAAAGTCCGTCGGAAGTCCGCCGGGAAGACCGTCGGACCTAGTCTGCCAGAAAGTCCAGTCATGTGTACAGGGCATTACTCTCATGAGTTTGCCAGGAAGGGAGGGGGAATGAGTCATAAGAGGGCCAATCAGAGCTGCAGAGCTGGAGGTGTGCCTCTGTGTGTCTGTAAATCCAGGAAGTGAACAGGCAGCAGCTTCAGCTGCCCACGGTTAAAATGGATGCAGCCAGACTTAGTGGAGGGAGATTTCTGCAGCATATTTGGCAAGTACAGAATCACAGTATATATGAAATAATATGCAAAGTGGTTGGAGGGAAGCTTCAGAATGGCAAAGATGTTTGTATTACAAATTATGTGAGCAGACTGCAGTTCCTCTTTAAATGTCCGGCAACCATTTCTTATAAATATCTTCAAATATCCTGATTGAGTGGCAGGAAAAGGTCACCAAGAAATCTTTTTTTTTTTTTTTTCAAATAACAGTTTTTATTAGTTACAAATATATATAGATACAAAAGTTTTTTAAATCGCAAGAAACAAAGTACATCTGGCGGACAATAAAGTTGGTAATCAGTAGACAGCAGGATATATTCATCCAAGTACAATAGTAATGTAGCAAATTCCATATCATCTAAATTTGTCAACCAACGTATATTTATTTTAATCTGGACATTATCTAATAATAATAAGAAGGATAGTAAATAGAAAGAGAAAGAAAAAAGAAGGAGTAAGATGGGAGAGAGGGGGAGGGGGAGGGGAGGCTCAGCCGCCAGCCTAGGGTGGGTCTTCTCGCCTGTGCCAGTCCTCCCAGACCTTGTTATGCGTCTCCAATCTATCCTGCAGTTGGGCTGCCATTTTTTCCATTAGCTCTATATCTTTTATTCTGGTGTAGAGATCCGTTTGAGTGGGTGGGGCCTGTTTTTTCCAGTGCAGGGCGACCAGGCACCTCGCCGCCGTAAGTACATGGCCTAGCAGTTTCCTGGAGTGTCGGGGTATACGCAATCCAGACACCCCAAGAAGAAATAGTTTCGGAGCCCTAGGTACCTGCACCCCCAGTAAGCGGTTCAGTAGTAATTGAGTCTCCGTCCAGAACGGAACTATTTTAGGGCATGACCAGTAGATATGATATAGGGTCCCTCTGTCTTTGTGGCACCGCCAACATCTGTCCGAACTGGAAGGGTAGATGGCTCGGAGAACATCAGGCATCATGTACCAGAAAAAGAGAATTTTATAAGCGTTCTCCTTATACAGTGTACAAAGTGAACTCTTGGCTGCCTGGGACCAGATCACCTGCCATGTGTTTTCTGGTATCTCTTCGCCTAAAAACCTCTCCCAGCGGAGCATGTATGTGTGCTTGCCCTGGTCCGTGAAGCTGTAGGAGTTTAGTATTCGGTATATATCCGAAATTAGCCCACGTCTAACTGAGCCTTCCAATATCAAGCCCTCAAATGTAGTTGGAGTTGAGAATTGTAGATCCGGGGCAATGGATTGAGCATAGTGTCTAATCTGCAAATATCCATAGAATACCTGCCGTGGGAGGTCAATTTTTTTTTGAAGTTCTGCAAAGGAAAGTAGCCTACGTGTGCATGGGTGAACTAAATGACCAAAATGGAACAGATCTCTCGTCGCCCACGGGGAGGACATCTGATGTATAAGACCTGCAGGCAATCTGGGGTTGTAAAGGAAAGACGTAAGGGGTGATCTCTCTGAGCATAATTTATGAACTCGTGATAGTCTACGCCAGAGCGAGCTAAGATGGAGCATGGGGCCCAGGAGCTGAGCGGGGTCTACATTCACTATCGCATTCCATAGCATACTATTCGTGTGGACTGGTGCCATCCATAGTTTTTCAATTTCTGTCCACTTATTATAAGAACGCTGGGTGAACCAGGAAGCCAGGGCTCGCAGTTGGGCAGCTTGATAATATTTAGATATGTCAGGGAAGGACAACCCGCCGTCCATTCGTGACGCCATCAGGACCGATTGTGATATTCTATGCCTCCTATAATTCCAGACATAGCGTATCATATCTGCCTGTAGTTTCCGCAGCTCCACCATTGGAACTGGAATGGGGAGTGTTTGGAATAGGTAGAGCAGCTTTGGCAGAATAACCATTTTAACCGAAGCTACCCTCCCCAAAAGGGAGACATGATGAGCCTTCCACTTTCGTAGGAGGTCTCTTATAGTTTTAAAGAGGGGGGGGTAGTTGGCTCTATATAGGGTGGGGTAAGAGGGAGTAATCTGGACTCCCAAGTATTTTAGGGATGACGTCTTCCAGTGATAAGGGAAGCATTGTTGTAAATGTTGGATCTTCTGTCTCGGGATGTTAATAGGTAAAGCTTCAGATTTAGCTGCATTTATTTTGTAGCCCGGCAGAGATCTGTACAGGTCAAGCTCAGCATGTAGGTTGGGAAGTGAGATCCTAGGCTGAGTCAGGGTAAGTATAACATCGTCTGCAAACAATGCCAACTTAAATTCCCTACCTCTCACCGGAATCCCATGTATGTTCGTGTTTTTCCGAATGGTCGCCGCCAGAGGCTCAACACACAGCGCAAATAATAGCGGTGATAGCGGGCACCCCTGGCGAGTTCCATTCGCAATCGGAAAAGCCGACGATAAGGCAAAGGGAGTCTTAACCTGGGATGAGGGATTAGTGTACAAATGTCTAATAGCCTGCAGAAAGGGGCCCCGGAATCCCATGCAGCGCAACGTGGCGAACAGGAAAGGCCAGCCAAGGCGATCAAAAGCCTTTTCTGCGTCCAAACCAAGAACCAGCGCCTCTAGTCCTTCCCTGTTCGCCACATCTATCAGGTCAATAATTCGTCTCGTGTTATCCCCCGCCTGACGCAGGGGGACAAAGCCCACCTGATCCTTGTGTATTAAGGAAGGAAGTATCAGATTCAATCGCATTGAGAGAAGTTTAGTGAAAATTTTTAAATCAGAGTTTAGAAGTGCGATTGGCCTGTAACTGGCACATACTGAGAGGTCCTTGTCAGGCTTGGGGACCAACGTGAGGAATGACCTCTGCATGTCCGCGGGAATAGTAGTTTTCTGAAAAAAGGCGTTAAACATCTTACACATGTAGGGTAGGAGAATCGGGAGGAATGCCTTGTAGTACTCGTAGGGGAGACCATCTGGTCCGGGAGATTTGTGTGTAGGCAAAGTTTTTATAGTGGCCGTTAATTCTTCCTCTGTGATTGGAGCATTAAGTGACACAAGATCCGCATCCTGGAGTTTGGGAAGTCCACTTTCCTCCAGATAATGTCACATTCGGTCATGTAAGTCGGGAGAAAGTGGATCTTGAGGGATCTCAGGGTTGTTGTATAGGGTTGTGTAAAATTCCCCAAAGACCCGAGTTATGTCTTGAGGGTGTGTTAAAAGAGCCCCCTTCTTATCTTTAATTTGGTGGGGAGTGGACATATGGGAGCGCTCAGACAGTTTACGCGCTAGAAGGGAATGGGCTTTATTGCCTTTATCATAATAGGTTTGTTTTAGCCTTAGAACACCAAGAAATCTTGAGGTAGGACCTTTAAATAATAGGACCTTACATCCCTCTAGACTTCTATATTTCATTTTGCTTTTTTGGGGGGTTTTTCACCAATAGACAGAAATATACTTTTCCATGTCAAAATCAAAAGTTATTTGAATTAATCACAGTTAGAAACTCAAACACCTCATGTGAGTCAGTATAAAAGAGGAAGTACTGTAGCTGCTGACTATAAAAAACGTTCTTACCAGCCCATGAAGTCTTGCGCTGTCTTCCTCAGCATGAGTCGACTGATTCATACATTAATATGCACTATCCTCATTTCACATGATGATGATTTATTAATGGGAGACTTCATAATTATGAATAATAATAAACAGATTACTTGAAGGTGTCAGGAAAACTTGTCAGAAGGGACTCATGCTGATAGCAGAGGAATGAAGCAGCAAACAAAAGTGACACTTATGCCGCGTACACACGGTCGGACTTTTCGTCTACAAAAGTCCGACGGACGCAGACGGACCAAACCTGGCTGACAATCCGATCGTGTGTGGGCTTCCCCGGACTTTCAGCGGACTTTTTCAGCCGCAAATCTGACGGACTTTAGATTTGGAACATGCTTCAAATCTTTACATCGTAACTACACCGGACCCAGAAATCCGCTCCTCTGTATGGTAGTCTGACGGACAAAAACCCACGCTAGGGCAGCTATTGGCTACTGGCTATCAACTTCCTTATTTTAGTCTTGTGTGTTTTATCACGTACGAATCCGTCAGACTTTTATGTGATCGTATGTAGGCAAGTCCGTTCGTTAGAAAGTCTGCCGCAAGTCCGCCAAAAGTCCGCCAAAAGTCCGTCAAAAGTCTGTCGGACGGGCTGTCAGACTTTTGTAGCCAAAAAGTCCGACCGCGTGTACGTGGCATTAGTGCTCTTAATTCAAGTACACACTATAGAGCCACTCCAAACTGTGGCCCTGGGGCCAGATGCGGCCCTTGAGGCAATTATTCTTGCCCCTGACACCAACAATGGGGTATAATTCCTGCCACTGACACCAACAATGGGGCACTATTCCTTCCACTGACACCAACTATGGGGCATAATTTCTTCCACTGGCAACAAAAATAGGGCAATATTCCTCCCACTGATACTAACTATTTCTCCCCCTAATATAAAAGATCAGGCATTGCTTACTCCCACTGGGCACCATCCGGCCCCCCTAACATCTGAAGGACAGTAAACTGGCCCTTTCTTAACCGCTTGCCGACCAGCCGCCGTCATTATACTGTGGCAGGTCGGCACAATCCCGTGAGCCGTTGTAGCTATACGTCGGCTCTTTTAAGCGGGATAGCGGGTGCGCCCTCTGCACTGCGGGGGTGCCGATGCTCGTGGCCGACGGTCGCGATAACCGCCGACCACGAGCAATCGAGGGCACGAGAGGCAGAACAGGGATGTAAACCCACACATCCCTGTTCTGTTCTGTGAGGAGAGACAGATCGTGAGTTCCTAATTCCCCGAAAATGTGTCAAAAGTGTCCGAAGTGTCCGCCTTAATGTCGAAGTCCCGATAAAAATCACAGATCACCGCCATTACTAGTAAAAAAAAAAAAAATAATAATAATAAAAATGCTATAAATCTATCCCCTATTTTGTAGACGCTATAACTTTTGTGAAAACCAATCAATATACACTTATTGTGATTTTTATTACCAAAAATATGTAGAATATGTAGAATACATATAGGCCTAAACTGAGAAAAAATAGCTTTTTTAAAAAAAAAAAAAATGGGGATATTTATTATAGCAAAAAGTACAAAATATTGTGTTCTTTTCAAAATTGACGCTCTTTTTTGGTTTATAGCGCAAAAAATAAAAACCGCAGAGATGATCAAATACCACTAAAAGAAAGCTCTAATTGTGGGGAAAAAGGGACATCAATTTTGTTTGGGTGCAGCACCGCACGACCGCGTAATTGTCAGTTAAAGCGACCCAGTGCCGAATCGCAAAAAATGGCCTGGTCATTCAGCAGCCAAATCTTCCAGGGCTGAGGTGGTTAACAAAGTTTGGAGGCCCCTGGTTTAGACTTTCCCAATGAATCATTTCATAAATTGTGGTACTATAAACATTGTGTGCATTATATCATGCTCTACATGTAATGTACAATATGTGGGTTGTACCACCAGGCACCTCCGCACAAGAATTGGGGAGCACTATTGCAGGGGTCAGAACCCCAAGGCTTCTCATTCGTCCAATGCGTCCTGCCATTTCCAGAACATGCATAACAGTGACAAGTCATCTTTTTCATTCCATGGGGTGGGAAGGATTTTGTCATACTCTGGGGCTGGAGATGTTCACAGGAGACTGTTGGAGTGAAGAATGTGCAGATTTTTACAACTTACAAACTAGGTTTCCACGGGGGTCTCAATTACGGGTGCAATATTACTCTATTTTTCAAATAAAAGTTGCTACATCCAAACATCTTAAGTCTGGCTCCCGCACACCCGCAAGTGCCTCCCCATCTCCCGGGAATGATCGGTGCGGCGGCTGTGTAATCCTCCCCCGCCCCCCTCCGTGTACTTCTCCGCCCCCCTTCGTCCCCCACAACTGGCTCCCTTCCTCTCCTCTCCCGACGGCTGCGGGGGGGTCTAGTAATTGGACACAGTGAGCGAGATCACTCCTGTGTCCTGTGATTACTGAGCAGAGAAAACTGTGTTTACTCTGCTCAGTTTATGAATGGACAGGAGCCTCTGTCTCCTGTTCATTCATCTTTAGTGTTGAGAAAGGGACTGGGGAATGTGTCCTCAGTGACTTTGTCTGTCTCAAAGGGGAGATGTCAGGGGTCTGTTTAGACCCCTGACATCTCACCATAGCCCCCCCAAAAATAAAAAATAAAATATTGTAAAAAAAATTCTAAAAAATGAAAAAGTGTAAAAAAAAAAAATTAAAAAAAGCATTGTGAAAAAATTAAAAACAAATTAAAATGTAAAAAAATTAATTATTAAAAGTAAAGAAACTGCTGACACAGTCCACTGTCACCCACCCCCCACCCACTTCCCCAGTAGATTTCTTTATTTTGCTGTTGCACTTTAGTTTTGTTTTTTTGTGTCATGTATGTTCTGTTTTCCCACGCCATGTGGGGGTTATGCTTCGGGGTCCCACAGCTAGCTATGACTAAGGCCTTATAGGCAGAAATGTGTCAGTAATTGCATCTTGTGTGCAGGATTTGTTTCTACAAAAGTATCAGAAGACAAGCTGTGTTTGGCGTTTGTTTCTCAATGATCTGTTCCTAGGAAGAGGGATTTCTACAGAACACTGCTGCTCCATTAGTGGGATTTAATGAGAGGTTAAACAGTGCACACTTGGTTTCGGGATAGAGACAGTCAGCCTGGGAGGAAATGACTAGATGATGCTGGACATCCTTGAACTAGGAAAAGAAGTGTACTTTTTTCTGAAATGCAGCAGATTCTAATGTACCGTATGAAAAGTGCACAGTGTGTCGTGAATTCAGACTAAGCATTTTTTCATTACTGGGAGGGAGCCTGTACAATTGTGCAAGACTAAAGGGAAGGGTGGAGTTCATGTCTAACCCACCACCGGTACTGTATGTAGTCATGCACGGGTTCATGTACTGTCAAGAGATTTAAAGGATGACTTTCATGCAAACAAATGAGGATGTCTGAGTATAACATTTTTTATTGACCTGGCTAGCATCTTGGCCAGAATTGTAATGTCAGACTTCAAGTAAGTATATGAGATGGTACGATTCAGAAAGTGCTGTGTTCTTAGTAGATTTAGGCTCCATTCACACTCAAAAGCGCCACCTTCCTGAAAAGCGATCCAGAGTTGGAGAGGAGGTTTGCAGGCCTTTAGGAAGTGAAATTGTCACTTTTTTTTAACTGCCGAAGTGAGACTTTGCACTGTGGGACCATGACGCAGCCAGGAGTGAGGTGTTTGGTTAGTGGCTGCAACACCATCCCATTCACTTTCATTGGAGAGTTTTCCTATCACCTGTTAAATTTGTCCTGTCGAGTTAAAATTGCTGCCTTGAATCAAATTGCCATATTACCTCAGCAATGTTTACTCACCCAAGCGATGTCTGCTTGTAGGTGGGTGGCTAAAGGAAGGTAAAAACACAGATCAACTGCTTGTGTTCACCATCCCCTGGCCGCCTGTGTAAAAGAAGCTTTAGGATTATATAGGCCTCCATGCATAGAAGAGGAAAGAGATGACTCTTCCAAGAAATGTGCGTTTTAATAATATCAGGAAGCTGGAGGCTTTGCTAAATCATAATGTGCCCAAAGTTCACTTTATTGCCATCCCTTTTAAAATCTTATATGAAAGTGTTGTATGTCCTTTATGGAAATGTTTTTTGCCTGTTATGGTTATACTTACCACCTATTCAGTATCACTTCTCCTGTTCGTGTGGTTTACGTTGTTAGCATCTCATCTCATGCTATCCATTATGTAACGAGATTTTCCAGCAGAGACATGTAAAGATTGCAATAGAGAACAAGACTGATGTTTGGCTGCCTTTAGCACTGTTGGAATGTGGCTTCATTTTTTTACATAGTTCCCCTTTTTCTAAATAAATATTATATAATTATTGGGCCATAAAGAGTGCATATAGATCCAGGATCATTTAATGGTACATCCCAAGTATATGCAATATATAAGAGAGAAATATTGCAAGACTTTCAAGGTCAACTCAACAAAACACGTTGAGTCGATCGCTCATCTTTCTCCAATAATGTGATTATACTACAAGTAATGTGATTTTAGAAGACAGTGTTCTCCCATTTTTAAATAACAGGCAGGCATCATGGTGAATAGGAGCATAGTAATGTAGTTCACGTGGCAAACACAAGGCCTGCCAGGCTCTCAAAGATCACTGCCTTCCCTGCACTTAAGACGGGAACAAAGGAAATGCAGGTGCAGTATGGGATGGGGCATCATACGACAAGCTGCATTGTGATCCCATCTGTGCCCGTGAGCACAGATGCCGACCAATAATATATCTGCAAGTGAGAGAGAGAGAGAGGCAGGAGGTACTAGAGCCAGGCTGGGTAGGTGAGATGGGAGAAAGATTTTGGTGGGACTGGGGGGGAAGATGAGGGCTGTGGAGGGAGATGTGTAGTATGATAGTCTTACAGATACAACCGACCCTTTGAGGGCAACCATAATGGTGATGTGTCCTTGTTGGTGACATTTCTCCTTAACTTCTGGCCAGGATATTGTGGAGGTGGGTGAGGAGGGCCACGCTTGAAGAGAAAGCTTGGAAACTCCAGCTAGTTGTGGAACAATGATCACTTTATTGGATAGGAAACGGGTTTGAGGGGTTAGTGTTAGATCTGCTGTTTGTGGGCAGAATCATTCATTCATAACAGCATTCCCACAATCTGTTACCTCACATTTGCTGGACCTTTGAAAATTAAATACAGCGATATTGAGCGATATTAGTGTTCTAAAATAAGTCACCTGGAATCTGGTTGCATTTGTTATAGGTAAGCCTATATAATTCTGCATTAATGTTAGCGGCATGCTTGAATACAAAAAAATATCTCTTTATATTTTCTTTATTAAAGTTTTGGCTCTTGTAACAGTATCATATACAATCTGTAATGATAAAAATAACTAAAACAAGCCTATTTTTAGACCCAGGAAGGGACATAGTGTGATCTACAGAACTGGCCAAGCATTGCAAAATACACATTTACATTGTATTATCTACACTGCAAATGACTCATGGAAAAAAAGACCACAGAGGAGATGACAAGAGTTGTCCACAGACATTAAGTTTCCCAATATAGCTGCAGAGGGACTGGTAAATAATTTCCGGCAACAAGAAATTTCAACTGATTCACTTTATCACATGAAACAATGTAAGGTGCAAACTTTAGGCTTTACCACTAAGCAGTTCATCAATCATCAGGAAGTGATGATATCACAAAGCAGGAAGCTCATTTACAGAGCCATAGTCATAGTCATGAATATGACTTTCTACTGGCAAAGGGGATCTAGTGCAGTTTGTGTATAAAAACTGAACATCTGTAGCCAAACTATGAACATTAACATATTCCTCACAAATAGTAAAAAAGCTCTAAAACAATAGCTCATTATCCCTGTGTCCAGGGGCGGACTGACAACTCATGGAGCCCCCGGGCAATAGGAGATTATGGGGCCCCCGGGCAATAGGAGAAGATTATGGGGCCCCCAGGCAATAGATTATGGGGCCACACAGTATACACAGACACACATACAGTATACACACACAGACACACAATATACACACACAGTATACACGCACAGAATACACATACACATACTGAAAAGGTACTGGAGAGGCGGGGCAGCTATAATCTTGGGATTTTTAAAAAAAAAAAAAACACAGATTTTTACATACTGTTCCTGGTTTTATTGAGGCTGGCAACCCTGACGGGGCCCCTTAGTGGCATGGGGCCCTCGGGCAGTGCCCAAATGGTCAGTCCGCCCCTGCCTGTAACTGCAGACACTCTGGAGCAATTAGTCCTCCAATTTTACAGGAGAAGTACTTAAAAACTTTAAGCCATTCTCTAATTCTTTAATCCCAGAGCACATGCTTTATATTTAGGATTAGAGACTAGACAGCTGTTGAGTCACTGGTGAGAAGGGGAGCAGAGCAGGCTTAGGCAAACATTTTGGTGCTTCTTTATAGATGAATTGCTCCACAGTTCCTGCTGCTACAGAGATAAGAGAGGATTTAAAAAAAAAAAAAAAAAAAAAAAAGCTAGACAGGTGAATGACCACAGCAATCCTTTAGAGCAGTGTTTATCAACCGGGGTTCTGCAGCACCCTGGAGTGCTGAGAGTAAAGACAGAATTACTGCTAGCAAGGGGGGTTGTGTGCTAGGTGGGGGATTTGGGATCAGGGTGTGCTAGGGAGGATTCTGGGGTGGTTGTGTTGGGAGAGTGATGTTGTTGGGGCGTTGTGCTAGAAGTAGGGATTGGGGAGGGGGTTGTGCCAGGAAGGGGTATTTGGGGGTGTTTTCCTAGGATGGAGGATTTGGAATTGTTTGTGCTAGGAGGAGGGAATTGGGGGGGTAGGTTCACAACCTACAGACCACTGAACTCTGCCTCACAGGGTACATTTTAGGGCTTGTTTACACCAGGAGCAGTATGGTAAGGGGTGTGAAATCACTGCTTTTTGCAGATGCGCGTGGGTGTCATTCATTTTTAATGACATCTCCACGCATCTAGCAAATGCATGTATGTTTGCAGCTGCTAAAACACATGGCATCATAGTACCATGTGTTTTGGTGCTGCACAATTTTAAAAAATTATGTTGGCACCCTTTTGCGTGTTTCACACACAGAGCAGCTCGTTTAAAAAAATGCAGTGTGTCGGAACACGCAAAAAAAAAACATGCGCGCTCGCCTCGACTGCACCTCCTGGTGAGAACGAGCCCTCAGACTGGTGTTGTGATTGTGTGAGATTCTAAAGGGTGCCTTGACTGAAAACAGGTTGAAAAATTCTGCTTTAGAGTGAACCTAAAGTCAAAAATTGGAAAGCCAGTTAGTGCCCGTGCCATAGATACCGGTATATTCTGTCTTCAGCAGAAATGGCAGTGAGGCTGCAGCTGGTCAGAATCCAGTCTAGCTCCAAGAGACAGAGTTTACAGGGGGAAGGGGGTGAAGAATCAAAATGTAACTTTCTTAAAGCCTAATTCCAGGAATACTATGACTGTGCAGCAACTTTCAGAGCTGTATAAACTGTATATAGCATCAGCTACAAACACTATACAGCGCTGTGTCTTGACAGTGGTACAGGGACTTCTCATCCCATTTCTGGAACAAACTTGAGTTGTGCTGAAGGCAGAACAGCCACTCTCAGGAAGCCTTTTATTTTTATGAATAAATACAAGGCTTCCTCTGCTTGGCTGAGTTGGAGAGGTGGGTGGATGATATCACAATCTGCACCTGGAGATTAGGCTTTAATGGTAACAGCAAAAGGGACCAAATGAGATCTCTGGGGTCATTCTGTACACCAACATCTGCCTTATTGCCATATAAACAGGTGATAAAAACGGCAAAAAATCTGGACCTGTGAAGAATTATTTTAGGCAGTTATGGAAAGTCATTAGATATGCACTGAATGGTTACAGTTTCAAATAGTCACATTTTTCTATTGACAGCCAACAAAAGAAAGCGCAATCGAATTTTTAATTTATTGATGCATCCTCTGGCCAGTGCAGGGCAAATGCGACCCTGTCCATGATCCACGCATCAGTAAATTTAAGAGGAATTATGTGCATAAAAAAGGTCTATTATTAGGTGCAACCTTGGTATACAGAACAAGAGCACATTTTACATAAAGTTAAAAGGGTCACTACTTGTTTAGGTTCAATGGCTTTCATGGAAAACTTGTGCTTGCACCACACTCTCATGTCCTGTACACATGATAGGATTTTCTGATGGAAAATGTGTGATAGGACCTTGTTGTCGGAAATTCTGACCGTGTGTAGGCTTCATCACACATTTTCCATAGGAATTTCCGACACACAAAGTTTGAGAGCTTGCTATAAAATTTTCCAACAACAAAATCCGTTGTCGGAAATTCCGATCGTGTGTACACAAATCCGACGCACAAAGTGCCACGCATGCTCAGAATAAATTAAGAAACTAAAGCTATTGGCTACTGCCCCGTTTATAGTCCCGATGTACGTGTTTTACATCACCACGTTCAGAACGATCGGATTTTCCGACAACTTTGTGTGACCGTGTGTATGCAAAACAAGTTCGAGCCAACATCCATCGGAAAATATGCATGGATTTTGTTGTCGGAATGTCCGATCAATGTCCGATCGTGTGTACAGGGCATTATATGCTTGATAATGGACGCTGAACATAACGAACCCTGAGCCAAAAAGGCTGTTCACCTTTCAAGGAAAGTTTTACTGAATGAGGTAAAATTTTTATTTTGCCAGGAATACCAAACCCTGTGAAAGAAAATTAAAAAAAAAATGTTTTGCACATGATTGGATGAGGGAAGTTGGCAGAGCTTCACCTCATTTACTAAGCTTCGGGAAACTAAGCTTCTCTTGCAAAGTGAAGAGTCTATTTTCCTTTAGGATGGGTTCACACTGCAGCACGGAGCGGCTCACAGCAGGAGTCTGCTGTGTCCCCGTTCACCGTTTCAGGTCCGATTTCAGTCCGAATTGTTGGCTGAATTCGGACCTGAAACGGACCAGAAGACGCACAGCATAGGACTCCTGTGCAATTCGCACCACAGCCGCTCCAGAGATGTGTGAACTGTCTCCAATGAGATCAGGTCACAATCTCCTGACATGCAAATTGGATGCAGGCAAACCCACATCCAATTTGCAAAAGTGTGAACCCAGCCTTAGTAAATTTACTTCTGTGTGTTCCCACCACACTGTTATATGCTGAATTATGGACCCTGAACAGAGAGGCCGTTGCAAAACGTGGATTAGACTTAAAAGGTCTGCACAGAACAAGAAAGAAAACAGATATCTGTCTGCAGATATACGTGCAGACAGACAGATACCTCTGTCACATAAAAGTAACTTGCAGGTTATTGTTGAAGTAATAACTTAAAATGTTTATTTCACTGAAAATATGCAATAAATTTTCCTAAATATTTGTTTTAACAGCAACTGAACATGTTGAGATGGACAGTTAAATATGTTTAACCATTATCCTAAGTTCCACTTTCCTCGTATTTTTTTCTTTTTTTCATTTCCTTTTTAGAACAAGAACAACACCCACACATTTTGAAAAACATGTCATTGTTACAGTAACAAAACATAAATTTACATATTTAAAGTGAAAGTAAACCCATCCATAAAACTGTTTCATTTACGGCACATGCCGGAAATGTAACACTCCCATTGGTTGTGCTCTCAACCAAACTGTCAACCCATCCAATGGCTGGTGTCATAACTGATCACATGTGCAGCCTAATGGCATTTGTAGAATAAACAGAGGCAAAGATGGCAGCTTCCTTGGCTGAAAACGATAGGGGGGTTTACTTACACTTTAAAGGAAACCAATGACTAACAGTTTTATATTAAGTTGCCTTCAAATACTGATCACAATATTATATCTGTATAATTATAACGCACGTAACACCTACCCACAGCAGCAAATTAACCTCAGTCTGAACAGCCAAATTAAAGGGTAAGTTCACCTTTACAGAAAAATCTGTAAGGTGAACTTACACAGGACCCCCTCCTCAACCCCTCCGCCAGTCTCGCTGACCTGGATCGCGGCAATCTCCTGCTCTGAGCCCTGGTATGGCTGCATCAGGGGTCTGGGGCTTAGAAATACCTGCAGCTGAATCTCCAAAATGTATCCCATCAGGAGGGAGGTTTCAGAGCATTATAATTCGTCTGCACCATCACATGAGCAGCGCAGACCAATCATAAGCCGCATAGCCTGTCCTGTCAGCTGGGAAGAAAGCCCTGGACCCCTGGTGCGGCTATACTGGGCTCAGAAAGAACGGTGATCGCCACGCTGCAGGTCAGTGGGACCTGGGGGGGGGGGGGGGGGGTTGAGGAGGGGATCCTGTTAAAGTTCACTTTGCAGATCTTTCTGTAAAGGTAAACGTACACTTTAAACGTGATGTATTACTGTATAAAACAATTCTCCAGCCATTTTTCACTTTTCACAAAGCTACATAAAATATGCCACCAACCTTTGCTACTTTTTTGTGACCTCTCCAGCAACACCACATTGGCTTTGAATGGACACATACACTTTATTGTAACAGTTCTTAACGTCACATTTAATCGCAGGGAACATGAGCATGATTTTACAGATGTCATTTCCAACATATGAGTTGGACAGTAAATGCACACCAAAATTCATCTTTTACTCAGGCTAAAGTAGATTTTTAAAATGTGCATGGCAAGTCAGCTTTAGTCTGCATTTTATATTATAGTATCATCAGGCTTATGCAATAAAGCAATGCATAAAGTAATGATAGCATAAAAACAGTTACTGTTTCAAGCAAACTGAAACAATCTCTTAACATGACTTCAGTATAGTGAAAGCTTGCTGTAGGCAACTGTTTAGCATTACTGAATAAGTCTATATTATAATGTCTTTGAAGAAGAACCCTGATATGATTGTCTCTAGAGTTTTGTAATTAGCATACATGATATGCTTGATCCTTAAAGCAGAACTTCCAATGTGACCCAACCTATAGAATACAAATACTTGGCTGTTAAACTTCTCCCTATCTACCATGTAGGGAGTCACTTACCAAAAACATGCATGCAGTCAGTAAAAGAAGATGTCTTGAGCTGTATGTTTAAGGTCAGTGACTCACTAAAGTTTCAAAGCCGTAAAATGGGCACCACAATCATATAAATAGCACCTTCTAAAATGGTAGATCCCATATTTTTTTCATTAGAGATCACATGAAAATTGTTTAAAGTTTAGCCAAATAACTTGTGCATCTCAAAAATATAAAAATATACACACAGGTGCATCTCAAAAAATTAGATCATCATAAAGTTAATTTATTTCAGTAATTCAATTCAAAAAGTGAAACTCATATGTTATATAGATTCATTACACACAGCGATATATTTCAAGCATGTATTTCTTTTCATTTTGATGATTATGGCTTACAGCTAGTGAAAACCCAAAATTCAGTATCTCAGAAAATTAGAATATTGTGAAAAAGTTCAATATTGTAGACTTGTGGTGTCACACTCTAATCAGCTAATTAACTCAAAACACCTGTAAATGTTTCCTGAGCCTAGAAATGGTCTCTCAGTCTGGTTCAGTAGGTTACACAATCTTAGGGAAGACTGCTGACTTGACAGTTGTCCAGAAGACAGTGATCGACAACCTCCAAAAGGAGGACAAGTCACAAAAGGTCATTGCTACAGAAGCTGGCTGTTCACAGACGGCTGTATTCAAGCATATTAATCGAAAGTTAAGTGGAAGAAAAAAGTGTGGTAGAAAAAGGTGCACAAGCAACAGGGATAACCGCAGCCTTGAGAGGATTGTGAAGCAAAGGCCATTCAAGAATTTGGGGGAGATGATTCACAAGGTGCGGACTACGGCTGGTGTCAGTGCTTCAAGAGCAACCACACACACAGATGTATCCAGGACATGGACTACAACTGTTGCATTCCTTGTGTCAAGCCACTCCTGAACCAGAGACAACATCAGAAGCGTCTTACCTGGGTTAAGGAGAAAAAGGTCTGGACTGGTCCAAATTCCTCTTTTCGGATTAAAGTAAATCTTGCATTTCATTTGGAAATCAAGGTCCCAGAGTCTGGATGAAGACAGCAGAGGCTTAGAATCCAAGTTGCATGAGGTCCAATGTGAAGTTTCCACAGTCATTGATGATTTGGGGAGCCATGTCATCTGCTGGTGTTGGTCCACTGTGTTTTATCAAGTCCAAAGTCAGTGCAGCCCTGTACCAGGAAATTCTAGAGCACTTCACGCTTCCCTCTGCTGACCAGCTTTATGGAGATGCTGATTTCATTTT
Source organism: Aquarana catesbeiana (assembly GCF_042186555.1). Classification (NCBI taxonomy): domain Eukaryota; kingdom Metazoa; phylum Chordata; class Amphibia; order Anura; family Ranidae; genus Aquarana; species Aquarana catesbeiana. The sequence goes on along the minus strand of NC_133327.1, from coordinate 603,188,991 downwards.
TAAGCAGGGCTTGGCACCTGCCCACATTGCCAAAAGTACCAATACCTAGTTTAATGATCATGGTCTCACTGTGCTTCATTGGCCAGCAAACTCGTCTGACCTAAACCCCATAGAGAATCTGTGGGGGATTGTCAAAAGGAAGATGAGACACACCAGACCCAACAATGCAGACGAGCTGAAGGCCATTATCAAAGCAACCTGGGCTTCCATAACACCTCAGCAGTGCCACAGGCTGATTACCTCCATGCCACGCTTCATTGATGCAGTAATTCATGCAAAAGGAGCCCCAAACCAAGTATTGAGTGCATACTATACTGTACATGGATATAATTTTCAGTAAGCCCACATTTCTGTATTAAAAATCCTTTTTTTATTGTTCTTATGTAATATTCCTATTGATTTTTCACTAGCTGTAAGACATCATCCTTAAAATTAAAAGAAAGAAATGCTTGAAATATATCACTCTGTGTGTAATAATTCTATAGAATATATGAGTTTCACTTTTTGAATTGAATTACTGAAATAAAGTAACTTTTTGATGATATTCAATTTTTTTTAGATGTACCTGTATATATAAATGTATTCAAACAAGCAAATAGGTGAAGTTTGCATCTTTTTAAAGTTTGTTTGCAAATTATTCTCAAGCTTAGACATTAGAAATTAGAATGCAGTTGAGTAGCAGAGTATATTGTATCATATTTAAAAGGTCATGTTGGAGGCCCTGTAGAAAATAAATATATGCCTATTTTCCTTCAACGAGACAACAGTGCGTATAGCGAGATTTTAGATATAAAATCTTAAACAGCCTTTAAACACAACAATAAATTGTAAAGGCACAAAGTAAAAAAATATTACTCATAGTTTCCTCTTGAACATATACTAAATGAAGGCAGATCATTTAAAAAGATGTCACTGTTATGCCCCGTACACACGGTCGGATTTTCCGATGGAAAATGTGTGATAGGACCTTGTTGTCGGAAATTCCGACCGTGTGTAGGCTCCATCACACATTTTCCATAGGAATTTCCGACACACAAAGTTTGAGAGCTTGCTATAAAATTTTCCCACTACAAAATCTGTTGTCGGAAATTCCGATCTTGTGTACACAAATCCAACGCACAAAGTGCCACGCATGCTCAGAATAAATTAAGAGACGAAAGCTATTGGCTACTGCCCCATTTATAGTCCCGACGTACGTGTTTTACATCACCGCGTTCAGAACGATCGGATTTTCCGACAACTTTGTGTGACCGTGTGTATGCAAGACAAGTTTGAGCCAACATCCGTCTGAAAAAATCCATGGATTTTGATGTCGGAATGTCTGATCAATGTCCGACCGTGTGTACAGGGCATTACCCTCACAATTTACTGATAGTCAGGCTCGTAAATGAAATGATCTGAAAGAAGAACAATCTGTGTAGCCCTACAACTACATATTATTACAGCAAAAACTCATGTTTTGTAGTTAAAAAAGAAACTTCTTTGACTGAATTTTTTTGAGGTTGTCTTTTTTAACTCATTCACATAAAACTGTTCTAATTATGTCCACTTAAAATAAGTTTAATAGAACTGGTCATGCAGCATAAATATACATGAGGTACTAGTCCTGCAGCAGTATTACTTTTAACGACACACTGGTGCTAGCCAGTTCCATGTTTCTTGTGTAGACATTCATGGTGCAAAGCCAGTTCCGTGTGTCTTGCCTGGACATTCATGGTGCAAAGCCAGTTCTGTGTGTCTTGCCTGGACATTCATGGTGCAAAGCCAGTTCCGTGTGTCTTGCGTGGACATTCATGGTGCAAAGCCAGTTCCGTGTGTCTTGCGTGGACATTCATAGTGCAAAGCCAGTTCCATGTGTCTTGCGTGGACATAAATGGTGCAAAGCCAGTTCCATGTTTCTTTCGGTCATTCATAGTGCAAGACCAGTTCCACATTTCTTGTAGAATGTCCCAAAGAACACTACACCATGAATCTTACTAATACACACAGAGCTGATCCCGCACCAAGAATGTCAACACATGCATATCTTTTAGATTGTGGGCTCTAACGAGCAGGGTCCTCTGGTTCCTTGTATTGTACTGTAACTGTACTGTTTGCCCCAAAGTTGTAAAGAGCTGTGCAAATTATTGGTGCTATATAAATCCTGAATAATAATAATAATAATAATAATAATAATAATAATATCACCCTGCCCTATAAGCTAAATGAGACACATAGAACTGGTCCCGCTCAGGTTGAAAATATTACCTGATAACTGTTTGTCAATTTGCTAACTTCTTATAGTAAATTTTAAAAGATGTAGACACAAAGATCACAACGTGGGAAAGGGGGTCCTGAGAACAGGTGCCCCATCAGCTTTATAAGCCAGGGCTATACTGGAAAATCCAGCCTTTGGTTGTAGAGAAGAATGATCCCCAAATACATCCCTGGTCATGTTAGCAAACAAAGTGAAGAAGCTGTCGGCCAAGCAGTTCTTCTTTTAGATATTTTCCTTTCTGAGACTTTTTCTAGTACCTAAAATTAAAATAGGTAAAATACTAAAAGAGTGTTTTTTCTAATAGCTACCATTCAGTTATCTTGTATTCACTTTAAGCACACAATCAGGCTAAGGGATATAACAAAAAAACTGATATTCTTTTCAACTGGATTAGCTTTTTAAGGGCTTATTCAGACTGATGATGAAATTGCACATACACATGGATGCATCCCAGTAAATGGTGATGCCCATTTAAGTGTCCTTCAATGGCAACTTTGTTCATGTTGGAATTGAAAATAGGCAGTCAAACATGGACTAATACTAATAAAAATACTAATTTGTCAACTGCACTTCTCTGATATGGTTCACCAGCCATCTGAAAGAGCCCAAAAGACAACAAGTTCACTAATTTGGCAGCCCATTAACAAATCACCCTTAAATGCTCTAAATCTATGCAGCAATTACAATAAACGCACAATATTTTACAAAAATAATACATATTCTACTACACCGCTGTAAACATAACATGATAAACATATTTTCATAAAGAATAATTCAGTCATTTAAAGTATACAGATCGCCAATACAGAGTGGAGTAGGCCATTTTAAATTCACTAGGAACTAATACTGAAACACTGTAGGGAACCCCAACTTACCAGTGATGTCACTGGTGGGTTGATGAACTGAACTGTCCTCACTATTGGCTCCCAGCAACATAACTGTCTCCACTCTGTGCAAGAGACTCCATTTTAAAGTAAACAATAAACCATTGGGAATCCTCTTAGCTCCTGATATGTTATATACACTATTATGTGGCTTTAATAGGCTCATTGTGCTGGTCAGGTTGATTAGCTCATTAAAAAAATGTCCAGCTTAGATGGCTTCAATGGAACATCTCTTTATTGATCCACATCAGGCTTCGGGTCTCATTGGGTTTGCACTCATATTCAATGCTGCTGAAGCTGTTGCCCCACTGGCAATGATCTCTTTTATGGTAGTTGTAGAATTTTACTTGCCATACGGTCTCAAAACTCCCAATGTCTTCAAACTGGAAAGAGAGAAGACAAAAATTAGACTGATTAGTTATAATGTGCTTGCACCATCATCACCGGGGGAACCCAATGCCAAGCCTACCCTTAAGGTGTAATGGTTGCAACCAAGTAGGATATGTGAGTTTGTGGTAGTAAATATTCCTGAACCTTGCTTGCTATTGCTCTCTATGCAGACCAAAAACAGCCCTCTCATTGTTAATTGTTTTGGTCTTGTGACCACCCATAGAGTGCTTTCTCAAATCTCATTTAACAACCTGTTCAACTCTTCAATAAAATCCGGTATTGTTTGTTCTTTTTCAGTAAACCTTCTGGGAGGTACAAATAGCATGTAAAATAAAATACAATTTTAAAAAACAGGCATGAAGAAAGATAAATCCTGCTTAAGCAGTATGTTTCAGTATATATTTTAATTTATTATTGCAATATTTGTCTATTTTTTTTCATTATTTTCACGTTTTTTAGTTTTTGCATTTCCGTGTTTTTGTTATAGAATTACATTTACAGATTTGCAGATTAGACACAGTCACTCAGGTTGCAACTTCTCTGCCTCACTTCTAAACCACTTCAGCCCCGGAACACTTGGCTGCTTAATGACCAGGACATTCTTTGCGATACGGCACTGCGTCGCTTTAACTGACAATTGTGTGGTCGTGCAAAGCTGTACCCAAACTAAATTGACGTCCTTTTTTCCCACAAAGAGAGCTTTATTTTGGTGGTATTTGATCATCTCTGCGGTTTTTATTTTTTGCGCTATTAACAAAAAAAGAGCGAAAATTTTGAAAAAAAACCAAAACAATATTTTGTACTTTTTGCTGTAATAAATATCCCCAATTTGTTTTTAAAAAAGCTATTTTTTTCCCCAGTTTAGGCCAATATGTATTCTTCTACATATTTTTGGTAATAAAAATCACAATAAGCGTATATTGATTGGTTTGTGCAAAAGTTATAGTGTCTACAAAATAGGGGATAGATTTATGGCATTTTTATTATTATTTCTTTTTTTTTTTTTTTATTAGTAATGGCAGTGATCTGCAATTTTTATCGGGACTGTGACATTATGGCGGACACATTTGTGGGACCATTGATAATTATACAGCGATCAGTGCTATAAAAATGCACTGATTTCTGTGTAAATGTCACTGGCAGGGAAGGGGTTAACACTAGGGGGCGCTCAAGGGGTAACTGTGTTCCTTAGTGTGTGTTCTAACTGTGGGGGGAGGGGACTGACTATAGGAGACGACAGATTGCTGTTCCTAGCTAGCAGAAACTCAGGATCTGTCTCTCCTCTCCTCACAGAACAGGGATTTGTATGTTTACATACACACACGTCCCTGTTCTGGCTCTCGTGCCCACGATCGCGCGTGGCCGGTGGTCATGGTGACCATGATGGCCATGCACTTTGGCATCCCCGCAGTGCAGCGGGTGTGTGCGCGCGCCTCCGGTGGCGCGCATGCGTACCTGCTATCCCGCTTAAAGAAGCCGACGTACAGCTACGACGGCACGCGGGATCGTGCCGACCTGCCACAGTACAATGACAGCGGCTGGTCGGCAAGCGGTTAAAGCACAAATGCAATCACATTTTAAAAAAATAAAATGAAGCCCCATCAGGTTCTAAAAGTACAAAAGCAGCTCAAGTTGCAGCACTCAGCTTCAATCCACAGCTAATCCACCAATACCTTTTTTTTTTTTCTTTACATGATGTCCTCAGTCTTCTGGCCTGAATGATGTCCAGCTTGAATGTGTACCAGAACCTAAAGGTGCAGTTAAGCCGAACGTACAGTAGATGGATCAAAATTCAGCCGGTTCAGTGGGAACTGGACAAATTTCGATCCATCTATAGGCAAACTGGTTGAACTGAAGTCGATCTATCAATTGACTTCAGCACAACCGGCCTGTCTGGGGTTTTTTCGTACGATCCCAGCTGTAGCCGCCAGGGGAGATCATTGTTTTCTGATGGTGGGGAAACCTCCCACTGTCAGAATACAATAGATTGTATTCTATTGTAATGTTGAATCAAGCAATTCTCTTTCGACCTGTGGTTGAAGGATAGACCAGGGCTTGACAAATTTGCTTTGAATCTAGCAGCCAGCTAAAAAAGTTAGGAGCCATTTTTTTTAACTAACAAATCTTACGAGTGGAACATGTAAAAATCATTTTAGCCCTGAAGATTACATACCGTATATACTCGAGTATCAGCCGACCCGAATATAAGCCGAGGCACCTAATTTTACCACAAAAAACTGGGAAAACTTATTGACTCAAGTATAAGCCTAGGGTGAGAAATGCAGCAGCTACTGTAAGTGGAAAAGAGGGTCAACAATGCCCATCTGCAGCCCCACTGTGCCATCTGCATGCCCTACTGTGCCATCTGCAGCCTCATGTACCTGATCTCCAGAACACCGGCGCTGTGACATGCAGTCTAGTCGGCAGGCGTGCAGTGTAACAAAGCCCCGCCTCCTCATCCATTAAGGAAAAATTCAGTTTCCCAGCAGTAAGTCAGCGTTCCGCCTGTCACGGACGAGGACGAGGAGAAGGCGGGGCTTTGTTACACTGCACGCCCGCCGACTAGACTGCATGTCACAGCGTCGGGAGATCAGGTGCATGAGGCTGCAGATGGGCACAGTGACTCAAGTATAAGCCGAGGGGGCTTTTTTAGCATTAAAAAAATGTGCTGAAAAACTTGGCTTATACTCGAGTATATACAGTAAAACCTCCAAACATTATATATTTTCTGAAAACAGACACCCTAGAGAATAAAATAGTGGTAGTTCTAATTTTTTATGTCACACAATTTTACCGCAAAGGTATAGGAAACCCAAAATTTCAGTTAAAAAAAAAACACATTAAAAGTTAATTTTAGGGGGCACAAAAGTGCAATAAATTACCCAATTTCTAGTAAATTATAAAAGCTGAGGTTGTACCAAGTAAATAGATACATGTCAAACCTTAAACATGTCAGTACCCTATATTTTCCATAGGCAGCGCTTTAAAAGCACACTGTAAGTCATAATTTTAGTATTACAAATGAGGTCTGGTGCTTGAATTACTGCTCTCATTCCGGCGTGTGCGGTGACATGTAACGAGTATTGCAATCAACGTTTTCAGGTGTAGGTGCCTCGCCATTTGCGTTTACGTTTGTATGTGTGTATATGTGGGGGGCCTCGATTTTTTTTTTTTGGGGGGGGGGGGGTATGTGTGATGATTTTTTTTTTTTTTTGGCGATAGGTTTTCTTTAATGAGACATGCAGGGTCTAAAAGACTTTGCATGTCTCCCCTGTGCTCCACTGAATGTAATGCAATGCACATCACATTGCATTACATTCTTTCCCGGCCTTGACAGCTAGGGAAACTGTCAACTGGGATGTCACTTGAGTCCACAACTAGAATGGGGAGGAGAGCAGACGTGTGCCCACTCTCCTCCCCTTCTAGTTGTGGCCCCGGATGTGATGTGTGACTTCACTCCTAGGTCCCCATCAACAGTTTCCGTGACCATCAAGGCTGGGAAAGAATGTAATGCAGTCTGGGATACATAGCTTGGGGGTGGGTGGGCGCAGGCAGAGTGTGGGAAGTATTCAGGCGGCAGCCCAGGCGCCAGGTCCAAACTTCTGGTGACCCGGCACCTGAGAGTTGTCGAGCCCCGGGATAGACCATTGCATAATCTATGGCCAGCCATTCACTTTAATGTGAAACTGCTGTGCATATGAGCGCCACAAACCAAAAATGCTATTTAATTCATTTTTAATATTCAAAGCAAATTCCCACATCCATCCATGTCTTGATGCTTGATTTTGCTGAAAAATCATTTTGAAAAAACATCCCCTTTGATTTCTGGCTGTAGCCATCTTGAGTAAGGGCAGAAGATTCATGTAGAATTTCCTTCCTGGAATCCATCTATCCTTAGCTCAGTCATGCAGGTAGGAGGATGTGCATAGCTGACAAAACCCCTCCTCCCCTCCTGAAGACTCCTGTGATGTGTGACATCATTTGTCTAGGCCTGGAAACCAGAAAGTAACTGAAGAAATGTAATAACAAAAGGTAAATATAGTATAAATTCCTATATATTTACTAATGCTAGTAGTATGTGGATTAAAAATTGTTAATGTTGATTGATTGATGCTTTGCTTTAAAGTGGATGTAAACCCAATGTCATCCTTTCTACACTACTGCCATAGGGGTTATCTATAAGGAAATACATGCCTCCTGCATGTATCTTTACCTGTCAAATGTCTCCCCTCTGTCTGTTATGAGACCCGAAAAACTGCAGATTCTGTGGGTGGGTCTGTTGTCTGGAGCTCGGTGGGTGGAGTCATGATGTCAGTAGACTCCCCGCCCACCTCTACACTCCCCATGTCAATATGCATTTTCTCCTGTGTATTTATAACACTGAACTTCTGCTATGATCTCTAACATCCAGTGAAAAGACAGGAAAGTAACCACATGACTTCAGCATGCCAAATCATACTGAGGTGTGGAACAGCCAATCCTTGCAGAGCTGCTGAAGAAAGGAGTGGGGGAGGGAATTAAAAAATAATGCATGTCTTAGGCTAATGCACGAGATGTAAATCACTTGTCACTCACAGCAAGGGGGAGGATTTGACAACGTTTTTCTCAGTTTGTCAAGTTTTATCTCACTGAACAATAAAAGAGGATTGCTCAGAGATGGATTAACTCTGTGTGGCAAGACTGGGCTCAAATGATAGGAAATCTTCTACTCTACAGCAGGGATAAGCAATTAGCAGACCTCCAGCTGTTGCAAAACTACAAGTCCCATCATGCCTCTGCCTCTGGGTGTCATGCTTGTGGCTGTCAGAGTCTTGCTATGCCTCATGGGACTTGTAGTTCTGCAACAGCTGGAGGTCCGCTAATTGCATATCACTGCTCTACGGTATAATATATAAAAAAAATAAATACATTTTCGGGTTCACATCCACATTAAGTGGCACTGCAAAGCAGGAAGCAGAGAATGTGTATATAATGAGCGGGGGAAAAAATAAATCTTTTATATTATTACACACCCTATGACCACATGGCTCTGATCAGTTAGTCCAGTGTAAGTACACATACAGCTTATAAACAACATACCTGTCAATGTCAGTGCTGTCATACGTGTCAATGTAAGTACTGGACGTCTTAAGACCTAGATATGCTCAAAACCATTACTACTCTTTTATACGGTATGGTAATAAAAACAATGAAAAATAGCCCCATAATTACAATCTAAACACTGGTCAGGCTTTTGCTTAATGTCCATTAATTTGGGTTCCCTATAAATATAGGCATTAATTCTTGTGTCCTAAAGATAAACTTTGTTGTCCCGTGTTGTTTGCGATCAATCAAATTGCTTAGTATAAAATGTTAACGTTTACATCAACAAAACAACCTAATCTATAAGTTTTATTGTATATAAGTACTACTTGTACTTAATTATAGACCTTGTACAGATTCTGCTTTGTCTTCTTCCTGGTCTAATTTAACATTTGCTGATGTAGTAATTACTAAACATGTGAACGCAAGCAGGAAATTTGGAACTCATTTGGTAAAATAATACACACTTTCGTAGTATAACAAATCAGCGATTGCTCAAAGAAAATGTGTGTGTTGCTTATGAACGACAATGCAATGGGCTTTAAGGTCTGTCTTCCCAGCAGAACACATTCATGTTTCTTTCTCTTGCCTGCCACTAAGGGCCAGTTCACACCACATGCAATCCAGCGCGTTTTTAATCTGCATCAAAAATGCGCAGACAGTAGTGAACATAGGTGTCATTCACACCAGTGCAGTGCGTTCTAGTGCAGTCATTAACCACTTCAGCCCCAGAAGAATTGGCTGCTCAATGACCAGGCCATTTTTTTACGATACAGCACTGCATCAATTTAACTGACAATTGTGTGGTCGTGCGACGCTGTACCCAAACAAAATTTACGTCCTTTTTTCTCCACAAATAGAGCTTTCTTTTGGTGGTATTTGATCATCTCTGCGTTTTTTATTTTTTGCACTATAAACCAAAAAAGAGCCACAATTTTGAAAAAAATTTTAAAAAAACACAATATTTTGTACTTTTTGCTGTAATAAATAGCCCCAATTTGTTTTAAAAAAGCAAATTTTTTTCCTCAGTTTAGGCCGATATGTATTCTTCTAAATATTTTTGGTAATAAAAAAAAAAAAATCGCAAAAAGCGTATATTGATTGGTTTGCGCAAAAGTTATAGCGTCTACAAAATAGGGGATAGATTTATGGCATTTTTATTTATTTATTTTTTTTTACTAGTAATGGTGGTGATCTGCGATTTTTATTGAGACTGCGACATTATGGTGGACACATCGGACACATTTGACACATTTTTGGGACGAATGACAATTATACAGCGATCAGTGCTATAAAAATGCACTGATTACTGTATAAATGTCACTGGCAGGGAAGGGGTTAACACTAGGGGGTGATCAAGGGGTTAACTACGTTCCCTATGTGTGTGTTCTAACTGTTGGGGATGGGACTGACTATAGGAGATGAGAGATCATGGTTCTCAGCTATCAGGAACTAACAATCTCTCTCTGCTCTCCTCACAGAACTGGGATGTGTGTGTTTACACACACACACACACACACACACACACACACACATCCCTGTTCTTTCTCATTGCGACCACCGGTCATGAGCATCGGCACCCCTGCTGTGCGCACTTGCGGCTGCTATCCCACTTAGAGGGACTGGCGTATAGCTATGACAGTTCGGGGGATCGTGCCGACCTGCCACAGTATAATGAAGCTGGCTGGTCGACAAGTGCTTAAAAGTAGAACATGCTGTATTTTTTTATGCAAGGAACTGCACTGGAACATGGCAATATGGAACAAAAATGCAATGGAAGGTGTTTTTGCTGCAATTGCTGTTGCTTGTTAGAAGCTGGCACCCGCCAGCGTCCTAACAACCAGTGGCTAATTTCTGCTGTCAGCAGCAGGGATGAGTCATTGGTTGTTAAGAAGACAGCACCTGCCAGTGTCCTAACAACGAGTGATCTCTTCTCTCAGAGGGGATTCCCCCCGCTGACAGAAGAACGTAAACAAAAAAAACGGCTTTAAAAAAAGAAAAACTGTGCGGGGGCACCTTCAAGCCATACCAAACCCTTTGGGTCTCCGAGTGTCATCATGGGGCAGGGTCACTTAGCGGCAGGGGGAAGCGGTGCTGTCATTCCGTAAGTGTCAAGTGGCGGGAGAGCTCATGTTCGCCATGCTTTTTTTCCCCAAACGGGCCTGCGTTCATCGAGATTGACCATGTATTTACTTTGGGGGACATGGTTATTTATTTTTTAATAAAGGAGTTGTCAAAAACGATGTTTGCATTTTTCTTTACTTTTGACATTTTTGGGGTGAAAGAGTAGAGGCACAATGTACCCCATATTCATTCACATGAGGGGGGGGGCAGGATCTGGGAGCCCCCTTGCACCCACAAGCACCAGGTCAGGGTTGTGGGGAAGAGGCCCTAGGCCCTATGTATTCATCAACATGGGGACATCGGGAGAGCATGTAGACTGGTATGATTCAGAGGGGGGGGGGGGGGGGTATGGAGGTCTGGTATGGATTTGGGGGTGGACACACCATTTTTCTTTTTTTTGTCGGGTTTCCATTAAGATTAACACCAGACACATTAAAGTCCATGTATGGTGAGGCAGCACCAGTGTGAGTGCTGCCACACCAGACATTGACTTTTAGACCCCTTTCACACTGAGGCAGTTTTCAGGCGTTTTAGCGCTAAAAATAACGCCTGTAAAGCGCTTGAAAACTGCCTCTCATGCCTCCCCAGTGTGAAAGCCCAAGTGCTTTCACACTGGGGTGGTGCGCTTGCCGGACGAGAAAAAAAAAGTCCCGCAAGCAGCATCTTTGGGGCGGTGTAGGAGCGCTGTATACAGCGCTCCTACAATGCCCCTGCCAATTGGCCTATTGGAATGAAAAGGCAGCGCTTCGGAAGCGCCGCAACATGGGTGCTTTTAACCCCTCCTTAACCCCTTCTTGGGGGTTAAAAGCGCCCTGCTAGCAGCCGAAACTAAAACTAGTTGCGCTTTACCGCTAACGGACCCGCCGTCCCAGTCTGAAAGTAGCTTTTATGTGTCTGATTTAGACTACCGAATGTGAGTGGATTTTATACCTTTTATTGGAATTAAAAATCTTTTAATAGTGCATTTAGAGGCACCCCTGTATTTTCTCTCTTGCATGCTTTAAGGTAATTTCTATAATCCTCTCTACGAGTGAGCAAAATGACACTGATGTATGAGATGACAATATGTTAGATATCAAACATGCTACAATGTCCAGCAGACGAATGAGCTACATTACATCGCCCAAGGAAAACAGGCATAAGAGTCACAGCATGTTTGGTGTCTGATAAATCATAATTTCATTCCATTCGGCAATACTTTGGTTGTTGGACTGTAAAACCATGCCATCTGGAAATATAGATATAGTTGGAAAGGTGACTCTAAAAGGAGTGCCTGATGAAATATCAAATATTTTAGCACTTGGCACAGGCCAATGACCCTGTCAGAACTATACTTATGCTGCAATGAGTTAGGCTATGCTAGAACCCAAGACCACGTAAACCTGGTTAGGTGCTTTTCACCTTTTAGTCCATTTATTTTACTGTTGCTATTTTCTGTTTTGTAATATCCTTTTCTGTAAAAAAAAATTCTTGAAACGTTTTTTTCTTTTCTTTTATTAAAATGATATTTAAAAATTCTTAGATTCTCTAATGCCTGCTAGTTTAAAGAATGCTACCATATTTTAAAATCCGTTACCTTCTTGTCTGCATGGCAGTGATTATCACTAAGGCTGTGATCACATATATGCGTTTTTAAACTGCATCACCTTCGCATGACATGTGAATGCGACCAGTTCTCTGGGGTGGGCGCGATGCAGTTTCAAAAAGGGTCCTGTGCATTTTTGGGTCCGGCCCCTGGACTGCAAACCGCAGCTGCATGCATGGCTGGTGCTACTACTAGGCAAACTAGGCAGCCGCCTAGGGCGCATTGCTGCCTAGGGCGCCCGGCCACTGGCATTTCTACTCTTCCCTCTGCAGCAAGCAACTAAGTCTCAGCATCAGCAGACAGCAGCCGCTCCGTTCGCACATAGTGTCAGAAGCGCAGTGGCAGCGGAGGTGTCTGTGTCCCGACTCCTGAATGAAAGGAAGCAAGCAAACTTTTATTGATGGGCACTGGTAGGCTGCATTGATGGGCACTGGTGGGCTGCATTTGATGGGCACTGGTGAGGCTGCATTGATGGGCACTGGTGAGGCTGCATTGATGGGCACTGGTGGACTGCATTGATGGGCACTGGTGGACTGCATTGATGGGCACTGGTGGACTGCATTGATGGGCACTGGTGGACTGCATTTGATGGTTGCTGGTGAGGCTGCATTTGATGGGCACTGGTGAGGCTGCATTTGATGGGTGCTGGTGGGCTGCAGTTGATGGGCGCTTCATTAAAAAGATGGGGTATACATGGGCTGGGCAACGGGTGTAGAGTCATTGGTGGAGCCAATGGGCGGGGAATGAGGTTTCGCCTAGGGTGTCAAAAATCCTTGCACCAGCCCTGGCTGCACATATGTGAACCCGGTCTAAGGGCCAGGATTGTTACAGCAGATACATGTGCATGTTTATGTTAAAACATGTGATGGCAACTATTGTTTGTGTGTGTGTAAAGGGTTAACTGTGGAGTTAGCCGACCCTAGAGATAGATGAATCAATTCCTTTTCCACGGGTGGAAGGAAAGAAAAAAAAAAAAAATCGCTTGATGCCTCCTATTGTGTTTTGCCGGTGAGGGGGGGGAATAGGGACGGCATAAACACAATGATTACTGCTATAATCACAGGTAAAAAACGGGTGTTGTGCGTAAGTCGATCGTTGGATCAACTTGGGTAACATCAGCCTGCCTGGCTTTAGATTGTTGTTCTAAGACCCGCTAAATCTCTGTGCAGGGTGAAGCTAGGAGTGACATTTTCATACCTATCATATCTAAGAATTTGGAAGCTGCAACATATTGAAAAAGAACTGCATATGTTAAAAACTATATTTATATATAGGGCACATATAGGTAAGTTAACACTTTCCATAATGGTTATTACCAGGACAGGTTAATCTGTAATATGACACAAAAACATCAAGACCTTGAAAATGGGCAAATATTTTTTTTATAATAGCATGTGTAGCTTGATTGATATTTCACACATGACATATGGAGAACAACCACCCACACCCATTAATAATTAAATCCAGAAAAATATAACAGATGGAGGCACACCACAGAATGCTGAGAAACTGTTCCAAATTTTATTACAGCTAAAGATTATTATAGAATTTCATGATTTCAGTCAAACTACAACCATTTTATTAGTTCACATGTAAAGCATATAAGATAAATAAAATGGTCAATGGAATTGAAAAGCCCATCCAACCAAAAACAAGGTTTTTTAATAGACACCCATCCAGTGAAAATAAATCTCTTGGGGACCCTAATGAAGGGATGTCTCTATTTTTGTACACCATCTAACTGCCATGACCTTTACAAGAGCGTATTGCTCAACCTCTTGCATATTTTATTATGTTTTGCTGCCAAGTTTGCAGCATCAGAACTGACATTTTTGATGAAGCAAGAGGGAGATTTCACCACTGCTGCCCCTGAAATGTATAGCTGCTAGAGGATTCAAAACTTGAGCACCTTATCATAAATCTCTCTGGAGAAATCTTTTTTTTTTCACCGACAAGTCCCTCTCCTCCAGTAGAGGCCATCCTGCTTTTTTTCCTCTGAGTAAAAGAAATCCTCTTCTCTACTCCATGATGACATCACAGGGGTCTCAAAGGTCTCACTCTACTGGCACCCCGCACCTGGAGGAAGCAACGCATGGTGCTCCCTTGGATCCCTCCCCCCAATTTTAACAGAAAGCCAGATACTGCATTGATTGGCAAGGAGAATACACCAATAACCCTCTGGATTATGACCCTGATCAAAAAACTCTGAATCTCTATTTAAGAAAACAGCAAATGAACACATATGTTTACACTCTCCTGGGTCACCCAGGGTTATCTCAACCCTATACGGTGCAATAAACACAAAAGGCACTCTTTCCTCTCTCTCTTACGTGGGGAAATTGAAGTGGGTCCTTGGGAGTCCCGTAGAACTGGAGAATTGGAGCAAGATCTGGTTGAGAGTAGCTAAATGTTCATTCGCTACAGCCATTTTAGAATCCACATACAAAGGTCCTCTTTCAGTGGTACTGGGCCCCCGAGTAGAATAGCCTATGTGAACCCAGCTTCAGCGATAGGTGTTTGAGGGGATGTGGCCAATGTTAACGCTACACACTTGGTGGCCCTGCCCAAAACTGACTGCATTTTGGTCTAGAACTTTTAAACGTCTCCACACTCTGTTTCACCTATTAATCTCTAAAGATGCAAGGATAGGATTCCTTCGCCAATCTATACCAGGCCTCATTCCACCTCAACAGAAACTACTTATTCTTAGCTGTGAAACAGAAGATAGCCAAACCCTGGTAGAAACCTTCTGTGCCTTTTCAGGCTGTCAAAGTCTGCATGAATCCGATGTCCATCAACAAAAAATTGTCTAGTATACTCAATGAGAACAAAAATTCCTCAAAATTTGGGAACCATGGCTCAAAAAATCCTTGCCATCTTCAAATCTTTTCAGACTGACCTATCTATAGCCAATATATTTGATCCATGATCCATGTCTGTCCAGCTCTTTTCCCTTATTTCCTTTTTCCCCTACACCTTCAATCTCCCCATTCGAGTCTACCAGCTCCCGAACTGACTCAATCGATTCAGATGCTAGTTTCTTTTATGCAATTATGAGTGGGCTGACAACCCAGGAGACTGAAAATGTCTACTGTACTTTCTTTTTTCTTCCTGTAAACGTATGTATATTGTGTCAAATGTCTCGGACCATGTTGGTGTACTTGTTATTATTCCTGTTTTAACCAATAAAAAGAACTGAACAAGAAAAAATAATAGAGGTGGCCGTTCAATTGCTGCAAACTTTTACATTCTGTTTTTTTAGTGTCTGACAAAGTTTATGGGTGGGTTGAACTATATAAAGCTAAAATGGGGCAGCCTGGATTCAACCTCAGGTGATTCAGTTGGTGGATTTTGGCTTTGGCTGCATCTAAAACCCCCTAGCATTTATAATTTTGCTAAAAAAAAAAAAAAAAAAAAAGAACATGTTCAAGCATCATTAGGTCTTTACAGGTCTTGGCAGCTTTCTGTATTATTTGAACTTCTAACTTTTATAAATCCCACACAGATCACAGTTAGATGCCTGATCATTTTCTGTGTACATGGTCCCTTGTTTCTGCATTCCTCTTTCTTGGGGTCTTGTCTTCCTGTTTGTTCGGTTGAAAGTTATTGTTAACTACCTTTTTTTTTTTTCCAAAAAATGTATCCTGCTTCCTGGTTTCTGTGGCTTGTCCAAATCCTGTCTCTGGCATCTGACCCTGGCTTGCTCCTGGACTGGAGGTCAGTTACTGTCTCCCTAGGAAACCTGCTGTTCAAAGAAAGTGCTGCTATTTTTATCCTGGAACTGGAGCTTCCTCCAGTCACAACTGGACTACCTTACAATGCTTGAGGCAACATATACACTCACCTCTATAGCAATATCATATTCATGGTAATCCTTTGGCTGGGCTTAAAAACTGCAGTCCACCCAGGCCTCCCGGATACTGTTTCTCTTCTCTTTTTTTATGAACATACTTCTGTGGTAGCCATCCAGGATAGAGGGCAATGGTCTATTGATGTAGATGAGCTTTGGATTGTTCTGACAGCCCGCTTGTATGTTAACAAAATGGTCACTATAGGCAGCTATGCTCTAATCAGAATCACTTCCATCTCTGGTTTTCCAGTGAAAGAATACAGATGTGACAGCCCTTCAAGACAAATTAATAATGACCTTATGAGTTTTTCCCCTTTCCACTTACAATACACGGTCTTAAAGTTAGTACAGTGCCTTTGTAGTACTTTAGTCATAGATTTAGCTCCCATTGAGGTTTCTGCATAGAATTTGTATGTTCTTTATGTGACTGCATGGGTGTCTTCCAGGCACTCCAGTTTCCTTCAGGAATTCATAAGCCAAAATACCAGGTTAGTTAGCTACCACCCGCACAAGTTCTAGCACATGCTTGAATGATTGTGCTTATATTTTAAAGACAGATGAATATATATATAATATACATATAAATGGTTCAATAATCTCTGGAAAGCATTGAAAAATATCTTTTTACAATATAACAGGGCAAAATGGAAGGCAAGGTTGGACACAGTGGGTGGATACTAGAATGTAACCCATTGGAGGTTCTCCATTCTACAATTCTAAAGTTTTGTTTGTAATTAACTGTTAGGTATAGAATCTAACATTCACTTGTCCTGTTAAAAGGAGTTGACTTTCTTCCAGTCATATGAATCCTGAAGCTCCTTTTTGGAACGCAACTCCTTCTGAATTGAAAAGATATGTTTTGGGAAGTGAAGAAAGTGACACATGATATCAATTAAGAAGCTGCTTCCCAAACAAATTAGACAATAGAGATGTTTTTAGTTTAACAACCTAACATGATGCAAAACACAACACAGCTATTGTTCTGGGTCCGAATAAGGTGCCTTTCATTACCCATCTGTGATCAGATGAGTTCTTAAAGGGTTTCAAGGATTATCATTTAAATTAAGCATTTCATGGGAACATAGGGTTGTAAGATCTAGCATTGTGTGGTACTACTAATTTTTGGGAGCTTTCCAAAAAAATATTATTGTTATATTCTTGCCAAGAGCTATAATTACTAACCACTAATTACATACCATTTTCTCATTCATACTTACCTTACTTCAGACAAATAAAGCAATTTATTTGATGCATGTTGAAAAAAGAATTCTGATATAGATTTCCCCAAGTATTACACATCTAAAGATTCAACCAGGCAAATATTTTTTTTCCAAAACTTTAAAACAAGTAAGGTCGCATCTTATAAGCACAGCCTGGTAATGGGGCAAAACAGGATTTTGGCAAATGGTTTCAACTTGCTAAATCCATCTACAGGCATACAACTTGCAGATGAATCTTTGGCAGTACAGAATATTAAAAAAAAAAACAAAAAAAAACATGTTTTTATACTTTTTATGTGTAATGGGCCGCTTTTGACGTGACGTGGGCTAGTCTGTGTCTTGGTTTCTAAACAAGGCCTGACTCACTTCTGCGTTGTCATTTCCAGTTTCTCGACTCGCTTTCATTTCGAGGCTTGACGTGCATACCTCACTTTCAGATTGAGGCTTGACACGCACGTTCCAGCGCCATTTTGCTGACGACCCCGGAAAAGTTGGGATGATTAGAGGCTGCGTGTGATCACCTGTTTTCAGGGGTTACATGACTTTATAAATTTAGGGTGGCAGAGACATCAGGACACCCCAGATGATGTCAGATTGAGACAAAACGCTTCGGGTCTACTGACCTGTCTATGCATCTACAACTTGACTTTCTATGCTTTTGATGTTTTACTGAAATGTGAGTGATTTACCTTTTTTTTAAAAAAAATGTTGTTATCTACAGTTTTACACTATGTCAAGTGTTCTATCTTTTCTCCTTGGATTTATGTCCTAACAAAGTATTGATGAGAGGACTCCACACTCTGAAAGGTCCTATAAGTTTACATACTATTCCATTGGCTACTGTGGCTGTTGGCATTTGGTGATGATTACAGTGAAGATTCCCCATTCAGGTGTTGAGACACCAAAGCCCGTTTGACCCATTTGGTATATGTTAAATAGGGTCCCATTGTTCCGGTAAGCCTCCTTACACTTTATTTGGTGGCAGAAGGTTTTCACACAGCGATGATTTCTTTCCACTTGGGTGATTGATCACTATTATCTGAATCACGAATACATGGACTCACTTTCGAAACCTGAACTGTTTAGGAGTTCTTCTATATATACACATGTATAATTTTTTCACTTTATGATTCATTCATATTTGTATGATCTATGTTTTAGCGCTGCACTGTTTATACCTATGTTTTTATATTCACAAACAACATTGGGGTTTATTTACTAAAAGTTAGAGTGAAAAATCTGGTGCAGCTTGGCATAGAAACCAATCAGCTTCCAGTTTTTTGTCAAAGCTTAATTGAACAAGCTGATGTTAGAAGTTGATTGGCTACAGCTGCACCAGATTTTGCACTCTTCGGTTTTAGTAAATTAACGCCATTGTCTACAGAGAAAATCCAATGTTTGCAAGCAACAAATATAAGGGTAGCAGAAGATATTAAAACAATGCTCCCAGGTACAGGAAATGCTGACGTATATTGTGTACAATTGTTTGATTTTTTGGGGGAATATATATGGGAAATAAAAAGTATTCTGAAATAAAAAAGCACAAACATTATAGCCTTCTGGTTACTCGATATCCGTTGCAAGGATCATTTTACTTTTAAAAAATGTATATAAATCTTAAAGAGTTTTCATTTCTTCTGACTGTTAGGTCTCTAGGGAGCCAACATCAGCCATCCTGACACTATTGTTATTCCAAGCACTCATCAGTTATCGTCTACAACCATTAAAGTGAAAAAGGCATCAGGTGATGTAGATCTTATAAGTCTACTACCCAGGGACATCTCTAAATATTGTTTGAGAATCAAAATGAAGCTTGGGTCATTTCTTAGCTGAACATGAATATCTTAACCACTGGCTAAATGTAATTCTTTGGAGAAGCCTGAACATTGAAGAAGGTCCTAATTCTAAAAGAAACCTTAGCTGAACCATTCTAGAACCTATTCATATAATCATCACTGCAAACCACTGGGTTTCATGCTGGTCAAAAATGACCTTCTTAGATAACTAGTCTATGAAGTCAACAGAAGTTATTTAATGAATTATTAATTGGAAGAGGTTAAAATCAGTTATCATTAACTTGGATGTTTGAACTTTTTTTTTTTTTTTTTTTAAGAGAGTGAAGTTAATGTCATGGTGAACCATTTACATTACTCAGCTCAGTGTCAAAGACCTTACATAAATCATATGTTTTGAGGAACAGCACAAAAAAGTAAGGGTAGTCCAAGACAGCAGTCGCTAACCAGTGATCCGTGGACCACTTATGGTCCACAAGAACAATTTGGTGTTCCCCAGGAGTTCTGCCGCAAATCAACATTGTGGCAGATGTATACCGCCCAATGTTGTTTGCAGTGTTGTTCCCAATGCGTGACGACGGTCAATACTGTCAGCGTGTATTGATACCTGATGCCTCCTTTGTAGTTTTGGCTCCTCAGAGGGAGGCGCCAGGAGTAGCGCAGAGAGCATGAGGTAAAGAGGGAGGGGACTTCCAATGGCAGATTGTGGGAGGGAGCACGGAGCTCAAGCACGTGGCTGGATAAGGAGGTGAGATCCAATGATGAGTCTGTGTAAGGCAGCAATGTGATGCAGAGTGCGGGGGGGGGGGGGGGGGGACAGAGAGCCAGACAATTGTGTGTATAAGGCAGCAGTGGGATCCAGGGGAAGGAGGCAGAGAGCCGGAGCACCGTGTGTATGAGGCAGCAGTGGGATCCAGGGGAAGGAGGCAGAGAGCCGGAGCATTGTGTGTACAAGGCATCAGTGTGATCCAGGGGAGGGGGGCAGAGAGCCGGAGCATTGTGTGTACAAGGCATCAGTGTGATCCAGGGGAGGGGGGCAGAGAGCCGGAGCATCGTGTGTATAAGGCAACAGTATGATCCACGGGGAGGGGGGCAGACAGCCGGAGCATTGTGTCTGTGTATAAGGCATGTAAAATTCATGTTAGTGGTCCAGATGATTCAAAAGTTGTGAGTTTAGTGGTCCTTGAGGTCCGAAAGGTTGGCGACCACTGCTCTAGGGTATTGGAAAAGTTTCCAAACCGAAAGTGAAAACAAAGTTTTACTGCAAAAAAGTTCACATAAGCAATGATATATACACAACAGTATGTTTGGGCATCAGCCAAGAACCACAGCAACTCTGCCACTTGGCCCATTAAATATGCAAAGAGTGTATACAGTATGGTTGAGAGCGTACAGTGCAGCTAGATCCATTTACATTTGTACAAACATTTAGCCCGGGTTCACACTATAACGCGCTGTGGATCGCACAGGAGCGCTGTGCGTCCCTGTTCCCCGTTTCAGGGCTGAATCAGGGCCGATTCTATGCCTGAATTCGGCCCTGAAACGGAGCCAAAGACGCACAGCGTTTTTGTGCAGTGCACTCCGCAGCCGCCCCGGAGATATGTGAACCGGCTCCATAGGGAGCCAGTCACATTCTCCTGCTATGCAAATTAGATGTGCGGAAACGAGAAGAGAAAAAGAGAAGATATATCTTTTCAATAATTTTTAGAAATACAGGCAGTCCCCGAATTACGAACATCCGACTTGCGAATGACTCCTACTTACGAACGGGGCGTCTCTGCCGTTCTGCACATGCGCGGCCACTTTTCGACGGCAGGCACATCGGAAAACGCCGTCTGCGCATGCGTGGCTACTTGACAGAACTTCGGAAAACGACGTCTCTGCCATTCTGCGCATGCGCTTCCGACTTACGAACATATTCGACTTAAGATCAAACT
The DNA here is from genome assembly GCF_042186555.1 of Aquarana catesbeiana. Classification (NCBI taxonomy): domain Eukaryota; kingdom Metazoa; phylum Chordata; class Amphibia; order Anura; family Ranidae; genus Aquarana; species Aquarana catesbeiana. The sequence continues at coordinate 603,167,869 of NC_133327.1, read as the reverse complement.
GGCAGTCCCTAACCCATTCGTAACTCGGGAACTGCCTGTATGTGTCAAGAGATCAGTGTGATGCAAACGATGTCATAAATGTGGTCATTTTTTAAATGTTTCTATGTGTTGTGTGCAGTTTTATAGGCTTTACTGCTTGTAATTGTTATTCACTGTTTCACATAACAATACAAAATCGTAAGTCATCTCTGGCTGGCTGGTATTGTATCTCAACAGCTGTTAAGCAGCATGGCTGAGTGAGAAAAAATCCAGAGTTCCCTCTGGTGGTTAATCTAAAAATCTCTATATCTAAAGCAGTTAAAATGGTATTAAACCCAAAACCAAAAATGTAATATATTGCAGCTTACTAATCATTATATGTGGTGACTGCATTTCTTTTCTTTTTTTTAGGCTTTTTCCCCTCTGTTTTCACCTGTTGATCTGGTCAGTAAACACACCTCCTATTTTAGAGCGCCTCCCCACTCTGGATGAAGGAGGACAGGGGGCACCTTTGGACAGCAACATTGTCAGTCTGGGCGGAGGGGAGTGTTAGATGGACTAACTGATTTAGATACACTAACAAATTGAAGCCAAACACCAGCTAATACTCTATAAAGCAGTTACAACAAACAGTTTCTTAACTTTGGGGATAAAGGTGTTACTTAAACAGACTTACTGACTGGATGACCAGGTGAAAATAGAAGAAAACAAGCCTAAAAAAGGAAACTAATGCAGCCATCACAGGCTCCATTCCCACTTGGCATTTTAGGATCGCGGTGGAATCTAAAAATGCACTACAATTGTAAAATGCAGGTTCAGGTGCCACCATTTTCAATGGCACCTAAAACGCAGTGTGCGTTTTTGCCGCGATCATCGCACAATTTATCGCGCAGCAATTTGCATCATCATAAGCTTGTCCCCCAAAAGAAGCTCCTGCTCCTGTTTGAGCGACAAGCTTCACACAATGCAATTTGTCGTGATTTATTGCGTGACAATTGCGGCCAAACTGCACCGCTTTTTAGATGTCATTAAAAATAATGGCACATGAACCTGCATTTTGCGATTGTAGTGCGTTTTGTGATCACAGGCACAATCTCGCCAATTCTGCCGCAATTCCAACACGCCAAGTGTGAATGGAGCCTAAAAATTTCTAAGCTGCAATATAATAAATAGTTGCTTTCAGGTTTAATACCCCCTTAAGTGGGAATTACAGGCCTCCTCCACTAGCATGTGACTGCACAGTAAAAGTAGAAGCAGCAAATGAATGAGCTTATTTCTCGGTCACTCTCCTCTCTCATCCTATTAGCATGCTGATTGTTAGCACATTAACACTGTAGCACTAATGATTGGCTATTTGTGCTACCCCTCTCTCTTTCCCAGTTTGAGCTATACAGTACAGGGGAGTGTGAGAAGCTGATACCAGGTCAAATTTATGAATGAACAGTACTTCCCATGGGGGTACTTGTGCATGCTCGCTCCCGTGCCCTGCTGCTGTGTATATTGACACAGACAGCGGAACTCAGCCCCGCCCACCACCACTGGCTTCGATGTACAGCACTGGAAGCCAATGGCTCCTGCTGCCTCAGCAAAGCCAGCGAGACCTGGAAGTGAGGGAAGAGAAGAGCTGCAGACGTGCACAGCGCTGGGTCGAATGAGGGCTCAGGTAAGTATTAGGGGGTGAGGGAGGATGCTAATGCCTAAACATTTTTTTACCTTAATGCAAAGAATGCATTAAGGAAAAACAATGTTCAGACTTTAGAACCACTTTAAATGAAAAATTATGGATGTATATAGAGCTCCCTTAATTGGTTCCTTTTATATCTGCCTAGAAGCGTCAATATACTCAAAAAAAGGAAATTCTTCCCAATAAGTAGAAAATAGAAGAAAACAGCTGAACGGCTGCACTCCGAATAACACCTTTTATTCGTGGCAAAACAGTGTAGAAGATCCAAAATCTCTTACATCATGGTAATGAAAGGTACAGACATGCTAACACGTTTCACATCAATATAGATGCTTAATCATAGCTGGTGACCATCATCAGACTGAAAATATTTATAGTGAAATAAAACCAATTAGGGTATAGACAACCCCCAGAAACTCCTTCCATATCTAATCAGACTAAAGTGGAAACCAAATGTGCACAGGAAAAATGGCAGCACAAAAAAACAGATCTGTTTTTTCATGCTGCCCATTTAGTCTGATTGCAGGATCCTGGTGCAGTATACTTACCTTGTCCCCAGGATCCTGTGATGTCCCCCCGCTTTGTCCTCCGCCAGATCCTCCGCCCGATGCTCTGTGGGCTCCATTCCCTGCGAGTGTTGCGACACTTGGGGCGGAGCCCGGCGGCAAATTCAAAAAGTACAAAAAACATAACACATACAGTACACTGTAATCTTACAGATTACATTACTGTATCAAATTATTTCACATCCCTTTTGTCCCTAATGGTTTGTCCGGTGCCCTGCATGCAGTTTTAAATTATATATACTTTTCTTTCTGCCTGGAAACTTGAGAATGTCCATAGCAACCAAAAATTGTCCCTTTACGTCAAAAGCGGTTTTAGACCAGCTAGAAAACAGCGATAGTAAATTAGAACACTTGCAGACCTGAGCGATAGCGATTCGTGGGGAAATTAATTTTATTATTATTAGAATTACAGGCCTACAATATAAAACGCCACATTTCTATGTAAAACAATGTATCGCTTTGAGATTAAAAAATCTGACATAATCATACCGCCAGGGAGGCTACGGAAACTGCTGCCAAATATGGATTTCAGTTTGATGACCATTCTCTGGTGCAAAAATAGTGAACTAAAAAACTTTGCTCCAGTGTATGGCCAGCTGAAAGTGGTTCTAAAGGCATAAAAGAGAAGTATGGGAATTGTTTTTTCCAAGAATCATACTATTACCTAGGTGGATACAGCATCGGTCCGATGCTGCATCTGTCCCCCACCGGTTCTAAGACTGAGAACCAAGCGATTAAACATCGCCGATCGCTCGGTTTTCAGAGCTCTGTGAGCAGAGAGCTGGTAACTGTCAGTCAACAGCTCTCTGCTCTGCCCCTCCCGCACTCACTGGAGCGCTGGGCTGTGGAGAGGCAGGAGCAGCTGGCTTGCAGCGACTCGCTGAGAGGCTAACCCGGGTGCCGGTCCAGGCATGTGGGCGGTTCTTGACCATATGGTTGCGATCTTTCCCGAGTAGATCTTTCTCAGGAGTGCAGAGCAAACTACACTCATGTGACCCACAGGAAAAGTACAATCAAATGAGCCTTGCCCAAATGCTGTGCCCAAGAGCAGCTGCTCTGTCTGCTCTCTCTCTTCACAGGACAGAGAGGCAACAGTGGGAGCCATTGGCTCCTGCTGTCAATCAAATCCAAAGATGACAGTCAATCAAATCCAAAGATGAGGGAGCGGGGGCAGGGCCGAACCATGCTGTCTGTGTTGATGGATGCAGGCAGCGCAACTTGGGATCGAGCCTGAACGAGTGCCCCCATAAGAAGCAGCTTTCTATAGGGGAACTCGCGGAAGAGGAGGAGCCAGGAACACCGGCCAGAGAACCCAGAAGAGAAAGTTTGGGGCTGCTCTGTACAAAACCACAGAGCAGGCAAGTATTAAAAAATAATAAGATTTAGAATCACTTTAAGGCTGCATGTTTTGGGAGAAAAAGAAGTGTGACTGAAATGGTTGATAAAACAGATTATGAATGAAACCACTTTGTTTCGGGAATAGAAAGGTTCACTTTAGGTTAAATATTGCACAATTGGGGCATTAACAATTCTGATGGGGCAACACATAGGTGAAAATCCATGAGCTTCAGATGTGTAGAGCCCTCCTCGTCCCATTTTCCCTGCAGGACCATAGAAACCGTTAAACAAAAGGTGGTAAATACTACAACTGCATCTACCATCCTTCCTAAATGAACCATGGCAGTCATTTGTGTACCATGGCAATTATAATCTGCTTTATAGCCCCCCTTTGAAGCCATCTGTTGTGTGCCCCTTCTACACTGTGTGATTTCGTTTCAGATCACAGATTTAGAAATGGAAAATTATTTCACCTATCAGGTTCTTAAAACAGTTCTCACCCTTGTATTTCAAGTAATAAAAAAAACACACAGGAAACAAAATGCTAGCAAGTAACACTTTAGATTTCACATTTCAAGATGCCTATTAAAAAGGTGACAAAAGAACTGAAGTCAGGCTCACAAGCCAGCTGCTTTATAAATGGTGTAACCTGCAAAGCACTGAAACTGCAAAGTTAGGTGGTAAATCTGGTGAGAGATTTACCACTCTCCATGGGCAGAACACAAAGAATGTTCTAAGCTATGTGGTGAAATGAACCCGAAGACGTGGGAAATTCTCCAATTTATGTACAGTGTGTATTACTAGAGCAGCAATCACACAACAGGTTCTATTGTGAAAATTATGTGACCAATTTCAGTACTGTTTATGGTTGAGGAGGTGTTAAAGCCGAAGTTTAGTTAAAAATATTTTTTCTTTATAGCTTTAGTTACATTACTTACCTGTAAAGTATGTCCCAAGATGTTCAGGCTGGATTCTGTGGAAATCTGCATTCCATGGCTGCCCTGTCCTTTAATATGCATATACCATGACTGGTCCATGTCCCTGGAAGCTGGAAATCGTTGAAGCAGACACAGTGATCTCCACTTGCTCTTGGATCCCGGACATCGTTGCTGCTTCTCTCCACCTCATCCAATCAAAGACCACTTTGCAATTATCCAGGAAATGAAAAGTATTCTATGAATAGTGCCTGGGATGAGTGGGCAACCTCCTGTGTTCACAATGCATCAGACTCAACACGGAACCCAGAAACGGAGATCACTGGAGTAGCAGTGTCTACTTCAGTGATTTCCAGCTTCCAGGGCCATCAGCCAGGTATGGTATATACATAGTTATATTAGTTCAAGCAGAACCAATGTAACTATGTAAAATTACCCATACCTGGAATTCATCTTTAAGTATGTGCTGTGGGTAAAGCTGGCCATAGATGGATAATTTTTTTAATGGATTTCCTCAACAATTGTTAGATTGACTTCTCTGTAGTGAAAACGGTCATAAACAGATCTAAATTAGGCCAGTCTATGGCCTGCTGATAGCAGAAAAAAAAAAAAAAAAAAAAAATCGCTCCTGCGCACGAGTGGATAACCAGACAAGTAGTGCAGAGACACAAGCCTTGCTGCCCTCAAGGATGGGGAATCCTAATAGACAACAAGAAGAAAAGAAAAGAGGGTGCACCAGCCACGTGCATTATCTTTTGGATAAAAATTTATTGAAAACAGTAATAGAAAGGAACTACTCACACGCAGTTGTAGAAGATTACACAGATTCACTGCCTGTATGTGCAGGAAATCAGTGACCTTACTGTCTGTGTGTGCAGGATATTCAGGACTTCACTTTCTGTGTGTGTAGGTTAAATCAGTGACTTCACTTCCTGTGGGTGCAGGATATCAGTGACTTCACTTCCTGTGGGTGCAGGATATCAGTGACTTCACTTCCTGTGGGTGCAGGATACTGCATCAGTGACTTCAGTTGCTGTGCATGTAGAAAACTAGAGAATTCAGAAAAAATATACTATGGGTTTTTAATTTGTGCTAATAATCACCAGTTGCAAAATATTGGTATTTACAGTATCTTATTTTAAACTCTGGAACCTTGACAGACAAAAACTACACAGAATCAGAAGCTCTCATTGCTGCTTTGAGCCTCTATAATGTCAGTAAATTAGACCTCGTTCACATGACTATATTTAAGCGTACATCTTTGCAAAGGGCCATGTACAGGTATAGCCTCTGCTCTCAAAAGACACGAATAGGACTGCCTGAATACAGATGTATGAAACACCTGTGCATCCCGTGTGTGAAAACACAGCCCTTCACATGGATGTACACTTGAGTATGTCCAAGTGAACGTGGCCTAAGCCCAGGTTCACAATGCACGCAACTTTAAAGTCGGACCCCAGCGCAACATTCGGCACGACTTGTATTCAACTTCAACAGAAGTCAATGCAAGTCGTACCAAAGTCGGACCAAAAGTAATGCAGGAACCGTAAGTGCCACCTATTAGAATGGTTCCATTGCACTGAATAAAATCAGATTACTGATGCGAGAAGTGCTCCAAAATCAGGGCGATTGTCACATCAGTGTGAACCAGGCCTTATTCAACATGGTTAAAGCAGAGCAAAGCATGTATAACATTTTCTTATCAAGCCAGACATAGGTTTGGAAAATATATGCTGCTTTTTCATATTAGGGTCCTTTCACACTGGGGCGGTTTGCAGGCGCTATTGCACTAATAATAGCGCCTGCAAACCGACCCGAAAGTGCCACTGCTTTAATTCCAGTATGAAAGCCCCGAGGGCTTTCAAACTGGAGCGGTGCGCTAGCAGGACGGGAAAAAAAGTCCTGCTAGCAGCATCTTCGGAGCGGTGAAGGAGCGGAGTATATACCGCTCCTTCACCACTCCTGCCCATTGAAATCAATGAGACGGCGCAGTTATACTGCTGGCAAAGCGCCTCTGCAGAGGCGATTTGCGGTGGTTTTAACCCTTTCTCGGCCGCTAGCAGGGGGGTAAAACCCCCCTGCTAGCGGCTGCATACCAACGGTAAAGCGCCGCTTACAATAGCGGCGCCTTACCTCTGACGCTGCCCCCACCCCAGTGTGAAAGGGCCCTGAATTGCTGCAAGTTAAATAGCCCCTTTGTTTTAAAAAGGACATTTGTAAAAATAATCTATGTATTTTAACCTGCAACCTAATATAAAATAAACACAACTGCTTCCAGTTTATCTAATATTTGAATCCCTGTTATGTCCTTTGCTGTCAGTCAGCATAAGGTAGAAGAGGTGGAAGCAGATGCAAATGCAAAGTACATGATGGTGTTGTATTTGTATTTTAGGTATCTCTGTGGTATCTCCAAAAATTGAAATGGGCGAAAAAAAAACAAAAAAAAAACAGAATGCTCCGGAATGCATCTTGTTAGTCAGAGAATAGCAGCTTCCATCTTCTGAGATAAGTGATCCCTTTTAATGCTTGTGATTTCACGCTTGCGATCTTGACAGTCATAAGAGGATTTTCTGCTCAGCACTAAACTACATTGGTGATTTAATCTCATGTTACTGAGCGATTTAACCCCATGGTGTACAGTGAGCCCCACATATGCAGTACAATGATTTCATGTCAACATGCAGGTAAATTGCCCAGTAGTCGTTTTGCTCTAAGCAGGACCGTTTTTATAGCAGGGCAAAAGGGGAAGCTGCCCTGGGCCCCATCATTGTTGAGGGACCCAAAGCGGCTGCCTCATACTTGCCAACTATCCCAGTTTAAATTCCCTTATCCCTTGAAGTTTTAGTCCCGTGCTGTGTCCCAATATCTCAGTTTAAATTCTGTTGCTTCTGCTCAGCTCTGCCCTTTTGCCATGTACAGATGACTCACCGGCAGATCCTGTAAATAACCTGCATTGACATGAGAAATAGGGGAGGTAAAGGAGCATGCTTGAAAGTCCTGCCTACAACTATAGTCATTAAGCCTAACATCAGCCTGTTCTGCAACCCTTCTTCAAAATAACATGGTGCCACAGCACCCTGAATTTTGGTGCATGTGAATACGCACATCTCAGCCGATGCATGAGGGTGTCATTAACAAATAATGGCACTGCTGTGTATCTGCTAAAGGGAATCATGTTTCTGTGGTGTCGAGAAAGCGATTTTGCATGTATTCTCAACACACATAAATGTGAATGCAGGCTAAATGTCTTAGTTACATTGGTGGTCAGTGTAAATCTTTTCATTACATTGGGGCTTGGTGTACAATCCTTTCATTCACACTAGTGACCAGTGTGAAGGTCCCCCTTACATTAGTGGTCAGCGTAAATCCCTCTTTAGGCTCCATTCACACTAGCGCGTTTTTTGATGCATTTTGCATTTTGCAGAAATGCACGGGAATTTTTTAACATGGGTTCCTATGGAACATGTTCACATCAATGCTTTTTTGTTTCTCTGCATTTTTGGAAAGGGTCGGGGACTTTTTTTCATGCAAAAAGCAGCGTTTTGCATGTAATGGATTTCAATGGACAAGCATCAAAAACGCAAGTGCACCGTTTTTGCAGCGTTTTTGCAGTGTTTTTGATGCGTTTTTGCTTTTTTTTTTTTTTTTTTTTTTAATTTTTTTTAAATTTTTTTTTAGACTGTAAAAAAAAAAAACTGTAAAAAAAAAAAAAAAAAAAAAAAAAAAAAAAAAAAAACGCAAAAAAAAACCGCCGCAAAAACGCTGCTCAAAAACGTGGCAAGCATGAAAAAAAAACCTCCAAAAACGCTCAAAAGCAACATGCATAGGTGTGAATCGAGCCTTACATAGGTGGTTACTGTGAATGCTCCTATTACATTAGTGGTCAGTGTAAATCCCCATTACATTGGTGTGGAAACTCCTCTTTATTTTGGTAATCGTTAAAAAAATCCAATCCAGAAGCCCCCTTTAAATTGGTGGTGAGTGTAAATCTCCCTTACATTGGTGGCCAGTGTAGAAATCCCCCTTTATTGGCTGTTGATGTAAAATCCCCCATTACATTTGTTGTCAGTGTAAATTCTTCATAACATTGGTGATCAGTGTACATTTTCCTTTATATATTGGTGGTAAGAGCAGAATTGCCCTTACATTGGTGGTCAGTGTAAATCCCCCCTAACATTGGTGGTCAATGTAGAAGTGTCACCTTACATTGGTGGTCAGCACAAATCTCCTCAACAATGGTTGTCAGTGCAAATTACCCCTTACATGGAGGTCATTGTATATTCCCCCTTACATTGGTGGTTGGTGTAAATGCTCTAATTATAGGGGTGCACCGAATGGAAATTTTGGTGACGAAACCGAAACCAAAAATGAAGGATGCACTAGACCGAAAACCGAAACCGATATCGAAAATGACAGCTTTTAAAAAATATTTATATTTTTATATACAATTCTATTATATTTGACTTTTTAATTAATATCATCATTTTAAATTAATATGAATTTATTCTTGGCCATTATTGGCACCTTTTAGTGCAAGAAAAGCTCAAGAAAAAATGCAGTCTGCAGTCTCTAACCATCTCTTGTATCATGTCCCCAGTCTCTAACCATCTAATACAGGAGATGGCCAGAGACTGCGGATAGGATACAGGAGATGATCAGAGACTGCGGATAGGATACAGGAGATGATCAGAGACTGCGGATAGGATACAGCAGATGGTCAGAGACTGCGGATAGGATACAGGAGATGATCAGAGACTGCAGACATGGTACAGAAGACCGACAAAGACTGCAGACATGGTAGAGAAGACCTCCTTAAAAGCGGAACTTCATTATCAATCAAACACATGCAAAGAGATTTCCAAGCTTAAACTTGCTAACCTGCCAGCGACCAATCGAATTGACCTAACATAATGCGTTAAGAACAGGGTTTTAAACTGTATACATTTGTAAACACAGTGCCTTGAAAAAGGTATACATACCCCTTGAAATTTTCCACAATTTGTCATGTTACAACTTAAAAGGTAATGCTGTGTACACACGGGCGGACTTTTCGTCCGGACTGGTCCGACGGAACAAATCCGGACAATCCGAACGTGTGTGGGCTTCATCGGACCTTCAGCTGACTTTTTCTGTCGAAAATCAGACGGACTTTAGATTTGGAACATGTTCCAAATCTATCCGACGGACTCGAGTCCGGTCGAAAAATCCATTTGTCTGTATGCTAGTCCGATGGACAAAAAAGGACGCAAGGGCAGCTATTGGCTACTGGCTATGAACTTCCTTATTCTAGTCCCTTCGTATTTCATCACGTTCATACCAACGGACTTTCGAACGGACTTTAGTCTGTTCATGTGTGGGCAAGTCCGGTCATCCGAGAGTCCATCGTAACTCCGTCGAAAGTCCGTTGGAAAGACCGGACGTTTGATGCTGAAAAGTCCGCCCGTGTGTAACTGGCTTAAATGTATTTTATTGTGATTTTATGTGATAGACCAACAACACATAGTGGCACATAACTGTGAAGTGGAAGGAAGATGATAAATGGTTTCAAAAATGTATTTAGTTGTAAAAAAAAATTCAAAAAAGCGTGGTGTGCATTTGTATTCAGCCCCCCTGAGTCAATACTTTGTAGAACCACCTTTCGCTGCAATTACAGCTGCTAATCTTTTGGGGTATGTCTCTACCAGCTTTGCATATCTGGAGAGTGAAATGTTTCCCCATTCTTCTTTGCAAAATAGCCTAAGCTCTGTCAAATTGGATGGAGAGCATCTGTAAACAGCAATTTTCAAGTCTTGCCACAGATCCTCAATTGGATTTAGGTCTGGACTTTGACTGGGCAATTCTAACACATGAATATGCTTTGATCTAAACCATTCCATTGTAGCTCTGGCTGTATGTTTTGGGCATAGGTGTGCGCAGCCTCTTGCATTAGGGTGTGCACCCCAAAGCTCAAATACATATGCATGTGTTTATGTACTGATGGTGTCAGTAGGGCAGTGGACAGTGTCAGTAGTTTTATTTTTATTCTTTTTAAATTATTTTATTTTGTAACATTTTTTTTTTGGATGAAATATCAGTGGTCTAAACAGGGGGGAATATGCACCACACAAGGCGATTAGGGTGTGCCCAGGCACACCTGGCACACCCTGTGCGCACGCCTATGGTTTTGGGATGTTGTCCTGCTGGAAGGTGAACCTCTACCTCAGTCTCAAGTCTTTTGCAGACTCTAACATGTTTTCTTCTAAGATTGCCCTGTATTTGGCTCCATCCATCTTCCCATCAACTCTGACCAGCTTTCCTGTCCCTGCTGAAGAAAAGCATCTCTACAACATGATGCTGCCGCCACCATGTTTCACGGTGGAGAAGGTGTTTTTAGGGTGATGTGCAGTGTTAGTTTTCTGCCACACACAGCGTTTTGCTTTTAGGCCAAAAAGTTCAATTTTGGTCTCATCTGACCAGAGCATTTTCTTCCACACGTTTGATGTGTCCCCCACATGGCTTCTCGCAAACTGCAAACGGGACTTGTTATGGGTTTCTTCTTGCCACTCTTCCATAAAGGCCAGATTTGTGGAGCAGACAGATTCTCCCACCTGAGCTGTGGATCTCTGCAGTTTCTCCAGAGTTACCATGGACCTCGTGGCTGCTTCTCTGATTAATGCACTCCTTGCCCGGCCTGTTAGTTTAGGTGGACAACCATGTCTTGGTAGGTTTGCAGTTGTGCCATACTCTTTCCATTTTCAGGTGATGGATTCAACAGTGCTCCGTGAGATGTTCAAAGCTTGGAATGTTTTTTTATAACCTAACCCTGCTTTAAACTTCTCCACAACTTTATCCCTAACCTATCTGGTGTGTTCCTCAGACTTCATTATGCTGTTTGTTAAGGTTCCCTAACAAACCTCTGAGGGCTTCACAGCTGTATTTATACTGAGATTAAATTACACACAGGTGGACTCTATTTACTAATTAGGTGTTTTCTGAAGGTCATTGGTAACACTAGATTTTAGTTAGGGGTATCAGAGTAAAGGGGCTGAATACAAAGTCACGCCACACTTTTCAGATATTTATTTGTAAAAAAAAATTGAAAACCATTTATCATTTTCCAATTTATGTGCCACTTTGTGTTGATCTATCGCATAAAATACATTTACGTTTTTGGTTGTAACATGTCAAAATGTGGAAAATTTCAAGGCATATGAATACTTTTTCAAGGCACTGTACATGCGTAAGCTACAGGTCCCATCAAGGCAACCGGTTTTCTGTAGTCCCTAACTCTGACTTCTGAGTTTCTTTAATGAGAGCACATGCATTTTAATGGATAGGTGAGGACATGTGGACCTGGAAGAAGCCCACCCCCCTTAAAAAGGTACAGGGGCACACTGAACACCCAGCACATAGCACCATGGCAGCAAAGATATCAGTGCGTTGCCAGACTAATATAATCAAAATACTAACAAGTGGCCACTGCCCCACCTATAACTGGTCTATTGCAGCAAGGGGCTCTGGAAGGGCGATGTATGTCAAACAAATCCAGAGATTTGCAAGCATAAAACTTGCCAACCAACCACGACCAACCGAATTGACCTGTCTAGCAATATTTATTAGGACAGGAGTTTAGTCTGCATGCATTTGCAAATACATGCGTAACCCTACAAGCTCCATCAAGGCCAACCAACATTGGCTATTTTTAATCCTTATGCTGCTAGCATTAGTAAATGGATAGGAAAGTAGATCACATTTGTTTGTCTTAAGCTTTTTTTATTTTTTCATTTCTTCAGTTACTTTCTGGTTTTCAAATCTAGGCAAATGATGTCATACATCCCGGGAGTTTTCAGTATGGGAGAAGGGGCTTTCTCAGCTAAGCACACCTTCTCCTGCTTGCATGTCAGAGCTAAGGGCAGGTGGATTCCAGGAAGTAAATGCTACATGAATCATCTGCTCTAACTCAAGATGGCCATTGCCACAAATGCTAGGGAGTGATTTCTCAAACAAAAATAAAGCATGGAGGCATGGGTGGATGGGGGAGTTTGCTTTGAATATTAAAAATGAATTAAATAGCATTTTTGGTTTGTGTAGTTCCACTTTAGGATATCTCCAGATTTATCACCAGACCACCCACAGTTTCCAGATCTTGTCATTAGGTACAGCAGAAAGTACTCCTTTGCCAGATGGTGAGCTCCTCAGCTCAAAAAATAAAAAGCCATCATTGTGCTTTCCATCATAAAAAAAACGACTTTACTAAAATAATAAAATTATACTCACAAAAATAGTGTACTGTTGGACCGCTGCACAAAAGTAAAATTACTAAAAATAATAAGCATTTTGCCCCCTTAAGAGATGTGGATGGGAATCATCTCACCAAGAGGCCACTTCCAGGTTTCTGTGACGACATCACAGGCTCCGACCCAACGCTATTCGTCACTCTGTCACGTGACTCTCTCAAGGGTAACGGCTAGCTGGATAATGTTACGTTCATGTATGAAACAGTGGTAATTCTAATTTTATAGTTCACCAGTGGGATTATTTATATTTCTTTTTTTTCCATGTGTTTGTGCTGCCCTTTTACAATATATTTAATTTAAATTAAATTTTATTGATTCTGTGGGAACACAAATCAGTGTTGGAAGCAACTGGAGGATATATACATAGTTTTGTTTGGTAATAGATAAAAGGTATTAATTGCTCAGAAAATCATTTGGATAGTATTCCTTTTTGTGAGCTAGATCATTGTAATTTGCAGTTCTTATTATATTGTACACTGAAATGCAATAACAGGTTTCTTGTAGTAGGTGTGCACTCCAAAGACAAAAGGGTGGATTTACTAAGGGCAAACAGCCTGTGCATTTTGCAAGTACAGTTGCTCCAGAGCTTAGTAACGAGGTGAAGCTTCACTTTGCAAAGAATACTGTTCACATGCAGGGGAAATAAAAAACACACAGCAATTTTGCTAACACGTGGTTAGATGATGGAAGTCAGCATAGCTTCCCCTCATTTACTAAGCTCTGGAGAGTGCAACTGCACTTCTAAAGTACACAGACTATTTGCCTTTAGTAAATCCACTCCAAAATGTTGCTCCTTGAAGATAAACTCCACTCAGATCCGCCCACAGTTTCATTTGAGTCCGACATGCTAACAAAATCAGAGTGTGCTGAGATAATGCAACACTGACCTGGGGAGGAATTTGCAAACCAGTTGGTAGTGGTTAATCAACTGGACGTGCTCTGTAAATTTGAAGATGTTTCACTTCTTATAAGTAGCTTTCTTAGCTGTAGGGAAGCAGAAACATACCCCAGCAGATATGGCCAAGCGTGTAGCTCAGTAACTCCAATCCAGTCACCAAGGAATATGTCAAGTCTGATGCAGACTGTGAGAGTTTGTGAAACCACCCTCTCCTACTAGACAATCCAATCCCATGGTGCCCTGAAGTCTGGCAGATGGTAATTGTTGGAATTACATGACTGAAGATGTGAATTGTTGTCCAGTCACCAGGATAGAAATGGTATATGTGGGTGACAGGTAGTGTTGAAGACCTCCACTCCCATTTAGAGATAGTTGTTCCAGTTTGATATACAGGCAGTCCCTGAGTTACGAACACCCGAGTTACGAACGACTCCTACTTACGAACGGCCTCAAATGCCGGCCACTTGTTCTCCACGCGGGTCCTGGATACCTTTCGAGCACTTCCGAACACATCCCACACTGCCGTACTACGCCCCAGATAACATAACAAGCGCCCGGAACATCCCACATCCATGCACAGGCGGCAGTTACACTTACAAATGCAGTGTTGCGACTTACGAACAACTTCGACTTACAAACAAACCTACAGTCCCTATTGTGTTCGTAACTCGGGGACTGCCTGTAGATGGAGTTTTTCATGCCTCTAGCAAACCAGTTGTCCTCCATGTCCAAAATATACTCCCCCAAGTTACCCATGTGGCTATAAATATTGGGGTACCAGACGTTCCTGACACTCATTAAAACTAAGCAACCAGCTTCAATAAGCAGTGGAACATTTTCAACATTATAACTTTATAAGTCCAGTTGAATGTAACCAAATACTACTTGCAGTACCATGACCTGGGTGAATAAGAACCTACACAGACAGACAATCTGCAAGCTAGCGCATTCAATGAAAAAAAAAAAAAATGTAAATAGATTTGAACAAAATACAGTAAAGTTCACCTTTTGCACCAGGTTACATATTTACTCCTAATTAGGGTGTTTTTCTCCTTCACAGCCGCTTTTGATATCAGCTGTATTGTTCATTTACAGAGATCTGTGAATGAACAGAATGCAAGTCCCATCTGCTACTGCAGTAATAAGCACACTCAGTCTATTGGAACTTCCTCTAGCTCTGCACCTGAAAGCTTGTATGGGCAGAGAGTTCAAGGAGGTGTTTTCAAGAGCCTGACATTGACCGTGCAATCCAATGATTGCAGGTGCAATACTTTGCAAGCTTCTGTATAAAAAAAAAAATTATATAATATAATATATATATATATATATATATATATATATATATATATATATATATATATATATATATATATATATATATATATATATATATATAATAAGTTTTTTTTTTCCTGCAAAAATATCTGCATTCAGCCTTTAAACTGCATCCACACCTGTGTGCATATATTAACCACTTAAGGACCGGAAGATTTTCCCCCTTACAGGCCATTTTTTGAGATACGGCACTAGGTCATTTTAACTGACATTTGCACGATCATGCAACGCTGTACCCAAACAAAGTATACGTCCTTTTTTTCCCACAAATAGAGCTTTCTTTTGGTGGTATTTGATCACCTCTGCGTTTTTTATTTTTTGCGCTAAAAACAGCCCTTAAATCGGCCACCGTACAGCTATGGAGATTCGCGCAGGAGAGCCAACCTGTCGCTGTATAACGATGGCGGCTGGTCGGCAACGAGTTAAAGCGGGATTCCAGCCACTATAATTTTTTTTTAAATAAGTACACTTACCTGTCCTGGGTGCCCACGATGTCGGCCGCCCGAGGCCGACCCGTCCCTTGGCTCTTGGGTCCTGGCACCGCCATCCTAAGTAAAGGAAACAGGCAGTGGTGCCTTGCGGCTTCACTGCCAGTTTCCTACTGCGCACGAGCAAGCGGTGATCTTTGAATGGCCCCGTGGTTTTCTGGGAACACACACAGTTCCCAGAAGGCAACGGGGCCGCTCAGCTAGGAGCAGAACATGCCACGGAATAGGAAAAGGCAGATTAGGAAGACTGCCTAGCAACAAGGGTTCAGGTAAGTTTAAATTTTTTTTTTTTTTTTTCAAATTTTTTTTTTTTTTAAAGATTTTTCATGCTATTTTCTATTTTGGGTTGGCCCTCCACTTTAACTCATATTCTGTCATGTTATAATGCGCACTGACGTGTGTTTCACACACGTGTTGTGCGTGTATTTTTTGGTGCACCCATTATTTTCTTATAAACTCCAACACAAATCTAGACACCAAACAACATACATGACCCTCAAGCACTCATAGGAAATGGATGAATGCATGTACTTTAAGAGTGTTGCTGACACAGCAAGCAACATGGGTGCATAGGTGTGAATGGGTCCTAACGGGTCAGTGCGCCAAAAATCTATTTTTTTTTTATTATTTTTTTTTTTTTTACAGATTATGGCAGACAGACACCAGCTACCTCTAAAGGACAGAGGCAAGATCTCCACAACACTCTTACTCCCTGCCTTCAAAATGGCTGTTTATTGGAAAGATAAATCTTTTACCATCAGAGTCTCAGTCAAAAATAAGAAACAGATAATTTAGCACATGACCATCTAGAAAACACTGAAATATCAGGTTTGGGCTGACTTACCCTTTAATTCATTAAATAACAGACTTCTATTCAGTAATATTATTCTTATCAAGTAATAATGGATTAGTACCTGGATGATGACTTGCAGGGGCTGCCTCTCCCCACTCTTGGTGTGGGTCACTCCTTCTGTGTCATAGAAAGCTGTGTAACAGACAACCTGTGGGTCTCTGGATTTCTCCTCCAGCTGAATGATGGTTCCACCTAAGTTTAAAGTCCTGAAATAGATATCATTGTACAGATCAATAAACAGCTACACAGATTAAAATGCCTTAATCGTGAGCAACAGACATTTGATCAATAATGGATCAAGGGCTATGCTGGTGCCCTTGTTTTCTGACCTTTTTACACCAAGAACAAGATATGTGCGTGTTCTGCATTTTGCAAGGAAGTGGATTTTTTTATCTTATCAAATGGCAATTAAAACAGTTTTTTGTTTCAAACATAGAAAAATAGATAAGTGATAAAAAAAAAAAAAAAAAGAAAGAGAGGGTAGTCCATCGAGTCTGCCCGTCTTTTGTTTTTGCTTTTTTTTGCATGTTTTGTATTTTTTTTTTTTTGGTGGGGGATTTTTATTTTTTGCTACCTTTTTTGAGTATAGATCTAAGTATAAGTTTGTCCCAAGCATATTTGAAGCCATTTAATGTTGACTGGCTCACTACCTCTGTTGGAAGTTTATTCCAAACATCAACTACCCTTTCAGTAAAATAATACTTTAGATCCGTTTTTAACTTTCCTCCAGTTAGTTTGAGGTCATCTCCCAGTGTTTTTGAGTTTGGTTTCACATTGAAAAAACTGCCCTCCTGGACCTTATTCACCTCCTTCATGTATTTAACCACTTGTAATTTTTCTTCACAAATTTTGGCCAAAATTTATACGGCTTCATATCTTTGGTTAAAATAACCCAAATCAGTGTAAATTATTTAGTCTTGTGAAAGTTATAGAGTCCACAAGCTATGGTACCAATCATTGAAAACGATCACACCTGATGTACTGACGGCCGATCTCATTTCTTGAGGCCTTGAAATGTCAGGACAGTACAAATTCCCCCCAAATGACCCCTTTTTGGAAAGTACACAGTTCAAGGTATTAAGGCTCCGTTCACATCTAGGCGTTTTTCTGCTCTAAGCCTCAGATCTAAAAACACCCTACAAAACAAATCCCATTAATTTAAATGGCCCCTGTTCACATTCTGTCGCCTAAAGCAAAATGCCCGTCGCTCAAAAAAGTACATGAGCTTCTTTTTTGGCAGATTACAGGTGTTTTATTGCTATTACATGGGTGACCTTTTAACTGCTTGCCAGATATCCCTCCCCCCCCCCCCCCCCCACGTGAAATGACGGAGGGATGGTGCGGCTCTCGTTCTGGGAGGACAGTATATGACGGCGTCCCAGAACAGCCGCTATAATGGGGGCATGCAGTGCGGTGACCGTGGCCGTGCCGTGTTGCTAGGACACGGCGCAACCCCCGACTCTTTAACCATGTTATCGGCTGTGTCCAATCACAGCCGGTTACATGTAAATACGGAAGTGCCATGAATCGGCTCTCCTCGCCTCACACTGACAGAGTGGCGAGGAGTGCCGATCAGCAGCATCTCCTCGCAGAGGAGACCTGGGCAGGTAATCAGGGGACCGATCATCAGTGCCCCTGATTACAGGAAAGCCCCAGCAGTGCCATCAATCCGTGCCACTAATCAGTGCCCATAAGTGATGCCAGTCAGTGCCTGCTCATTAATGCTGCCCATCACTGCCCACCACTGCCCACCAGTGCCATCTATCAGTGCGGCATATTAGTGCCTCATCAGTACCCATAAGTGCAGCTTATCAGTGCCCATCAGTGAATCCTCATCAGCGCACATCAGTGAAGGACAAAAATTACTTACCGTATATACTCGTGTATAAGTCGAATTTTTCAGCCCCTATTTTGGGGCTGAAAGTGCCCCTTCGACTTATACACGAGTCACCGCCGTCTGTCTGCATGATCAGCGTGTCATGCAGGCAGACGGCAGCCAGCGTGTGCTGCATAGACTCGGCAGCGGCTCTCAATGTTCAAAAGCCGCGCCTCCTTGTCTGTGATAGGCTGTACACTGACTGCCTATCACAGACATTCTCTCATCCTCGTCCGTGGTATGCGGATGAGAGAATGTCCGTGATAGGCTGACCGCTGACTGCTGGGAAATGGCGTTTTTTGGACGAGGAGGAGGTGCGACTTTTGAACAGTGAATGGCTGAATACTACACGCTGATCGGTGCAAAGCAGCGCACGGAGGATGCACAGGACACAGGTAGGATGCACACACACACACAGACACATGCACACAGGTACATATACACATACACGGGACACAGGTTCATGACACAGGTACATATACACATGACACATGACACATATGCACATGACACATATGCACAGGACACATATGCACAGGACACATGATACATGCAAAGGACACAGGGAGGTATACAGCTGCAGATGGGCATTGCTGACCCTCTTTTCCACTTGCAGTAGCTGCTGCATTTCTCACCCTCGTCTTATACTCGGGTCAATAAGTTTTTCCCATTTTTTTGTGGTAAATTAGGGCCTCGACTTATACTCGTAACGACTTATACTCAAGTATATATGGTATTTACAAAATATAGTGACAAAAAATAAGAAAATAATTTTTTCAAAATGTTCAGTCTTTACAAAGATGAAGATTTTTTAAAAATTTTTTTCACAAAGTTGTCATAATAACAAGTTATTTCTCACACACAGCATAAGCATACTTGCAACTACACCCTAAAGTACATTCTGATACTCCTCCTGAGTATGACAATACCACATGTGTGAGACTTTTACACAGCCCGGCCACATACAGAGAAGCCCAACATGCAGGGAGCACTGTCAGGCATTCTAGAAGCATAAAATTACACATTTAACATGACAATGGAAATGCCCAAAAAATGACCCCATTTTGGAAAGCAAACACCCCAACGTATAATCTATGAGGCAGAATGAGTCTTTTGAACATAAGTTTTTGGAAAATGTGGAAAGAAAATGAAAAACGCATTTTTTTTTTAACACAAAGTTGTCAATTTATAAGGCATTTCTAAACGCAAAGCAAGTACTTAGCAAAAATTACACCCCAAACTATATTCTGCTTCTCGTCCTGAGTATGGGGATACCACATGTGTGAAAGTTTTCCACAGCCTGACCACATACAGAGGCCCAACATACAGGGAGCACCATCAGGTGTTCTAAGGGCATACATTTCCAATCTAATTTGACTACCTGTTACACTTTTGTGAGGCACTGTAGTGGCACTGATGGGCACTATAGTGGCATGGATGAGAACTGATGTGCCACGGATGAGTACTGATGTGGCACGAATGAGCACTGAAGAGACACAGATGAGGACTTAAGAGGCACAGATGTGGCACGGATGAGCACTGATGAGGCATGGATGAGCAATGATGTGGCATGGACATGGATGTGGCTCAGATGAGCACTGTTGTGGCACAGATGAGCACTGAAGTGGCATGGATGTGGCACAGATGAGCACTGATGTGGCACATTTGTGGCACAGATAAGGCACGGATAAGTACTGTTGTGGCATGGATGTGGCTCGGATGAGCACTGATGTGCTATGGATGTGGCACAGATAAGCACTAATGTGGCACATAAGCACTGTGCACGGATGAGCACTGAAGAGGCACGGATGTGGCACGCATGAGCACTCATGAGGCACGGATGAGCACTGATGTGGCATGGATGTGGCACGGATGTGGCCCGGATGAGCACTGATGTGGCATGGATGTGGCATGGATGTGGCTCAGATGAACGCTGATGTGGCATGGATGTGGCTCAGATAAGCGCTGATGTGGCATGGATGTGGCTCATATGAGCGCTGATGTGGCTCGGATGAGCGCTGATGGAGGCATGGATGTGGCTCGGATGAGCGCTGATGGAGGCATGGATGTGGCTCGGATGAGCACTGATGGAGGCATGGATGTGGCTCGGATGAGCACTGATGGAGGCATGGATGTGGCTCGGATGAGCACTGATGGAGGCATGGATGTGGCTCGGATGAGCACTGATGGAGGCATGGATGTGGCTCGGATGAGCACTGATGGAGGCATGGATGTGGCTCGGATGAGCACTGATGGAGGCATGGATGTGGCTCGGATGAGCACTGATGGAGGCATGGATGTGGCTCGGATGAGCACTGATGGAGGCATGGATGTGGCTCGGATGAGCACTGATGGAGGCATGGATGTGGCTCGGATGAGCACTGATGGAGGCATGGATGTGGCTCGGATGAGCAATGATGGAGGCATGGATGTGGCTCGGATGAGCACTGATGGAGGCATGGATGTGGCTCGGATGAGCACTGATGTGGCTCGGATGAGCACTGATGTGGCACGGATGAGCACTGATGTGGCACGGATGAGCACTGATGTGGCACGGATGAGCACTGATGTGGCACGGATGAGCATGAATGAGCCATGGATGGGGGTGGATGAGCCATGGATGGGCACAGATCAGCGCTGTGGGAACTTCAGATCTAGCCCACAGCGCTGCTGCACCGCCTCCCTCACCTCCACTGTCATTGGCCCTTTACCCCGATCCGCGACACGCCGGGTCTGGAAGACCTGACGGTCATGGACATTCCCGGGTTTGCGGCCGGGCGTGAGTCTGGGAGGACGTTATATGACGGCCTCCCAGAGTTATCCACCTGCGCTGTAGCAGTCATTCGGCTATGGCCCGGTCGGCAACTGGTTAAAGGTTTCAATTATGTCTTCCCTTTCCCTTCTTTCCTCCAGACTGCACATATTAAGTTCATGAAGTCTTATATTATACGTGATTTATATAGCGCCAACAGTTTACGCAGCGCTTTACAATGTATAGGAGGACAACACAATTACAGTGCAGTTCAATACAAAAGGTACAGGAGGGCCCTGCTCGTAGAGCTTACAATCTAAAGGGAGGGGGCGGTGGTACAAAAGGTAATAGCTGCAGAGAATGATTTGATGGGGTGGCTCGGGGACAGTTGTTAGGTGGGTGTGGGATAGGCTTCCCTGAATAAATGAGTTTTCAGGGATCTCCTAAAGGTGGACAGGGTAGGGGCTGATCGGACATACTGGAGCAGGGAGTTCCAGAGGATGGGAGAGGCTCTGGAGAAGTCCTGAAGGCGAGCATGGAAGGAGGTAACAAGGGAGCTAGAGAGCAGGAGGTCCTGGGAGGAGCGGAGGGGACGATTTGGGCGATATCTGCAGATGAGGTTGGTGATGTAGATGGGGGCGATGTTGTGAATGGCCTTGTATGGTATGGTTAGCATTTTGAATTTTACACGGTGGGGTAGGGGAAGCCAGTGAAGAGATTGGCAACGAGGGGCGGAACAGATATAGCTTATAGCTTATATAGCTTATAGCTTATAAAGCTTATAGCTGAACAGATAAAGTTACCAGGATTTTGATCCCCTTTTAAATGGTGAATAGGTAAAAATTTTATAGGAATGCTTTCCCTACTAAGTAATCTGATAATCCTTCTGTCATGGAGTGGTTTTCTAACTATTAGCTCCTGATTCGGTGAATGGTCTCAGCTGGGAGTATCAGTAACCCTGAATGACTGGTCTCCTACTTCACCCTTTTAGTCCTGTATAGTCAGGATCTAGATCAGCGTTTCTCAACCGGGGTTCCACCAGAGGTTGCTAGGGGTTCCTTGAGCAATGAGAAATCTCATTCTTTCAGATAAGTTCCCACTGACACCATGGATCCATTTAGCCATCTGTAAGGGGGGAGTTTGGTCAAATGACCACGAGTGTAAGGAGCATTCTTCCCACTGACCGTCAAACTAATGTATGGTTATGTATGAGTAGTTATAGTCTTTCTTGGCACCCCCCTTCCCCAGTAAGAGCCTGAACCAAGGTAAAACTTAAACATTTTTCTTTAATGACACACATATTTAGGTGTTGCTACCAAGAGCATTGCCTTTCTCTAAATTGGGGAGCAGTGGGGGCATGTGGACAAAGTTTCTATGACCAGCACAGCTATCTTCTGACCGAAGGGTACTGAGTTTGTTTGCAATCCCATATTTTAGCATGCCACCATCTGGACCTTCAGAAATAACACCTAACTGAATTTGAGATAAGAAGTCTAATGCTGGTAATTACTGGCACATTTGTTCAGTAATTAGAGTGTAACTGTACTGTTTTTGAGGAATATATGATGTGAACAGATAGATTTGGAAGGTTTTCTTTAAAAAAGCCCAGAACCCCCAATCACATCCTAATCTGGCTTCTATGATTTGTATTAAAGTTAACAAGGCATAAAATCCTCATTTGCAGTGTGTTGAACGTGGACTAAGACGAGGTGTGACGGCTCTCTATTGGGATGAACAATAACAGCAATGATTAACTATTAAAACCAACAAATATTTCTAGTGTCTGCAAATGGCTATAACTATAGACATGACAAATTTTTCTGAGAGCTTGATTGTCTCAGGAAGGAGAAGATACCCAGGTAATGGGAGAATAGCAGCAATTGTGACTTGACCCAGTTAACTTGCAGATGGAGAATGTGTTTTATTAATGCAGCTTTTTTTTTTCCTCAGGAAAAAGATAAATGACTGTTTAACTGACTATTTGTTAACATCTCATGCCAAAAATGTCACTTGCCTAGCAGTTATGTGGATCAACTTGCTTCAATACTTTGACCAAGGACAAGTATGCAGATAAGGACATCTGACTCTTTTCTTTCCCGATCTACACACTTATTCTGGGTTGGTGACTAAAGTAGGCTACTCATGGGCAGGGGCGTTGCTAGGTCTACAAAAGATCTGGGGCTAGAGCCCATAGCAGCGTGGTAAAGAAAGTAATACGCTTGGGTGGGCATACACATGTATATACAGTAATATACGTGTGTGTGTATATATATCCCCAGAGAGCCCCCCACTTACATCAGGGTCCCTAGGGAGCCCCCCTTACATCAGGGTCCCCACAGAGCACCCCCTTACATCAGGGTTCCCAGAGAGCCTCCTCCTTACATCAGAGTCTCCAGAGAGCCTCCCCCTTGCTTCAGGGTCCCCAGAGAGCCCCCCTCTTAGATTAGGGTTTCCAGAGAGCCCCCCTTACATTAGGGTCCCCAGAGAGCCTCCCCCTTAAAATCAGGGTTTCCAGAGAGCCTCCCCCTTAAAATCAGGGTTCCCAGAGAGCTCCCCCCTTAAAATCAGGGTCCCCAGAGAGCCTCCCCCTTGAATCAGGGTCCCCAGAGAGCCCCCCACTTAGTTCAGGGTCCTTCCTCTCCCTTTGGGGTCCCCTGCAGAGACTCAGGGTTATGGGCCCCAAATTCGGGGCTATAGCCCCAAAAGCCACCCCCTAGTGACGCCACTGCTCATGGGTCAAATTCCAAAATAATTTTCTTATAAAAATCATAACCAAGAATTTTTCTTTCAAATTTTGCACTATTAGTGGGCTGCAGCAAAGGATGACTTTCATGCAGCCATCGAATTTGAGTGATCGGGCATGTTGGAAATGTTTAGAAAAACAAAAATTTCCAATCAATGATAGAAGAATTGTGTGAGAAATAGAATAGAAAAAGAAATGCGCATGAGCTGTGACCTGGAAAGAAAAGAGGATTCCTAGTCACGAAAATTATTTTCTGTGGCAACAAGAGGTGAAATTGAAGGCATGGTTGGTCGAATTTCGAAATCAATGGTGGCAGCATCGGATCACAAAATGCACAAAATTTCTGATCTTCGGAAAAAAATGTGTTCAAAATTCGACCCATGTATGGCCTGCATTAGAATGTACTGAAGCCAAATGGTCAATATAATAACCAGGCACCTAGCAAAATTAGGTCAACAATGGTAATCTCCATTTTTCTCTCAGTGCAGGTTTGTTTTTAAGGATGTACTTTTTAAACTGGTATCTATTTATTACCCCTCTAGCATTCCCCCAAATTCTACACTGCCCATGCTTCTCAAACCAGTAGATGGCCTTTTTGTAGAAATAAGTGGGGATTGTGTTGCCCATGTGTAGTCCTCGTAGGAGGTGGCTGTGGGGCTTTCAGCAGATGTCCCAGTGGAGATCTACAAGGAACAGGGACAACATAGTGTAGGATTTGGGTAGAATGCTGGGGGGGGGGGGGGGGGGGGGGTGTTAAACAATAACTGTACTAAGGGCTCATTCACACCAGAATGCAGTATGGGAAACCCATGTTCTGTCTGCGTTTCCCACACTGCGTTCAAAACACACTGGGTGTGCAATCTGCTGCAAGTGTCAATGTATTCCGAACGACAACCCAAATTAAGATTGCAATTGCAGTGCCTTTGCCTGAACCAGATCTCATGGTACTGCAATACCATCCAATGCAGTTGCTGTGCATTTTTTAAAAGTAGTGTGTACACTACTTTTGATCCGATCCAGTGTGATTTCAGCTGATTCAAATAAATGGGCTGAAACTTGCACTGCACTGAATCGCACAGGAACGGGGATTGAAATCCTATGCATTTCAGGTGTGAACCAAACCTCTGTTACCAAGAGAAAAGGCCTTGGACACCCAACAATTCATTGTCTGGATGAAAGGAAACCTGTCAGAGAAAGATAGAGACTGTCGGTTGACTGTATGTCATGCTGACCCTCTGCCTTCATAGCAATTTTACTTACTTACTTTTCTCACTAGTTAAAGCCGAGCTTCAATAAAATGTAAAAGGTACCACTCATCCACCTCCCTACCACCCTACATTACACATCCCAGGAGGCTGCAGGACCAGTCTCACTGTGCCAAATGATCTCACAAATGCGCAGTAGGGAGCTGGCTGTTAATCATCAGGAAGTCACAGCCGGCTCCTAAATCCATGATGGGGGTACCCGGGACCCGCAACATTGGGAACAATCAGCTGCAGGAAGACAGCGCTGGACTCCACGGATTGGTACCGGATTTTTAAAAATCAGCAGCTACTGACTTTTAATTCTTTTTTTTTTTTTTTTTTTTTTGTTTAATAGTATGAACTTCTTTAAAAGAAATCCCTAACCTATTATACAGTACAGTACACAGTACAATATCAGTATCTTTATACCAGATTGTGGAAGTCAGTTTATTTTTACAGCCATGTTGCCTTTTGCCAGTTAATCATCAAGGGAAAAATCAGTGTAATGTCTAACACCATGCAAAACCTTTTGCTTTGTTTTGGTCAAAGCAGGAAAGTGATAAAACCTCCGCCAAGTTATTATTTGCAGTCTGCATAGTCATTGGGCAGATAACAGGTTGTATGATGTTACCCTCCTCACATAATTTTTTAGAACTCATGGTATGTCTTTGCAGCTGCTGTGTCCCAATAGACATCAGTGGGATTGCTTGCAAACCTGTGCATCCCTGTGAGGGTAATAGAGCCCTGCATGGGTGTACAGCATTTTACGCCCAGTGTGAATGAAGCCTTAAGCCTCGTACACAAGATTGGATTTTCCGCAGACAAAACCTCAGACTTTTGTCCGAAGGGCGTTGGCCAGGAACTTGTCTTCCATACAAACGGCAAGGAATTGTCGGCCAACAAACACGAACATAGTGACGTACTAGACGTACTACGAGCCGATAACGAGGAAGTTCAATTTTCATGTGCCACCCTTTGGGCACCTTCTGCTAATTTCGTGTTAGTAGAAGTTTGGTGAGTAGAAGTTTCAGTTTGTTTCCGAACGGTCGTTTGTCAACCAGACATGTTGCAGAATCCAAGGAGATAACGTGTTATTTATTATTGGCCTTGGAGTTAATGTTTTGACCCAAGTCCAGTCCAGGAACAGGAGGAGGAGGATTTCTTGGACCAAAAATCTGTTGCTTTATTAATCGTGACCAATTATGTCATATGCCTTTGCTGAGGGAGCTCCAGGAGAATAATCCAGATGATTCTCTGAATTATCTCCGGATGACGGACCCCTGCTTTTACCAACTCTTGCCATTGTTGACCCCCTATATTAAGAAGCAGGACACATGCATGAGGCTTTTATTTTATTTTTTTGGTTGAATAATAATGATTTGATTTGGTATATCTTCTATATTTTGGATGCATAGAATGCACTTTTTGGTTAAGTTCTATTGGCAGATAGCATGTCTAATTTTATTTGTTTTCTTTTTTTAACGCACAATAAAAAATTTGTGTAGAATAATTCTTGGCTATGTGTTTTACTTCAAATGACAGTTTGGGAGTAGGCAGTTACATTTAAAAAATACAATGTAAAAGTAATTAGGTACACCAACATAGTTGTATATTTGACCTTCAAAACTACGGGATATTGGTGTTGTGGTAACTTGAAACAAAAAAATAAAAATATTCTTGATATCACTATAAAAAAAAAAGGCCTTTTTAAATACATTTGGCAGAACTCCGTTAGTATCACCAGCAAAGCAGCTTCATTATCATCCCATTTATAAAGAAGAAGAGAATTGTGCGCTGCATTTGGAGATTTCATAATTTGCTGCGTCACAAATGTTAATTCTCCATTACGAACGCTAGTTTTACAAGACTGACCTCTTCTGGCTCGTCTTGCTTCCGAACCTGCGTGTTTGTACTTTGGACTTTTGTCCGACGGACTTGTGTACACACGATCGGAAAATCCGACAACAGACATTTGTCCGTGGAAAATTTTAAAGTCTGCCATCCAACATTTGTCCGTGGAAAAACCGACAACAATTGTCCGATGGAGCGCACAAACGGTCGGATTTTTTGTCAACAGCCTGTCATCACACAATTCCTGTCGGAAAATCCCATCGTGTGTACGAGGCTTAAGGCTCCATTCACACTTTGTGATTTGAAATTGTCAGGCAATGTGCATTTGCATGCCATTATCCTTCAATGGTACCCCAAACATGATACGTTCCTGCCGTGATTGTTGCACGGCAAGTCACGCTTATAAAATTCGTGTGAAGCGTTTTGCCTAAAAAAGGAGCAGGAGCTTCTTTTTAGACAACAAGACAACCATAGGGGTGCCCCAAGTGAATGGGCTGGTCCTATACGGCGCAAACATCATGCTTTGAAAATCACATAACTGGAACGCTCATGTGGACAGAGCCTAAAGCCCCATACAGATGGACAGAATGTCGGGAGACAATTTGAAAAAAAAAATTTGAGGGTAATAGAGGAATCCTCCCTGCTGTGCTAGGGACTTCTCCACTGTCAAAATACATTGATCAGCGCCGACTAGCTGCAGCTCTGGTTGGAGAAAAATTTTCCAGAAATCACATTCAAGAGAAGCCGATCATTAGATCGATATCTCTTGAGCATGAACAGCCATAGATACAGCATGAACAGCCATAGATACAGCATGAACAGCCATAGATACAGCATGAACAGCATAGATAGAAATTTTCAATCCATCGATCCATCTGTGACCAGCTATAGTTAAGCTGAGGCTCCAACAATTCAACCATGGTATGGGATGAGGGAGGGGGCCACGGTCATCCAATCAATGACTTTACCCGAGCACTAGGGTGACCACATTTCCAAATTCAGGGACATTCCCCTTCCCAAAAAAAGATTATTTTTGATACCTTTTTTTTGTGACCACATAGATTTCAGAGGTTGATGCTGGGACTTGTACTTCTTCACTAGCGGGGCCGTTTTACATCTTCAGCTCTGAGGGGTTCTTGTTGGGACCTGTAGTCCTTCACTTTTGGGTGGCTGTGTCAGTTTCATTCTGGGGATGAAGGTGCCCGGGACCTGGGACAGACCTGTAAGTTGCGGGACTGTCCCGGGGATCGGGGACACATGGTCACCCTACTGAGCACACATCTTGTGTGCTCACCATATCCATGGACCCTTCAATAGTGGCTCCATTCTAAGACCTGCTGCTAGACTAGGTGAAGGCAAACACATGAAAACCTAACAGCATTTTTACAGCTGAAGTGATATGACATCATGAGTGATATCACAGCAATTCCTCTTAGCATGGAGACTGCACAACTTGTGCATCTCTGTCCAGTGTCTCCATGCAACAACAGATCACTGCTATGTGTATGTGTGTTTTTTTTCCCTTTTAACTGCTTCACCCCCCGGAAGATTTTACCCCCTTCCTGACCAGAGTGTTTTTTGCGATTCGGCACTGCGTCGCTTTAACTGACAATTGCGCGGTCGTGCGACGTGTCTCCCAAACAAAATTGACGTCCTTTTTTCCCCACAAATAGAGATTACTTTTGGTGGCATTTGATCGGCTCTTGTGATTTTTATTTTTTGCGCTATAAACAAAATAAGAGCGACACTTTTGAAAAAAACAAAAACGCATTATTAATTACATTTTGCTATAATAAATATCCCCCCCCAAAAAAAAAAAAAAAAAAAAAAAAAAAAATCGCAATAAGCGTTCATTGATTGGTTTGCGCAAAAGTTATAGCGTTTACAAAATAGGG
Source organism: Aquarana catesbeiana (assembly GCF_042186555.1). Lineage (NCBI taxonomy): Eukaryota > Metazoa > Chordata > Amphibia > Anura > Ranidae > Aquarana > Aquarana catesbeiana. Next base: position 603,139,156 of record NC_133327.1, on the reverse strand, counting down.
GATAGTTTTATGGCATTTTTATTAATAATTTTTTTTTTTTACTAGTAATGGCGGCGATCAGCGATTTTTATTGTGACTGCGACGTTATGGTGGACATGTCGGACATTTTTGACACATTTTTGGGACCACTGTCATTTATACAGCGATCAGTGTGATTAAAAATGCACTGATTACTGTGTAAATGACACTGGCAGTGAAGGGGTTAACCACTAGGGGGCGAAGAGGGTAAGTGTGTCCTAGGGGAGTGATTACTAACTGTAGGGGGATGGGCTAGCTGTGTCAATACTCTGATCACTGCTCCCGATGACAGGGAGCTGTGATCAGTTACACTTGTCACTAGGCAGAACGGGGAGATGCTGTTTACATCAGCATCTCCCCGTTCGTCCTCTCCGTGAGGTGATTGCGGGTATCCCCGTGGCGATCGAGTCCGCGGGACCCGCGACCCGACTCACGGAGCTCCCGGCGGGCGGCGCGCATGCACGCAATGGTACGGCGGGCAATTCAAATGGACGTACCTGTAAGTCCATTTGCCCAGTCGTGCCATTCTGCCGATGTACATCGGCGTGCGCCGGTCGGGAAGGGGTTAAAGTTTAAAGTGGTTGTAAAGGCTAAAGGTTTTTACCTGAATGCATTCTCTGCATTAGGGAAAAAGTTTGAGTGCAGCTGCCCCCCCCATACTAACCTGAGGCCAATTCCAATCCAGTGATGCGCATGAGAGCAGCCGCTCCCCTCATAGGCTCGAAGACATCAGAGCCAGTGAGGAGGGAGCAGGGGGCGGGGCCAAGCCACACTCTGTGTGTCTATTAAGAAAACACAAAGCTGGCTAATGAGCGAGTCCACATGAGTGCCCCCATAGCAAGTGGATTGCTATTGTGGGCACTTGGCATGGGGAGGGGGAAGCCAGGAGCGCCCGCGGGGGAGCCAAGAAGAGTAGGATTGGGGCTGCTCTGTGCAAGGCCATTGAGCAGGTAAATATAACATGTTTGTTATCTAATTAAAAAAAATAAGGGGGGGGATACAATCACATTAATCCTCAGGTCCCAACAATGACATTGGATAAGCTTGTGCTGATAAACAAGAAGAAAATACTAACTCTTCTGACCTTTCAAACTCTTCCACAAGTCAGATAAATGCCCCATCTCACTTATCTAATTTTCCACTTAAAAACCCACCTAAAGAGGAGCTTCATATAAGGACACTTACCTGTCCAGGGATCCAGCGATGTCCTCACTGGAGCCAATTCTTTAATCGGCTTCGGGTGAAGGTGCTGGAATCTCAAGTAAGGGAAACAGGAAGTGAAGCTTTGAGGCTTCACATCCCATTTCCTACTGTACACGTGTGAGCCACGCAGAGCCTTGTAAATGGTCCCGTAGTCTTTTGGGTAGTGGCGGCCCATCCATAGAGGGCACTTGGGGTGCCGCCTCCCCTATCCATGCGTCAGGTCCCCTGATCTACATATCAGTGACGCCGGACTATGGGTTCCAATGCAGGGTGGGTGTATTTTTAAAACACCTGATTAGAGCCAGAAGCTCTAATAGGCTTCAAAAAAAGGGTGGCCTCGGAGCACAGAGCATTGCGCTCTGATGCCACCCAGTTGTGTGACCATAGCAAATTAATTTTCGTTATCACACTAAAGTTCCTTCCCGCCAATCAGGAGGCAGATCTGTGAGACCCGTTTCCAAATTGCCCAAAGTGTCAAGCGATCCTTTTGGATGCCTAGCGCTTTGGCGGAAGAGGAAACACATGGCGGAGGAAGCTGGAGGAGCGGACACCGGAGCCGCCGTGGCTGCTGCTCGCACTCCAGTAGAGGATACCACAGCCCCACCACACGAGCGGGTAAGTGCTGGACCACCCGCGAGGGGGGGGTACCGTTTTAGTGCTGTGCCACTACATCGGGGGGTGTTGTTTGTTTTCTCCCCCCCCCCCCCCCCCAAAAGAAGAACCCACCAGCTGCCACTGCTTCGGGGATGTGTCACAGAAGACTGTAGGGGAAGGAGGGAGGGAGGCTGAACTTCTGTCTCAGATTCTGGCTTCCGGTGCATCTGACTGGCAGTGGGAGCGGGTACCTGTCAAAACCAAGTACCCCCCCCCCCAAAAAAAAGCCAAATGTGGCAGTGGAGAGGGGGGATGCAAACAAGTGGAACTTCCCCTTTTTGGTGAAGTTCTGCTTTAATACACAAACTGAAAAAATGTGCAAGGCACATATGCACACACTTTGCATGACAATGTAAGACGTGCAAATTCCTTTTATGCTTTTGGACCCATTGCCTTATAGTATATGTAAACCCTCTAATGTGTAAAAAACTATAACGCAAATGTGATCTGCGCTAAAATGGAACAACACATACAATCTGTGTATTAAATACCAAGCTGCAGTTACTAACTGAAAATATATGTAGGAAATGTGTATGTAACCGTGCTATACCATCATAATACCGTTTCTTGTAAACAGATTAAACCCAAGAAGAAATCACACAACCTCCGCTTTAAAAGTGCATGAAAAATGTCTTTCTTGTGAAAAAAATGGAATTAATAAAAGTACCAAAACTTCAAATCTATAACATCATAAATGGCTGCAGGTGCACAAAATATTGTATAATGTACCAAGTTCTTGAATAAGTAAGTCCATGTAAAGTGCAAAACTAGTATTTGTAGAACTTCAAAAAAAGTGCATAAATAATAAAAGTCACATCGAGTGCAAAATGTTCAACTTGTGCAAATTATTAACTTATTGTTGGCTCCCACGTGTTATGCTGAAAATAATGCAATTGTAAATTAGTATGAGGGAGAAAAAAAGGAAAGTGAAAAATAAAGTCAAAATGTGTCACTTCTTGCCTCATAAGCCCCATACGCACAATCGGATTTTCCGACAACAAAACCCTGGATTTTTGTCCGAAGGATGTTGGCTCAAACTTGTCTTGCATACACACAATCACACAAATGTTGGCCAAAAATTTGCGGTGACGTTAAACACGTACGACAAGCCGAGAAAAATAAAGTTTAACAGCCAGTGCGGCTCTTCTGCTTGATTCCGAGCATGCGTGAACTTTTGTGCGACGGACTTGTGTACACACAATCGGACTTTCCGACAACAAGTTTTGTTGGCAGAAAATTTGAGAACCTGCTATCAAACATCTCTTGGCGGAAATTCCGACAGAAAATGTTCGATGGAGCATACACACAGTCAGACTTTCCGACAACAAGCTCACATCCAACATTTCCTGTTTCCCGACCGTGTGTACGCGGCATTAGGCCCCTTCACACACCTGTTTGGCGGACTCCGCCCCCCTGATCCCCGCTGAGCAGGCGGATGACACCACATACTCCCTGAGCTGCAGACACCCAAGCTTAAAGAGGAACTGCAGTCTGCTCACATAAATTTGCCATTCTGAAGCTTCCCTCTAACCACTTTGCATATTATTTTATATCTACTGTGATTCTTTACTTGCCAAATATGCTACAGAAATCTCCCTCCACCAAGTCTGGCTGCAGGGGCGTAACTACCACCATAGCGACCCATGCGGGCGCTATGGGGCCCGCAGCCAAGTGGGGCCCAGTGAGGATGAGAGCACCGCCGGCACAGTCTCCCAGCCAGGGGAAGAGAGAGGAGAGGAAGAGGCAAGCTGTGACCTGTGCCCAATGCAGCGTGACCTGTGCCCAATACAGCGTTGCCTGTGCCCAATACAGCCTGGTCTGCCTGTGCCCCATACAGCCTCACCTGTGCAGAGTTGTATGGGGCACAGGTCACGCTGTATGGGGCACAGGTCACGCTACATGGGGCACGGGTCACGCTGCATGGGGCACGGGTCACGCTGCATGGGGCACGGGTCACGCTGCATGGGGCACGGGTCACGCTGCATGGGGCACGGGTCACGCTGCATGGGGCACGGGTCACGCTGCATGGGGCACGGGTCACGCTGCATTGGGCACAGGTCACGCTGTATGGGGCACAGGTCACGCTGTATGGGGCACAGGTCACGCTGTATGGGGCACAGGTCACGCTGCATTGTGCACAGGTCACGCTATATGTGGCACAGGTCACGCTGCATTGATACTAGGGCAGCTGTGGGGGGGGGGCTGTTTGCATGGGGACCCCATACAACATTTTGCTATGGGGCCCTACTATTTTTAGTTACGCCCCTGTCTGGCTGCATCCATTTTAAAGGAACACTAAAGGAAATTTTTATTTTTTTTAAAATAACAAACATGTTATACTTACCTCCACTGTGCAGCTTGTTTTGCACAGAGTGGCCCCAAACCTGGTCTTCTGGGGTCCCTCGATGGCTGTCTCGGTTCCCCCTGCAAAGACTCAACACCTTCATGCCCTCGCATGGTGTTGAGTGCTTGCGGGCGTGCTCCCGCGATACAGTCGGCAGCCATAGCTGCTCACTGTATCACTCGGCCCCGCCCCCCTCATCGCCGCGTCATTGGATGTGGTTGACAGCAGCGCGAACCAATGGCTGCGCTGCTTTCAATCCATCCACTGTAACCAATCAGCGGCCAGGCTGAGTGGCGAAGAGGATGTCGGGAGCGAGCGCGGGACTTTCGAGGGGTCAGGCAAGTAAAATGGGGGGCTGGGGGCGGCGGTATTGTCAGATGTTTTTTCACCTTAATGCATAGAATGCATTAAGGTGAAAAAACTTTTACCTTTACAACCCCTTTAACTGTGGGAAGCTGAAGCTGCTGTCTGTTCACTTCCTGGATTTGCACAGACACACAGAGGCACAACTCCAGCTCTGCAGCTCTCATTGGCCCTCTTATGACTCATCCCCCCTCCCTTCTTGGCAAACTCTCACGAGAGTGAGAGAGAGCTGGGCATGATGTCATAAGCCTAAGCTTTTTACCAGACAAGAAACAGGAAGTGGGCTGTATAAAGAATTTACTGGAAGAAAAAAAAAGGTTTACTATCCAAGGTTAAAACAACAACGGCAGAAGATTTAATAGATGAAAAAATGAAAATATGACTGAAGGTCCGCTTTAAAATCAATCCATGTGATACAGAGTCTCAGTGCCGGTTCACACTACATCGACTTGGGATCCGACTTGTAAGTCCTCAAGTCTCCCTAAGTTGCTGGACATAAGAAATGCCATAGAAGTAAATGAGAGCCGTCTTAATGTACACTACTGAAGTTGCTCCAACTTCCGAAAAGGTTCCTGTACTACTTCAAGGTGACTTCTAGGCGACTTGTACCCATAGATTTCAATGGAAGTTGCCTCCAAGTCAGATCTCCATCTATATTGAAGCGACTTTACAGGAAAAAGAAAATAATTTACCCAGGCAACCCCCTCCCTCCCACAGAGCTGATTATTCTGTGATTGGCCACAACCAAAGTCGCCTGTCCTGGAGGCAACTTTAAGTCGCACTGAAGTCACGCTGAAGTCGCCTCCAAATCGCCGTGCAAAGTCGCACTGTAAGTCGGGTAGCTCCTGTGTAAACCAGCACTTAGGGTGAGCATTTATCCTTAGTGTCAGGTGGACACACACCAAATGTAAGTGGAATACTTTGTATCAAATTGAATAAACATTGAGACGTTTTTGCCCTACGATTGCCTCTCTTTCCCCCCCACACATAATTGGAAACATTTCATCAACATATACAAGTAAGGACTCTTCCACACATACAGACTTGTCAGTTTTTCAGGCAGACATAAACAGACCCTCTATGGAGCGACGCACGTCAGCGGTGACATGTCCGGTGGCATCTGATCCGCTAAATGCAGAGGGAAGGAAACCCTATTTTCTATCCGTCTAGCGCAGGGGTCTCCAAACTATGGCCCACCAGTTGTTCAGGAACTACAATTCCCATCATGCCTAGTCATGTCTGTGAATGTCAGAGTTCTACAATGCCTCATGGGATGTGTAGTTCCACAACAGCTGAAGGGCCGTAGTTTGGAGATCCCTGGTCTAGCGGATCGGATGAAAACAGACAAGCGGTCCATTTTCATCCAATCCCACATAGAGGAGAGCGGGGCTCTGACAGGTCCATCCCTGCACAGTGAGCCCACTGGTGATTACATACCACCAAAAGAAAGCTCTATTTGTGGGGAAAAATTATAATTATTTCATATGGGTACAGTGTTGCGCAATTGTCATTCAAAGTGTGACAGCGCCGAAAGCTGAAAACTGGCCTGAACAGGAATGAGGTGAAAGTGCCCTGTAGGCAAGTGGTTAATTAGCTCCATTTTCATAAGAGCCCTTTCACACTGGGGCGGTTTGCAGGCGCTATTGTGCTAATAATAGCGCCTGCAAACCGACCCGAAAGTGCCGCTACTTTCATTCCAGTGTGAAAGCCCCGAGGGCTTTCACACTGGAGCGATGCGCTGGCAGGACGGTAAAAAAAGTCCTGCCAGCAGCATCTTCGGAGCGGTGAAGGAGCGGAGTGTATACCGCTCCTTTACCGCTCCTGCCCATTGAAATCAATGGGACGGCGCGGCTATACCGCCGGCAAAGCGCCTCTGCAGAGGCGCTTTGCGGTGGTATTTAACTCTTTCTCGGCTGCTAGCGGGGGGTAAAACCGCCCCGCTAGAGGCCGCATACCGCCGGTAAAATGCCGCTAATAATAGGGGCGGTTTTACCCCCCTATGCGTTTTACCGCCGACGCCGCCCCCGCCTCAGTGTGAAAGGGCTCTAAGATACGGAGGGGGGGGGGGATTCACTTTTCTGACAGTGACTCGTCCACCATATTCAGGTAGTTCAAAAATGCATCACTTTTACACTGTGTCGCATTGAATACAAATGTAATAGTGGAGCTAATTAGGGTCAACTCTCTTTTGGCCTACAGAGAAAAACTGTCTCAAGACACGTTTACACTGGAATGCAGTGCGGGAAAACCACATACCCACGTGGCTTCCCGCACGCATTCTGATCTGCTGCAGGGGTCAGTTCAAGTTAACAACACCCCAAACGCATTGCGTTTGCCCAAACCTGCCTGGATCGTATGGTACAAAAGTACCGTGCAATGCGGTTGCCGCATGTTTCAAAAAGTAGTGGATGCACTACTTTTGGTGCAGTGCGTTTTCAGACCATTCAAAATGAATGGGGCTGAAATCGCATCTGCACAGACTTGCATGTGAAGCGCACAGGAACTGCACAGCGTTCCTGTTCAATTCACCTACAGTTCTAGTGTGAATGTGTCTCTTGTGCATTCTAAAAGTGGTGCAGGATAAGCCAAATTCAAGTACAAGTTCCAGAATTGTGTGAATTTGGCGCATTCTTCATTTTAGAATGCATGAGAGACAATTTCGCAAAATCTGCCTGCGCCAGTTTTTATGAATTCCGGGGACAGGATTTTATTTCGAATTTGGAGCATTCAGTGCATCTCAATGTAAAAGCAATTTACAACTACCTTAATTTGGCACACAAGTCGCTATCAGAACCAAAAGTGTTGCAGATGCTTTATGAATTTGGCGCAATGCGTTAACATGAGGGATTAACTCCAGAAAAGGGGCACAGCAGCTTTGCTGAATTCCCCCCAGTGACTTTTAAAGTGAAAGTCCAAGATTTTTAAATTTAACCACTTAAGGACCAGAAGATTTCCCCCCTTAATGACCAGGCCATTTTTTGCGATACGGCACTGCGTTGCTTTCTGGCAATTGCGCGGTCATGCGATGCTGTACCCAAACTAAATTCCCATCCTTTTTTTCCCACAAATAGAGCTTTTTTTTGGTGGTATTTGATCACCTCTGCGTTTTTTGTTATTTTTTGTGCTATAAACAAAAAAAGAGCGACAATTTTTTTTTTTTAAAACACACAATATTTTTTACTTTTTGCAATAATAATAATAATAATATATATATATATATCTAGATATATTAGTAAAAAAACGAATTTCTTCATCAGTTTAGGCCAATATGTATTCTTCTACATATTTTTTGGTAACAAAAATAAAATAAAATTGCAATAAGCATATATTGATTGGTTTGCGCAAAAGTTATAGTGTCTACAAAATAGACGATAGATTTATGGCATTTTTTTTTTTTTACTAGTAGTGGCAGTGATCAGTGATTTTTAGCGGGACTGCGACATTGCGGCGGACAGATTGAACACCTAACTGACATTTCTGACACTTTTTGGGGGAACCAGTGACATTATTACAGTAATCAGTGCTAAAAATATGTACTGTTATTGTACTAATGACACTGGCAGGGCAGGGGTTAACATCAGGGGCGATCAAGGGGTTAAATGTGTTCTCTGGGAGTGTTTACTAACTGTGTGGGGGGACTGTGTGATTGGAGAAACACACTGATCTGTCTTCCTGCATAGCAGAAAGAAGGGATCTGTATGATCTCCCCTGTCAGAGCGGAGATCTGCCTTGTTTACACAGGCAGATCCCTGTTCTGTCACTGCGGGGAACAATCGCGGGTGGCCGGCGGACATCGAGTCCACCCCACCCTGCTGGTCAGTGGGTGCACGCCGTGTATAAGCCGGTGTAAAATGACGCGATTCACGGGATCGAGTCACATTACCGCAGTACAAGTACAACTGCGGCGGCTGGTCCTTAAGCAGTTAAGAGTACCCCCCCCCCCATTAAAAAAAAAAAAAAAAAAAAAGAGAGAATCTTCTTTTAAAGGGATAGTTTACCTCTATCAAAAAAATGCCAATTTAGGTAAGGGGCACCTGTAGATAAAAACAAACTGTGCAAAATAGACCAAAGTTAAAAAAGGCCTTTGCTGTAGGTGTGGGCTATTAACTACTTCCTGAAGCCTGACTGAAAAACTCCAAGAAATGGCATCATCCCTGTCTTGTTGCTAAGTCACTGCCAGCTGATTCAAACCCCCACACTCTGAGCAACGGAGGAGATAGTGGACCACCCATGGGCCGGGGTTTGAGAGCTCAATCCTGTGATGGTGGGGGTGAGCTCTAATGGCTGGGAGTGTCCGACCTGTCTGCCGCAATGTCGCAGTCCTGCCTAAAAAAAAAAAAAAAAAAAAATCACCGATCGCCGCCATTACTAGTAAACAAATAAATAAATAAATAATAAAAATGCCATTACTCTATCCCCTATTTTGTAGACGCTATAACTTTTGCACAGACCAATCAATATACGCTTATTGCAATTTTTTTCACCAAAAATATATAGAAGAATACATATTGGCCTAAACTGATGAAGACATTTTTTTTTTTGGATATTTATTATAGCTAAAAGTACAAAATATTGTGTTTTTTTTTCAAAATTGTCGCACTTTTTTTGTTTATAGTGCAAAAAATAAATACCACAGAGGTGATCAAATACCTCCAAAAGAAAGATCTATTTGTGGAAAAAAGAAAGTACATAAATTTTGTTTGGGTACAACGTCACATGACCGCGCAATTGTCAGTTAAAGCGACGCAGTGCCGTATTGCAAAAAAAAAATGGCCTGGTCAGGAAGGGGGTAAATTCTTCAGGGGCTGAAGTGGTTAAAGAGGAACTGCAATCTGCTCACATAATTTGTAATAAAACCATCTTTGCCATTCTGAAGCTTCCCTCCAACCACTCTGCATATTATTTTATATATACTGTGATTCTGTACTTGCCAAATATGCTGCAGAAATCTCCCTCCACTGAGTCTGGCTGCATCCATTTCAAATTGTGGGCAGCTGAAGCTGCTGCCTGTTCACTTCCTGGATTTACACAGAGGCACACCTCCAGCTCTGCGGCTCTCATTGGCCCTCCTATGACTCACCCTTCCCTTTCTGATAAACTCTCACGAGAGTGAAAGAGAGAGCTGTGCATGATGTCATAAGCCTAAGCTAATGACTAAACAAGAAACAGGAAGTGGGCTGTATAAGGTATTTACTGGCAGAAAAAAAAATGTTTTACTATCTAAAGTTAAAACAACAAGGGCAGAAGATTTAATAGATGGAAAGATGAAAATGACTGAAGGTCCACTTTAAGGGCCAGTTCACACCATAGAAAGCAGTCCGGATGCGTTCCAGGTCCTTTTCTGCATGCGCGTTTTTAAATGCATTCCAGTGCATTTTTGATGCGTTTTTGGTGAGTTTTTCATGCGGTCTAGTGCTTTCCCCCCCCCTCTTTTTTCTTAACCTTAAATAAGGACAAGTGTGTGCAGTGCATTTTTGGTGCATTTAGGTGCGTTCCGGTGCCTTTTTTATGCATTTTACAGCATTCCAGTACAGTCCAGTGCAGAAAAAAATACAGTACATTCTACTTTTTTTTCTGGAACTGGAACGCACTGGAACCACTAAGCCATTGAAAACCATATAACCTACTTTCCATGCGTTTTTGATGCAGAAAAAAAACGCACTGGACTGCATGTGGTGTGAACTGGCCCTAAGTGAATGGGACCATGCTGCAAACGGCCTGAAACCACATATGATGCACGTGGTTGTGTGGTGGTGGCTCTGCATTTAGAGGATAATACAGGCGGTGAGGAGGCGACATATCACCTACTCACCGCCTGTCAAACGCCCCTGAAAAGTGATCTACCTCAGAGGGGCAGCAAAGACTGTCGCAAAAGTACATGAAGCATTAAACTTGGTATACAGACGCACAGATTATTTTGTGGGCTGAACCAACAGATTTCTCCTTCCATGCTATACAGCACACATGGAGAGATCTCCATCAGCCAGCATCTGGTTGAATACTGAAACAGCGGCTGCATCTGATTGGCTGCAGCTGCTGTTTGAGGCTCAGTACACACTGCTGTGATGGCAAAAGTCGTACGATTTTGCCTGCGACTTCCTTCCAACTCGATCCGACTTGGATGCCATTTAGGAGCCTGTAGGGCTGACATCGCACCCAAGTTGGACCAAAGTAGTACAGGAACCTCTTCTAAAGTCAGATAGACTTGTGTATATCAGATAAGACGGCTCTCATAGGGAAACATTGGATACATATGTCATCCCAGTCGGGGTCTCACAAGTCGGATCCTATGTTGCAGCGATGTGATTATTGTCTGCACACTCCTTCTATTACTCAAAGATGTTGGGCGGGGAGGTTGCCGACAGGGCCGCCCCTTGTAACGAGTTTTGTCTGATTGTTCAGCTGAAATTCATATCATGTGCATTGCAATCTAAGCTGGATAAATATAATCTAAAAATATAAATTTTCTTTAGATTTACCAAAACCATATAATAGGAGGTCAAACCTAAACACTTTCAATTTGAATGCAATCAGGCAGGCCCTTGTACTACATAGTTGAAGGTAAATCTAAAAGAAATTGAACAATAAAAGTTGTATAGTGTGTAGGGTTCATTTACACTTGCTTTGCTGTTTGAAGTCTGATCCGTGTTCAGATCGCTCTTCAGACAGCAATAGACAGGCAGTGAGATGGCGTTAGATTGCCTCCTCATTGCTTCTTTTACCCCCTATACCGGACAACTGCACCAAGGGGTATATTTTCTGATGCAAAGTAAAGCATGTGTACCTGTGTAGAGTCAATGAAGGATGGCCGCACTCCTATACATAATGGGATGAGGTTTATTTTCCAAAATGTAAAAACAGCACTAGAATGGTACAAACAAGGAAAAGGAGGTAGCGTGTTTCACATGACTAGCGCGTGTACATCCCCAGGTGTAAGGCGGGAGTGGTTGAGGGGTGGTAAAAACGTAGCTCAGCTGTGGAGTTTTACCGCCCCTCAATTGAAAGTGTAAATAAGGCCTCATTTGAATGGGCTGCAAATTGCAGCGGCATGCAGTAAACGTAGTACTGTGGTACCGTGCGATTTGGTGTCTGCAAATACACAGCGTTTGCGATCTGCATTTGGGGTGCTGTTGGCACCTGCAGAAGATTGTAAAGGCAGGGCATTTGCTCTGTGTTCTGATATGAACTGGCTCTTAGGGTTAAAACAACAAAACATATCTAAAAGGTAGGCAGGTGACATGATTGGAGTTCTGAATAGAAGGATGAAGATGACATACACTTTGTACTATTGTATGACACTTCTATAGAATACAATATAGTGTGTTATCCTCCCCCTGGTCACATGATCATCCTCCATTGAATGTACAGGATCCTCCATGATGGAATCCACTCCCATCCTATGAATGCAAATCTGAAAATCCTGCAACATCTGTGCGCCCCGCTGTCAGCTGATCCTGGAATCCTCCTCCTCCTCCAGTCCTCCCAGTAGATATATCCATCTCATACATTGTATGGATTGGAAATGCCCCCACAGTGCACCTTATAAGACATTGGACTGCCCTATACTATGGATTTTCTGCTAGATCATGTCTGCAGATCTCCTCCTGATGCCCTATAGGCCCTGATGATGTGTACAGTGCTGTGTATTGTCAGCCTTCTATCTCTATGACAGCTCAGCACAGTCACCCCCCTTCATATATCCCTAGGGCTGTTCTAGGCAATGCCAGGGGGTAAGAAGATGCCAGCTGCTGCAGCAGCGACCAATCAGATGGTGGCATTCAGCTATATCCAGAAGGAAGAGTAGTCAGAGCTGACTGCTGATTGGCCGCTGCAGCTGCCCGGTCTTACCTTGCAGTGATTGCTCTCAGCATCCCCACAATGGCAGCACACGGCTCCGGTACTTACGTTGCTTTCAGCGCTCCGGGCTTCAGTACCACCTCGATCCTGTACTTGGCCCCGGTCAGTAATTTGATGGTCCGGTTCTGGCCGAACCTCTGTCCGTCCACCTTAAAATACACCGGGCCGTCATTGGGCTGAATCTTCAGGGAGACCGCGATCTTCACCAGGTTCGGGATCTCCCCCATGTCTGCCCTGACAGCTGGGCGGAGGAAGGAGGAGGAGGGATCGGCGCTCCCTATGGGACCCGTACACAGGGATGGAGGAGGAAGGACGGCGGACGGGCAATCCGCTGATTTCTGGGCAATCTAATCCTCTGTGATTGCAGCATTCTAATCCCATCTATGGGGAGGAGGAGGAGGAGGAGGAGGAGGGGAGAGATCTCCTCCCTGGACACACATCCCACCATACACCCATCTACAGGGGGTGTATAGACAATCAGTATATTGTATATGATCACTATATATGATCAGTATATTGTATATGATCAGTATATATGATCAGTACATTAATATATGATCAATATATATGATCAGTATATTGTATATGATCAGTAAATTGTATATAATCAGTATATATGATCGGTATATTGTATATGATCAGTATACAGTATATATGATCAGTATATTATATATTATCAGTATACAGTATATATGATCAGTATATTGTATATGATCAGTACACAGTATATATGATCAGTATATTGTATATGATCAGTAAATTGTATATATTCAGTATATATGATCGGTATATTGTATATGATCAGTATACAGTATATATGATCAGTATATTATATATGATCAGTATACAGTATATATGATCAGTATATTGTATATGATCAGTATACAGTATATATGATCAGTATATTGTATATGATCAGTATATATGATCAGTATATTGTATATGATCAGTATACAGTATATATGAGCACTATATTATATATGATCAGTATACAACACATATGATCAGTATACAACACATATGATCAGTATACAGTATATATGAGCAGTATACAGTATATATGAGCAGTATATATGATCAGTATACAGTATATATGAGCAGTATATATGATCAGTATACAGTATATATGATCAGTATGCAGCTTATATATGAGCAGTACACGGTATATATACAATTAATTTGCCTGGTTTACACCCAGATGGTCAGAGACCACAGACGTACTACAAGAGATGGTCAGAGACTGCAGATATACAGTGCCTTGAAAAGTATTCATACTCTGAAATTTTCCACATTGTGTCATGTTACAACCTACAACCAAAAATGTAAATGTATTCTATTGGGATTTTATGTGATAGACCAACACAAAGTGGCACATAATTGTGAAGTGGAAGGAAAATGATAAATGGTTTTCAAAATTTTTTTTACAAATAAATATCTGAAAAGTATGACGTGCATTTGTATTCAGCCCCCTTTACTCTGATGCCCCTAACTAAAATCTAGTGGAACCAATTGCCTTCAGAAGTCACCTAATTAGTAAATAGAGTCCACCTCAGACAAGAACGCACTGAAAAACAGCTATGAACTGACTACACGCACTGAAAACCAGATGCAAACCCACAAGCACAAACTGAAGAGCAGTAACGGAATGAAAAGCACGAGGCTGAAAAGTGCGAATCGTCTCTCACCAAACTTCTACTAACACGAGATTAGCAGAAGGAGCCCAAAGGGCGGCGCACTGGGTATTGAACTTCCATTTTATAGTCCAGTCATACGTGTTGTACGTCACCGCGTTCTTGACGGTCGGAATTTGGTGTGACCGTGTGTATGCAAGACAAGCTTGAGCAGAATTCCGTCTGAAAAACCATCCAAGCCTTTTCCGACGAGAATTCTGATCGTGTGTACGTGGCATAACAGGTTCTCTTCTAAGATTGCCCTGTATTTGGCTCCATTCATCTTCCCATCAACTCTGACCAGCTTCCCTGCCCCTGCTGAAAAAAAGCATCCCCACAACATGATGCTGTCACCACCATGTTTCACAGTGAGGATGGTGTGTTCAGGGTGATGTGCAGTGTTAGTTATCTGCCACACATAGCATTTTGCTTTTAGGCCAAAAAGTTCAATTTTTGCTCTTTTCTGATTTTCAGCTCGCTCTTCACAGGCCTTTCTGTTCTTCAGTGCGTTCTGTTAGTTCGTTCTGACCAGCTGACCGTTTTGAAGCCATGTTGCGGTTACGTACTCATCGTAGAGTTCGTACTGTGCGGGGGCTTGGTGTTGGGGTTCTTACTTTGACCCAAGCCCAGTCCATGAACAGGGTGGGGAGGAGTTTATGGACCAAGAATTGGTTACTCCAGCGTGACCAATTGTCTCATATGCCTTTGCTGTGTGAGATCCAGGAGAATAATTCTGATGATTTCAGGAATTTTCTCCGGGTGACGGACCCCATTTTTCACCGTCTGTTGGCTTTGCTGTCCCCTTATATTACGAAGCAAGACACCTGCATGTGGCAAGCAATCACTTCCGGAGCAGAGGCTAGTCACCACGTTACGGTATTGCCAACGGGGAGAAGTCTGCAGGACCTCAAGTTCTCTACAGGTATCTCCCCCCAGGCTCTGGGGATCATTATTTCAGAGACCTGTTCTGCCATCATACAGGTCTATAAGGAATATATTAGGGTAAGTTTTCTCCTTTAACATCACATTCTATGTATTTAATGTATGCTAATGTTTTGTATTTCTTTCATCATTCCCTAATTACCATGATTGTAATATGCTGTGAATGTCCTCTTTGTCCTCATGCATGCTGTAAGCTTTTTAATGCTCCTTTTTTGTCTGTATATTTGCCTTCACTAACCTCCCCAGCATGCTATCCTGGGCCCATACACACCTAACCTAGTCACTTAACAATGTATTTTGTCAGCTCCATTGTAGTGCTTTACCCTAAACAACCCCTAAAATGTGTCCAAATGTTATTGTTGTCCTTAAATTCAGGCAGAGTGCCAGAGGCTTTTTTTTGGGGTCCAAAACTCATTTATAACCCCCCCCCCCTAAAATCTTTCCAATGGGCCATCAGAGGGGGTGAGGAATCGGATAAGTGGACCTTATATTTTTGTCTTTAAATACTCCTTAAAATAAATGTTATACTGATGTTGGCCAAGAATGTTTGTGTCTAATCTGCTTGCAATGTTATGTGCAAAAGTACTAATATATTTTTTTGTTTTTTGACTCCACAGTTTCCTTCAACGCCACAGGAATGGCAGACTGTGGCTTCCCAATTTGCTCTGCGTTGGGACTTTCCTAACTGAGGAGGGGCAATCGATGGGAAACATGTCCACATCGTCCCACCACCCCACTCATGGTCATACTATTTTAATTATAAGGGTTTCAATAGTATTGTGTTGATGGCGGTGGTGTCATCGACATACAAGTTTCTCTATGTGGATGTGGGGAAGAATGGCCGGATGTCGGATGGTGGAGTCTTTGCCCAGACCGAGTTCTACTGACGTCTCCAGAGTGGTGGCTTGGGATTGCCACCTGCGGAAGAGAACATTGAAGGACTCCCATTTGTTTTTATCGCTGATGAAGCATTTGGTCTGGGTGATCACCTGAGGACCCCCACCCCAGAGAAAAGGGTTTTTAATTACCGGCTGGCCAGAGCCAGAAGAGTTGTGGAGAATGCCTTTGGGATAATGGCCAGCCGGTTCCGCCTATGTCTTACGGCAATAAATATGGCGGCGTACAAACTGAACCACATAGTTCTAGCATGCTGCATACTTCACAACTTTTTAAAGAGAAATGCTCCGAATTATGTTGCCTCAGTTGAGCCTGAGGCTGGACTTCCAGAAAATATAATGACAGCCCTGGAAACTGGCCATCCTGGCTTGCCCCCCCAAAGCGCCCATGAAGTGCGTCAAAAATATGTAGATTATTTTACGGGTAGGGGGCCATTACTATGCCAGCAAATTTGTAAATATTTTCAATATTAAAAAAAAAATATCTGATAAAATCTTGATTTTGATTTACTGCTTGTGTTTCTTTTAGTTGTCTCCTAGGTTCTCCTAGTGCACTTGTAGTGCTAAGTGATTTTTCCATTATTAAAAAACACCCATTGTCACTGTAAACACCAACTTAATACAAAAACTGGTATTGAGCATTGAAAGAAGCCACACATTGTTGAGTATAAAATCTTTTACTCCGTGCACATTCACATGTGCGTTGTAATTTTTTTTTATATAAAAAAAATCTTGTTTTTGTAAAGTTTTACCTTAAAAATATTTTTTTAGTACATAAACAGGCATGTTTCAAAACATAACATACATAACTCAGGAACTTACAATGTTCAACACTGAAAATCTGAAGGCAATATCAGACATTATAGTGTCAAAAATGTGTTGATACTACCTTCATCAGATGGGGTGATGTCACCCCTGTAAAAGCCAAATTTTGAAGATGCACACAAATTGGGAGTCAAACTGAGGATTTCCCACCTGATCCCATGACTAATGTCAACATGTGCTATCTCCCATCATGGGGGATCAATGGACGTGTTTTGGGGGTGCAACCACTTCCTCTCAACTACTTCAGTTACGAGGAAAGGGTTGCACCCACAAAACATGTACATTGATATCCCCTGATGGCAGATAGCACATGCTGACACACTGGGGGTCATTTACTATAGAGCTGCGGCGCTAATTAGCGCAAATTTGCGCTAATTAGCACTAATTAGCGCGAAAACGGTATTCACTTTAGCACTGGTGAGAAAATACTCCCAAAATCGAATTTACTATAGTTCCCTGAAACCAAATAGCACCCAAACCCTTACTCTGCTAAAACCTGGAGTAGTGCACATGGAAATAATGTTTAGAGCATGATATCATTGCCTAAATGGTACTGAAATATGCGGTATATTATTTAAAGATAATCTGCTTTTAAACTGTGTGAAAAAGTGATTTCTACACTGAAATATCCTTAAAAGTCTGAGAAGTGAAAAATTCCCCGTTTTAGACAACTAGGTGCCAACACAACTGAGCATGCTCAGACCTGAAAATAACTCTCATTTTAACTCAAGTGTCTTTTTTAGCCGGCGCTATAGTAAATACCAAAATGAGAGCTAATTAGAGAGCACTTTTTTGAAGTGAAAATCTGCTCTATTGTAGTCCAAATGACTTTTCAGCCATTGATTCTAATGGAACAATTCTAACTTTCACAAAAAAAAAACTTTTAATGTTGAGATGAAATGTATCTTTCTGTGAAATAAATTTTCCTTTGCAACATTGTTGCTTCTACTTAAAATATTTTGATTTTAAGAAAACTAGAATGTGGAATGTTTTGATGTTTTGGTAAAATATATTATTGTCTGTCACTTTCATTTGTTAGGCCCCTTTCACACGATCGGACCGTTAGCCTATGGAGCGACGGATGTCAGCGGAGACATGTCTCACACAGGTGTCTTTACAATCCACAAACAATACCATTGCTGATGCAAATTTAAAATTAATCACAATTTTTTGTGCTTTTTATTATTTCCAAATATTCATAATTTGAGCCCAAAAAATGTGATATGTGTACCAATATCAGAAAGCAAAATGTAATTCCCAAAAATTTGAGGGTAATATTCTACTCTCACCCACAAAAAAACACCAAATATCACAGAATAAATCAAGAAGAATAACTCTTGAGTAATGTAATTCCATCACTTGTATGTCCAAAGAAATGCAGTATTAATGTGTTTTTATGTGTAGTTATGAGTAGGAGGTTCTCACATGTGGCAGCTCTGTGGCTTAGAGGTTAGAACTTCTGCTTAGTATCCCTGAGGGTTTGGGTTCAAATCCCAACCATGTTGCTTCATGTAGAGAAGTTGTCTCATCTCCCAGGTCCTATAACTATGTCTAAATGTAGTATTTATGTGTAGGGGGGTTCTACCACCATTGTAACTCTTTTCCAGATACAATATTTAGCCAAAAGTATTGGGACGCCTGCCTTTACACACACATGAACTTTAATGGCAGCCCAGTCTTAGTCCTTGGGTTAAAATTTGATTTGGCCCACCCTTTACAGCTAGAACAGCTTCTGGGAAGGCTGTCCACAAGGTTTAGTGTGCCTATGGGAATGTTTGATCATTCTTCCAGAAGTGCATTTGTGAGGCCAGGCACTGATGTTGGATGAGAAGGCCTGGCTCGCAGTCTCTACTCTAATTCAGCCAAAGGGCGTTCTATCGGGTTGAGGCCAGGACTCTGTGCAGGCCAGTCAAGTTTCTCCACCCCAAACTTGCTCATCCATGTCTTTATGGACCTTGCTTTGTGCACTGGTGCGCAGTCATGCTGGAACAGGAAGGGGCCATCCCCAAACCGTTCCCACAAAGTTGGGAGTATGAAATTGTCCAAAATGTCTTGGTATGCTGACGCATTAAGAGTTCCCTTAACTGGAACAAGCCCAACCCCTGAAAAACAACCCCACATCATACACCCCCCTCCACCAAATCATTTGGACCAGTGCACAAAGCAAGGTCCATAAAGACAACACAACACAACAGAACACCTTGGGGATGAATTAGAGAGGAGACTGTAGGTCAGGCCTTCTCGTCCAACATCAGTGCCTGACCTCACAAATGAACTTGGAAGAATGGTCAAACATTCCCATAGACACACCCCTAAATCTTGTGGACAAGAAGAGTTGAAGCTGTTATAGCTGCAAAGGGTGGGCCAAATGAGTTTTGAACCCAATACTAATACTGGGATGCCATTACAGTTCATGTGCGTTTAAAGACAGGCGTCCCAATACTTAGGCCAATATATTGTATATTGCTTGTGACACTGAGCATGGCTATGGACTTAGGGCTGGTTCACACCACAGAGATGCAGAGAACATGTGTGAGGCTGCCTAAGGCTCGATTCACACCTATGCATGTTGCTTTTGAGCGTTTTTGGAGGTTTTTTTTTCATGCTTGCCACGTTTTTGAGCGGCGTTTTTGCCGCGTTTTTGCCGCGATTTGCGTTTTGCAGGGTTTTTTTTTGGTTTTTTTTTTTACAGTTTTTTTTTTACAGTCTAAAAAAAAAATTTTAAAAAATTTAAAAAAAAAAAAAAAAACGGCAAAAACGCATCAAAAACGCTGCAAAAACGCTGCAAAAACGGTGCACTTGCGTTTTTGATGCTTGTCCATTGAATTCTATTACATGCAAAACGCTGCATTTTGCATGAAAAAAAGTCCCTGACCCTGTCCAAAAATGCAGAGAAACAAAAAGGCATTGATGTGAACATTTTCCATAGGAACCCATGTTAAAAAATTCCCGTGCATTTCTGCAAAATGCAAAATGCATCAAAAAACGCGCTAGTGTGAATGGAGCCTAAGTGGGTAGCAGTTCTGTCTAGCAGCACCTGGGATGTTGCTTCAATTCCCCAACATGCTTTTGTTGAAGTTTATATGTTCTCCCTGTGTGGGTTTCTCACCACAATCCAAAGACATGCTGGCATTTTATTTGTCTCCTGTCGAAATAGGTTCTAATGTAAGAAAGTAAATTTTGGACTTAAGATTGGAAGCTCATTGCAGCCAGGGACTGATGTTAATGTTTATTAGCACTAATCATGCCCAGGGACTTGGACATTTCAAATTTTAGGGTTTACACTGCACGGGTACATATGCTTAGAAAACTATTGCTTTGTTTACGTGGATGCAAATTGTCTTTGATCTTTGTCTTGTAGTTGGAGATTTGATGCACATAGCCAAGGGCTAACACAGTTGCGAATACTATTATGTGTTCCTGCTCATCAGGTGCAATCACTTTAGACATACATGAAGAGACAGATTGAAAGATACTGGTGGGCGTGTACTTCTATTGGGTGTGTCAGTGTGCTAACAATACAACCTCTCTTATATAAAGGCCTGCACGTTTGGCCTGAGAAGGTCAGGTTTTTTTGGGTGTGATTTGTGGGGGGAGAAGGAATGATATTGGGAGATTTGATGAAATTCTTGTGCATTTTTTCAATCAAAAGTGGGTTTATGTGGCCATGCTGTCAATGTTGTGCATGTATTGTTCCTGTCTGATCATGCAAACATCTTTTGGAAGCATCTGCTGACCTACTCTTTTTGATCTCATTTAATCGTGTACACCGAAATGCAGCTTCCAGCAGAACATGGTCACCAATGTATGTATGTGTGGATTGTGGGCTGGTGGTGGGTGTTTTGAATAAGTCTTTTGTAATATTATGTTGGAATGCTTTGTAAGAATGACTGTTAAGTATGTTTCTATAATCTTGCTGATAAAAATGTGATGTGTTGCCCTTTATACACTGAAATTAAAGCTTTGTCCACTCTAAGGTTTTGTCTAATTTTAGATTGTAAGCTCCTATGAGCAGGGCCCTTAAAATCCCATTGCTAAATGTTACACCATATATCCTGTCCACATTTTTTTTGAAGCTAGTAAATGAATGTAAATTTTATTTTTTTTTTTCTGCTGGTAAAATAAAAGTACATTATTGAGCTTTGTTGTGGTGGGTTTTTTTTTTTTCTACTTTTCTTTCTCTTTAGTTTTTGTGGGTGGTGGTTTTGGGAAAGTGCAATATCTTATATTTTATTTCAATATGTATTTGTGCACCAAAAAACTAATCTCTTTGCCCTGGTTCACATTGATGATTTCAAAGTTGCAAGGTCAGCGTGATTTCAGGTGCGACTTGATAGACATCCGTGTGGCTTCATACACTAATGTCTATTGAAGTCGGACCTGAAATCGGCAAAAGTAGTGCAGGAACTACTTTAGCAAATTGGTGCGGTGCCACAAAAAAATGTTGCATCGATTGGAACAGTGCCATTGCTGCCAATAGTTATGCGATTTGATCTCTCAAATCGAATGACAAATCGCTCCAATGTAAATCTAGGCTTCTGCACACCTGCAAGTTAATGATAAAGGTGGAATCTTTATATATAACAGCTGTGGAGAATTGCAGGTAATGAATCCAGCTGGTGGATAGGCAGTGTTGTATGTGTCAGCTTTAGTTCACATTGGTGTGATTTGACATGTCAAAGCGGTGACAATTGCACTGTTTTAATTGGTGCAATTTGTATTGATATCAGTGCAGAAACCTGCACAGATGTCTGAAATTCCCCCTGCAGTTGGGACTGACATGCAGGAATGAAAGTGTGTGATTTCAGCTGAACGATTTCCTCCCTTTGTCAGTGTGAACCAGGGCTCAAACTGGGCCTTTTGTTTTTGTCATTCACCTGCTGCTAACCCAGGGACACCATTTCTTATCGAACGCCTTTAAATATCATAAGTAGAAATACAAATTTGCATATCTGCAAATAAACAAAAATAATAAAATTCTAATAGTGGTTGCGATCAAATATTCGCAGCAGTGATCAAAAGAGTGTGGTTTCGCCTTCTGACCCAGAAATAAGTCATTGTAATCACCCAGAAGTTCCTGTGCTGGTCAGGATCTCCATCTAGGTGGACATGGCAAGGTCCCTCTTTAGCAAAGAGGAGGTGCTGCTCATTTTCCGGATAAGGGTATGATATGTACTTGTGCTTAATCAATTTGGGGTGGATGTGGTAGTTAGATTTGGTGTGGGTGGGGTTCATTGATTTGTTTGGCATCCCCACACATTTGCTTCTGGCCCATGTGCACACATCACTTCCTGCATTTGTTCTGCTGATGTAAATGCAAGTATAAATGAGAGCTCCTTTCTCTTAAAATATATATGAATTGTTTCACTGTTGGGCGACTTTGGACCTCCGAGTTGCTTGACAAGTTGTACCCCATGATTCTCAATGATAACTAGGGATGGGCCGAACATCCCCCCTGTTCGGTTCACAGCAGAACATGCGAACAGACAAAAAATTTGTGCGAACACCGTTAAAGTCTATGGGACACGAACATGAATAATCAAAAGTGCTAATTTGAAAGGCTTATATGCATGGTATTGTCATAAAAAGTGTTTGGGGACCTGGGTCCTGTCCCAGGGGACATGTATCAATGCAAAAAAGTTTTAAAAATGGCTGTATTTTCGGGAGCAGTGGTTTTAATAATGCTTAAAGTGAAACAATAAAAGTGTAATATTCCTTTAAATTTCCTACCTGGGGGGGGGTGTCTATAGTATGCCTGTAAAGGGGCACATGTTTCCCGTGTTTAGAACAGTCTGACAGCAAAATGACATTTCAAAGGAAAAAAGTCATTTAAAACTACTCGCGGCTATTAATGAATTGCCGGTCCGACAATACACATAAAAGTTCATTGATAAAAACGGCATGGGAATTCCCCACAGGGGAACCCCAAACCAAAGTTTAAAAAAAATGGTGTTGGGGTCCCCCTAAATTCCATACCAGGCCCTTCAGGTCTGGTATGGATATTAAGGGGAACCCCGGCCAAAATTTTTTTTAAAAATGGCGTGGGGTCCCCCTCAAAATCTATACCAGGCCCTTCAGGTCTGGTATGGATTTTAAGGGGAACCCCGTGCCAAAATTTTAAAAAAATGGCGTGGGGTCCCCCCAAAAATCCATACCAGACTCTTATCCGAGCACGCAACCTGGCAGCCCGCAGGAAAAGAGGGGGGGATGAGAGAGCGCCCCCCCTCCTGAACCGTACCAGGCCACATGCCCTCAACATTGGGAGGGTGCTTTGGGGTAGCCCCCCAAAACACCTTGTCCCCATGTTGATGGGGACAAGGGCCTCATCCCCACAACCCTTTCCCGGTGGTTGTGGGGGTCTGCGGGCGGGGGGCTTTTCGGAATCTGGAATCCCCCTTTAACAAGCGGACCCCAGATCCCGGCCCTCCCCCCTGTGTGAAATGGTAAGTGGGTACCCCTACCATTTCACAAAAAAAGTGTCAAAAATGTTAAAAATGACAAGAGACAGTTTTTAACAATTCCTTTATTTATTTAAATGCTTCTTCTTTCTTCTATCTTCTATCTTCTTTCTTCTATCTTCTATCTTCCTTCGGTTTCTTCCTCCATCTTCTTGTTCTTCTGGTTATTCTTCCGGTGTTCTCGTCCGGCATCTTCCTCTGCAGCGCCGGCGTCTTCTTCCCTTCGTCTTCTCTGGCTGCTCCGCATCCAGCATGGTGGGAGGCTCCCGCTGTGTGACGCTTCTCCTCTTCTGACGGTTCTTAAATAACGGAGGGCGGGGCCACCCGGTGACCCCCCCTGACATCACAGGGAATGCCACAGGGAAGTCCCCGTGCGTCAGGGTCACCGGGTGGCCCCGTCCTCCATTATTTAAGAACCGTCAGAAGCCGAGAAGCGTCACACAGTGGGAGCCTCCCACCATGCCATCATGGATGCGGAGCGGCCCGAGGAGAAGAAGGGAAGAAGACGCCGCGGGGGAAGATGCCGGACGAGAACACCGGAGGAAGAACCAGAAGAACCAGAAGAAGAAGATGGAGGAAGAAACCGAAGGAAGATAGAAGATAGAAGAAAGAAGAAAAAATAGGCATTTAAATAAAGGAATTGTCAAAAACTGTCTCTTGTCATTTTTAATATTTTTGACACTTTTTTTGTGAAATGGTAGGGGTACTTTTGTACCCCCTTACCATTTCACACAGGGGGAAGGGCCGGGATCTGGGGGTCCCCTTGTTAAATGGGGCTTCCAGATTCCGATAAGCCCCCCGCCCGCAGACCCCCACAACCACCGGGCAAGGGTTGTGGGGATGAGGCCCTTGTCCCCATCAACATGGGGACAAAGTGTTTTGCGGGGCTACCCCAAAGCTCCCTCCCAATATTGAGGGCATGTGGCTTGGTAGGAATTTAGGGGGACCCCCCCGCGCCATTTTTTTAAAAATTTTGGTTCGGGGTTCCCCTGTGGGGAATTCCCATGCCGTTTTTATCAATGAACTTTTATGTGTATTGTCGGACCGGCAATTCATTAATAGCCGCGAGTAGTTTTAAATGACTTTTTTTCCTTTGAAATGTCATTTTGCTGTCATCTGTTCTAAACACAGGAAACATGCTCCCCTTTACAGGCATACTATAGACACCCCCCAGGTACGGAATTTAAAGGAATATTACATTTTTATTGTTTCACTCAAAGCATTATTAAAATCACTGCTCCCAAAAAACAGCCTTTTTTAAAAAATGTTTGGCATTGATACATGTCCCCTGGGGCAGGACCCGGGTCTCCAAACACTTTTTATGGCAAAGAACTTGCATATAAGCCTTCAGTGAGAACTTTGGATTTTGCAGGTTCGAGCCCCATTGACTTTCACTATTCCAGCATATGTGATCTGACAGGCATTATTGCCGCAATAGCGCTGCTTTCCATTTGCATTAGCACTGACTTTCTGAGAGTTGAAGTCTTTCTGGCCTTTTTTGAGAGATATCTTTTGGTACTGCAGGAGAATTTTTTGGCGCTATAGTAAATGACCCCCACTCTGTGCATCTTCAAAATTTGGCTTTTAAAATGCGTCAAAAATTTAAAAAATTGGTCACCAAAAATATAAAATGGTGTCATTCTTCAGTTTTTGTTTAACCTCAGTTTTTTTTTTGCTTGATGATGTCTAAATCCCGACTACAAAACATTATGTCCTGGATTAGCCTTTGTGCACTGTCACTGGTGAAATGAGGAGATTCTTCTTCCACAACATGCACACCACCTAAAATAAAAAATACACACCATGTATTATAAATATGCAGGCATACATCTATTACCTGAATCTGTGGTCTCAGACACTCACCTGTTGTGGTGACAATTTCAACCACCTCTCCTTCCTCCACATCCTCTGGTTGTGGTGTCCTTTGTTCCCCTTCTTCAGGAGGTGGGGGTTTCCTGGTGTCCTCAGACATCCGGAGTCTTTTCTCATCTGTGAGAATGAAACAAAAGGTATACTTATCACACCGATATTTGAGGTCAGAAATAGGAATATGAAGCATTGCTTGGAAGTGGGGTACAATTGTCTGTTTTGTCAGAGTTCCAAGCTGAACATATGATTTTTTCCCTTACCAAAGCTGGAATACTTACCTTTTTTGGACAAGTTTCACACATGGAGACACCCCAAGTATCCACTGGAGTACCTGTGTGGGACACCCTAAAAAGTTTGTTCTTGTGTCCCACACTAGTGCTCCTGAGTCCAGATGTGTAAACAGCTGCTGAGTGTTCTCTCCTTACATTCCAGTGAATCAAGTTTGCAATTCTTTCAAACACATCTAGACAACAATGTCCTAAACTTCTTTTAATACAAATTAGCATGACCAAATGTAGTTAACCCTGTATCTGCCAAAAACTTCAATGTTTACTGTGACCGATTACTGTGCCCACGAACATGAAAGTAGCCATTTTAAAATGTACAACAGTAAAGAAAAGCACATGGAGCAGCATGCAAGTAATAATAATAATAGGAACACATGACAACTACTTACTTTTTAGAAGCACTTTCTTGATCCTTCTGTACTGACTCTCTCAATTTCAGGTCTGACCAGCGTTTCCTCTTTTGCTCCTTGGATCGTCGTACCCCAAAATTCCTGTGCAGACTCTTCACAACTTTAGACATGATCTTGGCCTTTCTCACATTTGGGTTTAGGGAAAGTCCATACTTCCCGTCATAGTCAGCCCTCTTCAACATGTCCACCATCTCTACAAAGGCCATATTTGATGCCTTAAATCTCCTGCAGGATTGTGACGTTTCTGACTCCGGGCTTTCCTCCTCGTTACTGCTATTACGCACCTGCTGTGTCCCCGCCATGTTCCTCTCCCACTGCGACAAAAGAGAAGGGGGCGGGGAGTATTCTAGTAAGAACGCCAGAGCGGGCGAGGGTTTCACGCATGCATAGTGTATATAAAGCTAACACGCCTGTGTTGTATGTACAATCTGTGAGTGGAGGAAGTGCCGATTGTGAGAACGAAGGTAACATTTTAACTTGGGACATCAGTGGCCTATACTGATTTGAGATTGAGGCCTATATTGGGATAAGATTAGGAGAGTTTAGCCTGATATTAGTGTTTTTGTCTTGTGTTTTGTCTTGCAGCAAATATGAAACAATTCAAAGACCCAGAATTCATAGGCCAGTTCATAGCCAGATACATGGATATGAGAAATTTGCAGGAGGTTAAAAACCCCTTATATCAAAATAAACCAGTTAGGAAGGAGAAACTGCTGCAATTTGTGAAGACGCAGGTCCCCGATGCAGACATCGAGTTTGAGGAGAAGAAAATTGGTAGCTTGACAAGCACGTATAGGAAGGAGCTTAATAAGGTCCAGACTTCCATTAAATCAGGAGCAGCAGCAAAGGATGTGTATGTTCCCAGTCTGTGGTACTACAACAGGATGCGGTTTCTGAAAGGCCAGATTGAAGCCAGGGAATCACTTTCTACACTTCCTGCAGCCCTTCCCTCAACCCCAGCTGAGGCTTCCGAGGACCAACCTGGAAGGAGTTGAGGAACTCAGCTGGAGCCAGGTATAGTATTTTTTAACATATTTATTGTCCGAAAATTAGTGTTGTTACCTAGATGTTATCATTGATAACAAAATGAACAAAAAGTGTTTGACATATCAATAGACAGTAGGGGCCAGAAATGATTGGGACAAGAATGAAAAATGCTAGGCCCAGAATGCTAGTCTTTTCTATTTATTAACATTCAATTTTCATCAGTCATGAGCTGAAAATTGTGTGTGATTGATGAACCAAAAACTAAAACTATGTCCTTTTTTCATACACAGGAAGACCTCAGCCAGGACAAGGCTCTGGAATGTGGCAGACAGGAGGAGGCGAGGGTAAGTGTCAGCCAGGAGGTGGCCACGCCCAGTAGCCTCACCCAATCCCAGGTGCCTCCCCTCCGCCTTACAACAAAAAGGGCCAGGAAGGGGAGTAATGTGGAGGAGGCAGCACTGGGCCTCATTAGGACGCTAATGGGGCCCTGAAAACACCCCCCGAGGCTGAAGAGACCTATAGCTGCTATGTCGCTGCAAAATTGCAGCAAATGGAGCAGGGCCAACGCCTCATGTGTGAGATTATTATTTTTCAGGCCCTTCAGAAGGGGTTGAGGGGCCAAATTAGTGATAACATGCACTTATGTGCGCTTGCCCATGCTCCTCCTCCTCCTGCCACAAGTCCACCTCCAGAGCCACAGCCTCCAAGGAAGGTTGCAGGGAAGGCTGCAGGGAAGCGTGAAAAGAAGGCTGCAAGGAAGACATGAAAATGATGGCCTGGGCTCAGTCTGGTCTGACAGAAGACGCAGCCTGGGGACATATATGTCATCTGCTGCTGTTCATGATCTCGGGGAGTCCAAGACCAGATTGTGCCCCCTATAATATGGACTTCTCAGGCTACCAATTTTTATTTACAAAGAGTTGATGTGTGCCCTGGGGTACAAAGGCTTCGCAAATTCAAGTAGTTTCTCCAGCGTTGCCTTCCTCTTTATTTTGTTAGGAGCCAGAATAAATGGAGATTTTTTTATATGAAAATACTTGCCTGTGTGTTTTTATTTAAAAAGGACAGTTTGTTTGTGAGTAGGCAGGTACATTTCAAAAATACAACGTCAAATTAACAAGGGACAACAACCAACCTCCTTGAGCTTTAAAAATACAAGATAATAATGTTGTTGTGGAAACTTGACACACACAAAAAAAAATAATGGAGATCACTAGAAAAAAGTATAAAGATAATCAAAAAAAACAGGAGATCTTGATAAAAAAAAAAAGATGACTATAAAAAATAATTCTAAACATTATTATGGAGATCTGGATTTAAAAACAAAAAAGATTATTCAGGTGATCACGAGAAATAATAAAGAAATACGTTTGTCAGAACTCTGTGTGAATATCAGCAGCAAAACAAATTCATTCTTCTAGCATTATAAAGAACAAAAGAATGGGCTGCATTAAAAGATCCACAAATTTCCAGCGTGACAAATGTGCTATCTCCATTACAAACACTAGTTTTACCAGACCGAGCGCTTCCGTCTCGTACTTGATTCTGAGCATGCGTGATTTTTGCGTGTCCGAATTGCATACAGATGAACGCATTTTCGGATAGGAACTTTTTATGACCGAAAAATAGAGAACCTGCTCTCAATCTTTTCCTGGCTGGAATTCCGCCACCAAAAGTCCGATGGAGCATACACATCGCATTTTCTGACCAAAAGCTCTCATCTGACTTTTGCTGGCGGAATTTCCGCTTATGTGTACGAGGAATTAGGGTCTGCAAAAGACTTGAGACTGGGGTAAAGGTTCACCTTCCAGCAGGGCAAAGACCCTAAACATACAGCCAGAACTACAATGGAATAGTTTAGATCAAAGCATATTCATGTGTTAGGCCCAGTTAATGGCCAGACCTAAATCCAGTTGAGAATCTGTGGCAGACTTGAAAATTGCTGTTCACAGATGCTCTCCATCCAATCTGATAGAGCTTGAGCTATTTTGAAAAGAAGAATGGGCAAAATTTTCACTCTCTAGATGTGCAAAGCTGGTAGAGACATACCCAAAAAGACTTGTAGCTGTAATTGCAGCGAAAGGTGGCTCTACAAAGTACTGACTCAGGGGGGCTAAATATAAATGTACGCCATACATTTTTAGGTATCTATAAAAAAATTTGAAAAACATTTATGTCACATAAAATCCCAATAAAATACATTTACGTTTTTGGTTGTAGGTTGTAACATGACAAAATGTGGAAAATTTCAAGGAGTATGAGTACTTTTTCAAGGCACTGTACTACAGGAGATGGTCAGAGACTGCAGGCATACTACAGGAGACGGTCAGAGACTGCAGACATACTACAGGAGATGGTCAGAGACTGTGGAGATAATACAGGAGATGGTCAGAGACTGTGGACATACTACAAGAGACAGTCAGAGACTGCAGACATACTACAGGAGATGGTCAGAGATTGCAGACATACTACAGGAGGTAGTCATAGACTGCAGACATACATACCATAGTAGATAGCCAGAATGCAATATTAGTTCCAAGGTAATCTATTTTAAATGGGAAGAGAACAATTGACTTTAATTGCACTAAATGCACTTTGTTATTACAAATACAACTAGTAAATCTAGAAAATTGCATTTTATTATTTACAAGAATCATGTAAAACACAAAACAAAAACTCTTTAAAAACAAAAGCTATAGAAATGATTCTTGTCACCTAGATTAGATATCACATGAATCACAAACAGTGCACAATACAGATCACAAAGCATCTAAATGAGTCAAAACTCATACATTGTTCATAGTAATGGGCAACTTAATAGAGACGTGAACACCAATCTCTAATGTGCATTATATACAGAGTGCAGGGTTCAGGAGTGCGGTATGGCCAGAGTGCAGGGTTGAGAAGAGCGCTAGGTCTAGAGTGCATAGTTCAGGAGTGTGCTAGTGGTGCTACTCTGTACTGCACTCTGTACATAGTGCACTTTTAAAATCTGCACCCTCTACATGCAGAGTTTGGGAATGTTACATGTACAAACTGCAGATTTCACTGGCCTCTCCCCAAATAAAGTGCTCAAATCCCCCTCCTTGACAGTACCAGAATTTATGGACAGTTGGAAATCCTGTTATTATGAAAAATAATAAAAATTGCCCTAAAACAAATTAATAATAAATAATGTCCATATGTGAAATCAAATTAATGATTCATATGTATGAAAAGTCCACATATAATGTGCCAAAGTGAATAATTCCATGACAGTGTCCATCATCCACCACCAAGAAATCCCAGTGAATCCACCACCAGCTGTAGAAATGCTTACCAGCTCCAGTGGACCCCTTGTTACGTTTCATCACAAATGATGTCGTCCTGTGGTACGTCAAAATGCCCCAGGACGACGTCATTTGTGACGAAACGCATGGGAAGTAGCGACGTGCTGACATCACATCTCTCTTCTCGTGTCCCGATGGATGGGTTTGTTTGGATGTGTGCTGGCCGACACACCAAACTTAAGGTGTTTTACAGTTTTTTTTGCTGTGAGTGAGACATTTATTAACCCAATAAATCTAAGGATTTTATACTATGTGGAGCCTTTGGTTTTCTTTTTGGTGGCTAACTACTATCAATATCCATTGATAGTAGTTAGCCTATCATTTTTTTTTATATATAATTTTTATTGTTATCACAGGGACTGTAAATATCCCCTATGATAGCAATATGTAGTGACAGGTACTCTTTTTTGAAAAATTTGGGGTCTATCAGACTCTAGATCTCTCCTCAGCCCCTAAAGCATCTGACCACACCAAGATCAATGTGATAAGATGATTTCCCAATTTCCCAATGGCGCTGTTTATATCTGGCGAAAACAAAGTCATGAAATGCTCGTAGCTTCTGGTTTCTTAGGCCATAGAGATGATTTGAGCTGTTCTGGTCTCTGATCAGCTCTATGGGCAGCTGACCAAACCACTGGCTGCATTCTTGGGTTTCTAGCAGAGCCAGAGAAAACCATGGAAGATGGCGGGAAGGGGCACGTTCCCTCCCACTGCTTGTAAAAGCAATCTAGCAGCTAATCAGCCACTAGGATTGCAAAACGATACCAAGATGATACCTAAACCTGCAGGCATCATTCTGGTATAACCACTCAAAGTACAGCAACATACCAGTACAGCACTGGTCCTTGCTGGGCATATATTGTAATGTTCTTTTTTATTCATGCAGCCTGTGGGTTAAATGAAAAAGGAGAACTGAACAGATTCCTCCATTCACATTGATCGGTGGTATGCCCACCATTAGAATACCGGCCTGCATCTACCCACTTCTAATGATGATAATGTCCACCCCTGCCCCTATGCTTCGGCATATATGCTCTTTTTTTTAACTGTGGTGGTGAAATCACCTCCTACAGCGCTGGAGTCGCTGATCTACATGTCGTGAGAGCAAACCCTGTTGCTGTCAAAATAATTAAATCAGTGCTGCAGCTGAATGGCGTACCTGCAAAGCAAACTATGGTTAACAATAAAACATAGTAACAGTACAGTATAACAGTAGAATGATATACCTGCAAAGCAAACACGATGTATGTCCCCTTTACGAATAAATGAAAAGGTCATTGGTGCTGGTGATGGCTTATGTGAGAGACAGAAAGTGTTCATTGCTTAACCGATTGCCGCCCACCCTATAGCAGTTTTACGCTGGATCACATATATATCTATATAGATATATCTATGTATATATAAATATATATATAGATAGATAGATAGATAGATAGATAGATAGATAGATAGATAGATAGATAGATAGATAGATAGATAGCGATGGCCCCGTGGGGTCACTGCGTGTTTCAACATCCACACATTTCACCCTGCTGGTCAGACATCCATTTTGGCACACTTTCCCAGACAATGAATAGTCTTTTGCTTGTTTTTGTTGTTTTTATTAGGGGATTAAATTTGGATGGGAAAAGGGGACATGGGATGCCCAGGTAATGAATACTTCTTAGTAGAATAAAAGTAGTTGCGTCTATAATTCTTAGTAGAATAAAAGTAATTGAGTCTAGATCTGACAGACTCTTCCTCTGCACATCTCCTCCAGCACACTACTTGAGATCACTTGCTTCACTTCAATGTCCAAATCTAGATTCCTGTCACAATAGCACATGGCTAGGCCTCACTCTGAATAAGTCCTAAAGTTTTCCTGATAGCCCATTACAGGCAGGGGTTTCGGTCCCCTTTGTGATAGCAACCATTTTAGATGAGAAGAATAAATGTGCTAACTGACACTTGGTAGACTACTGATACCAGCACGTCCGATGCAAATCCTGCCTGCCCTCCTGGCTGCAATGACTTGACTTCACAACAACCCCAGAGTCTCTCCCTCTGGCTCCACATCCAACTACTGGCATGTCTCTTCCAGAGCTTTCCACTGTGCTTTTCACTCACCGACCCCAGCATGGATCCCTCCTGAATGACTTGCCTGGACATGCTCCCAACTGTCCTCTTTCCTGCTCCTGTCCAGGACACCTCTCAATGACCGTGTAATGAGAGGCTCCCTCCCAGCTCCCGAGCTCCCGACCTAAGGTACACCCCCCCCCCCCCAGAAAGGGGGTTTCCTCAGACCACAACAGTCTAACACTCCATCATTAAGTTCATCCACCCGACAACTCCTCCCACAGCAGCCTGACCATATAGGAGGCCCGCCCCCTGCCATTCGTAGTTGGAGATTAGTCAGGGCTCCCACATGCACCCCGTGTCACTCCAGCTTTCTGCCCTGCCCCTTTTCCAGAACCTTCTCCCTGGAAACAAGAGGCACCCAAGAGCTGAGGCACATGTCAGTCTCCTGCTGCTACACTAAACCACTCCCCTGCCACCAGATCAAAACAAACAGGCCTAGCTCACAAAAGGGGCCTGCCTAAATTTACCTGTGCTGACAGTAAAAAAACAAACCCACTACTCCAGCACCTACCTAAAGGTAGAGGGTGCTACACTTATACATATATATAAATATACAGTTGTGCTCATAAGTTTACATACCCTGGCAGAATTTATGATTTCTTGCCCATTTTTCGGATAATATGAATGATAACACTAAAACTTTTCTTTCACTCATGTTTAGTGTTTGGCTGAAGCCGTTTATTATCAATCAACTGTGTTTCCTCTTTTTAAATCATAATGGCAAGAGAAACTACCCTAGACTAGGGATGAGCTTCGAGTTCAAGTCGAACATCGGCAGTTCGACCGTACGCCAAATTGCGAACATTATGGGCCGTTCGCGCCAAATTCGAGTGGCGCGTCACGGCCCATAATTCACTGCGGCATCGCAGTGCATTGCTGGCTGATGATTGGCCAAGCATGCTTTGGCCAATCACAGAGCGGTAGGAACGGAGAGCCATAATTGGCCAAAGGCAAGGTGGCTTTGGCCAATTATGCCTCATGGGATTTAGTACACGCCCCACACTATATATATCGACCTGTGACCTCAGCCTGTCAGGGAAGACCAGCCAGTACTCAAGATGGCCAACGGAGAAGTCGACCTGTGACCTCAGCCTCTGCCAGAACACCTTCGGTGCACCTGTGTGCACATTACCAAGAGGCTATTTAAACTTGGTCTGTGCTTGCATCCAGTGCTGTCCGTTCTACAGCGTTCCTGTGTGTTCCTGCCTGCTTTACCTGTGATACCTGTACCTGTTTACCAACCCGGCTTGCCTCTGACTCTGCTACCTGCTGCCTGCATCTGACCCGGCTTGTTCTGACTCCGCATCTGCCTGCTCCTTCTACTACCACGCTGCCAGCCCGTTGCTGACCCTGCCTGCATCCAGACTACGGTCCTGCCTCCGCTTCTGCTCCTGACGTTCCCACCAGTGTTTGACCCGGCCTGCCTGACCGGCATCTTCTGCTCATTGGAGAACCCTGCTCCAGCACCGTGCCACCCGCCGCTGTTCTACATTACAGTGAAGACGAACTGTTTGGCACTTGTGCGACTCTGCACTTCTGCTCCTCCTGTCTACCCTATCAGGGGGCCAGAATCAGAGGAGCAAGAGAGGCCATTCCCTGCATATCAGGCTCTACCGTCAGGTACGTGACAGTAACGGACAGCCATGTCTGAGCCTGCGCAGGGACACTCTCCTATGGATGAACTTTGCCAGCACCTGGCCGGCTTGGCACAAGCCGTCAAAGACCTACAGCAGGGCTACACTCAGCTAGAGGGACGCCTACAGACCCTGACGGGCGCTGCAACT
Source organism: Aquarana catesbeiana (assembly GCF_042186555.1). Classification (NCBI taxonomy): domain Eukaryota; kingdom Metazoa; phylum Chordata; class Amphibia; order Anura; family Ranidae; genus Aquarana; species Aquarana catesbeiana. The sequence continues at coordinate 603,105,142 of NC_133327.1, read as the reverse complement.
CCGCAGGGTTCACCTTTAGCATCAGCCTCCTCTCAGGGATCTTCTCCTGCTCCTGCTGTGGTCATGCTCCCACTTGAGCCCAGGGTACCTACCCCAGACCGGTTCCTGGGTGAACGCAGCAAGTTTAGAGCATTTCGGAACGCATGTGAACTGTATTTTGCCCTTCAACCCCGCACATTCTCCTTAGAAGCTACCAAGGTCGGCTTTGTAATCTCCCTGCTACAAGGGGAGCCACAGTCCTGGGCCCACCACCTTCTGGAACAGAAGGCCGAATGCTTATTCGACTTAACCTCTTTCTTCAGTGCCATGGCCCAGCTGTACGAAGTTCCTCAGCAGACAGCTTCAGCCGAAGAGGCCCTTCATCCACTTCAACAGGGTCGTAGGGCGGTGGAAGACTACGTCTCTGAATTTCGACGATGGGCATTTGACACGAACTGGAACGATGCCGCCCTACGATACCAATTTCGTATGGGCCTCTCCGAACCACTCAAAGATGAGTTAGCGCGGGTAGGGGTACCCCCTACCTTAGAAACTCTGATTGATCTATCCATCCAGATTGATCGCCGGCTGAGAGAACGAAGACTAGAGAGAGCGTCTGCTCCATCCCGTCCAGTGTGGATGTTACCTCGGGTACCCAGCTCATCCTATCCCGCTCCACCTGCTCCAGCCACTCCGGCTCCTGACGCCCCCGGAACCTATGCAACTCGGCCTGCTGCGGCCCTCTCTTACTGTTGAAGAACGACAACGCCGCCGCCAACAGAACTTATGCCTATACTGCGGGGGATCCCAGTGAAACCTCGTAAGTCTCTCTTCACTACTTCTGCCTCGCTAACCCCAAGCTTGCTTAACAACTCCGCTCACTTTACCATTCCCATTTCTCTACAGCTGCCAGGAAGGACTCTTCAGACTACCACCATAATTGATTCCGGAGCCTGCAGCTGCTTTGTGGACTTGTCCTTTGCTGCCGAACATCATATCCCCCTGCAGCCTAAAGCACAAAAACTCTCGGTTCACTTGGCTGATGGTTCCACCATTAAGTCCGGAGCAGTCACTCACGAAACCATTCCTCTGCTGACCATCATGTCCCAGGACCACCGAGGACTGCTACGACTAGACGCCATCGCTTCCCTTCTGTTCCCAGTTATCCTCGGTATACCTTGGTTGAAGGCCCACGATCCCCATATCGACTGGTCTAAAGGAAGCATTAACTTCGTCTCCTCTTACTGCACCCAGCACTGCCTACAGACCTCCTGTGATGTTCCCGCTCTGCTGTGTCTAGATACGGACTCTGAAACCAGTCAGCTTGTGCCTACAGCCTACCACAGCTTTCTAGACGTGTTTAGTAAGAAGAGGGCAGAGATCCTCCCACCTCATCAGCCCTATGACTGCCCTATAGAGCTACTCCCCGGAGCCGAAGTTCCCTTTGGGAGGATTTTCCCTTTGTCTGAAAGCGAGCTGGTGGCACCGAAGGACTATATCAATGACAATCTCAGGAAAGGCTTCATCCGCCCTTCCTCGTCTCCAGCTGGGGTGGGGATTTTCTTCGGCCAGAAGAAGGATCAGTCGTTAAGGCCCTGTGTGGACTACCGTGAACTTAACAAGGTGACGGTGAAGAACCGTTACCCACTTCCATTAGTTCCTGAACTTTTTCAAAGACTTGGTTCTGCTACCATATTTACCAAATTGGATCTTCAGGGCGCCTATAATTTGGTGCGTATTCGGGAGGGAGACGAGTGGAAGACTGCTTTCCGCACACGATTTGGGCATTACGAGTATCTCGTGATGCTCTTCGGGCTCTGCAACTCTCCGGCTACCTTCCAGCATTTCATTAATGATGTTCTCAGAGACTTCCTGGACTTATTTGTCATTGTATACCTTGATGATATGCTAATTTTTTCTTCCTCCCTAGAACACCACCGCAGACACGTGAGAAGTGTATTAACCCGCCTTTGACAACACGGATTATATGCCAAACCCGAGAAGTGCGAGTTTGAACGCCAGAGTATCCAAATTCTGGGGCTGATCATTTCCACCGAAGGTATCCGGATGGATCCCCAGAAGATAACGGCTATCCTGGACTGGCCTACTCCATGTGACAAGAAAGGTATTCAACGTTTCATAGGCTTTGCAAACTTTTATCGAAAATTTATTCGGGGGTTCCCAGCAATCATTGCCCCCATTACACAGCTTACCAAACAGGGGTCCCGATTCCGCTGGTCTCCAGAGGCTCAGTCGGCCTTTGAAACGCTGAAGAGGTTTTTCACATACGCACCCGTCTTGAAGCACCCAGACTCAGCCTTACCGTATGTTTTAGAAGTGGACGCCTTGGAAACTGCAGTGGGAGCTATCTTGTCCCAAAGACAGGGCCCCAAGGCCCTGTTGCACCCAGTCGCGTTCTTCTTGCGTAAACTGTCTAGCACGGAGAAGAATTACGACGTTGGGGATCGCAAACTTTTAGCAATTAAGGCAGCATTAGAAGAATGGAGATACCTTCTCGAGGGAGCAGCACATCCAATTTTAATCTATACAGATCACAAGAATCTCGAATATCTAAGAACAGCAAAGAGATTGAGACCTCGCCAGGCCAGGTGGGCACTTTTCTTTTTGAGATTTACCTTCCATCTGACATACAGACCTGGATCCAAGAACATAAAGCCGGATGTGCTATCACACATGTTTAGCAAATCCCAAGACATCTCTCCCCCGGATACGATCCTGTCCTCGGGAAATTTCCTTCTCCTACAAGGGGCCTTAATGACGCAGATTAAACAAGCCTCTGTGAGGAGTTCTACACCATCTGGGATCACTTTACGGACACAGGAAGGGCTATACTGGTATGAGGATAAGGTCTTCGTGCCGGAGGCTCTACGAACTACCACGTTGAGCATGTGCCACGACCACGTGCTGGCAGGACACTTTGGGGTCAGCAAACTTTCTGGTTGCCGGGGGTGGCAAGAGACTGTAGGAGATATGTGGAATCGTGCACCACCTGCATCCGTAATAAGAACAGCAAATCCAGGGCCTGGGGTCTGTTGAAGCCATTACCTGTCCCGAACAGACCATGGAGAATGATTTCAGTTGACTTCATTGTGGAACTGCCCCCATCCGAGGGATACAGTACTATCTTTGTAATCGTTGATCGATTGTCCAAGATGGCCCACTTCATCCCTATGAAGGGCACCCCTTCTGCACAAGAGATGGCACGGATCTTCATCAGAGAGGTTATAAGACTCCATGGGGTTCCGGCAAACATCGTCTCAGACAGAGGGGTCCAGTTCACCTCCAGATTCTGGAGATCCTTGTGTGAATCCTTGGGTATTGAACTTTCATTCTCTTCAGCCTATCATTCGCAGACTAATGGTCAGACAGAAAGGACCAACCAGACACTGGAACAATATCTGCGCTCCTCCTTTTCACAAGACGATTGAGTGTCCTTACTTCCCTTAGCCGAGTTTGCCTACAATAATTCTTGTCATTCAGCCGCGAAACAATCTCCCTTCTTGGCAAACTACGGTTTTCACCATCCTTTCTGTTTAATAACATTCCGGAATGCCCGGTACCCGCTGTACTTGAAACATTGGATTTCTTTACATCCAACAACAAGCTGCTACAAGAGACGATGGCCAAGACTCAAGCTTATAACAAACAGATCTTCGATAAGAAGAGAAGAGGGGACCTGATCCTGAACCCGGGGGACCAAGTCTGGTTAGCCACAACAAATCTGAAACTAACCTGTCCCTCAAGGAAATTAGGCCCCAGATTCGTGGGACTGTTTCCTGTAAAGAGACTAATTAACGATGTTGCCTATGAGCTGGAGTTACCGGAGACCTTCAGGGTCCACCCTGTGTTTCATATAACCTTACTGAAGCCCGCCATCCCCAACTCTTTTCCGGATCGGAATACAGGGCCACCCGAACCTGTGGTGGTAGATGGCGAAGAGGAATTTGAAATAGAGGCGATTTTAGATTGCAGGAGAAGGAGAGGTCAAGTTCAATACCTTATTAAGTGGAGGGGTTACGGTCCTGAAGACAACTCGTGGGAACCTGAAACCAACATTCATGCCCAAGAACTGATCCAAAACTTTAAGAGGACCTATCCTGACAAAGTAGCCAGATTGGGCATCCAGAGGCTGCCCGTTAGGGGGGGTAATGTCAGGGAAGACCAGCCAGTACTCAAGATGGCCGAAGGAAAAGTCAACCTGTGACCTCAGCCTGTCAGGGAAGACCAGCCAGTACTCAAGATGGCCGACGGAGAAGTCGACCTGTGACCTCAGCCTCTGCCAGAACACCTTCGGTGCACCTGTGTGCACATTACCAAGAGGCTATTTAAACTTGGTCTGTGCTTGCATCCAGTGCTGTCCGTTCTACAGCGTTCCTGTGTGTTCCTGCCTGCTTTACCTGTGATACCTGCACCTGTTTACCGACCCGGCTTGCCTCTGACTCTGCTACCTGCTGCCTGCATCTGACCTGGCTTGTTCTGACTCCGCATCTGCCTGCTCCTTCTACTACCATGCTGCCAGCCCGTTGCCGACCCTGCCTGCATCCAAACTACGCTCCTGCCTCCGCTTCTGCTCCTGACGTTCCCGCCAGTGTTTGACCCGGCCTGCCTGACCTGCATCTTCCGCTCATTGGAGAACCCTGCTCCAGCACCGTGCCACCCGCCGCTGTTTTGCATTACAGTGAAGATGAACTGTTTGGCACTTGTGCAACTCTGCACTTCTGCTCCTCCTGTCTACTCTATCAGGGGACCAGAATCAGAGGAGCAAGAGAGGCCATTCCCTGCATATCAGACTCTACAGTCAGGTATGTGACAGTGTCATTTAATTTGAGTTAGAGTAGGCAGGCGAGTCAGTTAGCTGCAGTCAGTGTATTGTGTATATATATGCATCCCAGGTGTTGTGTGTGTGTGTGTGTATATATATATATATATATATATATATATATATATATATATATATATACACACACACTGTATTCAGTTTAGCTAGATCCGTTCCTGTTATTCTCTTCCTAATATACTTACAGGCAGGCAGCTGCAGTATTTTCAGTCAGTGTATTGTGTATATATATGCATCCCAGGTGTTGTGTATATATATATATATATATATATATATACACACACACAGACACTGTATTCAGTTTAGCTAGATCCGTTCCTGTTATTCTCTTCCTAATATACTTACAGGCAGGCAGCTGCAGTATTTTTAGTCAGTGTACTGTATCCTGTGCAGTGTGCAACTAAAGCTAACTGCAGACAATTGCTGGTGTTCTCTTCCTAATAATACCTCAGGCAGGCAGTTGATTCAGCTAGCTGCAGTATATTAGTGTACTGTATACTGGGCACAGTGTGCAACTAAAGGCCAAGGAGAAGCAGACAATAAAAGAGGGCAAGCAGGTTCTGTGTCTAGAGGCAACAGTGCTGGTCGTGGACATGGTGCGTCCTCATCAGCACGTTGCCGTGGGGCATGCTTGTCCTTTTTCTCGGCAGCTGGCCGTGTTGAGCCACAACATGCCGAAGAGTTGGTAGAGTGGATGACAAAGCCATCCTCATCCTCCTCATCCTCTGTCACCCAGGCTACCTTGGTTGCCAATGAAGGTGCCAAAGCGGCCTATTCCTTGGACTCGAGGTCATCATCAGTTACTCCTTCTCTAGCCCCACCGGAGGAGTCTGCCGAACTGTTCGACCACAGTGTCGGGTACATGCTGCAGGACGATGCGCAGCGTTTTGAAGGCTCCTATGATGGTACCCAGCTTGAGGAAAGCAGTAACGTGAGCCCAGAGAGAGGGATTGCCCAAGAAGGACAACAAACTGGCAGTCATGTTCCCCCATCTGCAGTATACTGCTGGGTTTGCTCCAGTGACGAGGAGGGAGGGGATGATGAGCTAACTGACTCTACGTGGGTGCCTGATAGGAGAGAGGAGGCGGAGGAGGCACATCTCCAACGAAGCAGGATGCCCTCCAGGGGCCAGCTTAAGGGCAGCAGAGCTCTGCAAGTGCAGGGCGCTGGTGACTCCGCGCGTTATTCCAAAAGTTCTTCGGTGTGGGCCTTTTTTGAGACGTGTGCAGCAGATCGCACTGTTGCTATTTGCAACATATGTCTGAAGCGTATCAAGCGTGGACTAGACAGCAAGCGCTTGGGCACCACATGCTTAATCAGACATATGTCGAACTCCCATGCAGCCCGTTAGCAACATTACCTAAAAGACCCACACCAAAGAACAAGGCAGACCTCTCCTTGCTCCTCCTCATCAGCTGGGATCTCCAACCCCACTATACCTTCAGTCCTCAGAAACCTGCACTAAGAGGAATGAAGGTGTAGAATTAGGTGTGCCACTGCCAAGTACTTGTGGGAAATCTGCTATCGGTACACCGACGTCTGATACTAGCAGGCAGATTTCCCTACCCCAGTTGCTCCAATGGCGAAAGAAGTTCGCTCCCTGCCATCCACATGCCCAGTGGTTGAATGCTAGCTTGGCTAAATTGCTAGCACTTCAATTGCTGCCTTTTCAGTTGGTAGACTTTGCCCCCTTCCGTGAGTTTGTGGAATGTGCTGTACCTCAGTGGCAGGTTCCCAAACGCCACTTTTTATCACGGAAGGCGATTCCAGCTCTCTACTGGCATGTGAAAGGCAATGTCCATGCCTCGCTGGACAGGGCGGTCAGCGGTAAGGTGCATATTACCGCTGACTCATGGTTCAGCAGGCATGGACAGGGACGTTACCTATCTTTCACCGCGCACTGGGTGACTCTCTAGGCAGCTGAGAAGGATACAGGACAGGGTGCAGTAGTGTTGGAGGTTGTTCCGCCACCATGCCTCCAAAATTCTACTGGTGGTGATTCTGCCACACCTCTCTCCTCCACCCCCTCCTCTTCTTCCTCCATGGCCTCTTTCTTTGCTGATTTGTCCTCGGAACCAGCGGTGCTCCATAGGCGTTCAAGGGGATACGCAAGCACGCAGGCAAAAAGATGCCATGCGGTGTTTGAGCTGGTGTGCTTGGGGGACAGGAGCCACACTGGAGCAGAGATTCTGTCAGCTCTGCAGGGGCAGGTTCAGAGGTGGTTGACGCCATGCCAGCTTAAGCCAGGAATGGTGGATTGCGACAATGGCACCAACCTCCTCTCCGCCCTCCGACAGGGACAACTGACCCATGTGCCCTGTTTGGCTCATGTCCTTAACTTGGTGGTGCAGCGGTTCTTGGGCAGGTACCCGGGCTTACAGGATGTCTTGAGGCAGGCCAGGAAAGTCTGTGTGCATTTCCTCCAGTCATATAATGCCAGTGCTCGGCTGGCTGACCTCCAAAAGGAATTTAACCTGCCCAAGAACCACCTCATCTGTGACATGCCCACCAGGTGGAACTCAACGTTGGCCATGCTGCAGAGGCTGTACACGCAGCAGAGGGCATCAATGAGTACATATGCGACTATTGCACCAGGACAGGGTCAGGGGAGCTTGTTTTTTTTCCCCACGCCAGTGGGCCACGATCAGGGATGCATGCACTGTCCTGTCACCATTTAAGGAGGCCACGAGGATGGTGAGTAGTGACAGTGCATGCATCAGTGACACTGTCCCTCTTGTCTACCTGTTGGAGCACACACTGCATGGAATAATGGACAGGGCACTTGAGGCAGAACAGAGGCAGGAAGAGAAGGACTTCCTTACCTCTCAAGGCCCCCTTTATTTAGACAGTGTTCCTGCATGCCTGCCGAAAGGAAGAGGACGAGGAGGAGGAAGAGGATTGTGTCAGCATGGAGGTGGGGCCTAGCACTCAGAATCAGCAGCAGTCTTCAAGGGATCATTTACAGTCCAAAGAAACCCATGGACTTGTACATGGCTGGGAAGAGGTGGCTGCGGATCATGTCGTCCTTAGTGACCCAGAGGACTCTGGACCGAATGCCTCAGCAAACCTACGCTGCATGGCCTCCCTGATCCTGCAAAGCCTGCAGAAGGATCCTCATATTCGTGGTATCAAGGAGAGGGATCATTACTGGCTGGCAACCCTCCTTGATCCACATTACAAGGGTAAGGTTGCAGACCTTATCTTGCCGTCGCAGAGGGAGCAAAGGATGAAACATCTTCGGGAGGCCTTGCAAAAAGTTTTGTGCAAAGCGTTTCCAGAGCCTGAGAGGTTACAATTTCCTGGTCCTCCTGGACAACGTGTTGCTGAGGCTTCGGTCAGTCACAGAAGGAGCAGTGGAGAAGGTGGCCGTCTGACCGATGTGTTCAGACAATTTTTTAGTCCGCAGCCCCAAGGTATGATCGGTTCCAGCAACCATCGCCAGCGTCTGAGTCACATGGTGCAGGAATACCTAGGGGCAACATCAGACTTGGACACCTTTCCCACTGAAAATCCTCTGGGTTACTGGGTCTTGAGGATGCATCACTGGCCAGAGCTTGCACAGTATGCAATTGAGCTACTGGCCTATCCTGCATCCAGCTTTCTTTCATGCAAATTCAGTGCTGCTGGAGGTTTTGTAACCGATCATAGGGTGCGCCTGTCCACCGAATTGGTTGAACGGCCGACCTTCATAAAAATGAATCAGTCTTGGATCACCAGCTACCAAACACCTGATGCTGATGTAACCGAATAATTTTTTTTTTAATGTGAGATACCAAGACTGCTTATGCTGATGCTGAGTGACTATCCTGTTATGCTGAGTGACAATCCTCTTTCTCCTCAATGTTCTTGCTGATAGCTTGTAAGAACATTTTTGGTTCTGGGCACTGCCACCAGTGGCTAAGGCCCAATTTTTCTGCCCCTGTTTAACAGGGGCATGTAATTACAATTTTTGGTGCAAAAATTTGCAGCAGGGCTCATTCCTGCGCTCCAACTAGAGTATCTGTGAGGGGTTGCAGTGTTGTGGCACCAGCACCAGTGCCCAAGGCCCAATTTTTCTGCCCCTGTTTAACAGGGGCATGTAATTACAATTTTTGATGCAATACTTTGCAGCAGGGCTTATTCCTGAGCTCCAGCTAGAGTATCTGTGAGGGGTTGCAGTGATGTGGCACCAGTGCCCAAGGCCTAATTTCTCTGCCCCTGTTTAACAGGGGCGTGTAATTACAATTTTTGATGCAATACTTTGCAGCAGGGCTTATTCCTGCACTTCAACTAGAGTATCTGTGAGGGGTTGCAGTGTTGTGGCACCAGCACCAGTGCCTTAGGCCCAATTTTTAAGGGGCATATAATTACAATTCTTGATTTAATATTTCACAGCAGGGCCCGTTCCTGCGCCCACCAAGAGTAACTGTGAGGCCTTACAGTGTTGTGGCAACACCACCACACTGTCCGCCACCAAAGGCCCAATTTTTCTGACCCTGTTCAACAGGGGCATGTGTAGCTCTGACAACTTTTGTTGTTAGTCATATGTGTGTTGTAAAAGAATATAAGTTGATCTAGTGCCATCTAGTGGACACTTGAAAAGGTACAACACTTTTATGTTTCATGATTAAGAGAAGTGACATGGAAGTGATTGTTTACTTCTGAACATTAACTATGACCTACCCACAATGCTTCTGGACAAGAGAAGAACTGAACTGCATTGTGGAAGAGTATAAAAGGTTTGGGAGCGACCATCTTAGATCTCTTGTTCCTGGGACGCGTGGCCTGCCAGCAGGACTCTGTGGGTGTGTGTGTCCCACAGGGTTACGGCCTACCTTGTGAAGGAGTGGAGCAGCAGCAAGGATCCTGCCATCGTATCACAGTGTGCTGAAGCAGCAGAAGTGATTGTTCCGGAGACTCGTGGGGGAGGTAACCGAGGACTCCCGGTCGTTAGTAAATGGAACAGTGTGATAGCGTGGTGGTGGCTCCATACGGACTGAGAACTGCTGAAACGGAGACATTCATCTGTCCGGATCCCGTGTGGTGAGAGGGTTAACACCCGGAACTTTGTTTAATACTACACACACTTAGCACAGTTACAGAGCATTGCTGGGACTGATAGTCCCACGGAACAAGTTAAGCTGGAGAACATTACATTTGCATAGATTTCAGTATTCATGAACTGATACTAGATGTTTGTCTTCTTCGTATAAGAACACTTAATCAATCTTCTGGATTATAATTGTCTTAGTGTATTACCTTACACTGCGCAACACCCAAGAAGAACCCTCTGTGGATTACAATTACAAATTTGTAGCTAGCGAAAATTAAAGACATCAAGACTATCTCTTTTATTGCAGGGCCCTGCATCTAGTTACAAAGAGTAGTGACTTTACGGTTTAGAGCAGGGGGAGCTCCCTGGTATTAATATATACTTAGATATATTCTGTGTATGTTATCAATATTGTTATAACCATTTACTATACTGCTACACTACGTTGGTGTGATAGTGTAGTCACTGTAATAATTCTTTATATAAATATATCATTCATCCAAACAAAGAAGTCATTTGGGTTATTACAGAAGTTTATGTGCTGTGTTGTTATTTCTCCTGCAGGTGGAGCTACAAGCACCCAGGTAGAGGTAAATATAACTATAAGTGTATATTGTGGGTTAAAGTTGGTATTGATATCATTACAACACTGCACTGCAGCTGTGTCAAGGGGATTGAACAACTTAAGAGGGGTGAAGAGAATAGGGGACAGGCCCAATAATAAACCAGCAGCTCCACCGAGAGTTATTGCTACACATGTAATTACAATTCTTGATCTAATATTTCACAGCAGGGCCCGTTCCTGCGCCCACCAAGAGTAATGCCCCGTACACACGGTCGGACATTGATCGGACATTCCGACAACAAAATCCTAGGATTTTTTCCAACGGATGTTGGCTCAAACTTGTCTTGCATACACACGGTCACACAAAGTTGTCGGAAAATCCGATCGTTCTGAACGCGGTGACGTAAAACACGTATGTCGGGACTCTAAACGGGGCAGTAGCCAATAGCTTTCATCTCTTTATTTATTCTGAGCATGCATGGCACTTTGTGCGTCAGATTTGTGTACACACGATCAGAAATTCCGACAACGGATTTTGTTGTCGGAAAATTTTATAGCCTGCTCTCAAACTTTATGTGTCGGAAAATCCGATGGAAAATGTGTGATGGAGCCTACATACGGTCGGAATTTCCGACAACAAGGTCCTATCACACATTTTCCGTCAGAAAATCCGACCGTGTGTACGGGGCATTACTGTGAGGCCTTACAGTATTGTGGCAACACCACCACCACAACGTCCACCACCAAAGGCCCAATTTTTCTGACCCTGTTCAACAGGGGCATGTAATTACAATTCTTGATCTAATATTTCACAGCAGGGCCCGTTCCTGCGCCCACCAAGAGTAACTGTGAGGGCTTACAGTGTTATGGTAACGCCAACACCTAAGGCCCAAATTTCTGCAGAGTATATAGGGCAGGCCCCTACTTTCAAACATCCAACTTACAAACGACTCCTACTTGCAAACGGGAGACAACAGGATGTGAGAGGAAATCTACCCCTAGGAAGGGAAATTATCTCCTGTAAGAGTTCCTTGTTTCACTAAAAACCCCACATTTTCAAAATCCAATTGTCATTGGGACAGAAAGTGAGGTGAAATCTTCTGAACAGGTGCACAGACAGCAAAACAAATGTTACAGGGGTGATAATCCTTCCCTATGTTTTCCAAAAAGCTTAAAAATAGATTTTTTGGCTGGAGCTACACGTAAAGAATGTACCAGTTCAAAATTACAAACAGAATCTACTTAAGAACAAACCTAAAGTCCCTGTCTTGTTTGCACCACCTGTATACTGCTGTTCAGAGTATATAGGGCCTGGGGGCCCAACGCCTTTCCTTTTTTTATCTGGGTGCGAGGTTCCCCTTAATATCCATACAAGACCCAAAGGGGCTGGTAATGGGCTAGGGGGGGGGGGTTCTCAATGATTTTCATCCATATTGCCGGGACCAGACATGACATTAAAGCCGCAAGCAGTTTTAAATGACTTTTTTTCCTTTAGAAATGTCATTTTGAGCAGGAACTGTTCTAAACACGGGAAACACGCGCCACTTTACAGGCATACTATAGACACCCCCCAGGCACGATATTTAAAGGAGTATTTCACTTTTATTTTTTCACTTTAAGCATCATAAAAATCACTGCTCCCGAAAATACGGCCGTTTTTAAAACTTTTTTTTGCATTGATACATGTCCCCTGGGGCAGGACCCGGGTCCCCAAACCCTTTTTAGGACAATAACTTCCATATTGGCCTTTAAAATTCACACTTTTGATTTCTCACGTTCGAGTCCCATAGACTTTAACGGGGTTAGAAAATTCACGCAAACTTTCGGTCCGTTTGAATGTTCTGATGCGAACCATACCGGGGGGGGTTAGGCTCATCCCTACCCTAGACTTATGAGCACAACTGTATATATATATATATATATGGGCGTCGCGAGGGGGTGGCTATTGGGGCTACAGCCCAGAGTCTGGGGCCCATAGTCCAGAATGCAGGGGACAGGGGCAGACTGACCCTAGCGCTGGCTCCGGCTCCAGCTCTGCGCCTGCCTCCACCTGACTCTACTCTTGGTCACTGGTTGCTAGAGCCACCTAGCATCTAGCAACCAGTGACATCACGGCTGCAACTTCCTTCCTGCCCACTGTGCCCACACTGCCCAGCATTCAAAGCGGAGGAGGATTGCACTTTCTCCTCCATCGCCGCTAGTGCTCGTGGGGCCTGGCCTGTGACTCCTGGACTGGAGCGTCCCGCCACTGGTCCGGTTGGCGGCATGGAGTGCAGAGCAGCAGGATCACACAGGGAAGAGCCCAGAAGGGAGAGAAAGAGAGAAGCCACCGCCACCCTGAGCAGAATCCCCGGCGCCTCCCAGAGCCTGCACTCATCCAACCTCAGTCCTCTGCCAGCTCGCTGTGACTGGAACAGGAACAAGGCTCCAGAAGGCGGGAATTACAATGAGACCGCCGTGCCACATCGATCCCTGCTTGGCGCTCGGGTGGGCGGCTCTCCTCTTCTCTGGCTGCCTCGCACACCAGCACCATGGCTGAGCTGCTGCTGCAGGACCTGGACACATGAAGTCTGTCTCCTCCTGGTCAGGTAGGTTAGTCAGTGTGTGTATGTCAGGTAGGTCAGTGTATGTATGTCAGGTAGGTAGGTAGGTCAGTGTATGTATGTCAGGTAGGTCAGTGTATGTCAGGTAGGTCAGTGTGTGTCAGGTAGGTCAGTGTCTGTCAGGTAGGTCAGTGTATGTCAGGTAGGTCAGTGTAGGTCAGTGTGTGTCAGGTAGGTCAGTGTGTGTCAGGTAGGTCACTGTATGTCAGGTAGGTCAGTGTATGTAGGTGAGTGTGTGTCAGGTAGGTCAGTGTATATCAGGTAGGTCAGTGTGTGTCAGGTAGGTCAGTGTATGTAGGCCAGTTTGTGTCAGGTAGGTCAGTGTGTGTCAGGTAGGTCAGTGTGGGTCAGGTAGGTCAGTGTATGTATGTCAGGTAGGTCAGTGTATGTATGTCAGGTAGGTCAGTGTATGACATTTAGGTCAGTGTGTGTCAGGTAGGTCAGTGTAGGTCAGTGTGTGTCAGGTAGGTCAGTGTATGTAGGTCAGCGTGTGTCAGGTAGGTCAGTGTATGTAGGTCAGTGTGTGCCAGGTAGGTCAGTGTATGTAGGTCAGGTAAGTCAGTGTAGGTCAGTGTGTGTCAGGTAGGTCAGTTTGTGTCAGGTAGGTCAGTGTATGTACAGTCAGGTCCATAAATATTGGGACAATTCTAATCTTTTTAGCTCTATACACCACCACAATGTATTTGAAATGAAATGATGTGCTTTAACTGCAGACTTTCAGCTTTAATTTTAAGGTATTTACATCCAAATCAGGTGAACGGTGTAGGAATTACAACAGTTTGTATATGTGCCTCACACTTTTTAAGGGACCAAAAGTAATGGGAAAGATTAACAATCAAACTTTCACTTTTTAGTACTTGGTTGCAAATCCTTTGCAGCCAATTACAGCCTGAAGTCTGGAAGGCATAGACATCACCAGACGCTGGGTTTCATCCCTGGTGATGCTCTGCCAGGCTTCTACTGCGACTGTCTTCAGTTCCGGCTTGTTCTTGGGGCATTTTCCCTTCAGTTTTGTCTTCAGCAAGTGAAATGCATGCTCAATCAGAGTCAGGTGATTGACTTGGCCATTGCATAACATTCCACTTCTTTCCCTTTAAAAACCCTTTGGTTGCTTTCACAGTATGCTTCGGGTCATTGTCCATCTGCACTGTGAAGCGCCGTCCAATGAGTTCTGAAGCATTTTGCTGAATATGAGCAGATAATATTGCCCGAAACACTTCAGAATTCATCCTGCTGCTTTTGTCAGCAGTCACATCATCAATAAATACAAGAGAACCAGTTCCATTGGCAGCCATAAATGCCCACGCCATGACACTACCACCACCATGCTTCACTGATGACGTGGTATGCTTTGGATCATGAGCCTTTCCATCTCCATACTCTTCTCTTCCCATCACTCTGGTACAAGTTGATCTTGGTCTCATCTGTCCATAGGATGTTGTTCCAGAACTGTGAAGGCTTTTTTAGATGTTGTTTGGCAAACTCTAATCTGGCCTTCCTGATTTTGATGCTCACCGATGGTTTACATCAGGGATCCTCAAACTAGGGCCCTTCAGTTGTTGCGGAACTACACATCCCATGCGGCATTGTAAAACTCTAATGCCGCATACACACAAGCGGACTTTCCGGCAGACTTGGTCCGGCGGACCGGACTTCGGTGGACAATTCAATCGTGTGTGGGCTCCAGCGGACTTTTTTTCCCCAAAAGTACAACGGACCTAGAAATAAAACATGTTTCAAATCTTTCCAACGGAGTCCGGTCGAAAAATCCGCTTGTCTATATGCTAGTCCGACGGACTAAAACCGACGCTAGGGCAGCTATTGGCTACTGGCTATCAACTTCCTCATTTTAGTCTGGTCAGACGTCATCACGTACGAATCCGTCGGACTTTGGGGTGATCGTGTGTGTCCAAGTCGTTTGAAAGTCCGGCGGACCTACACTGCATAGTCCGTCGGAAAGACTGTCGGACCTAGTCCGTCGAAAAGTCAGTTCGTGTGTACGAGGCATAACATTCACAGACATGACTAAGCATGATGGGAATTGTAGTTCCTGAACAACTGGAGGGCTGTAGTTTGAAGACCCCTGGTTTACATCTTGTGGTGAACCCTCTGTATTCACTCTGGTGAAGTCTTCTCTTGATTGTTGACTTTGACACACATACACCTACCTCCTGGAGAGTGTTCTTGATCTGGCCAACTGTTGTGAAGGGTGTTTTCTTCACCAGGGAAAGAATTCTTCGGTCATCCACCACAGTTGTTTTCAATGGTCTTCTGGGTCTTTTGGTGTTGCTAAGCTCACCAATGCATTCTTTCTTTTTAAGGATGTTCCAAACAGTTGATTTTGCTACACCTAATGTTTTTGCTATCTCTCTGATGGGTTTGTTTTGTTTTTTCAGCCCAATGATGGCTTGCTTCACTGAAAGTGACAGCTCTTTGGATCTCATATTGAGAGTTGACAGCAACAGATTCCAAATGCAAATAGCACACTTGAAATGAACTCTGGACATTTATCTGCTCCTTGTAAATGGGATAATGAGGGAATAACACACACCTGGCCATGGAACAACTGAGCAGCCAATTGTCCCATTACTTTCGGTTCCTTAAAAAGTGGGAGGCACATATACAAACTGTTGCAATTCCTACACTGTTCACCTGATTTGGACGTAAATACCCTCAAATTAAAGCTGAAATGATGCAGTTCAAGCACATCTTGTTCGTTTCATTTCAAATCCATTGTGGTGGTGTATAGAGCCAAAAAGATTATAATTGTGTCGATGTCCCAATATTTATGGACCTGACTGTATGTCAAGTAGGTCAGTGTATGTCAGGTAGGTCAGTGTATGTAGGTCAGTGTAGGTCAGTGTGTGTCAGGTAGGTCAGTGTATGTCAGGTAGGTCAGTGTATGTAGGTCAGTGTAGGTCAGTGTGTGTCAGGTAGGTCAGTGTGGGTCAGGTAGGTCAGTGTGTGTCAGGTAGGTTAGTGTGGGTCAGGTAGGTCAGTGTATGTCAGGTAGGTCAGTGTGTGTCAGGGAGTTCAGTGTAGGTCAGTGTGTGCCAGGTAGGTCAGTG
Source organism: Aquarana catesbeiana (assembly GCF_042186555.1). Classification (NCBI taxonomy): domain Eukaryota; kingdom Metazoa; phylum Chordata; class Amphibia; order Anura; family Ranidae; genus Aquarana; species Aquarana catesbeiana. Next base: position 603,089,037 of record NC_133327.1, on the reverse strand, counting down.
TATGTCAGGTTGGTCAGTGTATGTAGGTCAGTGTGTATCAGGTAGGTCAGTGTGGGTCAGGTAGGTCAGTGTATGTATGTCAGGTAGGTCAGTGTATGTCAGGTAGGTCAGTGTGTGTCAGGTAGGTCAGTGTAGGTCAGTGTGTGTCAGGTAGGTCAGTGTATGTCAGGTAGGTCAGTGTGTGTCAGGTAGGTCAGTGTAGGTCAGTGTGTGTCAGGTAGGTCAGTGTGTGTCAGGTAGGTCAGTGTAGGTCAGTGTGTGTCAGGTAGGTCAGTGTGTGTCAGGTAGGTCAGTGTATGTAGGTCAGTGTGTGTGTCAGGTAGGTCAGGTAGGTCAGTGTACGTTCGGTAGGTCAGTGTATGTAGGTCAGTGTGTGTCAGGTAGGTCAGTGTGGGTCAGGTAGGTCAGTGTGGGTCAGGTAGGTCAGTGTGTGTATGTCAGGTAGGTCAGTGTAGGTCAATTTCTGTCAGGTAGGTCAGTGTATGTCAGGTAGTTCAGTGTGTGTTAGGTAGGTCAGTGTGTGTCAGGTAGGTCAGTGTATGTCAGGTAGGTCAGTGTATGTAGGTCAGTGTAGGTCAGTGTGTGTCAAGTAGGTCAGTGTGGGTCAGGTAGGTCCGTGTATGTCAGGTAGGTCAGTGTGTGTCAGGTAGATCAGTGTAGGTCAGGTAGGTCGGTGTATGTATTACAGGTAGGTAGGTCAGTGTATGTATGTCAGGGTAGGTCAGTGTATGCATGTCAGGTAGTTCAGTGTATGTCAGGTAGGTCAGTGTATGTAGGTCAGGTAGGTAGGTCACTGTATGTAGGTCAGTGTAGGTCAGCATGTGTCAGGTAGGTCAATGTGTGTCAGTGTATGTATGTCAGGTAGGTCAGTGTAGGTCAGTGTGTGTCAGGTATGTCAGTGTATGCATGTCAGGTGGGTCAGTGTATGTCAGTGTATGTCAGGTAGGTAGGTCAGTGTGTGTATGTCAGGTAGGTAGGTCAGTGTGTGTATGTCAGGTAGGTAGGCAGTTTAGTGGTCAGCATTGATGGGCACTGGTAAGCCAGGCAGCAATCAGCAAGTGAGCTTACCCTCCCGCCACACAACCCCACCGCCCAGCCAAAAAACCCCACGCCACTAGAATCAACCGACACCCCCCCCCCCCGTGCCGGCCTTGGACTTCGGGCTGAAGCCCCTGGTCTTTTTGCCACCTAGCAACTGCTATATATATATATATATATATATATATATATATATAATATTATATGTGATCCCACACTTCTGGGTAGGGTGTCCGCTGAAGCGCGGGTGCCGGGTAGGTGGGAAGGGATGGAGTTTGTGTCTCTGCAAAGCAGGGATTAAATTCCATATCTTCCACTAGTAAAAGCTCCTCACACAGTATAGTAAAACACTGGTTAGGCACACAGTAAACGCTTTGATCGGCCCCTGATGTTAACCCCTTCCCAGCCAGTGTCTTTAGTACAGAATAGTGCAATAGTATTACTGCTACTGGTTCCCAAAAAGTGTCAGTTAGTGTCAGAATGGCCGCCGCAATATCGCAGTCCCGCTATTGCGATAAGTTGCTGACCGCCACCATTACTATTAAAAAAAAAAAATATTCCATCAAGTAGGTTTGTAGACATTTTGCACAAACCAATCAATATACGCTTATTGGGCCTTTTTTTATACCAAAAATATGTAGCAGAATACACATTGGCCTAAATTTATGAAGTGATTTGACGTTTTTCAATTTTTTATTGGATGTGTTTTACAGCAGAAAGTAAAAGATATTGTTTTTTTTTTTTTTCAAAATTGTCAATCTTTTTTGTTTATAGTACAAAAAATATATTGAAGAGGTGATCAAATACCCCTAAAAGAAAGCTATGTAGGTAAACTTTTATTTGGGTACAGTTTCGCACAACCATGCAATTGACATTTAAAGTAACTCAGTGCCATGTCACAAAAAATGGTCTGGTCATGAACGGGGGTAAATCTTCTGGAGGTCAGGTGGTTCTAAAGTCTAATGCCCTATACACACGGTCGGACATTGACATTGAAAAAATCCATGGATTTTTTCCGACGGATGTTGGCTCAAACTTGTCTTGCATACACACGGTCACACAAAGTTGTCAGAAAATCTGATCGTTCTGAACGCGGTGACGTAAAACACGTACGTCGGGGCTATAAACGGGGCAGTAGCCAATAACTTTCGTCTCTTAATTTATTCTGAGCATGCGTGGCACTTTGTGCGTCGGATTTGTGTACACACGATCGGAATTTCCGACAACGGATTTTGTTGTCGGAAAATTTTATAGCAACCTCTCAAACTTTGTGTGTCGGAAATTCCGATGGAAAATGTGTGATGGAGCCTACACACAGTCGGAATTTCCGACAACAAGGTCCTATCACACATTTTCCATCAGAAAATCCGATCGTGTGTACGGGGCATAACAGTTTTTTACGTTAATGCATTCCCAGCAGTAAGGTGAAAAACTCACCATTAACCACTTGAGGTCCGGGCCATAGCCGAATGACGGCTACAGCGCGGACCTCAATCTCCGGGAGGACGTCATATGACGTCCTCCCCTATGCACGCGCACCGCACGCACCCTGTAGGGCGCGCGGTGTGCGCGCTGTGATCACCGAGTCACGGAGACTCGGATGATCACAGATCCGAGTAAGGGGCCGTTCCCGGACCCTTACCATGTGATCAGCTGTCAGCCAATGACAGCTGGTCACATGATGTAAACAAAAGCTCGGTGATCGGTTTCGTTTTCTCCTCACGCTGACAGCGTGAGGAGGAAAAAAAAAGCCGATCACCGGCTTATGTCAAAGGGACATCGGTCCCGAAGAGGAAGGAGGCACAGATGCCTCATCTGTGCCTCCAAGTGCCATCTGCCAGTGCCCACAGTGCCCACAAGTGCCACCTATTAAAGCCCACAAGTGCCACCTATCAATGCCCACAAGTGCCACCTATCAATGCCCACAAGTGCCACCTATTAGTGCCACCTAGCAGTGCTGCCATCAATCAGTGCCCAATCAGTGCCCAACACTGCCACCCATCAGTGCCCATAACCGCCACCCATCAGTGCCCATCACTGCCACCTATCGGTGCCCATCAGTGCCGCCTCATCAGCGTACATCAACGAAGGAGAAAAATTAACTGTTTGCAAAAATTGATAACAAAATATTAAAAAAATATAATTTCTTTTTTTAAATTCTGACTTTTTCAATTTTTTTAACAAAAAATAAAAACCGTAGAGGTGATCAAATACCATCAAAAGAAAGCTCTATTTGTGGGAAAAAAATGATAAAAATTTCATTTGGGTACCGTGTTGTATGACCGCGCAATTGTCATTCAAAGTGCGACAGCGCTAAAAGCTGAAAATTGGTCTGGACAGGAGGGGGGTTTAAGTGCCCAGTAAGCAAGTGGTTAAAGAGGTGTTCCAGACGAAATTATACTTTTTAAATAAAAATACCCCTATAATACACAAGCTTAATGTATTCTAGGAAAGTTAGTCTGTAAACTAAGGTCTGTTTTGTTAGTTTATAGCAGTAGTTTGTTATTTTATAAACTTACAGCAGGCCGTGGCCATCTTAAGTGTGGGCATCTGAAGCCAGACTGTATTTCTTCCTGGATCTCATCCTTGCAGATCTTGCACATGCTCAGTGCAGCACAAGCTGTTTAATAGGTTTCAGGTCAGGTTTCCATAGCAACGGCAGTGTCAGAGGAAGTTGCCGCCCCTTCCCAGAAGGCACTGCAAACAGGAAATGATGCGATGGGCCACGGCCAGGGAGGAGGAAGTGAAAAATGAATACAGCAGATTTACAGTAGGTACTGAGAAAAAAATTTTTTAAATATCCAATTCATTTACAGTGCACAGTTTACTGAGGGATGCTGAAGAGTTGTAAAAGTGGGTGGAACTCCACTTTAACTCTCCCCCCACCTCACTGTTAGTGATCCAGCGCTGTTTTTTTGCGTGCAAACTCTCGTCCGGTGAAAATCTTCTCAGCAAAAGCAATGTCTTTGCAAGGTATCTCAATAGGCTTAAATGGAGGAGGGGGCAGAGACTGCATATGTAACTGCTCCCATGGACGCATATAAATAAACATTATTACACACCTAAAAACTAGGCTGTTTACCAAAATCAACGGATATCATCCATATCATGCAAATTTCCTTTATATTGTTTATCTACAAAAAATTGAAAAGACAACTTTTTAGGTGCGGTAACCCACAGTAACCAATTATACAGTGCCTTGAAAAAGTATTCATACCCTGGAAATTTTCCACATTTTGCTCTTACAACCAAAAAGCGTAAATGTATTTTATTGGGATTTTATGTGAGAGACCAACACAAAGTTATTATTATTTTTTGTGTGGCACATAATTGTGAAGTGGAAGGAAGGAAAATGATAAATGGTTTTAATTTTTTTTTACAAATAAATATCTGAAAAGTGTGACATGCATTTGTATTCAGCCCCCTTTACTCTGATATCCCTAACTAAAATCATATCAATATACAGTATAAATAGTGGAACCAATTTCCATCAGAAGTCAAGTAATTAGTAAATAGAGTCCACCTGTGTGTAATTTAATCTCAGTATAAATACAGCTGTTCTGTGAAGCCTTCAGAGGTTTGTTAGAGAACCTTAGTGAACAAACAGCATCATGAAGGCCAAGGAACACACCAGACAGGTCAGGGATATTGTTGTGCAGAAGTTTAAGTTTATACATACAAATAGGGATGGAGGCAGTTGGTTTTTAGATTGTCAGTGTTCCTCTGCCATCTAGGTGTAGGATTGGTGACACATTATGTACCACATCGACAGTTCTGGCGGTATAGGTATGGGTGCCTTGTCATCTGGGCTGTTTCTTGTCTGTCACCCGGGAGCTGCGATATGCTCTGTGCGCCCGCCCTTTTCCTTCCGCCCTGGCTGGGGCAGGGGGTTGTGCATGGGGGGATCGGGCGGCTGCCCTCAGTGTCACGTACCGTGCTCCCTGCGTGACGCCCAATTGGGCGTCATGGTGGGAGCGCGAGTTTTCCATTTCTGGCTGACTCAGCTGGGGATGCTGACGTGAGGACAGGGTGGCGTTCGCCATCTGGGCTGGGCCTCCCGTGCGTGTGGGGTGTATATAAGGCACTTCCCTGAGCACAGTTCCTTTGGCTGCACACGTGTAGACGCTGCACTCTTTGCTGTACTTTGCCTACATGCACACACCTAAGGTAAGTAGCCAGCGATCCCATATATTGTTGCTTAGTATACCACCTTTTTCTTGGTCTCTACACAATCCTCTTGATCTCTAATGGATATCTTATTTATCCATTGTAGACCCCACTGGCTGCTATCACTCCTGCTCACCACTTCTATACAACATGGAGATTGGCAAACTGTGCTTTGGGGGTGCTGCCTGTGCACCCGGCTGTTACGGGGCTTCAGAACACCTCAGCTCCCCAGACAGACACCCCTGGGCCCTGGCCCCACACTTACCATATGCCGCTGTAGTCTGCTGTATGTAAGTACCCAGGACTGACAATTCTGTTCTCTCCTGTTGTGCCCATCCAATATTAGACTTAACTATATTTCATTTTTTGCAGATACTATGTAGCATCCGCCCCTGAGGAAGTGTTTTTACACGACACGCGTCGGACCTTCAGGATGTAACATTATGCCCTAACAGCAATTATCTAGAACCACCACCTTTTCATTTCTACTAACACAATCTACACTCAGTTTATCCAATATTGCCATTTGTTGCCAATAAGATATGTGTTTACGCATGCATTTTTACAGTATTGGAGTCTGCATTATCGTGTGCTGTTATATGTATATATTAATGCATATTCATGCTGTCCATGTCATTCATGCATGGTTTTTCATATGACATTACCCCTTTATATGACATGTACCCAGGGCTTTTTTTCAGGGGGAACTTGGTGGAACTCAGTTCCACCACCTCTGGCTCAGACCCTTTGGTGCCTGCTCACCACAATCACTTGTAAACACAAAAGTCTGGTTCCAGCTCTGCACTCTGTGTGTAACCCCCATGAACTCTGCACTCTGTATGTAATGCAATCCTGATATTTAATGCCCCTTTAAGACCCTTCTACTGTTTGTGAAATATGACCACACCCACTATTTGATGTGATTTGGAGGGTGTGTGTGGGGTGAGGGGGTTGTGGTTGAGTTCCAGCACCTATTGTTTGAGAAAAAAAGCCCTGCATGTACCACTGTAACGTATTTACATTTATATGTTAATAAACATGTTCACATATCTTTTAAACCATAACCATACAAGAACATATTTGGGGGGCACATCATACAATGCATTTAAATTCAAGATGGTGCTGCTGTAAGACCTATAAACAGTACAAAATATTTTACAGCGCACACATACAAGAATAACATTTCCTGCAGGGCTAGTTAAAAACACCTGAACATATTCTTGTATGTGTGCGCTGTAAAATATTTTGTACTGTTTATAGGTCTTACAGCAGCACCATCTTGAATTTAAATGCATTGTAGGGTGTGCCCCCCAAATATGTTCTTGTATGTTGTAATAGGCCCTGACCAGGTTTTTGGGCTGGAGCACCCCTCCCCCTCCTCATTACCTCCTATTTAGTGGCCACCAGTGATTAGGATGTATCCCTTTCAGTTCTCCCACATAGAGGAGTTCAGCTCCCATGGTTGAGACAAAGGATCTTCCATTCTATTACTAGTGTAGGACCCACTAATTCGGGGTACTTTGTCGCAGTAAGTGGGCTTAGCACTATATGACCATATAGTGTGACCAAACCCCTGTATTTTTTGAATATGTTCAGGTGTTCAGGTGTTTTTAACTAGCCCTGCAGGAAATGTCATTCTTGTATGTGTGCGCTGTAAAATATTTTGTACTTTTTAAACCATAACCAGCCATTAGCCTCATTCAAAGTCCCAATTCCCCCTTTTTGCGCCCTCTTTTCATGTAACAACACTGAAGAAATTACACTTTGTTACAAGGTAAAGTAGTGAGTGTACAGCTTGTATAACAGTGTAAATTTGCTGTCCCCTCAAAATAACTCAACACACAGCCATTAATGTCTTAACTGCTGGCAACAAATATGAGTACACCCCTAAGTAAAAATGTCCAAAATGGGCCCAAAGTGTCAATATTTTGTGTGGCTACCATTATTTTCCAGCACTGCCTTAACCCTCTTGGGCATGGAGTTCACCAGAGCTTCACAGGTTGCCACTGGAGTCCTCTTCCACTCCTCCATGACGACATCACGGAGCTGGTGGATTTTAAAGAACTTTCGCTCCTCCACTTTCCATTTCAGGATGCTCAACAGATGCTCAATAGGGTTTAGGTCTGGAAACATGCTTGGCCAGTCCATCACATTTACCCTCAGCTTCTTTAGCGAGGCAGTGGTCATCTTGGAGGTGTGTTTGGGGTCGTTATCATGTTGGAATACTGGCCTGCGGGCCAGTCTCTGATGGGAGGGGATCATGCTCTGCTTCAGTGTGTCAAAGTACATGTTGGTATTCATGAACTGTAGCTCCCCAGTGTCAGCAGCCCCAGACCAGGACACTCCCACCACCATGCTTGATTGTAGGCAAGACACACTTGTCTTTGTACTCCTCACCTGGTTGCCGCCACACACGCTTGACACCATCTGAACCAAATAAGCTTATCTTGGTCTCATCAGACCACAGGATATGGTTCCAGTAATCCATGTTCTTAGTCTGCTTGATTTCAGCAAACTTTTTGCAGGCTTTCTTGAGCATCATCTTTAAAATAGGCTTCTTTCTGGGACGACAGCCATGCAGACCAATTTGATGCAGTGTGCAGTGTATGGTCTGAGCACTGACAGGCTGACCCCCCACCCCTTCAACCTCTGCAGCAATGCCGGCAGCACTCATATGTCTATTTCCCAAAGAAAACCTATGGATATCACGCTGAGCATGTGCACTCAACTTCTTTTTGGTCGACCTTGGCAAGGAGTGGAACCTGTCCTGTTAAGCCACTTTATGGTCTTGGCCACCGTGCTGCAACTCAGTTCCAGGCTCTTGCCAATCTTCTTATAGCCTAGGCCATCTTTATGTAGAGCAACAATTCCTTTTTCAGATCCTCAGAGAGTTCTTTGCCATGAGGTGCCATGTTGAACTTCCAGTGACCAGTATAAGAGAGTGAGAGTGATAACTGCTCCCCATTTACACCTGAGACCTTGTAACACTAACAAGTTACATGACACCGAGGAGGGAAAATGTCTAATTGGGCCCAATTTGGACATTGTCACTTAGAGGTGTACTCACTTTTGTTGCCAGCGGTTTAGACATTAATAGCTGTGTGTTGAGTTCTTTTGCGGGGACAGCAAATTTACACTGTTATACAAGCTGTACACTCATTACTTTACATTGTAACAAAGTGTAATTTCTTCAGTGTTGTCACATGAAAAGATATAATAAAATGTTTACAAAAATGTGAGGGGTGTACTCACTTTTGTGAGATACTGTATGTGGAAGAAGCTGCTCTGGTCAGATGAGACAAAAATGTAACTTTTTGGCCCAAAAGCAAAACGCTATGTGTGGCAGAAAACTAACACTGCACATCACCCTGAACACACCACCCCCACTGTGAAACATGGTGGTGACAGCATCATGTTGTGGGGATGCTTTTCTTTAGCAGGGACAGGGAAGCTGGTCAGAGTTGATGGGAAGATGAATGGAGCCAAATACAGGCCAATCTTAAAACCTATTAGAGTCTGCAAAAGACATGAGACTGGGACAGAGGTTCACCTTCCAGCAGGACAACGACACTACACAAACAGCCAGAGCTACAATGGAAGGGTTTAGATCAAAGCATATTCATGTGTTAGAATGACCCTGTCAAAGTCCAGACCTAAATCCATTTGACAATCTGTGGCAAGACTTGAAAATTTCTCCATGCAATCTGACAGAGCTTAAGTTATTTTGCAAAGAAGAATGGGCAAAAATTTCACTCTCTAGCCACTTGACGACCAGCTCCTGTACATATACATCGGCAGTTTAAAGATGGATATCTCGGCAACGGCAGCAGCTGCCGCCACAACCGAGGTATTCATCTTTAGAGCCGGCAGTCCTGTTTACGTTAATGGTGGTCTCTACAGCGGATTCGCCGTGAGATCACCATTATCGGCGGCAGGAGAGGGGCCACCCCCCTCCCGCTGCTCTCCCGTGCCCTCTGCCGCTTACCGGAGCCGTCGGCAGCGGCGGAGGCAATTGGGACCTGTCCGTGGCTGGGTATGGAGACGAGTGAGGGGAAGATGGCCCCCACCCATCTCCATATTATAGCAGGGCGGAAGCGACGTCAAAACGTCACTTCCGCCCATACGTCTTAAAGTGCCATTTTTCTGTTATGGAGATCTTTATGGGTAAAATTTTGATGCCATTCCACGAGCGGGCGCAATTTTGAAGCGTGACATGTTGGGTATCAATTTACTCGGCGTAACATTATCTTTCACAATATAAAAAAAAATTGGGCTAACTTTTCTGGTTTCTTATTTTTTTATTCAAAAAAGTAATTTTTTTCCAAAAAAAGTGCGCTTGTAAGACCGCTGTGCAAATACGAAGTGACAAAAAGTATTGCAATGACCGCCATTTTATTCTCTAGGGTGTTAGAAAAAAAAATGTATAATGTTTTGGGGTTCTAAGTAATTTTCTAGCAAAAAAAACTTGTTTTTAACTTGTAAACACCGAGTCTGAAAAAGAGGCCCGGTCTTTAAGTTGCTAGTTGTGCAAAGCTGGTAGAGACATCCCCAAAAAAGACTTGCAGCTGTAAATGCAGAGAAAGGTGGTTCTACAAAGTATTGACTGAATACAAATGTACGCCACACTTTTCACATATTTATTTGTAAAAAAAAATGATTTATCATTTTACTTCCACTTCACAATTATGTGCCACTTTGTGTTGGTCTATCACATAAAATCCCAATAAAATACATTTATATTTTTGGTTAATTTGGAAAATTTCAAGAGGTATGAATACTTTTTCAAGGCACTGTAATTCATAGTGTACGGATATGATCTCTGACCATGTGAATTCTGATTGGGTGCTATAGGTTACTGCAAAACAATTACCATACAAAAATGGGAACTCCTTTAAGAATAAGGCTAATTATGTGTTTTGAATTGTTGGTGCAAACTAGATTAGAGCACCTGGAAGAAATCCAAGCAAAGAGAGAATATACAAATCCCATGCAGATCATGTCCCCTAATGAAATTCAAGCACATGATCCAGAGATGCAAAGCAAGTTTGTGATCTTTTTACTTGCAGCTATGTTCCCAAGGACAGATTATATTCATCAGACTTGCATACACTATAATTTGAGCTCTCTTTGATAACACTGAAGCCTGGATTAAAGAGGCTCAATTCTCTTTACATCAATAAAAACCAGCAAAGCAATGTCAGTGTGGGAGACAAGGTCGTCATGGAAACCTGGGTCCACCTGCCAAGGTGTCATCTATTAATTGGGCAGGTATACTGCTGTGCTGACCCCAATCTGTCCCTGGCCTTATGAAAAGATATACTGTATGTAGAATTTGTAATAACAAGATAAAGGCAGCGAGACATTACACTAGTTTTTCCTATTGCCTTCTATTATCATTATCATGTCATGCTTTGTCCTTTTTTCCAAAGACAACCCTTTAACTTCACAATGGTGTCTTTTGTACAGGTAATAATAGGAAAGTTCTGTGGTGTGTTATAATTCATGAATACCACTGAGCCATTGGGATACTTCAATATCATTTGATTTTAGTTTGCTAGTCTACAGTATCTATTCAGAAAGCAGTCGAGCAGTGAAGAAGAAAGGTTGGAAATTCTATTTTTATGGACATTTGATCAGCAAAGCTTTAACAGTACAATGCGATTCTAAAGGCTCAAGGTGTTTTACCTTCATGCAGTAAAAAACCTTCTGTGTGCAAACCCCCCCCCCCCCCAGCCCCCTAATACTTACCTGAGCCCCATCTCAATCTAGTGGCTCGCCGGGCTCTCTGCCTCCTCATTGGCTGAGGCAGGAACCCTTGACTCCCGCTACTGTCAATCACAGCCCGTGAGCCAATGAGGAGAGATTGGGAGCGGGCCTGAGCCACACTCTGTGCCACACTCTAAATAGACAGACTGAGCAATGAGTCGGGAGTGAGCCTGCCCAGGTGCCCCATAGCAAGCCGCTTGCTGTGGGGGCACTCGGCAGGAGGGAGGGGCCAGGAGCACTGACGGGGGACCAGAGAAGAGGTGTATTGGGGCTGCTCTGTGCAAAACCACTGCACAGAGCTGGTTAGTATAACATGTTTGTTATTAACCACCTCAATACTGGGAGCTTTCACCCCCTTCCTGCCCAGGCCAATTTGAAGCTTTCAGTGCTGTTGTAATTTGAATGACAATTACTCAGTCATGCAATTCTGTACCCAAGTGAAATTTTTGTAATCTTTTTCACACAAATAGAACTTTCTTTTGGTGGTATTTAATCACAACTGGGTTTTTTTGTTGTGCTACAAATACAAAAAAACTGAAAATTTTGGGGAAAAAAAAGCGTTTTCTTAGTTTCTGTTAAAAAAATGTGTAAATAAGTATTTTTTCTTTATACATTTTGACCAAAACTTATACTGCTACATTTCTTTGGTAAAAATAACCCAAATCAGTGTATATTGTGAAAGTTATAGAGTCTACAAGCTATGGTACAAATCATTGAAAATTGATCACACCTGATGTACTGATGGTCTAATTTTGTGCCAAGACAGCACAAATATTCCCCAAATTATTTTGGGAAAGTAGACAGGCCAAGGTATTTAGTAGGAAGTATGGCAAATTTTTTTTAAGTTGTCATTTTTTTCCCACAATTCTTTGGAAAATTAAGATTTTTTTTTTTTTTTATTATTACAAAAATGCCATATTAACAAGTTATTTCTCACACATGACATATGCATACTTGCAACTACACCCCAAAACACATTCTGCTACTCCTCCTGAGTATGGTGATACCATATGTGTGAGACTGTTTCACATTTCACAGCCTGGTCACATAGAGAGGCCCAACATCCAAGGAGCACCTTCAGTAATTATCTAGCCAGACCTTAGTCTGACACTTTTTGTTTACAAGTAAAAATCTGTATTTTTGCTAGAAAATTACTTAAACCCCTCCCCCCCAAACATTATATATTTTTGTAGCAGAGGCTCTAGAGAATAAAATGGTGGGTTTTGCAAATTTTTATGTCACACTGTATTTGCGCAGCAGTTTGTGGAATACAATTTTACACACTATCGCATAAATACATTTTAATGAATTTCAATGCACACAGAGACAATATAATACCCACATTTCTGGTAAAATATAAAATATGGTGTTGTGCCGCATAAATAGATACCAAACATATCATGCTTTAAAATTGCGCATGCTTGTGAAATGGCGCCAAACTTCGGTATTTAACGACTTCAATACCAGGCACTTTCACCCCTTCCTGCCCAGGACAAGTTTCAGCTTTCAGTGCTGTTGCACTTTGAATGACAATTGCACGGTCATGCAACACTGTACCCCACCGAAATGTTTTATCATTTTCTTCCCACAAATAGAGCTTTCTTTTAGTGGTATTTGATCACCTCTGGGGTTTTTATTTTTTGCTAAACAAATAAAAAAAGACCAACATTTTTGAGAAAAAAAAGTTTTTCTTAGTTTCATAAAATTTTTTTTTTCCTTCACTGACGAATGCTGATGAGGCGGCACTGATGGGCACTGATAAGGTGGCACTTATGGGCACTGATATGTAGAATTGATGGGCACTGATATGCAGCACTGATGGGCACCGATAGGCGGCACTGATGTGCAGCACTGATGGACACTAAAAGGCGGCACTGATAGGTGGCACTGGTGGGCAATAACAGGCATCACTGGTGGGCACTGACCGGCGGCACTGATGGACACTGATAGGTGGTACTGATTGGCACTGACAGATGGCACTGATGGACACTAATAGATGGCACTGATGGGCAGCACTGATGATGAGGTACTGACAGGTGTTATTGCTGGGCACTGATTGGCACTGTGATGGGCACTGATTGCCACCGTGGTGGGCTCTGATTGGCACTGTGGTGGGCACTGAGAAACTTTATTGAGGGGGCACTGACTGGCCGCTGATGGGCACATCTGATGGGGCTGTGCTGATAATCAATGTGCTGATTATCAGCACAGACCCCCCTCTGACAGGGAGAGCCGCTGATCGGCTCTCCCTGTCAGCGTGAACCGAGGAATGGCGTTTGCCAGCACTTCCTGGTTCACACGATGATCAGCTGTGATTGGTCACAGCTGATCACGTGGTAAGAAGCCTCTGTCAGAGGCTCCTTACCACGATCGGAGATGCAGCGTGTCAGACTGACACGCCGCACACGTGATCAAGTGGAATTATTGCTCTCGCTCTGATGTTTGCGGCGATACCACACATGTGTGGTGCAATTGGCGTTTAGGAATGCACACAGGACCAACGTGTGCGTTCGCCTTTGCATGCAAGCATGGCGGGCGGGGGCACTTACATTTTTTTATTTATTTATTGGTGGGACACTGGTACACTGACATGTTTTTGTGAACTTGTACACTATGACCGATGTTGATCGTCCACTGGCGGACACTGACAGATGTTGATGTCACAATGGAACACTATTGCACTATTGCAGATGTTTTGTGCACTGGTACAGATGTGATGGGTCTCTGGTAGAGATGTTTTGTGCACCGGTACAGATATTCATGGGGTCACTGTGGAACCAGGGACAGTGGTGCTTGGTGTACTGTGCGTGGGGATGTCTGTAGTCTGTGTGATCTGTGACAGTTCTGTGTGTAAAATTATCACTTACACACAGAGCTGTCCGCACAGGCTGCAGCTTCCCCCGCTCGCCCCCCCCCCCCCCGCTCAGCTGGGAGACTTGTCACAGAAGAGACACGTGTCACTGTTTGTGCTGTGAAAGCTGCGACTGGACACAGCCATCATCCCGATCTGTGCTTGGCTGTGTCCTGTAATCACAGCCATCAAAGGATCACACCACTGTGCTGCCTCTCGTTCAGTACGTCGGCTCAGAATGGCAAAGCTCCCACTCCGATGTTTATGTACAGTGAGCGGGGTGTACGCGGTTAAATAAAAAATAAATTAATTAAAAAATCAGCCTATAATATCACTTTTAAGCAGTATTAAACCCTAAACCAAAAATGTAATAGATACCAGTCATTAGATGAGGTGACTGCATTCGTTTTCTTTTTTTAAGCTTTCTACCCTCTGTTTTCACCTGGTGATTTTATCAGTATTACAGCTCCTGTGTTAGACTGACCAGACTCTGGATGAAGGAGCACAGGGGGCACCTTTGGACTGCACCATTGTCAGTCGGGGGGGGGGGGGGTAGTATAAGTATGTACTAGCAGATTTAGATACATTAACACATTAACAAACTCAACCCAAACTCCAGCTAATCCCCTTTGGGGATAAAGGTTTTGCATCAATAAATAAAATCTGATTGTTGTATACACATGGTTTATCTCATCCCTGTAACTGATAGATCTTGAAACAGAGCTTGTTCTTTTGCAAAACAACAGATTTACCAGAAAGATCACCAGATTAAAATAGAAGAAAGAAAGTCTAAAAAAAACCCAAAAAACAAATGCAGCCGTCACACCTAAGAATTGGTAAGTTTCAATTTAATAAATGTTTGCTTTTAATACTTCTTTAAGGCTACACTCACATTGGTGACTAGCATTGGTGCGAATAACAGCAACCAAGATCTGCTAATTCCTGCAGCTGTTTCTGCCACCTGTGAGCGGCTAGCCCTGTACACTCAATGATAGACTGGTGGTGGCCGCAGATATCCGTGGCTGTTTGCCCAGCCCGTGATTACACACCTAGGTAGGTGCAGTACAGATGAGTCTGTGCTTGCCGTTTTGCTTTCTGGTATATCTGATGTACTCTGTGTTCACCTGCAGTGATTCCCAGCATCAGCCATGGACTCTTCACTGCCTCCTGGTGGCCAGTCCTCTCGCAGCAGGTAGGATTTGAAAGTATTTCTCTTTACTTGCCTGCTGGGGGGAAGAGAGCAGAGTGTAGGGCATTATTCTGACTTTGTGCCTTTCTCTTTCTCTATTCCTGTCTTCCTTCTTTCCTTAGCCCTTCTAGGTCTGACCAAAGACAAAGTAGTTCCCGCAGAAGGAGCGGGTCGTCTAAATCACACCACCGGCATTCCTCCTCTGGCTCTAGACACCATGGTTCATCCTCTAAGTCTAAAGACCACAGTAGAGGCTCTCCTCACCCCCCCCCTCATCTCATAGTAGGGGACCGGAAAAAATATGTTGGGGATGCAGGGCCCCAGTTCCTGCCAGCAAGTCTCTCTGTGACCGCTGTTTCTCTAAAGCAGCTAATGAGAGGGAGGGTGCAGACCAACACCTGGAAACGCTAATCAAGCGAGTCGTGAAAGAATCGCTGCAGGAAAGAGACGCTGCAAAGCCTTGTGATTCCCCTCCAGATCCACTGATTCCCCTGTCAGGAGAGGGTCCAGTCCAGGAGACGTGGGAGTCTTTTCAACCTAGTCACCAGTCAGCTACCCCTTCAGATAGTGGGTCAGAAGCAGATGAATCTGGGATTAGCTTTGAATATGCCCTGGTTCCTTCTCTGGTGAAAGCTGTTAAGGACGCTTTGAATTGGGAAGACCCAGTTATTTCTCCTGCTAAACAGAGAAAGTTATTCAAACAACTCAGCAAGGAGCGTCATTATTTTCCTTTCCTCACGGAAGTAGGAGCTATAATATTTGAAGAATGGGGCAAGATGGATAGAAAAAGCTCTATGAAGTCTAAAGTCTCAAAACTATACCCTTTCAAGGAAGAAGAGGTTAAACACCTTGAGTCAGCTCCCTTGGTAGATGCTGCATTAGGCTCCATTCACACTAGCGCGTTTTTTGATGCATTTTGCATTTTGCAGAAATGCACGGGAATTTTTTAACATGGGTTCCTATGGAACATGTTCACATCAATGCCTTTTTGTTTCTCTGCATTTTTGGAAAGGGTCGGGGACTTTTTTTCATGCAAAATGCAGCGTTTTGCATGTAATAGAATTCAATGGACAAGCATCAAAAACGCAAGTGCACCGTTTTTGCAGCGTTTTTGCAGCGTTTTTGATGCGTTTTTGCCGTTTTTTTTTTTTTTTTTTAAATTTTTTTTAAATTTTTTTTTAGACTGTAAAAAAAACTGTAAAAAAAAAAAAAAAACGCAAAACGCAAATCGCGGCAAAAACGCCTCAAAAACGCTGCTCAAAAACGTGGCAAGCATGAAAAAAAAAACATCCAAAAACGCTCAAAAGCAACATGCATAGGTGTGAATCGAGCCTTAATGAGGCTTGTGAGGTATGTGACTCTGCCTCTTGAAGATACAGTCTCATTTAAAGATCCGCTGGAGAGACGGATCGATGCCAACCTAAAAAGGATTTATCTGACAGCAGGCACGGTGTGCAAACCCACTCTGGCCTTAGCAGCAGTCTCTAAAACTTTAGAGGCATGGTCAGACAATGTGAATGATTCTCTTAGAGGTATCTCTGAAGAAGCGGCTAAGAGCTCCCCTATTCAGGAAATCAGGCTTGCCTCCGCCTTTCTGGGGGAGGTCTCTATTGACATTATTCGCCTAGTGGCTCAGGTGATGTTGTCATCGGTCACCGCCCGTCGGGCCTTGTGGCTGCGACCCTGGTTGGCGGATCCAGCCTCTAAGCAGGCTTGGTGCCGTATTCCATTTGAGGGTTCATCCCTCTTCGGCAACAAGCTTGATAGCGCCATTACCCGGGCTACGGGTGGTAAATCGGGGTTCCTCCCTCAAGACAGGCGTTTACAGAACCAAAAACGCACCTTTTCAAGATTGCAGAACACCGACCGTGCAAGGGAAGCACGCAGTTATAGGCCTGGTCGGGAATTTTCTAGATCCTGGAGATCCAGGCAGTCCTCTTTTAGAAAGCCCACAAAAGGGGCTTCTACTAATAACCAGGACTCCACTAAGTCCTTTTGAAATTGGGCCCGCTCAAACATGTCAGGTGGGGGCTCGTCTGCTCCACTTCAGACATGTTTGGGCGGCCTCAATTCGGGATTTCTGGACGGTCAAAACAGTGTCCTCAGGCCACACCTGGGTCTTCAACAGCACTCCCAGACTAAGATTCATACCAACAAATCTTCCAAGTTCAGGGGAGAAGAGACAAGTTCTTTTAGCTTACATAAGCTCTTTATTAGCTCAAAACGCAGCCATTCCTGTTCCAGATGGCGAATGAGGAGAAGGCATGTATTCCCCTCTGTTTCTGGTGCAGAAGAAGAATGGCACATGGAGGCCTGTTATAGACCTGACTCATCTCAACCGGTTTATCCGAAAGGAAAAATTCAAGATGGAGTCACTATTAACGATTCAACAATCGGTTCATCTAGGAGACTGGTTGGTGTCAATAGACTTGAAAGACGCCTACTTTCATGTTGCAGTGGCAGCAGACTTCCAAAAGTTCCTTCGCTTTGCTGTAGGCGATCAACACTTACAGTTTACCTGCCTTCCATTTGGTCTCACGACATCACCTCGGGTGTTTTCCAAGGTTCTACTGGCTGTTGTTGCTCTGCTCCGAGTCAAAGGAGTTCGTCTTCACCACTATCTAGACGACCTCCTCCTTCTAGCCCAGGACAGGGGTCAGCTTCTAGAGCACAGGAGTCTAGTAATTGCCACTCTCCAAGAGTTTGGGTGGCTCCTGAATTTGGAGAAAAGTCACCTGATTCCATCTCAGTCTCTCATATTTCTAGGTGCCCATTTCAACACACTAGAAGGCACCATCTCGCTACCCGAGGAGAAGATTGTGGTGATCTGGGACAGGATCCGTTCAACACTTGCTTCATCTCACCTATCCGCTCTTCAATGTCTGAAGGTGATTGGCACAATGGCAGCCACCATTCCCATGGTGAAGTGGGCTCAATGGCACACTCGCCCATTCCAGAAAGGGTTTCTCCAACAGTGGGATTCTCCCAGCAAGAATCAGCGCATCCTCCTCACTCCATCCATGAGAGAGTCTCTCCTTTGGTGGCTCCAAGGGAAGAATCTCCGCAATTGCCATTCGATTCTCCCCATCACATGGGTCACAGTGACCTCAGATGCCAGCAATCGGGGCTGGGGTGCTCATTGCCTGTCAGAAATGGCTCAGGGCAGATGGAACTCGCCATCTCAGAAGACTGTATCCAACATTCTGGAACTTTGAGTGGCCTTTCAGGTGCTCAGATCCTTCTACCATCTGATAAAGAACTCCTCAGTGATGCTCCGGTTGGACAATACAACCGCTGTGGCCTATATAAGGAAACAAGGTGGGACTTGCAGCTGGTCCCTCCTACGGGAGGTGGAGCCAATCATGAACTGGGCTCAGAAGAATCTGTCCAACATTTCGGCAGTCTACATTCCGGGGGTCCAGAATGTTCAGGCGGACTATCTGTCCCGTGTTCAAATGGACAACAACGAGTGGTCCCTGCACAAAGAGGTGTTCAAGTGGCTCCTGACACTGGGAGTGTTTCCAGAAGTGGATCTGTTTGCATCCCCATGGAATTACAAACTCACCAAGTATTACTCGAGGTTCCGGGATCCCCAAGCATATGGGATAGATGCCCTCACGGATCGGTGGAGGTTCAACAAGGGGTATGCCTTCCCTCCGGTACCTGTGATACTCCAGTTTCTCCGCAGGCTCAGAACAGAGGAAGTGGAAGTCATGGCAGTAATACCGTTTTGGCCCAACAGGCCATGGTTTCCCCTCTTAACTCTCCTCAGTTATCGGGAGTCGATCCCTCTGCCTCTCAGGGCGGATCTTCTGTCCCAAGGCTCTATCCTGCATCCATGCCCTGCTCATCTACATCTCAGGGTTTGGTTTTTGAGAGGGGAAGGCTTGAAGCCTTAGGTTGTCCAGAAGAAGCCATCCCGACGCACGAATGCCAGACGGAAGAGCACTAATAGAGTTTATGAACGTATCTGGTCCATGTTCACAGAGCACATGGCCTCTAGACCTAATCCTTGTGGTTCTCCAAAAGTCCAGTATATCCTCAGCTTTCTGCAGACAGGGTTGGATTTGCCTCTAGCAGTAAGTTCCCTTTGTGTGCAAATATCAGCCATCTCGGTGTTTACAGGAATTTCATGGGCTAACCAGGCCCTGGTTCGCCAATTCTTCAAGGGTGCTATCAGGCTAAGACCTCAAAGGAAACCGAGATTCCCTAAATGGGATCTTCCCCTTGTTCTAGATTTTCTTTCCACGCTTGGAACAGATCCTGAAAATCCTATATCAGTTAAAGACCTCACACTCAAGACCGTCTTCCTGGTGGCAGTAACTTCAGCCAAAAGAGTGTCTGAAATCAGGAACTTAGGTTCCAAAGAGCCTTTCCTGACCTTTTTTCCGGATAGAGCAGTATTAATTCCCATGTTGGGCTCAAACCCTAAAGTGACATTGATTTTTCACGAAAATCAGGAAATTGTGTTGCCTACCTTTAGCACAACAGAAGGTCAAGATGTCCATCCCCTTGATGTGGGACATACTTTGAGTCAATACTTGGAAGCTACGGAATCGTTTAGACAGACGGATTTACTTTTCATTCTTCTACAGGGAAAAAAATAGAGGGAAATGGGCCTCAATCAGATCCATCTCTGCTTGGATAGTACAGACCATTCAAAGGGCTTATAAAACGAAGGGCTTGGCTCCTCCAGAGGCAGTGACTGCACACTCAATTCGGAGTATTTCAACCTCGTGGGCGGCTTCTCTTCATGTCGCACCCGAAGTTATATGTAGATCGGCTTCTTGGTCATCCATCAATACGTTTGTTTCCCACTATTGCGTTGAACCAGCCGCTTTGTCATCCATTAATTTTGGTTTGAAAGTGCTGTCAGTGGACAGTGTTAAATAAATTTATTTTCTTGCTCAGCATTGTGCCCACCCGGGTGTGTTTGGCGAGTTATTTCCCACACGTATGCTGCCATGGAGCCTGTCAGAAAAACGGAAAATTTATATCAAATACTTACCGTAATTTTCCTTTCCTGATAGGCTCCATGGCAGCAGGAGTCCCTCCCAATGCTTGAAGTAGGCTAGTTACAAAACACGGCTGGGAGCCCACAGCTGAAATTTATAGGGAGGGGTCCTATTGGGTAATTATGGAGGCGGGGTCAACCCACATGTATGCTGCCATGGAGCCTTTCAGGAAAGGAAAATTACGGTAAGTATTTGATATAAATTTTCCGTTTTTGGTGGTATTTAATCACCAGTGGGTTTTTTTATTGTTTGCTAAATAAACTAAAAAAGACTGGAATTTTTTTTTTAAAAAATGCATTTTTTTCTTTGTTTCTGTTATAAAATTTTGCAAATAAATTATCTTTCTCCATAAATTTAGGCTAAAGTATATTCCGCTCCATTTCTTTGGTGAAAATAACCAAAATCAGTGTTTATTATTTAATCTGTAGGTAGGTTATAGAGTCCACAAACTATGGTATATACACTATCTCACAAAAGTGAGTACACCCCTCACATTTTTGTAAATATTTTATTATATCTTTTAATGTGACAACACTGAAGAAATGACACTTTGCTACAATATAAAGTAGTGAGTGTACAGCTTGTATAACAGTGTAAACTTGCTGTCCCCTCAAAATAACTCAACATACAGCCACTAATGTCTAAACTTCTGGCAACAAAAGTGAGTACACCCCTAAGTGACAATGTCCAAATTGGGCCCAAAGTGTCAATATTTTGTGTGGCCACCATTATTTTCCAACACTGCCTTAACCCTCTTGGGCATGGAGTTCACCAGAGCTTCACAGGTTGCCATTGGAGTCCTCTTCCACACCTCCATGAGGACATTACAGAGCTGGTGGATGTTAGAGACCTTACGCTCCTCCACCTTCCGTTGAGGATGCCCCACAAATGCTCAAAAGGGTTTAGGTCTGGAGACATGCTTGGCCAGTCCATCACCTTTACCCTCAGCTTCTTTAGCAAGGCAGTGGTCGTCTTGGAGGTGTGTTTGGGGTCGTTGTCATGTTGGAATACTGCCCTACGGCCCAGCCTCTGAAGGGAGGGGATCATGCTCTGCTTCAGTATGTCACAGTACATGTTGGCATTCATGATTCCCTCAATGAACTGTAGCTCCCCAGTGCCTGCAGCACTCATGCAGCCCCAGACCGTGACACTTCCGCAACCATGCTTGACTGTATGCAAGACACACTTGTCTTTGTACTCCTCATCTGATTGCCGCCACACACGCTTGACACCATCTGAACCAAATAAGTTTATCTTGGTCTCATAAGAGCACAGGATATGGTTCCAGTAATCCATGTGCTTAGTCTGCTTGTCTTCAGCAAACTGTTTGCGGGCTTTCTTGTGCATCATCTTTAGAAGAGGTTTCCTTCTGGGACAACAGCCATGCAGACCAATTTGATGCAGTGTGCGGCTTATGGTCTGAGCGCTGAGAGGCTGACCCCCCACCCCTTCAAGCTCTGCAGCAATGCTGGCAGCACTCATACGTCTATTTCCAATAGACAACCTCTGGATATGACGCTGAGCACGTGCACTCAACTTCTTGGCGAGGCCTGTTCTGAGTGGAAAACTGCTGTATGGTTTTGGCCACTGTGCTGCAGTCAGGGTCTTGGCAATCTTCTTATAGCTTAGGCCATCTTTATGTAGAGCAACAATTATTTTTTTCAGATCCCCAGAGAGTTGTTTGCCATGAGGTGCCATGTTGAACTTCCAGTGACCAGTATGAGAGAGTGAGAGTGATAGCACCAAATTTAACACAGCTGCTCCCCATTCACACCTAAAACCTAGTAACATTAACGAGTCAAATGACACCAGGGAGGGAAAAAGGCTAATTGGGCCCAATTTGGACATTTTCACTTAGGGGTGTACTCACTTTTGTTGCCAGCGGTTTAGACAATAATGGCTGTGTGTTGAGTTATTTTGAGGGGACAGCAAATTTACACTAAGCTGATATACAGGCTGTACACTCACTACTTTATATTGTAGCAAAGTGCAATTTCTTCGTTGTTGTCAAATGAAAACATATAATAAAATATTTACAAAAATGTGAGGGATGTACTCACTTTTGTGAAATACTGTATATATTTGAAAATTGGTCAGTCCTGATGTACTGACGGCCCATCTAATTTTTCGAGGCCTGAAAATGCCAGGACAGTACAAATATCCCCCAAATTACCCCTCTTTGGAAAGTAGACAGTCCAAGGTATTTAGTAGGAGGCATGGAGAGTTTTTGAGGTTGTAATTTGTTGTCACTATGTTTTTTTTTCACATTTTTTTTTTATTTACATACTGTCACCAGTGCAGTACAGTGTTATCATATACCTGGTATGGAGGGGATCAGGGACACTGACTGGTGACAGTATGTAAAAAATAAAAAAATAAGAATTTCTTTTCAATTTTATTATTTTTTATTTATTTTTTAAATGATTTATTTTTATATTAACACACTGTGAAAAGAGCAATACAATGACTCTGGGGAGCTTGTTCGGAGTCAGGGATTCCCACCACCATCATAGCACTGTGCCCCTGTCTGCACCATCCATCCTTGGCTGCTGGAGTGGACTCTGGAGACCACCAATGGACCGCTGGCCTGCATCCATCAATCCATTGCTTGGCTGGCTGCTATCTATTGTGATGCCCACAGGCAGCAGCTATCAGGTAAGAATTGCAGTGGTGAGATGTCCGCATCCTCTGACCACCTCTGTAGAATGTCCTAATCCTCTGACCACCTCTGTATCATGTCCGCATCCTCTGACCACCTCTGTACCATGTCCATATCCTCTGACCACCTCTGTATCATGTCCGCATCCTCTGACCACCTCTGTACCATGTCCATATCCTTTGACCACCTCTGTATCATGTCCGCATCCTCAGACCACCTCTGTACCATATCCGCATCCTCTGGCTACCTCTGTATCATTTCCGCATCCTCTGACTACCTCTGTACCACGTGTTTGTTGCCTAAAAAGTCCTGCCCTGTGTATGCAATACATGTTCACAGCCAACGCCCTTTGGACAGAAATCCATGGAAAAGTTTGTTTAAAGACCGATCGTGTGTACGAGGCTTTAGTGTCAACGTTTTTTGGACGGATAAAAAGAAAAAGCATAATGCGCTCTATTATTGTTTCTTGGCCCCGCTATGGGTACAAACAACAACTAATGTATACACATAGTATGTGGTATACTCAAACATGTCAGGAGTAGGAACATTTATTTATTTATTGACCAATTTTTTTTATTTTTTTATTTGCAGTGGGTCAAAAATAAACAGCTAACGTTTTAAAAAATGATTTTATCAGAATCATTTTACGGAAAACCAGAACTGCAACATTTTCACCTAGCGCTACCTAGTGTTTCAATAATAAAACAAAATGTTAACTACATTATATACTTCTTAAAGCGGAGTTACACCCACATTTTTTAGCCCTTGGCATCCCAAGCTGATCTGTGCGCTTAAAACGATTTGGCATATATATAGAAACATGGTCAAGTTTAAAGTGAAACTTCTGGAAAAAAATAAAATTAGTAGACCAATAAAAGTAAAAACAAAAAAGGAGCTGTTGCTACAGTACTCCGCAATACGCATCAGAGGTGCCTTAAGAAACTAGGACTCCTGCACAAGGCCCATTAGACTCCTTGCACATGGGATGTTCCATCTTCGCTCTCTATGTTTTAGGCCCCTTTCACGCTGGTGCGGCGTTGGCGGTAAAGCGCCGCTATTGTAAGCGGCGCTTTACCGTCGGTATTCGGCCGCTAGCGGGGCGCGGTTTTACCCCCCGCTAGCGGCCGAGAAAGGGTTAAAAACCACCGCAAAGCGCCTCTGTAGAGGTGCTTTGCCGGCGGTATAGCCGTGCTATCCCATTGATTTCAATGGGCAGGAGCGGTGAAGGAGCGGTGTACACTCCGCTCCTTCACCGCTCTGAAGATGCTGCTAGCAGGACTTTTTTTCTGCTAACGCACCGCTCCAGTGTGAAAGCACCAATGCAGCAGCACTTTTGGGTCGGTTTGCAGGTGCTATTATTAGCGCAATAGCGCCTGCAAACCGCACCAGTGTGAAAGGGCCCTTAGTGTGCCCTGGAGGGACAGGTGCAAGCAGTCTGTCAAATCTATGGCAGGCTGTGACTGCACTGGATGGGGCTGAATGCTGTCCTGAGTGCTGGGAGCATTTAGGGCACTGTGTGTTCATGGACGAAGGTTCGGAACACAGGTCCTAAAACGTTTGTTACCCCAACATTTTGTATTCCTGATATGAGCCTGCTGTACCATGTACTTGTATGAGGATGTATCCTGTTCTCTTTGTATTGCTTCCTTTGTGTGAAATTCCTGGTGTTCCAGCCAGTCCCTCTGCTTTCCTATTAACCACTTCAGCCCCAGAAGATTTTACCCCCTTCCTTACCAGAGCACTTTTTACAATTTGGCACTGCGTCGCTTTAACTGGTAATTGCGCGGTCATGCAATGCTGTACCCAAACGAAATTTGCGTCCTTTTTTGCCCACAAATAGAGTTTTCTTTTGGTGGTATTTGATCACCTCTGCAGTTTTTATTTTGTTCTATAAACAAAAAAACAGCAACAATTTAAAAAAAAAAAAAAAAAATGTTTTACTTTTTTCTATAATAAATATTCCCAATAATGTTTTTAAAAAACAAATTTCTTCATCAGTTTAGGCCAATATATATTTTTTTACATTTTTGGTTAAAAAAAAAATCGCAATAAGCGTATATTGATTGTTTTGCGCAAAAGTTATAGTGTCTGCTAACTATGGGAAAGATTTATGACATTTCAAATTTTATTTTATTTTTTTTACTAGTAATGGCAGAAATCTGCGATTTTTATCGGGATTGCGACATTGCGTAGGACAGATTGGACACTTTTGACACATTTTTGGGACCATTGACATTTATACAGCGATCAGTGCTGTAAAAATGCACGGATTACTGTGTAAATGTCACTGGTAGGGAAGGGGTTAACACTAGGGGGCGATTAAGGGGTTAAATGTGGGTTCCCTCAGTGTGTTCTAACTGTATGGGTATAGGGCTGAGTAAGAGAAGAGACATATCATTGTTCCTATTTGTTGTTCCTATTTACTAGGAACAAACGACATGTCTCCACTCCCCTGACAGCACAGGGATTTGTGTCACAAATCTCCATGCTGGCACTCGTGCACGCGATCGCCGCCGGTCACGCGCATCGGGTACCCCGTGGCTCCTAAAGGGCCGAAGTACTTATACGGGATTTTGCGCACCCGTGCCACTTTGCCGACATATATTGGCGTGAGCCGGTTGGCAAGTGGTTAAAAACTGACCACACTAAGCAGAAAAGCACACAGTGGTCAGTTCTCTACCTATGTTGGGAACACAGTGTGCTCTCCTCCAATGATCAGACTTGTCCTGACATGCCCCCGCTGCACAGCCATTCACAGGGATGCTCAGTGTGCTGTTGCTTCTCCTCCCCCCAGCTCTTATGCAGCCGAGAACAGAGGTAATGTGGTCACTTATAAAAAAGGGAAAAAAGGTATTTATATCTATACAAAAATGTTTTGCCTTTCATTTCTATTTTAAACTGAATGGGTTGTTTTCCAAGGTGATCGTTTACAATCACTTCAAGTTCACCCCTGAACTACAGGGCCCAAAACACTACACCACTGGGTACAATGTTCAGCCCCGTCCAGCAGCAGCCTGCCATAGTCTTTGACAGGTATGGTTTCGTTCACCAGTTCAGGTGCAATTCAGGTGCAATTTTTTACAGTGTATGACACTTGAAGTCGCACATGAACCGAACTAAATATAGGAAAAGAACTCTTTTAAAAAATGGACTGTGGCCAGCCCGGATATATGTGAACTGGCTGCGTAGAAAGCCGGTCCGATTCACACGTCATGTGAATCGAATGCAGTTCAAAACGCATCTAATTTGCATATATGTAAACCCGGCCTAAAGCAAAAAATAAACACATCAATAAAACACCTAAAAATAGTGCTAATCAACTGCACTGAAACACAATTCTTATAATGGCAAACATAAAAAACATTTCATAAAAAAAAAGAAAAACTCTCTGAACTCCGAAATATACTTTTGAATGAAACGCATTGAGCTTGGAGGTGATGTCACTTGGATGATGGTAGGGGTGGGAAAAAAATACTTTTAGACTGAGTGGGGCATTAAATAACAAGAGATACATAATATAATAAATACTTAGGCTCATAAATAAGTAACCTACTGTAGGTTGGCTGTGCACATGTGCAGAAATCTATCTTGGCCATGTGCGTATAAAAGAGAACTCCAACAGACACTAAACATGGAATTTGCAAAGTTCATAATATACCCAAATCAGTGTAGCATATAACTTGCAATATTGCACGGAGTACATAGTTGTCAACAGTCCAGATTTTCCCGGGACAATCCCGATTTTGGGACCCTTGTCCCAATCGGAGGCCGTCCCGATTCGGGATTTTGCCTTTTGTCCATGGAAAAACGGGAATGTTTGGTTCTGCAGCAGTTCTGGCTCCTGGCTCCAACAAAATGGCCGCCGGCGCCACTGCAAGAGTTTTCCCCTTGTGTTCAGCTACATCTCCTCTCGTGTTCGGTGGAGAGGGGAGGGGCCGATCTGTGCAGCCAATGAATCGGCTTCTCTCTTCACAATTCTCCAGCCGGGGTTAGCTGCACGGATCGGCCCCTCTCCACTGAACACGAGGAACGAGAGGAGATGTAGCTAGACTGCAGCCAACACTCCGCTGGGGGCACTGATTTAAGAGGCACTCCGCTGGGGGCACTGATTTAAGACGCACTCTGCTGGGGGCACTGAATTAAGAGGCACTCCGCTGGGGACACCTGATGTAAGAGGCACTCCGCTGGGGCACTGACCGCTGGGGACACCTGATGTAAAAGGCACTCCACTGGGGACACATTTTCAGCGTCAAGTCCTGTAGTGATGCCTCTTGGCCGAACCTGGGTGAGGCCAGAAAGTTCAGAACTAGCAGCAGTTCCCACTTGGAGAGTGCGGGCTCTCTGGGGGGGCCTTAGTTTCACTACGACCTTGAAGAACTGGATCATTAGGTCATTAGAAGCCCATTGAATCCCTGTGAACGTGGAGATGGCTGAATGTGACAAGCTCTGAGTTCTTCCAACTCGAGTCCTACCGATGCTGCGTACTCCTGCAACTTTTTCCAGCTTCTGTTGTACACATTGTTTGTGCTCCTTTTGCGAGCCCTCATAAGGGTCTGCACAACTTCCGCAGAGCACCCCAGATTTAGGAGCCTCCACCTTTAAATATCCAGGCCGCTAAGCTGAATCTCTATGGTGCCGGGTGCAGCACTGGACCCTTGCCCAGGAGATCTGGCCTCACCGGTAATTTACGAGGTGCCCTGGCACTCAAGCGTAGGAGCAGGGGATACCACGGGCGTTTGGGCCAGTCTGGAAGTACTGCCAGCACCGTGACATCTTCCCTTCTCAGTTTGTTCAGAAAGGGCAGTATCAGAGGTATGGGGGGGAAAGCGTGGGCTGTCTGAAATTCCCACTTCGCAGTCAGTGCATCCACAAGGGTTGCCCGAGGATGAACCCCTTTTTTGCAAAATCTGGGGAGCTTTGCACTGGCCGGAGATGCAAAGAGGTCCACTTCAGAAGAAAGGACCAGGCTACCAACTGGTTCCTGTCTTGGTCTAGCAACAGGATGTCATCTAGGTAGTGGTAAATGCGAATTCCGCATTTTCTCAGCTATGCCACTACTGCCAGCAGAATCTTGGAAAATACCCTGGGTGAGGTTGTCAATCCAAAGGGCAGGCAGACAAACTGATAGTGAAGAAGACTGACTGTAAACCTCAGGAGCCTCTGGCATTGCTGGGCAACCGACACATGGAAATAGGCGTCTTTCAGGTCCACGAGAGAAGCCAGTCTCCGGGTTGTATCACCTTCAGGATGGACTGTAATGATTTCATTTTGAAGTGTTCCTTCTTCACATGGTTGTTTAGCCATCTGAGGTTGATCACTGACCTCCAGTCTCCTGACTTTTTTTGTACCAAGAATAGTGGTGAGTAGACTCCTAAGAAGAGCTCCCTCTGGGGCACTGGCTCTATCGCTTCCAGTTGTAGGAGCGTATTTACGTACTACAAAAGAATCTCCCTTTTCAGGGAGCATGAGGAGAGAGTGGTTGGTACAAAGTTTTCCCTTGGTAAAGAAGGGAGAGACACTAGGGAGAGGAATAGGCTGCACACCCCAAATTACAATTGCAAAAAGGGAATTTGTCCCCCAGGAACAACAAGGGTTTTTAAGCAGCACAAGACTAGTACCAAGATATTAAAAAATATTCAATTTTTATTAAATATGTGACAATAGAGTAAAAACCATGAACTGTGTATGGCACATTGTAAAAGCGCAGATACATGTACAGGGCTACATATAAATGTTATACATAACAGGTGCTTGGATAGTCCTGACGCGTTTCGACCCCATCGGGTCTTCTTCAGAGGAAATGCATGCACTGTTGAGAAATTACATATATAAAAATAATAACAATACAGGAATGTACAAATGTGTATAGAGATTATCAAGGTTCTAGACATAGTTACCCAATGTATTCGTGTAGCCGAGTCTCCTGAATCTAAGGCTTTCAAAAGGGGGCCTCCATCAATTCGGTCCCCACCTGGAATCCCCCCGAAGGCCAACACCCCGATAGGGGGGAATCAAGCAACAATGGCGTAACTTACGGTGAACTACACAATGGAAGTACCCCACATCCGGCACGCGGCACGTGTGGGTCAGCGGCACCTATGATCCAAACATCGTGCAATAACATCAATCAGGGTTTGAAAAGGATGTAACGAATTTTCCTATTTTATATATACTTATGTGAGTCATCAGTTAGTGATGCTCCTAGTTTTATCGCGTTTTTTTGTATGGGGTACTACGCCCAAATATAGGAATAGTTTGAATACGTATCAAAAGATTAAATTATTGAAGCATATGAATATGTATTGCGAAGTAGCTAGGGGGACAGATGGGGAGGGAGAAAAAAAAAAAAAAAAAGGGGGGGGGGGGGAAAGGGGAGAGTGAGGGAAAGTAGAGAAGGGGAGGGGACATGACGGGAGGGTGGGGAAATCCGAGGGAGAAAAGTGAGGGAGGGGATGTGCAGGGTGATGGGAAGGATATGGGGAGGGAAAATGGTGAGGAAACTGGGAAGGGACATAGGAAAGGAAGGATGGAAAAAAAAAACACCGGAAAAGGGGGGAATGGTAACCAGATGAGAGAATGGTATAGTGAAGAGAATGGGGACCCCGTGCGAGGGGATGGGAGTAAACAAGGTGGTTAGGAAAGGTGAAAAAATGATGAAAGGGTGAGAAGTGAATATATATATATATATATATATATATATATATATATATATATATATATATATATGCATATATATGTATAGAATTATTAGATCGGTTAGATGAAGTGGAATAATCAAAGTGACTGAGTGTACTTGTTTAGGGGAGGGGGGGTGTTTAAAAAGCTGTAAATCTATGTAAATTTAAAAAAAAACAAACATATTAACTAATTTGTTGGGTATACTCACAAAACTATGTGAAGACAATCACAGTAGCGACAGAAACCTGTTAAGAGACTATTTTTGGAAAGATTAATTATGGGTTTACTTAGGTAAAAATCTTTAAAACCAAAATAAAACCAAAATCAAGAACAAAAGCAATGCACTGTTTTTAGAGATGTTAGAGGGCACATCCGTACACAAATTAATATATGGGTACCGGGGGGGGGGGGGGGGGGAGACTGTAGGGGGGTGGGGGGTGGAAGGGAGGGGGGAGGGGGGAAAAGGGGAGAGAAGGGGATAGAGGGGTAGTTTTGGAAGGGGGGGAGGAGGGTGGTTTTCTGAATGAAATTAAAGGGTCTATAGATTTTGTTCAATGTTAGTAGATTGAGTGGATCTCAATTTGTTTGTTTAAGCCTCCCGGCTTAAGACTGTCTAGGGTGTAAATCCAGAAAGTTTTCCTCTCGCAAAGACGCTTGATGCACTCTGCTCAAGAAAGACTTCCCGGGATGGTCTCTATGGCCCAGACCTGTAGGCCATTGGCGGAGCCCTTATGGAATTCAGTGAAATGTCTAGGAATAGTGAGGTTACTATTGTTTTCAATGGAACGTCTGTGTTCCCCAAACCTTTTTTTGTAGGGTTCTAGTGGTACGCCCTACGTAGAGCAAGCCACAGGGGCAAGAAAGGCAATAAACTATAAATTCTGTTGAGCAGTTAAAGAATTCCCCCAGGGGGTATGCTTTACCCGTTGTAGTGAACTCACTTTGTCTGTGTTGGACAAATTTACAGGTGAGGCAGTTGAACTTGCGGCATTGGTACATTCCCTTAATGTCTAGGAAAGTAGAGGTAGATGTTAGTACCGGTTTGCGTCCTCCATGGACATGCTCCTCCATGTCTTCTCCCGTCCTCTCTTATAGGAGAGGCTGCGCCTCTGTGCCCCTCTGCCTTCTTGCCTGCCGCCCCCCCCCCATGATCTGCCCACATGATCAGATTTGAAGTAATTGGCTGCTGGGACCGCCGGTGTCCTAGTAACCAATGACACTTTTGCCAATACTCACACATGGAGTTTCCCTAGCCCTAGATCCGGTCCACCTACCAGCTCCGCCCCCCAACTCCGGCTCCCTCTCTCCCTCCTTCCGGTGTTAGCTGTGCTAAAACAGTCCAAAGGAGGCCAACGTGGTGTGTAGGCTGTGTGACCTACTCTGATGTGCCTCTGCTGCCATCCCGCTGTCCCGGGGACCGTTGACCAAACACCACCTGCTACCACCCGATTTTACAGGTGGCTGACATGGAGCTGTCAAGAAAACGTCCTTTATAAAGTAAAAAATAAAAAACCCAGTGGTGATTAAATACCACCAAAAGAAAGCTTTATGTGTCTCAAAAATTACCGTATTTATCGGCGTATAACACGCGCTGGCGTATAACAAGCACCCCAAGTTTAGGAGGGAATTTTAACCACTTGCTGCCCGGGACGGTGCAGCTGTTGTTCTGGGACGCCGTCGTATGACGGCGCAGCCTTCCAGGCAGCCCAGGGGGCGCGCGCGCCGCATCGGTCGGGTCCCAGAGCACGTGCCCGGCGGCCGCGATGTCCGCCGGGCACCCGCGATTGCCCGGTAACCGAGCAGGACCGTGGATCTGTGTGTGTTAACACACAGATCCATGTCGTGTCAGATGGGAGGAGACCGATGGTGTGTTCCTTGTACAGAGGAACACCGATCGGTCTCCTCCCCTTGTGAATCCCCTCCCCACACAGTTAGAATTACTCCCTAGCAACACATTAACCCCTACAGCGCTCCCTCCTGGTTAACCCCTTCATTGCCAGTCACATTTATACAGTAATCAATGCATTTTTACAGCACGGATCGCTGTATAAATGTGAATGGTCCCAAAAATGTGTCAAAATTGTCCGATGTGTCCGCCGCAATATCGCAGTCACGATAAAAATCGCAGATCGCCGCCATTACTAATAAAAAAACAAAATAATAATAAAAATGATATAAATCTATCCCCTTATTTTGTAGACGCTATAACTTTTGCGCAAACCAATAAATATACGCTTATTGCGATATTTTTTACCAAAAATATGTAGAAGAATACGTATCGACCTAAAATGAGGAAAAAATTTGTTTAAAAAAAAAAACAAATTTGGATACTTATTATAGCAAAAAGTAAAAAATATTGTGTTTTTTCAAACTTGTCACTTTTGTTTTGTTTATAGCACAAGAAATAAAAAACGCAGGGGTGATCAAATACCACCAAAAGAAAGCTCTATTAGTGGGGAAAAAATGATAAAAATTTAATTTGGGTACAGTGTAGTATGACCGTGCAATTGTTATTCAAAATGCGACAGCGCTGAAAGCTGAAAATTGGCTTGGGCAGGAAGGGGGTGAAAATGCCCAGTATGGAAGTAGTTAAGGACAAAAACTTTTTAAGGAAAAAAACTTACATTTAAATGCCCATCAATGCAGCCTTATCAGTGTCCATCTGCAGCCTTGTAGTGTCATTTGCAGCCTTTCAGTGTCATTTGCAGCCTTTCAGTGTCATTTGCAGCCTTGTTGTGTCATCTGCAGCCTTGTTGTGTCATTTGCAGCCTTGTGTTATTTGCAGCCTTGTTGTGTCATTTGCAGCCTTGTGTCATTTGCAGCCTTGTGTTATTTGCAGCCTTGTTGTGTCATTTGCAGCCTTGTGTCATTTGCAGCCTTGTGTCATTTGCAGCCTTGTTGTGTCATCTGCAGCCTTGTGTCATCTGCAGCTTTGCCCATGACACTGCAGCCTTGTAGTGTCACTGCAGTTTTTAAAAATGGCGCCGCCGAGAGACACAGAGCCGGTCCTGTGTCTCTCGGCGGCTGTCGGCTGCTTTCGGCTCCTCTCGTAGTCCTGTGGGCGGAGCCGAGCGCCGCCGACATTCATACATAACCGAGTATACTCGGCTAGGTTTGGCTAGCTCCACTCACAGTCACGCCCAGTCCCTGTGTTATGTCCATCTTAGGGCAGGACTGGGCGTGACTGTGAGCGGAGCTAGCCGAACCTAGCCGAGTACACTCGGCTATGTATGAATGTCGGCGGCGCTCGCTCCTCTGCTCACAGTCAGCAGGGGATCGGCGTATAACACGCACCCGTTTATTTCCCCTGATTTTAAGGGGAAAAAAGCATGTGTTATACGCCGATAAATAAGGTATATAAAATTAATTTGGGTACAATGTTGCATGACTGAGTAATTGTCATCCAAAGTGTGACATCGCTGAAAAACGGCCTGGACTGGAAGGGGGTGAAACAGTCCAGTCTTCAAGTGGTTAATATAGATCCAGTGTAAGTGTCAAGTACATTTAAATTTTAACTACTGTAACTACTGAGCATACGCTATAGCAAGTATTATAGCTTGGCTGTGTACTCCTTGCATTAAGCTGAACTTCAAATGAAAAACAGAAATCAAGCAGCAAAAGCCATAGCCATAGACGTGCGCAAAGGGTGTGCCAGGTGTGCCAAGATGAACCTTTGCCCTAGTCTGAGGTCCAGAGTGCTCTGAAGCAGGTTTTCATCAAGGTTGTCTCTGTACATTGCTGCATTCATCTTTTCATCAATCCTGACTAGTCTCTCAGTTCCTGCCGCTGAAAAACATCCCCACAGCATGATGCTGCCACCACCATGCTTCACAGTAGGGATGGTATTGGCCATGTGATGAGCAGTGCCTGATTTCCTCCAGACATGATGCTTGTCATTCAGGCCAAAGCGTTCAATCTTTGTTTCATCAGACCAGAGAATTTTGTTTCTCATGGCCTGAGAGTCCTTCAGTTGCCTTATGGCAAGCTGTCATGTGCCTTCTGCTGAGGAGTGGATTCCGTCTGGCCACGCTACCATACAGGCCTGATTGGTGGAGTGCTGTAGAGATGGTTGTTCTTCTGGAAGGTTCTCCTCTCTCCACAGAGGAGCTCTGTCAGAGTGAACATCCGATTCTTGGTCACCTCCATGAATAAGGCCCTTCTCCCCCGAACGCTCAGTTTGGCTGCACAGCCCGCTCTAGGAAGGTTCCAAACTTCTTCCATTTGCAGATGATGGAGGCCACTGTGCTCATTGGAACCTTCAATGCTGCAGAAAATTTTCTGTACCGTTCCCCAGATCTGTGCCTTGATACAATCCTGTCTCGGAGGTCTACAGACAATTCCTTGACCTTCATGGCCTGGTTTGTGCTCTGACATGCACTGTTAACTGTGGGACCTTTTATACACAGGTGTGTACCTTTCCAAATTATGTCAAATCAACTGAGTTTACCACAGGTGGACTCCAATCAACTTGTAGAAACATCTCAAGGATGATCAGTGGAAACAGGATGCACCTGAGCTCAATTTTGAGTGTCATGGCAAAGGCTGTGAATACTTATGTACATGTGATTTTTTTTTGTTTTGTTAATTATTTCTAATAAATTTGCAAAGATTTCAATCAAACTGTTTTCACTATATAGAATTTTGAGGAAAAAAAACACACATATACACACACACACACACACACACACACACACACACACACACACACACACACACACACACACACACGCTTTGGGGTGCATACCCTAATGCAATAGGCTGCACACACCTATGGATGAAGCACACCAAACTGCACAGCAGTGTGTTACCAATGTCCCCTTGCTTTATTATGGTGGTGTAGCATAATAATACTGGTCTTTGCTTGTTGGCACTATAAATCATAGAGCAATGGTGTTGATGGGTGACAACTAATCTGCTCTGGCTGCTCCTTTGAATGTCCCTGCCTGGTTACCTAAATAATGTAAAAAGGGTCACATACAACTGTACAGTTGTACTTTGTAGGTGGATGAGAGCCCAAATAACTAATACTGCTTAAAATGGAGAATAACAACTAAGAAATCACAGTAATGTGTGTGCTTTCTTCATTTATCTGCAGTTTGTCTGATGATTGGTGTTCGGCTTAACATAATCCACCTTGGCTTCTAATACTCTACTACAAGTATTCCACTGTGGCTTTTTATACTCTACTATAAGTTTGTAGCGCCACCCCCGTAGGGGCTGCTGGAAAATGACTGTCCCCAGAGGTTGTCCTGACCCAATCCTCTGACACCCCTGACACCCTAGGTTCTGACATAATTCAAAGAGAGAATGCAAATGCAAAAGACACCAAAGAAATAACAGATTGCAGAAGAATATTTTACTGAATATTCTTGAGTTAAAAAGGAAAGGTGAAATGTGTGTATTCCCTAAATTGCAACGTTAGCATAAAACAGAATTATAGAGATATGCATAAAACAGAATTATAAAGATATGCAATGAAATGGCAATAACAGTTAACCTGACAATTGAAGCCAGCAAATCTTAAAGGGAACCTTTGACCCCAGGTACAAGAGGGGGAAGAAAAGGCTTTTCGTCAGTCAGCTCCCTCTATGTCCTGATGCCACAGACGAAAAGAAATAACAAAACACAATACTGTATATAAAACCTGAGTGAGAGTTTCCCTTTAATATAAACAGGTGTTGTAGGCTGATTCCTTTGTGTGAAGAAGTCCTTGAAGTAAGGGTGTCCGAAATCTTTAGCTAGCTATGAAGGGGCCCAAAGATGTTGCTGTGCAATAGTGACCAGCAAAGGTGGAAAGGATGAGCATGTGCTTTCCAGCAAAAGGCCTTTTGATTATGTAAAGGATGAGCTAAAGGTGTCTGCATGCAGTGTCTCTGAATGGAAAATTAAGAGTGGGCTTCTGCCGGCTCACCAATTCTGGAGATACCAAGGCTTGTGGTGAACAGGCCCTTGAATGACCTGCAGTCAGATGAAGAATGCCCGACTGGCAACCTGACAACCCAGGAGTTCAGCAGCATCTGCGTGGGTGTAGGTGAAAGTGGTCCCTAATAGCCACTCTGCTGATGGGGCCGGTGGCTGAGAATCTGCCTGCAGGGATAAAGCTAACTCACGTAAAGGCCCTCCGCGTTGCCCAGGCCGTGGCACTCACTCACATCAGCCAGGGAAGCCTGGCCTCTCGGTCCTGCAGCTGTAGATCCTGTGTCTCAAGAATGCAAGCCCCTCCCCGGACGGTTCTATTTATCTGCTCACCCAGAATTCTTTCATTCTTTCTCTCTCTAGCCAGCTGGTATCTGTGGTTTGCTGCAGCATTACATCCCTTGGAATCCAGGCTTTCTGAACTACATGTCCCACGAACCCCTGCTTTTAGTAGTGGTCTCTCTCTCTCTCTGCAGTTAAAAAATGGTGCAATAATCCCCGTGCTGGGCACTAGAGGGAACGAAGCTCAATGTTATTCCCCAGTAAAGAGTGTCCCATGATGGCAAAAGCAATATAGCCAGCTCTTGGCTACAAGTATTTCAGCTTGGTTGAGAACTGTGCACACCACATATAATTATTTTTGGCCGTGTACAATTTCCATTAAGGATTACAACTTGTCTGTATACTGTGTTCACTTTGCACAGGGTATTCCATCTTAGCTTGTACACTGTACATTTAGGCTGGGTTCACACTATTGCAAATTGGATGCAGGTTTCCCTGTATCCAATTCGCATGACAGGAGACCGTGACCAGCTCTCAATGGAGCTGGTTCCCACATCTCTGGGGCGGCCGCGGAGTGCACAGGATAAGAGTCCTGTGCGTCTTTGGCTAAGTTTGGCTCCGTCCCTACCTCCCTAATAGGCCTTAATTCTTGCTTTTGGCTGTGAAACAAACTATTGCAAGGCCTGGAAGAAACAATTTACACAGTTTGTGTAAGTTCAGCAATACATTAACTTGTTCTACAGTAATGAAAATCTTACTGGTAAACATGTGGATACCCACAAGAGATTTTTCTCTTTTTAGAATACATAGACTCAATATGCCCACACCTCGCTTCCACCTGAGAGCTAAATTTCCTTATAAGACTTTCAGTTTGGGGGGAGTGAATGTGGGGCTTGTGTTGTGTCTTCTTCTTTTTCCTCATATCCCTCCCTTTCCTATCCCTCTCTCTTCCTTTCTGTGTTGTTTTGTATTATTACTTATTTCCTTCTTTCTTTTTACACAGAGCTTCCATCTGCAATTCTGTTACTTTTACCCACTATTTGAAAATTATAGGAATGCTCTCACACAGGTAGACTGTTCCATCTTTTGGTTGCCCCATAGGTTTGAGAGCTTCCCAAGTTTGAGGAATAATTGAGATCTCAAACTTTACATATATATGAACACCTATTACAATGTTCCAATGTAATAAAAATCAATTGAAAGTTAAAATGGAGCTATATGCAAAATAAAAAAACCATATATGATGCATTTTGTCAGAAGCATAGCCACATAGGTTTTTTTTTTTTTTAATAATCACCGCCATTTAGTTTTCTTGTGGCTTTAGTGGACCTTTAAGTATTCATTCTCTAATTTACACTCTGTATTGAGTATTCTCCCCTGGTACTGAGTATTCCACCTTGGCTATATACAGTGAAGTACACTCCACAATACAAGGTGTAGGTTAAATACATTTCAAAGACAATTCGAGTTTTCATAGAATATTCCCCCCCAATACATACATTACACAATACAATAGATACATTCAAGAAAAAGAATATGCTTGCGGTTAATGTAATACTGTTGATTTTTGTATATGACTGTTTATGTGTTTTCCACATCTGGGCTCAAGAGGGCGTTCTTTGACAATGTCATTATACCTGCCGATTTGCTTAATGCTTAATCAGTTCCTGCTGTCAAGTTAGGGCTGGCTGGGAAACAAACCATCACCATCGCTAATTCTGCTCTAGTACCAAAGACTATGTTATCTGTAAGGATGATTTATTTAAACTTTAAGCATATTAAAGGAAAAAGGAAACATAAAAGGAAAGACCACAACTAGGCTGCAAGATAAAACAGAAGGGAATAAAACTGAGGAGGTGAACCTGGGACACTAGTATCACTGTTAAGCTCTCTGGAGACATAGTAGGCTCATAAATGAAACAAAGACAGAAAGTGTGATGACTCCAATGACACACTCACCCTCCCGCTTTTCACCACACCAATTCCAACATCCATATTGTCGATTAACCATAGCGATCGAAACATCAGGTCCTATTAGTTATCAGACAAATAAAACTCTGTGATACAAGTCATGCCTAATGCTTTCACAACCTAACCTCTAAAACTGGCTGTACTCTACTAGATTTCTTTAAGGCTGAATGTAGGCAGGTTGTTTATTGCTGCACTAGTTAGTGGTTGGTCTTGGCAGTGGGGAGTTAAGTGTGTGTGCACAGTTCCCAGGCTTTTTGGTCCCAACCTGCCCACTTGTGATATAAAAAAGGGGAAGGCTGAGGTCCAGGGCTCTTGGCCCGCTTTTGACCGTACATATGCTAGGAGGAGGACTGCTGCGACTTTTGCAGTCCGTCAAAGGCACTGGGGATCCTGAGATCAACCAGCACGTGGATAACACCCACAGCTTGTAGAGGTATGCCTGGGCCGCCATTGAGTTATAGTAATGCCGCGTACACACGGTCAGAATTTCCGACAACAAATGTGAACTTGTTGTCAGAAATTCCGACCGTGTGTAGGCTCCATCGGACATTTGTTGTTGGAATTTCCGACAACAAAAATTTGAGGGCTGGTTCTCAAATTTTCTGACAACAAAATCCGTTGTCGGAAATTCCGATTGTGTGTACACAATTCCAACGCACAAAATTCTATGCATGCTCGGAATCAAGCAGAAGAGCCGCACTGGCTATTGAACTTCATTTTTCTCGGCTCGTCGTACGTGTTCTTGACGTTCGGAATTTCCGACAACATTTGTGCGACCGTGTGTATGCAAGACAAGTTTGAGCCAACATCCGTCGGAAAAAAATCCAGGATTTTGTTGTCGGAATGTCCGATCGTGTGTACGCAGAATTAGGAAATTGACTCTGTTCACATTGAATTGTACCACTAAAAGCCTTCTCAGTAAAGTTGCATCAACTGTTCTAAGCCTGGTCTGAAGTTATTCAAAGGGGTGCATGTTGGTTTTGGCGCATCAAAAGAAGCAGGATCTGTAATGTACAAAGGGGTATGAAGCTCAACTACTACAAAAGGGTTAACTCAGCAAGACAAGGAGGAGGAATGTAGTTGTTAAGAGTAATCAAGCACAGGTCAACACACAAAGCAACCACTCCTTAGACATGGTACCTGGTGGCAAGGGTGACACGTCCACAAGTAGTGAGGGGGTCCCTGTCTGGCTCCCTCCCTAGCGGTCAGTTTCCAGTAGCAACTGGAACCGAACCCACGTTACGGAGATCCAGGGCCTAGTCACAAGGTATGGGAAGGAAGGAGTTAACAAGTGCATGCATGAGGTCCACGCTATGTGCACAGCGGTACCCCATTCTGTGAGGTAATAGAGGTATGCTGGACTTGTGGAGTGGGCGCAGATTCCTCAATTCACACTAACAGCTAAGAATCTCTCCTGGCAGACTATTATATTCTAACATGCAGGCAACCTGAATGTAGTGGTGCCAGCAGGGCTGTACACTGCTCAAATTTTAGCCGAGACAACAGGTATCAACTGAAATGTGAGCAGTGTATGGTCAACTTTCATGTTAGTATAAGTAAAGGCTATGAATGGTCTTGAGAGTCTTGGCCGGTGCATAGATATCACTTCCAAAATGTGCCCAAGTCCTAAAAGATACATTAAGGCCCCTTTCACACTGCAGCT
The DNA here is from genome assembly GCF_042186555.1 of Aquarana catesbeiana. Lineage (NCBI taxonomy): Eukaryota > Metazoa > Chordata > Amphibia > Anura > Ranidae > Aquarana > Aquarana catesbeiana. The sequence continues at coordinate 603,049,842 of NC_133327.1, read as the reverse complement.
CCACTAAAACAGCACTAAATCGCCGGTCGTTTTTGTGGCGCTTTTGCAGTGCTCTTCGGGTGCTAGCGGGCTGTTTTTTTAAGGTCATGTGACAATGGGATCTTTAAAAAAAAAAAAAGACCTGTTTTGCGGCGCTTTTAAGGCGCTTTGGAAGCGCTGCCCATTCATTTCAACCTGCCCCAAAGATCCTGCTTGCAGGACTTTTTCTAACGTCCCGCAAGCGCAACGCCCAAGTATGAAAGCACCTATTGCAATGAATGGGAGGCAGATTTCATGCCCTTTACAGGCGCCATTTCTAGCGCTAAAATGCCTGAAAACTGCCTCAGTGTGAAAGGGGCCTAAAGCAAAATAACTTTTCAGTGTGTCAGGGACAATTAACAGGGGAACTGCTATTAGCATAATGTATCACTACCCTCATAGGAGCAAATGAATTGTTTTGTGATATCTCTGCCCACCAGAAAATGACACATCCCCCTCACCCAGCACCTACCGGCACACCTTGAGGTATATCAAAGAATTTATTAGGCCAAGCATAGCCTAAAAGGAGAGAGATTTAGCTATTTTACTTATACAAACAATCAATAGGACAACAACAATACTCTGAGAAATAAGGTTAAATACGTACAGTACTGTGACTAACAGTAATTAACAGAACTGAATTTCATTTACCTAGCAACAGTATACAAAGACAGTCCTAACTTGGTATAATAGTCCCACACTGGACAGTTATTGATAAAAGAAAAAGACCCCTTTCACACTGAAGACCGCCCTGCGCTAGCCGCAAAGCGCCACTCATTTTAGAGTAGGGCACTTTTAACCCTAAAGAAGGGGTTAACAAGGGGTTGAAAGCGCCCACTTTGCATGTGCGACAGCAGCGCTGCCCATTGATTTCAATGGCAGGGGCGGTGCGCACCACCCAAAAGACACTGCTTGCAGAACTTTTTTTTCCATCCTGCAAGCGCACCGCCCCAGTGTTAGAGGACTCAGGCTTTCACACTGGGGAGGCATGGGAGGCAGTTTACAGGCGCTTTACAGGTGCTATTTTTAGCGCTAAAACACCTGTAAAGAGCCTTCAGTGTGAAAGGGGTCAAAATGTTGACCAGCAAAGTTGGGGTCCTTGAAGAAAGCAAAACAGATCCCAGCAAACAGATTAACCACTTCAGACCGGCTCACGACGATATACGTCTGCACTTTGAAGAGAGCAGTCCGGTTTCAGATAAAAGTGGTCTCTGCGGCAGATTCGCACAAGATCACTTTTATCGGTGGCAGAAGAGGGCCCACCATCCCGCTGCTCTCTGGTGCCCTCCGCTGCTTACCGGAGCCGCTGCCAACAGCAGAGGCGATCCGATCCTTCTCCCTGTGTGGTATGGAGATGAGTGAGGGGAAGATGGCCCCCACCCAGCTCCATACCATTGCAGGGCGGAAGCAACGTCAAAACGTCACTTCCGCCTATCGCTTTTAAAGGGACATTTTTTATTTTTTTTATTTTTTTATTGCATTTTAGTGTAAATATAAACTATGAAAGGGGGATTGGCGCTGTTCACTATTCAAATCATGAAACCTTATCTCACTATAGGGGAAAGTTGTGTAACAAATTTGGGTGAGAAAAATAGTAAAAAAATTATTAAAAATAATAAAAAAATTTTATAAAAATAAAAAAAACTAAAAAAAAACTAAAAAAAAAAACTAGTAGCGTGTAATCACAAAAACATGAATATCAGATATCCAAATCACCCCAAGAAAATTAGTGTCATATAAAAATGTGAAAAATTACCATAGGCGCCTCAGATGACGTCTTGATGATGAAACGCGTAAGACGTGGTCACTTGGTACGCATACGTCGCTTCTGCTTCAGTCTAGGCTGATGACTTCCGGTTTTTGGTAGACGGGCCGTGGAACGCACGCCGCTACCACATCACTATCTGCCGTGTCTGGCGTGGAGCTAGCCGGCAGAACGGTGTTAGTTTTTATTAAATTTAAACTTTTTTATTGTAAGCTGGATTAGCAAATAAAAACTCTTTGGATTTACACTATGAGGCTCCTCTCTTCTCCATGCACATGATATGTCCTGACGGATGCCATTAAGAATACAGCGTTGACACAGGTGGGAGGAAGTCGTTGAAGGGGACATCGATCGTTTGGATTCCTGGCCACTCGATTCACATTCTTATGCCCATTACCCCTGCAGGGGTTGGGCGCTCCGGTGAGTGGGGACACAAAAGGGGGTTCCACATTTGACAATTTACACCAACCACAGCAGACCTGTCTGGAATCTCTTGGATATATATCAGATTTTCTGCACAAGGATTTTTTACACATAGGACCATTTTTTGGATATATGTATGAACTTTTGTAGTGTCTGTTTGCACAGATAACCATCACATATTTGTAAACCATTTTTTATCAGAATTTTTTATCTTTATTCTTATTTTTTCTCTCTAGTGTTTCACTTTTTGCAATCTCACGATTTATATCTTACATACACACATTTGTATAACGCAATTTGGGTTATTCACTGCTCTTTAGGGTGTTTTTTATTCATTTTTATTCATTTTTATTCATTTATCATCTGCAACTATTTTTATTGATTTATCATGAATTAGTCTTTATGTTTACCAGTGTTTTCAGCCATACTTATGGTAATTTTTCACATTTTTATATGACACTAATTTTCTTGGGGTGATTTGGATATCTGATATTCATGTTTTTGTGATTACACGCTACTAGTTTTTTTTTTTTTTTTTTATAAAATTTTTTTATTATTTTTAATTTTTTTTTACTATTTTTCTCACCCAGATTTGTTACACAACTTTCCCCTATAGTGAGATAAGGTTTCATGATTTGATTCGTGAACAGCGCCAATCCCCCTTTCATAGTTTATATCACTTGGACTTCACTTAGGTGTTTTTCCTTTTTTGGGGGGGCTGCAGTTCTTATTTGTGTTCGTCCTAAGCGCGGAATATTAGTCTACATTTAGTGTAAATATGTAAACTTTTTTTTTACCTCAGATCTCATATTTAAGAAGTCCTGTCATGCTTTTTTTCTATTACAAGGAATGTTTACATTCCTTGTAATAAGAACAAAAGCAACACATTTTTTTTTTAAAGAGCAGTGTAAAAAATAAATAAATAAAAAGTAAAACAAATAAAAAAAAGAAAAAAATGTTAACGCGCCCCGTCCCGCCGAGCTCGCGTGCAGAAGCAAATGCATATGTGAGCAACACCCGCATATGAAAACGGTATTAAAACTACACATGTGAGGTATCAATGCTATCGTTAGAGCGAGAGCAATAATTATAGCCCTAGACCTCCTCTGTAACTCAAAACATGCAACTTGTAGAATTTTTTAAACATCGTGTCGCAACATCGCCCCGCATGGTTTTTTAAGGGTAAAAGTTTGTTGTCATTCCACGAGCGGGTGCAATTTTGAAGCGTGACATGTTGGGTATCAATTTACTCGGCATAACATCATCTTTCGCGATTTAAAAAAAATTGGGCTAACTTTACTGTTGTCTTATTTTTTTCATTCAAAAAAGTGCGCTTGTAAGACTGCTGCGCAAATACTATGTGACAGAAAGTATTGCAACGACTGCCATTTTATTCTCTAGGGTGTTAGGAAAAAAAAAAACAATATATAATGGTTGGGGGCTCAAAGTATATTTCTAGCAAAAAAAACTGATTTTAACTTGTAAACACCAAATCTCAAAAAGAGGCTTGGTCCTTAAGTGGTTAACTTGTGCAGTGCTTCTTTCCTATTAGTCCTGGGGCACCCTCTTCTGGGTCTTTGCTTAAGTAAAAGTCCAGTTCAAGTCAGACAGGGATAGATAGAAGTTGCTGATGATCTCTCTGTTTTAATCCTGCTGAAGCAGTCCCTCTTAGTAGTAATAGGAGTAAAGTCTGATATCACCAGGCACCCAAATCACACCCTTCCAGGCAGGGAGAATTTAGAATTGCACAGAGTAAGATGGCAGCAGCAGTCTCTTACCAGCCCTCTTCTCCTGGGCAGCACAGCATTAGATAGCTCCAGCAAACTCTGGCCACACCACTGTTTCCCCTTCACTACAGCCTTGTTGTGCTTTCTCTCAGCTGCTCAGAACAGGAAATCAGTTGCAGCACCACATCGTACCCAGAGTGGCTTCCTCCCTGCATTCTGCAGGCTGGTGGCACGCACAACAGAACTCCCTTTCTCCATCAGCTCAGTTCATTATCCCCTTATATCATGCTAATCAAACCTTAATCATGTTTCCCAAAGCCCCCCTTATATCAGAGTCCACAGAGCACCCCTTACATCTGAGTCCCCCTTACCATAGTGCACTCACTCTCTCAGAGGCAGGAGAGAAAAGGGAGGAAGGCAGCCTATGCACCTGGCGGTTGTTGTACTTGGCTAGTTGGGGAGCATACTGTAGGTGTGTGCAACCCAGATAGCTGAGGAAACCACACTGGGTGATTAGGGTGTGCCCAGGCATGCCTAAGTTGGGGGACCACAGTCTAGTCTGAATAATGTGTCCAGGTTTCAAGGAGTCTGAATCCTGGACACATGAATCAAAACCCGGACTGTCCGGTTGAATCCCGGACAGGTGGCAACCCTAACTGGTGACGGGGTGAAAGGGGGTAAACCTTTATTAGGGGGGTTTAGGGAAGTATCCTAGACCTACTAGGGCCTACTACTAATTTCCCTAACACTGATTACAGTCACAAATGACACCAATGCAGTGATCAGTTAAAAACCTGAAAACTGCAATTGGTGACACAGTGACAGGGAGTGAAGGGATTAACTGGGGGGGGGTGGCGATCGGGGGGTGACAAGTGTATCTACATGTACTGGTGTTAGTGTAGTGTTGGTGCGACTTACTGTTAGTTGTCCTCTCTCCTCTCACTGGACTGAAAAGAGTTCCACAAGGGGAGATTTGCCAGAACCGATCAGCATGTCCAGGCCAGAAATCATTGGCCCGGACCTGAAGATTGATCGGTTCTGGATCAAATCCGATGGTCGCGAGCGCGGCGAAGGAGCCCCCTGCCGGTGAGAGCGCAGCCCGTACGGGGTTTCACGCAGGGGTGCCATTCTGCCCCCTGTAAATAGACGTGAGCCGGTCAGGAACTGGTTACAGAGGAACTGCAGTCTGCTCACATAATTTGTAATAAAAACATCTTTGCCATCCTGTGATTCTGTACTTGCCAAATGTGCTGCAGAAATCTCTCTCCACTAAGTATGGCTGCAACCATTTCAACTGAGGGCAGCTGAAGCTGCCGCCTGTTCACTTCCTGGATTTACACAGACACACAAAGGCACACCTTCAGCTCTATAGCCCTGCAGCTCTGATTGGCCCTCCTATGACTCACCCCCCTCCCTTCCTGGCAAACTCTCACGAGAGTTAGAGAGAGAGAGCTGTGCATGATGTCATAAGCCTAGGCTTTTTACCAAACAAGAAACAGGAAGTGGGCTGTATAAGGTATTTACTAGCAGAAAAAAAATGTTTTACTATCCAAAGTTAAAACAACAAGGGCAGAAGATTTAATAGATGGAACGTTGAAAAAAATGACTGAAGGTCCACTTTAAAGATGGCTGCTGCACTTCTGCATTAATGAACATTCAGTTTAACCCTGTCCACACTGCAGAAGGATAATACAGCAGCAACAAAGGAAGAAGTTCCACAGCAGTTATCAGCTACAATACAGGTTACAATAACAATTGTTACAAATCTTACATAATGCTATGCTTTATGTGTTATCTGGCTGTCGATCTATCTTCCCTCTATCATGTACACATTATCAGCGCATGTAACCCTTGATATAACATGCAGCCAAACTACGGATACTCTCTACAAAGGCCAATACCTAATTAGACCATCAAGGATATAACATTCAGGATTTTAGTTTTAACCTATACCATGCAGGTATTTGCAGATTTAAAAAAAAAAAATACAAGAAGGTCTCATTTAAAGTGAAATTCCAGTCAAATACTAATGCTGGCCATACACTATACGAAAAATCGGCCGAAACCATTTTCGAAAACGGAACATTCGGCCTTGAGCGCAAACATTAGTGCCATCATGTAATGACTGATAAATCGTTCAGTGGACATAAATGAATGCATATTTTGTTTTGTTTTTTTACATATACCTAGTGCAGACAATTCGGACGGGAAACACAATAACCTTTCAATTTATCGTTTGTTGGCAGAAAATTTCCGACTTGTCCTTCATTTTTCCAGCTCAAAAATGGGTGACATCATTGTCCAGGCTCTGCAGACTTTGTCAGCGATCTCTCCTCTACACTAAACACAGACGATGGTGAGATCATGTGACCTGACAGGATCACCCTCAGAATAGGTAAGTATAGACTTTTTTTTCCTTTACATGGTAGTTAGAATAGTTACATATGTACATAGTTAGTCAGGTAGAAAAAAGTCCATGTAGTTCAACCAAAAAGAAAAAAAATACAATCCCATACACACAATCCTTCACCCATAGCTGTTCCAAGGGAAGGTGAAAAACCCCAGCAAAGCATGATCCAATTTGCTACAGCAGGGGAAAAAAATCCTTTCTGATCGCCTGAGAGGCAGTCGGATTTTCACTGGATCAACTTTACCTATAAATGTTAGTACCCAGTTATGTTATGTACATTTAGTGAGCTGGCCAGAACCACCTCCGGAGGGAGTCTATTCCACATTTTCACAGAAACCTTTCTGTATTTGGAGATTAAATCTTTTTTCCTCTAGACATAAAGAGTGCTCCTTTGTCCTCTGTGATGACCTTAAAGTGAATAACTCAACACCAAGTCCACTATATGGACCACTTATGTATTTGTACATGTTGATCATATCCCCCCCTTAAAGGACTTGTAAACCCTCATGTTTTTTCACTTTAATGCATCCTATGCATTAAGGTGAAAAAACACCTGGCAGTGACGGCCCCCCAGCCCCCCCCCCCCCCCCGTTTTACTTATCTGAGCCCAAGAAGTTCATGTGCCGGAGATGCGCTCTTCCTCTGCCCGGGGGTTCTCGGATCTTGATTGGATAGATTGATAGCAGTGCAGCCATTGGCTCCCGCTGCTGTCAATCAAATACAATGATGCGGGCGCTGGGGGGCGGGGCCGAGTCTGGCATTTGTGTCTATGGACGCAAATGCTGGACTCGGGAGCGCGCCCACATGGTAACTGATGCGGGGAGGAGCCGCGAGAGTCGCTGAGGGACCCCAGATGAGGATGTTTGGGGCCACTCTGTGAAAAACAAGCTGCACAGTGGAGGTAAGTATGATATGTTTGTTATTTAAAAAAAATAAAAAACGAGCCTTTACAATCACTTTAATCTCCTCTTCTCAAGAGGGAAAAGATTCAGTTCCTCTAATCTTTCCTCATAGCTGAGCTCCTCCAGGCCTCTTATCAATTTGGTTGGCCTCTCAATCAGGATTCAGAGTGGAAAGGACATATAGAAAGCAGCAGCTATTGCTTCATAACTGATCAAGGCTATACCGGAGCTATTTTAGGAATCTCAGCAGGGGATCCCTAAGGAGAAATCCACAATACGCCTTATTGACATACAACAGTGGTAACATCTACGGACCCGAACTCACAGATGCTATGATTTACCAGCCTTGAGGTGAGAGTTCTGGGAGACCACATTTGTATGAAGTTATTTAAGGGCAACACCACTATATTTTATTATTAAGAAGCCACCTATTGGAATTATACTGCATCCCATATTCAGGACTTTTTAATACAGTTCAACATCTTATGAGGACCTAGTCTTTCCATTCATTTTATTTTTGGACTATTCACTATATATTGCACTTATTAATCATTACTGGTACATCATTTATCCGCATTTTTGGTAGCACTCACCAGTTATTTGAATTGATTTATTTATGTGTACCAGCTATGAATTTATGAATATACTTCTTTGTTATTTATTTATTTTGTATGCACTTATGCACTTTATGCACTATACTAGTCCTGCTTTAATAATTTTTTTTTTTTCACAACACCTTGCCTAGAGGAGATTTTCCCAGGAAATTAGATCACTGCGCGAAATCATTTTTTGGTTTTTGTATTTATTTGTGTCACTGTGCACATTCCAGATTTTGCTGCATTCAATTTAGTTCTTATTTTTTGTTACACGTTATTGATAGCGCGAAGGACACTTATCACTAGTCACAGGAGTAGGAAGATGACACGGTAGGAGTAGGAAGATGACACAGAAGGAGTAGGAGGATGACACAGTGACACGATAGGAGTAGGTGGATGACAAGGTGACACAATATGAGTAGGAGGATGGTATGGTGACACAGTAGGAGCAGGAGAATGACACATTAACACGGCAGGAGAAGGAGGATGACAAGGTGACATGTAGGAGTAGGAGTGTAACACGATAGGAGTCGGAGGATGACATAGTAGGAATAGGAAGATTACACGGTAGAAGTAGGAGGATGACACGTGACACAATAGGAGTAGGTGGGTGACATGATCACATGGTAAGAGGATGACACGGTAAGAGTAGGAGAATGACACAGTGACATAGTAGGAGGATGACATAGTAAGAGCAGGAGGATGACGCAGTGACACAGTAGGAGTTGGAGGATAACATGGGGACATGATAGAAGTAGGAGAATGACACGGTGCTATGATAGGTGTAGGAGGATGACACAGTGACACAGTAGGAGTAGGAGAATGACAGAGTGACACGGTAGGATTAGGATGACGACGCAGTGACATGGTAGGAGTTGGAGGATAACGGAGGGAAACGATAGGAGTAAGAGAATGACACAGTGTTATGGTAGGAGTAGGAGGATGACACAGTGACACGGTAGGAGTAGGAGAATGACACAGTGACACGATAGGATTAGGAGGATGCCGCAGTGACACGGTAGGAGTTGGAGGATAACGCAGGGACACGATAGGAGTAGGAGAATGACACGGTGCTATGGTAGGTGTAGGAGGATGACACAGTGAGATGGTAGGATTATGAGGATAACGTAGTGACACGGTAGGAGTAGGAGAATGACAGAGTGACACGGTAGGATTAGGATGACGACGCAGTGACACGGTAGGAGTTGGAGGATAACGCAGGGACACGACAGGAGTAAGAGAATGACACAGTGTTATAGTAGATGTAGGAGGATGACACAGTGACACGGTAGGAGTAGGAGGATGCCGCAGTGACACGGTAGGAGTTGGAGGATAACGCTTGGACATGATAGGAGTAGGAGAATGACACGGTGCTATGGTAGGTGTAGGAGGATGACACAGTGACACGGTAGGATTAGGAGAATGACACAGTGACACGGTAGGAGTTGGAGGATAATGCAGGGACACGATAGGAGTAAGAGAATGACACAGTGTTATGGTAGGTGTAGGAGGATGACACAGTGACACGGTAGGAGTAGGAGAATGACACAGTGACACGATAGGATTAGGAGGATGCCGCAGTGACACGGTAGGAGTTGGAGGATAACGCTTGGACATGATAGGAGTAGGAGAATGACACGGTGCTATGGTAGGTGTAGGAGGATGACACAGTGACACGGTAGGATTAGGAGAATGACACAGTGACACGGTAGGAGTTGGAGGATAACGTGGGGACACGATAGGAGTAGGAGAATGACATGGTGCTATGGTAGGTGTAGGAGGATGACGCAGTTACACGGTAGGAGTAGGAGTTTAACACTGTGACACGGTAGGAGTAGGAGGATGACGCAGTGACACGGTAGGAGTAGGAGGATGACGCAGTGACACAGTAGGAGTAGGAGGATGACACAGTGAAACAGTAGAAGTAAAAGGATGACACAGTTGGTGACACAGGCATCAGATACCCCCTAGAAATGTCAAATGCTGAAGAGTCTGATGGAGGCTGCAACACTGGAATGGAGTGAAGGCAGGAGACACCAGATGCTGAAGAAATGAATATACTGTAATAGCTTTTCATTTTAAGGGACGTTTTAGCTGTAATTGACTATGTTGCTTTAAACCCAAAAACAAAAATGATACATTTGTTCAATATTGTAAATAAGGTTTGTCTTGTTAGGATTACTGGCAAAATCACCAGGTGAAAAAAAACTTGGCAAAAGAAAACTAATGCAGCTATAACATCTCAGGATTCATAAGCTACTATATATGACATCTTTGTTTTTTGGTTTAGAAGATACTCTATAAAGTGTGTATTGGGAAGTGTGGTGTACAGGCATGTTTTCTCCTTACTTGACACAGAAATGTTTTCTCTGCTGAATTCTGTATTGGATCACACTCCTTTGTCTCTCACAGAGCCTCTTCCTTCCTCATTACTGCGATTGTAGAAATTGGCATTTATCCCTATATCTCCTGCCAGGTCAACAAAGACCTAAAATACATGCTTCCCTGTTTCCGTGCCATTGACATAATCAACACACAATGCACACATTCCCTATTACTAAGACAGGTATGGAAAGAATGTTCAATCTGGACTGAGCAAACTGTTTATTTAAATCACCAAAATGAAGGAAACGCTTAGAGGAAAAGACATTATGAACACATCATTAGGTTTTTCATTATTAAACAGTATTAGCCCAAAGCAATGTAACTGCAGCACAATATCTAACCTTTACTTGAAAAAAAAAACTTACCACCATGGAAAACTGTAATGTGGATTTATATATACTGTACAGTACACAGAACTCTAGCATATTCATGTAGAACAAAGAAAAAAGAAGAAACCTTAAAGTGGTTGTAAACCCTGTACTACCACTTTTACCTAAAGGTAAGCCTATAATAAGGCATACCTGTAGGTACCGTGACTATATCCTAAACTTACACGGCTCGCTCATTCCGTTTCTTCAGTAGCTGTGCCGTGACCAGCGGCTTCCACGCGCATGCGCGGGGATGACGTCATCGTGCGAGACATGTCACCGGCCTCAGCGGTGTACGAGGACCGCTGCAACAGCTTCGATCTAAGGTAAGTATTTCATAATGAGCTAGTATGAGATGCATACTAGCTCATTATGCCTTTGTCTTGCAGGTTGTTTTTTTTTCTTTTTGTTGTTTTCCTGAGCGTTTACAACCACTTTAACTAATGAGATATCTTATTTTCTTCCTTTTGATCTGGTAAATAAACAATTAAAAACAATTTAAAATCTGTTTGGCAGGGGCCAAAAGCAAACAAACCGTTGATCCTGCCAGAAATACAATGATTTATAACTTCCTGTTCGTTCTGCTTTTTTGCTGAAATCTCAAGCAGTGTTATCGGCCCAGCCCAGTTTAGCTGTGTGAACTACCATACAACCCCCCTGCCAGCCCATGTTATGGAGATAAGAAAGATAGACATGTTCTGCAGACCTAGTACTCTCTCCACTGGTACATTACAGCAAGTGAGCATTGTCACCCTAGGACAGGAAATTTCCTACCATATTCCACAGACATGGTGGTAGGTTAATTGACTCCTGTCTAATTTGGTCCTAGTGTATGTGTGTATGAGGCTATGTTCACAATATTCCGACACGGAAGTTACATGACTTCTGATCCAACTTTGCCCTGCGATTTCATGTCCAACTTCAATGAATGGGATCCAACTTTGAGTCTGGTATGGATATTGATGGGAAACCCCACACCCCAAAAAGAACAGTGTGGGGTCCCCCCCATGACCATACCAGACCCCTCGGATCTGGTATGAATTTTAAGGGGAACCCACACCTCAAGGAGGGATTTATTTTGTTGTATTTATTTTTTTACACTTTTTTGGTGAATGGGTAGGGGTACGATGTACCCTATACTCATTCACATGGGGGGGCTGGAATCTGGGGGTCCCAGATCAAGCCTCCACCTGCAGATCCCATCAGCCACCACCCAGGGTTGTCGGGAAGAGGCCCTTGTCCCCATCAACATGGGAACAAGGTGTTTTTGGGGGGGGAGGGCACAGAACCCCCCTGTCCTAAAGCACCCACCCTCCCATGTTGAGGGCATGTGGCATTGTATATTCCATGAGGGGGAGGGGCAATCGCTTGTGTCCCCTCTTTCCTGACCTGCCGGGCTGCATGCTCGGATAAGGGTCTGGTATGGATTTGGGGGGGGGGGACGCCATTTTTAAAAATAAATTTTGGCGTAGGGCTTTCCCTTAAAATCCATACCAGAGTCGAAGGGTCTGGTATGGTCTGGGTGGTAAATAATGTAGCGCTAGCCAGTGAAACACAAATATAGTGATATAAGTGATGAAAATACAATAGTGATACTGAAACCAATCCAATGTGTAAAATTATATAAAAAATATATACAAAATGTCCAATATATAAAAAATAATGTATGGTTGGGTGAAAACCAGAACATACAAATACTGGAAATGTGATTTAAACCAGTGAAAAAATAAATAAAGTGTAGTCCAACATGGGCCAAATCATCCACCAAAATGAAGCGTAATGAAGGGACAGAAGAACCCAAATACTGAACACTGTTCGGTATGGAGAACATCAAAAATATTGCATCTCCAGCAATGAAAAGAAGTGCATGTGCCCTTACCGGAACTGGTGGACTCCAATGTCAGCGACATGGAATCATACAGGCATGGTGCCACAGATGGCCAATGTATGGAACTCCAAAGGGACCAGGACCTCGGGGATGGAATCCAAGGAGGGGATGGAAAACCTCCAAATGGACCTCCAATCTTGGGAACGTCAAGCTGGATCAGGATGGTGAAATCCACAGAATACCAGAGCCACTCACATTGAAATAATATGTGGAGAAAGAAAATGCTTCAACATAGTGCAGATCAAAAAAGGTAATTTATTTCTAAAAACCCACGTACAAAGATAAAAAATGTGATCACGAAAATAAAAGGCAATGTGAAGAGCGATAAGCCAAGCCCTTCGCGTTTCAACCAATGGGTCTTCAACAGGGGAATATAACCCACGCCGTTTTAAAAAAAAAAAATTGGCGTGGGGTTCCCCTTCAAAAAATTTATGGTATGTAGCACACTGTGTAAATTATTGTCACTATATAAATACCTGTAATAAACAAATACTTATTGGTTACAGAAGAACCACTTGCTCACACCTGCCATCATTTATCTATGTGTACCACCATGGTGAGGGTCATGATTGTTCACTGTTCCTCTAGCGGCTCAGGGGTTATTCATACCTCTCGTGCACTGCTTGTCCCACATAATGATCACACACTTTTCTGCTGTAATTTGGGAAATAGATGTAAGTTTATAACTGGATGGTATTGGTCACACTACCTTGTGTCCTTCTCTTTTTTTTTGGACCATGAAGAGCAAGAGTATAACCACTTGACCTCTAGAAGATTTACCCCCTACATGACCAGGCCATTTTTTGCGATACGGCACCGCGTTACTTTAACTGACAATTGCACGGTCATGCAACGCTGTACCTAAATCAAATTTATATCCTTTTTTCCCACGAATAGAACTTCTTTTTGGTGGTATTTGATCAACTCTGGGATTTTTATTTCTTGCCCTATAAACAAAAAATTATCAACAATTTTGAAAAATATATATATATATATATATATATATATATATATATATATATATATATATATTACTTTCTGCTATAAAACATATCCAAAAAAAAATGTAAAACTCTAATATTTCCATAAATTTAGGCCAATATGTATTCTTCTACATATTTATGGTTAACAAAAAAATCCCAATAAGCATATACTGATTGGTTTGCGCAAAAGTTATAGAGTCTACAAACTATGGGATGCATACTGGAATTTTGATTTATTTATTTTGTTTTATATTAGTAATGGCGGCGATCAGCGACTTTTAGTGGGAATGCAATATTGTGGCGGATAGTCTGGAACTAACTGACACTTTTGACACTTGTGGAAACCAGTAATCAGTGCTAAAAATATGCACTGCCACTGTACTAATGACACTGGCTGGGATAGGGGTTAAACATCTAGGACAATCAAAGAGTTAAATGTGTGCATAACCAGTGTTTGTGTACACAATATGTGCTGTTTTTACTAAGTGATCCCTTAGTCTGTCCATAAAGTGGCACATCTGTATCGTGTATAGAACCTGCTGCAGCAAAGCTGACATTTATAAAGGGTAAAAAAAAAAGACATTTAAATTGATTTTCCCTGCAACCTTTCTTTTATTTGGACAAGCTGAAATTTAGACGCTGGGCATGTGGGTGGCAGGGAATGCTTTTTTTTTTTTTTTTCACTGCAGCAGCTGGGGGCAGAGAAATTTGCCTACTATACAGCTGCTGGTGTGCTGCTGACAGACTTGTTGCAAGGATCTGTGACACCCTGCGCTATACCATCATCCCAGGTGCTCTTGCCAACAGGTGGTGGGAGGTTAAATGCCTTGTCAGGCCTGTGGTACCCAAATGGCTGGTGTTTTTGCCACGCTTGATCTGCTTGCAGCAGAGATTGTAAATTGCAACAGTGCAATCAGCTGAACATGTGCTAAAAAAGGCCCACCCAGCTGAGCTGTGGGAAGTGGGCCGGGAGATAACAGCTCCACAATCTGATGGAATAGAGTGGCTGCTCTCTACCCTTCCATGATGGCTGCATCTGGAGGACATTTGCCTTGTTGGGAGTTTTGCCTCACCCTCACTTTACTCCTCTCCTCTATCCAGCACACAGGTTAAGTCAGTGACCTCATCATCATCACCCCCTCCATCCTCATCATCACTGGTGCCAACTTAGCAATACGCTGCTGCTGGGGGAACACGACTGCCAATTTGTTGTTTATCAGTGTTCTCCACTCTCTGTAGGCTCATGTTACTCCCTTCCTCTACCTCAGAATCAAGTAATGTTTGTGCATCCTCAAGAAGCAAGTGGTTTCAGCTGCCTGCCTTCAGCTGCCTCTCTACACCAGTCTACCCGACTGACTCTTCACCAGCTCATCCGGCTGACTCTCTGGAGATCTCTCAGAGGAAAGACAGAAGACTTATGCCCACCGCTGTCTTCAAGGAAGACTGGCTACATGTGGCAGTCTTCCCCTTTGTTAGTCCCCACCAGTGCTAAATTACTCACCTCCAGGAAAGATTCCTCCCTTGTGTCTTTGGCAGGACCCCTTCCAGACCAAGGGGTACCCCTCAGGGCCACCAACAGGCTCCTCAACACTGCATCTCTGTCTTCCACCCGATTGCCCCTGCTGGCATGGCCTTTGTCTATTTATGGGGTAATCTATGCCCCCTGCCAGCCCACTTCTGAGGATTGGCCGAGGCCACACAAATATTCATGGCAGCCCCTCCTAACCCCCATCTCTAGTTCTAGAACATTCTCCAACCTTCTAGACCAGGGGGAGACACCGGAGAGAGCTGCCAGGATGAGTTATCCAGCCATCCTGGCCTCTAATAATCTTGACCAGTGGCGGCTGCTCCATTAGAGGCACAGGTGCGCCGCCCCCTTAATCCATGCACACAGCCCCTAATCTACATGCAGGGCGCCGGACGCATGGATTTCAATGGTTTTTTTTTTTTTATTAAGCACATGATTATAGCCTGAGGCTCTAATTTGCTTCAAAAAAGGGTGGGCTCGGGACGTAGAGCACTTTGCCCTGAGCCAACCCAGTTGTGTGACAATAGAGAATTAATATTCACTCTTGTCTTCCTGCTTCTCCTCCCGGCCAATCAGGAAGCGGTTACTACTTAGTGTCGGCAGGCCCTCTTCAAATGTGAGTGGACTGCAAGTAGTTTTTTAACAAGCCTGTGAGATATTTTTTACGCTATGGAAGCCTCTTTCCTTTTTCTTTGTCTTCCCCATGATATGCTGTAATCGTTGAGAGAAAAATTGTGATCGATGACCATTTGTGGAGAGTGTGTTCCTCCAGTTGATATATCTAATTATTCATCTGTTGAGCCCAATTAAGAGAGAGCAATGAAGGATTCACATGTTGGTGAAGTTTGCTTTTTGCGTTTTTTGTGATAATCACATAAGGAAAGACTGTTTACTCATTTGGCATATTTTGTATTTTTTGTCTATTCTTTAAGGGTACTTTTACACTGGGGCATTGGGGGCGTCGGCAGTAAAGCGATGCTATTTTAAGTAGCTGCCCCTTGATTTCAATGGGCAGGGGCACTTTAGGCGCGGTGTATACGGATGCGACTTGCAGGACTTTTTTTGACCGTCCTGCCCTTGGGCTTTCACATTGGAATGAGAGAAGCGGCTCTTTCAAGGCTCTTTGCAGGCACTATTTTTAGCGTTATAGCGCCTGTAAAGCGCCTCAGTGCGAAAGCAGTCTTAGGCCCTATACACACTATTAGATTTTCTGCAGATTTTTGTCTTCAGATTTACCAAGACCATGTAGTGCAAGGGCCTGCTTGATTGCATACAAATCAAAACTCTTAAGTTTGACCTCATATCATATGGTTTTGGTAAATCAGAAGACAAAAATCTGCAGAAAATCTAATAGTGTGTACAGTCTAAATGTTAATATTTATAGTTGTACATTTTTTAATATTTTCTATATCTTATCTCAGCAACTTTATAGTATGTTGCATAGATTTTATATTATGCACTAGTAGGGATCGGCCGAACGCCCCCCCGGTTCGGTTCGCACCAGAACATGCGAACAGGCAAAAAATGTGTGCGAACATGCGAAGCCTATTAAAGTCTATGGGTCTTGAACATGAAAAACCAAAGTTCTCATTTTAAGGGCTTATATGCAAGTTATTGCCATAAAAAGTGTATGGGGACCTGGGTGCTGCCCCAGGGGACAGGTATCAAGGCAAAAAAAAAAAGTTTTTATAACAACCGTTTTTTCAGGAGCAATGATTTTAATAATGCTTAAAGTGAGACAATAAAAATGAAATATTCTTTTAAATATCGTGCCTGGGGGAGGGGTCCCCTTAGTCTGCCTGTAAAGTGGTGTATCTGTCTGATGTGTTTTACAGTGCTGCAGCAAATTACATTTCTAAAGGAAAAAATTGTATTTAAAATTGCTCAGGGCTATAATGTATTGCTAGCTTCCGGCAATATAGATAAAAATCGGTGTGGGTTCCCCCCTGTCCATACCAGGCCCTTCGCCACAATTTAAAAAAAAATCTATACCAGGCTCTTATCCGAGCATGCAACCTGGAAGACAGGATAGGGGGGGACGAATGCGTGCCCCCCCCTCCTGAACCAGACCAGGCCACATGCCTTCAACACAGGGAGGGTGCTTTGGGGTCCTAATGGGCCTCATCCCCACAACCCAGG
This sequence comes from Aquarana catesbeiana, assembly GCF_042186555.1. NCBI lineage: Eukaryota > Metazoa > Chordata > Amphibia > Anura > Ranidae > Aquarana > Aquarana catesbeiana. Next base: position 603,032,710 of record NC_133327.1, on the reverse strand, counting down.
CCCAGTGGTTGTGGGGGGTCTGTGGGCGGGGGGCTTATCAGAATCTGGAAACCCCCTTTAACAAGGGGGCCCCCAGATCCCGCTCCCCCTATGTGAATGGGTATCGGGTACATTGTACCCATTAACCAAAAAAAGTGTCAAAAAGTAAAAACCACAAAAGATAGTATTTGACAATTCCTTTATATAAAAATGAAAAAAAAAATGTGCCACGATGTCCATCCATCTTCAATCATGCCGCCCGACAGAACATAAAAATAGAAAAAAAAAACGAAAATACTCTGCCTCCACAGGAGGCGTCCCGCCGACTTCTGTCTTTTCACTGTGACAGCCCCGCCCTTGCCTAGATAACAGCTGTCACAGCGAAAAGACAGCAGTCTGTGGGAAGCCTCCCATGGAGTATCTATTTTTTTCTATTTTTCGAGTCCGTCGGGAGGCGTGATTGAAGACGGATGGACATCGCAGGACATTTTATTTTCTTTTTTTTTCTTTTTTAATAAAAGGAATTGTCAAAAATTATCTTTTGTGGTTTTTACTTTTTGACGCTTTTTTTCTGGTGAATGGGTAAAGGTACAATGTACCCCATATCCATTCACATGGGACAGTGGGATCTGGGGGCCCCCTTGGTAAAGTTGAGGGCGTGTGGCCTGGTATGGTTCAGGAGGGTGGCCGCTTGCTTGTCCCCCCCCAAACTGTCCTGCAGGCTGCATGCTCGGATAAGGGTCTGGTATGGATTTTTGGGGGGACCCCAACGTCATTTTTTTTTAAATTTTGCCATAGAGTTTCCCTTAAAATCCATACCAGACCTGAAGGGCCTGGTATGGATTTGGGGGGGGGGGGGGGGGGGCCTCAGGCTGTTTTTTTTTTTCAATTTTGGAGTTGAGTTCCCCTTAATATAAATACCAGACCCAAATATATATATACACTACACTGCCTGTACTGTATATATATTCTACACTGACTGCACTGTATATATATATATATATATATATATATATATATATATATATATATATATATATATATATATATATATATATATATATACTGCACGCCAATAACTACCTTCCTCTAGCTAACATTCTCTCAATCATAACACTATATGTGGCTGCCGTGTAAGCAGCTCTATATAGTGTGGGGCATGGACTTAGCCCCCTGAGCCATGATTGGCTAAAGGCACCCTGCCTTTGGCCAATCATGGCTCTCACAGCAGAGAGCGCTGTGATTAGCCAAAGCATGTAGGTCAGGTGCATGCTTTGACCAATCATCAGACATCAATGTGATCTCGCAGTGCATTATGGAGTGTTCCCGCGGTGCTCGAATGCGAACGCCCCATAATGTTCGCTATTCGGTGAACAGGCAAACACCCAATGTTCGAGTCGAACTTACATTCGACTCGAACATCGGCCCGTCCCTATGCAGTAGCACTTTATATTGCATATTGAATTGGTTTAACACATATACATGTACACATGCAAATGTTGAACAATTGGTTTAAACACATATATACACATGTAATAGGTTATAGTATTCACCATTTTAGTTTGTAAAGTTTTTTTTGTGTGGATTATCGCTATTCTCATCACTTTACACAATCAGGAAGCGGCTCTTAAGACCTGATTGGCCAAGAGGAGAAGCGACCGTATTGGCCAGGAGCAGGGGGGAAGGCACAGAGGAGGAAACGCAGGGGGAAGCCGCCAAAGCTGCCTGCGACCTGGATGGGGTAAGTGCGGGGCTGATCGGTGGACAGGTGAGCGACAGGGGGGAGGGGGTTGTTCGCCGATCGACCAAGCGGTGGGGGGGTTTGACCGAACAACCGAACGAATGGAGCACCAGCTGCCAGCTGCCACTCATCCTGACCAAATTGACCAAATTTAGTGGCTCAGGTTATTTCTGGCCAGAATAAACTTTGCCCTTTTAGTCTCCCAAAATACACCAGCATTTACTTTATTTTGGTCCCTATACATTTATATGTATATGAAACAACGCAGAAAAATCACCTGCATCTACATATTCTCTTATTATTTTTGCAATATGCATACCAAATACAGAAGGAAGTTTACCTTATTCGCTGGGTCTTTCTGATATATACATATATTTTTTTTTTATCATCTTTACAGTTCATGATCATGGACAAGGGGAGACTTCTAGGGACACTTATATTTGTATCTACCAAGACCATGGTGGTGCTCCGGTTGTTCCCCCATTGGGGTTAACTTTTGCTCTGCTTCCTCAGCTCCCGTGCTGGAAGTTTGTTGCCGCCGTCGGTGGAATCAGCGACTGATGACCTGGTCCAGCCCATTGGTGAGTATGGGGTCCTTAGCCTGACCCTGATGATTACTCACCTTCCTGCCTATTTGATGCAACATACACTCATTCATTGGGTACTACTCATGCTTGCAAATGTCTCTGATGTTTGTATATTTGTATATAATGTCTTACCATATATGTGGATTGTCTCATGTTCACATTATATGCATTTTTTATCGGCCTGTAGTTATTGCTGTTGTGTTTCAGATGCGCAACAATTGTAATAAATCTACATTATTTTACTTCCATGACTAACCATATTCTTGACTAACCATATTCACCTCACTCAAAGTCCCAGGGCGAACCCCTTGTATATCAACTTTACCTACTGTACCAATACTTGTAGCACACACTAGAGGGTGCTACACATAAAGAACCAGGCTTTCAAAGAACTTAAAGGGGAGCTCCAGGCTCCTTCAGAAAAAATTAAAAATACTGCAGCTGCTGACTTTTAATATTATAACACTTACCTGTCCAAGAATCCAGCGGTGTCTTCACCGGAGTCGATTTTTCAATCGACTCCCAGGTGCTGCCGCCGCCATCTCGACTAAGGGACACCAGTAGTGAAGCCTTCACTGCCGGTTCTTTACTGCGCATGCACGAAGCGTCCTGCGCTTTGTAAATGGCCTGGTGGCGGGGGGGAGGAGGAGGGGGGCCAAACTTCCGTTTGAGTTTGCCGCAGCGAAGTGGGAGCGATTACCTGTCAAAAACAGGTACCCACTCCCCCCCGAATAGTGCCAAATGTGGCAGTGGAGGGGAGGAGGAGGCAGACAAGCGGGCCTTTATAATTTTGTACTGTTGCTGCAATCTATGCATTGTGCTATATTCAGGGGAAGAGTACAGAGAAATGACCCCAAAAGTCTGTTGCTGCAGCTTAATTGTTCAGCCCCAGGCTGTGCAGGCAGTAGGATAGGTGAGTGTATACTTTCAACTTTGCAGGAAACCATTTTTGTTCGAAGTTTTATTAATGCTACACAGTTGCTTTATAGTGTAAGTCCACCCTAACACTAAAATCCCTGCATGTACAGACATCCACAATCTAACACTAACCTATCTAGCCCTATAAAAATGAAATCCGTATACATACCCTTTTTTGAAGCCGATCCGGTCTCCAGCAGCGGAAGCTCTTTAGAGGACATGGCTGACAACAGCTGTGAAATGAATGGGGAGTGAAGTGACCCATAGACTTACTATGGGGCTTTCATTGTCGGCTGTGTCCTCTGCACCCACCTCCACAATGAAGCTGCAGATAACAGCTCAGCATGGGATTGGGTCAGATCAGCTTCAAAAAAGGTATATATACTGATTTCTTATTTACAGATAGGGTTACCACCTTTTCTTCAAATCAAACCCGAAAACTTTAGCAGCGCACAGCGATTTTCTTTTTTTTATAGTATAAACTATACATATATTTTGCAATTAAATAACATCTCTAATCATATGAAGTTAATAACAAGAGTCCCCCTTTACATCAGAGTCCACAGAGTTCCCCTTTTTACATCTGAACTTGCAGAGTTCCCTTTCACTGTAAGGGGGGACTCTGCAGACTCTGATGTAAGGGAGAACTCTGGGGACTCTAACATAAGGGATAATGAGCACTAACTGAGCACTCTGATGTAGGGAGAGGACTCTGCTGTAAGGGGGAACACTGTGGCCTCTGGTGTGAAGGGGAACTCTGATGTAAGGGGTGCTCTGAGAACCCTGATTTACCTTGGTGTACTCACTCAGAGGCAGGAGTGAGAAGGGGGGAGACTTCAGTCACAGACAGGGATGGATGGTGAGCTCACTTACCCCTTAGCAGTCAGCACTTCTCATCCAGATGTATCTGAGGCTGCTAGACTTCCAATTTCCAGCCCCCACTATCCCTTTCTGAGGCACAGCACCGGGGATTGGAGTGTGGGCAGACAAAGAGGGGTAGGGACGGGAGAGAGAGGTGCAGACCAAGCCCTCTCTCCTCTCCCGTCTGTGCGTTTTTGTGGGTGGGGGATTGTTAGTGCTGGCTTTGGGCAGTGTGAAAGAGAGTGTAACATACACTCTCAGCTTAGCCAACTGCAACCAGCAACCCTGCTGGGAAGCTGAAGTCCAGACTGAATAATGTGTCCGGGTTTCAGGCATTCTGAAACCCGGACACATGATTCCAAACCCGAACTGTCCAGGTGAATCCTGGAACAGGTGGCAACCCTATTTACAGGGCTAGATAGGTTAATGTTAGTTTGTAGATATCTGTAGATGCAGGGATTTTAGTGTTAGGGTTCACTTCTACTTTAAGCCGTTCTAATCTTCCTGTTATTATAAATGGACTTCTACTGAGTAGGTGAGGAACCGAAATAGAAACGAGTGGACATCTGAAGTTGATTTATTAGGGCTGGTTTCACATACGTGTGGCCACAGGTTCATACCTGGGGAATTTTTGCCTGAATTTGTACCTGAACCGGACCCAAAGACGCACAGGACCCTTCTGCAATGCGCTCCGCGGCGCCCCGGAGAACTGGCTCTATTGAGAGATAGTCACACTCATCTGTCAAGTGAATTGAATGTGGGGAAACCCACATCCAATTCGCATATATGTGAACCCAGCCTAAAGGTAAGTGGGCTGTTCACTTTGTAAGGGAAGTTGCCGTTTGCAATATTATGTTGAAATGCGGAGGGTTAAAATAATACATTTATTGATCATAGTAGATATAGTAAAGGAATTTCATATATGTACACATATACAAATAATTGGCATACAGAATGTAAACATAATCGATGGACAGGTACACACAGTCGAATACATGATTTCACAGAGTAGAGGGTAGTCACAATGGTATTGGTAAAACAAAGCATATAGCCTGTAGATGCCAATGGTGGCATGCCCGGCGACTGACAATGTTGCACACAGGAATAGTGTAATCATAATATTGAACAGTGATGGCATCAAGGTACAATGGATAGAGTAGGCATCAAGTATAGCTCGACGCGTTTCGTGGATGATCTTTTCCACTCATCAGGAGCTGATGCATAGTAATCCTGTAAGATATATATATGTAATCAACCTCAATCCATAGGGGAGGAATTGAAAAAATGTTGGAAAAGTTTGGCCCAAAATTACACTTACCAACCCTGACATAGGGCGCAGCGCATGGCGGATGGCACGGAGTAGGCCGGGGGCAGTGGGCCTCGCGGCGGGAGCTGAGGCAGCATGTGGTGTCTGAATGGCATCAGGTAGTGAAGTGACACTATATGAGTGGTGAAATGATCTCCATTGATGGAACATAAATTTTCACAGAGAAAGAAAAAATCTGGGAATGAATATTAGAAAATAGTATATCAGTATATATTATAAAAATAGATAAATTAGATTACGTAAAGTAATATGTAAATATTATACCCAGAAATACTCGTAAATGGAGAGTACTGGTAGCTAGTATAATGAAATTTATAATGAAAAAAGTCTGAATAAAGAAGTATTTATAAAGGCAACAATGTAACATGACTAGTCAGAGAAAAGAGGAGGAATGTCTGGGAAAGAAAAAGACATAATAAAATACTGGAAGTAATATGTGAGTTATATGTTAAAAAATAAAAGGATTACGTATAATAAAGTATAAATAATATATCCAGGAATGCCTATATATACAGAGTGTTGGTGAGTAATGTGGTGGAGATCGTGTGGTAAGGGGAATCCAATTAAAGAATGGCTAATGAAAAATCTAAACGTGTGGGTGAGTTGTTAAAAAAGGGGAAGGTGGCATGGAGGGTTGTACAAAATTAGTGCAAAAAACAAATTGTGACAGTGGGGGATCATGACAGTGAAGGTAGGTGTAGACACAAAGTGCTTACCTGATGCTGCATGTCATGCACAACTAGCAAGGTGGAAACAGCTAGTGTGCAGAAACCAACAGAGGAGACTGGCCGTGTGCGCAGCCCGCTACCACTGGGGGACCTATAAATACATGCCGCCAGCGCCACGTGCGTGAGGCCTGCGGGAGGAGGGGAGCGGCGTCCGCACCTGAGCTAGATGACCGCTCGGTGTTTGGCGCCAGAACGACCCTCCCCCATGGCGATCACGCAGATGGTACTCCAGACGTCAGCGCGGTGACGTCGAAATCAACATCCCATGCATGACGTAGGGGACGTGGCGCCGATGCGCCGAGGGGCATCCGCCCAGACCTCCCAAAGGGGGGGGAAGGAGGGAGGATCCGCAGGGCGCATCGCAGCTCCCGCATAGAGGACGAACAAACCCCAACACAGAACCATACCAAGCGCACACGCAATTGCGGGTCAAAGGCAGAGCGATAAGGATTGGATGGATGGCAGGGAAAAGGAATTATTAATAACAGGGAAGAAAAAAAAATATATTATATATATAGCGCAACCAGTGCCGGAAATGCCATCAAATAGTAACAATATATAGAATAGAAGGAAAATTGCATAATATGTATCAAATATATACATTCCAGAAATTTGGCCCCACATAGGGCATATATTAAACCTCTCGCGTAGATAGCAGGGGAACACTGCTAATCCAACTCTTCCAAATGCTTCCATCCCGGTTTATAAATTGTACAATGGAGGGGGGTTGGGACTTTAAATGAGGCGCATTAGTCGCCTCCATCCCGGTATTGCCGACAGGCGTATATAGAAAGGGATTGGGACTTTAAAATGAAGCAGTTGAAATGCGGAGGGTTAAAATAATACATTTATTGATCATAGTAGATATAGTAAAGGAATTTCATATATGTACACATATACAAATAATTGGCATACAGAATGTAAACATAATCGATGGACAGGTACACACAGTCGAATACATGATTTCACAGAGTAGAGGGTAGTCACAATGGTATTGGTAAAACAAAGCATATAGCCTGTAGATGCCAATGGTGGCATGCCCGGCGACTGACAATGTTGCACACAGGAATAGTGTAATCATAATATTGAACAGTGATGGCATCAAGGTACAATGGATAGAGTAGGCATCAAGTATAGCTCGACGCGTTTCGTGGATGATCTTTTCCACTCATCAGGAGCTGATGCATAGTAATCCTGTAAGATATATATATGTAATCAACCTCAATCCATAGGGGAGGAATTGAAAAAATGTTGGAAAAGTTTGGCCCAAAATTACACTTACCAACCCTGACATAGGGCGCAGCGCATGGCGGATGGCACGGAGTAGGCCAGGGGCAGTGGGCCTCCATTGTACAATTTATAAACCGGGATGGAAGCATTTGGAAGAGTTGGATTAGCAGTGTTCCCCTGCTATCTACGCGAGAGGTTTAATATATGCCCTATGTGGGGCCAAATTTCTGGAATGTATATATTTGATACATATTATGCAATTTTCCTTCTATTCTATATATTGTTACTATTTGATGGCATTTCCGGCACTGGTTGCGCTATATATATAATATATTTTTTTCTTCCCTGTTATTAATAATTCCTTTTCCCTGCCATCCATCCAATCCTTATCGCTCTGCCTTTGACCCGCAATTGCGTGTGCGCTTGGTATGGTTCTGTGTTGGGGTTTGTTCGTCCTCTATGCGGGAGCTGCGATGCGCCCTGCGGATCCTCCCTCCTTCCCCCCCCTTTGGGAGGTCTGGGCGGATGCCCCTTGGCGCATCGGCGCCACGTCCCCTACGTCATGCATGGGATGTTGATTTCGACGTCACCGCGCTGACGTCTGGAGTACCATCTGCGTGATCGCCATGGGGGAGGGTCGTTCTGGCGCCAAACACCGAGCGGTCATCTAGCTCAGGTGCGGACGCCGCTCCCCTCCTCCCGCAGGCCTCACGCACGTGGCACTGGCGGCATGTATTTATAGGTCCCCCAGTGGTAGCGGGCTGCGCACACGGCCAGTCTCCTCTGTTGGTTTCTGCACACTAGCTGTTTCCACCTTGCTAGTTGTGCATGACATGCAGCATCAGGTAAGCACTTTGTGTCTACACCTACCTTCACTGTCATGATCCCCCACTGTCACAATTTGTTTTTTGCACTAATTTTGTACAACCCTCCATGCCACCTTCCCCTTTTTTAACAACTCACCCACACGTTTAGATTTTTCATTAGCCATTCTTTAATTGGATTCCCCTTACCACACGATCTCCACCACATTACTCACCAACACTCTGTATATATAGGCATTCCTGGATATATTATTTATACTTTATTATACGTAATCCTTTTATTTTTTTAACATATAACTCACATATTACTTCCAGTATTTTATTATGTCTTTTTCTTTCCCAGACATTCCTCCTCTTTTCTCTGACTAGTCATGTTACATTGTTGCCTTTATAAATACTTCTTTATTCAGACTTTTTTCATTATAAATTTCATTATACTAGCTACCAGTACTCTCCATTTACGAGTATTTCTGGGTATAATATTTACATATTACTTTACGTAATCTAATTTATCTATTTTTATAATATATACTGATATACTATTTTCTAATATTCATTCCCAGATTTTTTCTTTCTCTGTGAAAATTTATGTTCCATCAATGGAGATCATTTCACCACTCATATAGTGTCACTTCACTACCTGATGCCATTCAGACACCACATGCTGCCTCAGCTCCCGCCGCGAGGCCCACTGCCCCCGGCCTACTCCGTGCCATCCGCCATGCGCTGCGCCCTATGTCAGGGTTGGTAAGTGTAATTTTGGGCCAAACTTTTCCAACATTTTTTCAATTCCTCCCCTATGGATTGAGGTTGATTACATATATATATCTTACAGGATTACTATGCATCAGCTCCTGATGAGTGGAAAAGATCATCCACGAAACGCGTCGAGCTATACTTGATGCCTACTCTATCCATTGTACCTTGATGCCATCACTGTTCAATATTATGATTACACTATTCCTGTGTGCAACATTGTCAGTCGCCGGGCATGCCACCATTGGCATCTACAGGCTATATGCTTTGTTTTACCAATACCATTGTGACTACCCTCTACTCTGTGAAATCATGTATTCGACTGTGTGTACCTGTCCATCGATTATGTTTACATTCTGTATGCCAATTATTTGTATATGTGTACATATATGAAATTCCTTTACTATATCTACTATGATCAATAAATGTATTATTTTAACCCTCCGCATTTCAACTGCTTCATTTTAAAGTCCCAATCCCTTTCTATATACGCCTGTCGGCAATACCGGGATGGAGGCGACTAATGCGCCTCATTTAAAGTCCCAACCCCCCTCCATTGTACAATTTATAAACCGGGATGGAAGCATTTGGAAGAGTTGGATTAGCAGTGTTCCCCTGCTATCTACGCGAGAGGTTTAATATATGCCCTATGTGGGGCCAAATTTCTGGAATGTATATATTTGATACATATTATGCAATTTTCCTTCTATTCTATATATTGTTACTATTTGATGGCATTTCCGGCACTGGTTGCGCTATATATATAATATATTTTTTTTTCTTCCCTGTTATTAATAATTCCTTTTCCCTGCCATCCATCCAATCCTTATCGCTCTGCCTTTGACCCGCAATTGCGTGTGCGCTTGGTATGGTTCTGTGTTGGGGTTTGTTCGTCCTCTATGCGGGAGCTGCGATGCGCCCTGCGGATCCTCCCTCCTTCCCCCCCCTTTGGGAGGTCTGGGCGGATGCCCCTCGGCGCATCGGCGCCACGTCCCCTACGTCATGCATGGGATGTTGATTTCGACGTCACCGCGCTGACGTCTGGAGTACCATCTGCGTGATCGCCATGGGGGAGGGTCGTTCTGGCGCCAAACACCGAGCGGTCATCTAGCTCAGGTGCGGACGCCGCTCCCCTCCTCCCGCAGGCCTCACGCACGTGGCGCTGGCGGCATGTATTTATAGGTCCCCCAGTGGTAGCGGGCTGCGCACACGGCCAGTCTCCTCTGTTGGTTTCTGCACACTAGCTGTTTCCACCTTGCTAGTTGTGCATGACATGCAGCATCAGGTAAGCACTTTGTGTCTACACCTACCTTCACTGTCATGATCCCCCACTGTCACAATTTGTTTTTTGCACTAATTTTGTACAACCCTCCATGCCACCTTCCCCTTTTTTAACAACTCACCCACACGTTTAGATTTTTCATTAGCCATTCTTTAATTGGATTCCCCTTACCACACGATCTCCACCACATTACTCACCAACACTCTGTATATATAGGCATTCCTGGATATATTATTTATACTTTATTATACGTAATCCTTTTATTTTTTAACATATAACTCACATATTACTTCCAGTATTTTATTATGTCTTTTTCTTTCCCAGACATTCCTCCTCTTTTCTCTGACTAGTCATGTTACATTGTTGCCTTTATAAATACTTCTTTATTCAGACTTTTTTCATTATAAATTTCATTATACTAGCTACCAGTACTCTCCATTTACGAGTATTTCTGGGTATAATATTTACATATTACTTTACGTAATCTAATTTATCTATTTTTATAATATATACTGATATACTATTTTCTAATATTCATTCCCAGATTTTTTCTTTCTCTGTGAAAATTTATGTTCCATCAATGGAGATCATTTCACCACTCATATAGTGTCACTTCACTACCTGATGCCATTCAGACACCACATGCTGCCTCAGCTCCCGCCGCGAGGCCCACTGCCCCCGGCCTACTCCGTGCCATCCGCCATGCGCTGCGCCCTATGTCAGGGTTGGTAAGTGTAATTTTGGGCCAAACTTTTCCAACATTTTTTCAATTCCTCCCCTATGGATTGAGGTTGATTACATATATATATCTTACAGGATTACTATGCATCAGCTCCTGATGAGTGGAAAAGATCATCCACGAAACGCGTCGAGCTATACTTGATGCCTACTCTATCCATTGTACCTTGATGCCATCACTGTTCAATATTATGATTACACTATTCCTGTGTGCAACATTGTCAGTCGCCGGGCATGCCACCATTGGCATCTACAGGCTATATGCTTTGTTTTACCAATACCATTGTGACTACCCTCTACTCTGTGAAATCATGTATTCGACTGTGTGTACCTGTCCATCGATTATGTTTACATTCTGTATGCCAATTATTTGTATATGTGTACATATATGAAATTCCTTTACTATATCTACTATGATCAATAAATGTATTATTTTAACCCTCCGCATTTCAACTGCTTCATTTTAAAGTCCCAATCCCTTTCTATATACGCCTGTCGGCAATACCGGGATGGAGGCGACTAATGCGCCTCATTTAAAGTCCCAATCCCCCTCCATTGTACAATTTGCAATATTATGTTACCCAGAGCCTAGTACATGTGGTAAAATTGCACTTTGCAAAAAGTACCCAGTCGCATGCAAGGAAAATTCAAATAATAAGTATTTTTGCTTGCACGTGATTGGATGATAGAAGTCAGCAGAGCTTCACCTCATTCCCTAAGACTTGGAGAAAATTCCCTTGTAATGTCAACAGCCTATTTTCCTTTATTAACTCCTTCAGATCCGCGTTATAGCAGAATGATGGCTACAGCGCGGATCTGCTTTGCCGGGAGGCAGTCTATTGACGTCCTCCCCTTTCCAGGCTCGCCACGCCCCCCTGAAGGGCGCGTGCTGTGATCACCAGAGTCGATGAGACTCGGATGATCACAGATCCGAGTAAGGGGCCGATCCCGGCCCCTTACCACGTGATCAGCCGTCAGCCAATGACAGCTGATCATGTGATGTAAACAGAGGATCGGTAATCGTTTGTTTTTTCTTCTCACGCTGACAGCACCAGCTGCCGTTTGAAGGGACATCGGTCCCAAAGAGGAAGAGCCTCTGTGCCCACCAGTACCACCTGACAGTGCCAGCAATCAGTGCCCACAGTAAGTGCCAGCAATCAGTGCCCACAGTAAGTGCCAGCAATCAGTGCCACCCATCAGTGCCCACGAGTGCCACCTATCAATGCCCACCAGTGGTGCCAGTCAGTGCCTCATCAGTGCCACCTAGCAGTGCTGCTTATCAGTGTCACCTACCAGTGCCGATCAGGGCTCATCACTGCTACCCATTAGTTCCCATCAGTGCCAGCTATCAATGCCACCTATCAATGCCCTTCAGTGCCACCCATCAGTGCCCACCAGTGCCACCTTATCAGTGCCCACCAGTGCCACCTTATCAGTGCCCGTCAAAGCCGCCTTATCAGTGCCCATCAATGCAGCTTATCCATGCCCATCAGTGCAGCCTGTCAGGGCACATGAGTGTAGCCTCATCAGCGTACATCAATGAAGGAGAAACCTGTTACCTGTTTGCAAAATTACCTGTTTGCAAAATTTATTAACAAAATATAAAATGGCTTTGTGTTTTTTTTTTTTTAAATCTGGTCTTTTTAAATTATTTTCACAAAAAATAAAAAACCCAGAGGTGATCAAATACCACCAAAAGAAAGCTCTATTTGTGGGGAAAAAATGATAAAAAATTCATTTGGGTACAGTGTTGTATGACTGCGCAATTGTCATTCAAAGAGTGACAGCGCTAAAAGCTAAAAATTGGTCTGGGCAGGAGGGGGGTTTAGGTGCCCAGTAAGCAAGTGGTTAAATGAATCCCAGTGTGTCCATCACCTGCACAAGGATAAAGACAATTAGAATGACGGCATTGGCTGGATTCCACGGACTTGCTTTTCAACACGAAAAGTGGTATTTCACAAGATACTGCTTTTTTTGCAGAAAGGCCCTTATTAAGGCTCTAGCAACTGGCTGGAATTCCAAATGCCTGTAGCTTATGTGTGGTATTTGTGCAGCTAACCAGTAGCTACTTGACTAAAGAAAAACAACCTTGATGGTACTACAATAAACAAACTCGATTTGGATAATTGCACGATAAAGGATAATGTTCCTGAACTCCCTAGAGAACAGCGATGTTGTGTAGATTCTGCAGTCTCTGCTCTGAAGAGGAGACAAGACTTCTATACCCATTGCTGGCACTGGAATCTAACTGCATGTCACAGCCCATCAACAGCATTGAATTAGGGCATTGTGATTTGTGTCTAGTGCACTCCCTGGCACATGTCAGTCATTTATTGCTGGAATCCTTGAACTGTTGAATACAGAAATGGAATTCTACATGCGCTATAGCATTTCAAAGATGACAAATACTGATATGGGTTTGTGAACTAGGAAAATATTACAGTCCTTGCTATTTTATATGTATTTAATGCTGACTATACAAGGCCTAATTTCCAGCGGATCCCTGTGAATCAGCCAAAATTTGAGCCATGGGTGGCCCTGCCAACACCAACTGGCTTGACAAATGTTGTTTGAAGGCGTTGGGCAGACAAAAGCTGGTCATAATGGCTGCAGCCACTTAGATGTATATTCTGTTTGGGTGTTCTGACAGCCAAGAGTGCTAGCTGTCAGTACAATTAGACCCCTTTCACACTGAGGCGGTTTGCAGGTGTTATTGCGCTAAAAATACCGCCTGCAAACCGCCCCTAAACAGCCTCCGCTGTTTGTTCAGTGTGAAAGCCCGAGGACTTTCACACTGAAGCGGTGCGCTGGCAGGACGGTGAAAAAAGTCCTGCAAACCGCTTCTTTGGAGCGGTGAAGGAGCGGTGTATTCACCGCTCCTAAACCGCTCCTGCCCATTGAAATCAATGGGACAGCGCGGCTATACTGCGGCTATAGCCGCACTGTACGAGGGATTTTAACCCTTTTTCGGCCGCCAGCGGGGGTTAAAACCGCACCACTAGCGGCCGAATACCGCTGCAAGAACGATGGTACAGCAGCGCTAAAAATAGCGCTGTTGTACCGCCGAAGCCCCCACCGCCCCAGTGTGAAAGGGGCCTAAGAGTGCTAGCTGTCAGTACAATAAGAGTGCTAGCTGTCTGTACAATAAGAGTGCTAGCTGTCAGTACAATAAGAGTGCTAGCTGTCAGTACAATAAGAGTGCTAGCTGTCAGTACAATAAGAGTGCTAGCTGTCTGTACAATAAGAGTGCTAGCTGTCAGTACAATAAGAGTGCTAGCTGTCAGTACAATAAGAGTGCTAGCTGTCAGTACAATAAGAGTGCTAGCTGTCAGTACAATAAGAGTGCTAGCTGTCAGTACAATAAGAGTGCTAGCTGTCTGTACAATAAGAGTGCTAGCTGTCTGTACAATAAGAGTGCTAGCTGTCTGTACAATAAGAGTGCTAGCTGTCAGTACAATAAGAGTGCTAGCTGTCTGTACAATAAGAGTGCTAGCTGTCAGTACAATAAGAGTGCTAGCTGTCTGTACAATAAGAGTGCTAGCTGTCTGTACAATAAGAGTGCTAGCTGTCTGTACAATAAGAGTGCTAGCTGTCAGTACAATAAGAGTGCTAGCTGTCAGTACAATAAGAGTGCTAGCTGTCTGTACAATAAGAGTGCTAGCTGTCTGTACAATAAGAGTGCTAGCTGTCTGTACAATAAGAGTGCTAGCTGCCAGAATACAATAGCCAGCATCGGGAGACGTATCCATCCCTACTGTTTAGTAGGGATGGGGGAATCCTATGAATTTTACACAAATGGCCATCTTAAAGTGTTACTAAACCCACAACAGTAAAATCAGTCTGTATTGGACATGTGCGATTCGTTTCGTACGAATCGAATATTTGTACGAATTTCCATAAATTCGTACATTCGGGAGGATCCGAAATACCAATTGCTATGCTTCCGAATTTTGTACGAAATACGAAATTTCGTTTACGAATTTCGGATCCAAATTCCGTTACAACGAAAACGAGAATGTTCGTTAATTACGATTATTCGTTATGATGAAGTTAAAAAACCCAGGAAGTTAGCACAGCACAGGAATGGTAGGAGCCCCCATAATGATAAATTCATCCTAACGAACATTCGTAATTGTTATGAAAAGTTAACGAACCTTTCATACGAATTCAAATGGAATTTCAGACACAAATTACGAAATACGAATTAATTCTAATACAAAACGGAACGAAACGAAACAAATTTATTGACGGCGCACATGTCTAGTCTGTATATGCAGTAAAGCATGCTTGTTATACTCACTGTGGAACCTAAGGGGTTAATCCTCTGCATTGTGTAAAAAAGGCTGTTTACTGTCCTCAATCCATCTTCTGATAGTACAGAGCCTTGTGGGCACTCTGCACATGCTCAGTTTGGTGTGTATTGCTAGAGAGTTTTTTTTTTTTTTTTGATAGGGTGCATGTGATCAGTACAGGGCCAATAAGCACTGTCTAGATAGAGGGTCGGAGTCATGCAGCCTCATAGGGCAGTCAGAGGAGAATGAAAACTCTTCCTACAAGCTTTAACCAGTGCTTGGCTGGACACTTTACTAGAATAATTGCATTTCCATGTTCTGTGTACTGTGGGAGACCAGATATAGTAAATGCAGGGTCCTGGGTTTAGTGCCAGTTTAGATTAGGCTAAACAGTGACTAAGTGGTTAACAACCTTGGACTGACCAGTGGTAAACTGGTCCTGGGTTCAATTTAGTTACTATCTGCTTGGAAATTTGATTTGCTCAGTTTGTGTGTATATTACCTCTCTCAATCCACAAAAAAAAGGGAAAAAATATTCTGACTGTAAGGCCTCTTTCTCACGGGGCGGATCAGTGATGATCCGCCCCGTGAACATCCGCTGGCTCAGCGGGGATCGCTCCGCCGATCCCCGCTGAGCAGGAAGATGACAGGTGCATCGCTGCACACTGTGCAGCGACGGACCTGTCAGAGCGCCACTCTCCCCTATGGGGGAATCGGATGATGACGGACCGTAGTGTCCGTCGTCACCCGATCCGATCCGAAAACGGATGGAAAAGTAGGTTTTTCCTCCGTTACACTTTTCGGATCGGAGCGGGGTCGGATGTCAGCAGACATGTCACCGCTGACATCCGACGCTCCATAGGGATGAATGTATGTCCGTTTTTCATCCGAAAACGGAAGGATGAAAAACGGACATACGGATCGTCCATGTGAAAGAGGCCTAAATCCTAACAATTAATTTATTTTGTTTGCTGTCTCTTAAAGTAAAATTCCAGCCTCATGCTCCGTACACACGGTCGGATTTTCCAATGGGAAATGTGCTTTTTGTCGGAAATTCCAACCGTGTGTAGGCTCCATCGGACATTTTCCACCGGAATTTCATTCACACAAAATTTTAAATCTGGATCTCAAATTTTCCGACAACAAAATCCGGAAATTCTGATCGTGTGTACACAATTCCGACGCACAAAGTTCCACACTTGCTCGGAATAAGCCGGAAGAGCCGCACTGGCTATTGAACTTCATTTTTCTCGGCTCGTCGTACGTGTTGTACGTCACCACGTTCTTGACGTTCGGAATTTCCGACAAGCTTTGTGTGACCGTTTGTATGCAAGACAAGTTTGAGCCAACATCCATCGGAAAAAATCCATGGATTTCGTTGTCGGAATGTGCGATCAATGTGCGATCGTGTGTACGCGGCATAACACTAACTATGCTTAAAAATTTTCCCCCATCCCTCCTGCTACCTATCCTACATAGTTACACAGTAGGTGAGGTCGAAAAAAGACAAGTCCATCCTGCCTATCATGCGTAAAAAAAGATGTCTATACTTACCTATTTTCAGTTTATTCCGGTCAGATCACGCGATCCTGCAGCTACAGCTCCCCTGTGTCAGTAAGCAGCAGCTGCAGGGGAGAGAAGGGAGTGACAACAAGGGCTTGTGACCCTTCCAAGAACTGTGATAGAGAACAAAAACAGATTCTACCTGCATTGCCACCTGCTGGTGAAATCTTTTATTATGGCAAGACAATAAAATACTTTACCATGTTTTTTTTTTTATTATAAGTAAATTATCTGAATGAATGCATGTCTGTAATCCCAGCACTGGAACAGTGGGGTGAGGGTTTCTCTGCTCTTCAGAAATGAGCTTTGGAAGGTGGTAATCAATTTATTATATACAGATTTCCTAGGCAAATTGGGGATTTCCATATAAACTGGGCGGTCCATCTGAAGTGAAAATTCACTTTTGCTAAAGAATAATAAATTAAATCCTCTACAGATAAACTATAATTATTGCAAATATTTCAGTTAATATTTTAGTTTTACCATGTCCCTTCTTATATCGACCAATTGTATGGGGTGGTCTGCTGTATCCTTAAAAAGTATTTAAAGCAAAACTGAAGATTATAAAGTTTAAAGAGGAACTGCAGTCTGCTCACATAATTTGTATTAAAGACATCTTTGCCATTCTGAAGCTTCCCTCCAACCACTTTGCATATTATTTTATATATACTGTGATTCTGTACTTGCCAAATATGCTGCAGAAATCTCAATCCACTGGCTGTGTCTGGCTGTGACTGTGGGCAGTTGAAGCTGCTGCCTGTTCACTGCCTGGATTTACACAGACACACAGAGGCACACCTCCAGCTCTGCAGCTCTCATTGGCCCTCTTAGGACTCATCCCACCTCTATTCCTGGTAAACTCTCACGAGAGTAAGAGAGAGGGCTGTGCATAATGTCATAAGCCTAGGCTAATGACCAGACAAGAAACAGGAAGTGGGCTGTATAAGGTATTTACTGGCAGAAAAAAAAATGTTTTATTATCCAAAGTTAAAACAACAAGGGCAGAAGATTTAAGAGATGGAAAGTTGAAAAAATGACTGAAGGTCCGCTTTAAAATCAATCCATGTGATGCAGAGTCTCAGGGTCAGGGTGTTTATCCTTAGTGTCGGGTTGACACATACCAAATGTTAAGCCGCGTACACACCGAACTTCCCGACAGAAAAAGTCAGATGGGAGCTTTCGGTTGGACATTCCGACCGTGTGTATGCCCCATCGGACTTTTTCTGTCCGCATTTCCGACGGACTCAGATATAGAACATGTTCTTAATCTTTCCATCGGAAATATGATGGAGTTTAGCCCGTTGGCAAGTCCAGCCGTGTGTACGTGGCATAAGTGGAATACTTTCTATCAAATTGAATAAACATTGAGATGTTTTTTACTAGATGGAAATATGAAAAAATTACTGAAGGTCCACTTTAAAAAAAAACTGAATCGTCTGCCGAATTTCTTTCTATTTCTCCCAGCATTTTTCTTTTTCTATACTGTGTGTAATACATGCATACAATTGGAGCTGAGTGTAAGGATAATATACAGTATCTCACAAAAGTGAGTACACCCCTCACATTTTTGTAAATATTTTATACCTTTTCATGTGACAACATTGAAGAAATGACACTTTGCTACAATGTAAAGTAGTGAGTATATCAGCTAAAGTAGTGAGATATCAGAGTATATAGCTTGTATAACAGTGTAAATTTGCTGTCCCCTCAAAACAACTCAACACACAGCCATTAATGTCTAAACCACTGGCAACAAAAGTGAGTACACCTCTAAGTGAAAATGTCCAAATTGGGCCCAATTAGCCATTTTCCCTCCCCGATGTCATGTGACTCATTAGTATTACAAGGTCTCAGGTTTGAATTATGAGCAGGTGTGTTAAATTTGGTGTTATCGCTCTCACGCTCTCATACTGGTCATTGGAAGTTCAACATGGCACCTCATGGCAAAAAACTCTCTGAGGATCTGAAAAAAAGAATTGTTGCTCTACATAAAGATGACCTAGGCTATAAGAAGATTGCCAAGACCCTGAAACTGAGCTGCAGCACAGTGGCCAAGACCATACAGTGGTTTAACAGGACAGGTTCCACTCAAAACAGGCCTCTCCATGGTCGACCGAAGAAGCTGAGTGCATGTTCTCAGCATCATATCCACAGGTTGTCTCTGGGAAATAGACGTATGAGTGCTGCCAGCATTGCTGCAGAGGTTGAAGGGGTGGGGGGTCAGCCTGTCAGTGCTCAGACCATACACCGCACACTGCATCAAATTGGTCTGCATGGCTGTCATCCCAGAAGGAAGCCTCTTCTAAAGATGATGCACAAGAAAGCCGCAGTTTGCTGACAACAAGCAGACTAAGGACATGGATTACCGGAACCATGTCCTGTGATCTGATGAGACCAAGATAAACTTATTTGGTTCAGATGGTGTCAAGCGTGTGTGGCGGCAACCAGGTGAGGAGTACAAAGACAAGCATGGTGATGGGAGTGACATGGTCTGAGTGCTGCCGCCACTGGGGAGCTACAGTTCATTGAGGGAACCATGAATGCCAACCTGTACTGTGACATACTGAAGCAGAGCATGATCCCCTCTCTTCGGAGACTGGGCCGCAGGGCAGTATTCCAGCATGATAACGACCCCAAACACACCTACAAGACGATCACTGCCTTGCTAAAAAAGCTATTGAGCATCTGTGGGGCATTCTCAAAAAGAAGGTGGAGGAGTGCAAGGTCTCTAACACCCACCAGATCCATGATGTCGTTATGGAGGAGTGGAAGAGGACTCCAGTGGCAACCTGTGAAGCTCTGGTGCACCCCATGCCCAACAGGGTTAAGGCGGCCACACAAAATATTGACACTTTGGGCCCAATTTAGACATTTTCACTTAGGGGTGTACTTACTTTTGTTGCCAGTGGTTTAGACATTAATGGCTGTGTGTTGAGTTAGTTTGAGGGGACAGCAAATTTACACTGTTATACAAGCTGTACACTCACTACTTTACATTGTAGCAAAGTGTCATTTCTTCAGTGTTGTCACATGAAAAGATATAATAAAATATTTACAAAAATGTGAGGGGTGTACTCACTTTTGTGAGATACTGTAACTGTTCCGCACATGCATGGGAGTGACATTTTATTGGCAGCCCGATGACAAAAGAAAGATGCTGGAGGAAGTGACAGAGAAAATGTCAATGATGAAGTGTCAATGGGGAGCATGTGCTGGAGGAGGGAAAAATAAGAACTCAGGGGGTTATTTACGAAAGGCAAATCCACTTTGCACTACAAGTGCAAAGTGCACTTAAAATTGCACTGAAAGTGCACTTGGAAGTGCAGTCGTTGTAAATCTGAGGGGTAGATCTGAAATGAGAGGAAGCTCTGCTGATTTTATCATCCAATCATGTGCAAGCTAAAATGCTGTATTTTATTTTCCTTGCATGTCCCCCTCGGATCTACAGCGACTGCACTTCCAAGTGCACTTTCAGTGCAATTTCAAGTGCACTTTGCACTTGTAGTTTGTACTTGTAGTGCAAAGTGGATTTGCCTTTCGTAAATAACCCCCTAAGTTTGTTGTAATGAGCAGGCATGATGTGGATATTTTCACATTGAATGTGCTTCAGTGGTTCTAGCATTTCTGCTTTACCATTGACCTTTCAATCATTTTAATAATGAACTGGTAACTACCTGCTACCTGCAACCACAGGTTGCAGGAAAGAAATGTGCTTGATTCCCCCCCTCAACAAAGACTGTTGATGCGGGAATCCCTCCTGGGAGGCCATTATTGTCTTCTCCTGTCGGGGGGGATGCCGTCCCCATTAGGAGAAGACAGTGATTATTGCTAGCGGCTATAGCAGCTGTTAGTGATAATCGCAGGTAAAACCTGGCCTGCTGGTTGTACACAAGTTGATCAATCAACTTGGTACATTTAGCCTGCCCATACACGGTTGGAATCTCTCCCGGCTCAGCAAGAACTGGGCAAGATTCGAACCACGTATGGCCTGCCTTAGGACCAGATTTCCCATAGGTCAGCAGATAGCCAGCAGTTAATTCCTCATAAAATGTCCACTGTAACCAAAAATGTCAGTCCGCATTAGATACCAACATTATTTACATTTATCTGCACGCATCCAGTGTATGTCCGGACGTAGTTTGACACTGTATGTTTGGCACTGAGAACTTGTCCAGGTCATTGACTAGTATACCTGGCAGATGTACAGTATGCACCTCTCTAACAATTTGAATGTTTACTTTTTCAAGCTCTACGGGTATTTCAACTGAAAAATTAGAACAGCTAACTATTAGGGCTCATTCACATGGGCAGTCGGGGGGGGGGGGGTAAAAACAGGCAGTAGAGTTCACCTAAAGAAAGACATGCAGCCAGTCAGGGCTGTACACATGCCATGGCTGTGATACTTTCCTTTGTGGACCAAGCAGAAACGAAACACCCTGTGATATTTGGCAGGCAGTGCCACCAGTGAATGCGACCCATTCAATTGTACAGAGTGGTTACGGCTTTGTGGTTCTGCCTTTTTAAGGTTAAAACAGGCAGTGAGAAGGCAACATATCGCCCCCCCCCCCCCCCCCCCAGCCACCCATCAGCCTCCTTTTGAAAAACAAATCACTGTGGATCGCTTTTTAGAGTTACAGCAAGAGGCTGCCACATGTGAAAATGAGCTCTTAGTTTGGATATTAAAAAAAAAAAAAAAACAGGATTGCAGGGGTCCCAATAATACCAACCAGGGAACAGTAAGTACCCTAATCACAGTCCCAGTTAAGTGATCATTACTATAAAAAAAACTCTACTCCTTTAGGCCCCTTTCACACTGGGGTGTCGGCTCCATCGGTGGTAAACCGCCGCTATTTTTAGCGGTGCTTTCCCGTCGTTTTTGCAGGGGGGTTTCGGCCACTAGCGGGGCAATTTTAATCCCCGCTAGCGGCGAAAAAGGGTTAAAACGACCCGCAAAG
Source organism: Aquarana catesbeiana (assembly GCF_042186555.1). NCBI lineage: Eukaryota > Metazoa > Chordata > Amphibia > Anura > Ranidae > Aquarana > Aquarana catesbeiana. The sequence goes on along the minus strand of NC_133327.1, from coordinate 603,010,929 downwards.
CGCCGCTTTGCCAGCGGTTTGGCAGCAGTGCCCATTCAGTTCAATGGGCAGGAGTGGTTTAGGAGCGGTGTATACACCGCTCCAAAGATGCTGCTGGCGGGAGTTTTTTTAATGTCCTGCAAGCGGCCCGCTCCAGTGTGAAAGCCCGGGGGAGAAACAGGAGAGGCTCTTTACAGGTGCTATGCAGGCACTATTTTTAGCGCTGTAGTGCCTGTAAAGTGCCTCGGTGTGAAAGGGCATAGTTGCCAACATTGTAAAAAAAATTTTAGGGACACTTTTTTGGCTGTAGGCGGAGTCTTATTATAATTAGGGGGCGGGGCATACGAATGCCGCGGTGAAAAATGGGTGTGATTTACACAAAATAGTGTGCGTGTCTTAAATGGGTGTGGCTCAAAGGGGGTGTGGTTAGCGTCTGAGATGAATGTGGGATGGAGGGAGAGGGAGGAAAGATGGAAGGACAGCAGGCCCAGATCCTACACAACAATAGAAATATGTGTATTCCAGAAAATTTAACAATCAGCAGATAAAGATACTCCAAACACCTGGTGTTAGCACTTCAATCATCCTGGCACCATGGTTGTTATGGTGTCAGGATGATTGAAGTGCATTATTTCTATTATTACATTGTAATATAAAATGAAATCATTCAACTCACCATAATGCAGAATCAGTGGGATCCCTGAGCGTGTCACCTGCCACGTCACCTGCCACCAGCCGTCCGTCCTTGCATCAGGTGCCCCCAGCAGAGTTCCTCCTTGCATCAGGTGCCCCCAGCGGAGCCCCCCCTTACATCAGATGTCCCCAGCAGGGCCCCCCCTTACATCAGATGTCCCCAGGAGGGCCCCCCTTACATCAGATGTCCCCAGCGGAGCCCCCCCTTACATCAAGTGTCCCCAGCGGAGCCCTCCTTACACCAGGTGTCCCCAGTGGAGCCCCCCTTACATCAGATGTCCCCAGCGGTGCCCTCCTTACATCAAGTGTCCCCAGCGGTGCCCCGCCTTACATCAGGTTTCCCCAGCGGAGCCCCCCTTACATCAGGTGTCCCCAGCGGAGCCCCCTTTCATCAGATGTCCCCAGCGGAGCCCCCCCTTACATCAGGTGTCCCCAGCGGAGCCCCCCTTACATTAGGTTTCCCCAACGGTGCCCCCCTTACATCAGGTTTCTCCAGCGGTGCCCCCCTTACATCAGGTTTCCCCAGCGGAGCCCCCCCTTACATCAGGTTTCGCCAGCGGTGCCCGCCCCTTACATTTGGTTTCCTCAACGGAGCCCCACTCTTACAACAGGTTTCCAAGTCTCCGCCGGCCGCGTGGAGGGTGGAACGGGGTGGAGTGGGGCGGGGGGTGGTGGGAGCGAAGCAGGTCTGGGGGGTAGGCGGGGCGGAGGGTGGGCGGCGACAGAGGAGCTCAGTCTAGGCGCCCAGCCGTGTTGCTGGTCTTCTTAAAAATGGCGGCCGACAATGTCTCTGCCGGCCGCGGACCTCTAGCAGCGGTGGCGGAAAATCGCGGAAAAACAGAATTTCTCAGGACATTTCCCGGGAAGCAATAAATTCGGGAAAATCCCGGATCCTGGAAATGTCCCGGGAAATTCGGGACAGCTGGTAAGTATGAAAGGGGTCTTAGAGTAAAATACTCAAAAGGAGATTTATCTCATTACCTAAGTTAACAGCCCTCTTCTGACCCTGACTGAAAGAGGCCTGTTTATAGCACGTGCTGTGCTAGGGACCTCTGTGGGCCACATTACCAGGGCCGTCTTATCACAGCCCAGGGGCCCCAGATGCACATGGGGACCCCATCAGGGCCAGTCGGATCTAGGGGGAAGTGCTGGGTGGCATGGTACACTGCACACAGAGATTAACTGACAGTAACTTTGTTAGCAGTGGCGCGCAGCACTGGAGCCAGCGCTGAAGGAAGCAGAGCCGATGCTTCCTGTATAGCGGCACCTTCTGTCACATGGGCAGGGCAAAGGGGGTGGAGTCAGGGGTGGAGCCAATGGGTGCAGCAAAATTAGGTTTCGCCTAGGGTGTCAAAAATCCTTGCACCAGCCCTGTCCGCACCCACCTGCTGACAGCCGCTGAGAGCTGCAGGAAGAACTGCTGCTTCAATTTGCACCTGCCCCAATCATCGGTGTGAATGTAGCCTAATGTACACTATATGCAATGATAGATATTTTACTGTAAAATGTCTGTCACATCAGGAACACTCAGGAAGCAATTGTTTCCTATGTGTCCCATTCACACTGCAACGCAGCATATGGCTGCGCTTCAGCATGCTGCAATAAAATGCAGACATGCCGAATCGCAGGGAATGCAACACGTCTCACTACTGTACATCACCGTGAATGGAGTGCACGTTTTTTAAATTCCAAATAAAGTTTATACAAGAAAAAGGGATCCATCTGATGGGCTGAATTGCTCACCACACTGCCCCCACCATAGCCGACTATGCAGAGCTGCCGGTGTGGTGAATCATTCTGGCAGCTCTGCATTATGTGTGAATACAGCCTGAAAAACAATCCAAATGTCTCTTTTTAGAGACATTTGTCAGCCAGTGAGAAAGCGATGTTAGCTCCTCACCACTTGTTTTAACTCCCAAAATGCTGCATCACCCCACCACAATCACATGCATTGCACACGGTTGCAGCACAGATCTAGCTAATCTAATAAACGAATAATCTGACATCAAATCTAACAAACTAATAATCATAACAAATCTGATAAAATAATAATCTATTAAGAGAATCTAATAAATCTATCAACTATTTATACTTTAATTCTTGAGAGTAAGTGCGAAAATTGGGACAGGCTTGTAGGGGCCCCAGTGCAGCCCAGGGGCCCATGATGCTGTTGAAATGGCCCTGCACAGGACTCTCCCACAGAGGTCACCAGCAGAGCATGAGCCACACAGAAGAAACCAAGCTCCTGTCTTGCACCCTACACAGTACAGTGATGTTCCCTAAAACACTACAGGACAGTCTAGGTACCCCACAAGCTGGCGCACATCTATCTGTGGCAACATGACAGCCACGTGTCTCAGTCTGGCTGTGCTACAGCATAGTTCCTGACTGTCCCTATTAGTGCTGGATAGTCTGGGGATTTCTCCCAAGGTCTGTCCCACAGGATCTGTGATCCTAGTGCTGAATGGCATTAGGGCGCACCCGGAACTGAAATATTGCCAGTACTGTCAGTCAACACCGCCCAACAGGAAAAGTATAGATCCAGTCCAACGGTGAAAGAGACAGCAGCATGGTAGTGGATGTTTAGGTAAGTAAAACAAGCAAATACCAATGCTGGGGGTTATTATTGCACCCATTGATGATAAATCTTTGGTTTATGATTGCAGCTAGTGATGCCAAAATGGGGCTTATTTCACTCTCACTTTATCTTCTAAACCATAACAAGGGAAAGGGGTCATGCTACAATTTTTATAGCAGTGTTAAAAATGATCTCCATGTGTCAGATACAGTGCCTTGAAAAAGTATTCATACCCCTTGACATTTTCCACATTTTGTCACTTTACAACCAAAAACGTAAATATGTAGCACATATTTGTGAAGTGGAAGGAAAATGATAAATGGTTTTCACATTTTTTTACAAATAAATATATGAAAAGTGTGGCATGCATTTGTATTCAGCCTTTCTGAGTCAATACTTTGTGGAGTCACTAAGTCTTTTTGGGGATGTCTCTACCAGCTTTGCACATCTAAAAAATGACATTTTTGTCCATTCTTCTTTGCAAAATAGCTCAAGTTCTGTCAGATTGGATGGAGAGCGTCTGTGAACAGCAATTTTCAAGTCTTGCCACAGATTCTCAATTGGATTTAGATCTGGACTTTGACTGGGCTATTCTAACACATGAATATGCTTTGATCTCATAGGCGTGCCCACGGGGTGTGCTGGGTGTGCCCAGGCACACGCTAATCCAGGGGCGTACCAATGGGGGGACGGTCCGCCCCGGGTGCCATTTATTGGAGGGGGGGGTGTCAGTGGTGTTGCTATGGAAGTGCGCTCCACACCCGGGTCGGTGACACTGACACCATCCAGCAAGAGGGTGGTGAGTGTCCTGACTCTGGCTGCTCCCTTTGGTTGTTTTTTGTTATCAGCACAAACACCCCCGGCGCCACGGCTGCACTTAGCCTGCTCTGTCTGCTCACTGTTTTCTTCCTGCTCTGGCTCCACTCACCATTGCTGCGCTACAGACCAGGCCTGTTCTCCGCATGGGAAGCGCGGCTGCTGTTACACAGAGCACAGTCCTCCGGAGTCCCAGACCTCCCTAGCTGAGAGCCCAAGGTGAGCTGAGTGCCTGCTGATAAAGGTGTGTGTGGGTTGGCATGGTATCCACTGCAGCCACCCAGTGGATGTGAGCTGACACGCACCCTGAGGTGTGAGAATAGGCCGGAGGGGAGAGGTGTTTGTGTCTGTCCTGCTGGTTTGATAACAGAGAAGGGGGGGTTGCTGTGTCCGCAACCACCCAGTCTAGGTATAGTGTAGCTGACATGGATGGGGAGAGGGTGTTGCTGTGTCCACCCCCCCCCCCACCTATAGTAGCTAACCTGATGGGGGGGGGTTGCTGTGTCCACCACCCCCCAGCTATAGTAGCTGCCCTGATGGGGGGGAGGTGTTGCTGTGTCCACCACCCCCCACCTATAGTAGCTGACCTGATGGGGGGGGGGTGTTGCTGTGTCCACCACCCCCCACCTATAGTAGCTGACCTGATGGGGGGGAGGTGTTGCTGTGTCCACCACCCCCCACCTATAGTAGCTGACCTGATGGGGGGGAGGTGTTGCTGTGTCCACCACCCCCCACCTATAGTAGCTGACCTGATGGGGAGGAGGTGTTGCTGTGTCCACCACCCCCCACCTATAGTAGCTGACCTGATGGGGGGGGGTGTTGCTGTGTCCACCATCCCCCACCTATAGTAGCTGCCCTGATGGGGAGGAGGTGTTGCTGTGTCCACCACCCCCCACCTATAGTAGCTGACCTGATGGGGGGGTGTTTCTGTGTCCACCACCCCCCAACCTATAGTAGCTGCCCTGATGGGGAGGAGGTGTTGCTGTGTCCACCACCCCCCACCTATAGTAGCTGACCTGATGGGGGGGGTGTTGCTGTGTCCACCCTCCCCCCCACCTATAGTAGCTGACCTGATGGGGGGATGTTGCTGTGTCCACCCCCCCACACCTATAGTAGCTGAGCTGATGGGTGAGATGGTGTCACTGTGTTCACCACCCAGGCATAGTAGATGAGCTGGTCTGATAAGGGGGAGGGGTGTCTGCAGCCCAGCTGTAAACAGACATTGACCTACACCCACATCTTGCAGCCATCAGATCCGTCCAGTAAGCAGCATCTTGCCATCTTCCCTGTGGCCATCAGATCCCATCCACAGTCCAGCAAGCAACGCACCTTGTCAGCAGGTCAGTTTTAAAATCCGAATCAAATCATCAATGCCAATGAGGCCATTGTCTGCTGTCCCCAGGGACAGATCCGATACAGAGATCGCCATACAGTGGGATTTCTGGATAAGATCTGTCCCTGGGGACAGCAGATAATGGAAAGTATGGGCCATACTTTGTATTGTCAGCTGTCTCCCCATCTCACTCTGATGTCTTCCTAATAGCAGCTCCAGTCCAGCTCTCCACTTCCCTGACCACAATCTGTCCAAAAATAAAATGTAGGATCTGCTCACACCTGAGTGACTGACGGCTCTTGCCTGTCCCGACTATTGTCAATGGCTGCCATGGATGAACAGCATTGGCTGTTATTACAGGGAGCGGGAGGGGACGTCCCCCCCCCCGCATTCCCACTACTCCGCCCAAGTCTCCCATCCCACCAGGAGACCAAAACAAAGCAGGATTTGCCTTTGATTGGGTCTTTGATGTAGAAACCCAGAAGTGACATCACAGCGTCACTTCCGGTTTACTAAATTTTTTTTGTGCCATTTTTGTGCAAATTTGTGTAATAAATTTTCTTGAAAACATTACAAATTGTTGTGGGTGTTTTTACATTTGAAAGTTGGGGGGCTGGGGGGGGTGCCAGATATAGGATCCGCCCCGGGTGCCAAATCCTCTAGGTATGCCCCGCCCTAATCATCCCTGTGCCCTGTCTGTGTTTCACATGTTTTGTTTAGTGCTAAATGCCTGCAACATCTGTCCTGTCCCTATGTAACTCAGTCACCACCACCGGGGCCGGTAAAAACAGCTGTGCTGCGAGTGAGAGGTGTTTGAGCAGGGAACTAGGACCTCAGCCGCGGAGTAAACCAGCCGCATTTGCTGATGCAGCTTCTATAGTTCCGGCTGCAGGCGGCAGCGCCAGCGGAGTGATCTACATCTGCACTCTGCCCCCCCTCCGGCCTCTCTCTCCCTTGGAAGGAATGGAAGCAGCGGACTAGCGGAGCCTGGAGAGCGGCAGACGAGCGGTGCATGTTTGATCTAAACCATTCCATTGTAATTCTGGCTGTATGTTTAGGGTCATTGTCCTGCTGGAAGGTGAACCTCCGCCCCAGTCTCAAGTCTTTTGCAGACTTTAAAGCCGCGTACACACAAGCGGAGTGTCCGACAGAAAAAGTCAGACTGAAGCTTTTCATCGTCTATTCCGATTGTGTGTATGCCTCATCTGACTTTTTTTTTTCGATAATTCTGACGGACCTAGAAATGGAACATGTTCTAAATATTTCTGATGGAACCAAAACTGCTCGTCTGTATGCTGTTCCGACGGACCAAAAACGACGCATGCTCTGGAGCAAGTACGAGACGGAAGCTATTGGCTACCGGTTATTGAACTTCCTTTTTCTAGTCCCGTCGTACGTGTTGTACGTCACCTCATCCTGGACGGTCGGACTTTGGTGTGACCGTGTGTATGCAAGACTGCGCGAGCGGAATTCCATCGGAGAAACCTTCGAAGTTTATTCCGACGGCAAAACCGGTCGTGTGTACGCGGCATAACAGGTTTTCTTCTAAGATTGCCCTGTATTTGGCTCCATCCATCTTCCCATCAACTCTGACCAGTTTCCCTGTCCCTGCTGAAGAAAAGCATCCCCACAACATGATGCTGCCACCACCATGTTTCACAGTGAGGATGGTGTGTTCAGGGTGATGTGCCGTATTAGTTTTCTGTCACTCATTGCGTTTTGCTTATACAGTAGGCCCAAAAGTTCAATTTTGTTCTCATCTGACCAGGGCACCTTCTTCCACATTTCAAGGGGTATGAATACTTTTTAAAGGCACTGTATGTTCCAGTGCATTTTGCATTTTGCAGCCCATTCAAAGAACGGGCTCTATCAAAACCGGACTGCACAGGAATACGCAAGAACACATGGAAACGCGCATGTTTCAGTTCCTTTAAAGTGTTACCCACAACAATGAAATCAGTCTGTATGTGCAGTGAAGCATGCTTGTTATACTCAGGGATTAATCCTCTGCATTGTGTAAAAAAGGCTGTTTGATTCTGTATGCACAAACCCTCCCCTTCTTGCATTGTCTCCAAAACATGTCTGGATAAGACAGAGTGACTGGAGTCACTCTGCAGATACTCAGTTAGGTGTGTATTGCTAGTGAGTTTTTTTTTTTCCTTGGTAGAGTGCATGTGATCAGCACAGGGCCAATCGGCACTGTCCAAACAGGGAGTCAGGAGTCCTGCATCCTGATAAGACAGCCAGTGCAGTATGAAAACTCCTCCTACAAGCTTTAACCAGGCACAGATAGAAGTCACAAGATTTATATATACTGCTGATGAGAAAAGGTATTTAGCAGTTTATATTTACTAAAATGATTGCATTTCCATGTTCTGTGTACTATGGGAGACCAGATATAGTGAATGCAAGGTCCTGGGTTTAGTAGCATTTTAAGGTCTTGAGAATGGCTGTAACCCAGGACAGCCAATAAAATGTTTTCTTTACGTCGAACAGAGCAGACAGAACAATGAAAGACTGTTGATTGGTTACTACAGGTTTCTATGCTTTGTACATTAACCTTAGCCTTTTTATATAACTACCATGCTGAGCTGGAAAGCTGTACTGAAATACCATTAAAATCAGCTCTTTTCAGAAATATGTGCCAGTCACACTGTGCGGCAGTCTCTCTGCACCTGAGCACTGACAATTTGTAAGCAAAGGGCAGGCACAGGAGACAGCATTGTTTTTTACAAGTATAATGGGCTCCTATGGGGAAAGACAGGTCTGGTTTGTGTTAGAGATCAACATTAAAAAACTGTACAGTTTTGGTTTTGAATACCAAGTGATAATAATAACAAATGTAAGAGGAAAAGGGCTTGAAAGCTTGCTTTCATGTACAGATCATAAAGAATAAATCAGAATATCATGTATAACAGATGTATACACGATTAGACAGTAGTCAGGGATCCACTGGAGGATCTTTTCCTTTTTGCAATATGTACATACACAGTAAACATAGAGGGGTTGATTTACTAATACTGGAGATTGCACAATCTGGTGCATCTGTGCATAGAAACCAATTGTCTTCCAGGTTTTATTGTCAAAGCTTAACTGAACAAGTTGAAGTTAGAAGCTGATTGGCTACAATGCACAGCTGCACTAGATTCAGTGCTCTAGTTTTAGTACATCCCCCCCAATGTGTCAGACCTGCAGCTTTCAATTGACACTAAAAAAAATGCAATTTCAAGACATTTATAATGCACTGGTGCTTTGCCCTTGCAGGGGAAAGCGACAAGTCCTCTTTAACAGCTTCAGTCCCGGAAGATTTTACCCCCTTCCTGACCAGAGCACTTTTTGCGATTCGGCACTGCGTCGCTTTAGCTGACAATTGCGTGGTCGTGCGACGTTGCACCCAAACAAAATTGACGTCCTTTTTTTTCCCACAAATAGAGATTTCTTTTGGTGGTATTTGATCACCTCTGCGGTTTTTATTTTTTGCGCTATAAACAAAAAAAGAGCGACAATTTTGAAAAAAAGCAATATTTTTACTTTTTGCTATAATAAATATCCCCCAAAAATATATAAAAAACATATTTTTTCCTCAGTTTAGGCCAATATGTATTCTTCTACATATTTTTGGTAAAAAAAATCTGAGTAAAGTATATTGATTGGTTTGCGCAAAAGTTATACAAGTTATACAAATAGGGGATAGTTTTATGGCATTTTTATTATTAATTATTTTTTTACTAGTAATGGCGGCGATCTGAGATTTTTATCGTGACTGTGACATTATGGCGGACACATCAGACACTTTTGACACTATTTTGGGACCACTGTCATTTATACAGCGATCAGTGCTAAAAAAATGCACTGATTACTGTGTAAATGACACTGGCAGGGAAGGGGTTAACCAGGGGGGAGATGGGGGGGATGGGCTACAACTCACATGACAGCAATCACTGCTCCCGATGACAGGGAGCAGTGATCTCTGTCATGACACAAGGCAGAACGGGAAATGCCTTGTTTACATAGGCACTTCCCGTTCTGTGGCTCCGTGACATGATCACCGGGAGACCAGCAGACGTCGAGTCCGCCGGTCCCGAGGGAACGGTCACCCTGTATGCGGCGGGCGCGTGCTGGCCCCACCAATTAAAGGGTACGTACAGGTACCAATACACCAAATGTACAAACAAATGGAAATCACCCCAACCTATAACTGGCTTTTGCAACAAGGAGCGCATGAAAGGGTGACACATGTCAAAAAAGAATTCCCAGCTCTCTTACTAGCCAGTCTGCAACAAACTGAATTGACCCTGTCTAAAAGTTAACTTTAAAAACAAGGGGTTTAGTTTGCACACATTTGCAAATACAGTATATGGGTAAGCTGCAGCGGCCACGTCACGGCACCCTGCTTTTTTCCTGCCAGCCAAATGAAGCACTGGGGAAATAAAAGAAAAGAAAGATAACCTATAATCAGTTGGTGAGGTCTGAAATAAAATGAACCTGCTGCTTTGATTTGTATAAGCAATGTACAGGTTCAGTTTAGGACATAGAAGAGAACATCATGAGATATGAATATTTTACTATCAAAGTCAAATTCAGTTCAGTGGCTCTGGCCAGGTTGCTTTTGTTACATAGTTACATAGTTGGCGAGGTTGAAAAAAGACACAAGTCCATCAAGTCCAACCTGTGTGTGTTTTTAATGTCAGTATTGCATTGTATATCCCTGTATGTTATGGTCGTTCAGGTGCTTATCTAATAGTTTTTTTTCAACTATCTATGCTCCCTGCTGAAACCACTGCCTGTGGAAGAGAATTTCACATCCTTACCGCTCTTACAGTGAAGAACCTTCTATGCAGTTTAAGGTTAAACCGCTTCTCTTCTAATTTTAGTGAATGGCCGCGTGTCTTTTTAAATACCCATTCGATGAAGAGTTTTATCCCTATTGTGGGGTCACCAGTACGGTATTTGTACATTGAAAGCTCTCAAGCGCCTCAAGCGTCTCCTGTCCGGATAGAATAAGTTCAGTGCTTGCAGTCTGAGTTCACCATTAGGCGTCTGGGGCCCCAGGACCTTGCTACAAATGGAAAGTGAGAAGGTCAAGTGACTCAAGGAGGCCAATGGAAATGGTGCAGATAGCGCCAAAAGTAGCAGGTTAGTTTAACTTGTGTCTTCTGAAAAAAAAAAATCTGCCTGCTTAATATGTTTAATATGTAGGTTTAGTTCCACTTTAAATACAGAAATGTCATTCATTTAACAACAACAATAATTATCCATGCTTTGTGCACATGCCTCTCTATTGCCTTTGCTTTCAGAATTGTTTATAGTTTTGATAAGGCCTTGAAGGGAAACAGTGAGTCAGTTCCTTGGCAAGAAGGAGTGAAAAAAACCTTAGATGTCGGATTCAAGAGGAGTGTGAGATTCACTTGTTAGTGTTTGGTGCTCAATGTAAACACCTTCAAAAATGACAAAAAAAAAAAAAGAGTCTGGATTAGTCTATCACTTACTAGGCTGCTTCACTAGCAGCTGTGTTTTGCAAGTGCCAAGGGCAGCGAATATATTGCCTAGGCTGGCCTGCATGGTTGGTAAGGACTGATGGAATCTGGTCGTTTGCCAGAAAAGATTTGCTGCAAACACACCACGCTAGCAATGTATTTCTTACGACATCTGATGTTCATTAATGAGCGTACATTTCATTGTAAACTTGTAATGAGGTGACATTGGCTTGGTAAATTAGTAGCAATGAGTATATCTAATGTTAATCACATCACAGGATATGGGCTGCTTATATGTGCATCTGTCATCTGCTTGATCCAATAACTTGGGAAGGATTTTCAGCACATTTCATTTTATAGCTCATAAATCGCTGTAGGAGTAGCCGCCTGTGACACAGACAAGTGTGGACTATGGGAAATTTCTGGCATGTCGAGGGAATGTTACAGCTACCAGCACATTTATTCGATGCTAGTTGGAGATTGCAGAGAGACTGATGAATGCCACATATATCTAGTGTTACTGAGGGCTCTAAATTGCAGTAATGTTGTATTCCGTTTTGTTATACTTTAGCAAATATATAAGGCATAATTGTATTGGCTGTCCTATTTATAACAACCCGTATGCCCTGTACACACGATCGGACATTGATCGGACATTCCGACAACAAAATCCATGGATTTTTTCCGACGGATGTTGGCTCAAACTTGTCTTGCATACACACGGTCGCACAAAGTTGTCGGAAAATCCGATCGTTCTGAACGCGGTGATGTAAAACACGTACGTCGGGACTATAAATGGGGCAGTAGCCAATAGCTTAATTTATTCTGAGCATGCGTGGCACTTTGTGCGTCGGATTTGTATACACATGATCGGAATTTAACCGATCGGATTATGCTGTCTGAAAAACTTTATATCCTGCTCTCAAACTTTGTGTGTCGGAAATTCCGCCAGAAAAAGTCCGATGGAGCCCACACACGATCGGAATTTCCGACAACACAATCTGATCACACTTTTTCCGAAGGAGAATCCGACCGTGTGTACAGGGCATAAAATCCAGCGAAAACTATTTAAAACTCATAACCCAGTCATAGTGAAAATAAAAAAAAGATTTTGCAATACTTATCTTTAATCCAAAGTTGCCCCCCCGCAATAATTATTTTTCTGCCACTAGATGTCCTCAGTCTTACAGGTTTATTGACAGCCAGTGTCATTCAACACACCTCCTGGGGTGGCGTCATTACGCAGATTGGGCTCAAGCTATTACTGATTGGCACTGTAAAGCCTCGTACACACGACCCAATTGTTGACCAACAGAGCGCCAGACTTTTGTCTGAAGGGCGTGTGCCGGGAACTTGTCTTGCATACAAACGGCCAACAAACACGAACGTAGTGACGTACCAGACGTACTATGAGCCGATTAAAAAGGAAGTTCAATTGTCAGGCGCCACCCTTTGGGCTCCTTATGCTAATTTCGTGTTAGTAAATGTTTGGTGAGTGTTGATTCATGCTTTTCAGTTCGTTTCTAAATGGCCGTTGGTCAACCAGCCATGTTGCGGAATCAGAGGAGAGAACGTGCCATTATTGGCCTTGGAGTTATTGCTTTGACCCTAGTCCAGTCCAGGAACAGGAGGAGGAAGATTTCTTGGACCAAAAATTGGTTGCTTAATCGTGACCAATTATGTCATATGCCTTTGCTGAGGGAGCTCCAGGAGAATAATCTGGATGATTTTCGGAATTATCTCCAGATGACGGACCCCTGCTTTCACCAACTCTTGGCATTGTTGACCCCCTATATTAAGAAGCAGGACACATGCATGAGGCTTGCCATTACACCTGAGCAAAGGCTCATAGCCACCTTGTGGTACTTGGTGATGGGGAGAAGTCTCCAGGACCTCAAGTTTACCACTGGGATCTCCCCCCAGGTTCTGGGACTCATTATTCCAGAGACCTGCTCAGCCATTAATCAAGTCCTGCAGGACTATATTCAGGTATATTTTTTTCCTTTAACATCACATTCTTTGTATTTAATGTTTGCTAATGTATTGTATTAATTTCTTGATTCCATAATTAACATTATTGTAATATGCTGTGCAATGTTTTTTGTCAGCTACATTTTTGTGCTTACCCTAAACACCCCCTAAAATATGTCCAAATGTTATTGTTGTCCTCCAATTCAGGCAGAGTGCAAGAAGCCATTTTTTGGGGCCCAAACTCATTTGTAACCCCCCCCCCCCCAAATGATAAGTCAACAGATACAAATACTCTGTCTGCTGACTTTGCAAAACTTATACACACTATCCCTCTTTTGTGGTCATATTTCTGGATGAATTCACCAAAGCATGTAGTGCAAGGGCCTGCCTGATTACCTTCAAACTGTAAGTAGAAAGTTTTCGTCTCCTATTATCTTGATAGGTTATTTCTGAATGTCAAAATGTGCTGCAATTTGAACAGTTTGTATCCATATGTTTTGATTATGACACTTCTTACCTGTCCACTGGGCTGCCAGTAGTGTAAGTAAGGAGGGGCTGGCCAGAGTATCACACATTATTTATGCAAACAGCCCTCATGGAAGTGGACAGGGTTACCTGTCCAAAACATCTACCCATTACCTCCCCTCCACCATAACATTTTTAGAATGGGCCACCAGAGGGGGTGAGGAATCAAATAAGTTGACCGTATACTTTTGTCTTTAAATACTCATTTATACTTATGTTGGCCAAGCATGTTTGTGTCAAATCTGCTTGCAATGTTATGTGCAGAAGTAGTAATTTCTTTTTCCTTGTTTTTTAAGCTACAGTTTCCTTCCAAACCACAGCAATGGCAGGATGTTGCAGCCCAGTTCCATCATCAGTGGGATTTTCCCAACTGTGGTGGTGCTATTGATGGAAAACAAGTCTGGATCGTCCCACCACCCAACTCTGACTCATATTATTTAAATTATAAGGGCTTTGGAGCATAGTCCTGCTAGCTGTAGTGTCTGCCACATATAAGTTCTTGTTTCTTGATGTTGGGAAGAACGACCGCAACTCTGATGGAAGAGTCATTATGCAGACAGAGTTCTCCAAGGAGCTCCAGAATGGCATCTTAAACTTGCCACCTGCTGAGGAGAATGTTGAGGGCCTCAATTTTGTTTTTGTTGCAGATGAGGCCTTTGCTCTGGGGGAACATCTTATGAAGCCGTTTCCTATGAGAAACCTTACCCCAGAGCAGAGAATATTTAATTACAGGCTCTCTCGTGCCAGAAGGGTGGCTGAAAATGCCTTCGGCATCCTCTCCAGTCGGTTCAGGCTGTTTTTAACACCAATTAACCTGGCACTATACAAAATCAACCATGTGGTATTGTGCTGCTCTATACTCCATAATTTTTTACGGAGGAATGCTAGCAGCTACCTTGCCTCAATGCCAACTGATGCGGACCCTGCAGTGGCAGGCCCAGCTGAAGAGGCTGCAGCATGGCCACCTGTGGGCGTGATGACGGCTCTAGAAACTGGCTGTGCTGGATTGCCCTCCCAAAATTCCAGAGATATACATCAAAAATACCTTGATTATTTTGTGGGTAGAAGGGCGGTGTCTTGGCAGCAAATTGGAGCTGATCCTGAATAATATTTTTATTTGATCATAAACTCATATTTCATTTGAACTACTGTTGTCTGTGTTTCTTATCTGTATAATATGTTCTCAAATGGCCTTTGTTTTGGCCATTTTGGCCACATTAGTGCAAGTGTACCTTATTTTCTACATGAGATGACAATCTCTTCATCAGCTAACTATTATGGTGTGCTGTGGGTCTGCTACACACACACAATGTTTTCGTTCTTAATAGATCTAATGCATGAATTTCAAAAACATTATGCCTTTTCAACTCCTTAAAATTTTTGGAGGCCAAAAAATTGCCGCAGTTGGCCACATTTAAGAGCACATTGTCACTGTAACTACAACTTAACAAATACACTGGTATTGAGCATTGAAATAATAAGCCACACATTGTTTAGTAAAAAACAGTTTACTCAAGGCACATTCACATGTGCATGTTAAGGTTTTAAAACAAACCAACATCTTGGTGTATAACATGTATGTTTGTCATTATTTTGTCTTTTTTGTGGCTAAACAGGCATGTTCAAAAACATATGATACACATCCCCAACTCAGGAACTTACAAAGTTCGAGTTTGGTAAAGTGAAGGCCAAATGAGACATTAGTATCCCAAGACTGTGTGGATGTTGCCTTCCTCAGATGGGGTGATCTCACCCCTCTCCAAGCCAAAATGTGAAGCCACGTACACGTAGAGGCCGAACTATTAAATGTCCCTTATGATTCCCTGCCAAAAATATGTGTAGTTCCAAACATGTTATTTTAGAAACCCTCAAAACACACAGTGTGTCAACATGTGCTATCTCCCATCACGGCATATCAATGGATGCGTTTTGGGGGTGCAAACCCTTCCTCATAACTAAAGTAGGTCAGAGGAAGGGGTTGCACCCCCGAAACACGACCATAGATACCCTATGATGTGAGCTAGCACATGTTGACACACAGTGTGTTTTGGGGCTTTAGCAAACTAGATGTAGGGAAAGACACACATTTCACATTTTAGGCATGGGATCATGAGGGAAATAAGAATGTTAAGGCACAATTTGTGGGCATCTTCAAATTTTGGCTTTGCTATTCTTAAAAACACAGGTTACAATTAACCTTACTTAGGGAAGTGTTTCCCAACTCTCCTTCTCAAGATGCAAACCCAGGTCAGGTTTTCTATGTTTGTTGAATTTGGCACAGGTGATGTTGCCATTTTCAATGTTAGTAATTCACACAATCATTTTTAGACTGAGGAAAATACAGAAAACAGGACCTGGTGGTGCCCCTAGAGGAGAGGAGTGGAGAAACACTGAGTTCGGACACTAAACTTTCTCATTTAAAAGTCCAAAAAACATTGTAAATATTAAAAGTACAAACAGGAGCCAACAAGTGGAACAAGGAATTTCCGACCAGGCAAGAGCACTACCTTAATAGATCTAATGCATGAATTTCAAAAACATTATGCCTTTTCAACTCCTTAAAATTTTTGGAGGCCAAAAAATTGCCCCAGTTGGCCCCATTTGACAACCATGTCTACAAAATCACGGATTCTTTGCTGTAAAGCAGTGGCAGCTGTAAAGCAGTGGCAGCCTCCTTTATTTGCACCAGATCCTTCAAACAATGCAACATATCTGCACTCATTCGGGCAATTGTGCATCCTGGAAAATCATGACCTAGTAAGAAGAGAAAAAAGTATTAAGGAAATGATGGTCAAGTAGCTGAGGCCCTACATAGTGAGTTATGGTCAAGTTACTAGTCAAATTCAAGAAATACTTACCTACCCAGTCTATTGCTGCTTGCAACCTGCTTGCCCATCAGACCCCTACACTACTAGGAATGTACACGCTGCAACTACTCAGTAATCTTGGCCCTGGTGCCTGGGTCTCCAAAATTTGGGTACCTAGCTAAACTGACAGCTCCTTCCACCTCTTCCTTCTCCATGCTAATGTTAAGGCACTACATACTTTGCTAATGTGTGGAGTGGGTGTTTTGTTTGTAAAGCTAAACACTCGACATGTATACACATTTGAAGCCAGATTCCAAGAATACTTACTTGCGCAAATAAGAGGCTCCCAAATACTTTCTTCCTCTTTGGGGTCGCTTTGGCCCTCAGTGTGACTTGTGTCAGGGGATTTGACATCCACAACGGACAGGTCTGTGCTGGGTCCAGGCGTCAGATCCCCTGCCTCCAAGCCAACATCCTGGGTGAGCTGGCCACACTCGCTTTCCTCTAAAAAGAAACAATACACCATTCATTAAGCCACCCCTAGTCCCATCTGTTTCTAGCATCCATTTTGCTACATTAGTTGACCAACCTTGCACTTGGTCTGATGACAATGTTTGCTCCTGACTAGTGAACTACACCATGCTGCACTGTGATTTTTTTTTTAGAGGGAAAAATGCATAGAAAAGGGAAGGTGATGTCATTTTACAGAGGGCAAATACTGGACAAGTGCCAACATTGAAAAAGTCCTGCAGTTGCCCCCCACCCCTCTTGTCTCCTATGGGATAGGGGATATATGATGATCATTCTAGCAGGCGTGACTCTGTGTGACTGTGATCCCATGGGCCTCTCCTCTACCCATGTCTACGCTGGCAAGGCCGCATTAATGGGCACTGATGAAACAGGCAGCAACCAGAAAGTGTTCTTTACCCCTTAAGTTCTGCTCTAAGCCTATGGCCTTTGGCCCACTTAGAATCACCCCTGTCGGTGGCTAAATTAGTGTGTTTGAAGTTGTCACTTATGGTTTTGGTGGCGAAGATGGCCTAGTTGCCTCCCCTGTTGGGGCTCGAGCGAGGGTAGCCTCCCTTCGTCCCTTCTGGTGGCTTGGCTGTTGCCTAATTTCTTGGCGCCTCACTGTTGAAAGAAGAGAAAAAAAATTAGGTCCAAAAATAAAAGAAATGTCAAAGAACCAAACAAGTCCAAATATGAGATCTGATCTGATCTGATCTGAAGACTTTTTGACCCCAGATCTCCTATTTAAAAGGACCTGTCATGCTTTTTTCTATTACAAGGGATGTTTACATTCCTTGCAATAGGAATAAAAGTGATCCAATTTAAAAAAAAAAAAAAAAAAAAAAACAGTGAAAAAATAAAGTAAAATAAATAATAAAAAAAATTTTTTAAAGCGCCCCGTCTCGATGAGCTCGCACGCAGAAGCGAAAGCATACGTGAGTAGAGCCCGCATATGAAAACGGTGGTCAAACCACACATGTGAGGCATCGCCGCAACCTGTAGAGCGAGAGCAATAATTCTAGCCCTAGACCTCCTCTGTAACTCCAAACATGCAACCTGTAAAAATTTTTAAACGTTGCCTATGGAGATTTTTAAGGGTAAAAGTTTGACGCCATTCCATGAGCGGGCGCAATTTTGAAGCGTGACATGTTGGGTATCAATTTACTTGGCGTAACATTATCTTTCACAGTATAAAAAAAATTGGGCTAACTTTACTGTTGTCTTATTTTTTTATTCAAAAAAGTGATTTTTTTCCAAAAAAAGTGCGTTATAAGACCTCTATGCAAATACGGTGCGAAAAAAAGTATTGCAATGACCGCCATTTTATTCTCTAGGGTGTTAGAAAAAAAAAATATATATATAATGTTTGGGGGTTCTAAGTAATTTTCTAACAAAAAAAACAGTTTTAAACTTGTAAACACCCAAATCTCAAAACGAGGCTGGTCCTTAAGATGTTAAAGAAGAAGAGAATTGTGCTCTGCATTTCGATAATTCATAATTTGTCATGTCACGAATGTTAAATCTCCATTATGAACGCTAGTTTACAAGACTGGCCGCTTCCGGCTCGTCCTTGCTTACGAGCATGCGTGTTTGTACTTGGACTTTTGTGTGACGGATTTGTGTACACACCCTACGAAAATCTGACAACAGACCGTTGTCTGCCGAAAATGTACTAGCCTGCCATCCAACATTTGTTGGCGGAAAGTTGGACAACAATTGTCTGATGGAGCGTACTAACGGTTGGATTTTAGGCCAACAGTCTGTCATCACAGAATTCCCTGCCAAAAATCCGATCGTGTGTACGAG
Organism: Aquarana catesbeiana; assembly: GCF_042186555.1. NCBI lineage: Eukaryota > Metazoa > Chordata > Amphibia > Anura > Ranidae > Aquarana > Aquarana catesbeiana. The sequence goes on along the minus strand of NC_133327.1, from coordinate 602,992,434 downwards.
TCAGATTATTGGACGAATTTTCGTCAGTTTTTTGTTTGATGCTAGTCTCAAATCGAAAGTGAAGAGGGTACTCACCATCAGAAAATTTTCTGACGTCAGAATTCAACGTCAGAAGTGATGGAATGTGTTAAATTGTTTTGTATGTGTTCTTTCATTTCTGAGCATGCCTAGTCTTGCTCTCCAGATTTTTTTTTTGTCAGAAAACCGTACTAATGAAAAGAAAATCGGACGTTGTGGTCACATCAGACAAAGATTTTCAAGCCTGCACATCCAGTTTTTGTCTGCCGAAAATTCTTAATCAGCTATCAAAAGCAGCATACTAACGATCAGAAAATCAGCAGATCGTTCATCGGACGAAATTTATCTTCAGATTTTCTGACCGTGTGTACGGGCCTTTAAGTTCCTGTTCACAATGATGCTATTTCTATGCAGATCTGATCTGATCTGAAAGACATAGTCATCTGAAAAAGTATTGTTTTCAGTGAAGGTCGTTCACATCTATGCGGTGCGATTTTGATCCAGATAAAAAAAAGATTTGTGTGGTGCTGGTGCAAATTTAATCTCCATATACATCAATGCGATTGGATTGAATTCACAATCCTGTGTTCACATCAATAGGAAACCAGCAGTTTTTCTTCTACATTTTCATATTATCCTTCTCCTCCCCTCTTCTCCTGTGAATAGCGGTTTGTTAAGGAGATGACGGCTGCCTCATCCTTAACAACCGATGATTCATCAGCTGAATGTAAACAAAAGAATGCTGGCATTAAAAAATAATCCCACCCAAAAATAAATAAAAACACAATCCTTTATTATAAAAAAAAAAATTGTCTGCCCGGTGTAGCGCCAACGTCAATCACGATGAACGCTGACCACCAACCCAAACTAAAAAAAAAGAGCTCCACACTCGACACTGGCTCCCGCTGAATGACAGCTCTGCCACCTCTCGCCGCTAAATAAAGTAAGGCTAGGGCCACCCATTGATGCAACCAGGTGACCCCGCCCCTTTGTGACATCATCGACCAGGGCATGCTCCCGAAAGGCCTGGTATGGATTTGGGGGGGCGCAGTTTTCTAATGCTGGCATTCTCTTGTTTACATTCAGTGGTCAGTGGGGAATCGGTTGTTAGTAACATGGCGGCCCCCACGCCTAAACAATCGGCTTGGGCACAGCTGTGATTTCTTAAAATTTGCATTAGAATCGCACCTGTCAAACAGAAATCGCAGTACGAATTCGCACCACACTCGCATAAAAAAACGTATGGAATTCACATCACATCAGTGTAATCTGAGACTAAAGGAACAACTGTTGACATCACTACACTAACTAGAGGACCAAGAGAGGCTGCAGCTATAAAATTAACCTTTAATTACCCTTAGGCCTCTTTCACACGAGGGATCCGTATGTCCGTTTTTCATCCTTCCGTTTTCGGATGAAAAACGGACATACATTCATCCCTATGGAGCGTCGGATGTCAGCGGTGACATGTCCGCTGACATCCGACCCGCTCCGATCCGAAAAGTGTAACGGAGGAAAAACCTACTTTTCCCTCCGTTTTCGGATCGGATCGGATGACGACGGACACTACGGACCGTCATCATCCGATCCCCCCATAGGTGAGAGTGGCGCTCTGACAGGTCCGTCGCTGCACAGCGTGCAGCGATGCACCTGTCATCTTCCTGCTCAGCGGGGATCGGCGGAGCGATCCCCGCTGAGCAAGCGGATGTTCACGGGGCGGATCATGACTGATCTGCCCCGTGTGAAAGAGGCCTTATAAGTCTGCATAAAAAAATCCTTGACTTGCCAAAGTAAAGAGCAACAGTATCATTTTATAAAAAATGCTGGCTGCCATAACCCTGGTATCCTCTTGTTCGGCCGGAGGTCCGCTTTCCGATAAGAGTGGTCTCTGTGGCGGATTTGCCGCAAGACCACTTTTATCCTCAGCAGGAGGGGGGCCCCCACCCGTCTCCATAACATTCCAGGGTGGAAGCAACGTCAAAACATCACCTACACCAATAGCTCTTAAAGGGCCATTTTTAAAAAAAATGTTTTTTTAAATGACAAATTTTACATTTTTTTTGCATTTTAGTGTAAATATGAGATCTGAGGTCTAAGAGGTCCTGTCATGCTTTTTTTCTATTACAAGGGATGTTTGTAATAGGAACAAAAGTGACACATTTAAAAAAAAAAGTGTAAAAATAAAAGTTAAAATAAATAAGTAAAAAAAAAATTTTAAACGCGCCCCGTCCCGCCGAGCTTGCGTGCAAAAGGAACGCATACGTGAGAGGCGCCCGCATATGAAAACGACACATGTGCAGTATCGCCATGATCAGTAGAGCGAGAGCAATAAGACCTCCTCTGTAACTTAAAACATGCAACCTGTAGAATTTTTTAAACGTCGCCTATGGAGATTAAGGGTAAAAGTTTGTCTCCATTCCACGAGCGGGCACAATTTTGAAAGCGTGAAATGTTGGGTATCAATTTTCTCAGTGTAACATTATCTTTCACAATATAAAAAAAATTGGGCTAACTTTACTGATGTCTTATTTTTAAATTCAAAAAAGTGTATTTTTTCCAGAATACAAATACAGTGTGACAAAGTATTGCAACGACTGCCATTTTATTTTCTAGGGTGTTAGAAAAAAAAATGTATAATGTTTGGGGTTCTAAGTAATTTTTTACCAAAAAAACTGTTTTTAACTTGTAAACAACACATCTGAAAAAGAGGCTCTGTCCTTAAAGCGGAGTTCTGCTTAAAAAAATAAAAATAAAAGTCAGCAGCTACAAATACTGCAGCTGCTGACTTTTAATAATCGGACACTTACCTGTCCCAGGGTCCAACGATGCGGGGGAACAAAGCCCCGCTTGTCTCCCCCTCCTCTCTGCGGCACCGGCATTGTAACTGTGGGCGCCTGGCTGTGACTTCACAGCCGGGCAGCCACTGCGCATGCGTGCCGTGACTGGCCGTGCAATCATCTGGGACCTGTGGCGTGTCTCAGATGATTGCCGAGAGGGAGGGGGGAGAGGTGATCTCCCTTCCGGTGCCAGGAGGAAGTGGGAGCTGAGACCCTCTAAAAAGAGATGTGGCAAGTCAGGGGGTAACCTCCCTTAAAGCGGAAGTTCAATTTTTGGGTGGAACTCCGCTTTAAGTGGTTAAAAGCTATTCCTGAGGGCCAGTGTTTTATGAGGCTGAGATGATATCATCAGTCAGCTGCAGGCAGGAAGAAATATTTCCTCAGTGTCCTAGTGACCAGACTACAACATTATATATTGTTCTAGCAAGTTACAAGTCCCTATCCTTTTTAGAGTAACAATCAGACCTCAGCTCCAGGTTAAATATGGTGCATGATACATGCAGCTCCAGAACCTTTAATTGGTTCCCCTACTCATAAAAATGATGGGGTAGATGGTGACCAAATATAGTCTAAGGTAGCCTTCCCCAACCTTTTTAACATGGAGGAACCCTTGATATAACTTTTTGGCTCCAGCCCCAGAATTTTTTTTTTATATTTACAGTTTACAGTACATTAGTGTGATGGTCTTTGGGAAGAATGCTCCCTACATTTGTGGTCATTGGGAATAATCCTCCCTTACAGATAGCTAAGAGGATCATTGGTGTCAGTGGTTACTCATCTGGGAGGCAGAAATCACTGATTGCTTAAGGAACCCCTAGCATCCTCTGGAGGAGCCCTAAGGTTCACTGGAACCCTGGTTGAGAAACCTTGGCCTAGGATGACCAAGACACCTTTGTGCCGAAATAAAAATGTTGGCTATGCTTGCTTTTCTATGGAATCCCAATTACTGCCCATCCAGAGCAGTATGCAGGCGTGCAACAATTTGAGGAAGAGGTGGGTATTGCAGCCAGAGTGTCTTTTTTTTATTATTATTTTAAACAGTTCATGGGTTCCCAGATTAAAAAAAAATTCCCAGAGTTGGGCTTTAAACAAAATGATCATGAATTATGACCATAAAAGCACCCATGGATCAATTATGTACCAACTTAATAATAAAGCTCCCAATTACAATTCAAACACTATACATTACTTGGCAAACTAGAGAAAAGCACAGCCTTGTTTCTTCTATTCTCTATCTCTCAGTTTTCTGTATTTTAAATTTTCTTTTTACCACTAAACACTTAATTTACCATTTATCTTTCTTTCTACTTCTTTCGCTACTTTCAGAAATTATGGAGAGGAGAATCTGGAATTTGCGCACACCCAATGGAAACAGTTAAGGTAACATTCTCTAACACTGGCCTTGATTTATTATAACTGAAGAGTGCAACATCTGGTGCAGCTTTGTATAGAAACCAATCAGCTTCCAGGTTTTACTGTCAGAGCTTAATTGAACAAGCTGAAGTCAGAAGCTGATTGGCTATCATGCACAGCTGTACCTGATTCTAAGTGCTCTAGTTTTAGTAAATCTCCCCCACTCTGACTATAATCATTCACTACCAATGCCATCATCTCCTACTTATAATTTTAAAAATTAAAATGATCAATTATAAATCTCTAGCTTTTATGTCAACAGTATATTTAATAACTACTGAAAAAGAAAGTCTCCACACACTGGAGAGACCATAAGTATCCAATTTTATAGCATGGAATATCCACAAGCTTCTGCCTTAGGACTGCCCACTAACGCATTTCACCCAATAGGACTTCATTGTAGAGATCTCTACGACTAAACCCTATTGGGTAAAATTCATTAGAGGGGCAGATCTAAGGTGAGGACTGTCAATATCAAGCTTGTGGATCTTCTGTGCAATAAACATGGATACCAGTGATCCCTCCGGTGTGTGGTGACTTCCCTTTTAAGCATCTAGTCTGTGAGCAGAGATGGCTTTTCTGCCCCCAGCACCTGAGCTTCAAGTGGTAGCAGAGAGAAGCAGCTTAGAGCAGACAATCTTTGTCTAAACATATTTGATACAATACAAAAAAAATGATGTGGGTCTTAAAACAAGCCTGCTATATTGATATATATTTAGCGAGTTGTGACTGGCACAGCACCAATCAGGGCTGGCCAGACATAGACTCATACTGTAGACAGCATACATCAGGAGAGTAATAGAAGCCCCTCCCAAAGATCTTTCCCCGTAGATGCTAAAAAACAGGAAAAGATCATTTGACCACACAGCAACACTACAGAAATAAGGAACTTAGAGAATTGAAAAAAATACACTGGGATGACATATATGATTTATGTGAATGAATTATGGTACTAAAAGAGAAGAGTGTCCCTTAATAAAACATAATACATGACATGCTGGTATTTCAAAACATTGTTACAAAATAAATCATGGCATATTCCCACAGAATTGCTTTACTGCTACAGGGTGGCCACTCTGCGCAGAATCACATACACGATATTACCAAAAGTATTGAGACACCTGCCTTTACACGCACATGAACTTTAATGGCATCTCGGTCGGGTTCAATATTGAGTTGGTCCACCCTTTCCAGCTATAACAGCTTCAACTCTTCTGGGAAGGTTGTCCACAAGGTTTAGGAGTGTGTCTATAGGAATGTTTGACCATTCTTCCAGAAGTGCATTTGTGAGGTCAGGCACTGATATGGACGAGAAGGCCTGGTTTGCAGTCTCCGCTCTAATTCATCCCAAAGGTGTTCTAGCGGGTTGAAATCAGGACCAGTCAAGTTCTTTCACCCTAAACTCACTCATCCATGTCTCTATGGACCTTGCTTTGTGCACTGGTCCAAATAATTTGGTGGAGGCGGGATTATGGTGTGGGGTTGTTTTTGAGGGGTTGGGCTTGGCCTCTTAGTTCCAGTAAAGGGAACTCGGATGGCGTCAGCATACCAAGACATTTTGGACAATTTCATGCTCCCAACTTTGTGGGAACAGTTTGGGGATGGCCCCTTCCTGTTCCAACGTGACTGTGCTCCAGTGCACAAAGCAAGGTCCATAAAGACATGGTTGAGCGAGTTTGGGATGGAGGAACTTGACTGGCTTCCACAGAGTCCTGACCTCAACCCGATAGAACACCTTTGGGATGAATTAAAGCGAAGACTGCGAGCCAGGCCTTTTTGTCCAACATCAGTGCCCGACCTCACAAATGCGCTTCTGGAAGAATGGTCAAACATTCCCATAGACACACTCCTAAACCTTGTGGACAGCCTTCCCAGAACAGTTGAAGCTGTTATAGCTGTAAAGGGCTGGCCAACTCAATAATGAACCTTACGGACTAAGACTGGGATGCAATTAAAGTTCATGTGCGTGTAAAGGCAGGTGTCACAATACTTTTGGTAATATAGTGTGTGTGTGTATGTGTGTGTATATAAAATTCTGCTCCTCCGGGTAGGGGCACGCAGTTTCTGCTGTGATTAAGGGTATTAAGGGGCCAGCCCTAACATCGAACCTAACAGAATCCATTATGGCTTTATGGTTTACCCTGTAGGTCCTTTGGATTCTAGGGAAAGTAAGCATCCCAATACAAGTAGAGACATACAGTCCCTACATCAAATATGTAAGTATTATACAGTCCAGACTATATGCTCCACATGACTAAGTAGAATACCCACTAATACCTAAAACTTTTACAATTCCCTTAGCTACTCTGTGTGTCCCCACATCCTGACATATGAGCAAATTGCAGCCGCTTTAGGGTATCCCCGTCTGGCCATGGGGGTGAGCACTGTGCATGTGGCATGCACGGTGCGAGTGAGTGTCTGATATGTGTAGGTCAATGCATATGCAAGTTTTGTCTTATTATTGTTTTTTTTTTTGCTTTCTTCTGTATTTTAATAAATGTATGTTTTTATTTGAATAGACTTATTAAAGCTCCTGAAGAAGCGACTTAATGGTTGCGAGACATGTAGAGCAGAACATATAAGCGGAACATTCAAAGAAGCTTATGAGGACAAGCGGTACCCCCAAAAAAAGTTTGAGGATTTATTATCTTGATGCACTGAAATCTGTATTATTAGCATAATATAAGCATAATATAAGCTACCTTATCCTCTAGGGGAGCCACATGTAGTCCAAGAACAATTTTAGGCTTTTTTCTATCTTTTTTTGTTGCATTAGAAAACTTTTTAATGTAGATTAATACATTTTTAAATTTTATGTTATGTGCCTTTAAAGTCCATTATTTCCTTTAGTATTTCTGCTGCGATTAGTCACAGCAGAATCCGATCAGTGGGTGCCGGCCCATGGATGACTGCCAGCACCCGCAGATTGACGAGGAGACACACTGGATGGAGCTAAACAAGGCAGAGCTCTGTCCTGTCAGCAAGGATGTGCTGGATTTTTATTTTCCCGCAAAGCAGGGAATAAAATCCAGCACATCCCTTAGTGAAAGCAGCGCATAGTACAACCAAAAACACTGGTTAGGCACACACAGGCGCCCTAGATGTTTAACCCCTTCCCATCCAGCGTCATTAGTACAGTGACACTGTATATTTTTAGCACTGATCATTGTGTTAGTGTCACTGGTTCCCACAAAGTGTCAAAACTGTCAGTTAGTGTCTGATTGTTTGCCGCAATATCACAGTCCCTCTATAAGTTGCTGATCACCGCTATTACTAGTATAGGAAAAAAAATTTTTAAATTCCAGTATACATACAATAGTTTGTAGAAGCTATAAATTTTGCACAAACCAATCAATAACGCTTATAGCAGAATACATTTATGAACAGATTAGATTTTTTAAATTTTTTATTGGATATGTTTTATAACAGAAAGTAAAACAATAATGTTTTTTTCTTTTAAATTGTCAGTGTTTGTTTAAAGCGTAAAAAATAAAATAAAAACAAAACAAGCTTTTGGTGATCAAATACCACCAAAATAAAGCTCTATTTGTGGGGGGAAAAATGACATAAATTTAATTTATGTATAGCGTCGCATGACCGCGAATTTGTGAAAGTAATGCAGTGCCGTATAGTAAAAAATTGCCTGGCCATAAAGTGGGGTAAATCTTCCGGGGATCAAGTGGTTAATAAACAGGAGATGACTGTAACAATGAAACCCATGTTTATGTCCCCAACCAACCAATCCCAGGAAAATATTGATTAATATATTGATTATGTGGGATTTTCCCAGAGATGAGTTGCTCTCCCTCTTTTCTTCATAGCCATAAACTTGCACACTCAGGGTTTTTTCTGAGATAAGCTGTCAAGTACTTGATAGGAGACTGAAGTATCAAGGATGGCCTCTCTTGCATCTCCAGCCCAAGCATTTCTGAAAGAAAGACAGAACGCTGAGGAACTAGAGGAACATGAGTGCTTAAGGCTAGGTTCATACTAGCCAATGTTTTGAAAAGTGATTTGTGGTGGATCGCTTTTCAGAGTGTGGCTAAGCAGCCGCTGTCAGGCATTTAGGAGGCTGCAGTGTGGCCCCATTGATTTGAATGACCAAGTTTGACAGGCGGTGCCACCTGTCAACTCAGCATGTAGCATCAAATTTGCCATGGCCACGACATAGCATCACGGCCGTAGCATGTGAACAGTCTCCTCTGCTGTATTTTACACTTTCTGTGGGTGGCTGGAGGGAAGGGGGGCAGTGGAAGTAAAACCGTGAATAGGCTGTCTGTTCTTATCATCCCCCCACCCGCAGCCATCCATGTGAAAGTGGCCTGATGATGTTGCTTGCAACTTCTTGATTGATATTGCTAACCAGGAACAAAAGGCAAAACGCACAGGCAGAAATGTCAGGCGAACAGTCAGCAAAAACACAGGAAGCACCAGCAGAAGTTAATGAGCTTGGCAGTGGGGTCAGGACAGAATAATTGGCCTATGACACTGTAGCGAACTGCCCCATTACCTGCTGTCCTCAGCAACGAGACCAGGACCATTCAGTCTCATCACCCATTAGCTGCAGCCGCTGATTAAGGGAAATTCTCATACATACGATCATCAAATGATCAAATTCTGTCATGGAAGTATTGGTGACATATTGATCAAAATTTCAATCAGTGTGTCATAGGGCAGGGATGGTAGGGTGGTAGTCACGTCCTCCATGCTACCCTCCTCGTTTCCAAGCAAGAGTCACATGAGAGGCCTGCCCTGGGGTGGGTTCTTCTGGGCTACGCTAGGCATTTTGGTTAGGGTCACTGCCTTACACATGGGGTGCCTTTACTTAAACAGACAACTAAAGTCTAGTAAACTCTCTTGATGTAAATATATACCACCACGGTGACTGATGCATTTAGGAGGGACACGCAGAGCCGATGATCTCTCCACCTGTCCATCGTATCACTGCTACCTCATTCCTAGTAACGGTATGGAGCTTTACTAGCACTGATTCCACGCATGCACTTCACTTAACTCTTCCTCTTCCATACCTGAACTTAGGCCGAGGACCTCTGCCAATCTGCTCCCATTGCTATGGGAGATACACCTGCTCACAGGGAGAGTGCTGAAAATAACTACTCCTGCAAGAGGCTATCCAATCTGCCACATGTAGACGCTTATGACAGGCTGCTAGAGAAACCATTGTTTACCCTTAGTAATCACATATGTCTTCACACTTTATTATCACTGATGTCTTCATACCCCAATGTGCTTAGTTGACTTTGTACCAGTTACAGTCAGGTCCATAAATATTGGGACATCGACACAATTCTAATCTTTTTGGCTCTATACACCACCACAATGTATTTGAAATGAAACAAAGTGCTTTAACTGCAGATTTTCAGCTTTAATTTGAGGGTATTTACATCCAAATCAGGTGAACGGTGTAGGAATTACAACAGTTTGTATATGTGCCTCCCACTTTTTAAGGGACCAAAAGTAATGGGACAGATTAACAATCATCCACCAAACTTTCACTTTTTAATACTTGGTTGCAAATCCTTTGCAGTCAATTACAGCCTGAAGTCTGGAACGCATAGACATCACCAGACGCTGGGTTTCATCCCTGGTGATGCTCTGCCAGGCCTCTACTGCAACTGTCTTCAGTTCCTACTTATTCTTGGGGCATTTTCCCTTCAGTTTTGTCTTCAGCAAGTGAAATGTATGCTCAATTGGATTCAGGTCAGGTGATTGACTTGGCCATTGCATAACATTCCACTTCTTTCCCTTAAAAAACTCTTTGGTTGCTTTCGCAGTATGCTTCGGGTCATTGTCCACCTGCACTGTTAAGCGCCGTCCAATGAGTTCTGAAGTATTTTGCTGAATATGAGCATATAATATTGCCCGAAACACTTCAGAATTCATCCTACTGCTTTTGTCAGCAGTCACATCATCAATAAATACAAGAGAACCAGTTCCATTGGCAGCCATACATGCCCACGCCATGACACTACCACCACCATGTTTCACTGATGTGGTGGTATGCTTTGGATCATGAGCAGTTCCTTTCCTTCTCCATACTCTTCTCTTCCCATCACTCTGGTACAAGTTGATCTTGGTCTCATCTGTCCATAGGATGTTGTTGCAGAACTGTTAAGGCTTTTTTAGATGTTGTTTGGCAAACTCTAATCTGGCCTTCCTGTTTTTGAGGCTCACCAATGGTTTACATCTTGTAGTGAATCCTCTGTATTCACTCTGGTGAAGTTTTCTCTTGATTGTTGACTTTGACACACGTACACCTACCTCCTGGAGAATGTTCTTGATCTGGCCAACTGTTGTGAAGGGTGTTTTCTTCACCAGGGAAAGAATTCTTCGGTCATCCACCACAGTTGTTTTCCGTGGTGTTCTGGGTCTTTTGGTGTTGCTGAGCTCACCAATGCGTTCTTTCTTTTTAAGGATGTTCCAAACAGTTGATTTGGCCACACCTAATGTTTTGCTATCTCTCTGATGGGTTTGTTTTGTTTTTTCAGCCTAATGATGGCTTGCTTCACTGATAATGACAGCTCTTTGGATCTCATATTGAGAGTTGACAGCAACAGATTCCAAATGCAAATAGCACACTTGAAATGAACTCTGGACCTTTTATCTGCTCCTTGTAAATGGGAAAATGAGGGAATAACACACACCTGGCCATGGAACAGCTGAGCAGCCAATTGTCCCATTACTTTTGGTCCCTTAAAAAGTGGGAGGCACATATACAAACTGTTGTAATTCCTACACCGTTCACCTGATTTAGATGTAAATACCCTCAAATTAAAGCTGAAAGTATGCAGTTAAAGCACATCTTCTTCGTTTCATTTCAAATCCATTGTGGTGGTGTATAGAGCCAAAAAGATTAGAATTGTGTCGATGTACCAATATTTATGGACCTGACTGTACTTGCATTACACCCCTTGAGTAACTTTAGACCAGGCAAAGGCAAAGTTTCAAAAACTTTACTTAGATAACAGCATGGCAGTCAAACAAAGGCAACAGTCTTTCCCTAAACTAATCCCTAACTCAGGCTTGTGGCTGCCCCAGCATACCTGCACAGGATAGAGTCTATGGGGTTCATTTACTTAAACTTTAGAGTGTAAAATCTGGTGCAGCTGCATAGAAATCAATAAGCTTCCAGGTTTTTTTTTTGTCAGAGTGTAATAAAACAAGCTGAAGTTAAAAGATAATTGGCTACAAAACACAGCTGCAGCAGATTGTGCACTCTCTAGCTTTAGTAAATCAACCACCACATCTCCATGATGGTAGTATCCAGGATTGGCATCTTCAGGGCACACTGCTTGTCCCAGCAATCCCCCTAAGCTGTAGAAGCATCCTGAGTAGTTCTTATTAGTCATGTTTGCTATTTCTGGTCAAGCCTGGAGAAATTCTGACTAGCTAACTATTGCCATGGTTTCTTTAGTCTTCAGGTGCATGCAGTAGGCATAGCCCCACACTGGATGCCAAATTTGTCATAGGGCAGAGTTTGTGGGGTGGTAGTCACGTCCTCTATACTTCCCTCCTTGTTGGGCACCAAGCAAGGGTCACATGAGAATCCTACCCTGGGGTGGGTTCTTCTGGGCTACGCTAGGCACTTTGTTAGTAGAGTAAGCTCTAGAAGCATCCTGTGGCCAGATGTTGCTTAGTTGGCACTCCAATCTCGGCATATCAGCAGGCTAGCAGGACAGACGTAACCTTTTTGCACGCTTGGGTCTGGACCCCTGTCCCTTTTACAAAATGATACACAGAACCAGTGGGTCGGACCCAACAAAAAAGAACTAGGAACATAATTAACACTAACTTTCCTGACGGGGCAGCATAAAACTCCACCGGCCTACAAATGTATGACCAGCTTAAGAGGGGGCATCTCCTAATTTTGAAATGATTTCCTTTTACTTCCTGTTGTGTCTCTTTGACAGAAAAAGAAGCGAACCTTCCCAACAGTACACAAACATAAAATTAACCTTTTCCTACTCTATCCAAAAACAATTTACCTATACTTTAATCATGTACTAGATGCTTGGTGAAGTGATTGCCCTACAGAGGTGAGGGGCTCCATTCTATACTATACATTTAAATACCTGATTGGAGAAGTCCAAGGTGAGATCTGGCTGATAATTTACTTTCTATTTCTCAAAAGCTATTAAACAATTGAAGCTGTTTCATGATCCTGCTGTTATCAGCAACAAGATCTACAGATCAATGTGCAGATGTAATGATCATTTACAGTCAAGCCCGTTAAAGGAAACCTATACTAACAGAATATTCAGGCTGACAGTGCTGATCTGTTCTACAGTCACAATTTCTACATATGTTCACCTAACCATAGCAACCAAATGGATTGATTATGCTCTGACATAAAGAGATTCTTCACTTTAAACTATCCCCTCTTACCTTTTTTTTGGTTATGCACAAAATAATATGCTTACATGCCTATTGAATTTGTAGTGTTCTGTATGGATGCTCTTCTTCATCTTCAGGGGGCTAGCTGTCTCTTCTAGGTTCTTGAAGCCAGGCCATGTATATGCGGTGCATCACATCCTCAGGGGACCAACTGCAAGAACCAGGATAAAACTCACCCCTGATGACAAACCTGGCATACACACTGTAGAGTACCTGAAGTCCTCCTAGGATGCATGACGTGGCTATACCTGGATGCTTTGGGTGATGAATACGCCAATCCGTCCGGTTATATCCTACCATGCCTGCCTTTAGGCGATCCCTGAAAACTCCACTTAAAAATTGTCCTTCAACCACCATCTCTATTAGCTCTTCCCCCATGGCTTTTACCTTTTCTAGCACTTCCCCCACCCTTTTGGAGTGTAAGCTCCTTGACCAGGGCCCTCCTCATCCTATTGGATTGAACGGCATTGTCTCCTTTCAAATTGTAAACTGTTGGTGCTATATAAATCCTGTATATTAATACTAACTTACTAAATGACATATCAGTATGGATGTCACACCACTTTCTCAAACTCAATATTTCTAAAACTGAGCTTGTAAAATTTCCTCCTACTCGATCCCCTCCCCATGACTTTACCATTAAGACCAACGGCACAACCGTTGGTCCCACCACACATGCCAGGGTGCTGGGTGTAATTCTAGGCTCTGACCTCTCCTTCAGCCCCCACATCCAATCACTGGCTACATCTTGCCGCCTTAACCTCCGCAACATTTCCAGAATTCACACCTTCCTGATTAATGACACCACAAAACAACGTATTCACTCCCTGGTTATTTCCCACCTCGACTACTGCAACTTTCTCCAAACCGGCCTACCCTTACACAGGCTATCTCCCTTCAGCCTATAATGAATGCTGCTGCTAGATGCATACACCTTACTAACTGATCCATAACTGCTGCTCCTCTCTACCAATCCCTTCACTGGCTTCCACTACCCGACTGTATAAAATTCAAAATACTAACCACAACATACAAGGCCATCCACAACATCGACCCCAGCTACATCACCAACCTCATCTGCAGATATTGCCCAAATCGTCCTCTCCGCTCCTCCCAAGACCTCCTGCGCTCTAGTTCCCTTGTAACCTGCTCCCATGCTCGCCTCCAGGACTTCTCCAGAGCCTCTCCCATCCTCTGGAACTCCCTGCCCCAGTATGTCCAGTCAGCTCCTACCCTGTCTCCCTTTAGGCAATCCCTGAAAACTCATTTATTTAGGGAAACCTATCCCACATCCACCTAAGAACTGTACCTGAGCCACTTTCATCAGATCATCGCCTGCAGCTATTACCTTTTGTACCACCTCCATCTCCCTTTAGATTGTAAGCTCCACGAGCAGAGCCCTCCTGTACCTGCTGTATTGAACTGTATTGTAATTGTACTGCCCCCCCTCTACAGTGTAAAGTTCTGCTCAAACTGTTGGAGCTATATAAATCCTGTATAATAATAATAATAATAATAATAATTTTCACATAGGCAAGAAACCAGAAAGTGCAGGGAAGGTTCCCTGAAAAGGTATTTAAAAAAAAAAAAGAATATTACATTTTTAGAGAGGAGGGGAATAGGAGTTGAATGATGGTCCGGGATGATTGAAACGTGGACAAAGGTGACAGATGCTGTTGATGGGGTTATAAGATAGTAAAGAATAAGAATAAGCAGTACTTAGTAATGTGCCCTGTACACTAGCACATATGTACAACTATCCTGAGGGTCTGCTAGACAGATGTCTATTAGATCAGGCTGTGTATGTAATGCCGAAGTTTGCAGAATGCTAATCTCTAATTCTGTCATTCCTAAAACCTGTACAGAAAGACAGCATAAAAAAACACTTCACTTGCCATCCTATGCCAATCTGAACTCCTGCCAATCAGCTGTTTGTAAGCTTTGATAAAAAGCAGCTCCAAGACCACCAAGCTGCACAGAGCCACGTCTATTTTCAGTCATGCTGAAGAAGAAATTGCAGCTGAAAGCCCTCCAATCTTTGGGGCTGCTTTATAGAACTTTACATGCAGCTGATCGCCAGAAGTTCCAAGCCGGAAGGCCTTTTCAACTTTTTTGCATTTAAAAACTATTGTAAAAAAATGCAACAATCAACCACATTTGGGGATAGCCTTGATCATTAGTAATAGAATTTGTCAGGTCTGCTGTGACTGAGGCAACATATAGCCTGCTAAAAGCCTCAGTGGGCTAGTCAGCATTACTAGGACCTGATGAGAGTAATCAGAGATGCTGGTTTCTTCCCACACATATGTGCACATGAAGATGGACACAAATTTACCTATTTCTGCACACTTACTTTGTCTAGGCTGTTCCTAGTCTGCGTTACCCATAGGGCAATTTGTGTTGCAATTTTGAAAATGACTTGCTAAGCTATTGCTAGACTTGCCAGGCTTCACAAGTTTGTTGCACAATTGCAGCAAGTCGGCATAGCATGACTCCAGATCAACTTTCTTGGCAAACATTCTGCAAGTCTGCTGCAAGTTCTGGTTCAGTTTTGTTGTGCAATAGTCATCCCACCACAGGGGTCACTGTGACTGAATTGTCATGCTGTAGACTTCCTGAGCTCTAGCAAATTTGCTACAAATTGGGAGTGTTTCAAGTGCTCTGTAAGTGTATACCTTGCCAGTGAAATTTGCACCAAGTTAACAGACTTACAATTCAACACTGCCACAAATACGTGGCAAGTTATCCTTGCTATCTGGGTATGTGATTATGTTTACATTTAGTGTGTGTTATTACTGGGCTGTAAGCAGTCTGAACTGTTATTTAGCTTTTCTAGACTCTGCAGGTCTTCTATAGGCACAGTGTGGTTGATTGGTTCTGCCTGTTGCTGGAAAGAGGTTTCAGAGTTAAGATTATTTATCTGACCCAGCCCTCCCCTGAGGAGCTATATTCAGAGGTATGGTTTGAGGAGATGATCAATGTTTGGGAGCACCTTTTCAGAACTTTCTTTCTCCTGGGGCTTCTCTCGGGGAGGATGTCTCTTTAAAATATTGCTGCTTAGGCCTTGCCTCAAGTAAGTGCTGAAGACCCAGGACTATAAATGTAATTGTCCGCAGATCAAGGTATTTTGTACTACTACATCAGAATATTTGTCCTCCATATTTGTGCTATTTTTGGGTATTCTGCACCGCTAAACCTTATCTACCATTGTGAGTTCAGCAATAAAAGGTAAAAAGACTTAAGTGACTTGTGCCCAGCTTTTTCCATTCCATCATACAATGGGGACCAGACCCTGAGAAACAAGATGGTAGCTCACTAAGCCACCTGGGGGTCACCTACGGTGGTTAGGAGTAAGGAGGTGCAACACAGAAAAAGTAGTCACAGTAAAAGTGCTGGGAGCTAAACCAATTACTCTCATTTTATAGTAATCAACTGACAAGCAGTTGTAAAGCACTTTGCGGAGTGTGAAAAAAACCTGTAAAAAAAGAGCACAATTGCCTAGATACAATGAATCTCTCACCTGGACAATTAAATCTGTGCTCATTAAAAAAGGCAAAAGAGGATTAAAGGAGTAGTCACCAGTGCTTCCTGTAGGTCCCCTACAAATGTCCATATCCCCAGGATAAACATATGGCAAATGTTCCCTTCTGTGTCTTTGTGTGGTAGAGGAGGAGAGCTTTGCTTTCTCATGTCAAATCTGCGCCCTGATGCCTAGTTATCTGATGACTGGAGTAATGATCAAGAGAAGAGCAAAAGAGCAGGAAGCACAAATCAACAGAATAAATAAAGCAGTAGCAGGGAGATGCAGGCACTGCATTTCCTTAGGTACAGCTTCATCTCCAGCAGATGAACAATGAGCAGCAGAATAGCGAAATCACCAAACTACTTGAGAATAGCAGTCATCAGGGTTAGGACAATCTAAGAATTGATAAGTTAAAATATAATAAAAGAGAAGTTTGGGATTGTTAAAAAACAAATCAAACATACATACTTACCATTGTGCTGCAGCACTAGTCTGATGCTACATTTGTCCCCGCCGCCTCTAAGCCCAAGAACTGAGCAATCACATGGCCACTGATTGCTCAGCTCTTGGTCAGCTCTGAGCTCTCTGCTCTGCCCCTCCAGTGCTTATTGAAGTACCTGACTGGTGGGGGGTGGGTTCAGCTGGCTTTGGCTCTCAGCTAAGTGCTGAGAGTTGAGAGCTGGAGCCAGCTGTCAATCAGGCAGCTGGGTGGATCCCGACAATATGGTCAGGATCCTTCCAGAGCCTGGAGTGGGTCTGTGATATCACCTTTAGTCCGCTGTTAACTGATTCAGGGTCACAATTTTTGTTTTTGGGTTTAATAATGCTTTAACATATGCAATCACATTTACATTACTTTTAAGTTCATCTAAAGCAAATGTTTGGTTTTGGAGAGCACTAAGAAGATTTTCGATGCCTCCCAAGTTTTCATTGCTGTCTGTGTTTCTTTCTGTTCTTATGATCTTTGATTATAACCATTCCTTACTATTTCCAAAACTGAAAAAAAGCTTTGGCTTTAGATATACTTTAATGGTTTAATTTTTTCCTCATTAACTTAAGAATAGAGAAATACATGATCCACAAACTCTTGATAAGTTATCCACAAACCCTCAAGGTTGTAAGGGTATTTAATCCAGTTTAAGTTGCTTTATTTACACACCATAACAAGTTTCTGTCCTACTGCATTTTTCTGTGTGTAGCTGATAATCAGATGTCAGGAAATGTAAAGATTACTGGTGTAAAGCGGAGTGTTGCCCCGTGTTTGCAAACAGGTGTACTCGTGTAGAGAAGACAGGCTGGATTGTTCCAAAGTACAGAAGAAAAAAAAAGAGGAGGGGAAGGAAAAAAAAGTTAAAAGGCGAGGCAACAATCACACAAAGGACATACAATTCTCATGTTTAAAGCAACACTGAAAGACAGGAGCAGGAACAGAGTAAGTAGACTGCTGAAAGCTATCTATCCTATAAGTCAGACATCTATTTGACATTGAATGCATAACGCTGTATTCAGACTGCAATATATACACATGAAAAGCAAAATACTGTCTTTATTCAAATAAAGCAAAAATGCTCTTATATCTAAAATATAGGAACATCTTAGATGTAGTCATAGAATTGTAAAGAACCTTTTGTATGTCGGAACCTCTTACAAAGTCTTTATAAGCAGTTGTCTCTGTGCTTTTTTAAAAGGCTCATTAAGTAGATGTCATGATTTTTTTTTCTAGAGAGATTTCAGATTTGTTAAAACAATTGTTAAAAACTTCTAGTGGAAATGGGGAAGGGATACTACCTCTTCCATTTTTTTCAGGGGCATCTGTATCCCCATTGAGGCAATTCATGTTCATTTCCTGTCTTGGGGACAAGAAGGTTAGGGAGCATCCCACTATTGACTCCTGCACAAAGAATGTGGAGAAATCTTCCAACTCTCAAATCTCTCAACTGTCCCAGGTGGGATTTCTGCTCCCTCTGGATATTTTGTTCCGTACTTCCTGGGACAGGAAGTGAGGAAAAATCTTCCCAATCTGGACACAAAGTTTAAAAAGAAAAACATTGCTTACAACTCTATAATAATGTGTATTTCTTGAGTTTTTTGGCCCATTCACATCTTATGCGTTGGGCTGCTTTTGCCAGCTTTACTCAATGCAGTCCCTATGCACAAAGTAGTTCCATCCATATAATGAACTACATTGGTATGTACTGAAAAAAAAGTAGAACGTGCTGCATTTTTACACAGCCCTGCAGCACATAGAAATACATTAAATGTCATTTTCTTGCATTTCAATAAAGTTTTAAAAAAAACTAAAAATGGTAAACAGTGTGATGTATTGTAACTATGCATCGCTCCAATCCACTCTACAGTATAACGCATGCTTCTAGTGTGGATAGACCCTTATGCCGCGTACACACGGTCGGACTTTTCGTCTACAAAAGTCCGACAGCCTGTCCGACAGACTTCCGGCGGACTTCCGGCGGACTTTCGGCGGACTTGCAGCAGACTTTCTAACGAACGGACTTGCCTACACACGACCACACAAAAGTCCGACGGATTCGTACGTGATGACGTACACCGGACTAAAATAAGGAAGTTCATAGCCAGTAGCCAATAGCTGCCCTAGCATGGGTTTTTGTCCGTCGGACTAGCACACAGACGAGCGGATTTCGGGGTCCGTCGTAGTTACGACGTAAAGATTTGAAGCATGTTTCAAATCTAAAGTCCGTCGGATTTGAGGCTGAAAAAGTCTGCTGAAAGTCCGGAGAAGCCCACACACGATCGGATTACCAGCCAGCTTTAGTCCGTCAGCGTCCGTTGGACTTTTGTAGATGAAAAGTCCGACCGTGTGTACGCGGCATTACAGGTTTTTATGAAGATTTTCAAACTCTGTTTAACTTTTTATTACTTTATATCTTGAAAATATTTACAAAAGACTCTGTTCTAGACTTATTCTGGCAACAGATAGGTCTGCTATGAGAAACAGGCACATGTGGTGTTGAAAATATAAAGGATGTCCCTTGCTATCTGCTACTTCTCCATTCTACCCTCTATTTCGAGTTATTTTTTGCGGAGCAAATTTGCAGTGTAAATTTTTGTATAATTGCTCTTTGATATAATTTAAATGTAGAGATTTGTTGATTAGTCACTGGAGGCAGGGTAGATAACTGCTTAATAGTTATAAAGCCTAACATAGAATTGCTTTGTGTGAAGGAGAAATATAGTATATCCATTGTACAGTACTGCACAGCAGGAAGCAGAGCCTGTCTATGTAATGAGTATATACTGTATATGCTTGATGTTTAAAAGTGTTCTGTAGTATTTTGTTGTTCTGCAAAACATAAAGAAAAAAGGAAATTAAAGGAATGTTAATTTACCTAAATTGTAAAAAAAAATAAAAAAATTATATATGTAGCGCCCACCTACTTAGGTGTGTGCTAGATAGTTAGTGAGGGTTAGAGTTAGGTGGAAATTCCAGGCATTACCCTGTTTGGTTTAAGCCTGGCTGGGTTTATTTTGGTGGGGAGGAATGACCGAGTAGAATGGGGGGGTGACAACCTGCATTCTGTAAAAGTGACGCCTTGTTTTACCAGTGAGAGGTGCTGGAGGACAGGTTGATTTGTAACAAGATGTAGTTAGTTGTATAGGTCACCCTGAGCCTATCATTAATTTGTATGGGCAGGGGCTTAAAGGCCTATATAAACTGTGGGTCACATGCTCCAGGGAGTCTGGCTGATGGGAAGAGAACAGCAAAGGAAGACAGTATGTAGAAGCTGGTGCAGCTTAAGAACTCTCCCCTCCGGGGAGAGGAACATGCCTTAACAGGAGGAGAGATGGAGATGATAACTGTGGGAACCTGCAACATCTAAAAAGGAGAGGCTGCTATTGCAAACAGAAGAGAAAAACTGGGAGAGGACCCTCTTATGGCAAACATAGATGGTCGCTCAAATGTACACGTGAGTTTAAACCCAGGGGAGCAGTATTTCCAAAGACTGAGGGTGCTGAGGATCACCTGGGGGGAATTCCAACAGTCTGTCTAAGAACTCTATTCAGAGTATTGTTCTTAGGACTTAAACTGGAGATGCTGTGCGGTTGGGAAGTAGTAGTAAACAGGAGGGAGAAGATTTGCAGACCATTACAGGAACCAAGTTAAGAAGGCAGCTTTTATCTCTGGAGGATTTGTTCACATTCTTTCTGCCATATACAAATGAAAAGAATAAAGTTCTTGTTATTTGTTCAAGACTGTCTGCGGTGTCATCAATGCAGGGAAGTGGGGGGTAATAGAACACACTGGCGAAAAGAAAAGAACTACCCATCAGCTCCTACAGGGGTAGTGTGCTTCATATATATATATATATATATATATATATATACACACACACACTGTATATACAGTATATGAAACACCCCACATTAAAGAAAATACCATATTGGTTGGGGTCAATTTTATTTTGTATTTATATTTTAAAGGGGTTGTAAAGGTAAAAATTTTTTCACCTTAATGCATTCTATGCATTAAGGTGAAAAAACTTTT
Source organism: Aquarana catesbeiana (assembly GCF_042186555.1). Lineage (NCBI taxonomy): Eukaryota > Metazoa > Chordata > Amphibia > Anura > Ranidae > Aquarana > Aquarana catesbeiana. The sequence goes on along the minus strand of NC_133327.1, from coordinate 602,971,706 downwards.
GACAGTACCGCCGCCCCAGCCCCCCCCGTTTTACTTACCTGACGCCTCGAATCTTCGCTCCTCGTCCTCGTCAGCTTCATTGCAGCTCAGCCTGGTCGCTGATTGGCTGCAGTGGATGGATTGAAAGCAGCGCAGCCATTGGCTCGCGCTGCTGTCAATCACATCCGATGACGCGGCGCGCCGGGGGGCGGGGCCGAGTGATACAGCGAGCGGCTATAGCCGCCGGCTGTATCACGGGAGCGCGCCCGCAAGCACTCACCACCGTGCGAGGGAGCTCGCATGAAGGTGGTAAATGCTTGCGGGGAGGAGCTGAAACAGCCGCCGAGGGACCCCAGAAGACCAGGTTCGGGGCCACTCTGTGCAGAACGAGCTGCACAGTGAAGGTAAGTATAACATGTTTGTTATTTTAAAAAAAAAAAAAAAACATCTTTACAACCCCTTTAAGCTAATACTTTTCAAAATAAGGTTTTATATCATTTTTTATTAAATGTTCTTGTTTTAAAGTTTAATGTATGAATCAGGATTTCCAGAGCACTACGGTACTTAGCAAAAAAAAAAAAAAAACAGCACAGCAGTAGCAGCCTACCTCTTGGTTCAATCTGTCTGAATAAAACAGATGGAGCTGTCCAATAATGGAAGAGTCAAGGCTTAGTAACTTGTGTTTATACAATTTGGTTTGAGCTATTGATCTCTGTAAACAATAGGCTTTGTACAAATAAGTGGCAAAGTGACATAGCTCCGTCTGCTGGTTGGACAGAAGTCTACAAAATATTGTTTATAATATTTCATACTGTATTTACTTGATTTAAAAAAAAATCTTCAATGGGCTGCACAGTTGCTAAGTGATTAGCACTTTCGCCTAGGAGTACTAGGGTTAATGGTTCGAATTTCAGCCACAGCACTACTTGCATGGAGTTTGCATGTTCTCCCTGTGCATGGGTTTCCTCTGGGTACTCCAGTTTCCTCCAACGCCCTAAAGACATGCTGGTAGGTTAATTGGCTCCTGTCTAAATTGGCCCTAGTGTGTGTATGTATGAATGTGAGTTAGGGACCTTAGAATGTAAGCTCCTTGAGGGCAGGGACTGATGTGAATGTACAATATAGATGTAAAGCGCTGCTTCAATTGACAGCACTATATAAGTACCTGTAATTAATACATTTTAAAATGTTTTTTTTTTTTTTAATTGACCAGAGATGAAAAAAAAAATATATATATATATATATATATATATATATATTCTTATAACTCAAATCCTTTATTATCCAAGATCAACAATAATGAATATGAACTGTAAATGAGTACAAATAATGAAACCTCAAATTAAAGCTCAACTCCAGGCATACATACATTAATGCAGCTCTTCATTGACAAATGCTTCATTAAGCCTAGGTTCACACTGATGCGAAGCGGGAACCAGAGCGATTACAGCGCTGGTTCTCGTATCGCTCCTCTCCCGCAGGCAGTTCACACTGCCTTCTGCGAACCGCTGCGGGTGTCATTACATTATTAATGACACCCAGGGCTGTGTTTTGGCCTAGGCCGACACTTTGCGGGGGGCGGCAAAAAAAGCCGCCCCCGTATGAGAGAAAGTCCCCCCACCCGATTCCCGGCTCCCGCGGCCGCCCCCCGCACACATGCAGCCCACGGCGGCCGCCTTGCTGTAGCGAGCGGCGCTGCTGTGTATGGGCGTGCTTGGCAGAGGGTGGAGGGGCGTGTGTATGGGCGTGCTTAGCAGAGCTCACGCCCCTCCACCCTCTGACAAGCACGCCCATACACAGCAGCGCCGCTCGCTACAGCAAGGCGGCCGCCGTGGGCTGCATGTGTGCGGGGGGTGGCCGCGGGAGCCGGGAATCAGAAAGACGGGTGGGGGGACTTCCTCTCATGCGGGGGGGCGGCATGTGACTCATGCCCCCATAAGCGGCCGATGACTGGCGGAGGTGGAGCCTTATGCTCCGCCTACCCTCCTCCACACTGCTTGACCCTTCTCCTCGGCACTGGGGCAGGGTCTGGCAGTGACGTCAGGAAGAGAGAGAGAGGCACAAGGGAACCCCAAAGAACAGCAGGTAAAGTTATTGAATAAATCAATTGATGGGCACAGTGACAGCGTTTGATGGGGCACAATGGCTGCGTTTTAAAGGCACAGTGGCTGCAAATGATGGGCACAGTGACTGCAATTGATGGGCACAGTGACAGCGTTTGGTGGGGCACAGTGGCTGCATTTGATGGCACAGTGGCTGCAAATGATGGGCACAGTGTTTGCATTTGGTGGGCACAGTGGCTGCATTTGGTGGGCACAGTGGCTGCATTTGGTGGGCACAGTGACTGCGTTTGATGGCACAGTGGCTGCAAATGATGGACACAGTGGCTGCATTTGGTGGGCACAGTGGCTGCGTTTAGTGGGCACAGTGGATGCGTTTGGTGGGCACAGTAGCTGCATTTGATGGCACAGTGGCTGCAATTGATGGGCACAGTGGCTGCAATTGATGGGCACAGTGGCTGCGTTTGGTGGGCACAGTGGCTGCATTTAATGGGGCACAGTGGCTGCGTTTGGTGGGCACAGTAGCTGCGTTTGATGGCACAGTGGCTGCGTTTGGTGGGCACAGTGGCTGCGTTCGGTGGGCACAGTGGCTGCGTTTGGTGGGCACAGTGGCTGCGTTTGGTGGGCACAGTGGCTGCATTTGATGGCACAGTGGCTGCAATTGATGGGTACAGTGGCTGCAATTGATGGGCACAGTGCCTGCGTTTGGTGGGCACAGTGTCTGCGTTTGGTGGGCACAGTGTCTGCGTTTGGTGGGCACAGTGGCTGTGTTTGGTGGGCACAGTGTCTGCGTTTGATGGGGCACAGTGGTTGCAATTGATGGGCACAGTGGTTGCGTTTGGTGGGAATAGTGGCTGCGTTTGATGGAACAGTGGCTGCATTTGATGGGGCACAGTGAGGCTGCAATTGAAGTCTTTTTTTTTGAATTTCTTAGTTTGTTTGCACCCCCCCCAAAAATTTTGAGCACCAGCCGCCACTGGCATGTGCAAAGTGCTCCATGCATGCTAAAATCAATGCAAACCCTTTAAACAGTCCACATTTAGTTGCAGTCTCCAGGGAGTGGGGAAGGGTACCTGTCAAAAACAGGTACCTGTTCCCCCCTCCCCCCTGAAAGGTGCCAAATGAGCCTAAAAAGAGGAAGGGGTGTGGTTTACAGATGATAGGGTGGGTCTTAAACAGGAAGGGGTGTGGCCTCGGCAGCAAGGGGTGGGTCATATTTAAATTAGGGGGGTGCACGAGTTTAGTCAGGCCTAGGGCAGCACAAAACCTAAATACACCACTGATGACACCCCCAGATCGGTTCACAGATCGCGGTGCAAACTGTGAACTTGCATAGGAATCGGATCGCATAGGTGAGAACACCCAATGCGATCCTATTCTAGTGCTGGGAAAAACAAGTCCCTGCACTTTTTTCTGTGTGAATCTAATGCGAGTTCAAGTATACAACTGTATGGCTGAACTCGCATCTCACAGACATCGCATGTGATCTGCACCGCAGGTGCGGGTGTGAATCACATGCGATGTCTGTGATCACACTAGTGTGAACCTGGGCTTAATGTGTTTTTTTTTTTTTTTTTTAATGCAATCAGTGCTACTACATTTGAATTTATATCAGTTCCTGTACAGCAAAGCTCAGGCAGGGAAAACACCTAAAAAACGTTGAGCATTTTACGCAACAACCAACAATTGTTTAGTAGGTTTATATTATTATAATCAAACTACAGACATTTTTTTAAACAGATAAAAGAAGAGGTCCCTGCTCCTAAACTTTCTCTGTAATCTTGGTGTCCGGACACTCAGTTGCAGATGTTGGATGGAACTCATCCATGCTACACATACAGATACACAACAAAGGGTGTATGGCCTCACAATATCAGATAAGTAAAATACGAAAACATGCAGGATGTGATGACAAACCCATCAACCCATCCCCCCTTAATCAACTGGCTCCCAACGTGGAGCTACGTCCATCACATGCACCTGAAGAGCACCCTCAAAGAGACCATGGATGTACATGTACGGGGATCAGTACATGCCTGCAGTAGGGTTTGCCAAGTGTCGCATGGGCACCCGCCAACCCCCTGGGGTCATCTGCCCCACCTATTGGAGATGCCTGTTTCACCTCCACCCGTAGGCTCACTGTCCTCAATGTGAGGAGCTCCTGTTCAGACCCATGGATGAGGTAGAGGCTGCAACAACCCTCGACTCCAGCGTCCTGCCTGTGACTCCCATGAGCACCAAAACTGACACTCACTGGGAATTTCCATCCAAGATTCCACGGCCAACACTGAGGGACTCTCCTGGGATGGCCTCCCCCAATGGACCTGGGGTTGAGTTGCCACCCTGTTCACCCAAGGATGGGTCTCCCCCTGCTCTTCACTTAGAGACCATACTGGACGAGGTTCCATCACCGCCAATGCTGGATTTCTCCACCGTGGTTCCCCAGACAGTACCAGCCTGCCTATCCTGGATTCTTCGGTACTGGCTCTCCCGTGACCACCTCTCCTGGATACTACTACACCACAGAAGGGCCTACCAAACACGAGCAAGCCCCATTTGTGCTGCAAGTAGGCAGCTCGAAACCACCCAAGGGAATCTCGTGGGACATGCTGGTGTTCAACAGCAATGAGGAGTCCCAACCATCACCATAACCCAGAGTGCTCTATCTAGCCCTTCCTCGAGCACCTTCTCAACCTAAGACAGCACCAGATGAAAGGACTGGCCACAAGTACAGCCACCCAGTGGATGCTTTCCTGCCACAAGGCAATGTATGGGAGAAGCACTGCTGTGTTTTTCCTTACGTGCCTGAGACTTTGTTCTTCCAACTAGAGGAAGAGCAACACAGGATCTACAGCCACGCTATTTGGAAAAGACTTTCCATCCCTTAGCATCTCTGAAGTTTCAGGCAGTAAAATGAACATATCGAGGCAGAATTTCACCACCTGTACAAAGAATTCAGCCATGGCCCATACATTTACATGGATCACATGGAAGCAATCAAGCCCAGTCATCTCTACCCTACCGTCCACCGTGCAATTATATCATCTACCTGATCTTGACTTTTATGTGTGAACTGCCTGTTGCACTTTGCTGAGTTGCCTTTTTGTTAAACTTGGATGTTCGTTAAATTTTTGAACGAATTGCCTATTTTGAACTATGCCTGTGTCTATTTTGTTTGTACATTGGAGTTTTGTACATTGTTTGCAGCTGGGAAGGCTTGCGATAGAAGAGGGGGAAGTGTAGACAGCTAGCTTACTGTGTATCTAGTTATCACCCAGCTGCCCAGGACAGTTATCACCCAGCCGCCTTTCCCCGGTGTGTTCATGGGTTTGCTCTGGGGTCAAGGCTCCCACCCGTGCTCTATAAAAGGGAAGAGTTCTGGATCCTAGGAGGGCTCCAGAGAACACTTGGAACTAATGACTCGCTGGGACATGTGGTCCGCCCTGGAAGGCCGATTCGCCGGAAGAACCCTGGAACATGGACTTTCTTTGTTAGAGCACTGCCAAGCATGGACTTTCCTCAAAGAGACTTAAGCTGTGCAGGTAATCTGGGGCAGCCACAGTTAGGAAAGGAAAGTTATTGCATGTTATACATGTTTCACCAATTTCACAGTAAAAGTTGATTCAACTGTTTAAAGCCTGGTCTGAAGTTATTCAAGGGGTGCATGTGAGGATTTGGCATATCATCAAAGAACTTGCGTCCATAACCACAATATGGGGTATGTGTATCATTACTAAGACAGAAGTTCAGGAGTAATTGCAAGAAGAAACAGCAACCAGACTCCCTCCTTAGCTGTCCGTCTCTGCCAGTTACACGGAGTGGACTAGCCTTACGGACATCTATTACCTGGTTACTTGGTACTAGAAGAGAAGAGTTAAGTGAGAGCATGTATGAGGTCTGTGCTTTATGTGCGGCAGGACACCATTCTGTTACTGGGAGTGAGATAACAGAGGCACGCTGACTGGTGGAGTGGGCAGATGCTCAGCCTGTCCCTCCGAATGCAACACATATATCAGTACAATTGTGTAGGACAGTGGTTCTCAACCCTGTCCTCAAGTACCCCCAACAGGCCATGTTTGCAGGTTTTCTTTTATGTTGCACAGGTGCTTTAAATCAGAGTCAATGGCTTGGTATTTTATCTAAGAGAAATTCTCAAAACATGGCCTGTTGGGGATACTTGAGGACAGGGATTTAGAACCACTGGTGTAGGACATGGGACGAAGCAGTTTAAGGAGGAACTCCGTACTTTGGGTATTGCACACATGTGGCTCTTCTCTGATGTTAAATGCACATATGGAGTTTTATTTTGGTGCCTATGCCTGGCACCCGGTGTGATCAGCATGTGCTTTTATCAAAGGGTAATCCTGCCGGTCTCTATTGGACGCCGCTGTGTTGCGGTGAGGCTCGGTCCCCCATACTCGTTTTTCCTGCAGATCTGGTGTTGCGATGACGTGATCAAGGCTCAACACGTTTCAGCCATTAGTAAAGGCCATCATCAGGAAGCTCTGAATCCACCATCTTTCATGTGGGCTTATACTTGTCAGGCTGGTTGTACCCAAGTTGATTGATTGATCAATTTTGTACATTCAGCCTGCCCATTAATAATTTGAATCTTGGCCGTCTCCTGCTGAACTGGCCAAGATTTGAATCGTGTATGGCCAGCCTTACAGTCAAATTTGTCACAAATATAAATAATGGTTCAGCATAATATACTCTCTTATAAGAAGGAAGTATTAACAGCGCTAATACTGAGCTTAAACAGTGTAATATATAAACTCACAAGAAGGTGAGAGTAGACATGAGATAGATGTTCATAAAACATATGAAAACGATATCTATAGGTATATATATAAAGAGTCCAATGCTATGTATGAGAACCCACAGTCCCAAATAGATAGTCCATAAAAAACACAGAGCAGCGTAAAACACACTGATTATGTCAGCTGCATAGACTCAAAGGTAACATGAATAGTTCATTGCATGAAGAGGACAGTGATCATAATTAGAGAATATATTTCTTCTGAAGTGCAGCAACTAGACCATCACCACATCACCGCGTGAAAAACCCTCTGCTACACTCTAGAAGAAATATATTCTCTAATTATGATCACTGTCCTATTCATGCAATGAACTATTCATGTTACCTTTGAGTCTATGCAGCTGACATAATCAGTGTGTTTTACACTGCTCTGTGTTTTTTATGAATTATCTATTTGGGACTGTGGGTTCTCATACATAGCATTGGACTCTTTATATATATACCTATAGATATTTTTTTCATATGTTTTATGAACATCTATCTCATGTCTACTCTCACCTTCTTGTGAGTTTATATATTACACTGTTAAAGCTCAGTATTAGCGCTGTTAATACTTCCTTCTTATAAGAGAGTATATTGTGCTGTATCATTGTTTTCTTGTTTTTATAACAGCAGCTTTTAATTAGTTTAATTGGACTTTTTCCATCTTGGTTTACTCCATGAGCGCTTGGACCTGAGTTGCGTGACAACTCTGGTATTTGTGTTGTTCATAAATAATGGTTGGTGAATACTTTACAAAAAGGGGTCCACTGCCCCCACCTATAACTGGCCATTGCAGCAAGCAGCATTGGAAGGCAACATATGATATAAACAAGGCCAAGGAAAAAATCCAAGCATACTTACCGACCAGCCCGCGGACAACCGAATCAACCTGTCTAACAGTATGCGTTAAAAACAGGGGTTTAGTCTGCACACATTTACAAATGCATGCGTAAGCTAAAGAGCCCTGCCAAGGCACCCTGGTATCTGTAGTTCCTATTACTAACTGATGAGTGACTCCACAGTGAAAGCATATGCATTCTGATGGATAGGTGGAGGGCAGATGAATACTTTAGCCTGAGATTTAACTACAAAGCAGGTTTTCCCTACACGTTTGCTTACCTTTAAAACATATAATCAAACATCGTCTGTCCACACCTTAAAATACTATTCAACTAGCAATTCATTATGAGTACATGTCATAAGACTCTTTACCACCATTGTACTATGATCTATTGACTAAGCCAATAAACTATAATGTATATTTGTTTTTCTACCGTATATACACAATGACTGCATTGTCACATATACCTTCTGTAGTAAATTATGCACACATTTAATATGTTTTACCTATCAGCAAAACGGAGAGTAAAACCTGTTTGAAGGTTGTATGAATGCCAATGTGCTTAAAACTCTTAAGCCCCGTATACACGATCGGACTTTCCGACAGCAAAACCTTGGAATTTTGTTCAAAGGGTCTTGGCTCAAACTTGTCTTGCATACACACGGTCACACAAATGTTGGCCAACAATTACGAATGTAGTGACGTACAAAAAGTATATGATGTCTCCATTACGAACGGTAGTTTTACAAGACCAAGTGCTTCCAACTCATCCTTGATTCCAAGCATGCGTGTTTGTACTTTGCACTTTTGTCTGATGGACTTGTGTACACACGATCGGAAAATCCGACAACACAAATTTGTTGGCGGAAAATTTGAGAACATGCTAGCCAACATTTGTTGGCGGAAAGTTCGACAACAATTGTCCGATGGAGCATACACACGGTCGGACTTTCTGCCAACAGCCTGACATCCAACATTTCCCGTTGGAAAATCCGATCGTGTGTACGGGGCTTAAAGCGGTTGTATACCCGCTGAAATTTTTTTTTTTTACCCCTGTAAAGCAAAAGGCATAATGAGCTAGTATGCACCGCATACTAGCTCATTATGAAATACTTACCTTAGAACGAGGCGTCGGTATCTTACCTGGTCCACGCCGAGGTAGCTGACATGTTGCCTCGGCGTGTCTTCCGGGTATCGCGGTTCCAGCGCTGTGAGTGGCTGGAGCCGCAATGTCATCACTCCCACGCATGCGCGCGGGAGATTTCTTTCCTGGCAAGGTCCGGCAGTTGCCAGGTCTGCAGCCGAGAATCCCCTGTGCGCATGCGCCGCTGCAGTCAACGGCTCATAGCAAGGGGAATATCTCCTAAACCGTACAGGTTTAGGAGATATTTTTTTTACCTACAGGTAAGCCTTATTATAGGCTTACCTGTAGGTAAAAGTTCAAAAAAAGACTATACAACTGCTTTAAGTATTGCATTCAATAACCCTGCATCTCTCTTTTCAATAAATGATTACTAAAGTACAATTAACAATTAATAAAAAAGTAAAGAAACTCACGAAATAAAATATGGATTTTACTCTTTTCACAAGCATTGTGCTCTATCGATGGCAACTAAGGCTTTATATTATCTATCTATTATATTATATTATCTATCTTATATTATTTATGTTATCCTCTGAAGAAGTCACGTGATGTGATGATATGCATTAGGATTGGAGCACGGGACGCTGCCACAGACAAACAACAGGAGACGAGCTTGGCGCTCGTAGTTACTACACACTGCAGCATTGTTTTAAATGTAAGTTGATTGGACTTGTTTTATTAAATAAATATACCTTTTATATGGGATCAAGCTAGGTGCGTCTCTTTCCCCCTCACACTGTACATCACTACTCTACCTGACGAACACTGAGGAGAGAGGCACAGGGACATATTCCAGTTTCCAGGCATGGGGACAGATTCCAGATTGGTGATACCCCTGGAGGCATACGAGCTCGGCGCTTGTGGATTGATGCCCACACTCACTTCATGAAAGTGAGTGCAACCTCCCCCCGTGTGTGTCTTGCCCCCCCTCCACTGTGGTCTTCGCAGAGTTATTTTACATGCTGTATACTTTTTATTTTTTATATTTCGCTTGGCATGTTCATCATTGTCACTACCTTATACACGGAACGTCTACACCTGCGGGTCATTTGCAGCACAGGCTGTACACCTTACAGCTGTAAGGTAAGCGGCTTGCAAACACGGAGGTGTCCTCACTGAAGATCCCCCTTCCCTTCACGATTGGAATTGTTTTGTGTCTCTCATCACGAGTTTTTGTTTTTTGGACTGGATGATAGAACTAATATTCATGTTTGTCCTAGGGATTTGTCACTTGTAGTTCACCAGGATTTGGCACGTTTTTGCTAATGGGGCACTAGCCCACATATTGTTTATTTTTTTTGCATTGTCATTATTCATCCTATTTGTGTTAGTATATGCATTTTTGCTTTGCTATATTCAAGCAGTCACTGTTTCACAATTACCTTTATATATTAGGCTTTGTCTGCCAGCAACATTATAGTCATGTTGATCAGCTACGTTGCACTGCACTGCATCCCCACCATGTTCTTTTAGCATGTAGGATCCATTCATGCATTGGCCCGTTTCTGCTTTTTTAGTTCACTTTGCCACTGTAGTCATCTTTGTAGCTCCCCCCCCCCCCCTTCATCACAGCACAACTACCATCTTCCCCCACTTTTGTCTTATTTGTCCTGCCTTGGATCAGTACTTAGGTGTTGCAGCAGTGTCCGACAGCGCAGGAGTTTTCACTTTCACATTGTTTATATTAAAATAGACCTGAACTTTGCTATGTTGTAGGGAACAGCTAGAAATGTTAATTATGCCTAAGCAATACCCTGTAAATGTACATATTGTCCTGAATTCCTGCTAAAAAATAGTAGTGCAATGCCACTCTTGTGCCTGTTCTACAGCCTACAGTCATGAGGAAAGGTATTGTATACTCAAGAAGTCTGGCAGAGGTCATGTAGCAGAAGAATCTCTTGTTAAAGAGGAGCTTCAGTCTCCCCCCAAAAAATGAAGTCAGCAGCTAGTACAAATCCTGTAGCTGCAGACTTTTAATATAACAACACTTACCTGTACAGGGGTCCAGTGCTGTCCTCACCCAATCAGTTTCTTTACTGGGCTTTGGGTCCTTAGCATCTTAACTAAGGAAAGGCCATGCTGTGCTTTATGAATGTTCCCGCACTCTTAAGGGACCTGTAAAAAGGTCCCAAAAGACTTACGTCAAAGTCGGTTGGAGTGAACTTCTGCTTGAATTATCTAGGCGATCCAGCTGGAAGTAGGAGCGGGTACCCGTCAAAACCAGGTACCCACTCCCCTCCAAAAAAGTGTCAAATGTTAAAGTTGAAGGGGGAGGGGGCAAACAAGTAGAACTTCGACTTTTGGGTGAAGTTCTGCTTTAAGGACCCTTGGATAGTCCAACAAAATGTTTAATTCTGTGCATTGATTCTCTCATATAGCTCTGTTCATGTGTATTGGACCACCTCCAAACAATAAACTTGGGGTTTACAAGCATTGCATACTGTGTTATAACAAAGTTCGTACATGTAGGACAGGGAGAAGTTCAAGGGCAACTTCAGGAAAAAAAACAACGTTTTCTAGTAGAATAAGAGACGAAGGGTTGGAACCGCTGTAATGTTTTTGTTTTTGTTTTGTTTTTGCTGCATATGTCCCCTTTGGTGAGATTTCCCCTCACTTCCTCCCCCTGAAAGTGAAGTAAGAAGGAATCTCCTTGGGGTAACAGATGTGCCACCTAACTCCTCTTTCTGAAGTAGCTGTAAACTTTAAGTTGCATGCAGCAATGGCTGTCACCATTATTTTTAGCACACAGTTTATAAGATCAGTAAAACAATAAATATCCTTGGCCAGATTATTAAACTATAACATTTCAATTCTACATACAATCCTTATTCAGAGCTAACATTAAAAAAGTTGTTATATTTTTAAACATTAGTTACAATTCATAAGTCAATAACACATTTCAGGGCCACCAAACCCTCTAGCAAACAATTCTGTGCAGAGCTCCAGGTCTATGGCTCAGTTTTGTCTATTTTACCCAGTCTGTCGCCTTCATTGTAGAATATCAGTTTAATGATACACCAGTATTTTCTACACAGCAATAAAATCTGCTTGGCTGCCAATAAATTAATCTAATGAATTCAGAAGAAGAATGAACAATCAATGGGAAGGAAGAAGTGTAATTTGTTGAGCAGAGAGTTCAGTGTGATAGATGACCCATATATCATGAACTGTCACTCTTATCCAAATTATTCCTGAATTGTTTATTCCAATACCCTATATTAAATCATGTATTTATACCTAAAGTGAAAATCTGGTTATTGTTATTTGCAGCTCACTTTATGCCATTCCTTTTCTTGCTCTTCATTAAAACGTATAGTCTGTTTCTTGTAGATGTCATCATCCATGACTGTTAAGTAATCCTCATAAACAGGGATTTTTTTCTCAAACAATAGGTGCTGGAACTCAACCACGACCCCCCAAAACACCCCCCCCCCCCCACACACACACACACACACCCTCCAAATCACATCAAATAGTGGGTGTGGTCATATTTCACAAACAGTACACAAACAGTAGAAGGGTCTTAAAGGGGCATTAAATATCAGGATTGCATTACATACAGAGTGCAGTGTTCATGGGGATTACACACAGAGTGCAGAGCTCCTAAAAAAAAAGCCCTGCTCATAAGTCATTATATTATTCTGGGATAAAAGGTTTAAAGGTCTAAACCAATATACATATCTATAGTAGTATGGTTGCCTAAAAGGACCGGTTGTATCTGCAAGACTATGGAGTTGATTTACTAAAGACAAACAGACTGTGTACTTTGCAAGTGTAGTTTCACCTCTGCAAGTGCAGTTGCTCCCAAGCTTAGTAAATGAGCAGAGGCTTTGCCAATTTCCATCATCCAATCACGTGCAAACAAAAATGCTGTTTTAATAAATATATATATATATATATATATATATATATATATATATATATATATATATTTGCAAAGTGAGACTTTAAATCATTTACTAAGCTCTGGAGCAACTGCGCTTGTAGAAGTACAACTGCGCTTGCAAAATGTACAATGTCTGTTTGCCTTTAGTAAATCCACCCCTATGTATCTACTCAGAGTTCAGGAGTGTGTTATGTACAGAGTGCAGGGTTTAGGGGTGAGCTACGTGCAGAGTTCAGGGGTGCGCTATGTACAGCGTACAGGGTTCAGGAGTGCGTTATGTACAGAGTGCAGGGCCTAGGAGTGCTCTATGCACAGTATGCAAAACCAAACCCCCTCCCCAAAGACTTGTTGCATCTCTAGTCACTCCTACCTCTCCGTATGTAGGCAGCCCTAGTAACTCCCTGTGTGGTGGCTCTCTGTACTACCCATGTATTTGGTTCTGGTATACCTCCCTGTGTAGGCGGCTTCTTTCTCGTTCTCACTTTCTGGAGATCTGTCTCCTCTGTGCCCTGGCATGAGGGATCTGTGAAAGGCGCTGAAAACAAAGCTGTCCCTTGTAAACACAGAAGGTTTCTGCATTTACAAGTGACCGCTGGGAGTGGAAGAGGGAGCAGAGGGTGAGAGCAGCTGCAAAACTGGGTGAGATGGCCAAATGATAAGACCTGGAGGGCCGGATTCGGCCCTCGGGCCTTGTGATTGACATATGTGGTCTAGATACTCAGCATGTAGACTGAATTTTGAAATCGGGTGTGTACAATGAAAGAGGTTGCATGTCGCAGAAGTAATATTTCCACAGGACTTTTCTCCTTGGGGGACTCAAAGCCCTGATCAAATTGGTGTTTTGGTCTTTTAAAAGAAGGGTTTGTCAGGTGTTGATTTGTCAGGTGTTGTTATAAGCCTGAATGAATAGATGTGTCTTCTTTTGAAAACATCCAGAGAGGGTGCTTCTTGGATGGAAGTGAGTTCCAAATAGTGGGTGCTGCAGGAAACAATACACAAGGTCCAAAAGATTTTAGGATGACTAAGGAGCGAAGGGAGCATGTGGGAGTGTGGGTAACAAGGCATTCTGTCAGATAAATGGAGCCCAAGTTATTTAAAGCTTTAAAAGGAAGTAGGCTCTTGAAAGCTATCCCCTACTGATGGCAGCTGATACCTTGCTTAATTGATAGGTCAGTGTTGAGGATCACACCCAAGCTACAGATATGGTTTGAAAACATAAGATTTGTATTCCCAAGATTTAAATCAGCTGAATGTATTTGTTGATAATTTGATGCCCCCCAGTTGCAAGCATTTCTGTCTTGTCTGGATCCAGTTTTAGACAGTTACAGTTCATCCAGTCTTGTATGTCAGTAAGATACCCATTGATGGTGGTCACAAGGTCACTAGTGTCTGGTTTGAAAGAGAAGTAAATTTATCTTTCATCTGCATATCAATGGTAGCTAAGACCTTGCTGTTAGATGATATTTCCCAGTGGGATCCTGCATATAGCAAATATCAACAGTGAAAGAATGGAGCCCTGTGGCATTCCATAATATAATAGTGAAGATGATGCATGTATACCTGCCGTCATCTTTTGTGATCACCCTGACAAGAAGGATTTGAACCAACTGAGCACTATGGCCTCTGAACCACAGAGCAACTTTAGGTGATCCAGGAAGATGTTATGGTCCATGTTTTCAAAAGTAGCAGAAACATAGAGGAGAACAAGGATGGATAATTCTACCTTGTTTTTCACCATCAACAGGTCATTCAAAAGGTGAACCAGTGCTGATTCTGTAATGCGTTTTGTTCTAGAAACCTGACTGACTTTTTGCAAATAATTTGTTATTTGATGCCCAGGCTTCCAGCCTGTTAGCCACTGCCTTTTCAACCACCTTGAAGGGGGAGGTTTGACACTGGTCTGTAGTTGACCAAGATCTCTGGATCCAAGGAAAGTTTTTTCTAGCAATGGCCTAATAGTGACTTCCATGGGCAGATGTGTAAAGACATATATATTGAAAGAGCACTGTACATTTTTTGAACTGCTAGACTAATGTGTCTAATACATTCTAGTAGTGGGTCTGTTAGACCTGGGTTCCAAGTAATTGAAAGGAGCCCTTTGATTATTAGCACAGTTTTTTCAACATCAATACTATCAAATGTTGGGCTTTTTTTATTAAGGCTTTGTTGGTTCTTTGGGAGGTCGTCCAATTTTTTCAGGCTTAATTCGATTTCTGATGGAAAAGGCTGTTGGCAAAATAATAAACAAAATGTTCACATCTTTCCTGTGAGAAGTTTAGATTTGGCTTTTCTATAATGTGAAAGAGTTTATCAGGTCTGTTACTTGATGTTGCAATCTCATTTGCTAAAAATTCAGATTTTTTTGTGAAACAATAGTTTGTTCATCGTTAAGATGTTGATTTAGAGATCTTTTGGCCTGTTCAGTTTGTTTTTCCATCTCTGCAGCCTCAGCTACACAGAATGAATGGACAGGAATAGCTCTCTACAGAACTTCCCATTCATTCACAAACTGAAGCATAGCAAACACAATCAGTGATCGGTTACAGATCGGTTGCCAGAGAAGATCACAGGGGGGGCCAGGAGACAGCAGAGGGGCCGCAAAAGGAAGCTGGACAGGAGTGACGGCATATCGAGGAACTGATGCTCTCCATGTTCTATGTTTCTCCTACAGCTGCTGATGCCAGCAGGAGAGAGAGGAGGAGAAGTGGGCATTCAGCAGCATCAGGAGCAACATCAGTTCCTTGATATGCCACCCCTTCTCTCCAGGTGTAGAGGGGAGACTCACTGGCCCTGTTACCCCTGTAGTTACGCCCTTGATATAGATATTATAAACATCATACAACATTGGCGACTTAGAACAATGTGGCTAAACCATTATACCCCAACAGACTTTCCTAGCCCAAAACTGCAAACTTATTTGGATTTTATTTAACAATCACATCAATTTATCTATTTTTGGCCTGTTCAGTTTGTGTTTTTCTCCACTGATTTTCCAGCATACATTCCTTCTGCTTCATTTGCGTCAAAGGTTTATTGTACCAAGCTCCACAGCAGTGTGAGGTGTGAGGCATGATCTTTACAGAAGCAAAGGAGTCAAAAGCAGAAGTAACATTTTTATTATATAAGTAAACTAGGGGGTCTTGGTACTGCTTTGGGGTATACAGGATCTCTTCAAAGGTTAACCTTTGTAAAGACATTTGCCTAACAAATAATACACACACACACTAGAGCTGCACAATTCTGGCCAAAATGAGAATCACGTTTTTTTTGCTTAGAATAAAAAGATCACGATTCTCTCACGATTCTTGCAACGTAAAATCTTTCACATTATACAAAAAAATTGGGCTAACTTTACTGGTTAGTTTTTTTTTTTTTTAATTTATTAAAGTAATTTTTTCCAAAAAAATTGCATTTGAAAACCACTGCGCAAATACAGTGTGACATAAAATATTGCAACAACCACCATTTTATTCTCTAGGGTTTCTACTAAAAAATATATATATAATGTTTGGGGGTTCTAAGTAATTTTCTAGCAAAAAAATGATTTTACTTGAAACCAACAAATTCAGAAAAAGGTTTAGTGTTTAAGTGGTTAAACTTTCCTCACTTACACATGAAGTGTATTCCATTGACAAATTGTTACAATGTTTAGACTTAGTTCAACTGATAAAGAATATTGTGCTTCTTGGCAGACTGCTCAGTTTTTTTCTTCCTTTCTTTTGACAGCTGTGGCTTCAGAAGAGTAGAGAGAATTCTTTGCATAGAAAGAATTGGGAAACACTTTTATCAAGATCACAACGGGAAAGAATTGCGATAATGATTCTTGACGATTAATCATGCAGCTCTAACATACACACGCACACTGTAGATTTTCCTTTTTACTATTTAGTATCCAAGCAGATATTGATCATATATATATATATATATATATATATATATATATATATATATATATATATATATATATATATATATATATATATGTATATATATATATGTATATATATAAACAGGTTCACTGTAAAAATCTAAAACAGCATAGTATTTACTGTGTAGACCAGAAGTGTAACTAGAACCTTCAGGGCCTAGGTGCAAGAAACCATGAAGGGCCCCCTGACCCCAGGCCCAAGGCCCTACCTTTTGAGGCCCTTATCTCTGAGTCCAGTGGTGGAATGCCAGGGCCCAGTTGTAAGTGTGACCTTTGCGACCCTGGTAGTTCCCACACTGGTGTCAGTAGTTTATTTATTTATTTATTTATTTTTTAACATTTTATTTTTTTTACAATATTATTTTTTATAGCAGCTGCCACCCCTTCACTATTTATCCACAGGCAGGGAGTTGACCAGACCTAACTGCCTAACTGCAACAGAGAAAAGCCAGATCACCCACCTGGCTGTGTTGCCTGGCAGAGGTATGTAAATCTCAGTATTGGATACACAGAAATACAAATCCTTTTCCAGGTAAAATAGCTCAAATTTATGTATTTCAACTGTGTATTTAGCTGTTTGCCTGTAGGTCATCTAAGACCACTCTGGAATAACACTTCAACTATAAGCAGACTGGTATGCCAGGTCAAATGCTTTCAATTATTTTGATTGTAAGGTTTCTCTGCCATGATGCTTGACCACCATGAGATGTCTCCAAATTCCCAGTTGTGTTCTAGATAGAATGAAACAAATTTAAAAAATCCCAACGGAATGGACCTCTGCAAAATGGTTTTAGCAGGTATGCAAGATTGGGAGCTCAAGTGCAAACACCTTACCATTAGTGTGCCAAGAGATATTACCAGCCATTTTTTGGTTTAGATCTTCAATATGTGCCTAAAACGGAAATTTTAATTTTACATGTCCTAAAAATGTAAAAGAGTGATTTTTTTAATGGCTAGATTTTGTGCACACATTTAACTACATATTACAGCTTTGGTCACCTTAATAGTTGACTGTAGTCAGTTAAAGCTAAATTCCAGGAAGGCCACCTCCTTATTTACATCTGACAAGTTTATGGCTCTGCCGAGGATACACTCCGAGCTGTGAGAGGAGAGAAGCACACAAAGCAGCTATATCACCCCCCCCCCCCCCCGAATAAGTTCACATAATACAAAGGCTTATGTGATTGGCCAGGAGAAGGGAAGAGAAGATGCCAAAATCTAGAAGGTCCAGGGTTGGGCTCCCAGAACCACAGCTACAGTCCTCTTCCGGGTGTTTTATAACCCTATCACATGTAAATAATAGCGGTAAGCTCAGGAAGTATCAAGCACCTCGTTAGACTTGAAGTATAACCAAAGGCAAAACTTTTTTTACGTTTTGGACAGAGTGGAGATGGATTAGAACACCTGTTTTTAGTGCTACCTCTGCCCCATTTGGTAGATACACCCTCTCTATTTGTCCTGTTTAACTGCTTGCCGACCAGCCGCCGTCATTATACTGCGGCAGGTTGGCTCCCCTACGCTAACCGCTGTTGCTGTACGGTTGTCCGTGCATGGGAGATAGTATGCGTGTGCCCGCTGCGTGCCGCAGGATTGTGCCCCTGGGTCCGGTGGACTCGATTTTCCCCTGCGATCGCAGTATACAGAGGCAGAACGGGGATCTGCCAGTGTACACAAGGTGGATTCCCGTTCTGCCAGATCACATGTCAGAGATCTTCTGTACCCAGTGATCATGTCCCTGGCAGCCCATCCCCCCTACAGTTAGAACCAGTGGCGGTGCGTCCATAAGGGCGCACGGGCGCCGCCCCCTCTCTCCAGCCACCCCCTCTAGCACCAATAGATAGATTCATGCATTGCATGAATCTATGTATGGCCGCCGCTGTCACCCCCTATTCAGGCGCATGGCCCCTTTTTGGGCGCCTGAATTACAACAGCGTTTTTTTTTTGAAGCACCTAATTGGAGCCATAGACTCTAATAGTCGTCAAAAAAGGTGACCTGTGAGCGCCATGCTGGGTGCTCACAGGTCACTCAGCTGTGTTAGAAAAGCAAATGAATATTTGCTTTCCTAACACTAAACCGCCTCTCCACCAATCAGGTGCTCAGATCTGTTATCCATCACCTGATTGGCTGAATCAATAGGTGCTGTGATTGGATGCCTATCAGGCGTCCAATCATAGCAAAGGATTAGAAGAGAGGACGGGAGAAGACATTGAGGAACTGTCATACCACCACAGAGACAGGGTAGGTACAGATGGCGGGCAGGGGGCCCACTGGTAGCATTTGATATGGCACAGGGGCTGCATTTGATGGGGCACAGTGGGAGCATTTGATGGGGCACAGTGAGGCTGCATTGATGGGCACAGTGAGGCTGCATGTGATGGGGCACAGTGAGGCTGCATTTAATGGGCACAGTGAGGCTGCATTTGATGGGCACAGTGAGGCTGCATTTGATGGGGCACAGTGAGGCTGCATTTGATGGGGCACAGTGAGGCTGCATTTGATGGGCACAGTGGCTGCATTTGATGGGGCACAGTGGCTGCATATGATGTCACAGTGGCTGCATATGATGGGCACAGTGGCTGAACTTGATGCTGCACAGGGGCTGCATTTGATAGGGCACAGTGGCTGCATAAGATGGGCACAGTAGCTGTATTTGATGGGGCACGGTGGCAGAATTTGATGGCACAGTGGGAGCATTTGATATGGCACAGTGGCTGTGTTTGATGGGCACAGTGGCTGCATTTGATGAGCACAGTGGTGGCAATTTATGGGCACAGTGGCTGCGTTTGATGGCACAGTGGCTGCATTTGATGGTATAGTGAGTCTGCAATTGATGGGATTTTTTTCAGAATTTTTCAGTTTGTTTGTGCCCCACAAAAAATTTTGAGCACCAGCCGCCACTGGTTAGAACTCACACATTTAACTACATATTACAGCTTTGGTCACCTTGATAATTGACTGTAGTCAGTTAAAGCTAAATTCCAGGAAGGCCACCTCCTTGTTTACATCTGACAAGTTTATGGCTCTGCCGAGGATACACTCCGGGCTGTGAGAGGAGAGAAGCACACAAAGCAGCTATATCACCCCTTGATCGCCCCTAGTGTCAACCCCTTCTCTGCCAGTGTAATTTATACATTGATCAGTGCATTTTAATAGCCCTGATCAATGTAATACTGTCACTGGTCCCCGAGTGTAATTTGGGGTCAGATTTGTCTGCTGCAATGTCGCAGTCCTGCTAAAAATCGCAGATTGCCACCTTTACCAGTAAAAACAATTAAAAAAAAAAAGTCCCTAAATCAATCGCATAGTTTGTAGACGCAATAACTTTTGCGCAAACCAATCAATATACGCCTATTGCAATTTTTTTTACCAAAAATATGTAGAAGAATATATATCGGCCTAAACTGATGAATACATTTGTTTTTATATATATATATATATATATATATATATATATATATATATATATATATATATGTATATATATATATATATATATATATATATTTTTTTTTTTATATGTATTATAGCAAAAAGTAAAAAAAAAAAAAATTTTCAAAATTGCCACTCTTATTTTGTTTATAGCGCAAAAAATAAAAACCACAGAGGTGATCAAATACCACCAAAAGAAAGCTCTATTTGTGGGGAAAAAAGGACGTAAATTTTGTTTGGGTACATCGTCCCATGACTGCACAATTGTCAGTTAAAGAGATGCAGTGCCGTATTGCAAAAAATGGCCTGGTCAGGAAGTGGGTAAATCCTTCCAGGGCTGAAGTGGTTACTATTTCACGAAAGTGAAAGTAAAAGAAAATCCTAATTTTAGGTTGTCTCCAGAAAAGTAATAGAGGGGAGATTTTCCAATGGAAAAACTAGTTCTTGTGACTTGGGGGTCCCCAATAAATTATCTTACTTTGCAGGGATTTTCTCTCACTTCCTGCTTTGGCTATAAGACAGGAAGTGAAGGTAAATTTCCTCAAGGGGATGCAGATGTAAAAAAAAATAAACTGGCAGAGGTTATAACCCATCCCTTACTTTATCCAAAATGAAAAAAAAAAGTTTTGCTTATAGTTCTACTTTAACCAATAGTGTGCTTTAACTTTATACATAGAAGTTAAATTCCTGAAGTTAGTCCCAGATTTATAAGGGGGCAAAAGGGGCAACTGCCCTGGGTCCCCTGACAGAAAGGGCCCCCACTATACAAAAATAATATAAAACAATATAATACATTTATATAAGATAATTTTAAA
Source organism: Aquarana catesbeiana (assembly GCF_042186555.1). NCBI lineage: Eukaryota > Metazoa > Chordata > Amphibia > Anura > Ranidae > Aquarana > Aquarana catesbeiana. The sequence goes on along the minus strand of NC_133327.1, from coordinate 602,950,822 downwards.
AAAAAATAAAATAATATAAAATATATAAAAATAAAAAATTACTTGCTTTAATTAAATGTATCTTGGGAAGTAATATTTTGTCGGCCATCATCTGCCATCATTTTGGCAGCTCAAGAGAACCACACATACAGAGCTTTGTAAAAATAATCATATCCCTTGAAATTTTCCACATTTTGTCAATATTACAACCAAAAACAAAAATGTATTTTATTGGGATTTTATGTAATAGACCAACACAAAGTGGCACATTATTGTGAAGTGGAAGGAAAATGATAAATGGTTTTCAAAATGTTTTACAAATAAATATCTGAAAAGTGTGGAATGCAATTGTATTCAGCCCCCCTGAGTCAATACTTTGTAGAACCATCTTCCACTGCAATTACAGCTGCAAGTCTCTTTGGGGATGTCTCTACCAGCTCTGCATATCTAAAGAGTGAAATTTTTGGCCATTCTTCTTTGCAAAATAGCTCAAGCTCTGTCAGACTGGATGGAGGGCGTATGTGAACAGCAATTTTCTTGCATTTAGGTCTGGACTTTGACTGGACCATTCTAACACATGAATATGCTTTGATCTAAGCCCTTCCATTGTAGCTTTGGCTGTATGTTTAGGGTCGTTGTCCTGCTGGAAGGTAAACCTCTGCCCCAATCTCAAATCTTTTGCAGACTCTAACAGGTTTTCTTCTAATATTGCCCTGTATTTGGCTCCATCCAACTTCCCGTCAACTCTGACCAGCTTCCTTGTCCCTGCTGAAGAAAAGCATCCCCACAACTTGATGCTGCCACCACCAGGTTTCACGGTGTGTTCAAGGTGATGTGCAGTGTTAGTTTTCCGCCACACATAGTATTTTGTTTTTAGGCCAAAAAGTTCATTTTGGTCTCATCTGACCAGAGCACCTTCTTCTACATGTTTGCTGTGTCCCCCACATTGGCTTCTCACAAACTGCAAATGGGACTTCTTATGGCTTTCTTTCAACAATGGCTTTCTTCTTGCCACTCTTCCATAAAGGCCAGATTTGTGGAGTGCACGACTAATAGTTGTCCTGTGGACCGATTCTCCCACCTGAGCTGTGGATCTCTGCAGCTCCTCCAGAGTTACCATGGGCCTCTTGGCTGCTTCTCTGATTAATTCTCTCCTTGGCCGACCTGTCAGTTTAGGTGGACGGCCATGTCTTGGTAGGTTGAACAGTGCTTTGTGAGATGTTCAAAGCTTGGGATATTTTTTTATAACCTAACCCTGGTTTAAATTTCTCCACACCTTTATCCCTGACCTGTCTGGTGTATTCCCTGGCCTTCATAATGCTGTTTGTTCACTAAGGTACTGTAACAAACCTCTGAGGACTTCACAGAACAGCTGTATTTATACTGGGATTAAATTACAGGTGGACTCTATTTACTTGTTAGGTGAGTTCTGAAGGCAATTGGTTCCACTAGATTTTAGTTAGGGTTATCAGAGTAAAGGGGGCTGAATATAAATGCACACCCCACTTTTCAGATATTTATTTGTAAAATTTAAAAAACATTTATCATTTTCCTTTCACTTCACAATTATGTGCCACTTTGTGTTGGTCTATCACATAAAATCCCAATATAATACATTTACGTTTTTGGTTGTAACATGACTGTCATTGAGAATGTAAACCAACTCTGTATATGAGGGGCATCCCAAACCTAAGGGGCTCCCGGGCCCCGCAAGGTCTAAATCTGGCTCTACCTAGAGTTCACCTTTAATATCTTTTAGTAAAGTATCTCTTTTAGGACTTAAAATGTTAGAACGTCACTTTTGAAGTGAAATAGCTCAAGCATCAGATTCCATAACACTGTCTCCTTAGAGAGATATAATACCTAATAATATTTGTTGCTTAGCAACAACATTCCCTATTTTCTGAATTCTCAAAGAAAAATAGAAAATCCTTAGAAACTAGTTCAGTAAGATTCATAACACATGCTCTCTCACTCATTCAGCACTCGTAATCCAATATCAGAAATTCAGTAAGATAATTTGCTGAATTGAAATTAATGGAATAGAAAAAAAAGTCTATTCATTATGCAACTGTAAAATAAGATTATCTTATATGTTCCAGCTTTCCATAAAAAAAAAATCATTATATTTGAGGAAAAAAATAAAATGTATTGTTTCCTAATCTCTAATATGGCTCTGTCTTCAATATTGTGCCAGGAACTCTCAATTCTCCATGGTACCACTGGTCACATGTCTCTAAGATGAGGGTATAAAATAAAGAAACATAATAACAACCAAATAATCCAATTTACTAGTACAAAAAGAATATAGTATCTAGCATACGGCCAGATGATGGTGTTTGTTAGTATACTGAGCCAGCTTCAAGAAAAATTCTAGGTATGGCATTTTTCACATAGTTGCATTGGTTCAGCTTGGACAAACGTAACTATGCATATAAAATAACTGTGAGATTCTTCAGAAGCTTGAAATCACTAGTTTCTGGGTCCTGTGAACACAGGAGGTCAGCTGCTCAGCACAGGCGTCATTCAGAGAATGCGTTGCATTTTCTCAGTGAATGCAAAGCATACTCTGATTGGTCGAGGTGGAGAGACAACACAGTGACATTCATTACACTCTCCACCTTGTCAAATCAGAGAACACTTGGCATTCACTAAGAGAATTTAAAGCTTTCTCTGAATGGAGCTGGTGTCGAGTGGATGACCTCCTGTGTCCACCATGCATCAGGGAATCTGCTCGGCACAGGACTCGAAAGCTAATGGAGAACACAGCAGTAGTAGAACACAGCTTCTACAGGGATCTCACAGGTATGGTATATACATAGTTACATTGGTCCTAACTGGACCAAACTAACTATGTAAAAAATTTCATATCTGGAATTCTTCTTAAAGCTGGAGCATAGAGATGGGAATATATCTTTGGGCCCTGGATCTGGTCCTCATTGACTACTGTGCTAGTGTCTAGTCGCAAAAAATTTGGGTCTAAAAATCAATCAAATCAATAAATCAAAATTTTGAAATCTCACACTTCACGCTATATAGTTCTATCTCACCAATAAGTCTATTTGACAATACTTCAAAATTTAGTTTAAAGATATCTATGATATACTGGCAATATTCACTGTCAAGACTATTGCTCCTAAATAATGGCAGCAGGGAGGTATACAACCCTGGTTGTAGTTGACAAGACCAAAGGAGTTCTGGTGATCTGTTAATTAGCAGGATGTAAGGTGGACAGTCTCAACTCCACTGTGTCCAGATTCCTCTTAAGTTGCCCATAGACTTTAAGAACTGCATTTATTGGCTGTATGCAATGTCATAAGGGGGCAGGGTCACCTGGAGACATCGCCGGATGGCCCCACCCCTTGGTTTACTTTTGAGAACCAGTAATGTCATTCGGCACCGGCAAGTGATGTGAACAGTCGGGTTGGATGAACAGTGTCTTTTTTTTAATGCGGGTCAGCGACTGTCATTCATCATGTTTGACGTGGACCTACCAGGCTGGACGATGTGATTGACGACGGATCTACATCGGGGACATTTTTTAAAAAATAAAGGACTTGCCTGTGTTTATTTACACTAGTCATTTTTTTATTCACTTGGGGGGGGGGGGGGGGGCTCCAGATTCCGATAAGTCACCATTAACATGGGGACAAGGTGCTATGCCATGTGGAAAGCATTTGGCCTGGTATGATTAAGGAAGGGGGTCTTACACTCGTCCCAGCCTTCCCCCAGTCCTGGCCTGACAGGCTGCATATTTGGATAAGGACCTGGTACAGATTGGGGGTGGGGGGTAGGATCTCACGCCATTTTTTACATTTTCAGTTCTTTTGCTTACATTCTGCTGTCAGCAGGAATTCGGGGGGTATCCCTCGCCAAAAAAAAAAAAGGGCGTGGGGTACCCCTAAAATCCATACTGCCCCCTATCTGAGCATGCAGCCCAGCACATCAGGAAAGGGGGGGTGAGTGAGCACCCCCCTCTCCTGAAACATACGAGGCCACATGCCCTCAACATGGTGGGGTGCTTTGGAGTAGGGGGGCTCTTTTCGGGTCCAGCGGTGTGGCAGGCATCATGATTGAAGTTGAATCTACTTCAGGGGCCCCAAAGCAAGCCCCCATGTGGCCTGGTATGGTTCGCTTGCCCCCCTTTCCTGGCCTGCCAGGCTGTATACTCAGATAAGGGTCTGGTATTGATCTTGGGGGGGGACCCCACGCATTTTTTTTCTTGGCTTGGGGTTCCCCTTAAAATCCATACCAATTCCGAAGGGTCTGGTATGGATGGGGGGGGCATGCTGTTTTTTCTCTGACTTTTTCATTGCCGGCATTCTTTTGTTTACATTTCAGCTGTCAATGGGGAAGCTTTGGTTGTTAAGGATGCGGCAGCCAGCTTCCCGGCCTGCTCTGTAATAACCAGCTCTTCTTCACACACGTATTGTGTGTGGGGGTAGAGTGTGAATCAATACGCACCCTAAGCAAGTGCAATCCCTTTTCATGTACTTCCTTGGGTTAATAACCACTGAGCCAACACCATATATAAAATCATTTGTACATAACTTCATTTAGAACACTACACAATTCTTAAATGAAATGGGTTTATTCCATAAAAAAAAGTTAGCAAACTGCTAGTCCAGGGTGATGTAGTCCTGGATTCAAGATACAGTTATGTGTATCTTTTAGCCCGTGGGCCCTCCTGCCAAGGTGGCACACCAGGAGCAGTCCACCAGGGTGTACTGCACCCAGTACGCCTCAGTCGTGCCATGCCGCGGTGGCGGGAGAGCCCACATGCTAAAAGATACACAAAACCGGATCTTGAATTCAGTATTACATCACCCTGGACAAGCAGTTTGTTAACTTGTTTTTTTGGAATAAACCCCTTTCTTTTAAGAATTGTATAATGTTCTAAATAAAGTTATGTACAACTAAGTTTATATACTGTGTTGGCTCAGTGGTTATTAACCCAAGGAAGTGCATGAAAAGTCCCAAACCTTACTCAGATTTCTATAATCTATTCTTCACACAGAATTCAAATTGGTCAATCATTTTTCGACTGATCCAAATTAGAATTGTTCAGAAAATGTAGAATTTGTTAGAAAATGAATAAACAAAACAAAATTAAATGAAACAAAGCACGAAAAAAAAATAGTAGCATAACTAACTATCCAAAACTAAACACATTTTTCCGTTCTGCACATGTCTAATGGAGACATTGTATTCTGACAGCAGGGACTCTCTGCTGTCAGAATACATTGATCAGTGGCTGCAGCCCATAGTTTTCCAACAAGCCCATACAAGTTGATCATTGAGTGGGTGTGGTCCCACATAGATTGAAATTCAGCTGATCCGTGCAGAACCGGACAAATTTTGATCCATCTATGGCCAGCTTAAGACAGGATATAATGAAAAAAGGAAGAAAAACTGCGCTTGGAAGAATTGAATGAGCAGCAGCTTATTGTGGGATATACACAAAACAGATAAGAAGCAGAGAAGCTGCGCTAAAAAATTAATAAACCTGAAAGGGTGATTGTTTTCAGTATGAACTATAAAAAAAATGAATGAATATGTGAAAAAATCTAAAAATTAAAAAATATATGAACAACCCAGAAAACACATAAACAAAAAGTTCTGTAATGTGCCAATTAAAGTCCAAAGTAGAAGATGTTCCAATGCTTCAAATGATAACACTCAGTGACTTGACATAATGAAGTGTATCCCCAACTAATGAATGGCATGCTTACCAGAACGTAATCCATTTAAACAGGTGGCTTAACCCAGCCCAGGCCTTGATGCGAAACAGTCATAGTAAGGTGAATCGATAGTTGACTTGAACCACGGGTTAGCGTTGATTCCACGTTATACAATCATCACAGAAAAAAATTAAATAACATAGCGTAATACTGACACCGAAAAAAATAAATATAGAATGAAGTGGCACTCACATTGTGAAAAAAAAGGGAAGTGCATAAAGGACACCCAGTGAAAGAAGTGAATCCAATCACCAACACCATACAGAGAGCCTCCTTACCAGATGGCAAACTAAAAGTAGCAAAAATCCTAACGGATATGTGGAACATCAGCCAGTGAAGATACCAAATATAGTCCACCAACACCACACAAAGGGCCTCCTTACCAAATGGCAGGCTCAAAAAGCAGATATCCTATCGAACAGATGGATCACCAGCTGGATACGATAAGGCTAATGGATGGATGGACCAAACTCACAGCATTGAAAAAAAAAAAATAAATAATTTTTTTTTTGGTCATGCTCCAGGCCACCTGTGGATTGCAGTTGGACTGGTCTCATCTAAACCATGTGAGTTATGGAGCCTTCGGTTCAATGTTGTGAGTTTGGTCCATCCATCCATTAGCCTTATCGTATCCAGCTGGTGATCCATCTGTTCGATAGGGTATCTGCTTTCTGAGCCTGCCATTTGGTAAGGAGGCCCTTTGTGTGGTGTTGGTGGACTATATTTGGTATCTTCACTGGCTGATGTTCCACATATCCGTTTTTGCTACTTTTAGTTTGCCATCTGGTAAGGAGGCTCTCTGTGTGGTGTTGGTGATTGGATTCGCTTCTTTCACTGGGTGTCCCTTATGCACTTCCCTTTTTTTCACAATGTGAGTGCCACTTCATTCTATATTTATTTTTTTCTGTGTCAGTATTACGCTATGTTATTTATTTGTTTTCTGGGATGATTTTATAACGTGGAATCAACGCTAACCCGTGGTTCAAGTCAACTATCGATTCACCTTACTGTGACTGTTTTGCATCAAGGCCTGGGCTGGGTTAAGCCACCTGTTTAATTGGCTTACGTTCTGGTAAGCATGCCATTCATTAGTTAGGGATACACTTCGTTATGTCAAGTCACTGAGTGTTATCATTTGAAGCATTGGAACATCTACTACTTTGGACTTTAATTAGCACATCACAGAACTTTTTGTTTACGTGTTTTCTGGGTTGTTCATATATTTTTTAATTTTTAGATTTTTTCACATATTCATTCATTTTTATTTATAGTTCATACTGAAAACAATCACCCTTTCAGGATATAATGAAGTTCTTTAGTAGGGAAACCCCACTCTACTAAAAAAAAGTTTTTTTCTTGTGGTATGTGTCCCTGTTTAACCACTTGCTTACTGGGCACTTATACCCCCTTCCTGCCCAGGCCAATTTTCAGCTTTCAGCGCTCTCACACATTGAATGACAATTGCACGGTCATGCAGCACAGTACCCAAATTAAAATTTTATCATATTTTTTTCACACAAATAGAGCTTTCTTTTGGTGGTATTTAATCACCACTGGGTTTTTTAGTTTTTGCTAAACAATAAAAGACCCAACATTTTGAAAAAAAAAAACGTTTTTCATATATTGTTATAATATTTTGCAAACAGGTAATTTTTATCCTTCACTGATAGGCACTGATGAGTTGACACTGATAGGCTGCACTGATGGGCACTGATGAGGCGGCACTGATGGGCACTGATAGGCGGCACTGATGAAGTGGCACTGGTGGGCACTGATCAGGGGGCAGTGATGAGGCTGCACTGATGTGATGGGCACTGGTAGGTGGCACTGATATGCGTCAGAGAGAGGCAGCACTGATGGGCACTGCTAGGTGGCACTGATGGGCACTGCCTGATAGGCGTCACAGAGAGGCAGCACTGATGGGCACTGCTAGGTGGCACTGATGGGCACTGCTAGATGACACTGATAGGCAGCACTGGTGGGCACTAATAGGTGGCACTGATTAGCAGTACTGATGGGCACTGATAGGTGGCACTGGTGGGCACTGATAGGTGGCACTGGAGGGCACTGATTTGCAGCACTGGTGATCACTAAGGGGACCGAAGTCCCTCTAACAGAAGCCGGTTAACGGCTTGTTTCCTTTCTTCTGTTTACTTCTGTGATCAGTTGTCATTTGCTGACAGCTGATCACATGGTAAAGGGGCCGCTGTGATTGGCCCTTTACCCTGCTCTGTGATCAGCTGAGTCCCAAGGACTCGGCAATCACAGAGTGCAGGAGAACGAGAGGATGTACATGGATGCCCTCCCGGCTAAAGAAAGCCCCCGCTTTTGGTTATAGTGCAGGCGCAAAGTGGTTAAGATTTCCCTGTGCTAATGACAATACTATCATTGGGAGAGGAAGTGAGGGGAAATAATCCCCACTGCAGACACAGGTAGCAGAAAAATATGACTACTTTTCTATCAATGTTTTGATACAATATTATCTAGAAACTTTGCATGTGTACAGACTTTTTGGTAGATTAGGTTTCTTCTATTTTTTTTGCAAAATTGTTTTCGGGTAAAGGATCTTTCACAAGTCTGGTGAGCAGTATCTTCCGCTAACCATAGGCCCTACAATTCGCTGAGAAAGCCCTTTATTTATTACATACAGTGCCTTGCAAAAGTATTCACCCCCTTGGATTTTTTTCGTGTTTTGTTGCCTCACAAGCTGGAATTAACATGGATTGTTTGAGGATTTGCATCATTTAATTTACAGAACATGCCCACAACTTTGAGGATTTTTATGTATTTTTTATTGTGAAGCAAACAACTAATAGGACAAAATAACAGAAAAAGTCAATGTGCATAACTATTCACCCCCTAAAGTCGATACTTTGTAGAGCCAACTTTTGTGGCTATCAAGTCCAAGTCGCTTTGGATAAGTCTCTATGAGCTTGCCACATCTTACCACTGGGATTTTTGCCCATTCCTCCTTGCAAAACTGCTCCAGCTTCTTCAAGTTGGATGGTTTGCGCTTGTGAACAGCAATCTTTAAGTCTGACCACAGATTTTCTATTGGATTGAGGTCTGGGCTTGGACTAGGCCATTCCAACACATTTACATGTTTCCCCTTAAACCACTCATGTGTTGCTTTAGCAGTGTGTTTGTCATTGTCCTGCTGGAAGGTGAACCTCCATCCTAGCCTCAAATCACACACAGAGTGGTACAGGTTTTGCTCAAGAATATCCCTGTATTTAGCACCATCCATCTTTCCCTCAAAAAAAAACATCCCCACAGCATGATGCTGCCACCACCATGGTGTTCTTTGGGTGATGTGATGTGTTGGGTTTGCGCCAGACATAGCGTTTTCTTTGATGGCCAAAAAGTTCAATTTTAGTCTCATCAGACCAGAGCACCTTCCTCCATACATTTTGGAAGTCTCCCACATTCCTTTTTCGCAAACTCAAAACGTGGCATTTTGTTTTTTGCTGAAAGTAATGGCTTTCTTCTGGCCACTCTGCCATAAAGCCCAACTCTATGGAGCGTACAGCTTATTGTCGTCCTATGTACAGATACTCCAGTCTCTGCTGTGGAACTCTGCAGCTCCTCCAGGGTTACCTTAGGTCTCTGTTCTGCCTCTCTGATTAATGCCCTCCTTGCCCGGTCCCTGAGTTTTGGTGTGCGGCCGTCTCTTGGCAGGTTTGCTGTTGTGCAATGTTCTTTCCATTTGGTTATGATAGATTTGATGGTGCTCCTAGGGATCATGAAAGATTTGGATATTTTTTTATAACCTAACCCTGACTTGTACTTCTCAACAACATTGTCCCTTACTTGTTTGGAGAGTTCCTTGGTTTTCATGGCAGTGTTTTGTTAGTGGTACCTCTTGCTTAGGTGTTGCAGCCCCTGGGGCCTTTCAAAAAGGTGTGTATATGTAATGACAGATCATGTGACACTTAGAATGCACACAGGTGGACATCATTTCACTAATTATGTGACTTCTGAAGGTAATTGGTTGGACCAGAGCTTTTTATGGGCTTTATAACAAAGGGGGTGAATACATATGCACATGCCAATTATCATTTTATGTACATATTTTTCTGATTTTACTTCACCAACTTAGACTATTGTGTTCTGATCCATCACATATAATTCAGATTAAAAAAACATTGAACTAAAGGCTGTAATGTAACAAAATAGGTAAAAAGCCCATGGGGGTGAATACTTTTGCAAGGCACTGTAAATATACGCAAGAGAATCTGTTGTGGCCAGTGTAATATTCATTCTAAGCTCAGTACAATTATTTGCTTGCAGGCAATTTTTGAAAGAACAGCTTCCACTTCTCATAATGGAAATACTGTATATATTGGGTGCTTGCCTATATGCTCCACTCGTTGCACTAAATAATTAAAGTATGAGCACTTAGCTCATTTGGTCTGATGAAAAAAATCACTTAATTCCCAGAGTAGCTTCATTTCCAGCAATCTTTTAGGATAGTGCGTTAGAAGGAAAAGATCAACCTTCTAGATAAGAAACACAACCCCTAGAGCACCTTATAAAAGACATCCTATCAATACAGCCTTAGCCTACGAAAAATAGAACCATAAACAGGAAAAACAAACATATCCAACTTAAAATGGTTCTAAAACTTAAACCTTATTTACCTTTCATTCCTTGCATTAAGGTAACAAAATGTTTAGGCTTCGGTTTTGGCCCCTTACCACCCCTTTTACTTACCTGAGCCCTCATATGATCCAGTGTCTGCAGCTCTTCTCTCCCCTTACTTCCACGTCTCACTGGCTTTGCTGGGGCACCAGGAGCCCTTGGCTCCCACTGCTGTCAATCACAACCAGTAAGGAGGGAGCGGGGGGTGGGACTGAGCCAGGCTCTGTGTGTCCCATAGACACACAAAGGCGGCTCGGAAGCGAGCGCGCACAAGTGCCCCCAGAGGAAACAGCTTGCTCTGGGGGCACACAGCAAGGGGAAGGGGCCAGAAGCGCCACCGGGGGACCCGAGAAGAGGAGGCTCAGGGCTGCTCTGCGCAAAACCATTGCACAGTTTAGGTAAGTATGATGTGTTTATTTTAAAGCAAAACAATCAAACCTTTAGAACCACTGTAAACATTTTATAATATTAGACTGTATCTGTGCTATGCACTAGCTGTTCTGGATTGGCTAAAGGTGCATAAAGGAAAGATTTGCATGGCTCCACCACTATTCTAAAATAAGATATAATTCCCTTGTGGTTGGGATTTGTGATGAAATAAGGTATATGAATATCTTCTGTTCTGTAAATACTCTGCTGGATTAGTGAAGGGCTTTTTTGTTTTTTTTTTGGCCCACCAAACATAACCTGACAATTATACGTTTTTCATTGGTTCCCAAGCCCCACTCCATTTTTCCATACACTGCACTGATGAAGGCCAACAAGATTGAAACAGCTTAATGCAATCTGATAAATGTTCCTACAATATTAGGCTATGATATGTTTCAACCTGAAGTACATACATATTCAATACATCTCTGTTTTTGTTTAGTTATTGTAGGTAAAGGTTGAGCACCTGTCAAATTAACTATGCTGTCTTTGTCCCATTGGGGAGATTCCCCATTCATTTTCCGAAGATGAAATTGGAAATCTTCTCTGAGATAGCTGTCACAGAACAGGTGTCCCCATTTGAAGATTGGGTGAAGAATAGGTCTGGCCTGGTGTCAATAGTCACCAGGACAAATAGAGATGGTGATTTTCCCCATTATAGGGGTTCTAACCTCTTTATATTCTATTCAAAGCTAAAAAAAAAAAAACATGTGCGCTATAAATACACTTTAAACACAAAATGATAAAGGAGGGAACTTGAACCTCCCTCTAAGATTCATGGGACGTGCTGAAAGTAAAAAAAATAACTGTTGATATGTTGGAAATATAGTTTGCTCCTACTTCCTCATAGATTTGACAACACAGCTCTGAATTCCAAAGTATGTGGTGTCAGCCTTGCCTACTTACTTCCATTTCTGAAGCATTAAAGAACACAAACCTCTCCTCAATTCCCCCCGCCCCCTCATCTCCATATCCCCTCCTAGTGCACACGTAGAAAGTAGGAGATTGCCAGTTCATAAGGTTTCTGGCAAAACCATAAGGTATTCTTTACACCCATCTCACAGATATAACAAAACAACTTGAATGAAATATTTACCAGACTGAATGGGAGGAAATAAGAAAAGTTCATTATTAGAGTTTATATATCCTTCAAGGGTCATGGTTTTGTTTAACCTCTTTGGTAAGATCACACAGACATTAACTGAAAATAAAAAAATAGTTGTATAAAAAAGAAGAAAAAAATTGGTTGCAGCGCACATACACCCATATTTTATGATATGGGTGTATGAAATGAGACCCTTATCTGTAAAGAGAATACTCAAATTGCTTGCTATATACAACCAAAGCAAAATTGTCCTCCCCACCACAGCACATACTTGCCTTCCCATAGCTCTTTAGGTGCCTGGAGTGAGAAAAGTCCTTGCTTTCCCATTTTAACCTCCAAGCTGACACTCTTAGGCCTCGTTCACATGTGCCGCTGGTTACTTGATATCTTTAAAAAGCAATCTGCACTGAATTGTTTTTAAGAGACGTTTGATAAGTGGCTTGGAGATGATATGCCACCTCCTGGATGCCTGTTTTTTCGGGGGGATATCCTGTTGCTCCACACCACATTTTCCTGCACTGGATGTGGCTTAAAAGGAAAGGATCTTAATCAGCACACTTTGGTATAGTGATAATCTTGTCCTTTATTCACATAAAGCAGTGGACATCACAGGCCAAAGTTTTGAGATTTTGCAGGATTTCTTTTTCAAAGCAGAATCATCTTCATAGGTGTTCTGGTGAAGATCAGGATTCACAAACTCTAGGCAGGCCTGTAAGAAATGTGACAGATAAACTACAATTTCTTTGTAATTCACTTAAATTAGGCGCAGATGCCAGTGGTACCACCTGCCAAATGCAAAATGCTGAAAAAAATTCATCAATGTGTACGGACATGTCAGCCACCAATGGTAACTTGCCAGTGGGCAGTTGGGGGTTATTGGGAGTAGTAAAAATATGGCTCAACCACCTGTTATTTCTACCACCTGTGTAATCACTGTATGTAAGGCTTAATTTCTTGAGTTTTCCATTTATCACATTATGGAAATATATAGCATCAAACAAACACAGAATAAACATCAGAAAATCAGTAGTTGTAATGCCATTTTGATAACTGCCCCACACTTGGAGATAATTCTTCAAGATGGCTGCATTCATATTTTATTTACAGTATATTCATATATTAGGCTCAATAACCCCCAACTGCCCACTAGCAAGTTAACATTGGTGGCTGACATGTCCATATACAATGGTAAATTTTATAAAACATTTTGCATTTTGCCTACAACAAGGCCGCTATAGAAAGTAGAGATATACACACCTATTTCTACACCATTGTTCCTCATTGGCTAAGTGAGAGTGAGTCTGCATTTTACCTTCAGTGAAGGACAGACACCTCCCTCTTCAATTCACAAATATTTTTCACAATTTTTTATTTCATTCTACAAATTTAGTTTAATTTTATGCTTGCACTTTCGCATACAGTATCTCACGAAAGTGAGTACACCCCTCACATTTTTGTAAATATTTTTTTATATCTTTTCATGTGACAACACTGAAGAAATGACACTTTGCTACAATGTAGTAGTCAGTGTACAGCTTGTATAACAGTGTAAGTTTGCTGTCCCTTCAAAATAACTCAACACACAGCCATAATGTCTAAACCGCTGGCAACAAAAGTGAGTACACCCCTAAGTGAAAATGTCCAAATTGGGCCCAAAGTGTCAATATTTTGTGTGGCCACCATTATTTTCCACCTTAACCCTCTGGGCATGGAGTTTACCAGAGCTTCACAGGTTGCTACTGGAGTCCTCTTCCACTCCTCCATGATGACATCACGGAGCTGGTGAATGTTAGAGACCTTGCGCTCCTCCACCTTCTGTTTGAGGATACCCCACAGATGCTCAATAGGGTTTAGGTCTGGAGACATGCTTGACCAGTCCATCACCTTTACCCTCAGATTCTTAGACAAGGCAGTGGTTGTCTTGGAGGTGTGTTTGGGATTGTTATCATGTTGGAATACTGCCCTGTGGCCCAGTCTTCGAAGGATCATGCTCTGCTTCAGTATGTCACAGTACATGTTGGCATTCATGGTTCCCTCAATGAACTGTAGCTCCCCAGTGCCAGCAGCACTTATCTGCCCCAGACCATGACATTCCCACCACCACGCTTGACTGTAGGCAAGACACACTTGTCTTTGTACTCCTCACCTGGTTGCCGCCACACAAGCTTGACACCGTCTGAACAGTAATCCATGTCCTTAGTCAGGTTGTCTTCAGCAAACTGTTTGCTGGCTTTCTTGTGCATCATCAAGAGGCTTCATTCTGGGGCGACAGCCATGCAGGCCAATTTGATGCAGTGTGCAGCGTATGGTCTGAGCACTGACAGGCTGACCCCTCACCCCTTCAACCTCTGCAGCAATGCTGGCAGCACTCATACGTCTATTTCCCAAAGACAACCTCTGGATATGAGGCTGAGCATGTGCACTCATTGGTCGACCATGGCGAGGCCTGTTCTGAGTGGAACCTGTCCTGTTAAACCGCTGTATGGTCTTGGCCACCATGCTGCAGCTCAGTTTCAGGGTCTTGGCAATCTTCTTATAGCCTAGGCCATCTTTATGTAGAACAATAATTCTTTTTTTCAGATCCTCAGAGAGTTCTTTGCCATGAGGTGCCATGTTGAACTTCTGGTGACCAGTATGAGAGCGTGAGAGTGATAACACCAAATTTAACACACCTGCTCCCCATTCACATCTGAGACCTTGTAACACTAACGAGTCACATGACACTGGGCCCAATTTGGACATTTTTTACTTAGGGGTGTACTCACTTTTGTTGCCAGTGGTTTAGACATTAATGGCTGTGTGTTGAATTATTTTGAGGGGGCAGCAAATTTACACTGTTATACAAGCTGTACACTCACTACTTTACATTGTAGTAAAGTGTCATTTCTTCAGTGTTGTCATATGAAAAGATATAATAAAATATTTACAATAATGTGAGGTGTGTATTCACTCTTGTGAGATACTGTATGCCTTTATTGATTATTATATCTGGACTATTATATTTATTTGAATCATATGTTGTTTATTTATTGTATTGATTTATTGTGTTTGATATAGCACTGCACTCCTTTTCCATGTGTTGTCATATGCCTAGTATCAAAGGAATAGTGTTCAGCTGCTAAGTATATGATATAAGCGCAGATATCCCTTTTTTCCTTTTTTGCCTCCCTCATCCAGCAACGGGTGTTTTTACTGCCTTTTTGAAGGATCCTGACATTGGCAAGTTGTTACCAGCGACAGGATTGCAAGTATGTCCACTTACCAGCTTGTTAAAGAGTGCTGCTATGCCCTCAAAATGTTAGTAGATTTTTTTTTGTAAGACTTTGGTAAACTTTTCATCTGGCATGCTGCTGACATTCATGTTGGCATGCTGGCTTTTTTTTTGTATCACAAGTGTGACATCATGGGCCTTAGTTTAAACACTGACATGGTGTACATACAGTAAATATGTCACTTTAATGACAAACTGTATGTGTCATGATCTTGCTTGTAAAAAAAATTGCTTTTTAAACTCCAAATGTAACTCCAACAATTTTTTTTGCCTGTAAAAATAGCATTATTTTAGAGCGGCATTTACAAAGGTGTGTTACAGGGAAACAGTTTATTTAGCTAATAATACAATTAGTTATTGCTATATCTCAGGTAAACAGTCTGAATCATAATCCTTTGCTATCAGCACTAAAGAGCGCTTGCGAGCGTGAAAATGCACGTTATATAGCCTTGTATCACTTAAAGCTTACATTGTACTCAGCAGCATATGCTGAAAATAGGCAAATTCCTAATAGACAATGCCACATCAGTTTGGTTGATTCCATAATATTAACTCTTCAAATGCATGCAAAGTATTCAATAATATTATGGTGTGGGATTTCAAAAATTACACACTAGTCGGGCGTTAGTTTACATTTTTGTTTTTTTGTTTTTAATTTGCTTGTGCACTGGAAAAATTACCACAGCAACCTTAGGTGGGTGGTTGGGATTTGAACTCATAACCTGCATGCTTTTTAGACATCAGTACAAACCACTAAGCCATTGTGCTAAGCACACTGAGACCTGCATAATAGTGTAGTATGATTAAAGAATGAACATAAATAATTACTGCTTTATAGTCTCATAAAAAACTAAATTAAGATGAAAAAGAAAAAAACATATAACAGATATGTAACTTAAATGTTTAATACATGTAACTTTACAGAATAGCAGACATTACTCTGTGATACGCATTCATAACTGCATAGGTTAGCAAAAGAGGAAAACTAGGATTAGTAATTTGAATACACATAAATAGATGCATACGAGGTGGAGCACATCTCACATAAGAATGTTTTATTCACATACTTGTGATCATGGCTGCAGTGCAGTTCCAAACTCGGTAGCAATTGGCACTTGCAAATTTGCGGATATAACAATTTGATATTTACAAAGGTATGTTTGCTGGTATTAACGCGCTTTTTCATTCGCATGTTCACCTAGTTGAAGTCTTAATTGGCGTAATTGGGCGTACCTAAATGCAGAGCAACCATTACTTCCCTTTTTCTTAGTAAATGAACCCCTAAGTGTCACTTCTGTCTGCTGCTTCGTTCCTCTGCTATCAGCATGAGTGACTTCTGACAAGTTTTCCTGACACCAAGAGCAAAATGGTGACGGGGAGGGAGCTCTAGCTGATTGACAGCCACAGCTCTGTTCCTGTGTGCTGTGTGAAGGGGGGTGTGTCTCTTCCCTTCAGTAAGCTCTCAGAGCTCTCCTCACTGAGCTCTTCAGAATGTAACTTCAGCTCTCCACCCACTTTTTTCGGGCAGCTCAGACAAGCTTTATTAATTGTATCACCTGAGGACAGTCACTTCACTGGGTATATGGAAGAGTTTACAACCACTTTAAAGATATGAGATTTAAGTGACTAAGTTTATAGCTATCAAATCGAAGGAAGGGTTTAGGAACTACAGCTATTAAAGGGGTTGTAAATCCTTGCGTTTTTTCACCTTAAGGCATTCTATGCCTTAAGGTGAAAATCTTTTTGTGTTGCAGCAGCCCCCCAGAGCCCCCCTTTTACTTACCTGAACCGTTCGTTCCAGCAACGGGGACAGGCACAGCAGCTCCAGCCACTGTCTTGAGTCCTCATTGGAGCAGCAGGAGCCATTGGCTCCATCAAATCCAGTGACACGGGAGCCGGGGGAGGGGCCGAGTCCTGCTGTCTGTGTTAATGGACGGAGCAGCATGACATGGGAGCATGCCTGCATGAGTGTCCCCATGGAAAGCGGCTCTCCATGGGGCACTCAAGAAGGTGAGGAGCTAGGAGCGCTGCGAGGGGACCCGAGAAAAGGAGGATCGGGGCCGTTGTGTGCAAAACCCTTGCACAGAGCAGGTAAGTATGACATGTTTGTTAATTAAAAAATTTGATGAAGATGATCTCTGCCTTCGCCTTGGTCACGTCTCTAGAGATGCTCTCCTGTGTTCCTGTTAAAGACTTGCTTGGCTGACATTCCTTCTGGCTCCAGATCCTGCTTGCTGTTCTACTACGCTCTTCTCTAGCTCCCTGACACTTTTGCTTGTCTAACTATCTGTTCCGGTTCCTAAAGAGGTATGTCTGGTTCTGCTCCTCTTCCCCAGTGATTTGGGGGCGATTCAGTCCAATGCAGAGGGTTTCTCAACCAGGTTGAGATGTACTTTGAAGTTGATGCTTCTGAGACTGGAGTTGGCGCCCTTCTATCTCAACGTCCTACCTCTGAGAGCGCTATGCATCCTTGTGGCTACTTTTCCAAGAAATTGTCACCTGCGGAGTGCAACTACAAGATTGGCGACAGAGAGCTGTTAGCGATCATTTTAGCCCTGAAAGAATGGAGACATCTCCTCGAAGGTACCACTGTGCCCGGTTCTCATTCTTACTGACCATAAGAATCTCACATTCTTGTCTAAAGCTAAACGCCTCTCTCCCAGAAGGGCGCGATGAGCTCTTTTCTTGTCTAGTTTCAATTACATTGTCTCATTCTTACCCGGTACTAAGAATGTAAGGGCTGACACTTTGTCACGACAATTTTCCTCCACTTCCAAGATGGAGTCGGTTCCGGTTCCTGTGATTCTTCCTGATCGTATTCTTGCTACATTTCGCACCAGTCTCACTTCTCCTTTGGGTGACAAAATTCTTGCTGCTCAGGTTCATGCTCCTCCTGAGAAACCTTGTGACTGCTGCTTTGTCCCAGAGAGTCTCTGTACTGCCGTGCTCCAGACTTATCATTCTCCTAAGGCTGCTGGCCACCCTGGGCCATTTCCCAACAATTCTGGTGGCCTAATCTATTTGCTGATATAACTGCCTTCGTAGCTGCACATTCCGTGTGTGCTCAGAGTAAGACTCCATGACACCTTCCAGTGGGCCTCCTACAACCCACACCCAATGGAGAGAGGCCCTGGACTCCCTCCTTATGATGGTTGGCCAGTTCTCGAAAATGTCTCATTGTACTCCACTTAAGAAGTTGCCCACTTCTAAGGAACTGGCTTCCATTTTTACTCGGGAGATCTTTCGCTTACATGGGCTACCCAAGGTGATTGTCTCGGACAGGGGTAGTCAATTTGTGTCTCGGTTCTGGTGAACCTTTTGTGCACAGTTGAGAATTCAGCTTGCTTTCTCCTCTGCGTATCACCCGCAGTCTAATGGGGCCGCAGAATGAGCCAATCAGTCCTTGGAGCAATTCCTACTTTGCTATATTTATGACCATCATAACAACTGGTCAGACCTCTTACCGTGGGCGGAGTTTGCTCACAATAGTGCCTTGAATTACGCTTCCCGATCGTCCCCGTTTATGGCAAACTATGGTTTCCAACCTTCCATGTTGCCTGATTCCTGCATTAGAGGAGCATGTCCGTGGTCTTCGTTCCACTTGGGCACAAGTCCAGGAGGCTTTGCGACATGCTAATGATAGGTACAGACTCCATGCTGACCGCAGGCGCCTGCCTGCGTCATCTCGCAACCTCTGACTTCGCGTTCCCTCTTTGAAGTTTGCACCTTGATTTATTGGGCCTTTCTGTATTCTTCGCAAGATTAACCCAGTGGCTTATGCATTAGACCTTGCTTCTAATATGCGTATCTCAAATATATTTCATGTCTCCTTATTAAGGAGCAACCGCTTTACCACCTCGGTGCCTTATCCTCACCCTGTACAGGTTGAGAACCACGAGGAGTATGAAGTACAGTCCATTGTTGACTTCTGTAGGTTCCGTGGGCGCATACAGTACCTGGTGCATTTGAAAGGGTACGGTCCGGAGGAACACTCTTGGGTCTCATCCTCGGACGTACATGCCCCTGTCCTCCTCCGTGATTTCAACAGACGTTTTCCCCGCAATCTGGTGGTCCTCTGAGGGGGAGGGGTCATTGAGGAGGGGGTACTGTCAGGGCTGGGCTCATTCCTTCCTTCTCTGAGCTGGCCGCTCAGCTATCGGCTAATTGCCAGCTCCTATCACTCCACAGTGACTCAGCTGTTGATGATATCTTGCTCGTCAGTCCTGCCTACTTAAGCCATCCAGCCCAGATGATCTCTGCCTTTGCCTTGGTCACATCTCTAGAGACGCTCTCCTGTGTTCCTGTTAAAGACTTGCTTGGCTGACATTCCTTCTGGTTCCAGATCCTGCTTGCTGTTCTACTAAGCCCATCTCTGGCTCTCTGACGTTTTGGCTTGTCTGACTATTCGTTCCGATTCCTGAACTCTGGCTATGTTTTGACTGCGTTTACTCTGTTTACCTTTTTTTTAATTATTATTAAACAAGTGAGATTTAACTGCACTTCTGTCTCAGTCTGATTCATGGTTTCTGACAGGAAGAAAACATTTTGGAGAAGGCTTGGAACAGCTCATGATCCAAAGCACACAACATCATCTGTAAAACATGGTGGAGGCAGTGTGATGGCATGCATGGCTTCCAGTGGCACTGGATCATTGGTGTTTATTGATGATGTGACAGAAGCAGCTGGATGAATTTTGCAGTGTTTAGAGATATACTGTCATCCCAGATTCAGCCAAATGCAGCAAAGTTGATTGGACAGTGCTTCACAGTACAGATGGACAATGATCCAAAACACACTGCAAAAGCAACCCAGGAGCTTTTGAAGGAAAACAAGTGGAATATTCTGCAATGGCCAAGTCAATCACTTGATGTCAACCCAGTTGAGCATACATTTCACATGCTGAAGGCAAAACTAAAGGCAGAAAGACCCGCAAACGAGAATGAAGTCTAAAGATGATAAAGAGAAAAACCAAAGTAAATATAGAAGGTATCATGGGTGGAAGCCAAATAGAAGGTAATACAGGGACATAGGTCCAATACTTACATATCAGCTCAATTGTTAGTCGATGCACTGCCAGCAAACCAGCACCCCCCACGTCCCATGAAGGGAAAGGGGGAGGGGAGGGGGAACAACCAGCAGCGCATCGCAGCCCCCGAGAGGAAGGAGCCCAAGGCAACCCACCACCCGCAGTGGTGCCAGAGGGAAAGGGGAAATGGAATGAATGGCGATGTTGACCTGAAATAAGTTGGATGTAGAGACATTGAAATTGAAAGAAAAAGAAGAAAAAATTGCTGGGAGGGAGGAAGGGAATAGTGCCACCCCCACCCGACGTAAGTACACCCCTGGGCGTTTTTTTTGGTGCCACCCGCCCGCTAGGCTGCCAGACTGTCCCATACCCCCTCCCCTATCAATTGAGCTGATATGTAAGTATTGGACCTATGTCCCTGTATCACCTTCTATTTGGGTTTCACCCATGATACCTACTATATTTACTTTGGTTTTTCTCTTTATCATCTTTAGACTTCATTCTCCTGCATCTACTCCTGAGGAAGTGGGGACTATTATACGAAACGCGTAAAGTTTTAAGATGCTGTGCAATGTTTGGATTGTTTTACCATCCGCTATATGCAATTTGTGCTATCTGGTGCAGTCATGCTATGCTGTAAATCTACTCAATTACATGTCTACCATGGTTCAGCTCTATGCAATGTTTTTATCCTGATTTTGTTGGATATTATAGATATTATGTTATAAACCTACACAAGTTATACTGTGTTTTACATTCTATGTGTTTACTCTATATAGTAATTGGTCTCATTTAACGTCCCCCCTGACCAACATTTTTTCTCTTTTTTGTGTAATATTGGGATGGAGGCCAATTACTGATGGTGCTATGGACCACACCATTTTTCTCTTAAATCTGGTTGGTGGAAGTTGGGCAATGCTGACAGTCCATCACGCATGGATGAATGAATCTGAGTCTTTTGCTAGCATTGACTGGTATAACAAGGCATAGAAAGGCGGAGAACGGGAATGAGTGACCCCTTCTTGGGTAAACTAAAGGGAGGTTTTTGACATACTGTAGATAAGGCGTTTGTCAGTAGGTGGCACAGAGAAACCACTTAGAAAAGAATTTCCACCTAAGTAAACAGTGTCAAGTGCAAGGGCCATCAGCCCAGAAAAATAGATTACTGACAAGGTATATATTAACTATTATAACTGATTGGAAAAGTTTATTGTTTTGACTGGGAGCTGCTATAAAAATAGAAATGATAAACTGCTAATATGATTTCTTCCAGCAGGAAACAAAAGTCATACAGTCAATGTGTCAAGGTTGCAAGCATATTTTATGTTATGTGAAAGGTTATGTGAAGACGTTTTCTTGGACTAGACATCTGTGAAATGGACCAGACGGCAAAGAAAAAAAAGGTATGAAACTAAAGATTATTTACTGGGAAACTTGAAGGAAAGGGTCATACATATATCCAAACTGTATGCCTTTGAAAAACTAACAGCAGCCATTTTTTTTAGGTTTGGATAAAGTAAGAGCTCAATTTGTTAGGTTTATATTTCTGTCTGTGACCCCATTAGAGAGATCTTTTTTCTTTTCTTGTCTCTGTGATGCTTGTACATAAAAAAAATATGAGAGCCATTGTTACTTGGATAGGAAGGCACTTACAAACTCTTCACTACTATACTAAAGCCCTATCCTTAGGACTTAACACCAGCAGTGTACACACTACTGCACAGAAGCTGGCGCACATTGTGGAGGCGGTGGTGCTGATGCACTGTAAACAATGCACCACACTTGTTAGAATTTTATTGAAATGTTAAAAAGTGACAATTCATTTTGTCCTATTGGCCACGGTGCGCTGCAATGCAGTGGATTGCGTCACACCATGCTGTGCTGAAATAAACAGTACTGTATGCAGTGCTTTTCTTCAATGCACACCAACGTATTGCATATATGGGCCGTAGACATCTGAGACTAATAATGAGTTCTAGCTATCAGTAAGATATGGGACCTAGGAATGAGGGCTTCAGGACTCAGAACAGAACTTACTAAGATTTAGAAAATACAAAAAGTTTGTTTTCTCAACTTCAACCATAAACCCTGGAGACCACCACCATGTGTATGTGAGAAATCTAGGTAACACCTATACACCATCCACAATCCTGCCAGCCAGTGACTTACATACCCTCCCCCTCTGCTCAGACCTGTGGAAAGGAGCACATTTTTCCAACATATAGTGGATGTGTAACAGTTCATCCACATTCCCCTGCTGGTTCCCTGGTCGGTGTTCTACATAAAAGTTAAAGTCTTACAGAGCCACAGACCATCTTGTGACCCTTGCATTCATACCTGCCACCTTTTTCAGATGAGAACGAAGGATACCTTTTAGCAAAGGTATGTAAGCACAGGACATGCCCCCTGCCATTCCCCCTTAAAGGAGAATTATACAAAAAAAATGTTAGTTAAACCAGCAAGTGCTTTTTTTACCAATACTATCCTTTATACTGGCTTTTGAAATTTAGAAACTGGATGAAAGGTTTAGCACTGGGAAACACTTTTTTGAAAGATAAGCAGTGCATATTATATACAACCATATACAGGTTCATCTCAAAAAGTTTGAATATCATAAAAAGTTAATTTATTTCAGTAGGTCAATTCAAAAAGTGACACTCGTATGTTATATATGGGTTGATTTACTAAAACTGGAGAGTGCAAAATACGATGCATCTTTGCATAGAAACCAATGAGCTTTGAGGTTTGTTTTTTTTTTTGTCAAAGCTTAATTGAACAAGCTGGAGTAAGAAGCTGATTGGCTACCATGCACAGCCGCACAAGATTTTGCACTCTCCAGTTTTAGTAAATAAACACCATAGATTCATTACACACAGAGTGATTTATTTCAAGCATTTCTTTCTTTTAATTTTCATGATTATGGCTTACAGCTTAGTGAAAACCCAAAATTCAGCATCTCAGGAAAATTGGAATATTACACAAGACCAAAAAAAAGGATTTTAGATACAGAAATGTTGGCTTACTGAAAAATACAGTGGGGACGGAAAGTATTCAGACCCCCTTAAAATTTTCACTCTTTGTTATATTGCAGCCATTTGCTAAAATCATTTAAGTTCATTTTTTTCCTCATTAATGTACACACAGCACCCCATATTGACATAAAAACACAAAATTGTTGACATTTTTTTCAGATTTATTAAAAAAAGAAAAACTGAAATATCACATGGTCCTAAGTATTCAGACCCTTTGCTGTGACACTCATATATTTAACTCAGGTGCTGTCCATTTCTTCTGATTATCCTTGAGATGGTTTCTACACCTTCATTTGAGTCCAGCTGTGTTTGATTATACTGATTGGACTTGATTAGGAAAGCCACACACCTGTCTATATAAGACCTTACAGCTCACAGTACATGTCAGAGCAAATGCGAATCATGAGGTCAAAGGAACTGCCTGAAGAGCTCAGAGACAGAATTGTGGCAAGGCACAGCTCTGACCAAGATTACAAAAAAATTCTGCTGCACTTAAGGTTCCTAAGAGCACAGTGGCCTCCATAATCCTTAAATGGAAGACGTTTGGAACAACCAGAACCCTTCCTAGAGCTGGCTGTCCGGCCAAACTGAGCTATCGGGGGGAGAAGAGCCTTGGTGAGAGAGGTAAAGAAGAACCCAAAGATCACTGTGGCTGAGCTACAGAGATGCAGTCAGAAGATGGGAGAAAGTTGTAGAAAGTCAACCATCACTGCAGCCCTCCACCAGTTGGGGCTTTATGGCAGAGTGGCCCAACGGAAGCCTCTCCTCAGTGCAAGACACATGAAAGCCAGCATGGAGTTTGCTAAAAAACACCTGAAGGACTCCAGGATGGTGAGAAATAAGATTCTTTGGTCTGATGAGACCAAGATAGAACTTTTTGGCCTTTATTCTAAGCAGTATGTGTGGAGAAAACCAGGCAGTGCTCATCACCTGTCCAATACAGTCCCAACAGTGAAGCATGGTGGTGGCAGAATCATGCTGTGCGGGTGTTTTTCAGTTGCAGGGACAGGACGACTGGTTGCAATTGAGGGAAAGATGAATGAGGCCAAGTACAGGGATATCCTGGACGAAAACCTACTCCAGAGTGCTCAGGACCTCAGACTGGGCTGAAGGTTTACCTTCCAACAAGACAATGACCCTATGCACACAGCTAAAATAACGAAGGAGTAGCTTCACAACAACTCCGTGACTGTTCTTGAATGGCCCAGCCAGAGCCCTGACTTAAACCCAATTGAGCATCTCTGGAGAGACCTAAAAATGGCTGTCCACCAACGTTTACCATCCAACCTGACAGAACTGGAGAGGATCTGCAAGGAGGAATGGCAGATGATCCCAAATCCAGGTGTGAAAAACTTGTTGCATCTTTCCCAAAAACGACTCATGGCTGTATTAGATCAAAAGGGTGCTTCTACTAAATACTGAGCAAAGGGTCTGAATACTTAGGATCATGTGATATTTCAGTTTTTCTTTTTTTAATAAATCTGCAAAAATGTCAACAGTTCTGTGTTTTTCTGTCAATATGGGGTGCTGTGTGTACATTCATGAGGAAAAAAAATGAACTTAAATGATTTTAGCAAATGGCTGCAATATAACAAAGAGTGAAAAATTTAAGGGGGTCTGAATACTTTCCGTCCCCACTGTATGTCTATGTACAGTATAGTATGCACTTAATAATTGGGATCCTTTTGCATGAATTACTGCATCAATGCAGTGTGGCACGGAGGCGATCAGCCTGTGGCACTGCTGAGATGTTATGAAAGCCAAGTTTGCTTTGATAGCGGCCTTTAGCTCATCTGCATTGCTGGGTCTGGTGTCTCCCATCTGCCTCTTGGCAATACGCCACGTAATCTTTATGGGGTTCAGGTCAGGCGAGTTTGGTGGCCAATCAAGCACAGTGATATCATGATCATTAAACCAGGTATTAGTACTTTTGGCGGTGTGAGCAGGTGCCAAGTCCTGCTGGAAAATTAAATCAGCATCTCCATAAAGCCGTGAGCAGAGGGAAGCATGAAGTGCTCTAGAATTTCCTGTTAGAGGACTGCGCTGACTTTGGACTTGATAAAACACAGTGGACCAACACCAGCAGATGACATGGCTCCCAAATCATCACTGACTATGCAAACTCCACATTGGACCTCATGCAACTTGGATTCTGTGCCTCTCCGCTCTTCCTCCAGACTCTAGGACCTTGATTTCCAAATGCAAAATTTACTTTCATCCAAAAAGAGGACTTTGAACCACTGAGCAACAGTTCACTCCTTTTTCTCCTTAGCCCAGGTAAAACGATTCTGACATGTCTCTGGTTCAGGAGTGGCTTGACACAGGGAATGTGACAGTTGTAGCCCATGTCCTGGATACGTCTATCTGTGGTGGCTCTTGAAGCATTAACACCAGCCGTGGTCCACTCCTTGTGAATCTCCCCCAAATACTTGGATGGCCTTTGCTTCACAATCCTCTCAAAGCCCATACACACGATCGGACTTTCCGACGGGAAATGTTCGATGACAGGCTGTTGGCGGTAAATCCGACCGTGTGTATGCTCCATAGGACAATTGTTGTCAGACTTTCCACCCAACAAATGTTGGCTAGCATGTTTTCAAATTTTCCGTGGACAAAAGTCCAAAGTACAAACACGCATGCTCGGAAGCAAGGACGAGCCGGAAGCGTTTGGTCTTGTAAAACTAGCGTTTGTAATGGAGATATTACATTGGTGACGTGGCAAATTATGAAATCTCTCAATGCAGCACATTCTCTTCTTCTTTATAATGGTACAATAATGAAGCTGCTTTGCTGGTGATATTGACAGAATTCTGCCAAACGTATTTCATTTTTTTTTTTTTCTAGTGATCTCCAGAATAATTTTTTTTTGTTTTGTTTTTTCTAGTGATCTCCAGAATAATTATTTTTTTTCTAGTTTACTTTTGGGTCAAGTTACCACAAGACCATTATTATCTTGTATTTTTGAAGCTTTTTTTTATTGAATAGGGAGCACAAGGTCATAAAAAAATCAAGAGGAAGGCAACGATGGAGAAACAGTTGTACTTGGTGAAGCATTTGTACCCCAGGGCAGACATCAATTATGTGAATTTCAAAATTGGTAACCTGAGGAGTCCATCTAATAGGGAGCACAATACGGTCCCGGACTCTGAGAGATCGGGAGCAGCAGCAGATGACATATATGTCCTAAGGCTGTGGTCTTCCAACAGCCTGCGTTTTTTGCCAGAACAGACCGAACCCGGGCCATCGCTCTCAACGCTTCCTTCCACACAAATAAACTCAATTAACTCAAAAATGCATTCTCTGCACCAAAAAAAAAAAGATCAACTCAAATTAAACAAAAAGAAAATTATAAATTATACTGTTGATAATCCCCATCCCGGCGGCCTCGTTGGGGGTGTTGGGGCTACATTGGCCACGGTCCGCCATGCTGCTGTGGTGGGTGGGGTGGCTGTGGTGTTGGTGGAGGTGGTGGAGGATTATGATCGATTTCACATATGTGCGTTTTAGTGGTGATTTGGCCTCTCCTCCCCTTGTTGAGGAGCTGAAGGATCATCTCTTCACACATGCTGCGTTGGTCCTCCTCCATATCCTTCAGCTTGTTTGCCTTCATGCAGCCAAAAGCCTCCTGGGCATCAGGGGCCCTGCTAATAGCACTTGTGGCATGCCTGAGGAAGGC
Source organism: Aquarana catesbeiana (assembly GCF_042186555.1). Lineage (NCBI taxonomy): Eukaryota > Metazoa > Chordata > Amphibia > Anura > Ranidae > Aquarana > Aquarana catesbeiana. The sequence goes on along the minus strand of NC_133327.1, from coordinate 602,923,922 downwards.
AGCCGTGGTATCATCCAGGTTTCTTGACTTCCTGGCCCTTTTAGTTGGAGGGTGGAGGGGAGGAACCTGGGATTTAGTCTGGCTGCTGGCCACGGCCTCCTCTTGGCTAAGACTTTCCTGTGTATGAAAATGGGACATATTTTTAGGTTTTTGTTCATCAATCACACACAATTTTGAGCTCATGACTGTTGCAAATTGAATGTTAACAAATAGAAAAGACTATCATTCTGACCCCAGCATTTTTCATTCTTGTCCCAATCATTTTTGCCCACTACTGTCTATTGATATCACTTTGTTAAAGCAGATATTTGGGATCAATAACATCTATTTAACATCATTCAATTTTTGTCAACAAATATGTTCAACAATGCTATACCTGGGTCAAGCTGGGCACCTCCACCTCTTCTTCCTGTGTGGAAGGGCCAGGGTGGTCCTCAGACGATGTGGAAGGAAGCGTTGAGAGTGATGGGCTTGGTTCGGTTTGGTCTGACAAAAAACGCAGGCTGTGGTAATACCACAACCTGGGGACATATATGTCATCTGCTGCTGCTCCGGATCTCTGGGAAGCCATGACCTTCTTGCGCTCCCTATTATATGTACTACGCAGGCTACCAATTTTGGCCTTCAAATAATTGATGTCTGCCGTGGGATACACAGGCTTCACCAACTTCAACATTTTCTCCATCGCTGCCTTCCTCTTGATTTTGTTTGAATAATCCCTGCTTTTAACTTGCCATAGACATGGCAGCTCCCAGTATTGCTGGATAAATTCCGGTAAAAAATCAGGGGCTGTGAATTTATCCACCATTTTTCCTGCAAGACACAACACAAGACAAACCCTAATGACAGGCTAAACTCTCATAATCTGGTCCCAATATAGGCCTCAATCTATAAGCAGTATAGGCCACTAACCACTGATGCCCCAATTTAAAATTGTACCTTTGTTTTAATGTTCCTTTGTGCGATTTCGATCTTTCGTCCTCCACTCCCAGATCGTTCCATCGACCGCATGTTATGGCTTTATATACACTGCGCATGCGTGAAACTCCGCCCCTGTCCTTCTTTCTAGTGTATTCCCCGCCTTTTCTCTTTCGGGGCAGTGGGAGAGCAAATGGCGGAGAGACAGCAGGTGTGTGCTGAGAGCAGCAACGAGGAAAGCCCGGAGCATGAAACGCCCAGATCCAGGACGAGATATAAGGCCTCAAATATGTCTTTTGAAGAAATGGTGGAGATGGTGGACATCTTATTGAGGACAGACTATGATGGGAATCATGGACCTTACAGAAACCCAAATGCCAGAAAGGCCAAGATCATGGCTAAAGTTGTGAGAAGTCTGCACAGGAATTTTGATGTATGACGATCCAAGGATCAGTTGAGAAAAGTTGGTCAGACCTTAAATTGAGAGAGGAAGATCAGTATAGAAAGATCAGGAAAGTGCTGCAAAAAATATTTGTAGTGTGTTCCTATTATTATTATTACTTTTGTGCTGGTCCATGTTCTTTTCTTTACTGTTGTACAGTTTAAAATGCCAAGTTTTATTTTCGTGGACACAGGAATCGTCCACGGGACATCATTTGATCCACCACTAATACTTCGTTTTTGGGAGATGCAGGTTAAATGCATTTGTTATGGCCTATTTTGATTAAAATAAGTTCATTAGATTGTTGTCTAGATGTGTTTGTAACTATAATGAAATGCCAACTTGATTCAGTGTCAGTAGAGCACACTCAGCAGCTGTTTACGCATCTGTAGACAGGAGTACTAGTGTGGGACACCATAACACCCTTGTTATGGTGTCCCACATAGGTGCTCCAGTGGATACTAGGGGTATCTCCATGTGTGAAACATGCACAAAACAGGTAAGTATTGCTGCTTTGGAAAGGGAAAAAATCATGTATTGGGCTTGGAACGCTGCCAAAAATGACAAATGCAAACAATGTTTCATATTGCTATTTCTAGCCTAACATATCTGTCTGCTACGTATACCTTTTTTGCATTCACATAGGGGAGAAAAGAAGAGGGACATCTGAGCTGTGTGTGGACACCAGTAAACAAGCACCTCCTGATACAGAAAGTCAACTCACCACACACCCTGAAGATGTTAATGTTGATGTGCAGGAAGTACTGTGTGAAGTTCTCGAAATGGTGTTGACCACAGGTCAGTGTCTGAGACCACAGCTTCAAGTAATAGATGGATGCCTGCATTAAAACATTTTTTGTAGGTGACGTGGATGTTGTTGAAGACCAAAATCACTTTAGCAGTGCAAGTGCAGAAATCCTTATCGGTGAGCTCATGGTTTGCAATCGTGAATTGGAGAAAATTAAAGAAAATATCCATGATGTACAAAACAGAGTTATCAACATCATCGATATATTAGTGAAAATCTAAAAAAAAAAAAAGTTTTATTTTTGGCAACATGTGCTATCTCTCATCACGGGATATCAATGTACGCGTTTTGTGGGTACAACCCCTTCCTCCAAACTAAAGTAGGTGAGAGGAAGGGGTTGCACCAACGAAACACGTCCATTGATCCCCCATGGTGGGAGCTAACACATGTTGACACACTGGGGGTTATTTTAAAAAGGCAAATCCACTTTGCACTACCAGTGCAATGCAAGTGCACTTGTAGTGCAATGTGGATTGGCCTTTCTGAAATAAGCCCCAGTGTGTCAACATGTGCTAGCTCCCATCATGGGGGATCAATGGACGTGTTTCAAGGGTGCAACCCCTTCCTCTTACCTACTTTAGTTTGGAGGAAGGGGTTGCACCCACAAAATGCGTACATTGATATCCCGTGATGGGAGATAGCACATGTTGACACACTGTGTGTTTTGGGGCTTGAGGAAATAAACTGTTTGTACCTACACACATTTTCGGCAGGGGATCATAAGGGACCTTGAACAGTTATGTCTCTACATGTATATGGCTTCAAATTTGGGCTTTTAGAGGGGTAAGATCACCCCATCTGAGGAAGGAAACATCAACACAGTTTTGTGATACTAATGTCTCATATGGCCACTTTAGCAAAGTCGAACTTTGTAAGTTCCTGAGTTGGGGATGTGTATGTTATAATTTTAAACATGCCTGTTTAGCCCAAAGAAAGGCAAAATAATGTCAAACATACATGTTATACACCAAGATGTTGGTTTGTTCAAAAACCTTTTATAATGCACATGTGAATGTGCTTGGAGTAAAATGTTTTATACTAAAAAATGTGTGGCCTCCTATTTCAATGCTCAATACCAGTGTATTTGTTAAGTTGGTGTAGTTACAGTGACAATGTGCTATAAAATGTGCCAAACTCAGGCAATTTTAGGGACTCTAAGCAATTAATTCAAGGAGTTGAAAAGGCTGAATATTTTTTATCATTAATGCATTACATACATTAACAACAATAACATTGTGTGTGTGTGTGTTGCAGAACCACAGCACAACATAATAGCTAGCTGAAGAAGAGATTGTCACATCATGAAGCAAATAAGTTACGTTAGCACTGTTGAAGTAAATGGTCAAATTTAAAAGGCCATTTGTAAACCTAGGAGACAGATAAGAAACACAAACAGTAATTCAAATGAAATATGAGTTTAGTATAAAAACAAATTTGTATTACATCAGCCAAATTTTGCTGTAAAGCCACTGCCCATCTACCCACAAAGTACTCCAGATACTTTTGGTGGACTTCTCTAGCAGTTTGGGAGGGCAACCCAGCACGGTCACTTTCCAGATCCATCAGCACTGTTGATTCAGCTGGGCCGGACACAGCAATGTCCACCTCACTCGAAACTGAGGCAAGATAGCTGCCTGTATTCCTCCTTAAATAATTGTGCAGAATACAGCAGCACAAGACCACGATTAAGTTTGTATTCTGCCAGGTTTATTGCAGTAAGAAAAAGCCTGAACCGACTCGACATGATTCCAAACGCATTCACGACAACTCTTCAGGCACGAGACAGCCGATAGTTGAAAATCTTCTGCTCTGGGGTCAGGTTCCTCATGGGAAATGGCCTCATGAGATGTTCCCCCAAAGCAAAGGCCTCATCTGAAACAAACACGAAGTTGAGGCCCTCCACATTCTCCTCAGGAGGTGGCCAACACAAGGTGCCATTTTGTAGCCGACGGTAGAATTCTTTCTGGGCTATCTGGGCAAGAAAAAAAAATTAGTACTTTTGCACATAACATTGCAAGCAGATTAGACACAAACATTCTTTGCCAACATACTGTAAGTATAACATTTATTGCAATTAGTATTTAAAGACAATAGTATAAGGTCAACTTATCAGATTCCTCACTCCCTCTGGTGGCCCATTCTAAATATGTTATGGTGGGGGGGTGGGGTGGGTAGAAGTTTTGGACAGGTAACCCTCTCCACTTCTATGAGAGCTGAATGCATAAATAATGTGTGTTACTTTGGCCAGCCCCTCCTTACTTACACCATTGGCAGCCCACTGGACAGGTAAGAAGTGTCATAATCCAAAAATATGGACACACTGTCCAAATTGAAGCACATTTTTACATTCATAAACTACCTATCAAGATAATAGGAGACAAAAAGTTGCAACAGTACCATTTGAAAGTATTCAGGCAGGCCCTTGCACTACATGCTTTGGTGAATTCATCAAGAAATATGACCACAAAAGAGGTATAGTGGCAGCAGATAGAGTATTAGTATCGGTTGACTTAGCATTTGGGGGGGGGGTTCCAAATGAGTTTGGGCCCCAAAAAATAGCCTCTTGCGCTATGCCTGAATTTGAGGACAACAATAACATTTGTACACATTTTAGGGAGTGTTTAGGGTAAGCACAAAAATGGAGCTGAAAAAATACATTGTTACGTTACTAGGCTAGGTGTGTATGGGCCCAGGTTAGTGAAGGCAAATTTGCATGAAGGAGAAAAAAGGAGCATTAAAAGCTTACAGCATACATGAGGACAAAGAGGACATTCACAGCATATTACAATAATGGTAATTATGGAATGAAGAAATTAATACAATACATTAGCAAACATTAAATACATAGAATGTGATGTTAAAGGCTAAAACTTACCTGAGTATAGTCCTTCTGCAGGACTTTTATGATGGCAGAACAGGTCTCTGGAATAATGATTCCCAGAGCCTGGGGGGAGATCCCAGTGGTAAACTTGAGGTCCTGGAGACTTCTCCCCGTCGCCAAGTACTGCAGGTTGACGATGAGCCTTTGTTCGGGAGTGATGGCTTGCTGCATGCATGTGTCCTGCTTACTAATATAGGGGGTAAGCAAAGCCAATAGACGATGAAAGCAGGGGTCCGTCATCCGGAGATAATTCCTGAAATCATCAGGATTATTCTCTTGGAGCTCCCGCAGCAAAGGCATATGACAGAATTGGTCAAGATTAAGAAACAATTCTTGGTCCAAGAACTCCTCCTCACCCTGTTCCTGGACTGGACTTGGGTCAAAGCAATAACTCCAAGCCCAACAATAGCACGATCTCTCCGATGAGAACGCCACATGGCTAGTAGACAAACAGCCATTCAGAAATGAACTGACAAGAACACACTGAAAATCAGAAAGGACCTGACAAGCACAACCTGAAAATCAGAAACGAACTGACAAGCACAAGCTGAAAATCAGAAGCAAACTAAAAAGAATGCACTGAAAAACAGAAACGACCTGACAAGCACGCACTGAAAAACAGAAACGAACCGACAAGCACAACTTGAAAGACAGAAACGAACTGACAAGCACGAGGCTGAAAAACGTGAATCGACACTCACCAAACTTCTACTAACACGAGTGTAGCGCTGGTAGATTTGCAATCTACTGCATGTTAGGTAAATTTAGTAAATTGTGTGTTAGGAAGGTTAAAAGTTCGCCTCTGTTCCAGCTTGGCTGACGTTGCGGGTGTTTCCGTGCTGAACGATGGGTGTCGCTGTTACCACTGGTCAGGGTTGGAAAGGCAACGTGTTGAAGCGTGTGGATGCTCCTCTGTCCCGGAGGCACGCTCGGTGGAGGTGGTCCTCCGAGTTGCATTCTGGGCGAGGGTATTTATGGGACAGATGCCATATTTTGGGGTTCGTTTTACAGCCACCTGCTGGCCCTCCTGGCCGACGGGTATGCGTTAAGGAGCTACCTCGTGGTCCTCCGTCCGGGAGGCCCACGATACCACGGCGCAGGGGTGGGTCCAGAGGCTTGTCTGGAGCCTGCCACCGCGGCCCAGGAATGGTCCTGAGCTGTCGGTCCTGTGTGACAAAGCTGGACAACCAAGGAGATCCCAGGGGAGGACCCGTCTTGGAGAGATCACGCCGCATGCTGGTCTATAGAGGGGCCTGGTGACTCGGTTGGAGGACGTATCCAAAAGTAACTATACAGCATAGAGTTGCCGGCTCGGCTTAAAGGTTCAAGCACTGTGACTGACTTTCACTACCGCAAATCTATACATCCTGTGGCAGAGGATTGTACGGATTTTATCCCCAAACAAGTCTGTGGCAGAGACTTTGATTCGTGCTGCCTACCAGGACATTTTGTCAAGAGAACCCTTTCACAGAATATTTGAGTTTCTTCTGCGAGTTTCCTTTCTACCTCCTTCCTGCTACTTCCTAAGTCGTTTGTTTAATAAAGCCTTGAAAACGTACTCCAGTGTTGGTGCGTGTGTCATCCAGAAGTAAACTCACCTGAACCCTAGACCCGGTGTCGGTGAAACAGAGGGAAGCAGAGTGAAGGTAACAGACCCGCTTAAACCAGCAGCTCCACCGTGAGTTAGTGCTACACGAGATTAGCAGAAGCAGCCCAAAGGGTGGCGCATGACTAGTGAACTTCCTTTTTTATCGGCTCAGAGTACGTCTAGTAAGTCACTACGTTTGTAATTGTTGGCCAACATTGGTGTGGCCGTGTGCATGCTAGACAAGTTTGAGCCAACGCCCTTCGGACACAATTCCATGGTTTGTTGACGGTAAATCCAATCGTGTATACGAGGCATCAAGGCTGTGGTTATCCCTGTTGCTTGTGCACCTTTTTCTACCACACTTTTTCCTTCCACTGAACTTTCCATTAATATGCTTGGATACAGCGCTCTGTGAACAGCCAGCTTCTTTAGCAATGATATTTTTGTTACTTACTCTCCTTGTGGAGGGTGTCAATGACTGTCTTCTGGACAACTGTCAAGTCAGCAGTCTTATCCATGATTGTGTAACCTACTGAACCAGACTGAGAGACCAAAAGGCTCAGGAACCCTTTACAGGTGTTTTGCGTTAATTATCTGATTAGAGTGTGACACCATGAGTCTACAATATTAAACTTTTTCACAATATTCTAATTTTCAGGAAATACTGAATCTTGGGTTTTCACTAGTTGTAAGCCATAATCATCAAAAATAAAGGAAAGAAATGCTTGAAATATATCACTTTATGGGGTTGATTTACTAAAGGCAAAACCACTTTGCACTACAAGGAAGCTCTGCTGATTTTATCATCCAATCATGTACAAGCAAAAATGCTGTTTTTTTTTTTCCTTGCATGTCCCCCTCGGATCTACAGCGACTGCACTTCCTTGTAGTGCAAAGTGGATTTGCCTTTAGTAAATAAACCCCTATGTGTAATGAATCTATATCATATATGAGTTTCACTTTTTGAATTTAATTACTAAAATAAATTCACTTTTTGATATTCAAATTTTTTTGAGATGTATCTGTATATCACACAAAAATGAGGGACAAATGAGGAGTAAAGAGGGACAGAGAGACATTGTTCCAAATCAGGGACAGTCCCTCGAAATCAGGGACAGTTGGGAGCTATGTTGCATTGTTCCCTCTATTCCAAGCTAATCACTGTAGAGGAGAATGATCTGCAATCAACTGGAACTTTCTGACGAAAAGGTAATACCTTAAAGCAGAGTTCCACACAAGAATGGAACTTCCGCTTTAAGTACTGGTGGGGGGGAGCGGGTACCCAGTTTTGACAGGCACCCAGCTCCCACTTCCTCTCCTGGTGCTGCAGCGCCGAGGGGAAGTTCACCTCTCCCCCCTCTCTCCCTGGAATCTTCTGGGACACGCCCAGGGCTGATCCTGGGTGGGTGCACGGGGTGCACCGCAACCCTGCGCCGCAGAGGGGGGTGGAAGTGCTCCCCTCCCTCCTCCTCTTCTTGTGTGCAGTGGCGTTGCTATGAGGGAGCGGGGGGGTGCGTCCTGCACCGAGGCACCAGTAGAGCTCTTTACCCGGCAGTGAATACAAGCAGCCACGCTGTGACAAGGGAGCGCTGAGCCATAGGATGTCAGCGTATCTCCCCCGCTCGCCCCCCCCTTTCTCCTGTCAGCAGTGAAGGAGAGAGCGGCCACCCAGCTTGGTGCCCAGTTTGCTTCCCTCCCCATTGGCCACAGCGGAGGGCCAATCAGAAGAAGCCAGGGGAGCATCATGGGATATGTAGTCCCGGAAGATTGTCAACCCCATTGTTGTCAACAGGCAGCAGACAGGAAATGAAGGAAAATCTCTGCAATGGGACACAGATGGCAACAAAAAAAAATCTGTCAGGGATTATAATGCTCTCTTACTCTAAAATGAAAAAAAAAGGTTTTGCCTGTAGTTCTACTTTAACTCATCCACCTGTGGCTTAGGATAAGCATCAAATGTAGATATTCAATTAGGGCTGCAACTAACGATTATTTTCATAATCGATTCGTTGGCCGATTGTTGTTTAGATTAATTGATTCATCGGTTAATAACCTTAAAAAGCGTGGTGCATAATTTAGTTCATATGCAAAGTTTTAAAACAAAAGGCAATTTATTCTTAAATATCTCTAATATAACTATATGGTTAGGAAGAAAAATCTCTAATCCACTGAGAATAACAGACAGAAGAGATATACTATTAGAAGAGATATACTGTATATACTATTAAAAGGTTGAAGCTGGTAAATATCATCAGACTCAGAGATCAAATTTTTTATTTAAAGAAAAAAAAAATAGACTGTTTTGCAGATTTTCAAACAGAACTGTAATATATTATATGCTGGCCACACAAAAACAATGTCTTCCTTCAAAAAAAAATGTAATTTTAAGAACGTTCGTTCGATTTTCTAATCGTTAGTGGGGTCAAATCGACGTTTGCTGTATGAATATTGATCCGTGTGGCCAGCATAAGGCTCGGCGCACACCTATGCAGTTTGCTTTTGATCTATTTCTGCTGTGAGTTTTGATTTTTGCAAACGTGATTTTGCTGAGATTTGTGTGTTTGTATTTTCTTTATGCTTTTTTTTTTTTTTTTTTTGGCCAATTTGTTGTTGGGCAGATAAAAAAAAAAAAAAACACAAAATGCTGCAAAAATGCACTACATGCTTTTCTACAGTTTCTCCGTTAAAGTATAGTGAACCAAAAAAGCACCGTTTTGCGTTGAAAAAAGTCCCTGACCCTTTCCAAATACGCAGCAGCTGAAAAAAAAGCATAGATGTGAATGTGTCCCTTAGGAAACCATGTTAAATGAACTGTCGTGTATTTCTGCAAAAAACACATAGGTGTGAACCAGGCCTAAGACGTATAGTAAAATAATGGGGTTAACAAAACTAAAATAAACCCTTTATAGTACAAGAGCAGCAAATCGCTATTGTAAGGGGTTAATTTTTTTTTTTACTGTGGAACAGTGAAAGTAATATTTACAGTAGCGATTTGCTCTTTTTGTACTATAAAGGGCTAATTTTAGTTTTTTTTTAACCCCATTATGTTACTGGCCGATCAATTGATTATGAAAACAGTAATTTAATCATCGATTAGTTGTCGATTAATCGATTAGTTGTTTCAGCCCTATATTCAATTTAGTTTCCTAGAGTCATTGCACAACCTCAGGCTGTCATCCAACTTATGAATGAGAACTTAAAGTGGAGTTCCACCCAAAAGTTGAACTTCCACTCATTTGTCTCCTCACCTCCTCCGGTGCCACAATTGGCACCTTTCATGGGGAGGGGGGACAGGATACCTGTCTTTGACAGGTATCCTGTTCCCCCTTCCAGGAGTCCGGACCATGGCACGTACATCACCGCGGGGCTCCCTCCTCCTCTCCCTGTCTCTGGACCAGTAGGAGAGAGGAGCGGGGCCTTGTGCATGCGCAGTAGGGTTCCTGGCGTGAAGCCATAAGGCTACACTGCCGGGTACCCTTAACCGCAAAGGCGACAGCAGCACCCGACAGCTGACGGAAACCAGCAGTATGTGTAGCTGCTGGCATTTAATTTTTTTTTTTTTTTTGGCGGAACACCGCTTTAACCTCTTACTATCCCATATAACCTCAAGGGCTACCATTTTCTGTGCCTCTGTTGAAAATGCTTTTCTCTGAGCTTCAAGTACCCGATAGCATCTTTTGACATGAGGTTCAGTCACAATGTCATGCTAAATTATGTTCATTTGGACTGATAATTCTAAAAACAACTCTTGATTTTTCTACAATAACTCTGTCACTTCCTGAATCAGACAGAGTCTCTATAGACAAGGTCTCTGTCATCTCTGTGCATACGCAGCTCAGTGTAAAATTTCAGCATCTGCTGAGATGAATGAACTCCAGCGCATAAGACCGGCTGAAGCTGTCAGTGACCGGTAAAGGAGATTTAAGGTATTGCAGTGAATATAGTTGCGCTTTAGACCCCGCTGACACTGGTGCACTTTTGTAGCACTAAAACTCATTTTTCAAGCACATGAAAAATTGTCCTCTTTACATCCTATGTAACTGCTCAGATCACTGAGCTGTGGGTGCTCTGCATTTTTAAAAATCAGTGGTTTAAAAACCACAGCAAAAGGGCACTTCCTATTGAAATCAATAGAAACGTATCAAAAACGCACCGTGGTGTGTTTTTGGTGCATTTTTTGAGTCACAAGTCAATATTCGTGTGATCAGGGATGAAAACACATGCAAAATTAATCTAAAACCCATATGCCTTTTAACACAATGCATTAAAATGCATCAACAATGTGAACAAGCCCTGAGAGTTTCTGATTTTAGCAAACCAGTTATAAACTGGTGTGTCTCTTTGGCTTGCTGCTTTTAGATTGTAAGCTCTAACGAGCAGGGTCCTCTGATTCCTCCTGTATTGAATTGTATTGTAACTGTACTGTTTGCCCTAAGGTTGTACAGCGCTGCGCAAACCATTTGCGCTGTATAAATCCTGTATATTAATAATAATAATATTATTATATAATAGTGATGAGCTAGGATGTGTTTGGACAAGGATCCGAACCCACATGTGCTAACCTGCCAGGAAGCTGTCACCTATGTGAGTCAATCATCTGCACCTGAATGCTACAGTGCAGATGATTGGCCCACACAGGTGAAAGCTTCCTGGCAGGTTAGCACATGTGGGTTCGGATCCTTGTCCAAACATATCCAAATTCATCACTGTTCCCAGACTATGGGCATGACTGCTGCTATCATATCCTGCATCTGAGCAATGTGTTCAATGACACTTGTAGGGCATGACCTCCTGCTCCCATGTGTCCTGGGCTATATTAAAGAATTCCTGGGGACGTCCATTGTACAAAAGTAGAAACCACGCGGGGCAGTTCCCTTACTCAAAACTTTAAGGGCCGATTTGCAATGAAGAGCCACTCACAACTCTGCCCCTAGCTACATCACTAACATAGTCTCAAAATACTCTAGTCCTCCCAAGACCTCATGCTCTCTAGCTCCCTTGTCTCCTCCTCCAATACTCGCCTCCAGGACTTCTCCTAAACCCCTCCCATCCTCTGGAAATCCCTACCCCAATCTGTCTGACTGGCTCTAACTCTGTATATTTTTAGACGATCCCTGAAAACCCTTCTTTTTAGAGACGTCTATCCTGCCTCCACCTAACAACTGTACTTTTATTTTCACCATCAGCTCATACCCCACAGTTTTTGCCTTTTATATCTCTTGACCCTCCCTCTAAGGCCAGGGTTAACACATGCTGCGGCTCACAGCAGAGTGTCCAGTGCATCCCTGTTACCGAATCAGGTCTGAATTTCTGCCTGAAGTGACACCTGATTCGCAAACCAAACACGCACAGGGCCCTTTCAAAGTACAGATCAGGGCCCCCCCGGAGGTGTGTGAACCCGGCCTTAGATTATAAGCTCTAAGGAGCAGGGCCCTCTGATTCCTCCTGTATTAAATTGTATTGTAACTGTACTGTCTGCCCTTATGCTGTAAAGCGCTGAGTAAACTGTTGGCATTATATAAATCCTATATAATAATAGATGTGTGAGTTCCAACACGCATGTTCCTGTGCAATTCCTGTGTGATTCCCATGCATTGCAATTTTGCAGCCCATTCACACAGGAACACGGAAAAAGTGGTGCATGCACTACTTTTAAAATGCGCCATACCAAATTGCATGGTATCGCAGCACTGTGTTTGCGATCTGCATTTGCACCCGCATGCAGATCGCAAAAGCAGTGCGCACAAAATGCACCTTTCCTGCACCATGTTCTGGTGTGAACCGACCCTAAAGCTCAATGCCAGAAATTAGACGTACGCACAGCTAAGTGTACATTGTAAAGGAAATACTGGACAGGCAGGTTGCTTTGTTTTATTACAGAAGTGACATAGCTTGTGTCATATCTGCAATAAACAACCCGCTCACAATTTTTTAGATTTTAACCCTAGTTCCCTTTTTTGGCAAACAATAACCTGAAACACATGTCCTGCAGACCACTGCTACAATATTAAGCCTAACAAGACTACATGCATAAACCCATTTGCAAACTGCTATTGTAATACCTACGGTGTATAGCTGATATCTATGCTACAAATCCAAAAAAAAAAACTTTCAGGATTGCCCTCAACAATCATGGCGCCTACGCACCTGCCAGCTCTCTCTTTCTTACGCCGGTACCGTGATGACGATAGCGCGCTCCCATGGGTGAGGCGACGTTTCGCTAAACGACAGGAGACCCCGCCCAGCTCCGTGTGACGACACCGAGGCTCCGCCCATTCCCTCCCCGTCGTTCGCTGCTCGCTGTCCCCATAGTACGAGGCTGCAGCGGGTCAGTGTTGGAGCGTCTTCCTTCCAGCCGGAGTCTGTAGTCAGCGGACCAGCCAAGACAGCTCACCCGTCATTCTTAGCAGAGCCACCGACCGCCGGACACCATGGTGAGCATGTCAGGCACCACCGCCGCCGTGTCAGGGCCGCATTGCAGAGGCGGCTGAGGGGGTGCTGGGGCTGTGCGTGCACCTGGCAGGCTGGGCCCCGGGGAAGCCGCGGAAACCCTGCCCGTCTATACCCGTCACCTGAGGGACTACAACTCCCAGCATGTCACGAGAGCCAGCACCACAGCAGCTCGGTGTTTGTAGGCCTGGGGGAGGGGAGTGGGGTTGTTACCTATGGTAACCAATCCTCCTCACCCCCCCCCCCCCAATGTCTGTGTACAGTGCCAGGATATAGGCTGATCCTATGGGTGCCTCCTCCAATATGGGATCCATTATTCTATCTCCATGTGCTATGATGGGAGAGGATAGCAGGATACTGATATCTGCAGGAGAATCACTGTATATAGGGGGCAGCTACCCGCTATATATACTGTACATCCATATTTATACATGGGGGGGCCCCGGTATATATACTGTACATCCATATTTATACATGGGGGGGCCCGCTATATATACTGTACATCCATATTTATACATGGGGGGCCCTGGTATATATACTGTACATCCATATTTATACATGGGGGGTCCCTGGTATATATACTGTACATCCATATTTATACATGGGGGGGCCCTGGTATATATACTGTACATCCATATTTATACATGGGGGGGCCCTGGTATATATACTGTACATCCATATTTATACATGGGGGGGCCCCGGTATATATACTGTACATCCATATTTATACATGGGGGGGCCCCGGTATATATACTGTACATCCATATTTATACATGGGGGGGCCCTGGTATATATACTGTACATCCATATTTATACATGGGGGGGCCCGGTATATATACTGTACATCCATATTTATACATGGGGGGCCCCGGTATATATACTGTACATCCATATTTATACATGGGGGGGCCCTGGTATATATACTGTACATCCATATTTATACATGGGGGGTCCCTGGTATATATACTGTACATCCATATTTATACATGGGGGGGCCCGGTATATATACTGTACATCCATATTTATACATGGGGGGCCCCGGTATATATAGTGTACATCCATATTTATACATGGGGGGCCCTGGTATATATACTGTACATCCATATTTATACATGGGGGTCCCCGGTATATATAGTGTACATCCATATTTATACATGGGGGGGCCCTGGTATATATACTGTACATCCATATTTATACATGGGGGGGCCCGGTATATATACTGTACATCCATATTTATACATGGGGGGGCCCCGGTATATATAGTGTACATCCATATTTATACATGGGGGGCCCTGGTATATATACTGTACATCCATATTTATACATGGGGGGCCCCTGTATATATACTGTACATCCATATTTATACATGGGGGCCCCGGTATATATACTGTACATCCATATTTATACATGGGGGGGCCCCGGTATATATACTGTACATCCATATTTATACATGGGGGGCCCCGGTATATATACTGTACATCCATATTTATATATGGGGGCCCCGGTATATATACTGTACATCCATATTTATACATGGGGGGGCCTCCGGTATATATACTGTACATCCATATTTATACATGGGGGGTCCCCGGTATATATAGTGTACATCCATATTTATACATGGGGGTCCCCGGTATATATACTGTACATCCATATTTATACATGGGGGGGCCTCCGGTATATATACTGTACATCCATATTTATACATGGGGGGGCCTCCGGTATATATACTGTACATCCATATTTATACATGGGGGGGCCCCCGGTATATATACTGTACATCCATATTTATACATGGGGGGGCCTCCGGTATATATACTGTACATCCATATTTATACACGGGGGGCGGTATATACTGCACATCCATATTTATAAATGAGGGGGCCCCGGTATATATACTGTACATCCATATTTATATGGAAGGGGGAGGGTTTGGAAAAAAAAACATACATTCCTATTTACATATGTGGTGGGGCAATATATACCATTATTATACAGGATTTGTATATCAACAGTTTACGTAGTGCTACCATAATCCTTATTTATATATGAGGGGGGACCAATATATGCCATACTTTTCTATTTATATATGAAGAGGGACAGGTATATACACCATACATTCCCATTTATACACAAGGGGGACAGGTATTTACCATACATCCCTGTTTATATATAAGGCAGGGGCCCAATATGCCATAATCCTTATTTATATAGAAGAGGGCCCTATATATACACCATAAATCCCTATATATATATATATATATATATATATATATATATATATGGGCAGTATGTGTGTATATGTAGACAGATGTGAGGAGAGGCAGCTGGTATATACCATGCATTTATTTCTATATGAGGGGGTCTCAGTGTACACTATAGATCTGTATTTATATACTATGAGGCTGATGGCAGACATGGAGCCTTTTCCCTATGTAGGATGTTATGTACTGTGGGCCGCAGCCTCCTATTAATACTGATGTAAGGAATGAAATAGGTCTGTTACCTGTATGAAGCAGTCTGTGGTTTCTGAGTCTATTGGGGGGATTTGTATTGGCATAGTCTGGTGTTATAGTATGGATCTGTATTTATATACTGTGAGATCGATATGACAAGCCTGTTCTTCTTTTTTTGGCATTTTTTTATTTTTTTTTATATGAATGTTCTAATTTACTGTAGGGAGTAGCTCCCTAATAATAATACTGATTAGCAGAACGTGTTACCTGTAGGAGCCAATCTGCAAGTTGTAGCTACTCAGCCCATTGGGAGGTGATTCTGATTGCAGCTGCCTGGTGTATAGTATGGATATGTATATACTATGTGTCTGATAAGACAAGTGCAGTCTTTTCTTAGGCCTGATTTACACATATGCATTTTTAGTGCTTTTTACATATTTACACTACAGTCCATTTAACATGGTTTCCTATGGAACACATTCTGTTGTGCAAAAAAGCACTAAAACATGCACAGGTGTGTATCAGGCCTTATACAGGATTTCCTCATCTTGAATGCAATAAGCACGTTATTTGCTGTAGACAGGAGCTCCCTATTATATTACTGATGTAAAGGAATAAATCTGGGTCTTGCCTGTCTGTAAATCGTAGCATCTCAGTCCATTGTGATTTGCTGGTGTATACTATGGATCTTTATTTCTATACTGTGACACTAATGACAGACAGACAAAGCCCTTTTTTTTTCTTAATGATATAAGAATGTTATGAGTTGCTATGTCTCCTTTCTTGTTCTTTTCTATGAAAAATTGAATCTTATTACACCCAGGGACGCCATGCCTCCAATCACTCTCTCAGAAGCTGATCTGTGACCCCCAGTTGCCTGTTATTGGGTAGTTTTTGTAGATTGGCCTTCAGGAATTATGTGCAGGTGACAGCTTTGTTTTCCTTTGCTGTGTTTTCTACAGATCAGCCTGGTGTGTACATTGGTGCAGTGTATGTGGAGAAGTTGGCTCAGCCCATGTCTCCCACTCACAGGCGGGGCGCTGGGTCATGTGGATGATGCTTTGCAGTAATCTACACCCTGTCCATGTTGATGTTATTTGCTTTAGTATGCTTCATAGAAGCCCTCCACTCCTTGATTGACATGGACTCTGGATGCACTCTCTGCTCAGGGTTATTGACATTTGGCTGGAGGGGGTATTTCCCCTCTTTTCTGTCTCCGTCTGTGTGAGCCAATATGCTGTCAAAGGATTTAAGCACTGAAATGTTAAAGGATTATGTAAAAATGAGCCTTATTGGCCGTTTCTGTAGCCTATATATGGGTCAGTCCTTTTGATGCAACCAGAGTGATGCAACTGAATGTTTAATATGAATATTTGATGCTCTGGGGTCTGAAATAGTCCTTTCCATGTTTAAGCATTAAACCTCCAAAGCAAATTAAATGAGAAAATTCTTTCTCTAGATGATTTTATGACAGAATCTCGCCTATGAGCCCCCCTGATCCCCGTCTGATATTTAGAGATTGAACAAAAGGGATACCTCACTTGACATTTGGCAGGGAGCGGGTTTCTCCTCTCACCAAGCTTGCAGTGTGGTCTGTGTATTGCGAAAGGGTTAATCAGTAAAATGGCGCAGGATTTGTGCACAGAGGATACAGGAGAACACAGTAATGAGGCTTATTTGCTGATTAGTCCTGGTGTCCCTCCCATTCACCCGGGGGCTTTAATTATCGCCACGCTTGAGTGACAGCCCCCCCCCCCCCCCTCCTTTTCTTCTTCGTGAATGCGCATAGAAACAGAACTGCAGTCTGCATGCTCAGGGATATCCTCTCTGATCTGTCACCTATTGATTGGGCTTTAATACCCTGTCACTTGGTGCAGACCCCTTCCACCCCTCCACCTCCTCCACCCCTCCACCTCCTCCTGTCTATATAATGCTAGGAAATTGGGCTGTAGTCTGTATAACTCTAAATGCATGTGGGTGGGGAGGATATTGTAGCTGCATATGTCTGGGATTGCAAGAGCAGTGTTTCAACATGTTCATTATCTCAGACTCCTCATTGTGAATTGAATGTTTAAAAACGGAAATAGCTGATGAAGCACATACAGAATTCAGATATGTAGTGGTGATTGTCACTGTACATGTTATAAATTGTAGAAACTAATACTAGAGTGTACAAGCAGTCCATATGCTGATATAGGCAAATTAACTGAATGCTGAAAAATCTAATGAGATCTTGTAGTCAGTGATCCCATTACTGAGACATTTGATGCATTATTGGTATGTAAAGGTCCAATACATGGTCAGCTCATGAAGCGGGCATGTTTGTGCACTGTTAACACTGACACAGCAATTGCATAATGTAGTTGACTATATAATTTCTATTGCTATTACAAAGTAGTAGTTTTGAGGCTTGAAGAATCAAATGGATCTCCCAGTTTTTATATAGCTTTGTTGCTTCTGACAGTACTAATTATTTACACAATTGGTGTGATGCAGATATCTTGATTTGGTCTTTATTTTATTTTATTTTTGTAATGTGAAGTTTTTTTTCTTTGCATTTCCAGTTTTGCAATGTTATCATGATTATCTACCATGGTTGGCCATGGTAGATAAGAATGTTTCTTAATCAGGTTTCAGATTTCCGCCTGCAAATTTTGCATTGATAATGTTTTTCAGTTTGACATCCTTTCTTTTTGTTAGGTTGTGAGTTTTTGAAATTGATTCCGTTTGACTGTTAAAGCGAAGCTCCAGACTCCTTCAGAGAAAAATAAGTAAGCAGCGACAAATACTGTAAATGCTGACTTTTAATATTAGTACAATTACCTGTCCACGAATCCAGCAGTGTCTTCGACCCAGCTGCTTTTTCAATTGGCTGTCGGGTGCTGCCGCCGCTATCTCCAATAAGGGAGACCGGCAGCGAAGCCTTGCAGCTTCACAGCCGTTCCCTACTGCGAATGTGTGAAGCAACAAGCGGAGCTTCGCTTTAAAGTGGTTGTAAGCCCTCTGTTTACACTGCATCCAACTTTGAAATCGTGTGACTTCACTTAAAGTCGCGCAATTTTAAAGCCGCAGGTCAATGCAACTTGGCTGATATCTGTGCAACTTTGTGCACAGATGTCTACAAGTTGCATCTGAAATCGCAACAAAAAATAGTGCAGGAACTTTATATTTCAAATTTGGTGCGGCACTGCAAAGTCTGAGTCGCATCGATTAAAAAAATTCCATTGCTGACAATAGGGTGCTGCTTGTCATGCAATTTGGAGCCTTGTGGCCTCGCAGCTGGTTTCCTACTGTGCATGCATGAATCCTGCTGCGCTTTCTCAATGGGCGGGGGAAGGAGGAGGGGGCCGAGCTTCCAGCTCATTTCGTAGCGACAAAGTGAGCTGAAAGTAGGAGCGGGTACCCGTCAAAACCAGGTACCCCCCCCAAAGGTGCCAAATATGGCAGGGGAGAGGCATACAAGAGGAGATTCTTTTTTGGGTGGAGCTCCGCTTTAACATTTGCGTAAACCTAATTACTAGAATTTCTAAAGTCATTTTGAATATCTTTAACTCCACAGCTTCGGTTTACCCACTAGATGCCAGGCGCTGTACTGGCATCATCCTCATGACTTTGGTTTGGTTTGTTTTTGTTTTTTTGTTTTTTTTTAGAGCAG
Organism: Aquarana catesbeiana; assembly: GCF_042186555.1. Taxonomy (NCBI): domain Eukaryota; kingdom Metazoa; phylum Chordata; class Amphibia; order Anura; family Ranidae; genus Aquarana; species Aquarana catesbeiana. The sequence goes on along the minus strand of NC_133327.1, from coordinate 602,904,724 downwards.
GCGAAGCTCTTTCTTGTAAAAGCGATCCTGAAGGCTAAATAGCCACTGGATTGCTTTTACAAGTGGCTCCCACTGCTATCCTGGGCTCTCTCATCCCACTGGGGAATTACAGCCGGAGGTTCCACTGGCTGATCATAGAGCTGATTGGGGGCTGGAACGGCCCCAACCAGATCTGTGGTCTAAGAAACTAGAAGTCACGGATATTTTGTCACTTCCATTTTTGTCCATTGTAAGCAAACCATAAGTGGTTTGTAAAAAGCATCGGATCATACTGATCTTGGTATGATCCAAAGCTTTTAAGGGCAGAGGAGACAGCAAATGTCTCAGTTAAGAGGACCCATCACTGCCTATTGCTATCATAAGCGATTGTTTACATTCCTTATAACAATAAAAGTGATAAATGTAAAGATACAGTGTAAAAAAAATGTTTAATGCTAACCTGCACTTCATCAAAAGCACAGCGGGAAGGGTTCTGCATTTTGGCGATCGTTGACAGATCTACGTCAGTGAAGATCTGGTAGGAATGCCTTAAAGGTGTGTCTGTTGTCGGGTTTCTTTGATGCAGAAATAGAGGGGCTTCACTGTTGTATCGCTTAGGCCATCTTTGTACTGTTTAGTGAGGGTTGTGTGTACTTTTTCCATCTGTGTGTGATATTGAGGGGACCAGGGCTTGGATTAAAGTGTTACAAAACCCAGGACCCTGCATTCACTATATCCGATCTCCCAGTACACAGAACATGGAAATGCAATAGTTTTATCAAATATAAACTGCTAAATACCTTTTCTCATCAGCAGTATATAGCAGTCTTGTGACTTCTATCAATGTCTAGCTTGTAGGATGAGTTTTCATTCTCCTCTGACTGTCCTATGAGACTGCAGGAACTCTGACCCTCTGTCTGGACAGTGCTGATTGGCCCTGTGCTGATCACACGCACCCTCCCAAGAAAAAAAATCCCTCACAATACACACCAAACTCAGCATGTGCAGAGTGCCTCCAAGGCTCTGTACTGGCAGGAGATGGATTGGGGAATGTGGAAGAAGGGGAGGATCAGAGAACACAAGATCAATCAGCCTTTTTGCACAATGCAGAGGATTAACCTCTTAGGTTTTTTCTGTTGTGGGTTTAGTAACACTTTAAAGCAGTAGTAAACCACACCTTTTTAAAAAAAAAAAAAACCCTCCAAGACAATGGTATAATGTGCTAGTGTGCATTGCAATATATACCTAGGTACAAAGCCCTCTAGTCACCGCTAACGGGGATTCCATCTTCACCCGGTCTTCCTTCTGGGCTTGAGTGCTCTGGCCATCTGAGATTCAATGGCTTCTCTCCCACGCGGAGCTCTGGAGGGACGACACATGTATGCTGTCCCTTCAGAGAGCATGCTCTGGTGACATCTCCGGCTGCATGCAGTGTGAATGTTTCCTAAACAGTGCAAGTTTAGTAGATATTCACTGTACCTATAGGCTTACCTGTAGGTACAAGCAGGGTGGATATAAATCAATGATTTATTGATTTTTATCAAATGTATTTTAATAAAATGCTTTTGGAGTAAAAATCTATGTAAAGATAGTTTTCTATTTAAGATACGGTAATAATTTTAGTTATTCAGCATGAAGTGGAGCTTAGTTGTGTAGCATGAGGCTGTATATTCTGCAATATTTACATTTTTGGTAAACTCATTCAATGAATCCAAGCTCTGCAAGCTGAGATAACATGCACTTCATTGATGCATTCACACAATTTCACAGTAACCATGAGATAAAATTCAGGAATATTCCTTTTATCCCAGTGTTTTGCAGTACTATCTACACTACAAACTATGATTGAATAGGTTCTGATATCGCTGTTTTTCTAACCTGACAGCTTATTATTCTAAATAGGAAAGATTCTAACTACCAGCAAGAATAAGTCCTTACATTTAAAGAGCCCCTGTCATTTCAGATCCATCATGGCAGTGCCTGTTAGCAGGCATCCACTCACCTGCTACCGCAATATCCTTCACCCCGTGTCACTGCCGAATCACCAACCGCTTTAAGACCAACCGCTGTCGTTTGACGGCAGCACAATGGCTCTCCTTTGCGAATCACCGTAGCTGTACGACGGCTAGCGTAGGCTTAGTTGCGCTCGCTCACGCTACGGAAACAAGGCATTTCCTCGTTCTTACAGGTGACATGACAGGGATCTATTGTTTCCAGTGGTTGGGAACAGTGATCTCTGTCATGTCCCAGTAAGCCCATCCCCCCCCCACAGTTAGAAACACTCATAGGGAACACGGGTAACCCCTTGATCGCCCCCTAGTATTAACCCCTTCCCTGCCAGTGACATTTACGCAATAATCGGTGCCTATTTTTAGCTCTGATCACTGTATAAATGTCAATGGTGTAAAAGTGACCGATCTGTCCACTGCAATGTCGCAGTCCCGATAAAAATCGCAGATCACCGCCATTACTAGTCAAAATAAATAAATAAAAATGCCATAAATTTATATCCTATTTTGTAGACGCTATAATTTTTGTGCAAACCAATCAATATACACCTTCTTTTTTTTTTTTTTTTTACCAAAAATATTTAGAAGAGTATACACCGGCCTAAACTGATGAAGAAATTTGTTTTTTAAAAAATAAATGTGGGATATTTAGATCTGTACGATTATTCGTAAAAAAAATTGTGATCTCGATTCAACCCACTTTATGATCTCTATGGAGAATTTTCCGATTTCTTTCATGTAACAAGTGTAGAGTTCTCTGCTCACTCAGCTGTGAAAAGAAAATAACCAGCTGGTCTGCCAAGTTTTATCACAACATTGCAGATGACGAAACAAAGTAAGGCCCCTTTCACACGGGGCTGTCCGTTTTTACTACTCCGCTTGCGTTGATCCCCGCTGAGCTGGCGGATAACAAGTCCATCCCCGGACCTGTCAGAGAGTCCGTCCTCCCCTATGTGGGGGATCGGATGATCACGGATCGCCTGGAAAATAGGACATCCATCCGTCTGGGTTTTGCAAAGCGGATGTAAGCGGACATGTCACCGCTGACATCCGACGCTCCATAGAGCTGTATGGAGCGCCTGTTCAGATCCGCCTAACTTTTTTCTATGAAGGAAGTCTAACCACTTGAAGACTGAACCTTTTTCCTTTTTTCTGACAATTGTTTCTTACAAAGTTAAAATCAGTATTTTTTGCTAGAAAATTACTTGGAGCCCCCAAATTAAAAAAAAAAAAAAAAAAAAAAAATTATAAATATAATGATAGCAGAGACCCTAGAGAATAAAATGGTGATTGTGGCAATATTTTATGTCGCCCTGTATTTGCGCAGCGGTCTTTAAAACACAATTTTTTGGGAAAAAATATACTTCAATGAATTAAAAAAACATAAAAAAAAAAACAAACAAACCGTAAAGTTAGCCCAATTTTTTTGTATAATGTGAAAGATGTTACGCCGTGAGAATAGTGATCTTTATTCTGATCAAAAAAATCGTGATTCTCATTTTAGCCAGAATCATGCAGCTCTAGGAGTATTTACTATAGCAAAAAGTAAAAAATATATATATATATTTTTTTTTTTTTTTTTCAAAATTGTCACTTTTTTTTTTTTTTTTTTTTTTTTTTTATTAAAAAAAAATAAAAACCGCAGAGGTGATCAAATACCACCAAAAGAAAGCTCTATTTGTGGGGAAAAAAGGACATCAATTTTGTTTGGGTACAACGTTGCACGACCGCGCAATTGTCAGTTAGAGCGACGCAGTGCCGATTACAAAAAATGCTCCATTATTAACCACTTCACATCCAGGCCAATTCTGACACTTCGCTGCTACATGTAAAAAATCATCGTTTCTTTTAGAGCTGCACGATTCTGGCTAAAATGAGAATCACGATTTTTTTGCTTAGAGGATAGATCACGATTCTCGCGGCGTAACATCATCTTTCACATTAAAACAAAAAAAATTGCGCTAACTTTACTGTTTCTTTTTTTTATTTATTGAAGTGTATTTTTTCCCAAAAAATTGCATTTGAAAGACTGCTGGGCAAATACAGTGCGACATAAAATATTGCAGCAATTGCCATTTTATTCCATATTATAAAATATTATAATAAATATATATATATATATATATATATATATATATATATATATATATATATATATATATATATATATATATATATATATATATATATATATATATATATATAATTTTATCTCTAATGTTTGGGGGTTCCAAGTAATTTTTTTTAGCAAAAAATATTGATTTTAACTTAAGTAAGAAGTGTCAGAAAAAGATTTAGACTTTAAGTGGTTAAACTTCCTGCATTTACACGTTGTTTAAAGCTTGGCAGATTGCCCAGGTTATTTGTTTACACAGAGATGTTCTATCCCTTTGATCTAAGAAGGACGTTAGATACAATGTTTCAAGTTCTAAACTTGGCAGAATGCCTGGATGTTTTCTTTTGACAGCTGAGTGAGCAGATAATCTCTCCACTTGTTTATATGAAAGAATCGTCAAACTCAGCAGGAGAGATCGTCAGGGGAGGTGAATCGAGATCACGATTTTTTAACGATTAATTGTGCAGCTCTAGTTTCTTGCTATATGCTATATAAAATTACATAGAACCCCCAAACATTATATATGTTTTTTTTAGCAGAGACCCTAGAGAATACAATGGCGGTCATTGCAACTTTTTATCTTGCACGGTATTTGCGCATCAATTTTTCAAACGCGTTTAAAAAAAAAACAAAAAAAAAAACAGTTTCATGCTTTAAAAACAAAAAACAAAACAGCAAAGTTAGCCAAATTTTTTTGCATAATGTGAAAGATGAAGTTACGCTGAGTAAATAGATACCTAACATGTCACGCTTCAAAATTGCACACGCTCGTGGAATGGCGCCAAACTTTGGTACTTAAAAATCCCCATAGGCGATGGTTTAAAATTTTTTACTGGTTGCATGTTTTGAGTTACAGAGGAGGTCTAGGGCTAAAATTATTGCTCTTGCTCTAACGTTCGTGGCGATACCTCACATGTGTGGTTTGAACAAAGTTTTCATATGTGGGCGGGACTTACGTATGTGTTCGCTTCTGCGTGCGAGCTCACGGGGACAGGGGCGCTTTAAAAAAATTTTTTTTTTTATTGTTAATTTTACTTAAAATTTTTTATTTTGACACTTTAAAAAAAAAAAAAAAAAAAAAAAATCCCTTGTAATAGGAATATGACATGATCGGTCCTCTTTATAGTGAGATATGGGGTCAATAAGAAGCCTAAAATAAAAAAAATAAAAAAAAAAAACGATAACCGCTTCCCAGCCGAGGCGGCACGGTTTTTTTGAATGCAGAGGCCGGGCGTGACGTCATAACATCGCGCCCGGCCTCCGAACGATCATATAGACTCCGGCGGCCATCTGGTCCGCCAGAAATCTCTATGATCTACATCCGGCGGATCCGCTCTCCAACTCACCGATCGCTGAGGTGAGTCGGTAGAAGCAGTGGAGGGCAGCGGGGGGGGGACGACATCCCCTTTCACCGCCCGTAAGAACGATCAAGCGGCGGAACAACCGCTATGATTGTTCTTATGCTGTACGGAATCGCTGGCTGAAAATGCAGATATCTGAATGATGTCTGTAGCCTCAGGCATCATTCAGATATTACCCCGGAAAGTCGAGGCCGTCATATGAAGGCCTAAGGATATCAAGTGGTTAAGGGGGGGTAAAACCTTCCAGGGCTGAAGTGGTTAAAGTAAATGGGACTGTCGGTGAGTCAACAGCAGGTCGGGACCTGCTGCTGGAGAGAGATGACAATTGCTCTTTAAAAATTCTGATTTAAATTGATTTGATTTTAAATCAAGCCTTTTTACTAGTGATTTAAATCTTGATTTAAACCAAATCCACCCTGGGTACAAGTAAAAAAAAATACTACCTGCTGCTTTGGTTTTTGGCTAGGAAAACTGGTTTGTCATATTTAACCACTTCACATCCCGCCCAGTATCAAATGACGTCCGCAGGAGGGTTTCCCATGCTGGGCGGGTGTCGTATGACATCCTGGGCTTCCTGGCCGTCTGGGGGGTGCACGCGCCCCCGCTGCGTCACTCGGGAGCCGATGCACGTGCCCGCCGGCCGCGATGTCTGCTGGGCACCCGCGATTGCCCGATAACAGAGCAGGACCATGGATCTGTGTGTTTAAACATGTGGTCCCAAAACGGTGTCAAGTGTCTGATATGTCCGCCGCAATGTCACAGTCACAATAAAAATAGCAGATCGCCGCCATTACTAGTAAAAAAAAAAAAAAAGAAATAATAAAAATGCCATACAACTGTCCCCTATTTTGTAAACACTATAACTCTTGTGCAAATCAATCAATATATGCTTATTGCGATTTTTTTTTTTTTTTTTTTTTTTTGTTTGTTTTTTTTTTTTTTTGTTTTATTACCAAAAATAGAAGAATACATATCGGCCTAAACTGAGGAAAAAATTACCGGTAATTTAAAAGAAAAAAAAATGGGATATTTATTATAGCAAAAAGTAAAAAATATTTTTTGTTTTTTTTAACTTGTTGCTCTTCTTTTGTTTATAGCGCAAAAAATAAAAAACGCAGAGGTGATCAAATACCACCAAAAGAAAGCTATATTTGTGGGAAAAAAATGATAAAAATTTCATTTGGGTACAGTATTACATGACCACGCAATTGTCATTCAAAGTGCGACAGCGCTGAAAATTGGCCTGGGCAGGAAGGGGGTGAAAATGCCCTGTATTGAAGTGGTTAAGGATTGTAATCTCCTGTTCGTGGCTGGACATTGTCCATCTGCAGTCCTCATGCTGATTTCCTGTATTTCGTCTTCAGTGAATGGGATAGTCTGAGGGATAGTGGTCTGCTGGTGCCATCTTGGCCTCAGCCAAGACCCCTTTGATCAACCTGTTCGGTTTGCTCTGGGAGTTGAGAAGCATCCTCCAAGGCCATAGAGGCGATCAAAGTGGATCTACTCTTTGATCGCCCCTTGAACTAGCCTAAAAGGCTTCCCAGCGGCTTATGAGCCACTCGGAACGCTTTCATGAGAAACCCAGCCGCCGGCTACAGCCATAATCCTGGTAAACCACTTCAGAGCCACAGCGTACAGGTACTCCTTTCTGAATAAGGGTGACACCACACAAGTGTCCCACACAATCTTGCCAGCGCTTCCTATGTAATCTGGGCAGTTCTCCGGTGCTACGTGACTATCTCTTCCCTCGTAAACCATAAGACTGTATGTATAGCCTGTTGCCCTGTCACAGAGCTTATACATCTTGACCCCATATCTGGCACGCTTGCTGGGAAGATACTGTTTGAAAGACAAGCGGCCAGAAAATTTAATCAGGGACTCATCAACGCAGACAACTTGATCGGGAGTGAACAAGGCTGCAAAACGTTGGTTGAAGTGGTTTACGAGGGACCGAATTTTGTAGAGCCGATTGTATCCAGGGTCTCCACGAGGACGACAGAGTTCATTGTTGTGCATGAACCGCAAGATCTGCTCCTATCGTGCCCTGGCCACAGAGGCAGAGAACACGGCATATGGTAAATTGGGTCAGTGGACCAATATGACTGCAACTTACTCATTTTAACTGTGCCAATGTCGAGGGATAGGTCCAGAAAGGTCTTAAATTCGGAAACCGTAATTTGGTTTCCAATCTCTGGCGAGGGAGGACTGGGGATTAGCGGCGAAGAATTGAGCATAAAAATTACTTTGGTCCACAATAAATCTATAGAGATCTTCCATGAAAAACAGCGAATAAAAATCTAGTGACGTAAAATCAACTGTTTCCACCTGAATTCCGGGTTGGCCAGTGAATGAAGTACAGGTGCTGCAGAAGTGGTGGGCTCACAATCAGGATTGGCGAATTCTGCAGGAAGGACACTATGGGCCCGACGGGCCTGTCTTTGTCTTCTTGGTGGCAGCGGGACACTACTTGTGCTTGCCACCTCGCCAGCTTGAACTTCACTTATGGGACTCGCCACGTCACCAAGTGTTACTGCAGTGCTGGATGTACGACCGGGGTGTACTAGGCCGCTGGTGCTTGCCAGTTCACCAGGATGAGCGGCACTAGTACTTCTCTGCTCCATACGAGAGCCCTGCAGTTCTTGCACCTCAACAAGAGCAGAAGAATGGGGTGTGGTACGCCTGACCTTAGCAGGGACCACAACTCCGTCGTGAGAGCTATCTGTCATGGAGCCGCTGTCGTCTACAGGATCTTGCATGCTCAGAAACGTGTAGGCCACTTCGCTAGTGTACCTTCGATTTGCCATTTTAGGTTCTAAATTTACTGGTACAGTAGTAAGATTCACAGGAAAAAAAGCTCCTAGGCTGTCAGCAACTGTATTAAACGCTGCCAAAAAAATTGTTAGCGATCACAGGGATCAGGCCTGACTCTGCTAACGCTGCAATTATTATGTGTTTAGTGTTTTGTAAGTGACAGTGATCAATTGATACTGCACTTGGGTGGGCTGGGCTGGGCAGAGGGGCAAAATGCAGGTGCTAGCAGGTATCTGGGCTGATCCCGCTAACACTGCGTTTTTGGGAACCCTAAACTGCTGGCGACTCTAGTATAGATCTGATCAGATAGTGATCCTTTAAGATACTATACCACTAAGGGAGGTGTATGCTGCGTGTGTGTTAGCACTACTGCCACTAATCTGACGCTGCCTGGGGCGACGTAGACCCTGACTGACCCTAAAACCTAACTGATATCACCCGCCGGGCGATCAGGGGTTAAACCTTTATTGGGTAATAAACGGCGGGTGCCCTGACGCTATAAAAAACAAACTAACCAGCGTCACCCGTAGCACTTATACGGTGATCACTGGTGACGGGGTGAAAGGGTTAACTAGGGGGCAAGGGGGTTAAAACCTTTATTAGGTAGTATATGGGGATACCTGATGCTATAAAAAGCTGACGGTGAACCTAAATAACTAACTGGCTACCTAGCATCACCCGTGACACTAATACGGCGATCAGAAAAAAGATTGCTTAGTGACACTGGTGACGGGGGTGAAAAGGTTAACTGGGGGGGCGATCAAGGGGTTAAACCTTTTATTAGGGGGTTACCCTAGACCTAAAGGGGCCTACCGCTAACTGACCTAACACTTTTTACAGTCACAAATGACACCAAATGCAGTGATGAGTAAAAAAAATGAACACTGCAATCGGTGACACTGTGACAGGAGGTGTTTGGGGGTGATTTGTGTGCCTATGTGTACTGGTGTTAGTGGTCTGTTGGTGCAACTCACTTTTTACGTCCTTTCTCCATGGCTCCCGAACAAAAAAGGAAGCGCGAGGAGAGATGACATCACTTCCTCTGAACTGTGTTTACATTTCACAGGCAGAAGAAGAAGAGCCCATTCGTCAGGAGCGAGGGGGTGGCCATGAATTGGTGGCCTCCCCCTCAGCACGGATCGCTCCTGGAACAAAGCCTACCGCTGCAGGCACAGGGGGGGGCCTGATCGGGCCCCCCGCCCGCTGGGAGACAGGGACGTACAGGTACGCCCATATGCCTGCCCGTGCCATTCTGTCGACGTATATCATCGTGTGGCGGTCGGCAACTGGTTAAGCCAAAAAATGCCCCAGCCAAAAACTGCTGATAATAGCCTATGTGTGCATGGACACATAGGATAACATGATGGGGAGTTTATTGTCTGTAGAAAAAAAAACGTCTGAAGCCAAAAACAGTTGCTGTAAAAACATCCAAAAACGTCCAGTGTGCATGAGGCCTTAAGCAGAATTAAACCTCTGTGAAAAAAGGGCCCCCAGGAGATTTTAGCCATAATATGCTAGTGTGCAGCACATATTGGCATTTTATGGCAGACTTGCCTTGCAAACGCACCCCTCCAACGCTGCTGTGCCATCGCTCCCATCGGTCATGGACGCTTCCATCTTGTCCTGGTCTTTCCTCCAGGTTTGCACTCTGCATCTCCTTCATCAACTGAGATGGTTTTCAAAGTTTAATTTGCTTTAATATTTGCAGGAAAGAAATTTGCTCCGTGTATGGCCTGTCTTAGTAGGCCTTCTCTTTTCCACTAAACTGGTTTGTTCTCTTATCTCCCATGTTTTCTTGGCTCAGAGCTTTGTATTTGCTCTCCATAAAGCAGTTTGGCTTCTGTCATTGGAGCTGTTAAGGAAGGTGGTAGTTCCTAAGTACATGCCTGCCAGAAAAACTTGACACACACCTCATGCTCTGTCATGTAGTAGGAAACACTGAAACAGGAGGTGCTGAGGGCAGTGGTCTGAACAATTGGGACTTTATTATAGTGATCTTTTTCTTTTTTGCCTCTAAACGCCCTTCTGTCCATGCACACATAGATGTTTAGAAGCAGAACCCCCCCCCTCCCAAGGGCTAACGCATTCAGGAGAGGAGTATTTTACCACAGGATAAAAGTCCTAGGCGTGCATTTATCCCATTGGCCAGACTAATATTTCTGCCTAATGGAATGAATGAGCATCCAAGAGCTTGATGTACCTAAGCACGTTTTGCCAAATGTTTTTTAATGCGCTTTTTTTTTTTTTTTTTCTCCTGGAGTATAGGCGTACAAGAGAAGGGGGGGGGGTCCTGTGTGAATGGGGCATTATAGTAAGCCTGACCTTGCCAAAAGAAATGCTGAAGTACACATAGGGGTTTATTTACTAAAGGCAAATCCACTTTGCAGTACAAGTGCACTTGGAAGTAGATCTGAGGGGGGACATTTTTTTCTTGTACATGATTGGGTGATAAAAATCAGTGGAGCTTCCCCTCATTTCAGATCTTCCCCTCAGATCTAAAGCGTCTGCATTTCCAAGTGCACTTGTAGTGCAAAGTGGATTTGCTTTTAGTAAATAAACCCCATAGTGTTGATATCCAAGTTGACCCCTGTGGAGACCCTTGGATGGTGGGCCTGGCCTGTGGGCCAAGACTTCTCTACAGAGATTATGCTCTGTCTTGTTACTCAACTGTCAAATGCCAGAGCCTCTGCTGCTCTGAGAATTTTGCAGGGGCTTAAAAGATGAGTATGGCCACTTTTTTTTTTTGGTCATACTTCTCTTGTGGGTCACAGGAGTGCACTTACATGTGCACGCCTGTGACCCAGAATCCGCTGACAGTGGGCTAAAGTAAGGCCTACTGACAGGGCATGGTGAATGTGTCCAGAATTCAAGGAAGTGGAGTAACTTTATAAACTTCAAGATCATACAGATAAATAGGAGTAAGCTAGAAATAATTGGAATATGATTTCTTTTCGTGGTGCTGTCCTGTCCCCTCACTAAGAGCATCCCTTAACACTCCAGAAAGGAGCACCATACTTTACCAAAGGGCTGCACATGCCCAGTGTACTCTCTGTCGCTGAGCTAATCTGGGCCAACAGGAGACATAATGTGCTGTCCATATATGTCCCTCAAGAAAAGGGCAGTGCTCCCTCCTGTAACACTTTTATAGGGAAACTGTGAATGGTTTCCTAGTTGCATGCTGGCTTTCAGGGATACCTGCACACCTGGGCATATAAAGGAAAAAATTGGTGTCATTTTAACATGTTTGGTTTCGATCTCTATGCTTTAAGATGAGCTTTCTGCAGCATGATGAGGTTTTCGTTCGTGAAACAGAATTCGAATTTGGTAAGCAGTTCACTAATACGCATTTGTGAAAACTGGATACGTAAGATGGACATCTAAAGTTTTTTTTCTTTTTGTTTTAAAGTGGAGTGCCAATCCCCCAAACATTTTTTTTAAGACTCCTTTGTACTTGTCTAAATATATACATTAACGTTTAGAACATGTCATATGCGTGGTTGTTTTAGTTTGTTAAAATATTTGATTACTAACCAGATCTTTGAAGCAGGCACGTTCCATGTTAGCTGTGGGCATCTGAAGCCCTCTTCTCTTCTCTTTGTTTCCGTGATTTCGGTGCAGCTGGCTACACAGCATGCACCGATCTGGCGCCAGCGCAGTAATGCCAGACTGATCTCGAGCAGATATGTTCCGCTGCCTCCCAGCAGATGCAGTTTTTCGAGAATGGCACCCAACTCCTCCCATTCACTTTATTTCCCGTCTGGAAATAGCGTGAGATTTAGTCACTAGGCGATTTGCAAGGACTCCTAAGATACATGACGCCGCTATCACCTAGGCGGAAGTGCTGCTGAAAAAAGGTATTTAAGTCCAGAGAAAAATACCATTGGTAAAAGCATTCTCAGTGGCGATAACCTGCATTACAACAATAAAAAATGGGTGGAACTCTTTCAAAATGAGTTTGTGCTGTAAATTGCCTCCAGCATTGCTCCTGTTTCTTTTCGCTGCAGGCTGCCATTTTCTTGTAGCCCAAAGCCCCTGAACAGCAGTAAATCATAAAGCGGACCTAAACCCAAAGATTCAATGGTTTCAACAAAAATTACATTCCTGGAATGCCAGAATTGCTAACTGCCACATTTGTTTGTGTCCTCAACCAAACTGTCATACTATAAGAATGGCTGGGGTCCTAACTGATCACATGTGCAGCACGATGGCAGTTGCAGATCAAACAGAAGCAGCTTTTTTGGCTGTACAGAATAGGAGGGGTTTAAGCTTTAAGCCCTGGTTCTCATTGGTGCGATTTGATGACTCCTGACTTCTCCCCTTTGAGACAGAGAAAGGGGCTGAGGACACAGATTCCCCAGTCCCTTTCTCTGCAGCCTCAGCTGCACTGGAGGCAGAGGCTCCTCTCAATTCATAAAATAAAGCATCGTAAACACAGTTTACTATGCTCAGTTATGAATGGACAGTCAGTGATCACCGACTCTGTTCATTCAGAAAAGGGGGACAGCAGCTGGTGACGGAGGGGGACACGGGAATGATCGGTGTGGGGGGGTTACAAGCACCGATCCCCCGTATAGATTTCAATAGTAGAAGCGCCTGTCAGCTGCTTTATTGAAATCTATACAGGGATGATCGGTGCTTGTAACTCCATCATCCCTGGCTGCCCAGGTATCGGGTGAAGCATCGGAGCATTTGCCCGAGTATAAGTACTTGGGCAAATGCTTGGTATCGGTATTGGGACAACCCTAAATGTTTTACATGGCTATACTTGCAAAAGGGGCCAGCCTGAAGTGATCTAGCAGGACTTTGTTTTCTGACTAAAGTTTCGCTTTAAGAACTAATGTTTCCCAATTTTTTCTAAATTTTTTTTTTTTTTTTTTTCTTATTTCAGTTGTGTGTAACCATGCATACCTTTTGGTTAGCATTTCCTATCGCTATAAATTAGTTGTGTACAATTTTTTTATGAACTTTTTTTTTTAAATTTGAGATTTGTTTATAGTATGCTTTAAAATTGGCACTTTTTGTGTGTATGTTGATATTACAGTGTTGATATTATGAGTGCTGTGACTGAAATTCCTTTAAGGCTTCATGTACACGGGACGTTTCTCAACCTCTCCTGAATGCTGGAACATCACAGCTAGTAATCCACGTTTAAAAATGTGTGCTTAGCATCGTTTACAAGCCGCGTTTAGCCACGTTTTGTGTTCAGGAGCATTTACTAAAGATAGCCTCAGGAGCAGTGGCGTCGCCAGGGGGGTGATGGTGGCTGAAGCCCCGAGTGGATCCCCAAAATGCCCTGGGTCTATGGTGGGCATGGTTCTATTATTAGCCCCGAGCGCCTCCACAGAGCGGGGATCGATCTGACCCGAGCGCGGATGAATGTAATAGCAGGCCCCGCCTTCTGGAGCCTGCAGCGCTGATGGGCGTCCAACTGGTCCAATGCTGAGACCGCGGGACATGTGACGTCCATCATAGGCGCTGCAGGCTCCAGAAGGCGGGAGTTACAATACAGCCGCTGCACCACTGTGAGAAGATCCCGACCCCACTTGGCGCTCGGGCAGGCGGCTCTCCTCTCCGGTTTGCAAAAAACACATCTGAAGTCTCCCAAAAGCATGTGGGAAAATGTGTTCTGGTCTGATGAAACCAAGGTTGAACTTTTTGGCCAGAATTCTAAAAGATATGTTTGGCGCAAAAACACTGCACATTACCAAAAGAACACCATACCCACAGTGAAGCATGGTGGTGGCAGCATCATGCTTTGGGGCTGTTTTTCCTTCAGCTGGAACAGGGGCCTTAGTCAAGGTAGAGGGAATTATGAACAGTTCCAAATACCAGTCAATATTGGCACAAAACCTTCAGGCTTCTGCTAGGAGGAAGAGGAACTTCATCTTGATCCCCTGCTGATTTTGTAAGTTATCCCACTGACAAAGAAATGATCAGTCTGTAATTTTAATGGTAGGTTTATTTTAAAAGTGAGAGAATAACACAAAAATCAAGAAAAATGCATTTCAAAAAAGTTATAAATTGATTTGCATTTTAATGAGTGAAATAAGTATTTGACCCCTTTACAAAACATGACAACATGACTTAGTGTTTGGTGGCAAAACCCTTGTTGGCAATCAAAGAGGTCAGATGTTTCTTGTAGTTGGCCAGCAGGTTTCCACACATTTCAGGAGGGATTTTGTCCCACCCCTCTTTGCAGTTCCTCTCCCATGTCATTAAGGCTTTGAGGCTGACATTTGGTAACTCGAACCTTCAGCTCCCTCCACATATTTTCTATGGGATTAAGGTCTGGCTACTGGCTAGGCCACTCCAGGACTTTAATGTGCTTCTTCTTGAGCCACTCTTTTGTTGCCTTGGCTGTGTTTTGGGTCATTGTCATGCTGGAATACACATCCATGACCCATTTTCAATGCCCTGGCTGAGGGAAGGAGGTTCTCACCCAAGATATGACAGTACATGACTGCGTCCATCGTCCCTTTTGATACGGTGAAGTTGTACTGTCCCCTTGGCAGAAAAACACCCCCAAAGCATAATGTTTCCACCTCTGATGGTGGGGATAGTGTTCTAGGGGTCATAAACAGCATTCCTCCTCCTCCAAACACGGCGAGTTGAGTTGATGCTCAACAGCTTGATTTTTTGTTTCATCTGACCACAACACTTTCACCCAGTTTTCATCTAAATCATTCAGATGTTCATTACCAAACTTCAGATGGGGCCTGTACATGTGCTTTCCTGAGCAGGGGGACCTTGCGGGTGCTGCAGGATTTCAGGTCCCAGCTGCCTTGAGATCATTGACAAGATTCTCCCATGTAGTTCTGGGTTGATTCCTCACCGTTCTCGTGATCATTAAAACTCCACGAGGTGAGATCCTGCATGGAGGTCCAGACCGAGGGAGATTAACAGTTATTTCGCACCAACTCTTACCCTCTAACCAAGCTGCTTGGCAATGGTCTTGTAGCCCATTCCAGCCTTGTGTAAGTCAACAATCTTGTCCCTGACATCCTTAGACAGCTCTTTGGTCTTGGCCATGGTGGAGACCTTGGAATCTGATTTGCTTCTGTGGACAGGTGTCTTTGATACAGGTAACAAGCTGAGATTAGGCGCACTCCCCTTTTTAGAGAGTGCTTCTAATCTCAGCTTGTTGCCTGTACAGAAGACACCTGGGAGCCAGAAATCTTGCTGATAGGGGATCAAATGCTTATTTCACTCAGTAAAGAATTATAGCCAAAGCTTGTTTGGCTGTACTTCTCCTATGGATCACAGGAGTGGAATTCGTTTTGCACTCCTGTGACCAGTTTTCAGCAGAGAGCGGGCTGAAGTTCGCTCTTTGCTGACGTCACCAATGTCAGTCCTGGCACGGAGTCTGGATCCGCCCGGTGCCTGGACTGACAACTGGCTCATCCTCAGAGAGCCTGAGATGGCCGCTCTGCCCCCTCCACAGCCCAGCGCTCCAATCAGCAAGGAGGGAGAAGAGCAGAGAGCTGTGACTCAGTCTACAGCTCTCTGCTCACCGAGCTCTGAAAACCGAGCAATCGGCAGTGTTCGATCACTCGGTTCTTAGTGCAGAAGCGCCAGGTGACGGGTACCTAGGTAAGTATGAATGTGCAAAAAAAAAAATCCTTTTTTTTAAAAATGCAAATCAGTTTATAACTTGTGTTTTTCTGGATATTTTGGTTATTCTGTCTCACTGTTAATATAAACCTACCATTAAAATTGTAGACTGATCATTTCTTTGTCAGTGGGCAAACATACAAAATCAACAGAGGATCAAATACTTTATTTCCCCTCGCTGTACATCCAAATCAACAAAGGAATGGCTTCACCAGAAAGAGATTAAGGTTTTGGAATGGCCCAGACCTGAATCCCATTGAAAATCTGTGGGGTGATCTGAAGAGGGCTGTGCACAGGAGAGGCCCTCGCAATCAGACAGATTTGGAGTGTTTTTGCAAAGAAGAGTGGGCAAATATTGCCAAGTAGATGTGCCATGCTGATGTACTCCTACCCAAAAAGACTGTAATAAAATCAAAAGGTGCTTCAACAAAGTATTAGTTTAAGGGTTTGCACACTTATGCAACCATATTATTTTAGTTTATTTTTTCTTCCCTCCACCTAAAAGATTTCACTTTGTTGTTCAACTGAGTTTTACAGTTTTTATAGGTCACATTACAGGTGTAAAAAGTTCTGAAATGATTCAGAAACCTGACATTTTTAACAGGGGTGTGCAGACTTTTTATATCCTCTGTAAGTGCAAACTACATTTTTAAAGGATTTTTTTTTTTTTTTTTTTTTTTTTTTTTTTTTTACACCTCTCTATTGAAATTTTGGACCACTCTTCTTTCGCCAACTGCTCTAGGTCTCTGATTGGAAGGGTTCCTTTTTCCAACTACAGTTTTGAGATCTCTCCACAGGTGCTCTATGGCAGTGGTTTTGAACCTCATTCCTCGAGTACCCCCAACGGGCCGTGTCTTGGGAACTTCACTTAGATAAAATAGCTCTTATCAATACCATGCCATTGATCTTGATTTAAAGCAGCTGTGTAAAGTAAAACCTGGTCTGTTGGGTGTACTTGAGGACCGAGGTTAAGAACCACTGCTCTATGGGATTTAGGACTCATTGCTGGCCAGTTCAGTACTTTCATGGGCTTGATCTTAAACCATTTCTGGGTGCTTTGGGTCATTGTCAGGAGGCTGTGGGCATGAGCCTCAACGTTTTATGTGGACTATGGTTAAACCACTATTAGAACTGTTACAGATGTCTCTTGCAGCTAAACCACTCGCTTACTACACTGTACATTTTCCAAACCTTTTCCAGACAACTTTTAGACACCACCTGAATGCTTCTAAGGCTTGTGTAGTATCCATGTGGGAAAAAGTGGAACCAACTAGTAAAATACAATGTTTTGTCAGAATAAGTGATTAGACAGCACATGGAACAGCTTACACCCCCCCAGCCTTAAAAAAAAAAATCAGGTGCTTTCAAATTTGGACACTTATTTATAAAGACTGCTTGGGGTTGACTTACTTAAACTGGAGAGTGCTAAGGCTGGTGCAACTCTGCATAGAAACCAATCTGCTTCCAGGTTTTTTTTATTTTTCAAAGCTTAAAGTGATTGTAAAGGATCGTTTGTTATTTAAAAAAAAAACATATATTTGCCTCCACTGTGCAGCTCCCCCTGCGTCTCCTCCCTGCATCAGATAACCCCCTAGGAGAAGCGCTCTCCCGAGGGGGTTACCTTGCGAGAGCCCTCCTGAGTTCAGCATTTGCGTCCACAGACACGAATGCCAGACTCTGCCCCGGTGCCTACATCATTGGATTTGATTGACAGCAGCGGGAGCCAATGGCTGCGCTGCTATCTAACCAATCAAGAGTCGGGACCCTGTGGAGAGAGCGACAGCGCATCCCCGCCGAAGAGATGAAGGGGCTCGGGTAAGTAAAACAGGGGGGGCTGGTGACTGGCAGGTGTTTTTTCACCTTAATGCATTCATAGGATCCATTAAGGTGAAAAAACACAACCCCTTTAATTGAACAAGCTGAATTTAGAAGCTGATTGGCCACCATACACAACTGCACCAGATTTTGTACTCTCCAGTTTTAGTAAATCAACCTCTTTGTCTGTACTCTAAATCTAGTCCTTGTTTCCTCTGCCATAACCAATGTAGGCACACACCGAAGAGGGAATTTTTCTTTCACCCCTAAACCTCTCCCTGCACTTATTATACCTGTAATAAATAATCTATCTTTAACTAATATAGAATATAGGATGTGACAGATTAGCAAGCACAATCGTAAATGTCCCCTTAGAATATCTGGCATTAATGATTCATAATTAACCACCACAGGTGGCTTCTTGGTAAACTGTTATACCACTTATACCTACAGGTAAGCCTATAATAAGGATTACCTGTAGGTGCTGTGAATATCTCCTAAATTTACACTTTTTAGGAGATATTCAGAGTGCTTGCAGCTGGTGATGTCACATTCACTCTGAAGGTCCGGCATAGTGCCAAACCTTCAGAGCCGGTGCCGTAAATGGAAGTGACGTCATCACGCCCCCGGCCACTCATGTAGCTGGAGGCCGTGTACCCGGAAGTAAGACTGGGGGAAGATGGAAGCCCCCTCAGCAGCGGCGGTGCTGGAGGGCTTGCATACTAGCACATTATGACAGTGGCTGCGGTTGACTACTGCTTTAAAGTGAGTATAAACCCTTTTTACACCACTTTAACCTACAGGTAAGCCTAGAACACTTGCACAGTTTAGGAGATATTCAGTATATGCGCTACTGCCTATGTCATTGGCACATGCGCACTGAAGAAACGGGCTGCTGGTGCTGTTTCTTAGGAGTCGTGCCGTGACTGGTGGCCCCACGCACATTCACAGGAGTGATGTAATCGCAGCTCCGGCCAATCGCAGCCCTGGAGTCGGGAACCCGGTAGTAACTCTAGTGGAAGATGTCCGTGCTGTACTCGGAGGGCTGACGCCGATCAGGGCATCATTCGAAGGTAAGTATTTCATAATGAGCATACTAGCTCATTATGCCTCTGTCCTGCAGGGGTCCCCCCCCTCGAGGTTTACAACCTCTTTAACCACTTCCATAGCGGGCCTATTCTGGCACTCCTCTCCTACATGTAAAAATCATAATTCTTTTGCTAGAAAATTACTCGGAACCCCCAAACATTATATAATTTTAGCAGACACCCTAGGGAATAAAATGGCGGTCATTGCAACTTTTTATCTTGCACGGTATTTGCGCACTAATTTTTCAAACGTGTTTTTTTTTTTTTTGAAAAAAAAATACAGTTTCATGATTTAAAAAATAACAAAACAGTAAAGATAGCCCAATTTTTTTATATAATATGAAAGATGATGTTATGCCAAGTAAATAGATACCCAACATGTCACGCTTTAAAATTGCACACACACATGGAATGGCATCAAACTTCAGTACTTAAAAATCTCCATAGGCGACGCTTTAAAATTTTTTACAGGTTACATGTTTAGAGTTACAGAGGAGGTCTAGTGCTAGAATTGTTTCTCACACTCGAACGCACGCGGTGATACCTCACATGTGTGGTTTGAACGGCGTTTACATATGTGGGCGGGAATAAAGTGTGCGTTCGCTTCTGAGTGCGAGCTACTGAGGACAGGGCGTTTTAAATTATTTTTTATTTTACTTTATTTTTTTTATTTTTACTTTTACAACATTTTGGTTTTTTTTTGATCACTTTTATTCCTATTATTCCTAAGAATGTAAACATCCCTTGTAATAGGAATCATTCGTGACAGGTCCTCTTTATGGAAAGTTGCAGGGTCAATAAGACCCAACATCTCTCCTCCAGGCTGTAAAGCATGAGATCGGAAAAAAAAATCCACAATCTCATGCTTACCAGCCGCTTACACCCGTGGCCCGGACGTGACGTCATAATGTTGCGCCTGGGCCTCCGACGGTCATAGAGATGACCAGTGACCATCTGCTCACCGGAAATCTCTATGCTTGTCATCCGGCGGCGGGCGATTCTTTCTCAGGGTCCCCGATGGCACGGGAGAGCTCGGAGAAGCACCGGATGGGGGGGTATGTCCCCTCCCATTGCCTGTAAGAACGATCAAGAGGTGGAACTGCCGCTATGATCATTCTTATGGTGCGCAGAATCACCGGTTGAAAACAAGGATATCTGAATGATGCCTGTAGCTGCAGGCATCACTCAGATATTCCCGCTGAAAGTCCAGGACATCATATGACGTCCTTGAGCGGGAAGTGGTTAAGGTAGCCATACGCAACTCTTACAGTTGCAGTCACTATTTAGGCAATCTTTCACCACTTGCAGGTGCTTGCAGAGCTGCCCACTGCAGGAATTGGCTGAAATTTGACCTGTCTGTCCAACTTTACAGCATCTCTGGGGAATGCTGCCCAAACAAGTTTCTTCAGTATCCAATGTGGCTATGACACACTAATCTCTGCTTTAATAAAAAATATGGAGTATGGATTATTGACTCCAAATATAAAAATAGCATCTTTTGCTCTAGGCCTCCCAGATCCTTCCCCGCCCCCCCATTTTCTTGTGCTATAGTAGGATTGGCCAGGGGCCAATCCTGAACGATTTCAACGAGTTCAACCTCTCCTGAACTATTTAACTTGACAGCTAGAAACAGGCATCTAAAAACGGCCGTTTAACTGTGTTTACATGTTGCATTTTTACAAATTTTTTCAAAATGGCCAAAAATGAAAAATGCCTGTAAACAAAACGCGTCTAAACGTGAGTTACCGTGTTTAGCCGCTTAAACACCCCTTCTGAACGCATTTTTTTTGGGTTAAAAAAAAGAGCCTCTAAACGCAACTGCCTAGAAAAACCTGTGTACATGTACTGATGAGACAACATAGAGGAGAGTTCAGGAGCAGTTGAAAAAAAAAATGCCCAACTGCTCCTAAATGGTCCATTTACCAGCAGCAGTGTACATGAGGCCTTAAAAAAACCCAAGGCCAGTGGTTCGATGTAAACCATTAGTGGACTAGGGGGAGTCCAATCTCTCGGGAGAGAAACAAAATGCGTAAAGAGTAACGAGTATTAGGAGTAACTCAGGGCGCATATCGAGGGGCCCATAGGGGTCCCCATAGAGATCTACCACAGGTACAGGGGGTCTATAAAATGTTCTGCGTCATTGGCCATAGAGGCATATGCTTTGTTTATATTTCATGACTGAGGTTTACAATCCCTTTTAAAACTGAAGTGAATTCCAATATTGGTAAATAGACTAGGTCAGTGATGATGAACCTTGGTACCCCAGATGTTTTGGAACTACATTTCCCATGATGCTCATGCACTCTGTAGTGTAGTTGAGCATCATGGGAAATAAAGTTCCAAAACATCTGGGGTGCCATGGTTCACCATCCCTGGACTAGGTTGTTGGGGTAATGTTTTCTCTAGCATGGTCCACAATTATACCAAGCAGTTGGAGCCTAGAAGAAAAGATTTTACAGATAACATGCATTAAGATATAACTAAAGGCAATTTTTTTTTATTTTTTTTTTAGTTTTTGGGTAATGTGTAGTGCTTTTTGCTCTCTTGACAGTTAGCATGTCCATGAACGAATAGGGGGGGACTTCTAAAATAGTTTTGCCTTGCTGGATTGGTGCCAGGAAATAATCAGTAGTGCCAATTGTTATCTTGCACACCTTTCAGAGTGTAAACGATAAACGGTAAACATCCCAAGGCCTGCCTACTGTGTTTACATTGTCAGGATAATACCAAGGTCGGTGAGCTCACGTTTCCTTCACAAACCACATTTGCTATTTGAAGCCGATGAACCCCGTTTTAGATTTCTTTGTGACAGTACACAAATGTTGTATAATATTCCATGTTTGCATACTGTATTTGGCACTGATCTGTTTACATTAATCAAACACTTCAGTTTTAAAGCGGTATTAAAACCTCTGAAAGGTTTACCCCACTTCATGTAGAGGCCATTTTTTTTGCAACACGGTACTGCGTTATTTTAACTGACAATTGTGCGGTCATGTAATGCTGTACCCAAAATAAATTTGTCCCCCCCCCCCCCCCCCCTCACAAATAGAGCTTTCTGTTGGTTGTATTTGATCACCACTTATTTTTTGCATATATATATATATATATATATATATATATATATATATATATATATATATATATATATTACATTCTGCTATAAAACGTCCATTAAAAAAAAAGAGTCTTTATAAATTTAGCCCAGTATGTATTTTGCTACATATTTTTGGTGAAAATCCCCATAAGCGTATATTAATTTGCACAAAAGTTGTAACATCCACAAACTATGGTGTATGTGTGAGATAGTAGGGCTGCAACTAACGATTATTTTCATATTCGATTAGTTGGCCGATTTTATTGTTTTGATTAATCGGTTAATAACCTTGAAGTGTGGTGTATAATGTTAGTTAATATTTAAAGTTTAAAAAAAATATTAAAAATATATTATTTATATAAATAACCAACTATATGTTTTGGTAGTAAAATATCTAATCCACTCTGAGAATAACAGACAGAAGAGAGATACTGTATATACTATTAGAGGAGATATACTGTATATACTATTAGAGGAGATATACTGGATAATGGATATACTATTAGAGGGTAAATCTGGTAAATATCATCAGACTCGGATCACATTTTTTTATTTAAAAAACAAACAATGTCTTCCTTCAAAAAAATGTCCTTTTTAAGAACGTTTGTTCGATTTTATAATCATTAGTGGGGTCAAATCGACGTTCATTTTCAACCACCGTGACAGGAACATTTTAGAAATAATAGAAAACTTCTTTGTCAAAGGAATTTTCAGACCGTGTAAGTGGTTTTTGTTCAGAAATTACATTAATTTTGAAAACAATGTTAAAAACAAGTGAAATTTTCAAACAACATTCTTTCATTCAGCGCATGTACAATGATTTTTCATCTGAATATTCTCATTGATCTGTGTGGCCAGCATAAGGCTCGGTACACACCTATGCAGTTTGCTTTTGATCTCTTTCTGCAGTGCTATTTGCTGTGCGTTTTTGATTTTTGCGCACGTGATTTTGCTGCCATTTGCGTTTTTGCATTTTTATTTTGGCCAATTTATTGTTGGGCAGATTAAAAAACACAAATTGCTGCAAAAAAGCACTACATGATTTTCTGCAGCTTCTCCATTGAAGTATATTGAACAAAAAAAGCACCGTTTTGCTTTAAAAAAAAAAAGTCCCTGACCCTTTCCAAATATGCAGCGGCTGAAAAAAGCATAGATGTGAACGTGTCCCATAGGAAACCATGTGAATGAACTGTAGGGTGTTTCTGCAAAAAGCACCAAAAAAACACATAGATGTGAACCAGGTCTAAGACGTTTAGTAACAAATGGGGTTAAAAAAATTAGCCCTTTATAGTAGAAAAAAAGCAGATAATCACTACTGTAAGGGGCTCATTTTTTTTACTGTAGAAGTGTGAAAGTAATATTTACAGTAGCGATAATTTGCTCTTTTTGTACTATAAAGGGCTTATTTTAGTTTTTTTAACCCCATTATGTTACTGGCCGAATAATCGATTATGAAAATAGTAAACGATTAATTTCATAATCTATTAGTTGTCGATAAATCGATTAGTTGTTCTGCCCTGCTGCAAAGCGCTTCTGCTGTCACTCCAGTGTGAAAGCCCGAGTGCTTTCACACTGGGGCGGTGCGCTGACAGGACGCTAAAAAAAAGTCCTGCAAGCAGCATTTTCTAGGCGCTTTAGGAGCGTTGTATACACCACTCCCAAAGCGCCCCTGCCATTGAAATCAATGGGCAGCGGCGCTTTGTAGGCTCTCTTAACCCTTTTTTGGCCGCTAGCGGTGGTTAAAAGCGCCCCGCTAGCGGACCAAAAGCACCACCAAAAATAGCAGTGCTTTACCGTCGACGCCTCAGTGTGAAAGTGCCCTAATACAATGATCAGTGCTAAAAATATACACTGTCACTGTACTAATGACGCTGGCTTTGAAGGGGGTTAAACATCTAGGACAATCAAAGGGTTAACTGTGTGCCTATCAAGTGTTTGTGTGTTCTATGTGAGGTGTTCTCTTTTTTTTTTTTTTTTTTCCGGGGACAAGCTGTGCCTTGTTTAAGACCCCTTTCAGACTGAGGCGCTTTGCAGGCGCTATAGCGTTAAAAATAGTGCCTGCTAAGCGCCCTGAAACAGCGGCTCCATTCACACTGGAGCGGTGCGCTGGCAGGGCGTCAGAAAAAGTCCTGCCAGCAGCTTCTTTGGAGTGCATTAGGAGCAATGAACTCACCTGGGGCGGCTCAGTGTGCAAGGGGTCTAAATAGCAACAGATATATATATATATATATATATATATAATATCTCTATCTCTGGTCAGAACCTCATACCCCAGTTCTTAGTACCATGTATTGCCCCCTTTAACATCAATGACAACTTGAAGTCTTTTGTGGTATTTGTGGATGAGGCTCTTTATCTTCTCAGATGGTAAAGCTGCCCATTCCTCTTGACAAAAAGCCTCCAGTTCCTGTAAATTTTTGGGCTGTTTTGCATGAACTGCACGTTTAAGATCTCCCCAGAGTGGCTCAATGATATTGAGGTCACTTTATTCTGCTATAGCCGCTGACAGGTCGACTTGGCCTTGTGTTTTGG
Organism: Aquarana catesbeiana; assembly: GCF_042186555.1. Lineage (NCBI taxonomy): Eukaryota > Metazoa > Chordata > Amphibia > Anura > Ranidae > Aquarana > Aquarana catesbeiana. The sequence goes on along the minus strand of NC_133327.1, from coordinate 602,880,305 downwards.
ATCATTGTCATATTGGAATGTCCAAGTACGTCCCATGGGCAGCTTCCTGGCTGATGAATGCAAATGTTCCTCCAGTATTTTTTGATAACATACTGCATTCATCTTGCCAACAATTTTGACCAAATTTTCTGTGCCTTTTGTAGCTCACACATCCCCAAAACATCAGCGATCCACCTCCATACCTTTCATCATAGGCCTTGTTGACTCCTCTCCTAATGTAGTGTTTATGGTTGTGGCCAAAAAGTGCAATTTTGGTCACATCACTCCAAATGACTTTGTGCCAGAAGGTTTGAGGCTTGTCTCTGCTGTTTGGCGTTTTTGTAAGTGGGATACTTTGTGGCATTTGCGTAGTAATGGCTTTCTTCTGGCGACTCGTAAACTTTTGATCAGGGTCATTTAGAGCCCTTGCACACTGGGGCGGTTTGCAGGCGCTATTGCGCTAATAATAGCGCCTGCAAACCGCCCCGAAAGTGCTGCTGCTTTCATTCCAGTGTGCAAGCCCCGAGGGCTTGCACACTGGAGCGATGCGCTGGCAGGATGGTAAAAAAAGTCCTGCCAGCAGCATCTTCGGAGCGGTGAAGGAGCGATGTGTATACCGCTCCTTTACCGCTCCTGCCCATTGAAATCAATGGGACGGCGCGGCTATACCGCCGGCAAAGCGCCTCTGCAGAGGCGCTTTGCGGTGGTATTTAACCCTTTCTCGGCCGCTAGTGGGGGGTAAAACCGCCCCGCTAGCGGCCGCATACCGACGGTAAAACGCCGCTAATAATAGCGGCGTTTTACCGCCGATGCCGCCCCCCACCCCAGTGTGCAAGGGCTCTTAGGTAGTTTCTGTTGCCATTATGATTTAAAAAGAGTAAACAGTTGATTTGATAATAAATGGCTTCAGGCAAACACTAACCATTGGCGAAAAATGTTTTTGTGTTATCATTCATATTCTCTGAAAAATGGCCAAAAAATCATAAATTCTGCCAGGGTATGTAAACTTATGAGCACAACTATAACAAACATGTTATACTTGCCTTGTGTGTGTGATGGTTTTGCACAGAGCTGCCCAGATCCTCCTCTTCTCGGGTCCCTCTTCAGTGCTTCTGGCCCCTCCCTCCCGTCGAGTGCCCCCACAGCAAGCAGCTGTTTTGGACAGCCGAGACACTCATGCACTCGTTGCTGGATATAGATGGGGCTCAGGTAAGTATGAGGGGGGCTGCAACACACAGAAGGTTTTTTATCTTAATGCATAGATTGCATTAAGATATAAAAACCTTCTGCCTTTTCAACCACTTTAAAGTAGAACTATAGGCAAAACTTTTTTTTTTTCCATTTTGGATAGAGTAAGGGAGGGTTTATATATATATATATATATATATATATATATATATATATATATATATATATATATATATATATATATATATATATATATATATATATATATATATATATATATATATTAAACACCTGTCAGTTTGTTGTTTTTCCATCTGTCCCATTGCAGAGATTTCCCTTTATTTCCTGTCCCATAGCAACACAGGAAGTGAGAGGAAATCCCTGTAAATAAGGGAATATCTTGGGTCACCCATTGGAAGATTTCCCCTCCTATTACTTTTCTGGGGACAACCCAAAATATGGGTTTTTCTTTTGCTTTCACTTTCAAGGATAATGGTAAACAGGGCAAATAGAGAGGGTGAATCTCCCTAATGGGAGCATGATCAGCATTAAAAACCTGACAGGTGTTCTAATCCCTCTCCACTCTATTCAGACCTAAAAAAATAAATAAAGTTTTACCTTTTTATACTTTAACCTCCTAATTTCATGTCTAGAGTTGCCTACACATACCTGCAGCTGCCTGGAGAGCTGACACTATACCTCTTTGATGGTTGTTAAGCTTTCTCACCCCATGATGCCTCATGCATATTCTTTTTGGCCAGTAAGTAATCCCATCAAAGTGAAGGGAGAATAGAACCATGTGAGAGATGGTGGGTAGTGGGCAAGCTTCAACACTACCTGGTCGTTTTTGAACTTTATCTGATTGGAATGGCTTGGCATTTGGGCAACTAAACGACTTTTTTATACATGGTCACTTGAGGCTGCATTCACACTTTAGTGTTTTGAATCGTGGGTAGATTTGCCACTAATCTGCCCGCGATTTGAAAGCGCTGATGTGTAAATGGCAAATCGCAGGACTCTGATTTGAGATGCCATTCATTTGACACCTCAAATCGTGCCGTTGGTCTGCCACGATTGTTGTGTGATAAATCGCACTGCAATCGCAGCAACACGCATTGCGGGAAGCATGTCGCCCAAAAGTAGCGCCTGAACTTTTTTGGGCGACATTACTTGTTGCTGCGATTGCAGCGTGATTTATCGTGGCAGACCCGCGCCCCGATTTGAGGTGTCTTTCAAATTATTGACATCTCATGCAAGTCCCGCGATTTGCCATTCACACACTAGCGCTTTCAAATCGCGGGCAGATTCGCGGCAAATCTGCCCACAATTCAAAGCTCTGAAGTGTGAATGCAGCCTAATGCTGGCCATACACTTTACGAAAAATCGTCCAAACCCATTTTCGAAAAAATTAACTTTCGGCCGTGAGCGCAAACGATAGTGCCATCATGTAATGACCGTTAAATCATTCAGTGGACATAAATGAATGCATTTTTTTTGTTTGTTTTTATTTTACATATACCTAGTGCAGACAGTTTGGACGGGAAACACATTAACCTTTCCAATTTATCGTTCGTTTGGCAGAAAATTTCCAAACTTGTCCTTTGTTTTTTCGACTCAAAAAGGTCCCAACGATTATCGATTTTTGTGCCCATATCTGGCTGAAAAACGAACAAACTGTCTAAATGACCGAATTTCGGCTGATTTTTCGTATAGTCAGCATAAGACCCCATACGCACTATTAGATTTTCTGCAGATTTTTGTCTTCAGATTTACCAAAACCATGTGAGGGCCTGCCTGATTGCATACGAATTGAAACGCTTCAGATTTACCAAAACCACATAATATGGAGGTCAAACCTTAAGACAAATATCTGCAGAAAATCTAATAGTGTGTATGGGGGGTTAGGGTTAGTAAGTGGCCGTGTTTGATTGTGGTATGCTTTTAGCACTTGTGCTGAATTTTTTGCCGCTGATGCGGTCGGTTGATCCAGTTATCAAAAACCATCATTATGGTGCCTCACAAAAGCCTCTAGAATGTGTAACCTATCAAACGTCCGTGATTAGCAGAAATCTTAGTCTGATCAGAATGGTTGTAGATTAAACATTTTTTCAAGGTGCCATGATGGATATAAATGACAAAAATCGACTTCCACATTTGTTCACTGATTCCCCCCCTTCAGCAGACTGTACATGATTTCCTTTGACATCGGTCTCAATTCTGTTATGTCTGCAAAGTAACGTTTTTCCATTGTGTAGCGCTGGATCATTACAGTGCTGCTGTATAAAGCTGTCTTCTCTCATTAGGTTGAATGAGGCAGCAGGGAGTGCTCTGTATAAAACTAGTAATGTGCGTTGGTGGAGCAATTCCCTTGCAGTGTACTGTTATGTTGCAGTTTTTATTGTCTCTACACCCACCTGCAGGACAGCAATAAACATTATTGTGCTATGCCCTACGCAACTTCACAAAGGCAGCACACAGAATTTTTGCTCTCAGAACCCAGATTAGGTCTAGCTTCAGCTGCAATTGTGGTTTAAATTTTAGATGACGGTAGACAAGACTTGCTGGATCTTTTCTAGCACTCCAATAACAAAATTATGTTTTTCCAATTCAACCTTGACACATTTTAAGGCCCCTTTCACACGGACGGACCATTCAGGTCAGCCTGTCAGTTTTTTAGGCGGACCTGAACGGGCGCTCCATGCAGGTCTATGGGGTAACGGGTGTCAGCGCTGACATCCGATCTGCTAAAATCAGACATATGGCCCTACGTTCGCATCTGTCCTATTGGATCGGATAAGATCTGATGAAAACGGACATGACATCATCCGATCCCTCCATAGGAATCAGCGGCGCTCTGACAGGCCCCTCCCCGCTCAGTGATCAGAGACGGACCTGTCATCCGCTGGTTTAGCGGAGATCAACGGAGAGATCTCCTGCTAAGCTGGCGGACTCTGATGAGCGGATCCGCCTCGTGGGAATGAGGTCTATCATGTCCAACGGGGGGGGCCCATAAATGACACTAGGAATGTTCTCTCCTTTGTGTTTTGAGAAATACAATTTTATATAGCAGATGATTTAGCCAAATCTGAACCTTTTGGCTGGAATTAATCTTTAGAATAAAGATAGTGTTGGGACGCTTTGTGAAGCTAAACGTGAGGAAAATTGCTAACTACACCATTGAGTTGGATGTATTGGGGTTGTTTACCTGCCAAAAAATGTAGACATTAGATGTTCAGAGCCCTGCCAGACAGAACAACCTTCCTGGTGCAAGAGAATCAGCACTTTGACACCATAGCAATCAGGAATACTTGAGAAGCCGGACAGATAATGTAGGATGATAACCATCAGATCTCTGCCAAAACAGGAATATTCTGCCAATGTTGCCCTCACGGGATCAAGGAATCTTAAAATGTTACCCCAGCATTTCATATTCCTGATATGTGCCTGCTGTAATAATGGTTTTGGACAGAGCAGCCCGGATCCTCCTCAGGTCTCACACTGGTGCTCCTGGCCCCTCCCTCCTGCCGGGTGCCCCTACATAAGCAATGGGGAAACCCAAGCAGGAGTGCTCCTGAGCCACGGCTCTGTGTCCATTCACTCATGGAGCTGCAGCTCAGTCCTGCCCCCTCCATCTCCTGATTGGTTCACTGGCGGTGGTTGACAGCAGCGGGAGCCAATGGCTCCCACTGCTGCCAATCAGGTATGCGAGTCCCTGGAGAGCCAAGGCTCGTGGACATCGCTGGACCGAGAGGGGACTCAGGTAAGTATTAGAGGGGCTGAGCACAGAGGGTTTTTTTACCTTCATGCATAGAATGCATGGTTGGGTATTCTACAGCCACTGCTTTCAGAATACAAAAGTATCCTAATTTAGTACAGTCTTGGCAAATCTTAGGAGCCTGGTAGGCAGCTTACAGTGCCTTTCAAAAATATTCACCCCCCCTTGCCATTTTTCATGTTTTATTGCCTCTCAACCTGGAATTAACATGGATTGTTTGAGGATTTGCATCATTTAAATTACAGAACATGCCCACAACTTTGAAGATGTGTTTTTTTTTTTTTTTTTTTTTTATTGTGAAGCAAACAACAAATAGTACAAAATAAAAAAAGTCAATGTGCATAACTATTCACCCCCCTAAAGTCAATACTTTGCCACCTTTTGCAGCTATCACAGCTCCAAGTCGCTTTGGATAAGTCTCTATGAGCTTGCCACATCTTACCACTGGGATTTTTGCCCATTCCTCATTGCAAAACTGCTCCAGCTCCTTCAAGTTGGATGGTTTGCGCTTGTGAACAGCAATCTTTAAGTCTGACCACAGATTTTCTTTTGGATTGAGGTCTGGGCTTTGACTAGGCCATTCCAACAAATTTGCATGTTTCCCCTTAAACCACCCAAGTGTTGCTTTAGCAGTGTGTTTGGGGTCATTGTCCTGCTGGAAGGTGAACCTCCGTCCTAACCTCATATCACACAGAGTGGTACAGGTTTTGCTCAAAAATATCCCTGTATTTAGCACCATCCATCTTTCCCTCAACTCTGACCAGTTTCTCAGTCCCGACTGCTGAAAAACATCCCCACAGCATGATGCCTCCACCACCATGTTTCACTGTGGGGATGGTGTTCTTTGGGTGATGTGATGTGTTGGGTTTGCGCCAGACAAAGCATTTTCTTTGATGGCCAAAAAGTCCAATTTTAGTCTCATCAGACCAGAGCAGCCTTTAGTTCAAAACATTGAACTAAAGGCTATAATGTAACATAATAGGTAAAAAGCCAAGGGGGGTGAATACTTTTGCAAGGCACTGTATAGGCATTGGGCAGTACAATGTGTAAACTGGTAGTTTGGATGTGCATCCATCAGATCCAGATTTCAATATATTTTGTTCTATTGAAGTGTGTCAATAAAAATATGTACAAAACCCCTATACCTTCCTTTTAATGGACACGGCAACTAGAATAAGGGCTAAAAAAAAAAAAAAGAAGAAAAATTCATCCCAAATCTAATGGAACTCTTCACACCGGTCAGTTGCATTTCAGTAGCATTTTCTAAAGTCCTGCTTGCTGTGTTTTTGGTGTATGTTAAAAAAAAACAAAAAAAAAAACCCACACCTCCCTAGTGATATGAATGAAAATGCATTGAAAACGCAGCATGGTTGCATTTTTGGTGTGGGTTTTTTTTTTTTTTTTTGTCATGTCCATGCTTCACAGGTGCACACTGGGAGTTCAGGCAACCAGAAAATATATATGTGTGCATTTTTATTTTTTTCTATGGAGTGTGAAAGCAGCCTAATATGTACTTGGCTCTACCTAGCACCAGAAGAGGATGCAACACATGTAGCTATGGTGGCATATTATGGGTCAGAGTGAAATGGCTTGGGGTTCCATTTAAAAATGTGGTAAAAACGCATTTGATTTTGCTGCGGTTTCTGGACTCTTGACTCCAATCATGCACTTGTAAAATGCACTGCAGGTGTGTGTTTGAAGTGTTTTTAGTGCGTTTTCTATAGAAATCAATGGGAGATTTGTTTTTGGTGCACTTTTAGAAAGCTCACGAAAGATAAAGCAGGCAGGTCTTTTAGAAATGCACCACCACACCCACAGCGCACTGATGTGAAGCATTCCATAGGATTTAAAGGGATACCCTTTTTTTCATTCATTTTAATTCAGTTTTTTATTTATTTATTTTTTTTTTTTTTTTGTTTACCCCAAAAACACATAAAAAAAAATATCGGTATGAATGGACCCTTTGACGTGGCAAAGCAGAGTCCCATGAGGGGGGAAATGAGGGCCTTCCAGCATTGTTTTTGGCCTTCTAAAACATTAATACAGCAGTTTTAGGTGAAATATCTTTCAGCATCACAGGGGACTTAAACTATTCATTCTGATCTGTCATGTTTTTAATGCGTGTATGTATGTTAAGGGCATTTATATTAATGCCATTTCTTTTGTGTGTCAGTTACCACCTTTTACCAATGCCACCTTTTGACTATGTACATTTCTTCTAGGAAAATCAGGGCTATTTTATAGAAGAGAGAAGAAAAACAGCTTTTGCTCATAGTAACAAATCACATTTTTTTTTTTCCTAATATAAAATCTGGGTGGCCACTGTGGGCGGGTGCTACAGTTTTTGTTACCTTATTTTTTAATATATAGCTCTTATATCTCTCATACCCAACAATTCTCCAGATATAGGAAAATGGCCTTTCTTTCTAGAATTAGGTTTCTTTTTAAAGTTGCTGCATCTTTAAACCCGAGACATTACAGCATGCCTGGAGAATCTCCCCTGAGTCTGAAACACGTGTTCAGATATGTCGGCCTGAACAGGATACTTGAGACCGGTGTGGGGGATCCCTGAGATGTAATACGCTGGAAAGTCTGAGCCTCCATCTCTCCTATACAGTATACATGTCTCTTGTGTGTGGCTACAGCCTATTTCATAACATGGATCGCTTTAACATGTGCTTATTTATATAATGTTTTGGAGTGGGTGATCAGAAACCATTTGAGTGTTTTACAGCTCAAAATTCCATTCAAAATGCTGCCTGCAGGGCAGTTCTCTTGTGCTAAAACAAAGGTGCTTTCATTGCTGAATGATGTCAGTCAAGTAGAATTACAAAACTGCGCTGTCTTCATTTTGTGTTTGAACATGTGTAGATATCCCTTTAGTACCCTCCCTGTGCTGGCTTCCCACTGGCAGATGTGCTCTTTGATGAAATGCACCATTTGGTGTTTGCCATTCTTCAAATAATGACTAAACACCATATGGAGAATATTTTTCATGTCTTCTGATTTTCTAGTAGTGGTAAACACGTGTGTACATGTAAAAGCTTGTTTAAAGTATAACTAAAGGCAAAACTTGGAAAGAGGGGAGATGGATTAGCACACCTATCGGGCTTTTATTGCTGTGTGTTCCCTCATTAGGGAGATTAACCCTCTCTATTTGTCTTAATTTTACCATTTATCAATGAAAGTGAAAGTAAAAAAAAATCACAAATTTGGGGTTATTCCCAGAAAATTAGTGGAAGTGGAACTATTTTAATGGGGACACAAGTTCTGGGGACCTGGGGGTCCCCAAGAGATTCCCTTAATTTGCAGAGTTTTCCTGATTGGCTATGGGACAGGAAGTGAAGGTAAATCTCCCCAAAGGGACAAAGTTGGCAAAAATAAACCCTACAGCGATTATAACCCCTCTTACTCTATCCAAAATGGGGGGGGGGAGTTTTGCCCATTCTACTTTAACCACATGCTGACCACGTTATAGCCGAATGAAGGCTACAGAGAGGCCGTCCTATGATGTCTTCCTGTAATTGCGCCTACCACGGCGCAGGTTAAGTGCCAATCAGTGGCTCTTTACCATGTGATCCGCTGTGTCCAATCACAGCTGATCCCGATCTAAACAGAAGCCTGTTATCAGCACTCCTTTCCTCATGTTGACAGCATGAGGAGAAAAGAAAGCAGATAACTGGGGAAAGTGTAAAAGGGACACTTGTCCTGATTATCAGTACAGTCCCAACAGTACCCACCAGTGCTGCCAGTCAGTGCAGCCTATCAGTGCCACCCATAAACTTTCGGTCTTTTTTTCATGTATTTAGCAAAAAATCCAAAACCCAGTGGTGATTAAATGCCACCAAAAGAAAGCTCTATTTGTGTGAACATTTTTTTTTTACATTTCTAGGGTTGCACCGATACCACTTTTTTAGACCGATACTTCCCAAGTACTTGCCGATACTGATTTTTTATATATATATATATATATATATATATATATATATATATATATATATATATATATATATATATATATATATATATATATATATATATATATATATATATAATTTTTTTCTTTTTTGTCATGTGACAGTTTTCAAAGCACAATACAGACTGATATCTTTGCAGCACTGATAGGTGGCACTGATATGCTGGCTCTGATAGGTGGCACTTATGGGCAATGATAAGTGAAACTGATGGGCAGGCAGTGGCACTGATTGCATTGGCAATTGCTGGCAGCCTGGCATGATAAATGAATGATGAGAGACAATAACAGATTAAACTTTCTCCAGTATACAAGTGCTGCGACGCCCATCTTGGTACACCCTGCACTCGGCCCCAGTAAGCAGCAGCCACAACTCAGCAGCGGACATCTTGTTACACCCAGCCCATATAGATAGTGAACTATATGGGCTGGGTGTAACAAGATGTCCGCTGCTGCCTTGTGGCTGCTGCTTACTGAGGCCAAGTGCAGGGTGTACCAAGATGGGCGTTGCGCTATTCAATCTCCGACGGAGACTGGGGGACGTCAATTCCATTAACGAATATGATGGCCTGGATCACCGATGCAGCGATCCACACCCCAGCCAGCTTACCTTCTGCTGTTGCCATCCTGCCAGGACTCGCTCTCCACTGCCAGGACTCGCTCTCCGCTCCGCCCACTGACTTTCGGGAGATTCCTCTTCATGCAAAGGTATCGGCTCAGGCATCGGGAGCATTTGCCCGAGTACAAGCACTCAGGCAAATACTCGGTATCGGTACCGATACTTGGTATCGGTGCAACCCTAAAAATTTCATTTGAGTACAGTGTAGCATCACCGCGCATTTGTCATTCAAAGCATGACAGCATTGGAAGCTGAAAATGGGCCTGGGCAGGGAGGGGGTAAAAGTGGTTAGGACTGTTGGGACTTTTTTTTTTTTTTTTGTGGTGGTGTTTGGTTGACCTATATGTCAGCTAAAGATACCACATGACAAGTTGTTGAAGCAGGGTATAAACTGACTGAAAATTGGCCAATTCTACAGAAACCGGATGACTAATGATCTGTGCACAAGTACTGCTGTCTGTTCAAGAGAAGCCGGTCTAAAAGTCAAGCTGGAAAACTAGCTTTTGATCGCTGTTTTTTTTTAAATAAAATAAGTTATACAGTGAGCACTAGATTCTACTTTATTTTTTTGAAGTGAAGTGAACCATGAAATAATAACCATTATATAATCCATTCTCAGATCTTGGAGGAAATATCTTGCATGTGGCATCACTAATGGGTCTATTATCAAGTGCTTATAGATGGTTGTCCTATGATCTAGAGGTCTAATTGTGAGGGGAGCAAATATTCATGAGGAGCACGAAGATGGTGTTACGATGGTGTTACGTTTGGCACAAAGTTTGTGAAGGAGGAAGAGTCAACACATGGTGGATTCACAATTTGTGATGCGTTCACTGTGGACTTTTTATTAGTTGAACACTTTGGACTCTGTCTTGCTTACATATTTTATTCCATAATTTTACCTTTATTTAAATTTTTGATGCACAAATGCTAGAGATGTGATTATTACATGTTTGATGTTTTTGCACAGGATTAGTTTATGTATTTTGCATTGTTTAGTGCTGCACAATTTTAAGGGAATGGTTCATATGTTAAAAATTTATATATATATATATATATATATATATATATATATATATATATATATATATATATATTTTTTTTTTTTTTGTGAGGTTAGTCTTCAGTATGCAACTATAGATATATTTATGGATGAATCTGGCAGCTTGTCCTATGCTCAGATCAGTTGTTAGTCCTGTAGGGCCGGTTTTTCCTGTATTTTTAAGATTTGGCAGCTCTATATCTCAAATGGATGGGTGGAGTTATCCCTCGGGAGGGGGACATTAACGACCAATAAACATTCTTGTTGCAAAACTCTAGTTCTGTGGTTAAATGTTGGTAATACAGTCATCTCAAGGTCAAAGCTCCCCCTGGTTCCACGATTTGCAGGCATTGTAAACTAAGCAGCTTACATGTGAATCCTGATGCCTCATTTGCATTTGATGTACTCTTGGCTATTTAGTTACTGGGTACTTCAATGCAAAACATTGCTGTAAAAACACATTCGTGTCACTAAAGGCAATACTTTTTTTCATTTTGGATGGAGTAAGGGAGTGTTATAACCCCTGCCAGTTTTTTTTATTTTTTGCCATCTGTGTCCCATTGTGGAGATTTTCCTTCACTTTCTGTCCCATAGTCAAAACGGGCAGCAAGAGGAAATCCCTCCAATGTTGGGGAATCCTGGGGGGGGGGGGGGGGTCACCAAAACTAGTGTCCCCATTGGAAGATTTCCACTTTATACTTGTGATGTCAACCCAAAGTTTGGGCTTTTCTTTTACTTTTCACTTTTGATGATAAAAGTAAACAGGACAAATGGAGAGGGTGAATCTCCCCAACACTAACTTCCACAGTCCACTTTTGAGATCTGTGAGTTATCAAACTAGTAAATTTCCCCTTTGTCCCTGGTGCCCAACCTACAGTCCTTTGATACTACTTGTATGGCTCATTGACCCCAGCAGTCAGCATTGGGAGCAATACCATTGATTTGTAAAGAAGTAATAATGATTTTTTACTAACCTATGTACTATCTTCTGCAGCATTTCTCCAGGCTCAGACCACATCTGTAGCATGATCACTAGCTGACTCATATCCTAGTATGTTCCATAGGCTGACAGTCCTCTTTAGCATTACATATACTGAACATTATGTGCATCCCTTTAGTTATGTCATGGACTGCAGTTGGGGCTTCCTGTACCCTCTAAGCCAGGGGTGTCCAATCTTTTTTCCAAGAGGGCCAGATTTGATGAATAGAACATGCTTGAGGGCCGACCATTTTGCCTGACATTCTTAAACCATTAAAATTTGGTCTAAGTGTGTCCATCCGAGCACTAATACACGGCCCAACAAGAATTCTCTTGCCTTTGTGCTGTGTGTGGTGAATAGATGAGCTTGGGCGTGTTATTTGGATATACCGGATTTAATCTGCTTATAACACGCACCTTCACTTTAAAAATGAAGTTTCAGGAAAAAAAATCTTAAATTTTAAATAAAGAACTGTGAAGCAAAATAAGGGTCAGTGCCCATCAATGCAGCCTAATCAGTGCCCATCTGCGGCCCCCACTCCATTGCCATGAATGTGGCCCCCACTGTATTGACATGAATGCAGCCCCCACCGTATTGACATGAATGCAGCCCCCACCACATTAACATGAATGCAGCCCCCACCACATTAACATGAATGCAGCCCCCACCGTATTGACATGAATGCAGCCCCCACCGTATTGACATGAATGCAGCCCCCACCACATTCACATGAATGCAGCCCCCACCACATTCACATGAATGCAGCCCCCACCACATTCACATGAATGCAGCCCCCACCACATTCACATGAATGCAGCCCCCACCGTATTGACATGAATGCAGCCCCCACCGTATTGACATGAATGCAGCCCCCACCGTATTGACATGAATGCAGCCCCCACCGTATTGACATGAATGCAGCCCCCACCACATTGACATGAATGCAGCCCCCACCGTATTGACATGAATGCAGCCCCCACCGTATTGACATGAATGCAGCCCCCACCACATTCACATGAATGCAGCCCCCACCACATTCACATGAATGCAGCCCCCACCACATTCACATGAATGCAGCCCCCACATTGACATGAATGCAGCCCCCACCACATTCACATGAATGCAGCCCCCACATTGACATGAATGCAGCCCCCACCACATTGACATAAATACGGCAGCCCCCACCACATTGACATGAATGCAGACTCACCATTGCTGTCAGTGCAGCCTGATTCATGTCCATCTGCAGCCTTGGAGGAGACAGGGAGGGGGCGGGACGAGCGCCAACAGATATACAGGAGAAATTCCTGTTTACACGGCGGCCTCTTTAATTGAAAGTCCCGCCTCCTATGATGGACAAAACAATTGTCCAATGGCAGCGCAGGAGACGGGACTTCCTTTTACACAGGACGCCGTGTAAACAGGAAATTCTCCTGTATCCTGTACGGCGCTTGTCCCGCCCCCTCCAAGGCAGCCAGCATATCTATCTTTTATGGCCCCCGGCGCTCGGGGATTCGTTGGGGGCCACAAAAGATATATATGTCAAAATTACCAGGCGGGCCGCGATTGGCCCGCGGGCCGGACTTTGGACATGCCTGCTCTAAGCAGACAGCCACGGTCTTAACTCTAGGATTTATTCACTATTTAAAATGTGCTGGCTTACATGGGTAAAGTCTAGAGAGGTATATGCCACTCCATAGACACTTTACAAACTACAGTTTACTGAGGGTTGTTTATAGCTATTGCTATATGTCAAACACTGGGCCTTCAGGTCTCAGAACCTGCAGCTGCTTTGCCTGCCCCTTCTCTCCTCTTGCCCAGTAGTGCAAGAAATAATCACAAAATACAAAATCTGGCTAGCAGAGGGGAAGGGGTGGGCAGTTGCACAGCAGCTGAATCTCTTTTTAGATCATCGGGAATATAGCAATAGCTATACACCTAGTGCTCAGTAAAACTGCTAATTTTACAAATAAGGGAAGTTCACGAAGTGGCATACATCTTGTTGGACTTAAAGCAGAGTCTCCCCCCTGCCCTGCAAAAAATTGTCAGCAGCTACACATACTGACTTTTAATAGGACACTTACCTGTCCTGGAATCCAGCGATGTCGGCACCCCAACCGATGTTTCCATCAGCTCTCAGGTGCTGCCGCCGCCATTTGTGGTGAGGGAAACCGGCAGTGAAGCCTTTCAGCTTCACAACCAGTTCCCTACTGCGCATGTGTGAAGCACGCTGCTCTTTCTGAATAGCCCGGTGGTGGCCGAACTTCCGAGTGATCTTGCCACTGCGAGATCTCTCGGAAGTGGGGACAGGGTACCTGTGAAAAAGTTACCCCCGGCAGGTGCCAAATGTGCCAGATAAGTGTATCTTCCACTTTTGGGTGGAACTCTGCTTTAAAGTATGACTAAAGGCAACACTTTTTAGTAGAGAGGGTTTAGAACACCGGTCAGTTTTTATTGCTGCCTGTGTCTCCATTAGGGGAAGATTCACCCTTTATTTGTCCTGTTTACCATTCTCAGTGAAAGTAAAAATAATCCCAAATTTTGGGTTGTCCCCAGAAAAGTAATAGGGGGGGGAAATCTTCCAATAGGTACATTAGGTCTGGTGACGTGGAGGTCCCCAAGGGATTAATTTGCAGGCATTTCTACTCACTTCCTGTTTTGACTATAGTGAAGGTAGATCTCCCCAATGCGACACAGATGGCAGAAATAAACCTTACAAGACTTAGAACCCTCTTAATCTATCCAAAAGGAAAAAAAATGTTTTGCCTATAGTTCTACTTTAACACATTGTAAGCTAGAACATTTTAAAGAGTGACTTAATTCTTAGGGTTCATTAGATTGTTATAAACACACATACCGTATGCTTTAACTGATTATTCCATTTATGGGCTCACTTGTTAATATCCATTTTTAAATGAGTCACGTAAAATATTAAAGCGGATTTTGGACTTGAAATGTAATTATGGGCAAAGTTGAAAAATATTGGATCCAGTTATTTGCATTAACACAGCGCTTTACAGGGTTTTTATTCCCGTAAAATGTTTTTTAATGTCTGTTGCTCCTGTCAGTACATCTATTTTTCCGCGGAGGGGGAACATGTACCACACATGCTGTCACTTCAGTATAAACAGATTATTGAGCCTCCAGAAGGCCATATCCCTTCATATAAACGTCGCTGGGAGGCGGACCTTCAGATTTTTTTTTTTTTCATTTCACTGGCTCACAAATATTCCATAGCAAACAGCTTTCAAGAACAGGGATATAAACTACTGGTCAGGTGGTTTAGGGTTCCGGGCCTACTTAATAAACTTTATCCGCAAACCTCTAAGCTATGCTGGCATTGCAATAAAGGGATAGGGACACTACTACACATTTTCTGGCTGTGCCCTTTAATTACATCATTTTGGAAGGAAGTGGGGAACATGATTAAACAATTGACATTAGTTGACCTTGGTTCAGACCCTCTGGGATATCTCCTGCTCCTAAATGAGTTGCCCCTACATTACTACAAAAAGGTCGCTGGTAGCGCATATGTTGAATGCTGCCCGGGCACGTATCTCAGACTTGTGTATGTCTACTATTACACCTTCTTTGAAACATTGGTTCTCTAGAATAGATGAAATTAGGACAATGGAATATATGACAGCATCTTTCTGTGGTAGAGAGGAGGAATGTAGGGACACCTGGCAGCCATGGACGACCTTTGCTTGTACATCCCAGTATGTTGATTGCCTTGCCGTTTAGGTTAGGAATGAAGATCTCTAATGGCAGGCCGGGTTTGAAGGGGTAACTTTGTGGGGGGGGGTTGGAAGCTGTGCAGGTTTTTAGTCTGAGCTAGTTAGTAGTTTCTTTTTTTATTTTTATTATCTGTTTGTTTTGTAGCTCTCTTTCTAGTAGATTATGTCTCTGGACCCTTAAGTGTTTGGGTCAGGAGAAAGGTTTCCTTTATTCTAAAGTAGATAAGGCAAGGTGTAACAAAGGAGGATCTTAAGCAGTGATACAAACGTAATATACCGTAGTTGAGGTAATATTCTATACCAAGTATATTTTGAGGCTATATGACCCTATTTAATTTGATAATAAATTGTCATTAAGGTGGTGTATTTATAATTTGTATTAACCCTTATCTTTAGTTTATGAATTTGATAAATGTCGCTGCTGGTTTATCCATTATATTTGCTCAGTGCTGTTGGTCTTGATTTATTTTCTTTTCTAATATAGGATTATTTTCTTTCTTCTTATTGAGCATATGTTTTTTTTATAATTGAAAACTTTTGAATAAAGAATTAATACTAAAAGATATATTTTTCCACTTCCTGTACTAGGATAGCAATGTTGTTTGTTCTGTAGAGCAAACACACAGCAGAGTTGTCACCCTGTAATGACAAAGTTTCAAGTTGTACGTTTTTTAGAGTGCAGAACCTGTAAATACATGAATGTGTTATCTGTATAGTCTGGGCACAGATTTTTCTGGGCACAGACATTTCTAGAGCAGATGTCTGTGACATGCAACAATGACACTTTTTGAAACAGAGATGAAGGTATTGTGTGACGGGCGCTGTGCTCAGCTGGCAGGCACTGGGCCATTCAAGAACTGTGTAAGGTACAGTTGTCCTGTAAGTTTTAGTGTCACTCTTGCTGGGCAATTGGCCTATTATAGAAAGAAAAGAAATGGATCTATTGGCAGGAGCAACACATCCTCCCAAACTACATCGGTCAAAAGTCCTTTTCTTGCACAGTTTATGAGCAAGCTATTGGAAATCATGAAGGCAGCATTGTTTTGCTGGGAAGGAAGACAATGTATGCATGTGGAGCAACACATAGAGGTGTGAGGGAAATGTGAAGATCTGTAGTCCAACAGGATAGGCTGTTGAGATGTCAGACAGAAAGTTAGAAGCCCACTAGATTTCTGACAGATCAGCAGTTATTATACAGTTCTTGTTGTGTATTTAAAGGGTTTAAAACAAAGAAAAATGTGCTTGTATTGCAGAGGTGTTCTGAATGTGTATGTCCCGGTCAGAAAGTGGCTCTGAAGAGGCTCCATGTAGGTGTAGGCGTCTGTCCTTAGAACTTGCTGTGTATGTGCAATCCCTTGGCCTTTTGCACAGATATGAAAAGTGATATGCTGGGGGAATCCTTTCACACAAGAGGATCGATCTTGTCAGCTGGGTAGAGAGAGGCAGCGTCTGCTCAGACAGACATCTGTTAAGTCAGTTAAACAGAAGTTAAAAAACAGTATGCTGTGTTGTATGCCCTCCTGAACCAAATAGAAACCCATTTTGAATGTGTTTTTCCAGCCTAAAACCGGCACATATTCTTTATAAACTGTAACAATAAATGTATCATTTTTTTTAAATAGGACTGCATGTGCAGCCTTCTGGCATTAAGCAGAATTATAATTTTCCTACCGTGGCATTATTTATTTGTGTACATTTTAATTTGCATTGAATCGTGTTACATTGGGAGTACAGCACAGCTTACACTATTCTATTGAATTTTAGATGACTAACACTAAAGTGTTCGTGTTCTGGTTAGAGATATTCCCCTCACTTCAGAATGGCCAAGTTCATTTAACCACTTTTCTAGCACAGACATTTTTCAAGTTTTGCACACATGGTAAAAAAAAAAAAAACACACACATTTTAGTTGTTAAAATTAGGTAAAAACATATTTTTTGTTTACTGAAAGTAGAGACCATGGAGAATAAGTTGGCGATGGTCTGAATTTTTTTTTAAATGCGCAATATGCACACTAAAGTCACTTATACTGTATACAAAATACGATAAATTACTCTGTATTTTGTAAAAATATAAATGATGAGGTTGCGACGAGTAAATTAAAACCAGCTTGTCAACTGTGAATCAAAAAAAAAACAAAAAAACAGGCATTCTGGAGGCTGCAGTGTTGCCGTATACGAGCCGTACAATTATTCTTCTCTTAGGTGCTTATGTGCTTTACCAGCTTGCAATTTTTTTCTTTCCTCGTACTATATTCTGCAATGAGAGCCTCCTTTTTGCTCACATTTGTTCTTGTGACTTGATGCAAATAGGAAATTTCGTCTGTTCACTGCGGCATTAAATCCACACCGAAACATGGCTTGATGAAAACAAATTTTACTGGAACTGTGTGCTTTGGATTTTGTTCAGAGATGCTTACACTTTTATCCAACCCAGCCTGCCAGTAAACAGGGAAAGCTAGGAGAGAATATGTGTGCATGTGTTTGCCTAGCTTTAACCATAGCTGATCATAACACGATAACTGTTGTAACCTGTCAAATCATCTAAAGATCCTTTGTATAGGAGACATGCACATATGTGTCATTTACACAGATCATGTGTTTATTTTCATCTTTGGCTGTCGTTCTGCTGCCTTTGTGAGACCTGATTTCTGTGAGAAGTAATCAACTGTATTTAGGTGCTTTTAAAGTTAAAGCGGGGGTCCACCTATCTATCGTTTTTTTTTTTTTTTTTTGAGTTCATTCACAAACTTTTCTTCTCAGCATTACATACTCACATATTGTGTGTAATATGTCCGCCTGTGTCAGATTTTGTCGGAGAGAATAACTTATATTATTCACTGCAGGCGGTTTCCATCTTCATTGTGGGCATTTGAAGCCCACAAGCATTTATTTCCTGGATGTGGTGAATGCTGTGCTCCCAGCATTCACCGCTCGTTCCCGCACATGCTCAGTGGCATCCTGGGAAGCCTGAGACTAGCTCCCAGGAGTCTGGGAAAGGCTAGAAACACGCCTATTCCCACGGGAGGAGAACCAGGAAGTGCAAAGAAGAATAGAAAAATAAAAGGTTACGGCAATTTAAATTTTTTTAAATGGCATGTCAGCATCTAGGCAAGGAAGAGAATACATACAGATATTGTTCAAAATTTGGGTGGAACTCCGCTTTAAGCTGTTTTCGTTTTGGATAAAGTGGGAAGGGTTTTATAACTTCCATCAGTAAAAGGTGAAGTGCCAGGGATACCCTAAACCCAATACCCCCCCCCCCCAAAAAAAAAACTTTACATTTTATCACTACATCATCACTTCTCTGTTAGTCTTTAGATTAGTCCCAGTAGCCCCCATGTATCTCGTATGCACAAACATGAGGAAACTGATAGTGGAGGCATCCTAGGCCAGATAAGGACAGCCAAAGGCCCATAGGCAGGTACTTCCTGACCCTCCCCCAGGAATCAAATGATTGACTTCAGTAAAGCAGGGGCAGCTGCACACTAATTGAAATTACGGCCAGTCTATGCCGAACCAGCCGAATTTAGATCAGTTTATGGCCATCTTCACTAAAATTATTCTCCCTGACCTCTAACTGGGTTCACATCTAAGCCACATGTGGCTCACAGCAGGAGTCTGGTGCATCTCCATTCACTTTTTCAGGGCCGATTTTAGCACAAATTTTGGGCTGAATTCAGACCTGAAACGGACCAAAAGACGCACAGGGCTCCTGTGAAATTCGCACTGGAACCTCTCCAGAGATGTGTGAACCGGTTCCATTGAAAGCCAAGCACAATCTCCTACTATGCAAAGAAACCCACATCCAATTTGCATAGGTGTGAACCCAGCCTAAGCTGTTGCTGTTTCTTGGTTTTCTCCAATTTTAACCGCTTCCAGAACAGCCGCCGCAGTTATACTGCGGCAGGTTGGCTCCCCTGCACGAGCCGTCATAGGTGTATGTCAGCTCTTTAAGATGTCTCTAGCGGCGCGTGCACCGGAAGCGTGTCCCCGGAGCCGATGCGGGTGCGATGACTGCTGGGCACCTGCGATTACACACACATCCCCATTCTGTAATGAGCAAACACACAAATCCCGGTTATTGTGTGTTCATACATAGGTGTCCGTTTTATGTAGTGCTGAACAGCGGTGATCCCAGTCCATAAACAGTTTATGAAACAGAGATAATCGGGGGAGAAGTGTTTTGAACATGTTCTCACGCCGATGATCTCCGCACACAGAGAATCCTCATTGACTGACACAGAAAGCGGTCTGACTTGCAGTTGAAACGCTCACCTGAATAGGCCGGACCATTCTAGGCCTTCCAAACTGTACCGGCCCAAAACGATCTGCTCAATGGAAATGAGGCAGTAGTCTTGGGCAAGAAGCGAGTGGTTCTAAAGGCTGAAGTTTTCTTTACCTTGCTATTGGGGCACTCTATACTGTACTTAACGCACAGCAAAAAGCAGTGTAGAAACAGATCAAAAGCAAACTGCATAGGTGTGTACCGAGCCTTATGCTGACCACATGGATCGATTTTCAGACGAGAATATTCATATGAAAAATCTTTGTACATTCGCTGAATGAAAGAATGTTGTTTGAAATTTTCACTTGCTTTTAACATTCTGTTTTAAAATTAATGTAATTTCCTGAAAGAAAACCACATAAACTGTCTGAGAATTCCTTTGATCAAGCAGTTTTCTATTATTTTCTAAATTTTCCTGTCACTGTAGTTGAAAACAAACATCGATTTGACCCCACTAACGATTCGAAAACCGAGCAAACGTTCTTAAAATTACATTTTTTATTATTATTTTTTTTTTTGAAGTTAGACATTGTTTTTGTATGGCCAGCATATAATATATTACAGTTCTGTTTGAAAATCTGCAAAACAGTCTAACTTTTTTTTTTTTTTTTTAAATAAACAAAGATCTGAGTCTGATATTTACCAGATTTACCCTCTAATAATATATACAGTATATCTCCATCTCTTCTGAGTGGATTGGAGATTTTGCTCTCTAACCATATAGTTGGTTATTTATATTTACCACTGCATAGAGATATTTAAGAATAAATTGCCTTCTTTTTTAAACTTTACATATTAACTAAATTATACACCACACTTTTAAGGTTATTAACCGATTAATCGCAACAACAATCGGCCAACTAATTGATTATGAAAATAATCGTTAGTTGCACCCCTAGTTCATTCATTCACAGAACTATGACTGAATGACATGGCCATGTGGGCGGAGCCCCCACATGGCATTCCTTTTTTTTTTTTTTTTCAAGAAGTGACAGCGGGTGTGGTTAACTTCTCCCTGTACTGCTGTCACACAAGGTGCTTGGTTGCCCGAGCGGCTGCAGGAACATGTAACATGTGAACTTGTGCTCTGAAGTTTGATCCACGGTGGGAGGGCATTTGATGGGCAGTAACCCATTAACCCCCGCACCAGTGCAGGGGGTGGTGGTAATGGTGTGCCAGCATTTGAGTTCTGTTACATAAGGTATATTTGTGATAGGAAAAAACTTTCTTTTCTATAAAATTGTGTCTGGGATTGTGATCAAGAAACAAATCCAGTTATGTCAGAGAACTTCTGTGCCCCGAATGTAGGTTCTGTTTATACACTAAACACCTGTGTTCCTCGGAGGCTCTGTGATTCATTCCAACCACTGGGCATCTCCATTATTGGCTATTGGCCTGTTGTGGCCAAACTAAATACAAGTTTGGCAAGCAAGCCTTCCAAGCAGACTTGTGTATGTGTGTTCAGCTGAAGAGCCTGCTTTAACTTGGCTTTGGCCACAATTCTTAACAGTTTTCTCTTTCTTCTGTTTACAGGGAAATGAGGCAAGCTACCCGTTGGAAATGTGCTCACATTGTAAGTCATTTTGTTTCAAACATCTATACAGTAATGATTGGAACTGTGATTGGTTATTTTACAAAAGCACATGAATGCAAAAATGAATAGCGGTATAGAGGTGTGTGTTTGTGGTGTGATGGCCGTCCTGGGTCTGGAGGCCTTAAACAGAGTTGCTACCAGGAATAGAAGACTGATCTGTCCAACAAAACCTATGATGATTTGATTTATTTTCCTGGGTACTTGATGAAGTATGGGGAGAGCTTTTTTGACTATACTTCTCCTATGGATCACAGGAATACAGTTCATTCTGCACTCCAGGGACTCATTTTCAGCCGACAATGGGCTAAAGCCCTCTGTTTACTGATGTTGCAGAGCTGGTCCAGGCTCTGAAAAGATCCCAACCATATGGTCAGTATCCACCCAGAAGCCTGGATCGGCTGCCACTCCCGTCCCCTCCTTAACCCAGCACTCTTGTGAGTGCTGGAGGGGCAGAGCAGAGTGACTAACAGTCCCCAACTCTCTGCAGCCTGAAGACTGACAACTTGAGCAATCAGCGGTTTTTGATCACTCAGTTCTTGGTCTTAGAGGTGGCAGGGAACAGATGCTGCTCCCACCTAGGTGAGTATAATTTTATTTTTTTTTTTTTTCTTAAACCCATGCTTTTAAAAGGTAACTTTATTTCTTTAAAAAAATAAAAAATGTAAGGAAAGCTTAGCATGTAAGTCAGTTTTACTGATTTTTATGAGACATTTCCCCTCATTTCCTGTCTCAGTAACTGACAGGAAGTGAGGGAAATTTCTAAGTGGTGCATGGACAGCCTTCCCTACTGTAAAATTAAGAATTTTTGGGTGCATTTACACCTGCGAATACACCCTGCCTTCAGTTAGATGCCAGAATCCTTGTGGGGGGGGTCCCATGATTAGCTTAAAGTGGTTGTAATCCCCGCTTGATCATTTTTACCTACAAGTAAGCCTATCATAATGTAAAGTCAATATCCCCTAAACCTGCACCGTTTAGGATATATTCACCCTGCATGCAGCCAGTGACATCCGCTTGAAGGGCAACCCCATTTGAAAGCAATGGAAGACTGCTGGCTCTCGCAGATGATCACGGCCACTCACATGTAATCACTCACGCAGTGATCACATGCATTCGCACCTTTTATCACTGTATTGTACATATTTATGTGGCAAAAATTTGTTTCAGGGGTTTCTTTTTTTTTGCTTTGCTCTTTGTTAGACCATTATATTGAGTGGGCTGTCTGAAAACAGCGCATCAATATGCAAAAGTATGAATGGGCCCTCAAAGTGAATAAAGCAAACCATTGAATTACTTCAAGGCTGAGAGAAACTGCTACCGCATCTAAATCTATTATGATGGTGCCTGGGTTTTTGCTTTGCAATAGACTACAATAGTTTCCTTTTTTTTTTTTTTTTTTTTTTTTTTTTTTTTTAAACCAGAAATCCCTACTATTGTAGCTCCCTACTTACACAGTAAATCTTATTGGCATTATATATTCCCAGAATTTCTTTGTGGTCTGATACTGATGAAAGCACTATGAGTGTTTTTTGAAGGTCCTATATTTTTACAGATAGTTACCAGATTGGTGCATTCCCAAATGTTGAATGTAATTATTTCAGTTTTGTACATAATTTAGGTTAGATTATTGGTACTTTTGCTGAAGCCAGAACACGTTTTCATCGTTAAAAAAAAATAAATAAATAAGTAAGAAATAAAGCATATGCTTCCAAATTACACTTTTTTTAAAAAAAATTTTGTTTACCCTACACCTAGGATTCGTTCTTCCATCTTTCCATGTGCCACACCTAATGTAATGGATACACATTAAAGTGTAATATTCCTGCCAAAAGCATATCGCAGGGAGGTTCACCCGATCTATTCATCCTGCTTACAAATCAAAATGAAAGTAAAATAATCTCAAATTTTGGGTTGATATCAGAACAGTAGTAGAGGGGAAATCTTCCAATGCGGACACAAGTTCTGGTGACACCCTGGGATTTCTTCACTTTGAAGAGATTTTCTCTCACTTCCTGTTTTTGCTTATACTATCCAAAATGGAAAGATAAAAACATTTTGCGTTTAGTTACACTTTAATGTGCTAATGCCTTCTTCCTCATTTAGTTGGCTGAAATATAGCCAGCGTTGTAACGAGTAGGGGCTCTCTGGCTGCCTAATTGTCAGATACTATTAACGTGTTACTAAACCCAGGACCCTGCATTCACTATATCTGGTCTCCCACAGTACACAGAACATGGAAATGCTATTATTTTAGTAAATATAAACTGTCAAATACCTATTATGTACAGTATATAGCAGTCTTGCGACTTCTATCAGTATCCAGCCGAGCACTGGTTAAAGCTTGTAGAAGGAGTTTTCATTCTCCTGTCTGTTCTATGAGGCTGCAGGACCCCTGACCCTCTCTCTGGACAGTGCTGATTGGCACTGTCCAGAGAGTGCCAATCAGCACTCTAGCAATACATACCAAGCTGAGCATGTGCGCCCCCAAGGCTTTGTTCTATCAGCAGATGGATTGGGGACAGTAAATCTAAGACAGGATCAAACAGTTTTTTTTTTTTTAACCACTTCCCTACCCAGCCATAGTAATATGACGTCCACAGATGGGATCTCCCATCCTGGGTGGACGTCGTATGACGGCCTCGGGTTCCCGGCCGCCTAGGGGGCGCACGCGCCTGCCGCGTTGCTCGGGACCCGGTGCGTGTGCCCGGCGGCCGTGATGTCTGCCGGGCACCCGCAATTGCCCATTCACCGGGCCGGACCGTGGATCTGTGTGTGTAAACACACAGATCCACGTCCTGTCAGCTCAGAGGAGACCGATCTGTGTTCCCAGAACGGAGGAACACTGATCGGTCTCCTCCCCTTGTGCGTCCCCTCCCCCTACAGTTAGAAGCATTCCCTAGGAAACACATTTAACCCCTCCCCGCCCCCTAGTGGTTAACCCCTTCACTGCCTGTCACATTTACACAGTAATCAATGCAATTTTATAGCATTGATCGCTGTATAAATGTGAATGGTCCCAAAAATGTGTCCGCCATAATGTCGCAGTCATGAAAAAAAATTGCGATCGCCGCTATTACTAGTAAAAAAAATAAATAAATATTTTTTTTATTAAAAAATGCCATAAATCTATCCCGTATTTTATAGACGCTATAACTTTTGCGCAAACCAATCAATATACGCTTATTGCGATTTTTTTTTTTTTTTTTTTTACCAAAAATATGTAGAAGAATACGTATCGGCCGAAACTGAGGAAAAAATTAGTTTTTAAAAAAAAAAATTGGGATATTTATTATAGCAAAAAGTAAAAAATATTGTGTTTTTTTTTCAAAATTGTCGCTCTTATTTTGTTTATAGCGCAAAAAATAAAAGCCGCAGAGGTTATCAAATACCACCAAAAGAAAGCTCTATTTGTGGGGGGAAAAAAGGACGTCAATTTTGTTTGGGTACAACGTTGCACGACCGCGCAATTGTCATTTAAAATGCGACAGCGCTGAAAACTAAAAATTGGTCTGGGAAGGAAGGGGGTGAAAATGCCCTGTATTGAACCGGTTAAACAATGTGGAGGATTAACCCCTTAGGTTCCACAGTGAGTGTAATAAATATGCTTTACTGCATATACAGACTGATTTTACTGTTGTGGGTTTAGTAACACCTTAACGTCTTCCCATCCGCGCTATAGCCGAAAGACGGCTACAGCACAGACCTACTTTGCCGGGAGGGTGTCCATAGACGTACTCCCGTGCTTGAGCGGCCCCCGCAACCCCTGTGATCAGCGATCCCGATGGGCGGATCCAGAGCCTAGTCTCGGGAAGGGCACTGCCAGAAAATATGTTTTTTTTGGGTAAATTTATCAGGGAAATGGCTGGTGTTAGCGCTTCAATCATCCATGGCACCATGGTTGTTATGGTGTCAGGATGATTGAAACGCATTATTACTATAATTACATTGTTATAAAAAATGAAATGGTTCAACTCACCATAATGCAGAATCAGTCACTTGCCACGTCGCCTGTCACCAGAAGCAGATTGTCACTTGCCACGTCGCCTGTCACCAGAAGCAGATTGTCACTTGCCACGTCGCCTGTCACCAGAAGCAGATTGTCACTTGCCACGTCGCCTGTCACCAGAAGCAGATTGTCACTTGCCACGTCGCCTGTCACCAGAAGCAGATTGTCACTTGCCACGTCGCCTGTCACCAGAAGCAGATTGTCACTTGCCACGTCGCCTGTCACCAGAAGCAGATTGTCACTTGCCACGTCCCTTGCCACACGTTGCAGATTGTCACTTGCCACGTCCCTTGCCACACGTTGCAGATTGTCACTTGCCACGTCCCATGCCACACGTTGCAGATTGTCACTTGCCACGTCCCATGCCACACATTGCAGATTGTCACTTGCCACGCCACTTGCCACGTCCCATGCCACACATTGCAGATTGTCACTTGCCACATCCCTTGCCGCACATTGCAGAATTTCACTTGCCACGTCCCATGCCACACGTTGCGGATTGTCACTTGCCTGCTATAATTGTCTGTCTTGCTGTGTCCCAGTGTCAGGCAGCAGATTACCAGTCAAGCAGCAGAGAGGTGATGTAATCTCTCTGCCGCCGCGGCTGCCTGCACACTGCACAGCGAGAGTGGAACTGCAGGGATGCAGGGCGGTGAGAGATGATGTCATCTCTCTGCTCCCCGCCCGCCGTATCCCTGATTGGCCGGCAGCCCACTCCCAGTCAAACACTGTCACGAGCCGCACAGCTGTTCACCTGTCTGTCGCTGTCTCTCAGCAACGGAGCCGCCCGTGCTCTCAGCCGCGGAGCCGCCGTCCGCCGGCTCTCTCACCCGGGCAATGCCTGCCGGCCCACTCACTCACCCGAATTCTCGGAGGGGGCAATTGCCCCGTTGTCCCCCCCCCCCCCCCCTGGATCCCGACCCCTTACCACGTGATCAGCTGTCAGCCAGTGACAGCTGATCATGTGGTGTAAACAGAGGTGGTAATCGGCTATTTTTTCTCCTCCACGAGAAAAAAAAAAAAAAGGCGATCACCGGCGACTGTGAGAGGGACATCGGTTCCCGATACTAGAGAGCTTTTGAGGAGGCTTCTGTGCCCACGGTATCTGTGCATATAAGTACAGCCTCATCAGTGAATATCAATGAAGGAGAAAAATTACCCGTTTGCAAAATTGGTGATTAAATACTACCAAACGAAAGCTCCATTTGTGTGAAAAAAATGATAAAAATTTCATTTGAGTACAGTATAGCATGACCGTGCAGTTGTCATTCAAAGTGTGACAGCGCTGAAAGCTAAAAATTGGTCTGGGCAGGAGGGGGGTTTAAGTGTCCTGTAAGCAAGTGGTTAAGTGAAAGTTAGTTTGCACTTCAATGATTGTATCAGCTGCAAGTACACCCAGTGTATATAGTAAACTTAGCCCCCATTCACATTGGAGCGACTTGTCATGTAATTTGACAGGTCCTATTGTTAGCAATCGCACTGTTGAAATTGGTGTGACACCGACTTTGCGATGCCCATCAATTTTGAATGTAGTACATGCACTACTTTTGGAGATATCGGGTACAATTTGAATAGACATCTGTGCATGAATCCACACAGGTGTCTTCCAAGTCGCACCGACATGCGGCATTGAAATCGCGCCATTTCATTTTCATTTCATTTCATTTCATTTGCATGATTTCAAATCGGCATTCAGTGTGAATGAAATCCCTGCATCTATAGACACCCACGATCTAACACCTATCTAGCCCTATAAAGAAAAAAATCCATATACGTACCTTTTTTGATGGCGATCCAACCCAATCTCCAGCAAAGTAAGCTCTGCAGAGGACACGGCCGACAATAGCTGTGAAATTAATGGGATAGAGTTACTATGGGGCTTCCGTTGTCGGACGTGTCCTCTGCACCCACCTCCACAGCGAAGCTGCGGCTGACAGCTCAGTGTGGGATCGGGTCGGATCAGCTTAAAAATAGGTATGTATACTGATTAATACAAATACTGTAGCTGCTGACTTTTAATATGTGGACACTTGCCTGTCCAGGGAGCCCACGATGTCTGCACCCCAGCCGATTTTTGGAGCAGCTGCCATCTCCACTAAGGGAAATCAGCAGTGAAACCTTTCGACTTAATGGCCGGTTCCCTAGTGCACATGCCCGAAGCGGGGGGACGGTGCTGTCTCCCAGAAGTGGGGACAGGGACCTGTCAAAAATGGGTCCCCATTCCCTCCTCCCCCCTGAAAGGTGCTGTGCAAGAAAGTCCAAATGAAATGTGAAATCCACAGTTCACAAAAAAATCTGTCACATATCAATGTACATATATGGAATTCCAACCTAATATAAATAACATTCTTTTAAAACCCCAACTATGCATACAGATAAAATGTTGATAAACCTACAATAATTCCAGCCTAAAAAATGACAGTCCCACTGCAAAATAAAAAATCCATAAAAAGAAATATTAAAATCTTCTGTGTGATACCAGTCACTCAGGAACCCACAAGCTTACACAGCTCACTTCACTAATAGGCCCCTACATTGGGGCAACAGAAGTCTATTTCTTTGTGGTCAGATCCATGGCTGCTAATGGATACTTTAGTGGATATAATAATCAGTATGACACCAATAGAGCTTTCTGAGGAAACTGCTGCTTGTTCTTCCTGTCAGTATAACTGCTTGGCTGTATCGGAGGTATGGCCAGAAAGATACAGATAGTATGCAGGACCATGGAATTACACCCATAATCTGCTGCTCTTGGGTGCAATGCTTTACAGGTCCCTTACAAAATAAATACAGATTTTATTTTTACCTAAAAAAAAAAGTGTATTTTTTATTTTTTTTTTTTTTTTTTCAAAAGTGAACTTATCCTTTTAGGCTGGGTTCACACTGCTGCAGTGCGAATTTAGCGCGATTTTGATCCGGTTGCGTTGCGAATTTGCATTGCGAATTCTTTATGTGTTCTTGCGATTCTACGCCAAATTTTACAATCTATGGAGCTGAATTCGCATCGCACACGGACCAAACTCGCACAGGACCTTTTTTTCCCGCAAGTTATATTCGCAACGCATTGATGTGAACAACACTAATGTTAATCTATGTAATTTAAATGATCGCAACGGCTCAAATTCGCAATAGAATTCGCAGCAGTGTGAACCTAGCCTTAAAGTGTGTCTTGCGCACACATGCAACCTCCGTTAACCGAACAAGGAGCTTTGAACAGGTTGTCCTATGGAATGAATGGAGTTTGTTCCCTGCAGCCATTAATGTGCTGGCTGTTAGGGTTTTAAGAGGAAGACTGAACCCTAAGTTATCACAATACCCTCAACCTTAAAGCATATACCGGCTTATTGGTGGATATTTTCAAAATCCCAGCCTATACCTGTGCTCGCAGACTCACAGCCCATACACCTCACTAGAAGGCTCATCAGCGGCATGCACTCCATTGTAGTGAATAGTGGCCACACATACATATGGTGTACAGCCTGGCCGGCTAGGAAGATTTTGGAGAAAGATTATATGGGCAGGTCAGAGGGAAGCCCTGCAGAAAAGTATATCCTGTTTAAGAGATGCTGAGCACAAAGAAGGTGGCTACAAAGGATAAATACTCTTGCGTATCCATTTAGGGAGCATTTTCATACTTCTTAATTGGGTTTCTATAATAGTGTTTAAAAGAAAGTAGTTATAGTAAGTAAAGCAAATTGAGACCCATGGATATAACAATCAGAATAAATACAATAATACCTTCAGATCATACATCGGCGTGGGTTAATCATTACAATCAATCAAATAACAAATGGTGTTATTATATCACTATCAATTGAGGAATGTGTGCACTAAAGCGCTACATTTAGTTTGTTTCAGATGAAGGGTTGATTAAGGATTAGTTTAGGCTAGCTTCAAACCATTACGATTTGATTACACCCATGCATGCAGTCCCATTCATTCTAAATGGCACTCCAATGTATCTTCCAAATGCACCTAACTGAAATACACTGCCATGATCCATGCACTAGAACCCCCAAGGGGATTCCATGAAGATTTAAAATATGCAGTGAGACTTTTCTTGTTGGGTAAATTTTATATGTGAACCCTTGGTGGGTACAGTACCTCGGTGTGCTAAAATAATCATGCAGTACAAGCTATATTAATGTAAAACAAACTTTCCATATACCTGCTTTTACACCGCATCCTGCTTTTACCTTTGAAAGTGCAACTGTAGATGTCTGTCAACGCTACCAGGTTCTGAACTCATGGATAGCGTTGACAGAACAGGGGCAGGAAGATAGGAAAGAAGGAAGGAGCCTGTTAGATTCCAAGGAATTTCTGGCTTCTTTTCAAGCCACAGGAAAAAAAAGCGGAGATAGGATAGAATTATTATTATTTTTTTATTATTAAAATTTTAGTTTGTTTTTTTTTTTTCTTGCATTTACTTTTATGTATTAATTTAGCTAAAATGGAAAAATCATTGCAAAATGATTGTGAGCATGTCTCCTGCGTTTGGATTATTTTCCTTTCAGGAGAAGCCTTCCTCTGTCCGTGGCCCCTGGGTCATTCACAGCCCCCAAGACTGTCAATTGCAGTAATCTTCCAGTGCAGTGGGTGTTTAAAACAGCAAAAGGTATGTGAGGAGCCCTTCAGTGATCCTGTGTCATTCATATAAGCTATAGTACAGCTTCTTTGAATGGGAGATCTCACAGGAAAGTGCAGACCTAGTCAAACCCTTTATGATAGCTGCTGACAGGCCTTTAAGAGTTTTAACCCCTGCTGCATCAGAAGATTAGGGGTCGGCATGAACAGAGGAACATTTCTCCTGAAAGAAGAATCAACACAAGGAAAACATACTTAACTGTATTTTATTTCCCTTGTGCTGACTTTTTTCTTCTTAGGTAAACTAAGGGCCCAATCACACTAACACACCAAATGCTAACTTTTTTTAGGCTGCAGTGAAGAGTGGTTTAGCTAATCACACAATTTGTGTTTTTAATCTATTTATTAGAAGTGCACAAAGTGATACTTCATGTCTGCACACATCGGCACGGTGTGTTGCGCTATGCTGCTGTATGGTGACGTGCCAACCTGCGCGCTGTAATAAAATGCAGAGAAGCCAAGTAGCTCTCGGCAAGGTAAATAATGCTCAGCTGCAACTGGAGGTTTAGCTGTCGTTTGTGCAAAAGAGGGTTATTTCCAAAACGAATACATGTGGAAAATTTAGGAGGAAACCATTTATTTCAGCAGTTACTCTGTTTCACTGCATTTTAGCTTTTCTATTGTTCTTCTAATGCTGTGTAATAAAATATTCATTTATTTCTTAGTTGCCCAGTACAAGACTAAAGGCTCTTTAATCATTAAGACTGCTGTAGGTTATATGCAGCAACCGTCAAGTGATTAAACACTAGCAGAAAAAAGGCTACAGGGGACCCCCCCCCCCCCCATGTTGATCTTCCCACTTCTGGCTAGCTTCAGTTTTGTAGCAGTCGGGAGATCCACGAGAACAGAGAGCAGTGACCTGTGTCTCGTACTGTAGAACATGAAATGGACTTTGCTGGGAAATAACTTTTTCCTATTGTACAGGACACAAACTCTTTAATCATTATGTCTTGTAAACTCTTGGAGGGGATGATAAGGGACTATATACAGGATTTTAGTAATACGAACGATATCATTAGCAGTAATCAGCATGGATTCATGAAGAATCGTTCTTGCCAAACCAATCTATTAACCTTCTATGAGGAGGTGAGTTGCCATCTAGATAAAGGAAGGCCCGTAGACGTGGTGTATCTGGATTTTGCAAAAGCATTTGACACAGTTCCCCATAAACGTTTACTGTACAAAATAAGGTCTGTTGGCATGGACCATAGGGTGAGTACATGGATTGAAAACTGGCTACAAGGGCGAGTTCAGAGGGTGGTGATAAATGGGGAGTACTCAGAATGGTCAGGGGTGGGTAGTGGGGTTCCCCAAGGTTCTGTGCTGGGACCAATCCTATTTAATTTGTTCATAAACGATCTGGAGGATGGGATAAACAGTTCAATCTCTGTATTTGCAGACGATACTAAGCTAAGCAGGGCAATAACTTCTCCGCAGGACGTGGAAACCTTGCAAAAAGACCTGAACAAATTAATGGGGTGGGCGACTACATGGCAAATGAGGTTCAATGTAGAAAAATGTAAAATAATGCATTTGGGTGGCAAAAATATGAATGCAATCTATACACTGGGGGGAGAACCTCTGGGGAAATCTAGGATGGAAAAGGACCTGGGGGTCCTAGTAGATGATAGGCCCAGCAATGGCAGGCAATGCCAAGCTGCTGCTAACAAAGCAAACAGAATATTGGCATGCATTAAAAGGGGGATCAACTCCAGAGATAAAACGATAATTCTCCCGCTCTACAAGACTCTGGTCCGGCCGCACCTAGAGTATGCGGTCCAGTTCTGGGCACCAGTCCTCAGGAAGGATGTACTGGAAATGGAGCGAGTACAAAGAAGGGCAACAAAGCTAATAAAGGGTCTGGAGGATATTGGTTATGAGGAAAGGTTGCGAGCACTGAACTTATTCTCTCTGGAGAAGAGACGCTTGAGAGGGGATATGATTTCAATTTACAAATACCGGACTGGTGACCCCGCAATAGGGATAAAACTTTTTCGCAGAAGAGAGTTTACCAAGACTCGTGGCCACTCATTAAAATTAGAAGAAAAGAGGTTTAATCTTAAACTACGTAGAGGGTTCTTTACTGTAAGAGCGGCAAGGATGTGGAATTCCCTTCCACAGGCGGTGGTCTCCGCGGGGAGCATTGATAGCTTCAAGAAACTATTAGATAAGCACCTGAATGACCACAACATACAGGGATATACAATGCAATACTGACATATAATCACATAGGTTGGACTTGATGGACTTGTGTCTTTTTTCAACCTCACCTACTATGTAACTATGTAACTATATCCCAAAGCAGACCAGCTGAGGGGTGGGCAGCACCACAAACCATGCCAATATGCCCATGGGTCAAGAAGCGCTTAACAGACTCCATGTGAAACTTGTAGCACCTTGAGCTTGAAAAACTGCCATTAGTATGAATATTCATCTGGCAGAACGTAACAAATATGTGTGATTTGAGGAGCCAAGGTCCTTTTTTGTACTCCAAGCAATGGATTTTACTAGAGCGTAAAAAAAAAATTGTAATTTACCTTCTGAATAAAGCATTGTTTTGATGCCAGGGTATGACTTTTGACTTAAAGCCCAGTGAGTTCCAGGAGATTGTATGAGGTGGTGGTTTGTATGAGAGGGTTAAAACAGCCTTACATCTTAAGGCTCCTGTGTTTTATTCTTGAGCATGTCACAAACCCATTTACTATATGATGCACAAGCCTCACAAAGTGAAAAAACAAAAATATTTTAGCTCCTTTGAGTCAAATCCTTTTCCTTTGTGCTTTTACTGGTCATCCTTCTCCAGAGCAGACACTCCACTTTCAGAAACAGGCAGTGCTGCCATTACGGATTAAGTGTGGTCAGGTGCTGGTGGACAAGTTACAGGCCGGTGAATCAGCAGTGACAATACTGATAATCACACCTCCTGCAACATTTCATACCACTATAGCACAGGCAGACACCACCTACATGAGTGGCAACTCTGATCTTAGAGGGGCTAAGAGTAAACTATAGGTGCAGATTCAAGGCCATAGTTCTATCCTAAACCTTAGCGGAACTTTATGCCAAAATTAAAAATGGATAAAGAGGCAGGAATTTTAATGGAGAAGAGATCTGCTTTGTGCCGGAGGGGCCGAGATCTCCTTCTGACGTCTGCAGCTCTGATTTTCATGGTCAGCGCAGAGAGAGGGATACAGGAAGTGGAAGGATCAGGGAATTTTTTTTTTTTTTTTTTTTACAGTTTAGAGGGGGGGGGGGCACAGCCAGTCTACACAGCACAAGCACTGTGCTGTTTAATCTGATTTAAGGGACCAGGATATCCTCTTTTTTTTTTTTTTTTTTGGGGGGGGGGGGGTTAAGTACGTCTTTTTTATAAAATAATGAACATTTTTGGAGGTAAAAAAGTGCATTTATAATGTTTCTAAGGAGCCTGTAGAGCATTGCACCCATGTTCAGTGGGTTGTGGAAGCAATGTCAGGCTCCTTCATTCTCTTCCTATAGCTCTCTGTCTGTGCCTCTGAATGGGTTGTCTGTTTTTAGAGCTTTAGGAAGAGTTGAATGGACTACAGTGGCGCTCACCGATACCCTCGCAGTCCATTGAAAACAAAAGTAGTATTCCACAGTGGCAGATGAGGCTAGTTCGTTCATTCATAGATACCTGTGAAAAAAGTAGCTGTGCAGCCAGTCACCCACACAGCCTAGCTGATTTTAAAATGTAATGAATTGACTGGTGCAGTGCTATAAAACTTACTAGAATGATATAAATAATCATGCTCTTAAAATCTTTCCAGTATTATCAAAAACTAAAATGCTAATAAACTTTGTCATATAGCTGGATTCACACACATGCGAATTGGATGCGGATTTCCCCCGTATTCAATTTGCATGGTAGGAGATTGTGATTGGCGCTCTATGGAGCCGTTTCACAACGCTGTGACTTAGGTGCGTATTTTGAACAGGGGTCCTGTGTGTATTTTGGTTAGATTTTAGGTCCGAATTAAGCCCAAAAATTTGGGCTGAAATCGGACCTGAAATGGTGAACGGGGGACGCACCGGACCCCTGATGTGAGCCGCATGCGGCAATGGTGTGAACCCAGCCTAAAGCGCATTAATAAAGTGTTCATAAATTCCAGTCCACATATATACTTTTTTTTTTTTCTCATGCATTTATCACTGAAGTCTTTTAAAAGGTGTCTCCTGTAAAGTTCTTCCCAATAAAGTGCCAATAGTGTCACTCCAATGCAGAAAAAGTACTTGTGCATTAACCTCCTTCACCACACCCCTTTGCAAACACCACTCCCCCAATTGCACACTTATATTAAAAGCAATGAATATCAGGCTTTGTATATTCTCTTGGCACCTTCCCTTCCTATTCAGATGGCCATGCGTTGTTTCACCACAGCCGGAAGTGATGTCACTGGAAGATGCATGGCAGGTGTGGCTCCGCCCAACACGTTTTGACGGTATGAAAGGGTTGGATTCCTAATTACCTGCTGCTGCTTATATATTACATATTGTCTGAGGGTGCCAAAAGAAAACCATCATTATCCTGCTATATTCTGCCCTCTACTAAACACAATACTTTTCATTATGGGGTTTTTTAGTTCTATTGCCATCTAGTGGTTAAATTACAGTACTGCGTTTCATTTCAATTATCAGTTTAACTGCATCCTGCTATATTATCGCTCAACCTTTATAATTTGATTTTAGTAAGAGTTCCCTGAGTCCTGAAAATCATTTTAAAGGGTTAATGGCAAAAATGCCCCCTTTTGTGTTGGTGGTCAATAGCAATAACAGCTTAACAGATAATTGGACTATACTGTTGCCTGTGTTGGGCCTGGCACCATCAAGTCAGTTGGCCATAGTTGATGGAACCCCTTGAAACCTCTGGAGGTACTCTGCTTGAGAACCTGCTTGAGAATGGCTGTCCTAAAAGTATGGTATCTGTTGTACATAAGAAAAGTACTCCATGCTTCATGTGTTTAGGTGATGCTTGTAAATTCCGGTGTTTGGCTTTAATAACATGACCCCATTATATTTTTAAGAGCTGCAGTTTATTATGTCAGTTCCCCAAGTGTGGAATGTACTACTGGCAGTTCTCCTCTGACCTAACTAAGCAAAGTAAGGAAAGCAGTACTGCATTGAAACTCATACTGAGAAGAATATATGGGCTGCTA
This sequence comes from Aquarana catesbeiana, assembly GCF_042186555.1. Taxonomy (NCBI): domain Eukaryota; kingdom Metazoa; phylum Chordata; class Amphibia; order Anura; family Ranidae; genus Aquarana; species Aquarana catesbeiana. The sequence goes on along the minus strand of NC_133327.1, from coordinate 602,845,307 downwards.
GAGTTATAAATTAATTGGCAACATAGTTGTTTTAGGTCAGAGACCTTGAAACTAATGGAGCAGCAGAATTCGCAAAACAGCCAAGATTGTCATTCTCCACATTGTCACCCTACATATTTTTTTAGATGTGTCTTCTGTAAAGGCTTTAGTTATTTTACATAACCTTGCTTTATGTCTCTCATGTTCCTCTGTCAGAGCCCATGTGGAGAAGTTAGAATATTTCTGTATGTGGCTGTCTGTGTTTCTCCGGCTCTTCTTGCTGAAAAGGCCTGTACTAGGGAAACAAATCTATCACACAAGGGGAGCATTTACTGCCTTGTGTGTAAGCTGTGCTGTGGGAGGGATGTAGTGTCAGTCCAGTTAGTTGCAACAAATGTAGCATAGGTTTGACAATGATCACACCTGTTGCAATCTTTTTACCATTCTAGTTTTGTTAGAAGGTAATTCCACAGATAATTACTGCACAAGACATAATATATTGTACAATCCCACTTCTCTCAACACAAACATTCTGGCTGTATAGTCCAAATTGATTTTTTTAGAAAACATAATGTCCAATCACATCACACATGATATAATCTGCTTAGACCTAATAAAACAAAATCCATCCCATCTAGGTATTGTTTCTTAAAGCCTCACCTAGTTTTTATGGTCAGATGGGTTCCAAGTGAAGACTGCTATGTTTGTCCTTTTTGCCAGTAAAGGGTTGAAAATAATGAAAGGAAATTCTTTCAGTATATATTGTGGCAGTGCGAAGCCCCACCATTGTAATACTGTATCTGGGAATGATGCAGGGTTCACGCTAATGCAGAGTGCAGCCCTCCGAAGTGTTTATTGTGAGTGGAGAAAACTGTTTACAGCTTTCTCCAGGTTTTGTAATCATGGATTGGTGCCTGGAGCTTGAAGGCTTCAAAGTGTCTTGGGTGGGATAAAGCTTTCAATCCTGCATTTTAGGTCTTGCTGGAGACCTGCAGGCTGTGTGAGTACACAGGTGTTTATGTTACAGACCAGGAGCTGGCCACTGCTCAGGTCCTTTGGTGATAGGTTTGTGCTTCATCCAGGAGAGGTAATCCACAGTACTCATCATTGTGTGACAGACTCCTAACCCACATGAATGGGAGAATTTGGTCAACTGAGTGAGTTGACAGGACAGACAGCTGAGGCAGCTAGCAAGTCTAGGGGACTGGAGGGGGTAGGGTTGCCACCTCATCCCTTTAACCACTTCAGTACAGGGCATTCACACCCCCTTTCTGCCCAGGGCAATTTTCAGTTTTCAGCGCTTTCGCACTTTGACAATTGCGCGGTCATGCAGCACTGTACCCAAATTAAATTTTTATCATTTTTTTTCCCCAAAAATAGTGCTTTCTTTTGGTAATTGATCACTACTGCGGTTTTTATTTCTTGCGCTATAAAAATAAAGAAGAGTTAACTGTGTTACCTAGGGAGTGATTCTAACTGTAGGGGGAGGGGACTCACAAGGGGAGAAAACTCTGTTCCTCTGTACTGGGAACACATGATCGGTCTCCTCTTCCCTGACAGGACGTGGATTTGTGTGTTTACACACACAGATCCACATCCCTGCTCTGTTACCGGTAATCGCGGGTGCCCGGCGGACATTGCAGCCGCTGGGCATGCGCATCAGCTCCCGAGCGACGCGGCGGGCGCACGCTAGGCGGCCGGGAAGCCGATGATGCCCGCCCAGGATGGGAGATCCCTCCTGTGGACGTCATTTGACTATGGATGGGGAAGGATGTGGTTAAACTCACACGTTAATTGCACAGGTTCTGACACTAATTTAATGCAGATAAGGCACCAAGTAAGCTTAATTACCAACCTAATTAGCCACAGAACCTGTGTAATGTGTTTGGATTTAAAGGGATTAGGTGGCAACCCTAGGAGGGGCTCTGTACATCTTGAAAGAGTGAGCGACCCAGAGGTTGTAGGAGAATCCTATCTAGAGGTCAGGAGTGGTTCCATACAGCGAGGTGCTGCAACTAAGGCTGAGTGAACCTGAAGGCCCCATTCACACCTGAGCAGGGTGATTTTACAGGCGTTTTTATTTGAGTGTTTTAGAAGCGTATTTACAAGCATTTTACATGTGTATTCAAGCTTCAGGTGTTTAAATTTTAGCCAATAGAAAGCACTAGGAGGAGAATTGGGGGTAGAGAGCTGCTGTTTAACCAGAAAACATGCAACAAAGCACTCTTAAATTCCTCATGTTGAGCGTTTTTTAGGTGTTCCAGTTGAAGTCTATGGAGCTAATCTGCCTAAAAGAAGCTCTTGTACTTTTCTGAGTGTCAAGCGTTTTGCGACAGGCAACAAAACACTCAGATGTGTGAAATGACACGATTGCAGGGCAGTAGTGTGGCATTATAAGGTTAAATCAGGCTTTAAGGAGGTGAGATATCACCTCCTCACCACCCGTTAAATGCCCTCTGAAAAACACTGCAACCACAAATCACTCTTCAGGGGGCACCTCACTCAACCGGGAGTGTGAAAGAGCCCTATGAAAGATCGACCTTTTGTATGCATAGAAGGTATAACTCGTTTGGGAACGGTATGGCAGGAGGACCAGTGATGACATGACAGACTCATCTAACATGCCCGCTTCTCATCACTTTTGCTGTGTCTGCTGTGCTCTATGCTATAAAGAGAACAAGATGTTTAACATTTCTTTCAGGCGAAGCTGGAAAACCCCTTGAATATTTATATTTCATTGGATATTATATAAAAGGTCCCGCTTTTAATCTTGTCCTTGGAAGACTGTTTTCCCAAGGAAATCATTAGTCCAATCTATCAGTTCAGTTATTCTTTCTGATTTTGTGTAGTATGTTGGAATACAAGTGTCTATGTATATCTTCAAGGGCACTGCCTGTGTAATGTGAGCCAAGAGATGGAAATAGACGCCTTGTCTCTTGCCTGCAGCACTGTGCTTATGAATCAAATACTCTTAAAGTGGACCTGTCGTTAAATTCAGACTTCGCATGAATCAATGGGGGCGGCGGTTGGAAAGTGCTCCTTGACACAAATAAAACGACTGAACTCTTATGTGACCTAAAGCTTAAAAATTGTCTGGTCATTAGGGGTCATTGGATACTGTAAAGAATGTATTTTTATTTAGACATGCAGTCTTTGCAGACTTGCAGTGAGACCGTAGCATCAAGGCAAGTTGGGGCAGCACTTTTAGGCTTGATTTATACATGTGCAACCTTTGCTGCCCCTCTGAAAAGCCATCCACATTTGACAGGTGGCGAGGAGGTGATATGTTGCTTCTTTACCGCATGCTTTATTTATATAAATGCTGCAACACTGCACTGAGACCACATGCATTGCACGCGGTCGCAGGGCAGTTGTGACACAACCCCATTTATTGGAATGGCTCGCGTGTTCAGCAGGGGTTCTCACTTCTAAACGTGACTAGAGCAAAAAGAAAAATGACCAATGTAGGTGTTAAGGATGACCATGCATGGGTAGTAAAACTCGTTTAATCAAGTGGGGGAGATATCTGCTTATCCTCAAACAACCCTATGGAGTAATTTGGTTCTCTTTCATATAATGAAGGCTTGGGACCTTCTTGAAGAGAAATTTTCTACCTTTTTGCCTATGACGCCCTCATTCTTCAGGAGCAAGGAGGTAATGCTCTGTTTGGGCATCTGATAGCTAATCTGTAAACTGAAAATGTTCCTTGAGGCACTCTAATGTACCAGCGCATACAAATCAATATAATACTGATCATAGCCTCTCCTGTGCACATTAAAGTGGTTGTAAACCTCAGACATGAAATATGAACAAAGCCTATCCCTCTATAGTGTGTACCTCTGAATCCAGAGCACTGTGTCAATTTTCTGCTGCCTTGTTCCTCTATCAGCATCAGTCACTTCTGACACTAAGAGAAAAATGGTGACAGCGGAGGGAGCTCCAGCAGATTGGCAGCCTCTGTTCTGTTCCTGAGAGCTGTGTAAAGGGGGAATGTGTCACTTCCCTCCAATCAGGGCTCAGAGCTCCACTCACTGAGCTCTACAGAGTGTAACTACTAAAGCTCTCCGCCCCCTGCTTTTCAGAGCTAAGATCCTGTGTAAATTCTGCACTGTCTACGGCTGTAGAGAAGAGGGCCTGCAGATACAGGTACAACTTATGTAGGAGGATTTTTTTGTTTTATCGCGGTATCACCTGAGGCTAGTCACTTCACTGGGTATATGTATAGGTTTGTAACCACTTTAACAGGCCCTAGGTCAGGGTTTCTTAATCGAGAGGTCCCCAGAGATTTTGCTGCGATCTACTAGTCAGTCGCAGGTAGCTAACTGGTATAACGCATCCCGACTGCTGACACTCTAGCATCACGAGAGTCTCCGCTGTTCCTGACTGACCCCCCCCTTGTTCATCTCTGGTGCTTGTATGTTACATAGGAAGGATGGGAGGGAAATAGCATACCGGAACCTGGACTATCACATCTTCTTCCCTGCATCACTCTGCATGAGAAGGAAACCGCTACTGCAATGTGCCCTACTACCCCCTATGTATGGTACCATGCTCAACCCCCCACCACTCTGCTGTGCGGAGATACCCCCCCCCAACCACCACTTGCTCTGACCTCTTTGCTCTGGGGGTAATTCAATCAAGCACTTGCTTTAAGGTCCTGTGCCATATTCAAAAAGTCCTACTGCTTGTTGACACTCCATTGACTGGCTGTGTGTGAACTTTGTCTTGCGCTCTGGCATGCCAAGCTGTCATCCCAGATTGCCATGCACAAGCCTCTATGGACCCTTAAGGAATATGGACTTTATTGTGGAATGCTGGAGCTCCTAACATAAAGCCCAACTCCATGTTTACTGTCAATGTAAATAATTTGTTCGGGTCTACCTATTTCCTTTACTAATAGACACACCTGTTGTCAGTGCTGTATAAAGTGCATGTAACATCAACTACATACAGCACACAACACTATATGTTCTGGCAGTGGTACAGAGTAAGCCATGTATTCATTGCTAAAATATAAGGCTTCCCTGAACAGCAAAGCTCCGCCCAATTTAAATTTTGTACCGGCAGCAGGCGGCAAGTCTCTGTACCATTGTCAGGACACAGCACTGCATTCTTATGCAGTTGATGCTACATACAGTTTATGCAGTGCTGATAGCTGTACCCAATAATGACTTACACTATGCCATATAGTCTCCTGATTTTTGTGTACCCTTTACTACTAAAGCAAGGCAAAACTAATATAAAATTGTAGAGATCTGTTAAAAACTGTCATGTTTAGTGATTTCTGTGTCTTTTGGGTAGATTTGTCCTAACTTCCTGTTCTGAAAATATAACCAATAGAAATTTCTTGTTTGAGTAGAATTCCACTCATACAATTGGCAGCACAACATGTATTCCCATTAGAGCAGTGGTCATCAACCCTGTCCTCAGGGCCCACTAACAGGCCAGGTTTTACATATTACCTTGGGGAGATGAAGACTAGAATACTGCAATCACTGAGCAGCAAATGAGATCACCTGTGATGTATTTCAGTTATCTTGCAAACCTGGCCTGTTAGTGGGCCCTGAGGACAGGGGTGATGACCACTGAATTAGAGGATTGCCGCTCGCCTCTTTGTCTCCTAAAAACAAACATTTTGCACTTCCCATTTACTCTCTCCTGGTAGCTGGGACACGGTTATAAAAAACCTGACCGGGTTTTCATCCATCCACACTATCTGAAACTTTGGAGAAATATTTTCTTTCACTAGAGATTTACTTTTAGAGTGTTTTACTTTTTAGGCCGCTGCTTTAATCCCACATGTCCCTGACTGCTCACAGTGGCCCTCATTAGGATCCTTTTCTCCAGGATTGTTTTCTGACACGTACTGAGTATATGTGGCCAGTTCAAACCTTGATTGTACTTATTGGTGTTTAAAATTGTTAGTGTTTTATACTTGACTGTTTACTGATGTGGCTGGCCGTTCGTTCAGCGGGTTGAACGAAAACAAAATTGAGCCAATTTCCCCATCCACACACTTGATGGAGGAATCCTTCCCAATGAGCCTTTGTATTCTGGCAGCAGGGAGCCTTTCCCACAGTCAGTATACAGTGTTGGTGGCTACAGCCGGTGGCACTGATTGATCGGAAAAAACCTGAACACGATCAACTTTTTGTACGACCAGCCTGCCCATACATGGATCAAAATTTGGCCAGTTCTTGCTGAACTGGACAAATTTAAATCCATGTATGGTCACCTTAAGAATGGTGAAGTTGACCAGCATATCCTTTTGATTTTATTGAAATATTCCTCACCTGCGTAGTGCACCTCTGTCTTGTGAAAAATGTCTCCTAAGTTCCCAGAAACTGCATAATACTGATTCACTGTGGTTTTTAGTGTGGCTTCCCGTTCATTTCAAACTTTAATGTGGTCTGGTTTAGCTTGGCTGGTGCATTCTTTATTTTAGAGAAATTTCCATATGAGGTCGATTTTTTTTTTTCTTCTTCTTTTTTTTTTTTTTTTCTATGGAGTGCATAACTAGATTTTGTAACAAAAACATTACACAAAGTTAGAAAAAGAAACTGAAAATAAAACCTTAACCACTTGACTTCCGGAAGGTTTTACCTCCATCACCAGAGCATTTGTTTGCTATTCAGCATTGTGCTACTTTAACTGGCAATTGCTCTGTCATGTAGCACTGTACCCAAATGAAATGTATTTTTTTTTCACACAAATAAAGCTTTTGGTGGTATTTGATCACCACTGGGTTTTTATTATATAAGCGTAAAACTATGTTATAAATGTAAATGTTATAAAACATAAAAATAAAATTACATTTCATAAATTTTGGCCAAAATGTATTCTGCTACATGCGTTTGCGGGGTGCGTGTTATATTCCGATTAAATATGGTATTTTAATTAGATTTTTTTTTTTTTCAACTTTAAACGGCATTATCAATTTAGCATAATAAAGAAAACTACTTTTACATATATGAAAGTACAGGTACTCTTGGAGGGTTCTGGCCTTGCAGTGTGGCAGTGATGTGGACAGGTTTATTATGTCAATTTGCTACTAACCTCCAATGCTGTTTTTCCGATTGCTGCCACTGACACCAACGATGGGAGTTTATTTTGCACCCTTTCTTTTCAGTGTACCCCCATGGTCTATTTTGTCTAAAACATGGCAACTGGAAAAGGTGTTGTGCTATACACGGAAGCAACATCGACATGTCTACACGCCCATCTGCACACTCTGTGATTGCGGTGTCCATCCAAGCAACCAGCCAGTGTCCCTGACTGCTAGCCACATCAGTACAGTGATACCAGTTTAGCCAGCAAGTGGCCACCACCTCAGTTCATTGACACCATTCACTGCAGCCAAAAACTGCAGTGTTCTGATCACTGCCACGCGATACAGTATCATTAGGCCAGTGGAAAACGGAAAAAAAAAAAATTCTGGATCGATAGCCAGACCAGCCCTATTTGCCACCTGAACAGTGTAAGCCAGCAACAGTGTTCCTGATCGCCTCCATGTCAATGCAGTGTTGTCTGTCTGCTTCCTGAACTGACCCTGGCCTATTTAATCACTATGTTTCTACCTGATGCCTGGACTGATAATTTGCATGTTTGCAGATCAAATCTTTACTGATTTTGATTGACTTATTGGCTATGATTCTGCCATCCTCCTGGACCCTTCATATGCTTGTTGCTGACCACGGCTCTGCTTCCCACCTTAACTGACCCATCTGCTCATCCCACTGACTACATTCCTGTGAGATACCAGTCATCTTCTGTGGATGACTGCATTTCTGGAAACGCAGGAACACGCTTGTTTGCCTTTTGTTCAGACTCCTGTACCTCCTGGCCAGTGAAATTACATTTCTGGCTGTAGACATGTACTAGTAGGCTAGGCTTGCTTGACTTGTAGGGACAGGGACGGCTGTTGGCGTTACTACATGAAGCCATATTCCCTGATCATTCATACAGACTAGCATTATAGTTTGCATTTTTGTGCAATATTGGTTGATTTTTTTTTTGATATACGTGATGTAATGTATATCATTATTAGGAGGAGAGAGGGTAATCTGCCATAAAGCCTGTGGTTACTGAACAGTATGTTTACCAGGTGCTTGGGTTTGGCACATCACGGATTGGGTGGACAGATTATTGGGTGGGGCTGGGAAAGACCCAGCTGTCATGGTACGCGTTAGCACCAACGACAGTGCGAGGAAGGTAGAGAGTCCTAAAAATGATTTCAGAGACTTAGTGCCGGTTCACACGGGCGACTTGTCAGGCGACCTAGCCGCCTGACAAGTCGCCTCCCGTTCTGTACTACGGAACCATTCTAATAGGAGCGACGCAAGTCGCTCCGACTTAGAAAAAGGTTCCTGTAGCATTTCTGGGGCAACTTCAGGTGACTTGCATTGACTTCTATACAGAAGTCGTTTTGCAAGTCGCCGTGGAAGTCGTGTGCAGGTTGCCTCGGTGAGGCGACCTGCAAGTCGTGCCACCCCCTGTGTGAACCGGGATTGAAGAGAAGGACAGACCTCCAAGGTGGTTTTGTCTGAAATACTACCTGTGCCTCGAGCCACACCAAAGAGGCAGCAAGAGATTGGGGAACTGAACAAGTGGCTGAGGAACTGGTGTAGGAAAGAGGGGTTAGGGTTCCTGGAGAACTGGGCTCACTTCTCAGTCGGTTACGTCTCTGTAGTTAGGACCCTAATGGGGGTGGTACAGCTATATTGGGAAGAAAGATGGCCACAAAGTTGGAGGACCTTTTTAAAGTGGTTGTAAACCCTCTGGGACAAGTTTCACCTACAGGTAAGCCTAGATTAAGGTGCCTGCAATATCTCCTTAACCTACACGGTTTAGAGATATTTGCAAAAAGCCTATACCGATGTCTACGGCGCATGCGCGCCGTAGACAACGGCGCAGGCGCACTGAGCATGCCATTAGTGAAGGCAAGCATGCCGTCACTGACTGCTCCTGCGCGCATGCGCCGGAGTGACGTCATCGCTGCTCCGGCCACTCACAGTGCCGGAGCAGCGATACCCGGAAGTCACTCCGGGTATCATGGCACCAACGAAGGATGTGAACGAGGGTTGCTTTGGGGCTTCGATCTCAGGTAAGTAATTCATAATGAGCTAGAGAGGGGGAAAGGAGACAAATGAGCTGAAGTTCCACTTTTGGGTGGAACTCTGCTTTAAGCTGTGTAGGGGTTTTATCACTGTCAGGGCGGTAAGGATGTGGAACTCTCTTCCACAATCGGTGGTGTCGGCAGGAAGTATAGATAGTTTTAAAAGACTCTTAGACGGGCATCTTAACGACGACAATATACGTGGATGTGGGAAATTATTTTTCTACACACGCACACCTACACAGGGTGAACTGGATGGACTGTTGTCTTTATTCAACCTTGCAAATGATGTATTGTCAGCTACATAATCAGTCCAAACATTGAAAGTCTCACACGTGTGTTTATATCCATACTCAGGAGGAGTAACAGAATGCTTCTTGTGGTGTAATACTTAGTATACCAATGCTGTGTAAGGGAGTAGCTTATTAAATTGACAACTTTTTGTTAAAAAAAATAAAATGTTTCTTTCCTCTTAAATACCTTTTGGGTATCATGCTTTTCAAAATGTGCTCCTTTTTGTGGGTATTTCGACTGTTCTGGTACTCAAGGCCATCCAAACACCACGTGATCGGTAGTTGGCAAATTAGATGCATAGTATACCGTGGGGAAAATTTTAATTATTTGAAGTTTGTCCACTTACAAAGAAATTAAAGGTCTATGATTGTTATCATAGGTGTATTTTAAATGATAGAGACAGAATATCAGCCAAAAATCCAGAAAAAAAACACATGATACAAATGTTATAAATTGAGCTGCAGTTCAGTGAGTAAAATAAGTATTTGATCCCCTACAAACCAACAATAATTCTGGCTCCCACAGACTGGCTACAGTATGTGCCCATGTGGTACACAGATTAGTCCTGTCAATTTAATGAGATGCACATAACGACAACTCGTTATGTGTATAAGACACCCGTCCACAGAATCTTTCTTCCATTCAAACCTCACCATCATGGGCAATAATACAATGGGCTACAAGACCATCAGCAAGAAGCTCGGTGAAAAGGAGAAAACTGTTGGAGCGATTATTCGCAAATGGAAGAAATAAAAAATAACTATCAATAACCCTCGGTCTGGAGCTCCATGCAAGATTTCGCCCCATGGCGCAAGGGTGATCCCGAGAAAAGTGAGGGATCAGCCCCGAACTACACAGGAGGAGCTTGTGAATGATCTCAAGGCTGTTGGGACCACAGTCACCAAACAAACCATCGGTAACACAATACTCTTCCATGGATTTAAATCCTGTTGCGCCCGCGAGGTCCCCCTCAAGAAGGCACATGTAAAGGCCTGCCTGAAGTTTGCCAATTAACATCTAAATGATTTAGAGAAAGATTGGGAAAAAGTGCTGTGATCAGATGAGACCAAAATTGAGCTCTTTGTCATTACCTTGACTCGCTGTGTTTGGAGGAAGAAAAATGCCGACTATGACCCTAAGAATACCATTCCTACAGTCAAGCACGGAGGTAAAAACATGCTTTAGGGCTGTTTCTCTGCTAAAGGTACAGGCCGACTTTGCCGCATTGAAGGGCCAATGGACAGGACCTTGTATTGTAAAATTTGGGATGAAAACCTTCTTCCCTCAGCCAGAACACTGGAGATGGGTCGTGGATGGGTCTTCCAGCATGATAATGACCCAAAACATACCGCCAAGGCAACAAAGGAGTGGATCAAGAAGAAGTACATTAAGGTCATGGAGTGGCCTAGCCAGTCTCCAGACCCTAATCCTATAGAAAATGTATGGGGGGAGCTGAAACTTCGAGTTGCCAAGTGACAGCCAAAAAACCTTAAAGCGGAATTCCACCCAAAAATGGAACTTCCGCTTTAAGCACTCCTGACTCCCTGACATGCCACATTTGGTATGTCATTTTTATTGGGGGGGGGGGGGGTGCCTAGTTTTGACAGGCACCCAGCTCCCACTTCCGCCCATGGTGCAGAGCGGAAGTTCTCCTCTTCCTCCCCTCCTGCAATCTTCTGGGACACATCACAGGTTCTAAAAGATTGCCCGGCAATTCTGAACACGCAGCGCAATTTGCACCCGGCTGTGAAGTGGCAAGCTATCACAGCCGGGTGCCCACACCGGTGCCGCGGGGAGGAGAGGGAGAGAAGCGAGCCTTCGGACGGCCACATCGCTGGACAGGTGAGTCTGTTTATTTAAAGTCAGCAGCTACACTTTTTGTAGCTGCTGGCTTTTATTAAACATAGAAATGGATGGAACTCCGCTTTAAGGATTTAGAGAAGATCTGTAAAGTGGACCAAAATCCCTCCTGAGATGTGTGCAAATCTGGTAACCAACTACAAGAAACCTCTTACCTCTGTGCTTGTCAGCAATAGTCTCTTCACAAAGTACTAAGTAATGTGTTTCTTGAGGATCAAATACTTCTTTTACTCACTGAACTGCAATTCCCCAGGGGTTTTTTAGCAGCAGAGAATTTGTACAAAAGTAGTTGATATAAAAAATCATTTATTAACAGACAATGATCATTTCAAATGAACAATGATAAATCAATATAGGTGGTGCGACACAAAAACAAACATGGAACACCCTATGTACAAGTATGGTTTGCCAATTGTATTTATGACGTATGTATCCACATGAAAAACCCCGATGCATTTCGAACCTTGCGATTTTTCGGTCTCTTCAGGGGGATTTATATTCTAGGAAAATATCAAAGTATCTAATTAAAGTCATTGGACAATATAAAGAATGTAAGTATAACATTTCGAATTGAGCAAAATGATATCTCCATACACATAGAGGTATAGTTACCAATGGGTGGATGAAGACATGAAGATGTATCGCACAAACCAGCATTGCAGGATTGTAGTTGTCCAAAGATCCCATGGCTGCCGCACTCTTCCCCCCGCCTCCCCCCGCGTCCTCAGGGTGGGCGCATAGTCCACCGAGCTTGCCGGGGGCCACCTTCTAGGACCCGGAGAGGAGGATGGGGGGTAAAACACCTGCAGATGGACATGCAAAGCCTTTTTGTAAATAGTCGTTTAGATAATATTGGAGGAGTGTATAGAAGTGCTTGGCAGCTGTAGGCTGGTTGTTATTTGGTCACTAGTGGATTCATGTTGTAGAAAAATTAATTAAGTTATACATGACATAGTGTAGTTTATTCGTTAGTTGGATTGGTTATAAAAAGGGTTGGCTAGCAGTGAAGAAAGGTTGAGTGGGGATGGGGTGAAGTGAAAGTGCATGATGTGGGATTGACTGATGATGGGGCAAAAAAAATTAAAAAACAAAAAAACACCGAAAAACTGAAAAACAAGTGTTAAAAGTGTAAACAATATATGTGAAGTGAGAAGATGAAATGATGAAAGTGAGATAGATGTAGGTGCCAAAAAAAGTGATGTGACACTGAATAGTATATACAGTACGTAAGGTAAGAGGATATGACTAAGGTTTTTACTACATAGGGATTATAGTGTAAGGTAAAAAAATCACGATGTTGGAAAATGAAAATAAATGGGTATAACACAAGTACATAGATTAGCCAGTCAAACAGCATTCCAAAAGGCTGCACTTACCAAGCACTCCATCAGTTTTGTATTAGTATATAACAGCATCACCAGGGAGCACCTCAGGATCTCCTGGGAACTGTGGGGTTTTAAAGTGTCTGCATGATTGTCCATTGTCTGCAGGTGTCAGGCCCCACCCCATCCACCCTCCCATTGTGGCTGCGGCGCCAAAAAGGCGCCGTCCGCGTGGTCCCCTCGGCGTTCCGGAAGGCATGGCCCCGGCATGAGCCGTCACCTCCGACGCAAAAGCGCAACGTCATTGACAGTCCAGTGGCGATCACGGGACGCCGCCGGCACGGGAGGGGCTCCCCATAGTGGCCCGGATGGGGACTCAACTGTAGGGAAACACGCATTGGGGAGAAGCGCAGAAGGTATCCGCGTCTCCCCACTGTGCCGGGAAGCAGGGCGGAAAAGAGGCACCCACCCAATGTCGTAGAGCTGAACACGGCGGTCCGCAACGTGAGGATGGACAAAGTAAAACACTGCAATGCATGCAAAGCGATTAACAAAATAAAATGATTTACAAATATTCGTATATTATATATAGGTATATAGTTGGTCAGACGAGCCATAGGCATATACAGTGCCATCAATTAAATTAAAAAAAGTGGGGGGAGAAAAAGAAAATAGCTTTTTGCTCCTATGCTCAAACAGTGATTCCACATGTCTGAACCAATTGCAGGTGCCTTTCTATATAGGCTATTAACGCTTGATATGCGTCCCTTCATTGTCACCTCAAGGGTGACTGGAGGAAAATACCTGCATTGTATATATTTAAATATTCAAAAAATTGGCGATATGCCTTGGCTCGTATCAGGGCTCACATGTGTTGGAGGGGGAAGAACGGGTGTTTAGCCACCCATTTGGTATATATAGAAGGAAAAAACACAATGTGTGAGCCCCCAAAGCTGCATAACCCAAATGTATACAAAGAAATAGGAAGATTCCCCAGGGGTTTTTTAGCAGCAGAGAATTTGTACAAAAGTAGTTGATATAAAAAATAATTTATTAACAGACAATGATAATTTCAAATGAACAATGATAAATCAATATAGGTGGTGCGACACAAAAACAAACATGGAACATCACTCATAGCAAGGAACACCCTATGTACAAGCATGGTTTGCCAATTGTATTTATGACGTATGTATCCACATGGAAGATGCATTTCGACCCTTGTGATTTTTCGGTCTCTTCAGGGGGATTTATATTCTAGGAAAATATCAAAGTATCTAATTAAAGTCATTGGACAATATAAAGAGTGTATAACCTCTATTAATTTGCAAAGAACAGAAAATTAATATAAGCGGCGCTAGTGTCAGTGATATAACACAACCCAGTGTCCAAAAAGTGTAACCATTACACTGTGGTAGTGGTACTGAGTAACAATTAAATGTATATAAAGAATGTAAGTATAGCATTTCGAATTGAGCAAAATTATATCTCCATACATATAGAGGTATAGTTACCAATGGGTGGATGAAGACATGAAGATGTATCGCACAAACCAGCATTGCAGGATTGTTTTTGTCCAAAGATCCCATGGCTGCCGCACATCCCCCCCCCCCCCCCCCCTCCCCGTCCTCAGGGTGGGCGCATAGTCCACCGAGCTTGCAGGGGGCCACATTCTAGGACCCGGAGAGGAGGATGGGGGGTAAAAGATGGACATGCAAAGACTTTTTGTGACATAGTGTAGTTCATGTTTTTCTTGAGGATCAAATACTTATTTTACTCACTGAACTGCAACTCAATTCATAACCATTTGTTTCCTGTGTTTTTCTGGATTTTTCTGTTGATGATCTCTATTATTTAAAATATACCTGTGATAAAAATGGTGGACCCTTAAATTCTATGTAAGTGGGCAAACTTACAAAACCTGCAGGGATCAAATAATCCCCCCCCCCCCCCCTTTGAAAGCTTGAAGGTGCTCCCTGGCATTTTGGGCCCCTTTATTCAGCTTGGTTGCAAAAAATCTCACATGTGGTATCTCTATACTCGGGAGGAATGGCAGAGGGTGTTTTGGGTTGTATTTGAAATACATTTGAATTTTTCAAAAACTTGTGACAAAAAATATGATTTTCAAAAGACTCACCACGCTGATAAATACATTACAGGCAGTCCCCGAGTTACAAACGGCCTCAAATGCCGGCCACTTGTGCTCCACGCTGGTCCTGGATACCTCCGGACACATCCCATACTGCAGTACTACATGTACTGCATAGCCAGAAGAGCCCCAGATAACATAACAAGAGCCCGGAACATCCCACATCCATGCACAGGAGGACTTTACACTTAAGAATGCAGTGTTCCGACCTGTAGTTACACTTACAAATGTAGTGTTGCGACTTACGAACAACTTCGACTTACGAACAAACCTACAGTCCCTATCGTGTTCGTAACTTGGGGACTTCCTGTACACAATCTACTCTTCCAAATGTGGTCATTTTGTGGATGTTTCTCCTGTCCTGGCACTTTAGGGCCTCAAGAAAAGTGAATGGTAGTCAGGAATGCAAAACATTTTAAGTGCTCGTTAGTTTTTGGGCCCCTCTATACATCTAGGCAGTGAAAGCCTTGCACATGTGGTATCCGCGTACTCTGGTAGAATAATGTGTTTTGGGGTGTAATTGCAAGTATGCCTATGCCATGTGTAAGAAATAACTTTGTGTAAGAAACTTTCTGTGTAAGAAAATCAAATATGTTATATTTATTTTCTTCACTTTCTAAAACATTGTGGCAAAAAACAAAACAAAAAAAAAAAAACACCGTACTGCTTACCTATTGCTTTGGAGTGCCTACTTTCCAAGTGGGTTATTTTGGTTGCTTTTGTACTGTCCTGGCACTTTAGGGCCTCAATAAATGCGATGGGCAGTCAGAAAATAAATACATTTTGTGTGTGTGTGTAAAATATATACACTTTTTTTTTTTTTTTCTCTCACTATCCTAGTTGGTAGTCACTAACTTTAAGGCTGCTTTCACGCTGGGGCGGCGGGTCCGTTAGCGGTAAAGCGCCGCTAGTCCTTTTTGCAGAGCTTTTCAGCCGCTAACGGGGAGCTTTTAACCCCCGCTAGCGACCGAAGAAAGGGTTAAAACTGCATGTGTTGTGGCATTTTCAAAGCTCTGCCCATTCATTTCAATGGGCAGGAGCGCTGTATACAGCGCTTCTACACCGCCCCAAAAGATGCTGCTTGCAGGACTTTTTTTCACCGTCCCGCAAGCACACCGCCCCGGTGGGAAAGCACTCAGGCTTTCACACTGGGGAGGCATGAGAGGCAGTTTTCAGGCGCTTTACAGGTGCTATTTTTAGCACTAAAGAGGCGCCGTTGGGTGCTCCGGAAGTTCATGCTCTCTTCTTGTCAGTGTATATCTGCCTTGCCTGCATGAGCAGACAGATACACGGACAAGTCTGCAGGAGTTCTGCATGGCACCAGCGATTTGCTGATTCCAGAAGAAAATAAATGCACATAGTTACATAGTTGGTAAGGTTGAATAAAGACACCAGTCTATCCAGTTCAACCTGAGTGTGGGTGCGTGTCTACAGTTGTCCCTATCCCTGTACATTGTGTCTCATTAAGATGCTCATCTATTATTTATTTAAGGTGCCCATATAGCGCTGTCAATTTACACAGTGCTCCACACCTACATCACACACTCACATCGGTCCCTGCCCTCAAGGAGCCCACAATCCAAGATCCCAGGCAGGCACAGGGAGAACATGCAAACTCCAGGCAGGTAGTGTCGTGGTTGGGATTCGAGCCAGCGACCCTTTTTACTACTAGGCGAGAGTGCTACCCACTAAACCACTGTGCTGCCCTAAACACCACTGTGTTGTGCTGTGCTGCCCATCCTTTTTTTTTTTTATTTGCAATAAGATGTGCATTTTATTTTATTTATTTTTAAAAAGGTGAACTTATCCTTTAACGCTGATTTTCTCCTGTCTAGAGAAACAGCGTTTTACAATAAACCAGTGTGCATGACTCCTTACAGTTGTCCTCAGGACAGGATGTGAGGGGAAGTCTTAAAATTGTCCAAAAGAGAGATACAATTTACTGTAGATATTTCCCAACAGGATTCAGACAGCAAAAAAAAACAAAAAAGTGTGTAGCATAACCTAAAACCTTTAACCACTTGCCAACCGCCTAACTGTAAATGTGTCATTATTTTACAGTTAAATACCAGGGTTATGGCTGCAGATAGATGTCATAAACCCGGTGCCCTTTTTTTTTTTCCTCAGGCGGCCAGCTTTGTGATGAAGGTGATCCCAGTGGCAGATTCGCTGCAAGATCACTTTTTTTTATAGGCAGCGGGAGAAGTGCCCTCCCCCTCCCGCACCTTTCCGGTCGGTTCCGAGCTTACTGGAGCCATCGGTAAGCCTGGAACCTATCGATGGCTAGGCAGGTAGTGAGGGAAAGATAGCTCCACTTGGCTCTATGCCCTTGAAGAAAAGGAGCGATGTCTGACATCACTTCCTGTTCTCGGGCAGACAGGATTTCTTATTTTTTGCTTTTAAAGGTAAGAGATCTGGGGTCTTTTTGACCCTAGTAATAAGTCACGCCCACATATGTAAACAGTGTTTAAACTACACGTAAGGTATTGCCAAGATCATTAGAGCGAGAGCAATAATTCTAGCACTAGGCCTCCTCTGAAACTCTAAACAAGTAACCAGTAAACATTTTTAAAGCATCGCCTATGGAGATTAAGTACCGTAGTTTGTCACCATTCCACGAGCGTGAACATTTTTAATGCATTACATGTTGGGTATCTACTCAGTGTAACATCTTTCATATTATTCAAAAAAAATTAGGTTAATGTTATTGTGTTTTTTTTTTTTTTTTGTGCATTTCCCAAAATTGCATTTGGATGACCGCTGCGCAAATACAGTGTGACATAAAATATTGCAACAACCACCATTTTATTGTGTAGGGTCTCTGCTTAAAAAAAATATATATGTTTGGATGTTCTAAGTAATTTTCTAGTAAAAAATACAGCTTTTTTTTCTTCTTGTAAACAACAAATGTCAGACCCAGTCAGCAAGTGGTTAATTGACAGTAAATTTGCAGATTATATATGAGAAGGATCTCCAGTTTCCTGTCCCCTACCCCAGTTCCTCAAACTTTTCAAGAGTTGACCTGAGGAATTAAAGATTAACTCCTCCTCCCCCCCCCCCCCCCCGTAATAAATAAAACTTTGAAATCTGCAGTATAGTAAAATAACCAGTATGGTCGGGTTTGAGGAACATTCCATATTTGTATTTTAAGATTTGAATCTTTCTTTCAAAACAAGCTAATGTGAAATTTCCTCATAAAAACCCCCGTGACAGACCAGATTGTGTTGTAAAATCTTCTTGCACTCATTCAGTACCCTCCAACTGTGCCTGCAGGGAATGATCTGCTTACCTTGTCCATATTAATTATGCCATGTGATCATGTGGAATTAAGCAAGCATTAGCGGTGCCTGTCTGCTTAGTCTGGGAGTTAGCATACTTCCAAGTGAGCCTCAGTTTTTACTGTTATGGCTGGCACTGGCAGAAAACTAGGTAATTGGACTGATCATTTAACATTTTGTCTGTCTGCACATACTTAAACAGCCGGGTCAGTACAAGCAGCAAAAATGTTTTTTGTTGCTTTTTAGCTTTGGTCCTGATATAACTTTTTTTTTTTTTTTTTCCTTTCTACGGATGCATAAAGTACCCTATTAATGTGCACATTTTTTTTTCTCTTGTAGTTGATGCTGATGAGATCAAAAGGCTAGGAAAGAGGTTTAAGAAGCTTGACTTGGACAACTCCGGATCTTTGAGTGTAGAGGAATTCATGTCTTTACCTGAACTGCAACAGAACCCCCTCGTGCAGCGAGTAATAGACATATTTGACACAGATGGAAATGGAGAGGTGGACTTTAAAGGTAAGATTTTTTTTTTACTACTATGTTTTAGCCCTTATGTTGAGTAATCTGCACATATATAAACATATGAGTCTGGTTTATTGAAGTTTTTATATAATACCTGTTTTATACTGTGATTATTTTCATTTTTAAAAAATTATTTTGCTCATAAGTTTTCTCTTTAAAAAAAAAAAAAATCTCGTACAGAAAAAAAAAAAGGTTATGGCTGCCTTTCATGAACCTGTACATAGCATGCTGTAGATTAGGTTAGAGGAAAAAGGCCAAGGTGATTTACCGCCTAAGAGCCTTTACATATAAGACCTATTTGCCACTTTGTTAATGCGCACATCTTTGTAATGACGTTTGCCTGCATAGGCTAGTATAATTCTTGCACCTATGTGGCACCATTTAACCCCTGTATGTTTGAAGTGCACGTGATTGCAGAGGAAATATTTTTAAAGAGTTAGGGCATGTACATATTGCTGTTTTTTGTAATAAGGTTTTAGGTGGCTTTGGGTTGGTGATTTTGGGTTAAAAAGCAGCAAATCTTTTGTTGGGGGGGGGGGGGGTTAATTCCCTTCTGGGTGATCTATGTACTTTGCGTGGATTTTAACAAACTGTTGCAGATTCCTACCTGAGGAAATAGCTGTTTGTTTCCATGTGAGTAAATATGAATGGGAGTTGCTTTCATTATTGAGCAGCTGCTACATTTGTAGGGTTCTAATGAGGAAAGTGGCAGGGTCGTAATCCTTTTAGATGTGTTTAACCCTAAGGGGGTATCATCAAAAGTACAAGTTCTGTTGCAGAGGATGCCCAAAATCTGATTTGTATCTTTGTGCAGACTTCTAAAAAATTACTGAGCTAATCACACAAGCAGGAAATTACATTTCATGGGGACGTTCCTACCCCATCTGTGTACAGAATGCCTCCAGATTGCGATATTGCAACTCATTGCAGCATTGCCATAAACTTGCCGAATCATGTCAAACATCTCTGTGGCAGATTTGCCCAGTTTCACCCAGAATTTCCACATATGCTGTCTGTTCTAAATTGCTGTCCATCATGAAATAGCAGATGTGGTAACGCACGTGGTCAGATTAGCACCAGTTGCACAGCTCCCAATGTTAACAGGACAGTGTCTTTTGGTACACGGACTTATGCAGGTCGGTGCTCCCTGTGACTGTGCATGCAGCCTTGAGCTGCCATCAGTTGGCGTGTTACAAAACTAGTCTCAAAACTTTTTGATACTACCTTGTAACATAGTTTTATTCTGTGTTAATTGTTTAGGTCACTGGTAGCTGAAGAGACCACTTAAAGCGGGGGTCCACCTATCTATCGTTTTTTTTTTTTTTTTTTTTTTTTTTTTTTAGTTCATTCACAAACTTTTCTTCTCAGCATTACATACTCGCATATTGTGTGTAATATGTCCTCCTGTGTCAGATTTCGTCGGAAAGAATAACTTATATTATTCACTGCAGGCGGTTTCCATCTTCATTGTGGGCATTTGAAGCCCACAAGCATTTATTTCCTGGGTGCAGTGAATGCTGTGCTCCCAGCATTCACCGGTCGTTCCCGCACATGCTCAGTGGCATCCTGGGAAGCCAGAGACTAGCTCCCAGGAGACTGTGCGGAGTCTGGGAGAGGCTAGAAACACGCCTACTCCCACGGGAGGAGAACCAGGAAGTGCAAAGAAGAATAGAAAAATAAAAGTTAATTACGGCGATTTACATTTTTTTAAACGGCATGTCAGCATCTAGGCAAGGAAGAGAATACATACAGATATTGTTCAAAATTTGAGTGGAACCCCGCTTTAATCTAAAACAAAAGACTGGCATTATGTTAAAGACCCAATGATAACATACACTAATGGGACATTTCTGTGTGTCTGTGAAGTTCATATTTATTCCTGTTATAGCCAATAGTAGCTGGTTACATTTAACTAAACTTCTGTAATGTTGAAGACATTTCATAGCTTGTCCAGTCCACTTCAGTTCTGCCCTGACACATTCCCTGGTGTATGGATTATTGTGTTGGAGCTACCTATGTGGATATAAATGCTGGAGTATGTGCCTGACACTCAGAGCTGAAAAAGTGGCTTGGGTTGGCTACAAAATGTTAAACATTACAGAACAAGTCTGTATATAACTACTATACCCGACATTTAAGGTGAATTCACACTATATGTGGTGACAGAGGTTTTACTGCATGGTAAAATGTCTTTCACTACAGGGACACACAGAAAACAATTTTCCTGTGTGTGACATTCACACTGCAGCGTAGCCTACGGTTGCACACAGCAACGCAGCTCATTGCACTGCTGTAAATTGCTGTGCATGAAGTGTACATTTTGTACACTTTAAATAAAGTTTGTACAAAACAAAAAAAGGCAGCCCTGTGATACACAGAATCGTGCCCCACACTGCCCCCTACTTGAGCTGGCAATGGAGATCTGCCGGCGTGGTAAATTGCTTCGGCAGCTCTCTACTGCAGTTTAAATTCACCCTTCTCTTGCCAGTCTTTTCAAAATATTACTTCAGGTTATGGTCACCTTAAACAGCACCTGTGCGTTACTGACAAATAGCTCTTAACCACTTCCCTCTCCTCCCACTGCTTGTTAAAACAATCTAGCGGCTGGTTATCCGCTAGGGTTGCTTTTACAAGAGAGCTGACTGTTGGCTCTAAAAAAAATAAAAAATAAAATGTACTGGCATGATGCGGCCTCAGGTATCATCCTGGTATAACCACTTGAAGTCTAGCAACATACGGGTATGTCGTTGGTCGTCAAGTGCTTCATTTGGACAATTTTGAAGTTTGTAAACTTTGGGAAGAAAATCACGTTTATCGCAGGGTATTTACTAGACCCTGTGAGTAGACACTGCTGTTCATAGCCTGCCTTCTGCACTACAGAGGTGCTGAGAGGAGGAGTTTCAGGAGGTGGAGTCTGTACAGGACTTGGAGGTTACTCCAGTATGCTTACTATGCACATCATTTGGTGCTTCAGTGGCATCAGCTGTCACACAACCTAACCTTCGTACAACAGCCATGTTGGAATGGGGTTCTACTAGTAGGGGAAGGTGGACTCTGCACTCTTAAAAGATTGTTTTGAAGTCAGGCAGTTACAGGGCAGCACCTATCACATTATTTACACAAAGTAAATTAAACACAATAGGGTGCTTAATATAAGGCCTCAATTACATGGCTGCAGCGGGCTGTACACAACCAAGGAAAAGTGTATATCTGCACCTGGGTGTTACAGGTGTTTGCTTACAGCCGCTGGTAGCCGACTGTTCATATTAGTGACAGGGTGACACACTGTGGCTGTACACATAAAGGTGTCCGTCAGCCTGCTGGTCGTGGCTGTACACACACCTGTAACCTTTGAGTACAGAAATACTCAACTTGACAGTATATGGCCCTCATCTTCAAGAAGTATGCCAGAACAATAATGATTTGACCTAGAGCCTTACAGATTCTCCTTACCAAGTAATGAGCAAAATTCAGGAATATCCAACATTATAATCCACGGAAATATCAAGAATTACAAGTACCTTATATTACTGTTAGTGTTGACTTTGTTTCTCAAGTCTCACTCTCCTTTTATTTTTTCTTTTGGCTATCCATAATGGGCACTCCCTTATGGACTAAAATCTGTACTAGTTAAAGTTAATTACTTATCCACACTTCCACTATAGATGATGCATATTGATTTTAACCATTTACGTGAGTTCATAATCTTGACAACAGAAAGTGTTATCTGAACGCAGTGACGGCTTGTTGTTTGAGAAATGTACTATCACTATGGTTGATCTAAATGTTAATAGCACAACATATTTTTTACTTTGTGATTTGTACTTTCCCTACAGAACATATGTAGGTTGATCTACCATTTTGGTTTTTCTAGTGAATTTAGAAACTGAAAATCTCTATTTAAAAAATAAAAATGTCACTGTTATCATATTGATGTACATACCTATTAGTGGTTAGTTTTCTTTAAAGGGAGTGTTTAGTACAAGATCAGTGAGTTCACATTTTGAGGAGTTGTGCTTATCATAAAATTGTAATGGCTTTGACATTTTTACACACTTGCTCTTGTGTATACATATTTTTTTTTTAATGGTCACGTTAAGGCTACACTCACACTAGCGATTTAGGCCAGTGCAAATTGTAGCAGCAGAAATCTTATGATTCCTGTTGTAGATCTGAGTGGCTGGGTGCAACCCCTGGCCCCATTCACTATAAAGACTGGTTGTTACGGCTATTCACGGCTGTCTGCACAGCCAGTGATTACCTGCGGTGATCGGTGCTGGACACACACAAAGTGAATGACTTCCCTCGCACATGTGTAGGTGTTTTGTCATTATGGCCTAGGCAAAACCAGATCACTGAAGACCCCGAACCTGAAGGAAAACAGGTAAAGATGTTTGGGCCAGTGAGAAACTGAGGGGAGGCCAGTTAAAGTAAAACTATAGAAAAAACATAAAAAAAACTATTTTTGGATAGCATAAGGGAGGGTTCTATACCCTGCTGGGTTTTGTTTTTGCCGTCTGTGTTCTATTGGGGAGATTTCCCTTCACTTCCTGTCCCATAGCCAAACAGGAAGTAGGGAATCCCGTGGGGGGGGGGGGGGGGGGGGCAGGTCACGACAACTGGTGTCCCTATTAGATTTCCCCTCTATTACTTTTCTAGGGACAACCCAAAATTTGGTGTTTTTTTTCTTTTACTTTATTTCACTTTCAATGAGAACGGTGAACAGAACAAATGGAGAGAGTGAATCTCCCGAACGGGGGCACAGACAGCAATAAAAACCTAAAGGAGCTCTAATCCCTCTCCAGTTTATTGAAAACTTAAAAAAAAAAAAATGTTGCTTTTAGTTTGGTTTGCTTTTGGTTTAATTGAGTTCTTATGTCCGGAGTTTAGCTTTAACTGAGTTTTTTTGTAATCTTACTCCAGCATCCCACAGTGTCTGTTATAAGCCCTGAGCTCAGGTTGGGGACTAATTTATAAAGCAGCAATGTAGCCCTACCGTGGCCACACCAGAAAAACTATCCGGCCACATTTAGAATGGACAGTTTTGAGCTTTAGAAATCTTTTTGCTTGCTTTGGAGTTCTGAAACCAAGGCCAATCCTTGAAATGGTGGGTGGAGTGCCTAGAGATGGAAAGCAGTCACATGACCCTGACTAGTTATAACAGAATGGTTCTCTAGGAGTTTTCTTTGCAGCTATGACACGACCATCTCCACACCATGCTCTTCTTGGCCTGTGGTCAAATGCTCACCTCACTATATACAATACAAGGCTAAACATTTTCAGAATGTGAAAAAAAAAAAAAACCCTTGCAGTGGTGCCTGCACTCCGGAAATAGATTGCCCTTGTGCTTCCAACCACCATCTGGAGTCCAGGGCTAGTCTCAGACTGATGTTTGGTTGTTACCAACACAGTTGATTACCCTGCTTGTTTTAGTGTACACGAGTTACTGCTGCTTTTTCTAATTTGATGTATCTCATGAGCTGACTTGGATTTTGGCTATAAGGTTATGGGTGAATAAATTAGGTATTCACCTTCATTTGTAGGACTGTCTGCATATTGAATGCGGTTTGTTTGTTAATGTCTGAAAAAAGGCCAGCAACTCTTGAACCTAAGAAATGCAATGTCACCTACTCTGTGGGAGCCATATTACCTGGGGTGCTCTGTTGTGCAAATATCAACTCGATTTCTTAATGTTGAACTGTGCTATCTTATTGTGCACAGTTCAGGCATTCATTTTAAAGTGGTAGTAAAGTCTGCTGTGTTTTTTTTTTTTTTTTTTTTTATTATCTACTACAGGTAAGCCTACATTAAAGGCTTACCTGTGGGTAAAATGAATATCTCCTAAAAGTGCACCGTTTAGGAGATATTCACACTGGTGCAGCCAGTGACGTCACTGGTGCATGTGCTCTAAAGGTCGGCGATGCCTACTAGCACATTATGCAATTGTCTTACAGGGGAATGGTTTGTTTGTTTTTGTTTTTCTTCCACTGCCGCAGTTTATAACCGCTTTAATTCACTAAGCAATTGCTTGCTGAGGGTGGGCCTGTGCAACATGCATGCTGGATCCTCTACTTCCAGTGTCCAAGTGAACTGTTGTTTATGTAAAATTCAGGACCCTCATCGATTTGCTTTTTATACTGCAACTTTACTTGGGCCTCTTGCACACTGCAGCTTAAAAATGCTCAGTACAGCATTTTTTTTTTTTTTGCTGATCTAAAATGCAGCTTATTGTTAATACTGTGCCTGTACACACAGATGTGCAATCAAGCGCCATGAATTACTCAGCAAAAAGAGAAATCTGAGTTGCCAGTCAGCATTTTTGGATTTACACTCAAATACATGCAAATATGCAGGAATGCCACGTTTCCTACTTGTGTATGCATACTCTCAAATAATCGCAAATACACTCCCTGGCCACTATGAGGTACACCTTGCTAGTACCGGGTTAGACCCCATTTTGCCTTTATTAGTGGCATAGATTCAACAAGGTGTTGTAAACATTCCTCAGGGATTTTGGTCCATGTTGATATGATAGCATCAGACAGTTGCTGCAGATTTGTCAGCTGCACGTGTGTGTGTGTGTATGTATGTATGTATGTATGTATGTATGTGTGTGTGTATATATATATATATATATATATATATATATATATATATGTGTATGTATGTGTATATATGTATATATATATATGTGTGTGTATGTGTGTGTATATATGTATATATATATATATATATATATATATATATATATATATATATATATATATATATATACACACACACACAATTATAATATATATGGCAGCAGTGTGATAAGAGGAAGGGGGCCAGAGAGCCGGAGCAGTGTGTGTGTGTGTGTATAAGGCAGAGGTGTGGTGAGGGGGCGGGGGCAGAGACAGCGAAGTGTGTGTGTGTGTGTGTAAGGCATGTAAATTTGTTAGTGGTCCATGAGATTCACAATTGTGCATTTAGTGGTCTGTGAGATCCAAAAGGTTGGTGATCACTGCTTTAAGACATATGCATCAAACGTATGTGTAAGACGCATAAGAGTTGTGACCAAATTGTTTTATCCCCTGTATGTAAAAATGTAAAGAGCGAGAGAGCCACAAGTGCGTTGAATTCCATTCATAGATTGAATTTGTCTTTACGATCGGCGTTACTCATGTGAACATCTCCTGAAAACAAATCTTGAAGGTGAATGTTACAAAATTAAAGGGGTTGTAAAGGTAAAAATTTTTTTTTTTTTAAAATAACAAACATGTTATACTTACCTTCACTGTGCAGCTCGTTCTGCACAGAGTGGCCCCGAACCTGGTCTTCTGGGGTCCCTCGGCGGCTGTTTCAGCTCCTCCCCGCAAGCATTAACCACCTTAATGCGAGCTCCCTCGCATGGTGGTTAGTGCTTGCGGGCGCGCTCCCGTGATACAGCCGGCGGCTATAGCCGCTCACTGTATCACTCGGCCCCGCCCCCCAGCGCGCCGCGTCATTGGATGTGATTGACAGCAGCGCGAGCCAATGGCTGCGCTGCTTCCAATCCATCCACTGTAGCCAATCAGCGGCCAGGGTGAGCGGAGGAATAGATGTCGGGAACGAGAAGCTGACTTTCGAGGCGTCAGGTAAGTAAAACAGGGGGGCTGGGGGCGGCGGTATTGTCAGAAGTTTTTTCACCTTAATGCATAGAATGCATTAAGGTGAAAAAATTTTTACCTTTACAACCCCTTTAAGTCAAGATATACATTCAGTGGAAATAATAAAGGTATAGAAGGCATAGAAGATACATCCCCTCCCTAATCAATCGGAAGCTGTCACAAGCAGGGCCCTCTAAAGCCTATTTTGTAACTGTACTGTATCCTTTATACTATAAAGCACTACACAAACTGTTGGCGTTATATACAGTAAATCGTGATTAATAAAAAACAGTGGTTGTCGGACAGATCCATGTTCTCTGAGTAACAATACGAACCACTCGGTGGAAGTCGTCATCCCCCAGTGCTTTGTGATACCTGTAGTAGGCTCCAGTTATAAATGGGCCTGAGGGGAAGGGTTTTCTCCATTTGCTTTCTACAACAGCCAGTCAGATTCCACTTTGCTTCCCTACATGCTGTGCACATTAGAAATGTCTTATTTATTGATCTCTTATGTTTGTTTTTAAATCCTACACCCATTGGCAATAAATTACAGCATTGTCCAAGATATGTCAACAATTTTAAAATTGCGATCCTTTTTGTTTTTTGCAGAATTTATTGAAGGCGTTTCTCAGTTCAGTGTAAAGGGTGACAAGGAACAGAAACTGAGGTGTAAGTATTACATGTAGTGTATGTATGTGGGTAGTCGTGTGAAAGCCTCTGACACATTTATTTCAGACATGGGGACATTATGTGCATCTGGTTTTTAGAGGCTGTCCTGCAGCATTCCTCTGTGCGCTAACATAATGCTACAAGCACTGAAGATGCAGTCTATACAAACCTGTTTCTTAGTATACTGCAAACGCCCCCTCTGATCTTTATTAAATATGAATATTAAAATCTTTGCTTATGTACAGTAGCTCACAAAAGTGAGTACACCCCTCACATTTTTGTAAATATTTTATTATATCTTTTCTTGTGACAACACTAAAGACATGACACTTTGCTACAATGTAAAGAAGTGAGTGTACGCCTTCTGGGACAACAGCCATGCAGACATATTTGATGCAGTGTGCGGCGTATGGTCTGAGCACTGACAGGCTGACCCACCACCCCTTCAACCTCTGCAGCAATGCTGGCAGCACTCGTATGTCTATTTCCCAAAGACAACCTCTGGATATGACGCTGAGCACGTGCACTTCTTTGGTCGGCCATGGCGAGGCCTGTTCTCAGTGGAACCTGTCCTGTTAAACCGCTGTATGGTCTTGGCCACCGTGCTGCAGCTCAGTTTCAGGGTCTTGGCAATCTTTTTATAGCCTAGGTCAGTGATGACGAACCTTGGCACCCCAGATGTTTGGGAACTACATTTCCCATGATGCTCATGCACACAGCAAGGTAGTTGAGCATCATGGGAAATGTAGTTCCAAAACATCTGGGGTGCCAAGGCTCACCATCACTGGCCTAGGCCATCTTTATGTAGAGCAACAGGTCTTTTTTTAGATCCTCAGAGAGTTCTTTACCATGAGGTGCCATGTTGAACTGCCAGTGACCACTATGAGAGAGTGAGAGCGATAACACCAAATTTAACACACCTGCTCCCCATTCACACCTGAGACCTTGTAACACTAATGAGTTGCATGACATCGGGGAGGAAAAATGGCTAATTGGGCCCAATTTGGACATTTTTACTTAGGGTATACTAACTTTTTTTTGCCAGCGGTTTAGATATTAATGGCTGTGTGTTGAGTTATTTTTAGGGGACAGCAAATTTACACTGTGTTATAAGCTGTACACTCACTACTCTTCTTTGGCGCAAATTGTCATTTCTTCAGTGTTGTCACATGAAAAGATATAATAAAATATTTACAAAAATGTGAGGGATGCACTCACTTTTGTTGGATACTGTATTTTCACTGCAAACATGACATTTCCCTTACTCTGATAAACATTAATATATAGGAGCTGAATTGGGGTGGTAAAATTGTTGTCGGGTTGACAAGTTTTTGCAGTGTTTTTTTTTTTTTTTTTTTTCTTTTTTTTTAATCTTGATTTGGATCACCCAGCACAATGATCGTTTTTTATTTTTCTTCTCCATAGAAAAGGAAAATATTGATTTGGTTTGCAACATGTCAAATATATCTAGATGTGTTTAAAGTATAACTAAAGGCAAAACTTTTTTTTTTGGACAGAATGGAGATGTATTAGAATACCAGTCAGGTTTTTATTGCTACTTTTTGCTATAATACATATCAAAAAAATATATAAAAAAAAACCTAACGTATTCAGCAGTTTAGGCCGATATATATATTCTCCATATTTTTGGTAAAAAGAATCGCAATAGGCGTATATTGATTGGTTTGCGCAAAAGTTATTGCGTCTACAAAGATAGATTTAAGGACTTTTATTGTTTTTACTGGTAATGGCGGCGATCTGCCATATTTAGCGGGATTGTGGTGGACAAATCTGATCCCAAATGACACTTTTTGGAGACCAGTGACATTATTGCATTGATCAGTGCTATAAAAATGCACTGATCAATGTAAAAATGACACTGGCAGGTAAGGGGTTAACACTAGGGGGCGATCAAGGGGTTAAGTGTGTACTAACTGTAGGAGGGATGGGATTACTGGGACATGACAGAAATCACTGTTCCCGATCACTAGGAACAGTAGATCTCTGTCATGTCACTAGGCAGAGCGGGGGATCGCCTTGTTTACATAGGCAGTTCCACGTTCTGCCTCTCCTCACCCGATCACGGGTTGCTGGCAGACATAGAGTCCGTGGGTCGGCTAGTGATTAAAAGTGAAACTAAAAACAATTTTGGGCTCCCCAGAACAGTAATAGTGCTTGGGGGCCCCAAGAAATTCCCATAATTTACAGGGATTTCCTCTCGCCTCCTATTTTGGCTATGGGACAGTGAGTGAAGATAAATCTCCCTAATGGGACACACTGCAAAAAATACAGATTATAACACTATCCAAAATTAAGAAAAAGACACACTATATTGTCAAAAATTTTGGGACACCTGCCTTTACACGCACCTTAAATTTAATGGTATCCCAGTCTTAGTCCGTAGGGTTCAACATTGAGTTGGCCCACCCTTTTTGCAGCTATAACAGCTTCATCTCTTCTGGGAAGGCTGTCCACAAGGTTTAGGAGTGTGTCTATGGGAATGTTTGACTATTCTTCCAGAAGTGCATTTGTGAGGTCAGGCACTGATATTGGATAAGAAGGCCTGGCTCGCAGTCTCCACTCTGATTCATCCCAAAGGTGTTCTGTTGGGTTAAGGTCAGGACTTTGTGCAGGCCAGTCAAGTTCCTCCACCCAAACTCGCTCATCCATGACTTTATGGACCTTGCTTTGTGCACTGGTGTGCAGTCATGTTGGAACAGGAAGGGGCCATCCCCAAACTGTTCCCATGAAGTTGGGAGTAAGAAATTGTCCAAAATTTCTTGGTATGCTGACGCCTTAAGAGTTCCTCTCACTGGAACTAAGGGGCCAAGCCCAACTCCTGAAAAACAACCTAACACCATAATCGCCCCTCCACCAAATGATTTGGACCAGTGCACAAGGCAAGGCTCATAGACATGGAGGAGCGCATTTGGGGTGGAGGAACATGACTGGCCTGCACAGAGTCCTTACTTTAACCTGATAGAACACCTTTGGGATGAATTAGTGCGGAGACTGCGAGCCAGGCCTTCTTGTCCAACATCAGTGACCTCACAAATGTGCTTCTGGAAGAATGGTCAAATATTCCCATAGACGCACTCCTAAACCTTGTGAACACGTGCGTATAAAGACTGGTGTCCCAATACTTTTGGTAATAGTGTAGTTCTACTTCAACTTTTGTAAGCACTTTGCTGTAAAACTTTACATGGCCTAAATATAACAAGATGAATCTAAAAATTTGCATTGCTTGCTTTTTAGTAAAATGTATCATCTTAATGTGCGAGTGTGGTAGGGATGGTAGATAGCCCTGTTTGGAGACTGATGTGTATGGTTAATGATATGCAATTTAAAGTGGACCTGGGCAGAACATACAAAGCAATATGCTTGCTGCTGATTAGGCAACATTGCTAATGTGCAGCACTGGTGCTGTCTCAGTGCCACTCGCTGTCCTGATCCTCTGCCAGTGTACCCTTGAGGGCTTCAGGTGAGTTCTCTGTACTTAATTTTCCAGGAGGTTTTACCAGCTCCAAGTGTAAGGGAAATAATAAAGTATCAATTTGGATATAGAATAGCCCTCTTTACTTTTTCAAAAAAAAAATATTAAATTTCAGTTGAACAGTCTTTTGATACCATCTGTCTACGTTGGGCATTTGTTGAACTAGAGCCCAAAGTGTTTTTGAGTCTATGGAATGCAGCGCTGTATCCAGGTTTCAACGTCTTTGCTATTTCTGGCCCATTCAGGATGTGTGATGTCAAATAGATTGGTTCTTTTACTTGTGCACCTGAATGTCGGAAGGGAATAATTGAGCTTGAGCTCAAGCCTTTATTCTTTACTGGTGCTTAGTCAAAGTAGTGAAACAATGAGGTACACAATGGAGCTAGTGTGTAACAAATCCTCCATGCAGGAAAATTCCCATTTTGCATTTAATGGCAGTAAAAGCATCCTAAATTGCCCAGATATTATTGTGAGTGGCAAAATGAGCTCCCTACAATTTCAGCACACTTTGCTCTCTTATTAGTGGAAATGAACTCCAGAGAGACCCTTGTTCCAGAGCAGCACCTGTAATAAAACCTAGGCCTTGTATAAAAGTGTAGTTAGAACTATTGTCCCATAGCAGAAGTCCAATTCAAAATAGAATGAAGGCCTTAGTTCGGTTACTTCAGAGCAATACAGACACCTTTACTATTGACGCTTTGAAACATGAGGTACATTGTGCACTTGCTTCTCCTCCAATTTCCTGGAAATGGGGACCATCATCATTACTAGTTTTTAGGCATAAGCGCATACACCAATCAGCCATAACTGTATGATCACCCACCTAATATTGAGTATGTTCCTGCATTTACCACTAAAAGGGTTCCTTTTGCCATCCAAAACAGCCCTGACCCATCCAGACATAGTGCCACTATACCTCTGAAGGTACTCTGGTGTCTGGCATCAAGTCGTAAGTAGCATATCTTTTAACGTGACTGTAAATGCGTTATTTTTTTTAATAGGTTTCTACTTACCTGCTCTGTGGAATGGAATCGCACGGAGCGGCCCCCAACCTCCCTTTTGGGTTTCCCAGCTCCCCCTCCTCTGGTGAGTGCCCCCATAGAAAACCACTTTCTATGGGGGCACTCATGCTGGCTCGATCCGGGCCTCACTGTCTATAAGACAGTGGGACTCTGCCCCGCCACCCGATCCCTTGTCCCTGGCTTTGATTGACAGCAGCAGGCACCAATAGCTCTCGCTGCCTCAGTAAAGCCTGTGAGGCCAGGAAGTGAGGAGAGAGAACAGACGAGCACAGCTCTGGATCAAATGAGGGCTCAGGTAAGTATAAGGTGGCCTAAAAATGGTTTACCTTCTTGAGAAGGGAGCTGTGACTCTGCTTGGGTGCCCC
The DNA here is from genome assembly GCF_042186555.1 of Aquarana catesbeiana. Classification (NCBI taxonomy): domain Eukaryota; kingdom Metazoa; phylum Chordata; class Amphibia; order Anura; family Ranidae; genus Aquarana; species Aquarana catesbeiana. The sequence continues at coordinate 602,813,611 of NC_133327.1, read as the reverse complement.
CATAGCAAGCTGCTTGCTGTGGGGTCATTGAACAGGAGGGAGGGGCCAGAAGTACCAAAGACGAACCCAAGAAGAGGAGGATCTGGGCTGCTATGTAAGGGTCTGGCTGTCATGCTGTTCCTCTAACTTCAATCCTTTCAGTTGATGACTAGAAGAAAGAATGCAGATCAATTAAAAAAAATCCTTATCTGCATAGTTATTCTATGTTTTGTTAAAAACTATTAAACAAAAAGTGTGAGCTTGACATAGGGCTGGGGAAAGAATAGAGTTGAGAGGTCAAATCGATTAAAATTTTCAGCAAATCGTTTTTTTTTTTTTCCACCAGGACCGGCGCTGACACCGCGCCGCTCCTGAGGAGTTGTGGGCAGCCTGAAGCTGTGGCCTCGCCTAAAAACTTCTGCCCGCAGCTTCTCAGGACTGGTGCAGTGTCCATCCAAAAATTTTTTTTTTTTGGAGAAAATCGCCCAGCTCTAGCTTGACAGCCGGGCAACAAGCATTTGCACAAGACCTCAAAAATGGCAGCCATTATACTTGTTTCAGGAAAGGTTTCCAGTAATAGACTAGTATAGATAAAAGTAACAAAAGTCTACAAAAATATGGAGCACTTGGGAGCTTTGCTTTGGTATCAGTGAAAGCATTTTGACGGTTCTTGTTTTCTCCTCTACCAGTTGCTTTCCGTATATATGACATGGACAAGGATGGCTATATCTCAAACGGCGAGCTTTTCCAGGTGTTGAAGATGATGGTCGGAAACAACCTCAAGGACACACAGTTACAACAAATAGTAGATAAAACAATTATCAATGCAGATAAAGATGGTGATGGGAGAATATCTTTTGAGGAATTCTGTGCTGTGAGTATGGGTTAGGAATATTCTTGTCTGTGCTCTTTATTTCTAGTGGATGCAGTCAGCTAGTCCTAGCCGAAAGTTCATCTGCTCTGTTGAGTGATAGGGAACACTCTGAAAAGAGTTGAACTCTTCAGGAATTTGCCACCTCTCCAATTTCAAGATACTGGCAGTTTTTTGTTTTTTTTTCCCTTTTTCTTTTTCTTTTTTTTTTTTTTCTTTAAAGCTGTAAAGTGATGGGGGGAAAAACATTTATCCTACTTTATCTGGTGTGTAAATGTATAATTGTAAAGTTGCTGTTTACAGTATTTTTGTCTGATTTCTGATTTTTTTTCTGATGTTTGCCAGCAAGAACAGGGTCAAGTAAGGGCAGGAAGGTAGATTTGCACTGAGGGATTTATCTACAAATGATCTCCTCCTTCTCCCGCTGCTGGGCCATTCAGAAAGCGCAGCGCGCTTCATGCATGTGCATTAGGGAACCAGTCGTGAAGCCATAAGGCTTCACTGCTGGGTTCCTCTACTATGAATGGCGGCGGCAGCACCCGGGAGCCGATGGAAACATCGGCTGGGGTGCCGACATCACTGGATTCCAGGACAGGTAAGTGTCCTAATAGTATATGTGTAGCTGTTGACTTTTAAGTGTGTGTTTTATTCATTTTTATTTTTTTTGCATAATTTCATTACAGTGCTTACTGGGGAAAAAAACTGCAAGAAAAGTACTGTGTAATAGCCAACTAATAAAAATAACAGGTTATATTAGGTGTTAGGCTTGGCTCACACTGTTGCGACTTTTATGATCCGACTTGAGACCCAAAGTTGCAGGAGATGTATCTGAGAGCTATGGTTGCACCGATATAAGTATTGGTGCCAATACCAAGCATTTGCCAGAGTACTTGCAAATGCTCCGATGCTTAATCCGATACCTGGACAGTCAGGGACGACCGGTGTGGTGGTGGGGGGGTCTACAATCACAGATCTCTCTGTATACATTTCAATAAAGACAGCTGCTTCTGCTTCTCCCCTCCGTGCTCCTCAGTCCCCCTCTGTCCTCGATCTATCAGAATGGAGAGTGGAGGTTGGTCGTGTCGTCATCTCCCCCCCCCCCCCCCCCCGCTCCCCCCAATTATGTGTTACGTTACCACTCAAACAGCATACCTAAAAAAAAATATATATATATATTTTTCTAAGTCTTACCTTGCTAGTTGGTATGGAACAGGTTAATACATGGGCATCTGCCTGTGTTTAGAATAGTTTGCACTGTGTAATTAGAGGACACATTTGGTTTAGTGCAATAAAATACAATGTACCTTGAAATTTTTAAAGTTTTCACCTTTACAGAAAATATTAACACTGTATAACTTCCTCGCCGCTCCTGGTGTCCACTGTACTCCTCTTGGGTTGCTGTACTGTTAGTGCCATACAGCCAGCGCAGCAGTCTGGGGATTTGAAATCCCCCCTCAGCTCCCTCTCCCCTGTGCAGCACTTCCAGGATTGACCAGAGCATTTCACTGTGCAGGCGCTGACCAATCAGAATCGCTCTGGGCTGTCCCACTGCACAGGAGAGGGGAAAGAGTGGGCATTTCAAATCACCAGGCCACTGGACTGGCTGCATGGCTCAGCATCCCAAGGGGAGTGGGGAAGGTTGTACAGTGTCATCCGTACAGAAAAAGTAAACTAAGACTTATAATCTTTGTAAGGATAGTATGCAAATCTAGTTCACAACTGCTAATCAAGACCCGCCAGGATAGTACGGCCAATTCCTTTTTTTGCTGTGACCAGTGTTTGAGTCCTTAGACACTGAACAGCAGCGCAGCTTTTATGGGGATTATTAGGAACTTAACGCTTTGATATGAAAGGTATGTATGCAGTGGTGGGCTGATAAAAATAATTGTAATTAGAAAGGTGGGAGCTTTTTAAAAGTGCACAATTTTTTCAGGTCATTGACCCACTAAAGCCATAATGAAAATCATGGCCAAGGAACCAACATCTCAGAGCTATTGGAAACTGGTTGACCATACGTGGTTTACATTCCACAGCATTCTGGCAAGGTGTACACTTTGTTTTCTTGTTCAGATCTATGCCTTCCAGGTTCAGAATAACCCCTATGGTGATTGGTCAAAGCCTATAACACTAACTTATTGTCCATTGAGCAGGCAGGGTTCAAAGTACATCCAGCAGCACTGGGCGGACAGCCAAAGAAAGCTGCTGCCACTGCCACCAACCTGTCATTGAAGGTATAGGGCAGTGATGGCGAACCTTGCCACCCCAGATGTTTTGGAACTGCATTTCCCATGATGCTCAACTACACTGCAGAGTGCATGAGCATCATGGGAAATATAGTTCCAAAACATCTGCCATCACTGGTATAGGGCTTGGCTGTAGTGAGCTGCTCACGGGTGGTGAAGTAGCTGCAGGAATCAGCAGATTCCTCTGCTGTAATTTGCACTGGTGCTAGTCACCCGTGTGAATGTAGCCCTAAAGTTTCAAAGATGTGTTCGATTAGCTATAATGTTTTATAAGCATGTACTGATTTATCTGCTTAAGTCCAGCACAAGCCTTAATATATTATAAACCTATACTAAATTTTTCTGACATCCCGGTTGTCCTCTCTTCTGCAGGTCGTAGGTGGTTTAGATATCCACAAAAAGATGGTGGTCGATGTGTGATTCTTCAGAACAACATCCAACACTTATGCTTTCTTCTCCATCTCTGAAGATCTGCTCAAGACGTCCAGCAACGCTCTCTGTGTATTTTAAATGGAAGTATTTTTCTCTGTGAAGCCACATTTTCCAACATGAGCCTCATGAAGCCAACTTAAGTGTTATTGAACTTTTTATTCTCTCAATAACTTGGTGTAGCACTTTAAAGTCTGAAGGACAGCACAGTGGGGAGGAGCATATCGGTGTGATGGAGAAAAAGAAGGGAGTTGGCTTTTTTCTATTTATTTTGTTTCCTCATCTTTTATAAACAAGAATTATATATAAAACTTTCTATGTAGTCATTAGGTGGGCTTTAATTTAATTACTTGAGTAAAAGAAACAACAAAATAAAAACTAGAGTAAAAAGTGCCAAGCAGAACATAAGCCGTTCAATACGTGAATATAAATCCTTACTTTTATTTCACACAGTTTTATATATATATATATATATATTGTAGAAGAATGTATACTTTGAACTGGGTGTCTGGTCAATATGTTTCGTATCTTGTGATTATTTTTTTTTGTATATTAACTGGTTGATCAACTCTGTTGCATCCTGTTAATCTACTTAAGTTTTTTTTTTTTTTTAACACAGGAAATTTGTATGTTAATTTATACATGTTAATATATTACCAGGGACTGTGTCTCTTGCTTTTTTTTTTTTTTTTTTTTTTTTTTTTTTTTTTAATAGTTGAATGTTACTGCCAAGTGAAGAACTGTTAATGCATATAGCAACTGCACAGAACCTATATCTCCTGCTTTCCAGAGTTGCTAAAGCAAGTCACCCAAATTGTACTATTCTATCAGTTGCAGCAGCTGCAATAGGTATACAACACTTTGAGGACCCCCGTCCCGTTTTATAGAAGCAGATTTGACAGAATTCGGGATTTATTCACTCATACCTGCCAACTAAATTGAACAGACTACTGCAGGCAGCACGACTGGTAACGATCTATGTACATTGGTTATAGGAGAGGTTCTTTGTCCTGGTGGAATGTTTTCTGTTACTTTATGTGAAAATACGACATTCTGTTCTGCTCTGTCCATAATTACTCCCATCATGTGTGATATAAAAGTAGTGAGACACTCTAATTTTTTTCCACCTCTCCTTTTTTCTGCTGTGGTACTATTGGATGGAAAACAAGTAAAACCAAACCGAGACATATTATATATATATAATTTTTTTTTTTTTTTTTTTTGCTCTTGAAAGCATATCCATTTTATTAGTCATTTAGTAAGAGCAGGTAAAAATATTGCCTGCTTGCCATAGCTGTTCCTTCAACTGAGTGCTGCACACCATGGGCTCTGTCTGTGCGAGAGAAATCAAGGTGCTTGGTGTCCTTGCATGACATGGAGTTTTGCATGTAGATCGATTTTTTTGAAATGTTCCTCTTGTTTACATAATTTGCATTATATATAAATATATATATATAAATATTAAACTAAAAAAAAAAAAAAAAAAAAGAAATTGCCAAACTTTGGTACATGTTGATGTTCAATAACATAAAAAAAAATCTCCACTACACATTACGTTTGTTCCTCTGGATCAGTCCGTGGTTCATTATCCCAGACAGTGGTCTTCTGTTCCAGTGTCAGCTGCCATGTGCTCTGCTACAAGGGGGATTTAGTCTTTTGTGAATTTATTATTTTTTGTACATACATTGTGTTTAAACATTTTAGCAGATGCTATCTATTTCTAATGCTTGTGCATACATTGGCTGACTTTCAGATAGCAAGCATTTCTTTATTGGAGATTTTTTTTTTTTTTTTTTTTAATTTGTGTGAGGGGAATGGTTAATGTTGAATGTTTGTTTTTTTTTTTTTTTTGTTTTTGTTTTTTCTTTGTTTCCTTTGCATGCTATATAACTTGTAGGAACTGTAGAAATCTTCATACTGTATGAATAAAAAGATGGAACTTGTTATTCGTTGTTTGGTCATAAGTTCACTGTTGACAAAGCTGAACATGTCTACAAATGTGCTCGCCCTTGTGTTTTTAGTGAAATTACTGGGAACACATGTCAATAGAAGTTATGTGCAATGAAAAGCGGATTGCAGTGTGCATGAAAACTATTGGAGGTTTTCATGCATTTCCATTGATTGCATTGGAAAATGCATGTGCTTACACAGAGGTGTAAACACAACCTAAAGGGCCAAGCTTGCCTTAAAATCTACTACATAATATATTTAGTATTCCAAAGCTGCCCATCGACATCAGATTGTCATTCGTGACTCAGTCATTTAATGTCCTCTTCTGGCAGAGCTTCTGCCCCAAACTAGAATGCTCATATCACATCAGTCACTGTTTAGGCCACATGTGTCAAACACAAGGCTTGCAGGCCGAATTCTGTTCGCCAAGCCATTTCATGTGAACCTTGCACCTCTGCTGCGGCACCCTGCTCATGCCGAGAGGCTCCTCTGAACAACCCCCCACCCCTGGCATCTCAGCAGTCGGCAACAGAGAGGAAGACCGAACCCCACCTACAGGTCTTGAACCTTTCTGTGGAGCCACAGCACCCCCTCATCTCCGCCTCTCCTAGTCTCAGCAGCAGCTGACTCCAGCCCTCCTCTGGTTGTCCTCCAGATCCTATGCCTTCTGCTTCCCAGTTCTGCCTCAGCTTCTTCCTGGCAGCAGTACAAGGTAAGGGGGGTTCAGTGTGATGTTAGGATGGGTGGGAGACTCTTGACTTCTGATGGTGATGGGGCTCTTGGCATCCAATGTAAGGGGAGTGAAAAAATAAAGCAGTCAGTGGAGAAACTGCACAAGGGGGATGTGGGTGTTCTCCCCACAGCTAGAAACTATCTCAGTTTGTCAACAGAGCAGGACTGGCAACATTAAGGGAAAAAGGATACAATTAGTAAAGTTTGAGGGGGATAAAAAGAATGGAGGATTTGGGAGTATAAAAGGCAATACGGTTAAGGAGCAGTTGGGGTGTAAAGGTGGAAATGTGTGATTGTGGATGCTAAAATCTGACCGGGATAATGTAGTAGGGGAAGACTGTAGGACATAGGTGAACTTAGTGGATAGAGAAACTAAAAGTTTGAGTGAGAGAATTTGAATGGTGGGGGAAGAGGGGAAAAAAATGATGTAAGTAAAGGGCAATAGGAATTGAGAACATTAACAGTTTGTGCAGACTATAGAGCAGGGTTTCTCAATCGGGTTCTGCAACACAGTTCGACAAAAAAAAAACAAAACATTTTTTCACCAGCCACCAAACGGTTAATGTTTCTTTTGGCAGTTAGTGTAAAATTTTATATTTTATGCTTTTAATATATCTGCATCCAACTAATCACACGAATGTCCTATGAGCTGTAGATCATAAAAATATTTCAAGGGTTCTTCAGGCAGTAGAAGGCAGTACTAGACTATATAATTCCCAGTAATCCTTCTAAAAGTGTATCTAAAGACAGTTTTTTTTCTAATCATACATCAAAGGGCATAGGGCGCTTTATTTTCAAATACTTTCCATAAAGGTGAATGGGCCCTGGCAACAAAAGGCAGGAATTTGCCTTGCACAGGCATAACCACTTCCAACTCGGCTAAACCTTAGCTGAGAAATGTGCCTACAGATGTCTCTCTGAATGTCTCCTTTTGTGGGTTTAGTTCCTCAATTCCTGGCCTATTCCGAATACCCCTGCTTGGGTAGAGAAGGGCTTTATCTGGAACAATAGCCTTCATCTAGAAGGCCACGAGGGGCTGTACCCAAAGTGGGAACAGCTTGTAATGTTTGGCGCCGGATCCTGCGGGCAGTAATCTCAATAGTACTATGTATCAGGTGACTTTGCTTACAGGCCCAGGGCAGTGATCCCGCTGGGGTGGGGGGTAGTGGAGACCCTGCAGTGCATGCCCACTGCAAGGGTTAAAAAAAAGGGCTTGTAGGCCCTGCAGCATGGACTGTTGAGTGCCTTTGTGGTAGAACATATATAGTAGCCTTTCTATAGGTCAGTGTGGGCTGTTTTTTTTTTTTTTTTTGTTTTTTTTTGTTTTTTTTTTCCATGCAGAGGAATATACTACGGTGTTTAAAAGATGTGGATCAGCATGCAACGCATGTGCCATGATGTCATCCCAAGCATCTGCGCTGGCATAATTTTGCTAGCTCTCTGGGTGCAGTGACACGTTGCAGGCTCCAAGACTGCTACAGCACAGAACTGCTCCAGCAGTTCAACTATTCTCAGCTGCAGCAGCCTACAGCACATTGAAGCCAGGGCACAGCAAGCATTGCAACACTTATCTATTGGGGGTGCCACTTGGCTGCTCCCTTGCATGGTATTGTAGGCCTACTAACCCTCTGTAAGCCATAGTCTTGCACAATCAGATTGTAGGAAGGACCCCCCCTGCAGTGTTTGTCTTATAATGGCTCCCTTAAAGGTCAGATTAGCTCTGAATCCCTTCCCTTACCTGGTTATTTCCACGGTTTCTGAGCCACATCCTCTGGTTCCTTTGTGTAAAGTAAGGATTTTTCTGCAGCCATTTTTAAGTTTGTTGGATTCGCTTTCACTGGTTTAGAAGATCTTGGACGTTGTTCTCCTCTTTTTGTTGGATGGACATCCTCAAGATGAAAAGAAAGCTGATTGAGAATCCTCTGTTGATGAGTTCCCTGGGGTCTCAAGGTCAGGAGTGTCAAACAGAAGACCACAGTGAGCTTCTTTGCAGACATGGTGTGCACTACTTTTGAAGTTGCTACTTTTGGAGTTCTCTCCAAATTTCACTGGCTGTGGCCACCCTAATATCCCAGATCTTTTTCAGTGCACCCTCACTTGTAGGAAGTGATATATGCCGATTGGGCTTACCCGGAGAAGGTGTTTACCTTTTTAAAGCAATTCATTAAGCAGTACCCCATGGAAGATGAATTTTTTAATGACATGGGGTTCCCCAGCTGTTGACAACTTGATAAAGACCCTGATGGTCCCAGTCTTTAACTCTTTTACTGCCAGGTCTGTATCTGACAAGCCGACTGCTGATTGTCACTTTCGCATACCCCTGGTAACCGCACCCCCCCAAGAAGGGGAGAGGTCTCGAGGCTTCTTATTCTAACGTTATGGTTCGCAAGCCAAAGATGTCGGGCCTATTTTGGATCCCAAAGGTCTTGAAAGTACAAAAATTCAGGATTGTGTCCACCTACTTAGTGATTGCTACGCTTCAACACCTTGGTTGCAATAGCCATGCCATTAGTCGGAGGCTGAGAAGCAGGGTGGAATAGAGGGCTTTAAGAGCGCAGATCCAGTTTCTTGGGAAGAGGTAAGGGGTCTTCTGCAAGAAGTATGAGTGTGTCTGTGTACCAGGTTCTTCTGGGCCAGTTTGGTGCCATAAGAGTGACGGTCTTCCTCTCTTGATCTATTTTGTATAGCAAGTAAGGTAGAATGCTCAGTGGACAGAAGGCATACACTAGCCTGAATTGAGACCAGGGGATAACTAGAGCATCTGAGGCCAGAGCGAGAGGATCCCTGGTTCTGGATACAAACGGGTAGCTTGTTGTATCTTGAGGCTAGAATGTACACATCTGGAGTTCACGATTTCTTGGCATATTGGATTGAATGCATCTGGATGAAGAAGCCATTCCCCTTGGTCCAGGTGGTAGCGGTGGCTGAGATAATAGGCCTGCCAAGTGTCCATTTCTGGGGTATGGATTGTAGAAATCACTGGATCTGGTTCGCTTCCTTCAAAGCGCCTAGACTCCTCGTGCTACCGTGGTGGCATTGTCTGACTGCATCTGAATTGAGCATCCTTTTAGAATGGGGGTCCAGTGCTTGAGAGACAGCTCTGGGCTCCAAGAGGTTGATGGAGAATTGGGCCTCCTTCCTTGAACATGTTCCTTGAAACCACCAAGGATTGGAAGATTTCCCCCCAGCCTGACAGACTTGTGTCTATTGTAAGAACCTTCCAATTGTAGGGAAGGATTTTTCCACTGTCAGTTGAAGTGGTGATTCACCAAGACAAGGAATTTTTGTTTGGGGCAATAGAAGCATGGGTAGATCCAGGGTGGGGAGTCTTCTCGTTCAATGCTGTTTGAATGCTTACTTGTAAGGAACTTGAATGGAGTTGGGAAAAGGGTACTGTCTCAAAGGAGGCAACCGTTATATCTAGAACTCTAATGGCAACTCTCACTGTGAGATCTTTTGGATCTCAGTTGTTGAGCATGAGCTCTTAGAGAACTTTCTTTTCTAGAAGAATAACCATTCCCTGAGATGTATCTAGAGTTAGACCCATATACTCCTAGGTGCATTGAAGGCGGCAGACCAGATTTGTTTAGGTTGGTCACTCAGCCAAAGGCCTGAAGTTGAATTGTCTTTTGAATGTTCACTGAGAATTGTAAGGGGGGATTCATCCTTCAGGAGAAGGTCTTCCAGAGAACCTGTCACCTGGATGCCCTGCATTCTGAGAAGGGCAAGCAAGGGTGCCAAGATCTTTGTGAACACCCTGGGAGCAGAGGACATTCTAAAAGGCAGTGCGACAAATGAAGTGGTTGTCTGTCGCTGCACAGAGAAGAAATCACTGATTAGATGGGTAAATGGGAACATGCAGATGGGCATCTTGGACATCCATGAATTCTGTGTGTTCCCCTTGTCTCAGAGAGGCATTTACTGACCTGCTAAATTCTTATGAGATTTTGAAATGTGCAGTAACTTGTTGAGGGATTTTTAAATTCAGGATAGGATAATTACCTCCTGGATTTTGGTACCATGTACAGGTTTGAGTAGAGTCCCATGAATCTGTCCTGAGGTGGTGTACTGGTATAATGATTTCCTGGGACAAGAGGTGGTTCAGGGCCAATTGTAAATCTAACTGCCCTTGGACAGTTTTTGGTTGATTTGACAGAAGAAAGTGGTGGGGAGATGGTTGTGAGCTCCTTACTTTGTATCCTTTGGAGATCACCACTTTGAACCTGCAGATTCTGGACATCCGTGATCCAGAGAGATGCAAACTAGGGTTCCACCGATACCACTTTTTTAACACAGAGTACGATACTTTTTTGCAAGTACTCGCCGATACTTATCGCGTAGGTAGGGGGGTGGTTAGGTAGTTGGGTGAGGGCAGGGTAGTTGAGGGTGAGGTGAAATAGGGATTGTGGGGTGGAAGTGTTGAGAAGAAAAAGGCTGTGATCGCTGGGGGGGGGGGGGGATGGGGATGGGAGGGTCATTGGGAGACATAGGAAAAGGTGACAGCTGGTGGGCGAAGGAGGAGTCAGTACCGGGGTGTTGGGTACAGACCACTCTGTACACTGACACATTACTGTACATTATATACAGACTGGTGTTTATAACCTATATGGTACAGTGGGCAGACTGGTCTGTATATACTGTATGGTGCTAGTGTATAAGACCGGACTGTACATACTACACTAACCTGTTTGCAAGACTTGCTCCCCTCCATACTCTACTTCCAGGGACTCGTCCACAGCTGCCTCACACTATAGAAACACACGTGCTGATGTCCAGCCCCTTGTCCTTGGTGACCCACCCACTTTGCCATTGGGTAGCAACCAGCCAGTCATCCCGCCTGGCAGCCAGCTTTCTCCATGCAGGAACAGGAAGGGAGGAGTTATGACATCACCCACCCTCTTGTTTACAGAGGCAGGAGAGGATCGCGACAGTGCTGCATAATGATAAAAGGGAGCAGGCATGTCAGTGTGGCCAGTTGTCAGACTGTTCCCACTGTGCTGAGGAGTTTCCCGCCCCCTTTCCTGGCGCCGCAAGACGCGTACTGGTTCGAACCCTACTGCCGGAGGGGAGGAAAAGGCGTCCCACTCCCAGCTGATGTCACTCCCGGTATCGGAGCATTTTCGCGAGTACCGATACTCGCGAAAATGCCTAGTATCGGCACTGATATAGGTGCATCACTAATGCAAACTGCAACAGCCTCCCTCCACTCTTTGTGGGCCAGGCTTTGTGGTAACATGAAGGACTGATAATTGTGTGTAAGTGCTCTGCATTTTGAGGAACTAGGAGCACGTAAAGAGCTGGGTTTGTTACCGTTCTCTGAGGAAGCAAAACACTTCCACTTGTGACTTTAATGAATTGATTAAATGCTTCACCAAACAGGCATTTTTATTTTTTTGGGGGGGGGAAATCAAACTTTATTAAGTTAAGACAGACAATGAACTACAAGTATGAGACATATATATATGCTGTAAGTACAATTACCGGCAGTACATTTACAATCAGTAGTATATTATAGTGCTGGCTTGCTAACTCATTAAAAAAAAAAAAAGTAAAAATAAATATATCAATAAGGTAATCACTTTTGTCTTTGTTGTTTTACCTTGTCAACCTACATCTCTACCTGATCTGCATCCAAATACCATACATATACAATTTGGGATACCATATACTATTGACAATAATCTCGCTTTCCTATACACAAGTCTCCTCATCCCCCAGCCACCTATCCCATATCCTTGAGTACTTGTGAATACAACCTCTGTGCTTATATATCAGTTGTTTATATGGGAGAGAATTGTTAACTTCCCTTTTCCAGCTTGATAAGGTGGGAGTTATATTTTGCAGCCACGTTTTAGCTATTACTTTTCTGGCCATAAAGAGAACTTCGGAGATAAATATGGCTTGATATTTGTCAAGGTCTGTACCCGGAAAGAGGCCCAGAATACATAGTTTTGAGTCTAGTACCACCGGGATCCCATTTCGTCATGTAGGAACTTAATCACTTGAATCCAGTATACCTGGAGGATAGGGCATTCCCAGATCAAGTGATAAAATTGGCCTGACTCTCCATCACAGAGAGTGCATGATGTCTTGTATGTAGGTTGAAACTTAGCTAATTTATTAGGTGTCAGGTAGGCTTGATGGACGATATATAACTGTGTTAATCTATCAGAAAGTTTGGGTGACGTTGTTTTAACATTTTCTAGTATTTCATCCCAGACTGAGTCGCTAATATCTCCCATATCTCCTTCCCACCTTGCCTTGGCCTTTTGTACTACTGCCTTTATTCTAGGTAGTCTAATAGAATAGTACAGGTTGGATATCAATTTTTGTGATTCGGAACCCATGAGTATATCTAGAATTTGGGGGCATTCCAGATTACAGCTCAAATCTCTAAATTGAGTGCGTAGTGCATGCCGGAGCTGTAAATACCTAAACATTAATTGGTGGGGAATGGAGTATTCTTCTTTGAGAGATTGGAATGTTTTAGGTCTAGAGTTAGTCATTACTTGATGTAGATAAATTATGCCATAATTAGCCCATATAGCAGGGTCTGGTATTTGAGCTCTGCCAGATGATTATTAACCCACAAAGGGGTGTGAGAGTGTATATGTCCCATTTTGAGTTTCTTTAGAGCTATTCCCCATATTTTTTGATGATGTAAAAGTACCCCATCGTTGAAATGTGGAGTTCTTTTATTAATTTGTCCTCCCCGAAAGATTGCCTGAAGAGGTGAAGTTAGAGTGCCGTCAGGACTACTAGATACCAACATGTTATATCGTTGCATTTCGTTCTTATTGTAATTATGCATATGTGATAACTGCGCCGCTATATAATACTCCTGCAGATCTGGAAGTGAAGTTCCTCCCAAATCTGAGGGATTTTTAAGGATATGCCATGCCAATTTATGCCTTTGATGTCCCCAAACGAATGTATTCAGAATAGATTCCATTTTTTTTGAAGATCCCAATGGGGATGTATAGGGGAGCGTGCCATACCATATATAGGATCTTGGGCAGAGCAATAATTTTTATGATATTTATCCTGCCCATTACTCCCAGGGGCAGTTTGGACCAGGCTTGTGTTTTTTGGCTTTTAGCATAGCAAGCAACGGTTCTATATTGTTACGAACATAATCCTTTAGGTCCCTTGCAACTAGTACCCCAAGATATTTAATAATGTTTACCCTGGCTAATGGTAAATCTGGTTGTGTGTAGGCAGGAGGGAAATGGTCTATGGGAAGTATCTGGGATTTATCCCAGTTTATGCGTAGTCCTGAGAATTTCCCCATTCTGTATATAATCTTCAGTGCTGCCTGAAGTGACGGGCCCTGATCGGCTAGATACAATATAATGTCATCCGTGTATAACCCTATCTTTACTGTGAAATTACCTACTCGTAGTCCAACAATGTCTGTTGCTGCTCTTATGGCTATAGCCAATGGTTCAGCCGCCAAGGCATATAGTAGTGGGGAGAGAGGACACCCCTGTCGTGTGCCTCTTTCAAGAGGTAGTTGCCCAGATAGCCCAGTGAAACATCTACTGAACTATTACCAAAAAGTACGTGTATGTCTGTAATCTTATAATAAAAACCATACATTAACTCGTGTAGAATATGTGAAACACGATCTGTATGAAAAGATCCAGACCAGATATGTGTGCAATTATATAGTTATTAGTAGTCTCGTGTAAAATGTATGTACCAGAGTCTAAATAGAAAGCAAAGTCTGTGAGAAAAACCCAAACCGGGATCCCACCACATGCGATCCAAAAAATAAATAAAAATACAACGGTGACTTCAGTGCTTATAAAGGCTGGTGACTCCAGGTGCTCCCCCAATGTTTCTCCACTCACCAAAAGCAGTCACCCCTACAGGGGTAGTAGGCATAGAGTGGGTGTCTTGGGATGGATGTTCCCTTGGATGTCCCGCTGGTGTTCCGCTCCCCCGTGGGTATGCACCAGCAATCCGGTTCAGGGTTCTCGGCAGACGTTCCAAGCCTGGGCTCCTCCGTATCTCACCACCACCAATCTTTCCTTTCCTCCATACAAAAAAACAGGGGACTTCCTTAGTGAAGTAAGTTCGGTTTATTTAAAAGATAGATTTTCCATAAAACCATAAAGCAGCAGACCCAGTGCAGCACGGCTATAGACAAGAATGAGACCAGGAAGCTAATCCTAGCGTGCGTCCCACTTTGCGTTCCAGCCAGAGCTTCCGGGTGTGATGTGTGAGCGTGACTCCGCCTTATGCGTTTCGTCAGAGGACGTTATCAAAGACTAAGTTCTGTGGTATTCGAATTGTCTAAGACATATTGTAACTCTCTTCCTATCCCTTCAAGATCAGGTATAACCGAGAGCCAGAATGGTTTGAGTCTCCAAATAGAAGTGGCTGATGCTCTTAATAGAGAGGCTGTGATCCAGCACGGTGAGTGATCTGACAAAGCTCTTGGAGCCATACCTGACCCAGTAATTTTGGATAGTAGGGGGTTTGAGACAAGGACGAAGTCAAATCTGGACATCGTGTTATAACTAGCAGAGTGACACGTGTATGCTTTTGTTGTCGGGTTTTGCCATCTCCACACGTCAGTCAGAGCAAACTCCATGAGCAGTCTCCTAAGTCTGGTTTGGTGTGATGGATTTCTGGATGGATCCCCAGGCCCTGGTCTATCTAAGGTCGGATTCATGGTTTGGTTAAAATCTCCCATCCATACTGCCGGGATCGTCGGGTTCTGAGCCATAAATGCTAAGCCTTTTAATACTACTTCTATCGTAAAAGGGGGAGGAATATAACTTGCCATTACCAATAGTGAGTTTCCTCCTATGATAGCATGCATAAACAAGTATCTTCCTTGCTGGTCCGACGCCAATGCCACCAACCAGGGAACTTTTTTAGCAATTAATAACGATACTCCCCTTGATTGATTAGTGTGTGTGCTGTGATATACCAATCCTACCCAGGGTCTTTTTAAAGCTACCTGTAAGTGACCTGTTATGTGAGTTTCCACTAGTGCGATGATATCAGCTTTTTGCGATTTAAGATATGCTAGAGCAGCGGTGCGTTTAACTTTGTCACGCAAGCCACGTACATTCCATGTAAATTTAATATTGGTCATATCACCCCTTGATTATATATGACATTGAGGCCGGACCAGTGATGCCAAAGAGGTCTATTTCCTCTCCAACCTGCCCTCTTGTGTCAGTCTCCCCCTGTATAATCCATTAATATGCACCAATTGCCTGTCTATTCTTATACTCACTTCAATACTGACTTTCCCATAACACAAAAAACAAACCCAATCAATATATCCCATCCCACCCAGCTGCACATCTCCCCAACTTGATGTGAGCATACAGTCCCGAACTATCAACATGTAGCATATCATCCAGCGGTTCCAAGCCGCTGGAGGCACATATCTTTTCATGAGTAACGGTCTTGCATCATGTTGAACCATCTTCGATAGGGGGGTGACAATTCCACTGTCAATTGTGGAGCGGGGTGAACAGAGGGGGTTCAAGCCCACCACAAAGATCCTACAGTGGTTGCACACCCTGCACTGTTTTTACATCATTGTGCAATATTAATAGCCACAGTCAAAGTTTATTTAGTGCTGCATAAAAACCCTTCTAGTGATCCTGTGAAGCAGCACTGTTGTAGGTTTCCTATACTCTGTAGCACAGGATGGAACAACAAGGCAACCAATGTAAAACGCAATATTCGCTGTGCTTAACTCGCCATGTATAAGGGACTATGAAACTCCACGTGCGGAGCAGGCAGTCACAATCCATCTGGATATATTTCCTTTTCTCCCCTTCTTACACACAATTTTCTATAACTCCCATGTCCTCTCCCCTCCACACAGGCGCTTTTCTCCCAGCAAGGAGAATACAAAGGCATGTAGAAATTAGATCCTGGCTCAGTCTCAGTCTCAGTACTTACATACTGTAGTTAAGTGGTTTTGTCACTTTTATGCAGGACGGCCTCTCTGATCCAGCCATGTTGTCACCGCCGCTGGATCCTCAAAGAATTGCGCTCGCCCATCTTCTACACGCAGTCTAGCCGGAAAGAGCACCGCATATTTAAGATGAAGGGCTCTCGGGCGCCGCTTCACCTCCTGAAACTGCGACCTCTTCCTCTGCACCTCATTTGAAAAATCCGGGAATACTGCAATCTGGCTGTTCCCCAGCTGGATGTTCCCTTTCTCACGAGTAAGCCTTAGTATTTTGTCTCTGTCCCGAAAATTTAAGAATTTGGCTATAAAAGTGCGAGGAGGCGCTCCGGCTGGTGGGGGCACCAGAAGGCTGTGGAGAGGGCACTGAGAAGGCTTCCCGAGCATAGGTTTTGCGCAAGAGAGATTCCAGATAGGTAGCTGGGTCCGAGCCTTCCTCTTTTTCTGGCAATCCTATAAACCAGAGATTACAGTGCCTTAAGCGATTCTCCATGTCGTCTTGATGGGCGTGCAGTTGCTGTATCTGTCTCTGCATCTCCTCTGAAGGGGTGAAGGATGTCTTCTGCGTTGCTTATTCTTGTTTCAGCCTCCGTGACCTTGACTTTTAACTTTGAGAAGTCTTGCCGCATAAGAGAAATATCAATCTTTACTTCATCAATTTTGGCAGTCAGGGTGCCTTGCAGAGCCGCAATAGCGTCCAACACTTTAGCCGTGTCTGATGCCGGGGACCCGGGCCCTGCACACGTGTCAGAGCCATCTTCCTGTTGCATGTCTCTGTCCTGGTGGCGATATTGTACTAATTTGTCAGCTGTCCCGGTCGCCCGTTTCGGAGGAGACATATTCCTCTGTGCTCCCGGAGTGCAGGGGATGACTGTGGGGTATTTCCTGTTCCGAATTCCAGCAGCAGGATCTCTATCAGGAGTTCGAGTGCAGGGAGCTCACTCTACCCACGTCTCACTCCATTGCTTGCCAGGCCATGCCCCGCCACCAAGCAGGCATTTTCCCTGAAAAGGCATCTTGGAGATGTAGATTTTGCTGTCCAAGCTTTTAGCCAGAGAATCCTGTAGATATAAACAGAAAAGAGTCATTCTAGACATTCGTCACGTGTTCCAGGGCATCTACACAGAAAAATAGAGCAGATGGAAGTTGTTGTAATTGCTCTACAACTGCATGATCCTGAAAAACAGGGTTATGTTGGTTGTTCTTTGGCCTGGTCCAATTAGCTGCAAGATTGATTTAATGACATAACGGCAAGCTGTAGGGCTAAACTGCCAGGGTAAAAAGAGCTTTTAAGAGTCCCATTGATTTTTTAATAGATAGAACTTCTTCAGTGGGTACAGTGAGGTGTTTCTTTTGTTTAGGACAGAAATGCAGTCATCCACAGGAATAGCCCACTTTTTTTTTGTAAATGCTTTTTCAATCAGATGGAGTTCAGGAAAGGGCTGAGTGAAAATCCTTTCAGGGAGTGACTCAGAGTTACAATCTATCTGTTCATGAACAGGGAATGTTTTGCAAGGCTAGGTGTCTGTGCCCGAAGGGGAGTGGCGAGACAGAGGAGAGTCCCCCTCTACAATTTAAGGCTTTTGTGTACAGGGGCAATGAGCTTTTCAACATTAACCACATCCCACCTGGCCTATACAAGAATGATGGCCGGGCGGTGGTTTCATTATCCTGACTGGGCGTCATATGACATCCAGCAGGATAAGCCGCTCGCGCCAATCGGTAGTGCTGTATGTCGCTGACACACCGCATCTCCGATCTTGCTGAAGAGCCTATGCCTCTTTACCATATGATCCACTGTGTCCAATCACAGCTGATCACATTGTAACCAGGAATTGGCAGTTGTCGACTTTTCCTCTATTTGCGCTGACAGGGCGCGAGTAGAGGAGGGCTGATCAGCGGCTCTCCTGATGGGGGGGGTCTGTGCTGCGGGGAATCAGCGCATCGATGATCAGTGCAGACTCATCAGGGATTCCAGTAATGCCTGTCGGTGCCTCCTCATCAGTGCCCGTCAATGAAGGAGAAAACTTATTTACAAAATGTTATAACCGAAACAACTTTTTTTTTTTTTTTTTTTTTTTAAATGTTCTGTCTTTTTTTTATTTATTTAGCGAAAAATAAAAACCCAGTGGTGATCAAATACCACCAAAAGAAAGCGCTGTTTGTGGGAAAGAAAGTTATAAAAATTTAATTAGGGTACAGTGTTGCATGACCATGCAGTTTTCAAAGTGCGACAGTGCTGAAAGCTGAAAATGATTGGTTAGCAGGAACATGGGGGTGGCGGTGAAAGTGCCCAGTATTGAAGTGGTTAACAAGCATAATATGGGAAGCTCCCTCTTCAATGTAGTGACAATGTGGGGGAGAGAAATCTTCTGCAGGAGGTTTGGGCATGCTACTATTAAGTGTATGACTAAAGACCCTTCTGTAAAATGGTAAGTAAGGCATTAATACAATCATATTCTCTGCATCACAACCAAATTATTATTATTATTTAAGGTATATAGTGCTGTCAATTGATGCAGTGCTTTCCATATACATTGTACATTCACATTGGTCCCTACCCTCAAGGAGCTTACAATCTAAGGTCCCTAACACACATTCATATACTAGGGCCAATTCAGACAGAAGACAATTAACCTACCAGCATGTCTTTGGAGTGTGGGCGGAAACCCACGCAGGCACAGGGAGAACATGCAAACTCCAGGCAGGTAGTGTCGTGGTTGGGATTCAAACCAGTGACCCTTTTTACGGCTAGGCAAGAGTGCTACCCACTACACCACTGTGCTGCCAAATGTGCACTTATTCACCATGTCCTGTGACTATTCACTGCTTGTGTCACACATTTCACAAAGCCTGTCTTCTGGACTACAGAAATGCAGAGTGGAGGTGTTTCAGGAGGCACGGTCAGTACAGGAAACACTTACATACAGGAAACATCCCATGCTGCTTAAAAGGTAGCATGGGATATGTAATGTAGAAATCAAAAATAAACCAAAGGAATGAGCAGAGGAGAAGCTGCAAAGCATGCAGGTAATCCAGGAAGTTGTGGAAAGATGTGCCAGTAGCCCAGCACTTACAAAATGAAAGGACAATTTTTAAATTACCTTATATTGGGTTGTCAAAAATGATAACTTCTATTGCTATTACAATGATACTGTCCTAAAATGAAACTGATTAATTTCCTTTGACCCTTTTGCCATCGCTGCCGTAAATGGCGGTGGGAATTACACCCACCTGTTGGCTTACTAATGAAAGATCTGGTGGCTGTACAACTGCCTGATCACTTTGTGACCCCCTATAGTGCCCTCCCCACATGATTTCCTTTTTAAATCTGTGCTAAAAACCCCACAAAAATTGCTTTGGCAGCAAAAGGGTTAAAGGATGTGATCCATTGAGACATGGTTTGACAAATTAAATTCACTGCTGACAGAGTCATTCTAGTTCCATCAAACTGAGATTGAAATAGGGAGTCCAACTGGCTATTGTTGAAGTCCCTAAGGGTAAAGCTACAGTCAACTGGAGTGATAAGATGTCCATTAAGATGTGATGAACTGGAGTTTACAATGAAGGTAAGGACTATTTGGCATGAGATTTGCTATCAAAGGGAAAATGCTTCAAATCATCAGGAGCAAGTCAGGAATGTAATAAAAGTTCCCAGATCCCATGAGCTGTTCTAGAAAAGAGCATATAGGAAAGATCTTTTTGTTATCCGGAACCTTTGGTACAGCAAGTTGATCTTCTAAAAGCATAGTAATGTTTCCTGTGTCAGCCAGTTTGGAAACAACAGTTTGCATATTCAAATGATAAGGATAAGGTTTAATATAGACTGTGCAGAAGCAGGCTGTGGAGGCTCTGAATCGGATATAATGATAGGGCCTTCAGGATCTTTTGGGAATAAGGGCTCAACAGGGTCAGAACTAGGTTATGTAGTAAATTGCTTTGGAGCATTTGTCAGTTTGTGCACAATTGATAGAACAGTTTGTTCACAGACATTCCAAATTCAGAAGTTGATATAATAAGCCTGTTGGACACAACGCAGGTCATAGGCTCAGCCAGCAGAGCTATAGAAGCTGCAAATATCAATAGGAGTGCCAGGTTCCAAAAAAAAAGACATTGTTCTCTTAAGGCCACCAAAGATTTGCTTCCAAAAACACAAGTGGAGTCTTAAACAAGGTTGCCTGCTAACTGTCCTCAGAGCACCTTGTTTCACTGTGTAGCGTTGAGCAACCAACCCAAAGTGAGACAAAGCACTGCGTACTCACATACCAAGTCAGTCGTAGGTGGTCAGAAATAAACAAGTCACTATAGGAAGGCAGTGGAAAATTAGCATTTGTTCTTCCAACTTCTCTACAGATGGCGGAAAGGAAAGCAAGTTCTAGGCCATAATTGACTGGGCAATGCAGTTTATTAATATTAATCTTGTCAGAGACTTATAAATTCCCATTGTCTCCAAGTCAAATCAACATCCAACTCGAAGTCCAAGCAGATCAACATGGAACTACTGGTAGTTTCCGGACACCAAGAACTCTTACCAATTGATGTCTTGAGTTCACCCATGTTCCAGATACTGGCTACAGAGACACAATCCTCAGGTGAATTGGAGTAAAGGGCAGTGACTTTTCAGTCAGACCAATGCTATCCTATGCATCAGTGGCCAATTTGATATCAATATTCGATATTCAAATATCTGTGGCACATCATGACTTCCTAGATGTCTTTAACAAGAAGGGAGTAGACACACTTTCCCATCATCAGTCCTATGATTGTCCCATCAAACTGCCCATTTGGCCACATCTTCCCCCTTTCTGAGCCAGAGCCGGAAGCCCTTTGTCAATATATAGATAAAAATCTACAGAAGATATTCATCCACCCTTTATCCTCAACTGTGGGGGCTGGGATATTCTTTGTGGAAAAAAAGGACCACAGCCTTCGGCTATGTATAGATATCGAGATCTCAACAAAATTGTCATTCAAAATCGTTATCTGCTCCCTTTAGTCCCTGAAAATTTTCAAAAGTTCTGAACTGGCCGGGCGTTCACCAAACTGGACTTGTGTGTCGCCTATAACTTAGTGCACATCAGAGAGGTGGATGAGTGAAATATCGCTTTCCAGGCACACTTTGGTCACTTCAAGTATATAGTGATGCCATTTGGTCTGTGCAGTGCGTTTCTCGTTTCAGCATTTTGGGAATGACATCTTCATAGAACGCCTAGCCATCATCGTATGCCTCAACAACGTCCTGATTTTCTTACCCTCCCAAGACACACCATTCTTATGTGAAAAAAGTTAAAATTACCCTGAGGGAACACAGTCTTTATGCAAAAGCAGAAACATGCTAATTCGAGAGAGAGTTTATGCAGTTGCTAGGGTTGGTGATCGCCAAAGAAGGAATTGCCATGGACCCTCAAAAAGTATCAGCCATTCTTGATTGGCCAGCATTCACTGACAAGAAGGGTGTTCAAAGATTTGTGGGGTTTGCCAACTTTTACTACAAATTCATAAAGGGATTTTCTACCATTATTGCTCCAATCACACAACTCAGCCACCACACACATATGGTTCCGCTGGTCCCCAGGAGCCCAGTCTGCCTTCGATAAATTAAGGACATTCTGCACGTTGGCACCAGTTATGCAGCATCCTGATTCAGCTTTGACTTATCTGCTTGAGGTTGATGCTTCGGAAACAGCAACAGGGACTGTCCTATCACAACGCTAGGGTCCAAAGGCCTTACTGCATCCCATGGCCTTCTTTTCCCGAAAGCTGAGCCAATCCAAAAAGCATTATGATATGGTGACAGGGAGGTACTGGACATCAAATCAGCATTTGAAAAGTGGAGGTAACTACTGGAAGGAGTGGCACATCCTGTGCTAATGTTTACTGATCATAGGAACCTTGAGTACCTCAGAACTGCTAAGTGTCTGAAACCTTGTCAGGCCAGACGGACTTTGTTTTTTGGGGGGATTTTCATCCCATATTAATTTTTTTCGTTCAACCAGCAGCTTGAACAAAGCCCAATTCCCTCAGCCACACATTCGAGGTAAATTAGGGAATAACTCCCGCTGAGCTATTGCTTTCTGGCGGCGTCCCTGGGAAATATTCTCTGGACTTTATTGTGGATCTCCCTCCTAAAGGTTATACCACCGTTCTTGTGCTCGTGGATCGATTATCCAAGATGTCTCTCTTCATACCCATGATTAGCACTCCTACAGCTTCAAAAACCACATGTGCCTTCATTAAAGTGGTTGTAAAGTTAAAACAAAATCACTTCCAGCCCCTCTGTTTTATGAAGCAATCCTACACTGTGTAAGTGTTAGTGTAAAACAATGCCTCTAAATACCTTATCTCCAATCTTTTCTGGCTGTTTACGTGACCTCCGGCCGC
Source organism: Aquarana catesbeiana (assembly GCF_042186555.1). NCBI lineage: Eukaryota > Metazoa > Chordata > Amphibia > Anura > Ranidae > Aquarana > Aquarana catesbeiana. The sequence continues at coordinate 602,791,083 of NC_133327.1, read as the reverse complement.
TCTCCTCCGATCTGAGGGCTACAGCAGGAGGGGCCAAAATCCCCTCTGACGTCAGCTGGAGAGGTCACATGACCGCTGTGATGTTCGCCCAGCCCCTCCCACTGTAGCCATTAGATTGCAGCGGCTGAAGGTCACGTGACCGGCCAGAACAGATCAGAGGTCAGTGTAAAACAATGACTCTAGATACCTAACAATTACACAGTGTAGGATGGCTTAAAAAAGAGAGGGGCTTGCAGTGATGTTTAATTAACTTTACTATTAATAGTGGCAGGAAGAAAGGGAGGGGACGGCTCACACACAGGAGCTGACAGGTGGGAAGAGAGGAGAGCAGCGGGATGACTGAGGCACAAAAACTGACCACAGTAATCAGGGATCAGCAGCGATCATTACCTTGGTCAGTTTACATAGGGGGACACAGGAACAGGTAGGGTCAACCAGGCTTTTTACAGCTTAGAGAGGAAGGGAGAGCTGGTCCTAAAGACTGGAGACAGGGTCTGGGTATCCATGGCCACCTTGCATGCCTTCACAGAAATTAAGACCAAGGTATATTGGTTCTTTTGAGGTAAAAGAGAAATCAACTCTGTGGCATATGAGCTGGTGCTTCTTGAATCCTACCAAATTTACCCAGTGTTTCATGTCTCACTGCTTAAGCCAGCTGTTCCTGACCCCTTTCCTGGAAGGAATGATACACCACCTCTGCCATTGACAGTAGAAATGGAATTCAAAGTGGAGTCAATTCTAAACTGCAGAAACTGGAAAGTTCAGATCCAGTACCTCCTCAAGTGGAAAGGATATACCCTGGAAGAAAACTTGTGGGAACCATAAGATAATATTCGTGCTGCTGAGTTACACCAAGATTTCGCCAACAGATTTCCAGAAAGGATGGCTGATTGCTAATAGAAATGCACATGCGCTAGCATGCAGACAAGAAATTCCTGCCAGTAACCTGTGTAGGGATACACAGGGCATCAACGTGCGCACCGGCGTATGTTCACACACGCCCAATCTCAGCACTGGCACCAAGCACCCTATTTAATGAGCAGAATGGTGACTGATAATTGCTATATGATCTTCAACTAGCTGTGACCCTTGTTCCTGTGTTTCCTGCTGCTTGATTACCCATTGCTGACGCCACCTGTTCCTGGATATTGCCCTGACTCTCCTGATTATGACCTTGGCTTGCTGCTTGACCTCGCTTCTGTCTGATCTCCTGTGTATGACCTCGGCTTATCTCCAGACCCTGCTTCTGTTATCGATTGCTTACCTGTGTGTGACCCCAGCTTGTCTCTAAACCCTGCCTCTGCTACCGGCTGCCTACCTGTGTATGACTCTGGCCTGGCTCCTGATCACATCTCCTCTTCCAGTCGTCTCTATATGACCCTGGCTCAGCTTCCAGACCATGTCTTCCTGCCTTCCACAGCTCCTTCCATGCATGGTTGTAGGACATCCTTTGGCTGCATTGGTCACCATCTCTGCTGTCCAGGACTGTGGCATCCAAGCTACCCTGGGCTTAACACCCCTGTTTCCACATCCAGGTGTGTTTGGACTAGAGCTGGAAGGGAAGCCCTCTTATCACTTTGGTCTCCAACCAGGTACGTGACACACCCCTATCCCTTAGGATTTGGGCTTCAACAACCATGCTGTCAAAGCCATCAACCATAAATCAGGATGGAAGATTAGACTCCAACAGCGAATCTGGCCAATCTGCAAGAACCCACAGCTCATATGTCAAGAGATTTAGAATAATAAAAGTTGAGGAAATTTCTTTCCCATGTCCCCTACACATTACATTGTTTTCTTCATTCTGGATTACTTTTATCCACCTTTCTACACTGCACTTATTTGAGCTATTTTTTTGGTTATGACCCTTCATTACCCCATTTCCTTTTTTTATTACTAATATATTTAAAACTAGATTCAACATCTTGCATGCAAAGCTTATCAGAATCAAACCATAAGGATTATCACATCCCTTTCTCTATGCCATGTGCTATATTTATGAGTGCCTTCGATGCTTTTACTGTTTTAGATCTCATGCTAGTCTGATTAAGGACAACTATTGATATTTTGTACTACATTTTGTTTTGCATTATCTTATGTTTTCAGGCATAAGTCATTTCTCTGTAACGGATGCTCTCTGCTTCTTTTTACATTTTGTATGCAAGAGTTTGAATTCATAAATAAATAATTTATATATGCCTGTACAGTTGTGTTCAAAGTAATAGCAGTCCAACATCACTTGCCAGATCAATCAATATTTTTGGTATAATTTTGTATTTCTACATGGCAAATAATTTACTTGTAGGTGAAGTAGAGTAATATAATTCTGTGTAATTGAATCATTAATTGAAAGAGGCGTGTTCAACATAATAACAGTGTGGAGTTCAATTAGTGAGGTAATTCAGTCAGTGAAACAACAGGTGTCAAACAAGTTGCCCTTATTTAAGGACGAAGGCAGCAAATGTTGTGCATTCTGGGTATAGTGCGTTTCTCTCTGAAAATCAGAGTAACATGGGTCGTTTCAGACATTGTTCAGAAGAACAGCATACTTTGATTAAAAAGCTGATTGGAGAGGGGAAAACATATAGAGAAGTGCAGAAACTGATAAACTGCTTAGCTAAAATAATCTCAAATGCTTTAAAATGGCAACCAAAACCAGAAAGACATGGAAGAAAACAGAAAATTACCATTCAAATGGATTGAAGAATAGCCAAAATGGCAAAGCCAATGATCAGCTCCAGGGTGATCAAAGAAGGTCTAAAGTTACCTGTGAGTACTATAACAATTAGAAGATGCCCATGTGAAGCCAAGCTATTGGCAAGAAGCACCTGCAAAAGTCCCATTGTTGGAAAAACTACATTTGCTGAAGAGGTTACAATTTGGCAAAGAACACATTAACTGGCCTAAAAAGAAATAGCACAACATTTTGTGGACTGATGAAAGCAAGATTGTTTATTTTGGGTCTAGGGGCCGCAGTTTGTCAGACGACCCCCAAACATTGAATTCAAACCACAGTACACTGTGAAGACAGTGAAGCAAGGCGGCGCAAGCATCATGATATGGAGATGTTTCTCATACTATGGTGTTGCCTTATGCTGAAGAGGAAATGCCCTTGAAATGGGTGTTCCAACAAGAGAATGACTCCAAACACACCAGTAAGTGAGCAGCATCTTGGTTCCAGACCAACAAGATTAATGTTATAGAGTGGCCAGCCCAATCCCCGGACCTTAATCCAATAGAAACTTGATATCAAAAATGCTGTTTCTGAGGTAAAACAAAGAAATGCAGAGGAATAGTGGAATGTAGTGCAATAGGCCTGGAATACCTGTTCACAGGTGCCAGAAATTGGTGGACTCCATGCAACACGGATGCAAAGCAGTTTTCAGAAGCAGCAGTTATACAACTAAATATTAGTTCACAGGAAAGCTAAATCTTCAAGCATTTTTTCAGTTTATACAGTAAATGATTGAGTTTGTAAAAAATGCAGCAAATTTTTTTTTGGGAGAAGCCTAATATTGCTTTTTCTTCACTGTCTGTAAAATAATAACACATTTGAAACATTTTTCTTCATGTTTTGATTTGAAATAGACTATCCACACATCATCTCACAAAAGTGAGTACCCCCCTCACATTTTTGTAAGTATTTTATTATATCTTTTCATGTGACAACACTGAAGAAATGACACTTTGCTACAATCTAAAGTAGTGAGTGTACAGCTTGTATAACAGTGCAGTGTTAATTTGCTGTCCCGTCAAAATAACTCAGCACATAGCCATTAATGTCTAAACCGCTGGCAACAAAAGTGAGTACACCCCTAAGTGAAAATGTCCAAATTGGGTCCAATTAGCCATCTTCCCTCCCCGGTGTCATGTGACTCGTTAGTGTTGCAAGGTCTCAGGTGTGAATGGGGAGCAGCTGTGTTAAATTTGACATTAATCGCTCTCACTCTCTCATGCTGGTCACTGGAAGTTCAACATGGCACCTCATGGCAAAGAACGCTCTGAAGAACTGAAAAAAAGACTTGTTGCTCTACATAAAGATGGCCTAGGGCAGTGATGGTGAACCTTGGCATCCCAAATGTTTTGGAACTACATTTTCTATGATGCTCTGCTACACTGCAGAGTGCATGAGCATCATGGGAAATGTAGTTCCAAAACATCTGGGGTGCCAAGGATTGCCATTACTGGCCTAAGTTATAAGAAGATTGCCAAGACCCTGAAACTGAGCTGCAGCACGGTGGCCAAGTGCATACAGCGGTTTAACAAGACAGGTTCCACTCAGAACAGTCGTCGCCATGGTCAACCAAAGACATTGAGTGCATGTGCTCAGCGTCATATTCAGAGGTTGTCTTTGGAAAACAGACGTATGAGTGCTGCTAGCATTGCTGCAGAGGATGAAGGGGTGAGGGGGTCAGCCTGTCAGTGCTCAGACCATACGCTGCACACTCCATCAAATTGGTCTGCATGGCTGTCATCCCAGAAGGAAGCCTCTTCTAAAGATGATACACAAGAAAGCCTGCAGTTTGCTGAAGACAAGCAGATTAAGGATATGGATTACTGGAACCATGTCCTGTGTAGGGATGAGCTTCGAGTTCGAGTCAAACCCATGTTCAACTCGAACATCGCATGTTCGACCGTTCGTCGAATTTCGAACGTTATGGGCCATTTGCGCCAAATTCAAGTGACGCTTCACGGCCCATAATTCACTGCGGAATCGCAGTGCATTGCTGGCTGATGATTGGCCAAGCATCCACTATGACCCGCATGCTTTGGCCAATCACAGCACGGTAAGAACGGAGAGCCATAATTGGCCAAAGCCAGGGTGGCTTTGGCCAATTATGGCTCAGGGGGTTTAGTACATGCCCCACACTATATAAGGTCGCCTGCATGGCGGCGGCGGAGAGATAGAGAGACAGTGTCATTTGATTTAAGTTAGATAGAGTAGGCAGGCGAGTCAGTTAGCTGCACTTACAGTGTATTGTGTATATATATATATATATATGCATCCTAGGTGTTGTATGTATGTATGTGTGTGTATATATATATATATATATATATATATATATATATATACACTGTATTCAGTTTAGCTAGATCCGTTCCTGTTATTCTCTTCCTACTGACATGCAGGCAGGTGTTTTTACAGTATTTACAGCTACCTAAAGAAAATTGCTGGAGTTCTTCTGATCCTATTAGTCCTATTAGCTACAGTATTTACAGTTAGTGCAGTGCATCCTCTGCACAGTGTGCACCTAAAGCTACCTGAAGAAAATTGGTGGTGTTCTTCTGATCCTATTAGTATCGCAGGCAGCTGTAGTATTTACTAGTTAGTGTAGTGCATTCTCTACACAGTGTGCACCTAAAGCTACCTGAAGAAAATTGGTGGTGTTCTTCTGATCCTCTTAGTACCACAGGCAGCTGCAGTATTTACGAGTTAGTGTAGTGCGTCCTCTGCACAGTGCGCACCTAAAGCTACCTGAAGAAAATTGGTGGTGTTCATAGGCGTGCACACAGGGTGTGCCAGGTGTGCCTGGGCACACCCCATTCACTCTGTGTGGCGCAGATTCCCCCTGTTTAAACCCCTGATATTTCAGCAGGTCACCGCTATTTCAAACGGCGCTCCTAAAAAAAATTTAAAAAAATAATAAAACATAAAGAAAAAAATTAAAACCTTTGACTCCATCCACTGCCCTTCTGACACCAATTTCTGCCCTACCGACACTGTCCACTGCTCAACTGACCCCGTCAGTATATATACACATACATGTGTTTGAGCTTTGAGGTGCACACCCTAATGCAGTAGGCTGTGCACACCTATGGTGGTGTTCTTCTGATCCTATTAGTACCGCATGCAGCTGCAGTATTTATAAGTTAGTGTAGTGCGTCCTCTGCACAGTGTGCACCTAAAGCTACCTGAAGAAAATTGGTGGTGTTCTTCTGATCCTATTAGTATCGCAGGCAGCTGTAGTATTTACAAGTTAGTGTAGTGCGTCCTCTGCACAGTGTGCACCTAAAGCTACCTGAAGAAAATTGGTGGTGTTCTTCTGATCCTATTAGTACCGCAGGCAGCTGCAGTATTTACAAGTTAGTGTAGTGCGTCCTCTGCACAGTGTGCACCTAAAGCTACCTGAAGAAAATTGGTGGTGTTCTTCTGATTCTATTAGTACCACAGGCAGCTGCAGTATTTACAAGTTAGTATAGTGTGTCCTCTGCACAGTGTGCACCTAAAGCTACCTGAAGACAATTGCTGTTGTTCTGATCCTATTAATACCAAGGGCAGGCAGCTACAGTATTTACAGTTAGTGTACTGTGTCCTCTGCACAGTGTGCACCTAAACCTACCTGAAGAAAATTGGTGGTGTTCTTCTGATCCTATTAGTACCACAGGCAGGGAGCTGCAGTATTTACAGTTAGTGTACTGTGTCCTCTGCACAGTGTGCACCTAAAGCTACCTGAAGAAAATTGGTGGTGTTCTTCTGATCCTATTAGTACCACAGGCAGACAGCTGCAGTATTAACAGTTAGTGTACTGTGTACTCTGCACAGTGTACACCTAAAGCTACCTGAAGAAAATTGGTGGTGTTCTTCTGATCCTATTAGTACCACAGGCAGGCAACTGCAGTATTTACAGTTAGTGTACTGCGTCCTCTGCACAGTGTGCACCTAAAGCTACCTGAAGACAATTGCTGTTGTTCTGCTCCTATTAATGCCACAGGCAGGCATCTACAGTATTTACAGTTAGTGTACTGTGTCCTCTGCAATTGGTGGTGTTCTTATGATCCTATTAGTACCACAGGCAGGCAGTTGATTCTGCTAGCTGCAGTATCAGTATATATATACATCCTAGCTTTGTGCAGCTACATCTCACTGCAGGCCATTAGTATGTCTGGAAGGCCAACAAGGAGAGGCAGACAGTCACAAGCCAATAAAAGAGGGCAAGCAGGCTCTGTGTCTAGAGGCAACAGTGCTGGTCATGGAGACGGTGCATCCTCATCAGCACGTGGCCATGGGACACGCCTGTCCTTTTTTTCGGCAACTGGCCGTGATGAGCCGCAACATGCGGAAGACTTGGTAGAGTGGATGACCAAGCCGTCCTCATCCTCCTCATCCTCTCTCACCCAGGCTCAGAGTATTTTGTCTGGCAAAGCAGCTGCCAAAGCAGCCTCTTTCCTTGGCTCAATGGCATCAGTCACTCCTTCCCTAGCCCCACCATGTCCTCCTGAGGAGTCCCCCGAACTGTTTGACCATAGTGTTGGGTACATGCTCCAGGAGGATACCCAGCGTTTTGAAGGCTCCGATGATGGTACCCAACTAGAGGAAGGCAGTAACGTGAGCCCAGAGAGAGGGGGTGCCCAAGAAGGACAGCAATCTGGCAGTCATGTTCCCCCAGCTGCAGCACACTGCCAACTTTGCTCCAGTGATGAGGAGGGAGGGGATGATGAGGTCACTGACTCCACGTGGGTGCCTGATAGGAGAGAGGAGGAGGAGGAGGCACATCTCCAATGAGGCACGATGCCCTCCAGGGGCCAGCTTAAGGGCAGCACACCGACTGTATCACACCGCAGAGCTCCACATGTGCAGGGCTCTGCTGTCTCTGCACGTTATTCCAAAAGTTCTTTGGTGTGGGCCTTTTTTGAGATGAGTGCATCAGATCCCACTGCTGCTATTTGCAACATATGTCTCAAGCGTATCTCGCATGGCCAAAACATCACCCGCTTGGGCACCACATGCTTGACCAGACATATGTCGACCTGCCATGCAGTTCATTGGCAAGCGTACCTAAAAGACCCACACCAAAGAAAAAGTGGACCTCTCCTTGCTCCTCATCAGCTGGAATCTCCAACCCCACTATACCTTCAGTCCTCTCTGAAACCTGCACTGAGAGGAATGAAGGTGTAGAATTAGGTGTGTCACAGCCAAGTACTTGTGGGCAATCTGCTATCGGTACACAGACGTCAGATTGTACCAGGCAAATTTCCCTGCCCCAGCTGCTGCACCGCTGAAAGAAGTTCACTCCCAGCCATTCACATGCCCAGCGGTTGAATGCTAGCTTGGCTAAATTGCTAGCACTTCAACTGCTGCCTTTTTAGTTGGTAGACTCTGCCCCCTTACATGAGTTTGTGGAATGTGCGGTTCCTCAGTGGCAGGTTCCCAAATGCCACTTTTTCTCACGGAAGGTGATTCCGGCTCTCTACCGGCATGTGGAAGGCAATGTCTTGGCCTCGCTGGGCAGGGCGGTCAGGTGCATATTACCGCTGACTCATGGTCCAGCAGGCATGGACAGGGACGTTACCTATCTTTCACTGCACACTGGGTGACTCTTCTGGCAGCTGGGAAGGATGCAGGACAGGGTGCAGTAGTGTTGGAGGTTGTTCTGTCACCATGCCTTCAAAATCCTACTAGTGGTAATTCTGCCACACCTCTCTCCTCCACCCCCTCCTCTTCTTCTTCCTCCATGGCCTCTTCCTGTGCTGATTTGTCCTCAGAACCAGCGGTGCTCCGTAGGCGTTCAAGTGGCTACGCAAACACGCAGGCAAAAAGATGCCATGCGGTGCTTGAGCTGGTGTGCTTGGGGGACAGGAGCCACACTGGGGAAGAGATTCTGTCAGCTCTGCAGGGGCAGGTTCAGAGGTGGTTGTCGCCACGCTAGCTTAAGGCAGGTATGGTGGTTTGCAACAATGGCACCAACCTCCTCTCCGCCCTCTGACAGGGACAACTGACCCATGTGCCCTGTTTGGCTTACGTCCTTAACTTGGTGGTGCAGCGGTTCTTGGGCAGGTACCTGGGCTTACAGGATGTCCTGAGGCAGGCCAGGAAAGTCTGTGTGCATTTCTGCAGGTCATATAATGCCAATGCTCGGCTGGCTGACCTCCAAAAGGAATTTAACCTGCCCAAGAACCGCCTAATCTGTGACATGCCCACCAGGTAGAACTCAACGTTGGCCATGCTGCAGCGGCTGCACATGCAGCAGAGGGCCATCAATGAGTACCTATGCGACTATGGCACCAGGACAGGGTCAGGGGACCTTGGTTTTTCTTCCCCATGCCAGTGGGCTATGATCAGGGATGCATGCACTGTCCTGTCACCATTTGAGGAGGCCACGTGGATGGTGAGCAGTGACAATGCATGCATCAGTGACAATGTCCCTCTTGTCCACCTGTTGGAGCACACGCTGTGTGGAATAATGGACAGGGCACTTGAGGCAGAACAGAGGGAGGAAGAGGAGGATTTCCTTACCTCTCAAGGCCCCCTTTATCCAGACAGTGTTCCTGTGTGCCCGCCGATCACACAGGAAGAGGACGAGGAGGAGGATTGTGTCAGCATGGAGGTGGAGCCTGGCACTCAGCATCAGCAGCAGTCTTCAAGGGATCATTTACAGTCCGAAGAAACCCATGGACTTGTACATGGCTGGGAGGAGGTGGCTGCGGATCATGTCGCCCTTAGTGACCCTGGACCGAATGCCTCAGCAAACCTACGCTGCATGGCCTCCCTGATCCTGCAAAGCCTGCGGAAGGATCCTCATATTCGTGGTATCAAGGGGAGGGAAGATTACTGGCTGGCAACCCTCCTTGATCCACGTTACATGGGTAAGGTTGCGGACCTTATCTTGCCATCGCAGAGGGAGCAGAAGATGAAACATCTTCGGGAGGCCTTGCAGAAAGGTTTGTGCAACGTGTTTCCAGAGCCTGGGAGGTTACAATTTCCTGGTCCTCCTGGACAACGTGTTGCTGAGGCTTCGGTCAGTCACAGAAGGAGCAGTGGAGAAGGTGGCCTTCTGACCGATGCGTTCAGACAATTTTTTAGTCTGCAGCCCCAAGGTCTGATCGGTTCCAGCAACCATTGCCAGCGTCTGATTCACATGGTGCAGGATTACCTAGGGGCAATATCAGACTTGGACACCTTTCCCACCGAAAATCCTCTGGGTTACTGGGTCTTGAGGATGGATCACTGGCCAGAGCTTGCACAGTATGCAATTAAGCTACTGGCCTATCCTGCATCCAGCGTTCTTTTGGAACGCACATTCAGTGCTGCTGGAAGGTTTGTAACCGATCACAGGGTTTCACCTGTCCACCGAATCGGTCAATCGGCTGACCTTCATAAAAATGAATCAGTCTTGGATCACCAGCTACCAAGCACCTGATGCTGATGTAACCGATTGATTTTTTTTTTTAATGTGAGATCCCTTCAAGACTGCCTATGCTGATGCTGAGTGACTATCCTGTTATGCTGAGTCACAATCCTCTTCCTCTTCAATTTTCATGCTGATAGCTTGTAAGAACATTTTTGGTTCTGGGCACCACCACCAGTTGGCAAGGCCCAATTTTTCTGCCCCTGTTTAACAGGGGCGTGTAATTACAATTTTTGATGCAATACTTTGCAGCAGGGCTCATTCCTGCGCTCCAACTATAGCATCTGTGAGGGGTTGCAGTGTTGTGGCACCAGTGCCTAAGGCCCAATTTTTCTGCCCCTGTTCAACAGGGACATGTAATTACAATTCTTGATCTAATATTTCAAATCAGGGCCCATTTCTGCGCCCACCAAGAGTAACTGTGAGGGCTTACAGTGTTGTGGCAACACCACCACCACCACTAAAGGCCCAATTTTTCTACCACTGTTCAACAGGTGCATGTAAATACAATTCTTGATATAATATTTCACAGCAGGGCCTGTTCCAGCGCCCACCAAGAGTAACTGTGAGGGCTTACAGTGTTGTGGCAACACCAACACCTAAGGCCCCAATTTCTGCAGAGTAGGGACAGGCCCCTACTTTCAAACATCCAACTTACAAATGACTCCTACTTGCAAACGGAAGGAGACAACAGGAAGTGAGATGAAATCTACCCCTAGGAAGGGAAAGTCTCTCCTGTAAGAGTTAATATGGGAAAAACATGTCTCCTCTGCACTGATGCTTTATCACCAATCCTTGTTTCACTAAAAACCCCAAATCTTCAAAAAACATTTGTCATTGGGACAGAAAGTGAGGTGAAATCTTCTGAAGAGGTGCACAGACAGCAAAACAAATGTTATAGGGGTGATAACCCTTCCCTATGTTTTCCAAAAAGTTTAAAAATAGATTTTTTGGCTGGAGCTACACTTTAAAAATGTACCAGTTCAAAATTACAAACAGATTCTACTTAACAACAAACATACAGTCCCTGTCTTGTTTGTACCGCCTGTATACTGCTGTTCAGAGTATATAGGGCCTGAGGGCCCCACGCCTTTCCTTTTTTTAATTTGGGTGCGGGGTTCCCCTTAATATCCATACAGGTTCCAAAGGGCCTGGTAATGGACTGGGGGGTACCCATGCCGTTTGTCTCACTGATTTTCATCCATATTGCCGGAACCCGACATTACATTAAAGCTCCAAGCAGTTTTAAATGACTTTTATTCCTTTAAAAATGTAATTTGGTGCAGGGACTGTTCTAAGCACGGGACGCACATGCCACTTGACAGGCATACTATAGACACCCCCCAGGTACGATATTTAAAGGAATATTTCCCTTTTTTTTCACTTTAAGCATCATTAAAATCACTGTTCCCGAAAAAATGGCCGTTTTAAAACTCTTTTTTACATTGATACATGTCCCCTGGGGCAGGACCCGGGTCCCCAAACCCTTTTTAGGACAATAACTTGCATATTAGCCTTTAAAATTAGCACTTTTGATTTTGAACGTTCGAGTCCCATAGACTTTAATGGGGTTCTAAAGTTTGCGCGAACTTTCGGTCCGTTCGCAGGTTCTGGTGCGAACCGGGGGGTGTTCGGCTTATCCCTAGTCTTGTGGTCTGATGAGATCAAGGTAAACTTATTTGGTTCAGATGGTGTCAAGCGTGTATGGCGGCAACCAGATGAGGAGTACAAAGGCAAATGTGTCCTGCCTACAGTCAAGCATGGTGGTGGGAGTGTCGTGGTCTGGGGCTGCATGAGTGCTGCCGCCACTGGGGAGCTACAGTTCATTGAGGGAACCATGAATGCCAACATGTACTGTGACATACTGAAGCAGAGCATGATCCCCTCTCTTCAGAGACTGGGCCACAGTATTCCAACATGATAACCCCAAACACACCTCCAAGACCACTGCCTTGCTAAAGAGGCTGAGGGTAAAGGTGATGGACTGGCCAAGCATGTCTCCAGACCTAAACCCTATTGAGCATCTGTGGGGCATCCTCAAATTAAAGGTGGAGGGGGGCGTGGCCAGCACCTGGGATGTGAGGACGTGCTCAGCCTGAGCTCCGTCCACACCGCACATATCCTGCTAAAATCCTGTGATCCAGGCCGACATCCGAGGGTCCCATATACCCCCACAGCACCCGGAGAACACTGAGACCATCGGGGGATGGTCAAATACGGCCCACCGATGGAGGAGGCCCCGGGAATCGGGCCGTCGGTACCGCCATGCAGGCCGCAGCAAAATGGCGCCGATCAGCATGAGGGAGACACACAGCGGCAGGCAGCCTCCACATCCACACCCTGGAAGCAGCTCAAGGGGAAGGGTGAGTCACAAAGATCCCCCCCTACCTTAAGCCCAGAAGACCCTCTCTTATTCTCCCCTGCGGAGGGACATGATCCTCAATCCCCCAGAGCAGACAGGGATGATGCAGGCCCTGCAGAGCCATCACTAGCCCAGATTATGGCAGCCATCCAGCACAGCCATGCATCTCTCACCACACAAATGGACACCATCAAAACAGAATTATCCTTTTTGAAACAGGATGTCCACAATATTCGCCATAGAATGACTAACGCTGAGCAACGTATTAGTGATATGAAAGATGAGACACGTCCCTTACAGGGCTCCATGAGGGAACTGCGGCAGACCCATGAGTATACTACAGATAAGCTCACGGATATGGAAGACCGCCTAAGAAGGAACAATTTGCGCTTTTTGGGGTTCCCAGAGGGTGCTGAGGGCAAAACACCAGAAATATTCATGGAAAGATGGCTGTTGAATGAGTTCGGGGTAAACACCTTTTCACCAATGTTCGCCACAGAAAGGGCACACAGAATCCCCATGCGCCCTCTACCACCTGGGTCCCCACCACGTGCCATGATTATAAAGCTGCTACACTTCCGTGACAGAGAGGCTATTCTCAGAGTAGCTAGAGAGAGGGGCAAAGTTTCCTTTAATGGCAATAACATCACCATTTTCCCAGATTTCTCCGTAGCTACGCAGAAGCAGAGAGCCACTTTTCTGGCAATTAAACGCAGGCTACGTGAGCTTCACCTTCCATATGGCATGTTATATCCTGCACGTTTGCGCATCATCTACCAGGGCAAGGCCTATTTCTTTACGGAGCCCAGAGAAGCATCACAATGGGTGGACACCTTAGCACATCCGAATCGCAGGAACCAGGATAGGAGATCTCCCCCCCGGTAGTGCCTCACTCTACATGAAGCCCACCTGGCTGCCTTCACTACACCCCATTGCAGGTAGATGGGGAAAGCAAAGAAATGAGGAGACCTGGAGGGGCCTTGTTCCTGTTTTGTTTACTTTGCTCCCTCTATTTTATCTTTCCCCGTTCGCACACAGCTGTTATGGGACTTTCTTTCCTGCATCCCCAGAAGCAGAAAATACATCTCCATCTACACACAGTCGAGACGGGACTATAAATCCTGCATCTCTCTGAAAAAGAAGACATCTCCCACGCTACCCTCGGATGCCACTCAGCAACCTATCATCCTCCCTGACTTTTATTTTTCCTTTTTCTATTATTCTTATTATTATATTCTTTATCACCATGATTTTTCAGGCCAAGAGACACCACACATTCTTTATTTTGAGCGGACAAATGCGGATGGAGACCCAGAGCTGTGGACCTTTCCACGTCTCCTGAGATTAGTTGGCTAGGGGTCTGAGCCATGGCCCTCCTGCCAAATAGGTTTGGTTATGGGAACAAAGCTCTCATATGTTGGGGGATGAGAGCCGGGAGGGTTAGGGAGGGGGGAAAATTTGTTGGGTAATACTTTGAGGGGTTTTGCTACAACGTCATGGTTATCTACAAAAGACGCTGGTGTTCAATGGTATATGCATACTTTAAAAATGATTTTTTGGTTCTACAGCTTCTGCAATCTAGGATTGAGATTCATAGATTGATGAGTAACATATCAAAGATACTTATGTTTTGGTCTATTTCTCAGGGCTCGCTGGACCTCGTCCAGGGCTGGGCTCTGGCGGGCAATGAGAAATGGACACGAATAGTTATGAATTGTTTATATGCATGTCTAAGCTCCATATAGTTTCATGGAATGTTAGGGGGCTTAACTCCAGGGTCAAAAGGTCACTGATGTTTGATTATTTGGCAAGACACAGTCCACACGTGATCCTCCTCCAGGAAACCCACCTTCAGGGATCAAGAGTAATGGCTTTAAAGAGAGCTAAAATTGCCTATGCAATACATTCTACTTACTCCACGTATGCCAGAGGCACGTCTATCCTTATAGCAAAATCGGCCCCTATCACCATAAACCATATTAAAACTGACCCTAATGGATGTTTTGTTATTGTGGTACTTGAATTATGGGGTAAGCCCTATACGGTCACAAGCCTATATGTCCCACCACTCTTCACTAAATTGTTCTTCGAACGGGTAATGAGTTCCCTCCTAGCAATAGCAGAAGGCCCTCTGTTGATAGCAGGGGACTTCAACACGGTACTCGACAATTCCATAGACAGGTTCAAGTGTTCTACATTGCCCCCCACACCCCTGTGCTCTTTTCTGGCCCAATTTGATCTGGTGGAGACCTGGAGGTGGAAGCACGCAGACAGGAAGGAGTACTCATGTCAGTCTGAAACGCATGGTACTCTGTCCCGAATAGACCTATGTTTGGTTTCATCTGAGCTATTGAATAGGGTGACTGAGGCCAAATATCTCCCAAGGGCGGTGTCTGATCACTCCCCTTTAATGGTGGACCTTGCCCTGGGCCCCCCCACCTCATACCGCATGTGGCGACTGAGCCCACTGTGGCTAGCAGATCAGATGGTGGTGGATCAGGGCACAGTGGAAATGAAAGCATATTGATTACGTAACCATCAAAGTGTCTCTGTCCCATTGACCTGGGATGCCTTTAAGGCCACCACGCGTGGCATTTTTGCAGCGGCGATTGGGCAGGCCCGTAAGGCATCCCAGTCCAAATTAAAGGACGCGGAGAAGGATCTTAGGGCAGCCGAGGCTGCTTACTCCACCACCCCTTCCCCAGCAACACACAATACCTGGAAACATAGATCCAGAGACCTGGATCTAGTCCTTTTAGAGCGTACTCAGAAGAAATTGTTGTATCAAAACCAGCGAATCTTTGAGTTTGGAGACAAAAATAGCCGATTATTAGCGTATTTATCTAGGCCTGATTATCAACCGTGCAGTATTCCAAGAATTAAGAATACAATAGGTACAGTGGTGGAACAGAGTGGGGAAATAGTCGATACTTTTGTGAAATTTTACTCTTCATTATATGCTACCAAAGCTCACTATACTATTGTAGAACTAGACGACTACTTGGCCAACATCTAGCTACCAAGGCTCCAAGAAGAACAGGCCTCACTCCTTGACGATCCTCTGACGGAGGAGGAGATTGGAGAAGCCATACAGTCCTTTGCCAGAAACAAAACACCGGGACTGGATGGCTTCCCCATAGAATGGTATATACAATTCAAGGAACTTTTGATACCTCATTTACTGAGAGTTTATAATTTTGCTATAAAAACAGGACAGTTACCACCCTCTATGTCAGAAGCATTGATTGTCCTCATCCCCAAGCCTCATAAAGACCACCTACTGTGTGAGTCATATAGACCAATATCATTAATTAACTCAGACGTCAAGATTCTAGCCAAGGTGCTCGCCCGGAGATTGAACTCAGTTATCACCACCATTATTGGGGCGGATCAGACTGGATTCATTCCAGGACGATCAACGTCCATAAATTTACGGAGACTGTTCACAAACTTGCAGGCCACCCTTGATGTTGTAGGGACTAGAGCGGTGCTGGCCTTAGATGCGCACAAGGCATTTGACTCGGTCGAATAGCCTTATCTGCTGGAAGTCCTGGTGAAATTTGGGTTTGGAAATACCTTTATCAAGTGGGTTCAACTATTATATTCACAGCCTACTGCTAGGCTGCGGATAAATACATCAGTAACCGATCCATTCCTGATTAAAAGGGGCACTAGGCAGGGTTGCCCCCTGTCGCCGTTGCTATTTGCAATTGCGATAGAACCTCTGGCGGCACTGATAAGATCCAGTGGGGAAATAAAGGGACTGACGATTGGGGGCCTAGAAGAGAAAGTATCTCTATACGCTGACGACATGTTAATATACCTGGCGGACCCCCAAACGTCTCTCCCAACCCTGCTGGAAATTATTCGACAGTTCGGCCTCTTCTCAGGGTTTCAAGTTAATTGGGACAAATCCCTTATGTTTAAAATAGATCAGGAAGCGGTGTTTACACCCCCTTCCTCTTGCCCGTTACAAATAGTTGACTCTTTCAGATACCTGGGGGTCATGATCCAACATCCTCTGTCCTCTTATAGTAAATATAATCTAGACCCACTTATTAGCAAAATGAAGACCACACTGAAGACATGGACCAATCTTCCCTTAACGATATTAGGTAGGATAAATATCTTTAAAATGATATTCCTCCCACGTTTCCTATACCTCCTATGCAATTCACCAGTATATATCACCAAAACTAAATTTAAGGAGATTGATTCTATCCTTATCGCCTTCATTTGGAAGGGGGGAGCAGTGAGAATTGCAAAAAATACTCTTCAACTGCCGGTGCTGGAGGGAGGATTGGCACTACCATGTCTCCAGACATACTACATAGCCGCACAACTGGTTTATGCCCATTGGTGGTTCTTCCCTGAAGCCAACAATGCGGCTACGTCCCTAGAAGCAGCCATACTCACTTCGTACGAATCCTTACAATATCTGGTCCACCGTCTATCTCTTAGAGGGAGGGAAAGCACTAAAATCCTTGAAATGACTCTATGAATTCTTAAATTAACTAAAATGCTGCCAGATACAGAGCACCGTACCTACTCTCCAAATACTCCATTATGGGGGAACCCAAATCTACAGGAACTCTCCCGTAGGACAGACGGGGAATACTGGTCGAAAAAAGGGGTAAAAACCATAATGCATTTATTCTCAAACAATATGTTTAGGTCATTTGAGGAATTTCGCCAGGACTACCAGCTGCCACGCACAGCTTATTTTCTTTATTTGCAAATACGCCACACAGCAACCACCCAGTTTGGGTTGCGTAATATAACTGTTCGATTATCTCCGCTAGAGCAATTATTAATAGATCCTTTCCATGACAAATTGATCTCCACATACTATAAAACTCTACTGTACACCACAACGCACAGACTCAGTAACACGCTCACTAAGTGGAAAGCTGATATCCCTGAGCTGACGGAGGATATCTGGCAGGACATACTTCCCCTCCAGGTCCCCTCTATCATCTCCTCCAGGGATAGGGTCATACAAACCAAACTATTATACAGAGCATACTTTACGCCATCCTTACTATTTAAACTTAGAAAACTACCATCGGCAATGTGCTCCAGATGCAGCATTGTGGAGGCCACCTTCTTCCACTTGATGTGGGAATGCACCGAGATCAGGCGGTTCTGGTCAGGGGTTACTGCTTTTGTCAGTTCCTTGACCCAATTGCCTAATATCTGCAACCCCCTGAGATGCCTACTAGGATATGTGGACGACGAGAGTATATCTAAAAACAAGCAAACTTTCCTGAGAATTGTATTATTTTACGCCAAAAAATCTATTACTATTCATTGGAAATCACAATCCCAACCTACGATAGCATTCTGGCTGAACATGGGGTCTGTGGACTAGCTCTGAAAACACTATTACACCTACCATATAAAGCTAATAAAGAAACTCCAGTCAATGATACCAAGTTTAATAAAAACTGAATAGATATATGCAGCTGTACAATATGAAAACATGTATGCCAAATGTATACCATTGTCTTACACTCTGTATTGCAAGGAGCAATGTTTGCTCGAAATGTGTATATTTATGTTCGTATGTTTGTTTTGTACCACAAAACCAAATAAAAATTTACCTTTAAAAAAAAAAAAAATTAAAGGTGGAGGAGCACAAGCTCTCTAACATCCACCAGCTCCCTGATGTCCTCATGGAGGAGTGGAAGAGAACTCTAGTGGCAACCTGTGAAGCTCTGGTGAACTCCATGCCCAAGAGGCAGTGCTGGAAGATAATGGTGGCCACACAAAATAGACACTTTGGGCCCAATATGGACATTTTCACTTAGGGGTGTACTCACTTTTGTTGTCAGCGTTCTAGACATTAATGGCTGTGTGTTGAGTTATTTACACTGTTATACAAGCTGTACACTCACTACTTTACATTGTAGCAAAGTGTCATTTCTTCAGGGTTGTCACATGAAAAGATACAATAAAATATTTACAAAAATGTGAGGGGTGTACTCACTTTTGTGTGTATGTGTGTGTGTAAAAAAGTTGAGCAAAGTGGAAAAATAATGCTGGACGTGTAGAGTTATGTCACTGGTATTGCTGTATTAATATGTTGATGTAAATGATCAGATTTCTAGGCAGGCAGCTTCTACACCCCAGAAGATCTCTACCATCTTCTTTGGTTTGTAGTATAATACAACATCATTTGAAATTGAAGCATCACAAGGTGCTATAAGGTCCAGATACAACTTTATTACAATAAATCAGGGGGCTGTCCACAAGTTAGTCAACGTGTTTCGGGGTCCAAGAGCACCCGCTTCATCAGGGTTTGATTGAAAACAATGTGAAGACTTCCGGCACCACATGAGGAGGAGGTGAACAGCTTCAGCTCCCGCACCGCTCCTCACTAAAACCTGCAAATAACCCTGCTATCGCTCCGGGGGGAACTCCTACTACCGCCGCTCCTTTGTAGGCACCGATGGATCGCTTTGTGGAGCAATCCTATACGCGGGCGGTGTCCTCCACGGGACCCCCGGCAGGAGATATAACGGCCGACACAGCCAAGATGGCGGCCGCCCCAGGCACAGCAGAGCTGCCTCAGATGCAGCCACAGCCTCCCCCTGCTTCTGACCTGACGGTGACAGATCCTACATCCCCTGCTGGCATTGCCCAGGCTGTGGTAACGCTGCTGGGACCCTCACTGACGGCCACTGTGGATGCAGCTGTACACAGAGGGCTGGAGCAGCTTCATATAGAACTCCAGGCTCAGGCTCAGCGTATCACCCACGTGGAGGAGAGGATATCATTGATTGAAGACGAATGCACAGCGTCATCTGCGGCACTTGCTCGCATCAACGCCACAAACAGGGACATATGGGACAAGCTTGACGATTTGGAAAATTGCTCAAGAAACAACTTGCGCATAATCGGACTGCCAGAATCGATCCCAGCCTCCCAGCTCACAAATATTTGCGCAAAAACCATCCCAGAGCAACTGGGCCTCCGCATACCCTGCACCATTGAACGTGCACACCGCATGGGTCAGTACTCGGAAACGCGCACCGAACCTCGCCATGTCATAGTGAAATACCTGAATTATGCTGGCAAGAACGCTATAATGCAAAAATTCCGTCGCTCACGTTCGCTAGTTGTGGATGGCGCAAAATTACTGCTCTTTGCGGATTACTCCGTGGAGGTGATGAAACAATGTAAAGCATTCTCGTCGATCTGCTCCACCCTTCATCACAATCAAATTCGATTCTCCTTAGCTTATCCGGCTGTCCTTCACATCCAAACCCCTGAAGGAGAACACCTCACCTTCAACACACCTGATGAGGCGGACAGATACTTAACCACCAGAAGCACCGAAATGGAACACAGCACCGCTGCAGAGGGCTCACCATCACCCTCTTCATCCTACACGACTGCACCTCCTTAACATCCCCGAAGCCCGACCAAACCTCCATACAAACGCAGCCGCTCCACCAATCAAGAGGAACGCTTTGGGAATCGCTGAAGGACTCCACAGCACCACCCTCATCACCTGTGCCTCCACAGATGGGTAGTATTACCCCCCCTTATCTATCTCTCTTTTCGCCTTTATGTTATAGGTACTCTAAATGTTCCTCCGAATGGTCATGACTGAACTTTATGACGGATTACTTATATCAGCCTGTTGCTTAAAGTTATATATTTTATGTTGTATGGTCTCCCACCCTGGTAGCCAGGGTGGCCACCCACTTTTTGGTTGAAGATCCTCTTCAGGATCGCTTATAATAATTACAATTTCTATACCTGTGTAGCTTAGACACTGAAGATGGGCCTTCCCCTATCCTAAGCCTACCATACTATTTACATGCTTAAACTTGCATTGCTCCTTCAACTCCCCCCTCGGACTACCCTTCCTTCCTATCCTCCACCCATCTCCCTCCCTTCCCCCTCCTCTTTTCCCTTTCCCCTCACCCCCTCCCTCCCCCCACCCCCCCATAGCCCACACCTGGCCCCCACGTGAGGAGCTAGTGTCCGGCGGGAGCTCTGTTAGATAGGTGAACCTCATGTGGAAAAAAGAGAAGTCCACATTGCTCGTTCTGCTTTTCCTTACCCGATACTCTGCCTTATTAATGTTTATAATATACTGTTACTTAGATAAGCTGAAATTCATGTTTGCCAACCTAGTACCTATGTCTTCAGGAGTTTTACGGTGCTTTGGTGACTCCCCAATGGTAGATAATATACCTACAAAGGGGTTCCCTTGCAAACCTCTAAACCAA
Organism: Aquarana catesbeiana; assembly: GCF_042186555.1. Lineage (NCBI taxonomy): Eukaryota > Metazoa > Chordata > Amphibia > Anura > Ranidae > Aquarana > Aquarana catesbeiana. The sequence continues at coordinate 602,770,351 of NC_133327.1, read as the reverse complement.
AAATCATTTTTTTATTACTAGTCATGTCACAATCTGCTTATGGGAGTCACCTAAAGTTTGTTTCGTGGAATGTTAAGGGGCTGCGTTCCCCAAACAAACGCATGTCCATCCTTAGGCACCTGCGGCGTCTCCGGACTGATGTGGCTCTACTCCAGGAGACACACCTGTCCGCAGACGATTTGAAACGCCTTCGCAAAATGTGGGTGGGATCTGTCTATGGTTCACCGGCAGTAGGCCGAAAAGCGGGTGTCGCTATCCTTTTGCACAAAAACTTACGACACACTGTTAGAGATGTTACGGTGGACACGGTAGGCTGGAAAATAACCCTACATTTGACCTTAGATAATAAAGCTGTTGCACTCACCAACATCTATGCTCCTAACTCACCTGACGCCTCCTTCTTTCAGGAGTTGGTGAAATGGGTGCTAACTACCCCTGAGACACTACACCTAATAGGTGGGGATTTCAATTCAGTCATGTCCACATTGTCTGATCGCACATGCCCCCCCATAGCATGGATCATGTACACATACCCCCCCTCTATATAACTCTACTCTCCTGGCACAATCCATCGCCTTCATGCAATTCGTCGACGTTTGGCGACTAATGCACCCGACGGATCAGGAATACACTTTTTTTTCGCCCCCACACAACACTTTTTCCCGCATAGACTACTTTTTTGCCTCCCCTGCTCTACTCTCCTCAATTAGTGCCCCAGACATACAAGACGCTAAAATCTCGGACCACAGTCCTATTGCTGTACACGTAATCCAAGCTGCCCGTTCATCCCCCTCCCCTACCTGGCGCTTCCCCTCTTATCTGACGGATAGCGAAGACTTCCGACATACACTATATGGTGCCTGGGAGGATTACATCTCCACCAATGGAGCTCACATTACTGACCCAAACCTCTTCTGGGAAGCCGGTAAGGCTTTTTTGCGGGGTAAAATAATCTCATATACCACCCAATTTAAAATACAAACCAGACAACAATACAGTCAGTCAAGCGAAGCTTTACGCTTGGCTCATGAGCGGCTAACGCTAAACCGTACCTTAGAGAACATACAAGACTGGAGACAGGCTAAAAGTACATTTGACCTTTGGGCAGAACAACATGAAGCGGCTAAAACGTCCTACTCTAAGCTACATTTTCATAGATTCGGCAAGGCGGGCAGGCTCCTGGCCAAACTATGCTCAGGACCTAGACATCCTACTCGCATCTCTACCCTTAGAGATGCGGCAGGCTCTCTGGTTACCTCGCCTGCAGAGATTAGTAACCTACTTGCAGAATATTACACTAATTTATATAAAGCTGACCCGACTGACCAACTCACTGCTGATGCTCTGCTGGCCAAAATACGTCTGCCCAAACTCCACCATACACAATTAGAGTCACTCAATGCCCCTATTACTGTAGATGACATCCGACTCACGATTAAATCCATGGCCTCGGCCAAAGCCCCAGGACCCGACGGATACACCGCGGAATTTTTTTAAATGACCAGTGACTTTATTCCCAATACCCTAAAACATGTATACGCAGCCATGTGGGACGGAGGGCCCTATCTTCCCACAGGGACGCAGGCTCACATCAAACTAATTTCCAAGAAAGGGAAAGATCCCCTGGTACCTGGATCTTACCGACCAATCTCCTTGATTAACGTCAATGTAAAAATCCTGTCTAAAATAATTGCGTCGCGTCTAGCTTTCCTACTTCCGACTCTATTGCACCCAGCCCAATCTGGCTTTGTTTCGGGGCGATCAGCTACCCTAAACATTCGCAAGGTGCTAATGGCATTAGAATATGCTAAAACCCACCCTGACCGAGACGTTGCCATTATGTCCCTCGACAAGGGGGAAAAAGCCTTTGACAATATCAGTTTCTCCTGGCTTTTTAGGGTAATGGAACAATTTGGATTTTCGGGTCAAATTATGCGATTTCTGCTGCAAATGTATGCATCCCCAACCGCGCGTCTTGTCACCCCCGACTTTGTTTCTGACACGATCCCTCTAACAAAGGGAACGAGACAGGGGTGCCCATTGTCCCCGCTGTTGTTCAACTTAGCGATCGAACCCCTATCTAGAATACTAATCTCGGATATTGGGATTAGTGGCATCAATCTATGGGCACACACTCTCCACTCGGCACTGTTTGCAGATGACATACTCCTATTTTCCACCGATCCCGTATCAGACTTTGACAGACTAAAACAACTTTTTACAGACTTCCGACTCTGCTCGGGATTCCGCATCAACTTTGACAAAAGTGAGGTCCTACCATTACACCCCCACCTCTCCACTAAATGGAGACATCTATCACCGATTGCCATGGCCAATCAACATATTACATACTTGGGTATTAAGATAGGACGTGAACCATCTTCTTTATATTCACTTAACTACCCCCCACTAATAACCAAAATTGTAAAGGAGCTGGAGGCTTGGGATACCCTTCCTCTCTCGCTGTTTGGGAGATGTCACCTTTTCAAAATGGTGTCTTTTGCACGCCTGCTTTACCCAATGCAGACCATACCTCTCCTATTGAGACACTCTGATATTCAAAAACTCCTATGGTCCTGCAAAAAATCACGCATAGCGTTGCAGAAACTATGTCTCCCGAAGAGCGAGGGCGGGGCGGGGCGGGACTACCCAATGTGCGTTTTTACAACCTGGCATGTTTACTTAGACAGGGCCTAGATTGGTTAACTGGAGGATCTAAATATTCCAACTATGCCCTGGAGGAGGCTATGGCGTACCCTTATGACCTTTCAGCCATCCTCCATTCCAATCCCAATGCTTTGCCCCCCCACCTCAAAACAAGTGTACTTATCAAAGATACGGTCATTGCCTGGAGAGAAGTAAGAAAGCTACTCAAACTGCCATCCAGCATCTCCCGCCACCCGAAAATCCAAGGCAACCCTATGTTCCTTCCATCTACTCTACATAAAGCTTTTGGCTAATGGAGGCTCAGAGGCCTTACCAATGTCACGTCCATTTATCATAACAAGCCTGGCGTATTCAAACCTTTTCAAACCCTAATGCGGGAATTCTCACTACCACCAACTCACGTTTTTTTTCATCACCAGCTCATCGATTATCTCAAGTCTTGCTCTGGTCCTAAGTCTGATCCACTTGAAACATCCTTTATTGACACTCTTCTTAAAAGCAATAACTATTCTATCTCCAATATATATTCCTGTCTCATACAACTTCAAGCACGGAAATATTGTCTCAAACCTTTTCAAAAATTGTCTCACATACTGGGAGACGAGACCCTGCCAGAAAAGATCCTTGAGGGCTACAGACTTATCCGCAATCTTACCACATCCGAAACATGGAGGGAGACGCAATTCAATATTATTCACAGGGCCTATTTTCCATTTCGCTTCAACAAGGCGGACCCAACTCAAGCGCAATGTCCCTGGTGTACCTTACTTTGCCCCACCTTGCTCCACCGTCTCTGGGATTGCACTAAGATCACTACTTACTGGAATAATGTGATAGCCTACATCAACGAAGTCCACAAAACTCAGCTCACTAGGGACTGTCTCTTCAGCCTGTTCAGTATACCTCCATCACCCCCCTCGTCAACGATGGTCCCACAAAATATTCCACAATGGGCTCATCTGTGCCTCCTAGTTGCTTGCAGAACTATTATGTCTCACTGGATCTCAGCTACACCACCTACTTTATCAGCGTTTAAAAAAGCCCTGGCCTCACTCTTCTATCTGGAAAGACTAGATACCATCACCCTTAATTTTCGATCTATCTCACGCTTTTTTAAGAGATGGAGAAGATACATGGAAGTTACATTCGCTCAACAAGCAATGATAGATATAATGCACCCATTCCGGTACACGAATTGATACCTAACGAGAGATCTCACCAATTCCCTTGGCAATCTCAAAATACCTCCCACCTCGGACCCATCTACCTTCAAGCCACCGTAGGTTGCCCGCAAGCCCATATTGCTCCTTAGCATCCACCATTCCCCTTTTATTATTTTTCGGTAAGATCGGTCAGGTTAGTTGTTATACCCTGACCAATGCATCTCTTCTCTAGCCAGGTATATCCAAACGCCGCCTCCACTCCTGAAGGTACTAAAATGTTAAGTTTCTTTATCTCGAGCAATGTTTTGCTCAATAGTGTTAACAAGATGGTAAATGTGAATTTTTTGACCTCCCCTCCCTCTACCTTCCCCCCTTCCCTTATCTTTATCTTGGTACAAGAATTCCTTGCTGTCTAAAGATCTTGATTGTAATTGATTAATAACTGTCTTATACTCAGTTTTCTACAATTGTATGCTGTAAAACCCAATAAACATTTAAAAAAAAAAAAAAAAGAAAACAGAGTGAACAGAGTAGAAGTGAACTGGACCTTTAATGTTATTTTTTCCAGTGTGATTGCAAACACAGGCCTTGTCAGCAGAGATTTCCAATGTCTGCATACCATGTTCTTCTTGGTCACATAGATGCAATCAGAATGCCCTCCCCACATTTACTATGCCCAAGAGGGGAAGGAAGCTGCCGTAGTGAGAAGGCATACATTAGGTAAAACTGATCACAAAAAGTCACCTGAGGATCCCTGGTTCAGGACACAAAACTTTCCAGTTTGCTGTTGCATCTGGATGCCAATAGATGCATATCTGGCAACCCCCATGACAGACAAATCTCTACAAACACCTCTGTGTAAAGGGCCAATGCTCCTGAATTTGGCTGCTGGTGGCTGAGAACGCCCACCTGACAATATAACATGCTGGGAATGCACAAGGCTAAGAGGACTGGAACAAGTTCTGCCCAAGACATAATCAGGTCTGCTTACCCTTGTTCAGGGGAAGTTCTTATCCCTCCTTGAAGGTTGATGTATGTCACAGGCATGGCATGGTCAGACTGCACCCTGCTAGGGAGACCCAAAGGCAGACTAACTAGTGTAAGAGAGCCAGCCAATTTGCCTGAAGTTCCAAAATGTTGATCAGCAATTTTTGCTTCTCTGATAATCATGCGCCATGAATTATGAGGTTCTTCCTAACACCTCTTCTTCCCCTTCCCTAGCAGGCTGGCATCCATCATCAAGACTCTAGTTAATCAAAAGGAAGGAATTCCCAGCATCTGCATCGATATCAACCATTCCAGAGCTGACTTGGTCCTTGAAGTCAGATGTTTAGGGAGATCCAGGAATAATAATAATAAACTCTTTTATATAGCTCCTATAAAAGTAGCTTCTCACAGTGCTTTAAAAGACAACAGAAACAAGAATGCAAGAAATACACAGCATAAAGCAAAAGATTAAAGTGAAAGCTTGTCTAAAGAAAAAAGTTTTTAGATTTGATTTGAATGAGTTTAGAGATGACTCTCTGATGTTCTTTAGAAGCGAATTACAGAGTGTTGGGGCATAGCAGGAGAAGACTCTCTCCCCTCAAGTTTAGTTGAATGGGGGGGAGTGTGGAATGACACAGCAGACCAGATATTTAGGAGCAGAGGTTATGGGGGGGGAGTAAGTTGATAAAAGTTCAGGCAGGTAATGGGGTACCAAGCCATGAAGAGCCTTACAGGTGAGCAAGAGGATCATAAAGTCAATGTGAAACCTGACAGATAGCAAGTGCAAGGACTCCAGGATAGGGGTAATGTAGTCACTTGTACCAGACCTAGTGAGGATTCTGAGGAAAAAATGATCTGCCCTCCGGTGATTACTCTTAAAAAGTGTAATATTTATTGACAAGCCACAGTGACCAAACGCTAATGAGAACAGTTGACGTGTTTCAGCCTACAAGGCCTTAGTCATAACCACATTACAGACATGAAACTTTAAAAATAAATATTAGCTACAAGGATCACTGGCTCCACCCATTTATTGTCTTAATTGACTACAGGCAATTATCCAAAAAAGGGGAATCAGCTATACTGCATATTGGGTGATCCATATGTATGCCACTATTTGTCACACACCTTATAGTGATAATAAGTACATGTGTGCATATTGATGCTCTACTCACAATATATGGACTATTGATTTGGTTTTTTATCTGTTAAGGACTAATTAGTGACATGTGCACTAATTGCACCATTTTGCAATTATTAGGAATATTTTTTCACATGTTATATATGGATTCTTATTTGTCATAAATTTAAGGTATCATTCCGGATCATCAATTATTAACCAGAGCAAATTAAATTTTATTTTAATTGATGTTGTCATGTTCACTGTTAGTAATTCACAGTTTGTTTTTAGACTGAGGAAAATACAGAAAACATGACCTTATGGTGCACCTAGTGGAGTGGAGTGGAGAAACACTGAGTTCTGTCCCTAAACTTTCACATTTCAAAGTCCTAAAAACACGGTAGATATTAAAAGGGCAAACAGGAGCCTACAAGTGGAACAAAAAACTTCAGAACAGACAAGAGGAAATTAAAATTTGACAAGCATGTCCACAAAGTCTCAGATTCTTCGCTGTAAAGCAGTGGCAGCCTCCTTGATTTGCTCCAGATCCTTCAAATAATGCAACATATCTGCACTCATTCTGCCAATAGTGCATTGTGGAAGATCTGTTTCTAGCATCCATTTTGCTACATTAGTTGACCAACCTTGGACTTGGTCTGATGTCAATGTTTGCTCCTGACTAGTGGACTCCATAATGCTGCACTCTGGTTGTTTTTCTGTGAAAAATGCATAGAAAAGGGAAGGTCAAGTCATTTTACAGAGGGCAAACACTGGACAAGTGCCAACATTTAAAAAGTCCAGCAGTTTACCCCCATCCCTCTTGTCTCCTATGGGATAGGAGATATATGTTGATCATCCTAGCAGGCATGACTCTGTGTGACTGTGATCCCCAGGGCCTCTCCTCTACCTATGTCTACACTGGCATGATGAGCCAGGCAGCAAACAGAAAGTATTTTTTACCCCTTAAGTTCTGCCCTAAGCCCAGGGCCTTTGGCCTACCTAAAAACACCTGTCGGTGGCTAAATAAGTGTGTTTGAAGTTGTCACTTACGTTTTTGGGGGGGAGATGGCCTTGTTGCCTCCCCTGTTGGGGCCCGAGCGAGGGTAGCTTTCCTTTGTCCCTTGTGGTGGCTGATTTTCACCCCTACCCCACTTACTAATTTCCTTTTTTTTTCTTTTTTTTTGGAATAATGATTTTATTTGTTATATTTTCTATATTTTTGTATGCATAGAATGCACTTTTTTGTCAAGTTCTTTGTATTTGGATGACAGATAGCATCTCTAATTTAATTTGCTTTATTTTTTTGATGCACAATAAAAAAAAAATGTGTAGAATAATACTTGGCTATGTGTTTTACTTCAAATGACAGTTTGGGAGTAGGCAGTTACATTTTAAAAAATACAATGTCAAATTAACAAGGGACACCAACATAGTTGTATCTCTGATCTTAAAAACTATGGAATAATTGTGTTGTGGTAACTTGCCCGAAAAATAAAACAACAAGCATAATAATATTATTCTTGATATCACTAGAAAACAAATGCCTTTTAAAATACGTTTGGCAGAACTCCATCAGTATCACCAGCAAAGCAGCTTCATTATTATCCCATTAAAGAAGAGAAGAATGTGCGCTGCATTTCGACATTTCATAATTTGCCGTGTCACTAATGTTAATTCTCCATTACGAATGCTAGTTTACAAGACCGTCCGCTTCCGGCTCATTCCTTGCTTCTGATCATGCATGTTTGTACTTCAGACTTTTGTGTGATGGACTTGTGTACAGACGATACGAAAATCAGACCGTTGTCCGCCGAAAATTTACTAGCCTGCCATCCAACATTTGTTGGCCGAAAGTTGGACAACAATTGTCTGAAGGAGTGTATTAACGGTCTGATTTTAGGACAACAGTCTGACAATAGACAATCCCCTGCCAACAATCAGACTCTGTGTACGAGGCTTTACTCATAGGGAGAGAGCCTACAGAAACTAGGCCACAACAAAGGTTGTGCCATGGCTCTGAAACTGGGGCTTTTTTTTGCTTTGAGGAGTCTTGTATCTTCTACAAGAAGCATAATAATTGTCTTGATTGAAGAGGGTAAAAAAAAACCTGAGACATGAAGGTTGGAGCCAGGGTTATACAGGCATGGACAAAAATATTAGCACCCCTGCATTTCTGTCAGAGAATACACCACTGTGCCCAGAAACTTGTTGCAATTACAAATGTTTAGGCATTCTCATGTTTATTTCTTTTCTTTGTATTGTATGACACAAAAAAGTGGAAAAACAAGAAGCCAAATCTGACACCAGAAATGGTTTAGGGCAAAGTGCTGGAGAGTACTGAACTGGCCAGCAATGAGTCCAGATCTAAATCCCATAAATCCCAAATTTTCCACTCGCATACTCGCATTTTGCGAGTGGAAAATAACTGCTGGCGAGGAGCTGGGCTGCCTGGGAGGGGGGGGAGCGGGATCACAGAGTGCGGATAACATGCTGTTACAGCTTACATTACAATTGCCTCCGCTGTGCTCGCTGTCACACACCCCCGCCTCATCCTGACCGGTGCCTGTGATAGACAGAACACGGGTCCAATGCTGGGGTGCATTCTGTCTATCATCACAGGCTCAGGGTCAGGAGGAGGCGGGGCTGTGAGTGGCTGCGTGGCCTGGCTGCAATGGTGGGCACAGTGAGGCTGCAATGATGGGCACAGTTTGGCTGCAATGGTGGGCACAGTGAGGGTGCAATGGTGGGCACAGTGTGGCTGCAATGGTGGGCACAGTGTGGCTGCAATGGTGGGCAGAGGTGAGGCTGCAATGGTGGGCACAGGTGAGGTTGCAATGGTGGGCACAGTTTGGCTGCAATGGTGGGCACAGTGAGGGTGCAATGGTGGGTACATTGTGGCTGCAATGGTGGGCACAGTGTGGCTGCAATGGTGGGCAGAGGTGAGGCTGCAATGGTGGGCACAGGTGAGGTTGCAATGGTGGGCACAGTGAGGATGCAATGATGGGCACAGTGTGGCTGCAATGGTGGGCACAGTGTGGCTGCAATGGTGGGCACAGTGTGGCTGCAATGGTGGGCACAGTGTGGCTGCAATGGTGGGTACAGTGAGGTTGCAATGGGGGGCACAGGTGAGCCTGCATTGATGAGCACAGGTGAGGCTGTGCTAAGGGGTACTGTTAAAGTTGTTAATATTTATTTTTGTAACTCAATTCTGCATAAAACATTTAAGTGTCATTTCATGAGATAATTTATGAGGGCGTGTTTAGGGGCGGAATTAGGGGCGGGCAGGGTAGGGGTTGGGTGGGGCAACTGGTGGCGAGTAACCCTTAAGGCCTGGCTAGTAGCTCAGGACTTGAAATTTTGAGCTCTGCCAAAGAGCATCTGTGGAGAAATCTCAAAACAGCAGTTGAGAAAAGGAATCCTTCCAATCTGATAGACCTAGAGCAGTTGGCGAAAGAAGAGTGGTCCAAAATTCCAGTAGACAGGTGTAAGAAACTCATTGATGATTACAGGAAGTGATTGATTTCAGTTATTTTTTTTAAGGGGTGTGTTACCAAATATGTGTCATACCAACACAAACAAAAGAAATATAACATGAGAATGCCTAAACATTTGTAATCGCAACAATTTTCTGGGCAAAGTGGTGCATTATCTGACAGAAATTCAAGGGTGCCAATACTATATTTTTGGCCATGACTGTATAGTGGCTGGACCTTTTTTTTTTTTTTTTTTGGTCAGTGTCCACACCTGAAGGCAGCAGTATAACCAACAGGTCCAAATAATTACTACATTGCTGTGTTCCTCACTGGTCAATGAAGAAAGGGGATTCAGCTTCATGACAGAATTCTTAAAGTGGAATTGCAGACAAATACATAAATACACGATCCCTGAAAACCCTCCTCCTTCCTCAGAGAAGCCTATCCTACCCACACCTAACAACTGCATTTTCATTTCTTCCATCAGTTCATCCCCCACAGTTATTACCTTTTGTTTCACCTGACCCTCCCTTCTAGATTGTAAGCTCTAATGAGCAGGGCCCTCTGATTCTGCCTGTATTGTTACTGTACTGTCTGCCCTCATGCTGTAAAGCGCTGCACAAATTGTTGGCGCTATATAAATCCTGTATAATAATAATACAGTTGAAATGCTTATATAGGAGCCATTTACTTGCCAAGATATTGGTATTTCTTTGCACAGCCATAGGTACAGTAGCTGGGGCTGTTGGCTCCTCTCTCCTTCGAGAGTATCATGCACACTGCAGCTCCAGAAAAAAGCTGCTTTTACAGGCATTTGAGCTTTTATTTCTCTGCCTAAAAGCCTGAAGAAGCTTGTGCTTTTTTGTGCTCTTTTTCACACTTTTATTGAGCTTCTTTGAGTGTTTTGGAGCATAAGCATTTATTTTTTTCACAAACCCTCTCCTCAGCTTATTTTTTCCTTTTTTGTGTGTGTCTTTGAGCTTTTTCACGTTTTGCGTATTTTTGGGCACTTGGGCGTTTTCTGCTTGACAGCTCCTCTCATGAGTTTGGGGAGTTTTCCTGCCTGTAGGAGTATATGCCTGTAAACGCCTGGAAAAGCCATAGGGTGCATGGACACATTGGCTAACATGGAGGGGAGTTTCCAGGCAGAAAAAATGAGAGCTCAAAAAAGCCCAAAAGCCTGTAGGAGCCGCTTCTTTGAGATGCAGTGTTCATAAGCCCTAAAGATACACAAAATGCTGGTAAGCCACACCCCCCACACCCTTCTCACAAGAGTTTGAAGGGCGGAAGCAGAAGACTGGCTCTGCTGTCCTTAGTTTCTCCTCTGAAAACAGGAAGTGAAGGAACGGTGTTGGAGCCTGTGATGGGAGTCACTTTGGGCGGGGGGGGGGCATGGAACCCAGAATCCCTTGGAGAGATTGGGAAACCCTTGTTCCAATTTTAGTATATGTCGGGATTCTGTGACAGAGCCGTAGCAGTGACATTGAGCCAGCTAAGTGTTTATGGGCAGGTAGTGGGGTGTTTTTTTACCCAGAGAATGCATGAAGGTTAAAAAAAAGTTAGGCTTTAGTACCACTTTAATGTGTTTTCCATCTGCTTTGTGTTCAAGATGTTATTAAAAAAAAAGCTGAGTTATGCCGCGTACACACGGTCGGACTTTTCGTCTACAAAAGTCCGACAGCCTGTCCGACAGACTTCCGGCGGACTTTCGGCGGACTTGCAGCAGACTTTCTAACGAACGGACTTGCCTACACACGACCACACAAAAGTCTGACGGATTCGTACGTGATGACGTACACCGGACTAAAATAAGGAAGTTCATAGCCAGTAGCCAATAGCTGCCCTAGCATGGGTTTTTGTCCGTCGGACTAGCACACAGATGAGCGGATTTCGGGGTCCGTCGTAGTTACGACGTAAAGATTTGAAGCATGTTTCAAATCTAAAGTCCGTCGGATTTGAGGCTGAAAAAGTCTGCTGAAAGTCCGGAGAAGCCCACACACGATCGGATTACCAGCCAGCTTTAGTCCGTCGGCGTCCGTTGGACTTTTGTAGACGAAAAGTCCGACCGTGTGTACGCGGCATTAGACTTACCGGTAACTCCTTTTTGAGAGCCTTCCAGGACAGCCCATGAGACCTAGGTCTCCTACCAGGACAGGAAACACGTTCAAATAAAAGGCAGTCCTCCAGGCTTCCCCCTTCAGCATTCTCGAGAATCGTAGCTTATCCCTGCAAAACATATGCATAACACACTTAATTCAAGACATAACCGGATGGGAATCAGGCTTTCCTGGAACACTCTCAGAAAAGGAGTTACTGGTAAGTCTAACTCAGCTTTTCTCAGGGCGTCTTCCAGGACAGCCCATGAGACAATGAGCTAGAACTTAGTAGTCTAGGGAGGGACCACTGCTTGGAGGACCTTTCGATCAAACGCCTGTTCCTCAGAAAATAGGAGGTCGAGGCGATAATGTTTCACAAAGGTCGAAAAACTGGACCAGGTTGGCCGCTTTACATATTTGTTTGTGAGGCTCCAGCCTTTTCGGCACAAGATGCGGACAAGGCTCTTGTTGAATGCACTTTGACAAATGGCGGGGAAACTTTCATAACCCTATAGGATTCAGCAATTGCCTACTTTATCCACCTAGCTATGGTGGCCTTGGAGTCTCCTTACCCTTATGGGCTCCAGAAAAAAGAACAAAGCGTCTGATCTTCTAATGGCCTTGGTGACCTCTAGGTAGCACAGAAGAACTCTTCTGACATCTAGGCAATGGAAGCTTTTCTCTTTCTCACATTTAGGTGTACTTCAAAACGTTGGCAGCACAATATCCTATGATCTATGGAAGGTACTGGCTACCTTAGGCAAAAACCCTGGATCCGTCTTTAACACAACCCTATCATCAAAAATTGTGTGGAAAGGTTCTCTGACTGAAAGGGCCTGTAATTCACTGACGTAATTGCGACTAGAAAAATGGTCTTTGGTGTGAGTAATTTCACCGATACATCCTTCAGGGGCTCAAAGGGAAAACCCACCAGGGCTTGTAGAACTAGAGACAGGTCCCAGGAAGGACATGCTCTGAAAACCACAGGCTTGGACCTAGCGATAGATTTAAAAAATCTCGCTATGACAGGATTTTTCAAGAGAGAGTACTGTAGGAAAACACATAGCCGCAGCCTGAACTTTTAAAGTAGTAAGAGATAGACCCTTGTCGGCACCCTCCTGAAAAAATTTCAGAATAGATGGAACGTTGTGAGAAAATCTCAGATCCTCATAACTAATATCCTTTAGACCCTTTATTAGCTTTGTTGCCCTTCTTTGTACTCACTCCATTTCCAGTACATCCTTCCTGAGGACTAGTGCCTGCAACTGGACAGCATACTCTAGGTGCGGCCAGACCAGAGTCTTGTAGAGCGGGAGAATTATCGTTTTTTTTTCTCTGGAGTTGATCCCCTTTTTAATGCATGCCAATATTGTTTGCTTTGTTAGCAGCAGCTTGGCATTGCATGCAATTGCTGAGCCTATCGTCTACTAGGACCTGCAGGTCCTTTTCCATCCTAGATTCCCCCAGAGGTTCTCCCCCAGTGTATAGATTGCATTCAAATTTTTGCCACCCAAATGCATTATTTTACATTTTCCTACATTAAACCTCATTTGCCATGTAGTTGCCCACCCCAATAATTTGTTCAGATCTTCTTGAAAGGTTTCCACGCCCTGCAGAAACGTTATTGCCCTGCTTAGCTTAGTATCGTCTGCAAATACAGAGATTGAACTTTTTACCCCATCCTCCAGGTCGTTTATGAACAGATTAAATAGGATTGGTCCCAGAACAGAACTCTGCGGTACCCCAGTACCCAACCCTGACCATTCTGAGTACTCCCCATTTATCACCACCCTCTGAACTCACCCTTGTAGCCAGTTTTCAATTCATGTACTCACCCCCATGGTCAATGCCAACGGACCTTATTTTGTACACTAAAAGTTTATGGGGAACTGTGTAAATGCTTTTGCAAAATCCAGATACACCACATCTACGGGCCTTCCTTTATATAGATGGCAACTCACCTCCTCATAGAAGTTTAATAGATTGTTTTGGCAAGAACGATTCTTCATGAATCCATGCTCATTACTGCTAATGATACTGTTCTCATTACTAAAATCTTGTATCTAGTGCCTTATCACCCCCTCCAAGAGTTTGCATACTATTATTAGGCTAACTGGTCTGTAATTCCCAGGGATGTATTTTGAGCCCTTTTTAAAATATTGGTGCTACATTGGCTTTTTTCCAATCAGCTGGTACAATTCCAGGACTGTCAGTAAAAGTTAGGAACAATGGTCTGGAAAATACTTGACTGAGTTCCCCAAGTACCTTTGGATGCAAGCCATCTGGTCCCGGTGATTTATTAATGTTAGGTTTCCCAAGTCTAATTTTAATTCTGTCCTCTGTTAACCATGGAGTTGCTTCCTGTGATGTGTCATGAGGATAAACACTGCAGTTTTGGTTACTGGAGCCCCCCGATTCCCTTGTGAAGACTGAGGAGAATAAATTCAATGCCTTTGCCATATCCCCATCCTTTGTAACCAGACGTCCCTCCTCATTTATTATGGGGCCAATATGGTCTGTCCTCCCTTTTTTACTGTTTACATACTTAAAGAATTTCTTGGGATTTTTTTTGCTCTCTTCCGCTATGCGTCTTTGGTGTACTATCTTAGCCACCCTAATTGCACCCTTACATTTCTTGTTGCATTCTTTATAAAAAGTCTGAATGCTGATGATGATCCCTCAACCTTGTATCTTTTTGAAGGCCTTCTCCTTTGCTTTTATATGCATTTTTACATTGGAGCTAAGCCATCCAGGACTTTTGTTCACTCTTTTAAATTTATTACCTAATGCGATGCATTGGCTAATGGCCTTATTTAATATGCTCTTAAAGCAAACCCATCTCTCCTCTGTGTTCTTTGTTCCTAAGATTTTATCCCAATTCATGCCTTCTAGCAAGGTTCATAGTTTAGGGAAGTTGGCTCTTTTGAAATGCAGTGTCTTTGTATTCCCCTTATGTTTCCTATTTGTGTGATTTATACTGAAGCCAATTGACCTGTGATCGCTGTTTCCTAAATTGCCCCGTATTTCCACATCTGTGATCAGGTCTGTATTGTTGGTAATCAGTAGATCCAGTAATGCTTTATTTCTAGTTGGTGTGTCTACCCTCTGAACCATGAAATTGTCCTGCAAGACATTTAGGAACTGGCGAGCCTTAGACAAATGCGTGGTTCCCTCCGCCCAGTCTATGTCTGGATAATTAAAATCCCCCATTATAACAATTCCCATCCTTGCTACTAATCCAACTTGTGATAGGAGATCCGTCTCCCCCTCCTCCCTCAGGTCAAGGGTTCTATAGCATACTCCCAGTATTATTTTCCCCTTAGCTTCATCCCTTTGGAGCTCTACCCATAAGGATTCCACCTCCACCCTTGCTCCCCTAGTGATGTCATCTCTCACATTCACTTGTACATTATTCTTGATATATAGGCATAACCCTCCCCCTTTTTTACCCCCTCTATCCCTGCGATAAAGGGTATAGACCCTTGAATGGTTGTCAACCAATCATGAGAGCTGTTGAACCAAGTCTCTGAAATTCCCACAAAATCCAAATCCTCCTTGTACAACAGTATCTTTGGTTCACCCATCTTGTCCGCCAGGCTCCTGGCATTGGTGAACATGCCACGTAGTTTAGACCGGTCGCATACTATCCTCTTATTAGGTGTTCCGAGATTGCAACTAGGACTTGTTCCTATAATTACCTTGGGTTTATGTGCTTTAGTCAACCTACCACTAACGCCCCCAATACTACCTTCTGGAATATGTCCCACACCAACTATCTCTACCTCTGGGCCCTCCCCCCATCACCTAGTTTAAAACTCTAACTTTTTGGCCAGCTTTACTCCCAGCTGATCTGCATCCTTCTCATTTAGGTGCAGTCTGTCCCTTCTATATTACTGGTGATCAACTGAGAAGTTAGCCCAGTCCTCCAGGAATCCAAACTCCTCCTTACGACACCAGCTCCTCGGCCACTTGTTTACTTCCCTAATCTCCCTCTGCCTTTCTGGTGTGGCTCAATATACCGGTAGTATTCCTGAGAATACTAACTCGAAGGTCCTTTTCCTCAATTTAGCTCCCAAGTCCCTAAAATTGTTCTTTAGGACACTCCATCTGCCTCTGACTTTGCCATTGGTGCCAACGTGCACCATGACAGCCGGGTCTTCCGCAGCCCCTCCCAGTAATCTGTCCACCAGATCCATGATGGTGGTCCCTGACATGCAGCACTTGTGGACACTGAGAAGCTGCACTGGTTTGCATTTATAATAAATGTATTTATTAAATGCATTAAATATTATATTAATAGGAGTTTATATTAAAATGCTTAGTATTTATAAGGCTGTAATCTATCATACTATGTGTTATATATGGCTTGCTGGCTGCAGAATGAAGGGTGTGATTTATGTTGAAGTGGCGAGTGCACATTTACATGTACAAGCCTAGTGTACCTCCCACATTCACTTCAATCCCAAGGATTCATGGGAAATGTAGGAGGGAGGGAGAGAGAGAGAGAGAGAGAGAGAGAGAGAGAGAGAGAGAGAGAGAGAGAGAGAGGAGAGAGAGAGAGGGGAGAGAGAGAGAGAGAGAGGGGAGAGAGAGAGAGAGGAGAGAGAGAGAGAGAGAGAGAGAGAGAGAGAGAGAGAGAGAGAGAGAGAGAGAGAGAGATGATGCAATCCCCATTCTAACACCTCCTACCTGCCGGAAAAGATTGATGCATTTTTTTTTTAATCACAAAGCTGACTTTCTGAAAATTAAATCAGTCATATCTCTCAAACGGTAAGAAATTTCACAAATGTGATAACTGTGTAGTGTAGTTGGGGGGGCGGGGTGTACTAATGGGGGATTTTTTTAAAATCCCGGAGTTCTGCTTTAATATTTTTTCTTCAGACACCAAGCCATTAAGTTCAAGGATGCCACCTGTGGGTGCGACACTGGACCCTGAGACAATAAGTCTTGTCTCTTTGGGAGGATGACTGGAGGCTCTGATGCTAGAGCCTGCAGAAGAGAAAACCAAGGCCTCAGGGCCAAAAGGGGGCTAATAAGATGAGATCTGTTCTCTCTAACAGAAAATTTTGGAGGACTTCTGGGATAAGTCTGATAGGGGGAAAGGCGTAGCAGAGGCTGAATGGCCAGGGATTCGCTAGCATGTCTATTTCCAGGGACCAAACTGCTGGATTCAGGGAAAATTTTTCTGTCTTGCAATCCATTTGGGTTGTAGAGATTCACAAAAAATGGGGGGTAAAAAGTCCTTGAATCCACACTCACCAAAGTAGCAAACAGCAAATGGAGTACCAGCCGATTCGTCAATATGTGACGGGATACCTGCCCTAAAAGCAATGGCACTATATCAACAACAGAAAGAGGAGACAAGGGAGTCCCCAGAAAGCAAAAAAGGGGAATGGTCAACTACGGCTTATGGTACAAAAATGCAAAAAGGCTTTATTAAGGGTAGGGGGGGTGGGGGTATTTACATATACAAAAAATTCCAAATATATGTAGGATAAACAATGTATCTAAATAACACAGTCCGTCTCACTACACTAAACCAAAATTAAAAACCATGCTGCAACATTGATGAATAAAACTGCAGAGCGTGCCTGCAGGCCAAAAACGCATGCAGTGTCCATTTGAATCCAGAGAAAAAAGTATTGCACCAAACATTACATGAAGTAAGCTACTGATGGGATATCAAGTCTTATGTGGTCTAGTATTAACTGTGCATCAGATTGAGCAGTACTGAGAAAAAAAAAAAAATACCCCCACCGTACCCTCAAGCGAGCAATGAGCATCGCAGGACATAAGAGGAGAGCTGACCTCCTCTTACCCCAGAAAAAGACACAACAGGAGACTGAGGGACTGGTGAGATTTATCACCCCCTATGGGTCCCAGTGGCACCAGGTTAATACAATCCTCTCAAAACATTGGCACATACTGTTGCGGGCTGTTGGGTCGAGGCAAATTATTGGTGAGAGACCGTCAATGGTTGCTAAACGAGCCCAAAACCTCAATGACATGCTGGTGCAATCTGAGTTTGTACGGCCCTCAAATAGAAGTTGGCTCACTGATATGCCTCGGGTCAACGGCATGTTTCCGTGTGGCCACTGTGGCACATGTAAGTATGTGGACCGCTCAAAAACCTTTAGAAATTCGGATGGTAGTCAACAATTTGAGATTCGGTCTTTCATTAACTGTGCCACAACTAGAATACTCTATGTTCTCGAATGCCCATGTCATAAATTGTATGTAGGCAAAACTAAGAGACAGCTGCGTGTTAGATTCGGGGAACACCTGAAGAGTATCAGGCTAAAGGAAGAAACTTCAGTGGCTCAACACTTCTTGGATTTTCATCAGGGCAAAACCACAGGTCTGAGGGTAAAGGGCTTTTATGCCCTTTCTCTGACAGACCGTAGGGGTGACTTTGACAGGGTACTCCTACGCAAAGAGAAAAAATGGATATTCAGGCTTGGTACTCTTCAACCTAATGGCTTGAACCACGAACTAAGCCTGAGTGTCTTTCTTGAACCATAAACATTAGGTTTGAAGTGTTTTATAAAGGCTCCCCGGCTGATCTCTTGTTTTGGTTGTTTTTGATAGAATTTATTTCTGACCATGAGGGCCATTCCACCTTATGAGGAAATTTACTACAATGTCTATTGCGCTCTTTACTTGATGCCTGGTGATATGTGAGATTGTATTTCTTTCTCCCCCCTTGCAAATAAGTACTTTTTTGTTTGAGCAACTGATTGGCACCTTTTTTCCACTGCATTACCTGATGTGACCACAAGATGGCAGAAAATAGCTATTTGGCATGGTTTGATCTGATTGGACAGTGTTCCCTATTTAAATCAACCTTAATTCAATGCCAAATTGTTCTGAAGAAGTACGCAGAGGCGTACGAAACGTCAACGCAGCCCCTGCAGGGCTTGTCAGCAGGCCTTCAACATGCTTCCTTTTCCAGCAATGTAAAAGGGTTTCCCTGTGATTTGCATACAGCACCATACTTCACAAGCTAATTCCGCATCAGCAATTGAATGCAAAGTTCCTGGTCTCTTCCTTACCATGTGACCGGTCATGTGATCACACAGTCTACAGTGTCTACTATTGAGGAGAATGGTGTGCTGTGACTACACACTGAATGTTGCTCTGAACTGACTGAGCCGCTCCATGCCAAACAGCAAGACAGCAGAGTCTGAGGACATCCCCAGTACTTGAAAGAGGTGAGAGCCCAATGGGCAGTTTCTCTTTCCCTCCTTACCTGCTTATCAATAGTCTTTGCATTTGTTTGCCATTCACCCTCCTGCATGGATTGACACACTTGAAACTGATGAACTGTGAAAATATCATCCTGGTCTAGATTGGAAAAGAGACTATTTCTTTGGAGTGGTTTGTCCTTTGCTCCTTTTATGCTGCATTGAGGAAATAGTGTTTGTGCACTGGACATACCTAGTAACAGGAACGCTGGTCTTTCCATTTCCAAAACAACTGGTGTAAACACACATTTAGTGCACTGAGGTTGGAAGCTGCTTGTGGAGGATTTCCTTCTAATAGAGGTTTTTTTTAAAAAACCCCACCTAATTCAGCTATGTAAGGTCCTGTCTATGTGGGTTTTTTTTTTTTTTTTTCTCAGTACTGCTCAATCTGATGCACAGTTAATACTAGACCACATAAGACTTGATATCCCATCAGTAGCTTACTTCATGTAATGTTTGGTGCAATACTTTTTTCTCTGGATTCAAATGGACACTGCATGCGTTTTTGGCCTGCAGGCACGCTCTGCAGTTTTATTCATCAATGTTGCAGCATGGTTTTTAATTTTGGTTTAGTGTAGTGAGACGGACTGTGTTATTTAGATACATTGTTTATCCTACATATATTTGGAATTTTTTGTATATGTAAATACCCCCACCCCCCCTACCCTTAATAAAGCCTTTTTGCATTTTTGTACCATAAGCCGTAGTTGACCATTCCCCTTTTTTGCTTTCTGGGGACTCCCTTGTCTCCTCTTTCTGTTGTTGTTGTAGAGATTCACCTCTGATGAACCCTATTTGCTGGTAATTTCCGCAAAGATCTTCGGGTGGAGGGATCAATTGTCACGACACACCTGGTAATGACTGAGGTAGTCTGCCAGACAGTTCTGCATACCATTTAGGTGAATTGCTGCAAACCTCGGCCCATGACAAGATTTTCTGGAATATGAACTGAAGAGTCCAACTACTCGTACCCCCTTGCTTGTTGAGGTAGACTACAGTAGAAATGTTGTTGGATCAAATCTGTAGATGGTGACTGCTGATTTCTGGCTGAAAGGCTTCTGTATTGCCAGCAGCTCCCTTTGATTTGATGATGCCCTTGCTTCACAGGGGACCATCTTCCCTACGCTACTGCATTGTTCGGATGGGCTCCCCATCCATAGGAACGCACATCTGTCATGATCTTTTGAGATAATGGGATGCGTCATTCCAATCCTTTGGTCAGGTGAAGTGGCGATCACCACCACATCCTGCTCCCCCGACATCTAAAGAGATTCTGGCCCTCTCCAGGCTCTGAGGTCAGGGGGAAAAACAGCCAATTTAACACCCAGGATGAAGTATCAATTCTAGGCAGAAAGATTGCACTGCTGGCCCTGTAAGTAGCCATATGACAGCCCATGAGACTTGGGGATCTCAGGTTCCAGGACATGTTTACCCTCCTGTCCAGAGGAACCACTAATACTGAAGGAGGGAGCCTGGAAGAGCACCTTTTATTTGAACATGTTTCCTGTCCTGGTAGGAGGAGCCCTAGGTCTCATGGGCTTTTCTAGAAGATACATTGAGGAAAATGCACCATGCAAAATAGGTAAACCATGGCAACTCCAATGGTTCCACCGTGACAAATGTATTTGCTACACAATACCTTATCTAGAAGAACACTAAAACAGAGACCCACTGCAGCCAAAAAAAAAAAACATCAGCACAAGGGACATAACTTACAGTCAATGGGATGTCTCCCTTGCGCTGTCTTTTAGGTGAAATCTTCCTCCATCCAATAAAACAATTTATGATTTTATCCACAGATAAAATATGTATTATATACCTTTATTGTCCATTGATGGACACAGGAATACTTAAGCAGCAGGGTTATCCTGCCACCTAAAAGGCAACGAAGATACTGGCAAAATAAACAGCTGTCACATGACCCAGCTCTTCCCCAGCCTGTCTGCAGGGACACACAAGTAGGAAGAGCTTCTAGTCCTCTGGTGCTGGTCATAAGTTCAAAATAAAACCAAAAAACTGCCTTTGAAACACAGAGTAAAAATAATGAATATCAATAAATGGTTTTAAATTGTCCCATAAACATATACAGTAAAACCTTGGTTTCACAGTAACTTGGTTTGAGAGCGTTTCGCAAGACATGCAAAATTTAATAAATTTTGACTTGATATACAAGTGATGTCTTGATATGCAAGTAGCGTCATGTCACAACTGAGTATAAAAGAGAACAGAGGCACCGCCATCGACGTCGTCCCTTCCACGCTGAACTCCACGAGCGCTTCAAGCCCCGCTTTCAAATCTCTCTACTGCAGGGTAGTCTTCCTGGTCACTATTGCAGACCGACAACGGTAAGAGCCGGCGTTGCAGAGGATGGTCTGTGGACAGCTTTACCCCAAATACCTGCATACTTAGATATGTCTCTTAATGATCAACCACATGACTTGCTAAATGTCATACCTTCATTAAATGTAACCATATTGCTACACTTAGAGGCGCCTCTCTTCTCTTTTATACTCTCTAGCTCCTGCGGGATTTTGCTTCCAATCCTTTTGTGGATGGACATTTTATGGTTACTCAACCTATCATATTGCTATAATATATGGACTAAACTAAAGGACTTATGAATAAATGGTTGTGGAACGAATTATCTGAGTTTCCATTATTTCTTATGGGGAAATTCACTTTGATATACGAGTGCTTTGGTTAACAAACATGTTTCCAGAACAAATTATGCTCGTAACCCAAGGTTTTACTGTATTTGAAACCAATTTTTATTATTTTGTGGAACTGACATGTGGGTGAATTTCTGCCAGTCACAGGCTGTGCCACACACCTCCGGCCTGTGTCTTAGAACAGGGAGGCGATTCCGCCATCAATCTACATGTAATATCCCACCCACATTGTCATTTACCACTGTGTATATGCCAACATGTGTGACTCTATAGTCACATGGGCTGCTCAGATGTGATAGGGAGGAAATGCTCAGCGAAGACACTCACTGAAAACTGAGCATGTGCAGAGCTGCCAACACTGCTCTGAAAAATCCCTAGCTGAATTGGGGACATGGACAGAAGGTGGAGCTAAAGAGCAGCAGGATCAACCAGGTTTTTTTCAGAATACAGAAAACCTCATAGTGACTGAGTGAGTATGAACAGCATGTAATAGAACATTTATTGATAGTTTTTATGATGTGGGTTTAGTGACCTTTTAACTTCAACACACTGTAGATATTTTTATGTTTTTCCTTCGGTAACTTCAATTAAGACTTCAGAATTGCACTTGTGCTAATGTTTTCATAGCAGCTATCTAGCTCATTATACCATCAGCAAAAGCTTTGGAGATCATACTTGACCCCCCCAACCTGGACTGAAGATTGTAAAGTTAAGCCTGGAATGCAAACTTCAAGCACGTGCCTCTGCATTACAATGCTTTCCAGACCCTTATGCACTGTGTTAGTTGCAGAGAACTATCCAGGTCCACAGTCATTGCACAGCCCATGATGGGACTGGGATCAATTCACGTTTGTTGTGTGCAAGTGTTCCATGACCTATTTGCATAAATTATCAGGATTAAAAATTATTTGAATGGGAAAAATCATCAAAGCTTCATTAAAGTCAAATTACTAAAATGAAAGTTAATGTGAAGGGCAGTCGGTCTGAAGCACCAGGTACGGGTTAAGGCTTTTGCCACCTAGCAGTTACTTACACCACTTGCATTTAAACAAATACATTTAATTAAATTTAATACATTTAATTATGTAATATTGAACACATGGGTACATTATTTTGCACCTTATCAGCCAAAAGTTCTGATAAAAATTTGCCATATTTCATACATGTGTTTCTGCAGTGTTACCAATGTAGACCTCTGTTCCTCAGGATCACAAAAAAAATAATTCTTTGTTTCCACCCGCACCAAAAAGAAACCAGGAAGTACTGGGTTCAGAACATGAAGTTTGCATATTATTATACAGTCATGTCCATCACCATTTATTTAAATTCGTTCCAAAATTGCACTGGATGAAAATGGCATATTTCAGTTTGTTACTGATTGCCACACAGTCCATTCATGTTTAAATATGATCACATCTTCAGTGCTGAACTGACACTGGCCACAAGTTTTTCTCTGCAAATGTTGAGAAGTTAGCAGCAACCCAGACATGACGCCAGCCACTCGGCCACATTAAAAACGATCCGCTGCTCTGCTTGCCACAGCCCGAATGTTTCCATATACTTTAGATGGTGGACTTCCTGTTGGTTATTAAAGATACGCAAAAGATTAACAGTTGTCTCTTTCAGTAAAGTTTTATCACTTTACTTGAAACGATTCCGTCTCTACAATGTACAGTAACACTTACCCAGAATGAGGTTACAAATTGCTGTTCTTGCCATCTTAATATTTTGGAATGATCCCAAGATGTGGATTTTCCTGTCCAAACAAAAAATGATGGAACACAATCAACTGACTATTCTGGAGTTCAATGCTACTTTTGGCTACAAAACTTTTTTTTATTTAAAAAAAAAAAAAAAAAAAAAAAGTTAGTTATAGTAAGGCTTCATTCACACTAGCACAACACGATTTCCAGTGCGACTTTGATCTGACTTCACACTCAATGGACCTAAGTTGCATCAAAAGTCATGCCAAAGTTGTGCAGCCACTTTCTCTTTCCCTCTGGATAATCTATATACGATGTAAGGATTTTAAAGGATAAGTAAAAAAAGTAGCATTTATTATTATTTTCCTTAACCACTTCAATACCAGGCACTTTTGTCCCTTCCTGCCCAAGCCAATGTTTAGCTTTCAGTGCTGTCGCACTTTGAATGACAATTGCATGGTCATGCTACACTGCACCCAAACAAATTTTTTTTTGTTCCCACAAATAGAGCTTTCTTTTGGCGGTATTTGATCACTGCTGGCAAAAAAAAAATAAAAAATTCAGTTTTAAGTCTTTGTTTCTGTTATAAAATTTGGTAAATAATACGTTTTCTCCTTCACTGACAGGCACTGATGAGGCTGCACTAATGGGCACTGATAAGGTGGCACCGGTATGCAGCACTGAGTGGCATCACTGATGAGGAGACATCTGGCAGGCACTGACTGGCAAGATGTGTGTGCACTGATTGGCATTATTTGGGCACTTACTGGCATCCCTGGCAGTCTAGGGTGGCAACCATCTGTTGTGGGCATCCCTGGTGATGTCCCTGGTGGTCCAGTGTGGGCATAGCTGATAAACAATCAGCGCAGACCCACCCCCCCGCCCCCCGTCAGGAGAGCTGCCGATCGGCTCTCCTCTACTCACGTCTGTCAGATGTGAGTGAGGGAAAAACGCCAATCAACGGCTCTTCCTGTTTACATCGTGATCAGCCATGACTGGACATGGCTGATCACGTGGTAAAGAGCCTCCATCAGAGGCTCTTCACCGAGATCGGTGTAGTGGTGTGTCAATTTCAAGACCCTCTGCCTCACCCACAAATGTATACAAGGAAACACTCCTCAATACCTATGCGAGAAAATAAAGCACTATACACCCAATCGCAGTCTTCGATCTTCAAACCAAAACCTCCTCCTTATTCCAAAAACCCACTACAAAACAAAAGGAGAACAAAGATTCGCAGTCCAAGGACCACGGCTATGGAAAGCTCTACCTACCCACATCCGCATGGAAGAAAACCATCAGGCCTTCAGGAAGAAAAGTCAAGACCTACCTCTTCTAAGGAGCTGGACAAAACAGGAGAGATCGAGCACCTTGAGGCGATTCAGTTCGCATATGCAGCGCTATACAAATCATTCATTCAGACACACCACCAATCACCACGATGCGCGCCGCCCGGGTGCGCGGCGGCTGTTGTCCTGCTAGACGTCATATGACACCCAGTCAGGATAACAACCACCGCCCGGCCGTCATTCTGCTATAGGCCGGGCGGGAAGTGGTTAAGGTTAATGCAGAGCTTTGGACACGCGATCAGCAGATGGTGGGTGCAATCTCAGGCTCCTGCTGTTTGCAGCATTGTGTCCATGTGGAAAAGGAGTCTAATGGGAGCGATTTTATAATTATTACTCAGCTGCTGCACCTGCAGGGCTCTATGGAGGAAAGTGGCAGGGTCTGCATCCCTCTAGGCTAATTTTTCGCCTTTGGGAGTATCTCACTAAAAATGACATTGTTGCAGGAGATGCCCAAAATCTGACTTGTATCAGTGCAGACTTCTGGGAAAATTAGCAAGCCAATCACACAAGTCATAAATTATGATTCTGAGGGAAGAGGGCCTTCTGTACACCACCTGTGTACAGAACACCTCCAGGTTGCCAAATCACATTTTACAAAAAAATGACAGCTGCAGATTAAAAAGAAAAAAAGTATTTTTTAATAACATTCAATTACAATACAACTTGTGTAGCGATTGTATGCGTTATACTAATTTTTTTCCCACAAAAGACTACGAAAATTAGGGCTGCTCCGCCCTGATCACCGTGGTCAAAGTGCTATTCTGGTAAAACAACATTTCAAATTTTTCACTACCAGGCTGGCATAGCACACTATGTCACTAATTTTCAAAAACGAGCATTGTGAATACTGAATTTCAGCTGTCTTCAGGCCAATCACGTGACTTGCGGCCACTTTACACGGCTTTGGAGGAGACTAGCAGCCACGTGATCTCCCCGTCTTACGTCAGAGTGAGTGATGTGACTGGCCTGAAGACAGCTCAAATTAGGTATTTACACAGCTCATTTTTTAAAACTACTGACATAGTGTGCTATGCCAGCCTCTAGGGGGCTGGCATGGTTTTATATGGATGAGTTAACAAACCCTTTAATGTATTACATATTCATTTTACTTATTGATGATTTTAAGTTATTTGTGTATTTTACATTCATATATTACTATTTTTTAAAAATGTATAATTTGAGCAGAAAATCACACAAAAACGCACAAATGGCGCATTTCCATTAGTTTCTATGAGAATAGAAACGCACCAAAAAAATACCATATCTGCCAGATTTGAGCAACAAAAAAAGCTCCAGAACTTGTTTGAGCTTCAGGCGACATGGAGTAGAGATGTGAACCACCTCCATAGAGAATAATTGATTTTTTTTTTTTTTTTTTTCCTCCTCCAGCGTTTTTGCGCTTTAAGCTACAAAACGCTCAGGTGTGAATGCAGCCTAGTGATTTGCATATAGAATTCAATGGATGCTATATACTTGCCTGAAAGACTGCTTTATACCTATGCCAAAATGCCTTGCTGGGAATATAAAGAGAATGGAAAATGCTTCCTTTCTTGCAGAGTACTGTTGTAGGCTCCCTCCTAATGACAGGTGATCACACTGGCTAGTCTTACCAGAGACCACCTAACTAAATACATTTAGATATATACGTTCAGTAATGAGTCACATGCAAGGGTAAACTTCCTATAATCTTGTTGCTATGGGCAACAACTTCACAGATCTAGTTGTTTTTCACACAGCCCAATAATACTCCCTCCTCTGAAGAGGTGCTTTTTAAAAATGAATACATGAAAACCTATTCTTGGAGTACATGTCATATAGACCCCCTAGCACTGGATGGAAGAAATTATTCTGCAGCCCAGCTAGCCCCTCACCTGCTTCAGATGTTGGGTAGATGTGCATTTACCAAAAGAAACATGTAAGCAGAAGATTATAGCCGTCAATGGAGAAGATTTATGTGGAAAAGTCAGGTCTGCCCAAGGCTTCCTACATGTTTCTGAAAGCTCTCCACACCATTTATAGTCATGGGAACGCTTCCTGCATGGGATGATCTTCAATCTTCATCAACACAGAACACAAAAAAACGATTTCTGTACTGACACAGCCCTGTGCCTGCGGCAACACTCACAAGGCTGTACAGTGAACTGCCACAAACACCTGATTAATACATCACATTTCCTCGATCATATCCTGCCCTGGAAACCAGATACCTGCTGTAAGATTCAGGAATCATAGTGAAAAGCAGGCGCTAGTCAGATTTAAAGGATATGCTCATACTTTTGCGATGCAGGAACATGCACAGAATTGCGCACGTTCCCGCAACACACAAAATTATGCAGCCCTTTTGCACTTGCACAGCAGTGCTACTGGCGCTTATTGGCACCCCCATGCATCTTGCTAACGCGCATGTCTTTGTGCCAGACAAAAAAAAAAATGGTAATGCACCATGCTTGTTGGAGCGGTACCATTTTAAAACGGCTCAGGCACTTGTGCACACCTTTTGTGCAGAGGGCCCCCCCACTCGAATTAAATGAGCGGTCCTAAACATGACGCACAGAATTGTGCCAAAATGCGCAAGCTCCGGCTGCACCTGCATAGATATGTACAAAGCCTTACAACCCAACAAAGATTGAGCAAAAACTGATAATGTTCATGAAGCAGCTGAAAGATATACAGGTCTTAAAGCAGAGCTCCACCCAAAAAAGGAAGCTCCGCTTGTTTGCCCCACCCCCTCCGCTGTCACATCAGGCATCTTTCAGGTGGTGGGGGGAGACCAACCAGGTACCCACTTCCAGGTAAGATCGCCGCAATCGTAGTGCAGCGATATATGCAGTTTTCAGCCCCTCCTCCTCCCCCCTGCTGCCTTCTGGGAGACGTACAAGTCCCAGAAGACAGCAGGACCATTCAGGAAGAGCAGTGCGACTGGTGCATGGGCAGTAGGAATTAGGCTTCATTTCCTCTATCCCTTAGTGAAGATGCCTGCACCCGGAAGCCGATAGATGGACATCGCAGGATCCCAGTATAGGTAAGTGTTCTTATATTAAAAGTCAGCAGCTACAGTATTTGTAGCTGCTGACTTAACATTTTTTTCCCCAGGCCGGAACTCCTCTTTAGGCCCCATGTATACTGCTGCTGCTAAACAGACGTTCAGAGGCAGTTGGACACTTTTTTCAACTGCCCCTGAACTCATTCAATGTTATCTTATGTGTACATGTACACAGGTTCGTTTACTGTCGTTTTTAGGCAGTTGCGTTTATAGGCCTTTGTTTGAAGGCAAAAAAATGAGTTCAGACGCCGAAGCTTCCGATGTTTCAGACGCTAAACATGGCTCGCCGCGTTTCGTTTATAGGCGTTTTTAGTTTTTGCCCATTTTACAAATAAAAAAATTATTCGAAACACTTCTAAACGCAAACGCGGCAAAACGCCGCTAAACAGACATTTTAAACGTGGGTTACTATCTGTCAACTTAAATCGTTCAGGAGAGGTTGTAAAAACGTCCCATGTACATGGAGCCTTAAAGTGATTCTGAAGGCCTATACTTTTTTCCCCCCAAAATAAACATGGTATACTTACCTAATCTGTGCACTAGTATTGCACAGAGCGGCCCCAAACCTCCTCTTCTGGGGTCCCCTGCTGGCACTCTTGATGACTCCTCTTGTGTGTGTGCCCCCATAGCAAGCCACTTGTTATAGGAGCACGCCTGCGGGCTCTCTCCCGAACCTTGCTGTGTGTGTCCATAGACACATACAATAAAGCGAGGCCTTGCCCAACGCCCAACCCCCCCCCCCCCCAGGAATTGACAGCAGTAGGAGCCAATGGCTCCTCTGTCCTGTAAGGAGAGGAACACAGACTAGCACAGCTGCAGCCAGGCACACAGCACTGGATCAAGACAGGACTCAGGTAAGTACATAGGGTGGTGAGGGGGCAGTGCTACTACTGAGACATTTTTCACCTTAATGTAGGGAGTGCGATAAGGTAAAAATGTCTTGCCTTTAGAACCATTAACTGGAATTTGTGCTACTCCTGGCAATGACCAACACAGAGGAGGCCATTAACTAAAAAATAGGCTTCTTCTGATAGCCACTCATAACTAGATTTGACCTGACCGGAATAGGCAGAGATAGCCAATAAAATTATTTGGGCTCTGGCCAACAGTCACATGACCACCAGAGAGCTGGCGTTGTTGAGTGCCATATACAGACAGAGCTGGCCAATAACTACAATTAAGGCTACCTCTGGTCGCCAAATATATAACCAAAGCAGAGGCAGCTTAGTTTAGTTATAAGTAGACAGCTGGCCAATAAACACAAAATGGGGCTCCCTCTGGAAACCAGTCACATGAACAACACAGAGATGACTTTAAGTGTCATCTGCAGGCAGTGCTGGCCAGTAATAGATTATTACACTACATCTGGTGGCTAATCACGTGACCAATGCAGCGGTAGCTTGGCTGAGTTATAAGCAGATAGACAATACCAGGAATCTGAGTCACGACATCTAGTTACGTGACCGACGCAGAGGCAGTTTAGTTGAGTATGCCTGAGCGATGACCTTGGCAAAGACCAAGTGACCAGTGACCCAGCACTGCTAGACTTGACTACAAGAAGCCCAAATTCCATTAAGAGAAACGGCAGCCTGCTCACATAATTTGTAATAAAATCATCTTTGCCGTTCTGAAGCTTCCCTCCAACCACTTTGCACATTATATAATATATACTGCAATTCTGCACTTGTCAAATATGCTGCAGAAATCTCCCTCCACAAAGTCTGGCTGCATCCATTTTAACTGTGGGCAGCTGAAGCTGCTTCCTGTTCACTTCCTGGATTTACACAGAGGCACAACTCCAGCTCTGCAGCTCTCATTGGCCCTCTTATGACTCACACCCCCCCCCCGGCAAACTCGCACGAGAAAGCGCTGTGCATGTCGTCATAAGCCTAGGCTTTTTACCAGACAAGAAACAGGAAGTGGGCTGTATAGGGTCTTTACAAAAAAAAAGTTTTACTATCCAAAAACAAGGCCAGAAGATTTAATAGATGAAAAAATAGAAAAAAAATGACTTAAGGTCCACTTTAAAGAAACAGGTTTTCAAATTTAAAAACATTTTCACTGACTAAGGTTTCATTCCCACAAGGCGGATCCGCTGCCTCAGGGTCTGCCAGCTCAGCGGGAGATCTCTCTATTGATCTCCGCTGAGCCGGCGGATGACAGGTCCCTCTCTGCTCACTGAGCGGGGAGGGGCTTGTCGAGCGTCGCTGGTTGCTATAGAAAGATCGAACGAAAACAGACAGCATGTCCGTTTTCGTCAGATCTCACCCGTTCCGATAGGGACGGATGTGAACGTAGGGCCATCCGTCTGATTTTGGCGGATCGGACGTCAGCGGACATGTCACCGCTGACATCCGTCGCTCCATAGCCTTACATGGAGCGCCGTTCAGGTCCGCCTGTCAGTTTTGTTGTTCCGTTTGTGTGAAAGGGGCCTAAGTTATTACGGCAAACAGTCCCATTATGCTCATCAGTCTGATAAGTCGCGTCATTTTAAACTTGGGTAATACAAGCATTTTGAAAACCAATTAAAATGAAAAGGCATGCAGTTCACAGAATACATATAATTTATTCAAAGAAAAGGTTAAAAGGCAGCTAATTTTATGCAGGAAATGCGTATATACGTACGAGTCAGCAAGAACTATCCTGGTTTTCGTTACATTCTCAATGGTGAATTTTGTTTTTCCTCCTTTTCCAGCTATTCTGCCGATTGCACGAGAAAGATGGTCTCCTTTTAATGGTTTAACTGGAATTAGAAGAAAGCAGATTGTAACAAAACCTGGAATGCTAACAAGATAAATGGCAGCAGCCACCTTCTAAAAGATGGAGAGACCATGATTAACATGGCTATAGTGTAGCATTTCCATCATAGGATTCGGGTTGGGTCTGAACCTATCAGTAAAGTGTTAGTGTGCTTGTTGTATGTTTGGACGGGGTTCTTTGAGTTTTTAGGCAAAACTTTTTTTTTGTGTTTTTTTTTGGGTGGGGGGTTAGCGTGGAGAGGAATTAGAACACCTGTCAAGGTTTTTTTTCTTTTTTTAAATGTTTGTGCTTGTTAGGAAGATGCGCCCTCTCTATTTGTCCTGCGTACCGTTCTCACCAGGAGTGAAAGAAAATCCCAAAGTCTGAGTTCTCACCACATGTATAGAGTGGGAAATACTCCAATCAGGACACTAGTTCTGGTGACCCTCGTTATAACCAGGGATTCCCTCGCTTTGGAGAGATTTCCTCTCACTTCTTGTTCTGGCTATGGGACAGAAGTCATGGGAAATCTCCTTAAAGGGATTGTAAAGTCTTGTTTTTTTTTTTTCTATTAAAATAACAATCATGTTACACTTACCTGCTCTGTACAGTGGTTTTGCAAAAAGCAGCCGGATCCTCCTCTTCTCGGGTCCCTAGCTGGATCTCCTGGCTTCTCCCTCCTGTTGAGTGCCCCCACAGCAAGCAGCTTGCTATGGGGGCACCCGAGGTGTAGCGCCTTGTATCCATTCAGAAATGGAGCAGCGGTTCAGCCCCATCCTCCCTCTCTCCTGATTGACTGAGTTTTGACAGCAGCAGGAGCCAATGGCGCCACTGCTGTGTCTCAGCCAATCTGGAGGAAAAGTCCTGGACGGACGATTCACTCATGGACATCGCTGGATAGAGAGATTGAGCTCAGGTAAGTATTAGGTGGGCTGCTGCACACAGGTGGCTTTTTGACAGGTTGACTTTACAACCCCTTTAATGGGAAGACAGATTGGAAAAAAAAATTGCTACTTTAAGATACACTGACCCATTAGGAGCCTCTAGATCAGTGGTTCTCAACTCCTGTTCTCAGGACCCACTAACAGGCCAGGTTTGCAAAATAACTGAAATACATCACAGGTGATATCATTTGCTGCTCAGTGATTGCAGAATTCTAGTCTGCATCTCCCCCAAGGTAATACTTAAAATCTGACCTGTTGGTTCTGAGGACAGGAGTTGAGAACCACTGACTATGCTACATCATAACACAATATATGCTTTGTAGATACTGTGTAATTATGGCAAAAAAATTATCTGCAGCTTACCGTCTGTGACTTCAAATGTTTCTAAAAAGAGGTCATCTAATCGAACCAAAGCTAAGGCATCCTAAAAGGGAAAAAATACACATAAATGGACTTCAGCATGGAGCTCCTCCCCCCCCCCCCCTTTTTTTTTTTTTTAAGCATGCCCTCACTGATCTCTGTAGTTGAAAGCATTGTGGATCAAATCATTCTCAAAGTTCACAGTCGAGGCTCCGAAGTCAAAGTGTTCTCTCAGAAGCTCTGCTGGTTTTCCATAAGACATTGGAAGGCTGCCGAGTCACTACTGAGAGGGGAGGAGAGTGAGCTGAGATACTGAAAGAATGGACAACCTTCAGTGATTCTGCTTTGAAATTTGAGGATGAAGTTCTTCACAATGCCTGCAGATACAGCGGTTGGTGAAGGTTTTGTTTTAAAAGATAATTTTTCAACTTGCTAAGAATACATACAGATTTTAATGTCCATAGCAGGCCATGGGTTCACGTAAAGAAGCAGTCCACAATTCATGTCTGAACCACATTCCGATGAGGTACTATCCTCACTGCAGCAAACTGGCTGCACATAAAGCTAGCACACACTGCAATATTACATAAAACCCGGATCATGCTGTCCATCATCATTAAATGTAAGGGGGATTTCACAACAAATTTGTGGTCTTAGACTTGTACTGGTAGCTATATTTGGTGCATGCTTATCATACAACCAAATGATCTGATCTATAAAGCTTGGCTTTGAATATTCTCCACACAGACCATCCCAGTGCCAGTGAATGTCAGAATGAATGTAGCTTCTGTTAAATCAGTCACACTGGGGGTACTGCTTGCTGCGTTTGCATGGGCACAGTAGCCCATTCATTTGAACAGGCTGATGTACCTGTGGGAAACATGGAGAAAAAGTCCCCGACCCTTTAACCTCTTCACAACCATGCAATAGCCGAATGACAGCTACAGTGTGGTCGCACATTGCTGGGAGGGAGTCCTTTGACGTTCTCCCATGATCGCACATCCCCTGCGGTGCACATCCTTGGGACACAGCTGATCACAAATCGTGGTAAAGAGCCAATCACAGCAGCTCTTTATCTGTGCTGTGTCCAATCACAGTGTAAACAGGATTTGCCAGTTATCGGCATTCCTCTCCTCACGTTGACAGCACAGAGGGCCATTTCTTCACAGCGCATGCGCCGATGACATCATTGGCACACTTCAAGGTAAATATCTCCTAAATTACATGTTTAGAAGATATTTACAGTGCCTATCGGTAAGCCTTATTCTAGGCTTACTTATAGGTACAAGTTCTAAAAAAGGGGTTTACAACCACTTTAATACACAACCAAAAGAAAGCTCTGTCTCAAAAAAAATGATAAAAATTGTGTTTGTGTAGTGTTGCATGACCGCGCAATTTTCATTTAAAGTGCGACAGCACAAAGCTGAAAACTGGCCTGGGCAGAAAGGGGGTAAAAACTGCCCAGTAGTCAAGTGGTTAATAACGTGGCCGAATGGAACCACATGGTGCTGTGGCACCCTGCTGTCTTGTGTACCTGAAAATGAGCAGCGTTTTCTTATGTGTGAGGGCGCCATTACGAATTAGTGGCAGCCTCTCGCGTCTGCTAAAGAGTAGAGCGTTTTGCCTGCGTATCAGAAACACATTGCGATTTTGCACAGGTTCTCGACCCACACAGATGTGAACCAAGCATTAACCTCTTTAGGCATTACATTTCCCAATAGAAAAACAAGCATTAAATGGTACATTTTTGGCTGGAAATTGCTTTAAAACCCAAAACATTTTATGACTTGCTGCAGATACGCAGAGATTCCTGAACAGTTCTGCAGCATCACTAAAGTAGTATTAAACCCAAAAGCAAACAAGTATTTTATTGCAGCTTACCAATTTTTATCAGCAATGGCTGCATTCACTTTCTTTTTTAGGCGGCTTCTTTTATTTTCACCTAGTAATCTGGCCAGTAAGATTGCTTTTCAACAGAATGAGCTGTCCTGTAGATGTAGCAGTAAGAGTAGAGACAAACCATTGAACACTGACAGGAGTGATTACAATGATCAGCTTTTATGTAAAACCATTGTCCCAAAAGAAAATAATTGTTTGCTGTTAGTGCTTATAGCGTGTTAGCTGGGGTTAAGCTTCAATTAGCTAGGCTAGTGCATCTAAATCTGCCAGCACTCCCCGAACTCCAAACTGAAATGCTATTGTCCAAAGGTGTCTGTTACTCCCTTCATTCAGAGTGTAGGCACCCTAATACAGGAGGGGTGTTATAGGCCAGATCACCAGGTAAAAAGAGGGGAAAAAAAGCCTAAAGAAAACGAACGCAGCCAACACATCTAATCACTGGCAAGCTGCAATATATTACATTTTTGGTTTTGACTTCAACACCCCTTTACTTACTTTCTGCACACCCAAATGCCAGACACTTTGTTGTGATAAAGCTTTCCCACCCCTCTCCACAAGTTCCTATAGGCTAGTAAGGCAGCCTATAACAGTGATGATTTATTGATCAGAGTTGCAGAGGGGAACAGGCAAGCCCCAACAGGTGCTGGACCTTTGCCTGTTCAGATTAGCTCAACATTCAGGAGGCAATTCAAACCTGAAGGCATGTGCGACTCCAAGTACCTGTAACAGTCATTTAAAAATGGAACTTCCGCTGTCCGGGTTGCCCCCCCCCCCCCCCGGTGTCATCTGGTACCTTTCGGGGGGGGGGGGGGGGGGCAGATGCCCGTCTCATACAGGTATTTGTTCCCACTTTTGGCAAAAGATCGCTGTGGCAATCTACGCCATGTCCGGCCCCTCCAGCCCCCCGCTGTCTTCTGGGAGACACACAAGACAGCAGAGACCACTCAGAACGCGCAGTGCGACTCACGCATGCGCAGCAGGGAACCAGGCTGTGAAGCCACAAGGCTTCACTTCCTGATTCCCTTACTAGCAATGCCTGCACCTGGAGCGGAGAGAGGGCTGGCTGCTGATTGGGTGTGTGGAGGTGCAGTATAAATTTATACTGTTTAGATATTGTTAAAGGGATTGTAAAAGGCAGTTTTTTTTTTTATCTTAATGCATTCTATGCATTAAGATAAAAAGCCACCTGTATGCAGCAGCCCCCCTCATACTTACCTGAGGTCCCTCTCTGTCCAGCAATGTACACGAGAGTCTCAGCCACCCGAGATTCTCCCTCCTGATTGGCTGAGACACAGCAGCGGTGCCATTGGCTGCTGCTGCCAAAGTCAGCTAGCTAATGAGGGGAGAGGGGACGGGGAGCAGTGACTTGGGTGCCCCCCATAGCAAGCTGCTTGTTGTGGGGGCACTGTACAGGAGGGAGGGGCCAGGAGTGCCAAAGAGGAACCTGAAAATAGGAGGATCTGGGCTGCTTTGTGCAAATACACTGCAACAGAGCAGGTAAGTATAACATGTTTACTATTTTTATAGGGGAAAAAAAAAAAATGAGACTTTACAATCACTTTAAGATTATGTATTTTTGATGGTTGATTGCCTGCTAAGTTGCTATTCCTACACCCAGCGCTGCTTATAGTCTAGTAACTTATAGCTAGTGAACGAGGGGTTAAACCTCCCCCTTGTGGATTCAGGCTATTTAAAGATTTAAGTAATAATGTTGTTGGGAGGACTTGAAAAAGGTGGCCGCGTCCCCTGAAACGTGTTGTCATACCAATGATACACACACCCAATCAGCGGCCAGCCATGCCGGTCACGTGGTTCTGGGGGTGGCACAGGCTTATCGGGTGGCCAGAAAAAAGTGTTTCGCCAGTGAGACCTGTCAGCGTGCAGCGTGGCAGAAGCTGCACACATACCCGGCCGATCCTGTCTCCCATCCATCTACCTGGAGGCTTCTCTGGGGAGGCATCCGATGGACAGAGCTGTGGACTATATGGTTGTTGTGGATGACATGCCTTTACACATCTATGCGTGTGAGTGTATATATATTTTTCATTCAATAAAAGGTTTTACACCAGAGCCTGTGCGCTCTTCTTTTTATTTATGTCTTACAGTTCTCAGTGCCCGCTGACATGGAGAGCTGCAAGGTGGGGCCTCTTGAACAGCATTAATCATTTCGGACTTCTTTATATTGAACATTGTTGGTATCAACCCAAGTACTGACAATTGTGTGTCTACATATTTGTAGCAGTGAATGCCTGAGAAATCACTGAAGCTTGACAGCCAGGAGCGTGGCATTTTCAACAGATCATCAGCAATCAACAAAAGAGAACCTACCTCTACCTGGAAGCCCAGGATGAACGCTCTGACAAAATCTGCTGCTTTAGTGAGTGCACCAACATCTGTTGTTTCTTTACAAGTCTGCAAAACAAGGAAGATTCCATTTTCATAAAATCAATTAAACGGGAGACATCTGAATCTGCCCTAGACGTGGCCTGTGAACCCACATATTGTAGAAGCTCTGCCAGTACCATATTGGTGGCGTTCCCAGAAAATGACTACAATGAACAAAGGCAGCATTTACACTGATCGCAAGAAGAGCAGAAAAAGGAAAAAATAAGCTTTCATTTTCAGTACACAGAGGAATTCAATATTGTGTGTTAATAAAACAGTAAAGTCAGGCAACATGTAGAACTATTAACCCAGCCAATATTGTCTTTACTTGGTCTTGGATAGTGTAGGGGGTGTTATAACCTCTTAAGCTTTTACTGTATGGATCCCCACATCGAGGAAATTTCACTTAATGTGCAAAAGTCTCCCCAGAGGCTCCTACCTTTGACAGCTTTAAAAAGAAGGCTATCCCATCTTCTTAGTGACATCTTGGTGACCATTGGAGGAATGTTGGTTATTTTCTTCTTTAAGGTCTATGATACACTATTTAGAAGAGTAATAGCTCACTCAAGCCAATGACACCCTACTGATCCCTGTCAGTAGCTCCAACGCTATAGCAATAAAATTAATACAGGGTGCAAGAAATATCAGCTGCTACTGTGCTGCCAACCAAAATGCTGCAAATTCTCCCCTACTGAAGGGAGCAAATACATAGTAAGTAGTTTCCTTGTCCCCTATAGAGATCCTGTTGGTCTCGAGTTTCCACCAGCAGCAGGATAAGCAGTGTGTCATAGGCCTACATTACCTACTAATTTGAGGACAGCATTAGTGATAAGCTACTAACGCTCTCTAGCAAACACTGCAATTATACTAACTGCAGAAAGTTAAAGCGGACCTTCACTCTCTTTTAAGAGTTAAAATATTGTTTTCCTCACTTTCCTCCACATTTCTCGTCAAGGTGTGAATTATGTACTGCCCTGCCTGCCGACTGATGAACGTCTTATTTACACAATGCCGATACTATGGCAACATGTAAACATTTTTCTACCATGATGCATGCAGTCATAAAACAAGGAAGCTGCCCATAGTGAAGATGGCGGCTTGGGACAGAAGAGGCACTTAGAAACGTAGCTGGAATGCAAAGTAACATGCATTGAAAGGCAAGTATGTTTTTTGCAATTAATATTTTACTTGCGCCTTTTTTAAATTTTCAGCAATGGGGCAAAGTTCCTCTTTACCTTTCAGTTTACATCAATTTTAAATTTGTGTGCTCAGTGTACTGCCGCCAAAATCCAGAGAGCACCACATTAGGTCACTTAGTGAATTCTGTAAAGCCAAAAACTATGCAGCTTCCCTTCTCTTCGTATCACCAGTTAAATGTCTTTTTTTTCTGTGTATAAAAAACAAACCAGGAGCCTGCAATAAGTGTATTTTGGAATTGCCCTAGAGCAGGGGTTTCCAAACTTTCTAAAGAAAGGGCCAGTTTACTGTCTTCCAGACTTGAGGGGCTGAACCGTGCCCAGTGGGAGCAAACTATGCCCGATCTTTAGTATTAGGGGGGAGAACAAGTTGGTGTCAGTGGAAGGAATAGTGCCACATTTGTTGGTGTCCGTGACAGGAATTATGCCCCATTATTGGTGTCAGTGACATGAACAATACTTCAAGGGCCAGATAAAGGCAAAGGGCCGCAGTTTGGAGACCCCTGTTGTAGTGCATGAATGAATGAATGAATGAATGAATGAATGATTTGTAAAGCGCTGCAAAAGTGAACTGAATCGTCTCAAGGCGCTAAATGCGTTGTGTTGTCAGCTTCTTAGAAGAGGAAGGTCATGAGTTTTTTCCTGAAGGCCATATGGTTTTCTTCCATGCGTATCATCATGCATCACAAGCACAGGTTTCAAGATCACATTACTGACAAAAGGAGAGAGAGTGGTGACCTGGTGCACTAAAGCAATGAATGAACAGAAAACACTGGGCAGGTCCTCTCACTGCAGTGTATGTTATAGAAAAGATTATCATTTAGTACTGTGAGTGGAGGTGTGACTCCATACTGGCACACTGCAGAATCTAGATACATCTTCTTTGTTTAGGTGTGCCTGGCTTCTTTCCAAGAATCAA
Source organism: Aquarana catesbeiana (assembly GCF_042186555.1). Taxonomy (NCBI): domain Eukaryota; kingdom Metazoa; phylum Chordata; class Amphibia; order Anura; family Ranidae; genus Aquarana; species Aquarana catesbeiana. The sequence goes on along the minus strand of NC_133327.1, from coordinate 602,732,395 downwards.
TAAGCCACAACTCCAGCCCAATTCTTTCTAGTCTTGAATTGGGAAGGATCAGAACCTCTTTCAGGTTCTTACTGCTGTCTGTGTGCCTATTGGGAGAACTTCACGATTTGTCATAGTAATCAGTATAAAAGGGAGGAGAAATCCAAAATGTTACAACTTGTGTCAATAAATGGTTAGAAAGCATATCTTCCAAGGGGATCCAACTGTCCCTAAAGACAAAAGTTATAGGTTTTAATCTGCAGTTTTGGCTTAAGAACTACTTTAACGTAAGGAAAATGCACACATATACACCGTAGTTCACCTTTGCGCAGTGGTTCTCAACTCCAGTCCTCAGGACCCACTAACATGCCAGATTTTAAGTATTACCTTGGGGAGATGCAGACTAGAATACTGCAATCACTGAGCAGCAAATTATATCACCTGTGATGTATTTTAATTATCTTGCAAACCTGGCCTGTTGGTGTCCTGAGGACAGGAGTTGAGAACTGCCCTAGCGTGCCATGAAAGTCGCAGCGACTCCCAGCAGTACTTAGCTGTATGACTTCCCCATGACCAGGTGAGACTTCAAAGTGACTTTTTCTAATAAGAAGCATTCCTATGCGACTTTGATGGATCAGCGTTTTTTCCTCCCAAGCACAATCCATTCACACCTGAGCATAGGGCTGGGGAAAAAAAATCTATTTAAATCTTGAATCGAGTTGAGGTCAAATCGATTAAAAATTTAAGTAAATCGATTTCTTTAGATTTTTTTTTTTCACCGCGCCGGTCCTGAGGAGCTGCGGGCAGGAGTTTTTAGGCGAGGCTGCGGCTTCGGCCTAGTCCATGGCTTCGGCCTAGTCCGCAAGGCCGGGTGCCGCGGGCTAGGCCGAAGCCTCGCCTAAAAACGCCTGCCCGCAGCTCCTCAGGACCGGCGCGGTGTCCCAAAAAAAACAAACACAAAACTCGATTTGAATCTAGGTTTTTTTTTTTTTTGGAAAATCTCCCAGCCCTACCTGAGCGTAGCGTAAACACGTGTTCCCACTTGCAATTTTTTGTGTTTTTCAAACGCAAACATGTATCGCACATAGGGCAGCTCTATATGTGATGTGTGTTTACATACAATAAAAACACACAAGGATCACTAGGGAGAAGAGCTGAGGGTTGCAAAAAAAAAAAAAAAACAAAAAACACTGCCTCAGAAGTAGCAGCAAAGTCGCTGCAATTAAGATAAGGGTATGGCTTGTTGGTAATGTTACATTGAAGTCTATGGGAGTCATGCCACACAAGAATAGCCCAAAAGTAGTGCAAGATGCATTTGTTTTGTTTCAGTGACTCAAGACACAGCAATTAAGACAGCACCCATTAAAATCTATGTATCACTTGATCTGCGAACCAGTGCTACATGACTAATGAGCTTTCCCTCCAAGAGATGACTCATTATGGTCACCTCTATGGTCCATCGTAGTCACTGCTGGCACTAAATTAGAGTCCACCATTACAGCGATCAATCCTCCTGTGTGAGACACCTCAGATACTGCCAAACTGACTCTTTGGCCACATACTAGGTGAAGTTCAGTCTCAGTACCTCGGATGTAGTATACAGCCTGAGAAACAGTCATTGGCACCTCTCACCCAATACTTCTCAAATCGATATTTTGCTTTGTGACGGATGATTTAAATATCACCTAACCAATGGATGATGTATGGAGTAACACTTACCCTTATCTCCACATTTCTTGTTTTCAAGTTGAACCGAACCTGAAGCTGCAAGTGTTCTACAATTGGGGTAAAGATCTTCATCCAGTTGTCTTTCAGAGGTGTATAGCGGTGTGAGGGAACAGGAATCTTTCTCAACTCTTCCTTATCACCCTGTAGAGAGGTACAGATCCACATTATTATAGGTCCAGGAAACAAGTACAAGCCATCTACCAGCTCCCATATTAATACTATCCAGCAAAGATCGTAACTGTGCTAAAACTAGAGCATTCCCTCAATTAACATTACCCTGAGATTTCAGGAATCCAAGTCTGCTTTCATACTGCCCCCATTGTGCTTTGATCAAAGGCAAAGCTTTAAAAGCCTTTACTGGTTAAGAGTTTAGAGTTAAACGTGAGCTCTGGCACTAGAATTATTTCTCTCACTCTGATGTTCGCGGTGAGATCTCACGTGTGGGGATTTGATTGTTTACATATTGCACAAGGTTTACATTTTGGGGGGCAGGAGTGCTTTCAAATTATTTTTTTTTTTCACATTTTCTTTTATTTTTATCAACTTTATTGCCATCACAAGGGATGAACAGTATTCCTTGTGATAGCATGGGCAGTGACAGGGCCTCTATAGAAAAATCAGGAGTCTATTATACCCCCAATCCCTTCTCTGCCCTCCAAGGCGGCCAATCAGAGATCACCTTGAAGACCTTCTCTAGCTGTTACCAGGGCAGGTAAACACTTAGGCCTCTTTCACACGGACGATCCGTATGTCCGTTTTTCATCCTTCCGTTTTCGGATGAAAAACGGACATACATTTATCCCTATGGAGCGTCGGATGTCAGCGGTGACATGTCCGCTGACATCCGACCCGCTCCGATCCGAAAAGTGTAACGGAGGAAAAACCTACTTTTCCATCCATTTTCGGATCGGATCGGGTGACGACGGACACTACGGTCCATCATCATCCGATCCCCCCATAGGGGAGAGCGGCGCTCTGACAGGTCCGCCGCTGCACAGCGTGCAGCGATGGACCTGTCATCTTCCTGCTCAGCGGGGATCGGCGGAGCCCTTCACCAAAACTGGAAGTGATGAAACCCTTGTCACTTCTGGCTTCATTTGTCATGCAGGAGAGGGAGAGAGCAGAAATTCCACCGTCCCCTCCATGGGCAGCCAGCCCAACCGCTTACAGCAGTCCTGGGCTCCCCAGTAGAGCTGCACGATTCTGGGAAAAATGAGAATCGCAATTCTTTTGCTTAGAATAAAGATCACGATTCAAGATTCTTTAAAATGATTAATTTAAAAAAGAAAAATCAGCTGTAGACGGCACATGCGCAATCAACATGCCGCTCGCTCCCGATGCTCGGGGCTGGTTATTCATTTAATACAGCAAGGGGTGGATGCTTTTCTCAAAGGGGCGTATGTATGGTTTTAAAGACAGCAAGGGGCGGTTGCTTTTCTCAAAGGGGCGTATGTATGGTTATAAAGACAGCAAGGGGCGGATGCTTTTCTCAAAGGGGCGTATGTATGGTTATAAAGACAGCAAGGGGCGGATGCTTTTCTCAAAGGGGCGTATGTATGGTTATAAAGACAGCAAGGGGCGAATGCTTTTCTCAAAGGGGCGGATATATGGTTATACATTGAACATAATCAACACGATGCTCGGGGCTGGTTATTATAATGGGCGGATGTACAAAGCATCCGCCCATTATAATAACCAGCCCTGAGCGTCGTGTTGATTGTGTTCAATGTATAACCATATATCCGCCCCTTGCTGTCTTTATAACTATACATCCACCCCCTGCTGTATTTAAATGAATAACCAGCCCCCCGAGCATTGGGAGCAAGTGGCGTGTTGCTTGCGCAGTCCAGGCACTATGCTCTCTGCTGACTGACGTCAGTTCCGATATCGGCGCCATTTGCGTTCCACGCTGGTTCTGTGGTTCAGAGGGGGAGATCTGGAGAAAAAAAAAAAAAAAAATCGAGCTAATCCTGCCTGGAGATTGTACCTCAGAGAGGCAGAACGGGGATCTGTCAATGTAAACAAACAGATCACCGTTCTGTCAGGGGAGTAGAGAGTGATTGTCTGTTCCTAGTGATCATGAACTGTGATCTCTCTGTACTCCGTCAGTCCCACCCCCCCACCCCCAGTTAGAAACACCTCTAAGGGAACATATTTAACCCCTTAATCGCCCCCTAGTGTTAACCCCTTCCCTGCCAGTGTCATTTATACACTAATCAGTGGCTATTTATAGCACTGATCGCTGTATAAATGTCAATGGTCCCAAAAAAAATTGTCGGAAGTATCCGATCTGTCCGCCGCAATCCCGATAAAAATTGCTGATCGCCGCCATTGCTAGAAAAAAAAAAAGCCATAAATCTTTCCCCTATTTTGTAGACGCTATAACTTTTGCGCAAACCAATCAATATACGCTTAATGTGATTTTTTTTTGCCAAAAATATGTAGAACACATATTGGGCCTAAACTGAGATAGACTTTTTTTTAATATTATAGCAAAAAGTAAAAAAAATATTGGGTTCTTTTAAAAATTGTCACTGTTTTTTTGTTTTATAGCGCAAAAAATAAAAACCACAGCGGTGATCAAATACCACCAAAAGAAAGCTCTATTTGTGGGGAAAAAAAAAAGGACACAAATTTTGTTTGGGTACAACGTCGCACGGCCGCACAATTGTCAGTTAAAGTGACGCAATGCCGAATCGTAAAAAATGGCCTGGTCAGGAGGGGGGGAAATCCTTCCGGGGGCTGAAGTGGTTAAACAAAAATCATACAAGAAACATGTTGGAGTTTGTCCCTTTGGATATTTTTACATGACCTGTTGTGATCAATTCTGGAAAGCTGTGCACTAACAATCAGATTATTGTACGATCGCTTCAAAAAGCGCTATTTTGTATCTGATTTTCTCATCCTGTGTACAAGGGGCATTGCTCTGTCCAAAAAAAAAAAAAAAAAAAAAAAGTTCTGCTGTTGGTTCTAACCGCTCTATTTCTGGAGCAACTTTTATATTTTTCTCATATATGCCAGTTCAGTTATTTTTTTGCCATCCATATCCCATAGGGTTGTCCCGATACCGATACTAGTATCGGTACCGATACCAAGCATTTGCCCAAGTACTTGTACACGGGCAAATGCTCCTGATGCTTCCCCCGATACCTTGACTGTCAGCGGTGATCGGCGCGTGGGGGAGTTACAAGCTTCTCCCCCCGCGGCTTTCAGCTGCTTTAGTGACATACAGCGGTGATCGGTGCTTGTAACTCCCCCACACATGATCACCGCTGACTGTCACCTCATCCCCCTTAGTCCCCCTCCGCTGTCCTGCTCCGTTGTTTTGTCCCCCTCCGTTCCTCTGACCCCCTCCGCTGTCCTCCTTCTTTGCTCTGTCCCCCTCTGCCGTCCTGCTCCGTTGCTCTGTCCCCCTCCGTTCCTCTGTCCCCCTCCGCTGTCCTGCTCCGTTGCTCTGTCCCCCTCCATTCCTCTGTCCCCCTCCGCTGTCCTGCTCCGTTGCTCTGTCCCCCTCTGTTCCTCTGTCCCCCTCCGCTGTCCTGCTCCATTCCTCTGACCCCCTCGCTGTCCTGCTCCGTTGCTCTGTCCCCCTCTGTTCCTCTGTCCCCCTCCGCTGCTCTGTCCCCCTCTGTTCCTCTGTCCCCCTCCGCTGTCCTGCTCCATTCCTCTGACCCCCTCTGCTGTCCTGCTCCGTTGCTCTGTCCCCCTCTGTTCCTCTGTCCCCCTCCGCTGTCCTGCTCCGTTGCTCTGTCCCCCTCCGCTGTCCTGCTCCGTTGCTCTGTCCCCCTCCGCTGTCCTGCTCCGTTGCTCTGTCCCCCTCCGCTGTCCTGCTCCGTTGCTCTGTCCCCCTCACGCTGTCCTGCTCCGTTGCTCTGTCCCCCTCTCGCTGTCCTGCTCCGTTGCTCTGTCCCCCTCCGCCTGTCCTGCTCCGTTGCTCTGTCCCCCTCCGCTGTCCTGCTCCGTTGCTCTGTCCCCCTCCGCTGTCCTGCTCCGTTGCTCTGTCCCCCTCCGCTGTCCTGCTCCGTTGCTCTGTCCCCCTCCGCTGTCCTCCTTCTTTGCTCTGTCCCCCTCCGTTGCTCTGTCCCCCTCCGCTGTCCCCATCCGTTCCGGCTTTCCGCTGTCCCCCTCTCTCCCTCTGTCCCCTCCGTTCTGCTGTCTCTCCGCTGTGTGAACTGGACAGAGTCAGCTGACTCTGTCTATTCACATAACTGAAACATTGTAAACTCCTGTGATTACAATGTGTCAGTTTATGAATGGAGAGAAGCCGCTGTCTTCTCTCTATTCGTTGTCAGTGCAGCTGAGGCTGCAGAGAAAGGGACTGGGGATTCTCTATCCTCGGTCTCTTTGTCTCAAGGGGGAGATATCAGAGGTCTGTTAAGACCCCTGATATCTCACCAAAGCCCCCAAACAGGGCTGAATAAAAAAAAACAAAAAACAAAACACACACACATAGTGCAATAAAGAATAAAAATAAAATTAAATTGTAAAAAGAATAAATGTAAATGAAAAAAAAAAAAAAAAAAAAAAAACCCACACACACCGTTCACTCCCCCCCCCCCCCCCTAAAAAAAAAAAAAAAAAAAAAAAAAACACCACTGTCACTTGACATTAAAAAAAAGTATCGGTAATCGGTCACGTGACATTAAAAAAAAGTATCGGTAATCGGTATCGGCGAGTACTTGAAAAAAGTATCGGTAGTTGTACTCGGTAGTAAAAAAGTGGTATCGGGACAACCCTAACATCCCATAGGGGGGGGGGGGGTTTCCTGTCCCATATGGGGGGGGGGGGGATTTCCTGTCCCATATTGGGGGGGGGTTACCTGTCCCATATTGGGGGGGGAGGGGAATTTCCTGTCCCATATTGGGGGGGGGGGGATTTCCTGTCCCATATATGGGGGGGGGGGGATTTCCTGTCCCATATGGGGGGGGGGGATTTCCTGTCCCATATTGGGGGGGGGGGGGGGATTTCCTGTCCCATATTGGGGGGGGGGGGGGATTTCCTGTCCCATATTGGGGGGGGGGGGGGGATTTCCTGTCCCATATTGGGGGGGGGGGGATTTCCTGTCCCATATTGGGGGGGGGGGGATTTCCTGTCCCATATTGGGGGGGGGGGGGGATTTCCTGTCCCATATTGGGGGGGGGGGGGATTTCCTGTCCCATATTGGGGGGGGGGGAATTTCCTGTCCCATATTGGGGGGGGGGGGGGGGGGATTTCCTGTCCCATATTGGGGGGGGGGATTTCCTGTCCCATATTGGGGGGGGGGGATTTCCTGTCCCATATTGGGGGGGGGGGATTTCCTGTCCCATATTGGGGGGGGGGGGGGATTTCCTGTCCCATATTGGGGGGGGGGGGGGATTTCCTGTCCCATATTGGGGGGGGGGGGGATTTCCTGTCCCATATTGGGGGGGGGGGATTTCCTGTCCCATATTGGGGGGGGGGGGATTTCCTGTCCCATATTGGGGGGGGGGGGGATTTCCTGTCCCATATTGGGGGGGGGGGGGGATTTCCTGTCCCATATTGGGGGGGGGGATTTCCTGTCCCATATTGGGGGGGGGGGATTTCCTGTCCCATATTGGGGGGGGGGGGGATTTCCTGTCCCATATTGGGGGGGGGGGGGATTTCCTGTCCCATATTGGTGGGGGGGGGGGATTTCCTGTCCCATATTGGTGGGGGGGGGGATTTCCTGTCCCATATTGGGGGGGGGGGATTTCCTGTCCCATATTGGGGGGGGGGGGAGATTTCCTGTCCCATATTGGGGGGGGGGGAGATTTCCTGTCCCATATTGGGGGGGGGGGGGAGATTTCCTGTCCCATATTGGGGGGGGGGGGGGAGATTTCCTGTCCCATATTGGGGGGGGGATTTCCTGTCCCATATTGGGGGGGGGGATTTCCTGTCCCATATTGGGGGGGGGGATTTCCTGTCCCATATTGGGGGGGGGGGATTTCCTGTCCCATATTGGGGGGGGGGATTTCCTGTCCCATATTGGGGGGGGGGGGGGGATTTCCTGTCCCATATTGGGGGGGGGGGGATTTCCTGTCCCATATTGGGGGGGGGGGGGATTTCCTGTCCCATATTGGGGGGGGGGGGGGGATTTCCTGTCCCATATTGGGGGGGGGGGGGATTTCCTGTCCCATATTGGGGGGGGGGGGGGGGATTTCCTGTCCCATATTGGGGGGGGGGATTTCCTGTCCCATGGTCACAACAGGAAGTGAGAGCAAATCACTCCAAAATGAGGTCACCAGAACTCATGTCCCTATTGGAAGATTTGCACCCTATTCCTGCTCTGGGGACAACCAAAAAAAAAGTGATTTCCTTTTACTGATCACAGGAGAAATAGAGGGTGACTCTCCATATAACATGTCTGGTGTCTGGATTGCTCTCCCATCTATACAAAACTATTAGAAAAGTTTCTCCTTTAATTACACTTCCCACCAACTAATCAGCACCCAGACCCCAAATAGGAGACACATCCCCCCGGTGAAGGCCCCACCTCCAGCCTCTCACCATGAGCTTATCCCCGGAGATCTGCGGGAAGTCGGGCCTCTTGCGGGGCTGCTCTCCGGTGTCCATGGCCTTGTCCTCCGGCGCCCTCCTCTTCCTGCTCCTGCGGCTGGTCACACTGGTGAAGGTCTCCTCAGAGGAGGCGGCGGGGCTCTCCGCTTCCATCTTGTCTGTAGAGCTCACACTTCACTCACACCAACACGTGCGAATCAGCTGCCATCCGGGTAGTCAAAAGGGGCGTGGCCAGGCACTAAGGTGAAAATAGAACCTTTTCAGGATGACGTCACCAGAGAAGCCTGACGCACGCCGCCTCCTGTGCGCCGCCTTTTATTGTGCCTGTTTAAAAAATGATTAGCTGATTAAACGTCATCTCCTCGTAATGTTATCATTTAACATATCATTTAATAAAAATAACTTCTATTGATTAATTTCGCGCAGAATGGGATGTGTGTGGTAACGTAGCAGTATTTCGAAGTTCTTGTGAACAGGCGGGCCCGGGACAGCCGTGCGCCCCTCATACGGTGATGGTGACAGTTGAGTTGCAGAGGTGGGCGGGGCCTGTGTGTTTGGGTCAGTTGTACACAGTAACGGTGCAGGCATGAGTTCCCCGCTGGAGAAGCCGCAGATTATCGCCCATGTACAGAAGGCGGTGAATTACACGCTCTTCGATTGTAAATGGATCCCGTGCAGCGCCAAGTTCGTGTGCCTGGGGAACCAGGCCAGGGGCAGCGGCATCATGCAGATCTACGAGTTACAACATGGGGAGGCCAAGCTCATCAGGGAGGTCAGTGTTCACCTATAGGGGGACTACAAGTCCCAGCATGCTTTAGTCTTATCCTTCTGGGGCTCCACTGTCCCTGCACTGATCACTGTCTATGAGTATGAGGAGTCCTATGGGAGACTTGTGTGAGTGGCTTTGTATGATCAGAACTTTGATTTCTAGTTTTGGACAGAGAAGGGAAGAGTTGGGACTCATGCAGATGCATAGCTCCCAACTGTCCCTGATTTGGAGCAATGTCCCTCTGTCCCCCTCATTTGACCCTCATTTTGGTCTGATCTATATACTTGAATATAAAATGCATCTATCAAGAAGTGTTTTCCAGCCCTAAATCTTCCATCTGATTTCTAAATTGCTGCATTTGTAAATTCCCTTAGCCAATATAAAGGAATAGTAGTGGTAAAAAAAGCACTTGTGGGTTTAACCAATCTTGTTTTTTTTTTTTGTACAATTCTCCTTTAAGGGGGTGTGGCAGGGGGTGTGTCTTATGCCTGCATACTTTTGCTGATAGGTGTCCTTCATTCCCATTTCAAAAAGTTGGGAGGTATGCAGATGGGCGGATAGGCTGTCGTGTTCAGATGTGGCTAAACGCCACATACAGACGCAGCACTCTGTGCTCCAGCCGCAAACAAATCAAATGACCAGCTGCGTCCAGTTTGTGGGCAACCAGAACGCCATGGATTCAAACTGGGTGCGTTTAGAGGTCCAGATCACGTGACCGCTTGGATGAACAATTACATGTGATGGCGGCATCATGTTGCCATGCAGCTGTTTACAGGCGTATGCGTGGGGCAGATTCCCATTCTCTCACCCTCGCCCTTATGGCCTGTATACATGATCTGAAAATCAGATGAAAAATACCGCTTTCAAATTGATTGTACAGGAAATCGGATCGTTAGTACAGAGCTATTGAGAGCCCATCACGACACTTCATCCAATATTATCCGATCAGACAGACACAAAACATTTTCTCGTATGATACCAGATCATACGATTTTCCTTAATCAGTACAGTTGTCATCCAAAAATACAATAGAAATACGCTACAACACATGACATCACTTCCGATTTTTGTATTCTGTCGTATGAGAATTTTCATCACTTTAGTAACCTCTCCATTTTCGACATGCGACTAGCATGCAAAAAAAAAAAAAAAAAAAAAAAAGATGATCTGTCGTCCGATTTTCGGATTATGTGTAAGGGCCATAAGGCCTCATTCATACCTGCACATTCAAGGAATTTGCCAAAAAAGTGTTCTGATAATTCCTAATGGCACCCCAAATGCAGTTAGCCGACCTATGACAAACACTGTGAAAGGCTTACAACCTGAAAAGGTGTGGCGGCTTTTTGGCTTGCATAGGGCAGTCCATTCAAGTGAGGAAAAAAAATGCGGGTGGGAATGGATATTCTCACTGCAGTTAGTGTGAATGGGGCCTCGGAGTGGAACTAAACCCATCCATTTAATGGTTCTCCAAAACAGATCAATTCAAGGCATGCTGTGAATGAGAACTGTCACAAGTACTTGCCTTCTAAATCCAACTGTCAAGTAATCAGATGTGCAGCACCATGGCAACTGCAGATCAAACAAAAAGTGTTTAACCTTACACTGGGGGGATGGAGAAATGAAGCCTGTAAACACAAATCTGACATAGATACAACAGTGTCAGTGATTTGATAAGCCCTGTGGGTTAGTTTTAAAGTGGAACTGAACCAGTCAATTTATCAGTTTCAAAAAACAGTTATATTCCTGGAATGCTGGGATTGCTAACTGTCACATTGGTTGTGCTCTCAACCAAACTGCCAAGCCATCAAATGACTGGTGTCATAACTAAACACAAATGTGTAGCACCATGGCCGTTGGACTTCAAACAGAGGCTAAGATGGCAGCTTCCTTGGCTGTAAAGGAGAGGAGGGTTTAGTTCCACTTGAAAGTGTACTTAAACCTTAAAGCAGTTCTTCATCCTGAAAACAAAAGAATTAAAAGTCAGCAGCTACAAATACTGTAGAATAGATGGTGACTTTTAATATTAGGACACTTACCTGTCCAAGGATCCAGCGCTGCCCTCACCTGAGCCGGCATGTTTACTTTGGGAAAGTGGGGGTGGCAGCTTACAGCTTCACAGCCAGCTTCCCACTGCGCGTGCGAGAGGTGTGCTGCACTTTGTGAATGGACCCGCAGCCTTTTGGGACATGTGACACGTCCCAGAAGGCTGTGGGGGAAGGAGGGGGCCAAACTTTGGGTCCGATCACTGCAGCAATCTGACCAGAAGTGGAAGCAGATTCCTGTCAAAACCAGGTACCCCCCCCCCCCCCCCCAAAAAAAAGAAGTGCTAAATATATTTCAGAGGAGGAGGCAGAGAATCGGAGTGAAGTTCCACTTTAAACCACAAATGTCATATATTGCACCTAATCAGTCCTTCAATGTGGTGGCCGCGTTCGTTTTCTCTTAATTTTCACCTGGTGATCCTGCCAATAACATAATTTATGTAATAGGGTGACAGTGCTCACTCAGTGTATTGTATGTTGTCACCACAGGCTGCTCTCCTGATTTGGACTACAAACACCTCCCTCTTCTTATCTCCATTGCCTGGAGGGGAGTTGATTTCTGACAGGATCAACATGAATTTTATGTATTTGTTTAAAGTGGAACTAAACCCATTTATTCAAAGTAGGGCTAAACCCTCTTCTCCTTTTCAGCCAAGGAAGCTGCCATCTTAGCCTCTGTTTGATCTGCAGTTGCCGTGGTGCTGCACATGTTATCAGTTTGACATCAGCCTTTTGATGGTTTGACAGTTGGGTTGAGAGCACAAGTACGCGTCGCAGTTATCACTCACAGCATGCCTTGAATGTAAGGGTCCTTTCACACGCATGATCCAGTCAGGTCTATCTTTCAGTATTTCAGGCGGACCTGATCAGGAGGTCCATGCATTCCTACAGAACAGCGAGTCTAAACAGACTTGTGTCCATTTACACCCACCTACCTTCAGGCCCGCTAAAACAAATGGAGGAGGACTATGTCCATGACCATGTTTGGGTGGATCGGAGGCAGCTGGGTGTAAACGAACAGCGGAGTCCGTTTACTCCCAGCCGCCTATAGAGCTGTGCATAAAGTGGACACGGTTGGCTCATCTGCCCCCTCTGCTCCAATCAGCAGGGGATCTTTGAGTGTATCCCCTGCTGATCGGGACACACACCACCCATGTGAAAGGACCCTAACTCTATTGGGAAGCAGGTTAAATCTGTGGGTTTAGTTCCGCTTAACTTAGGCCTCACTTAGCAACTTCCTGGGGAGTAGTCCATTCAGGCTTCATAAGGTATGTACATGGCCTACACCTATAGCAAGGGTATTATTCATCTTTAGTCAGAGCTGCACAATTTGTTTTAATCTACAAACATCCCTTACCTGCATAGGCAGGTTTTTTGTAAAGGTGAACTATTCTTTTAAGACATGCCATGAATGATAACTGTCACATCTGCTTGTGCTCTCAACACAACTGCCAAACCGTCAAATAGCCAACATCTTAACTGATCACATGTGCAGCACTATGGCAACAGCAGATCCAACAGAGGCTAAGATGGCAGCTTCCTTGGCTGTAAGGTAGAGGAGGGTTTAGTTCTGCTTTAAAATGTCGTTGCACTAAATAAATAATAAAAAAATAAAGAAACCTAATTCCACATCTAAGAACCAATGAGTTGTAATACTATTAATTTGTGTTCCTGGGATTAGATACAATTTAAGTCTAGATGAGGACAACCCGTGTATACAGGTACAAATAAAATTCCTCAAACCTACATCTTCTAAGTGGGTGGAGTTCTCGGAAGGCTCTCCATTTGGAGTTAAATCTCACACTACATAGATAACTGATTTGGTAAATAGTTGTCAATGGTATTTCATTCATTCTCGGCCCTGGGTTAGGGAAGGATCTGTTGTCAGGCCTCGGTTACCATGACGGCACAGATACACACAAGACAGAAGGAGGGGATCATGAAGAGCTCAGTGTAGAAAGCATTTCCTAACTGTCAGTGATGACACTCAGGATGGTTGTAGTGAGTTACATGTACATCTTTCCTGTCTTTATGCTGATCCTACATCTCATGGACATGGCAGCAGCTCATCAGATGTCTGTATTTATAAGACAACATTCACCTGATGTAACTGTTTAGGGTGCGGTGACTAGCGTTTATCCGCACTGGGTATATGCCAGTCACCGCTAAGGCATATAGAAAATGATTGTTTTCTCTATACCTCATATACAGCGTGCTGAGGTAAAATACAGACCTGGAACATTTTACCACGAAGCACAGGAGGGCACCGCACATCAGCGCAACACTAAGGGTTACATATTTTACCACATGTGTCACACACAAGGCCCTAGAGTTGCCACCTCATCCCTTTAAACCCGAACACATATTGATTACACAGGTTCTGTGGCTGAATAAGGTGGTAATTAAACTCACTTGGTGCCTTATCTGCACTAAATTAGTCTCAGAACCTGTGTAATTCATATGTGTTCAGGTTTAAAGGGATGAGGTAGCAACCCTACAAGGCCCGCGGGTCAAATTTGGCCCACCAGGCAATTTCATGTGGCCCTCGCACCCAGGGCTTTTTTAAGCCAACATGTGGCAGAACTCTGTTCCACCACCTCTGTCTTTCATCCTCCACTCCTCACCCACTACTGTCACTTATAAATAAAGAAGTCTTCTGTGTTTACGAGGACAGCTTGCCTCTCAGTGGCTCTCACAGATCACTGCCTGCCCTGCATTCACGGCAAGGACAAGGAAGATGCAGGTGCAGTGTGGGATGGGGAATCATATGGTAATCTGCACTGTGATCTCATCTGTGCCTGTGTGCTCAGATGCCAGCCAATGGTCACCTTGCAAGTGAAAGAGGCGGAGCCACCTACACTGCCAGAAGGTACTAGAGCCAGGCCGGGTAGGTGAGATGCAAGGAAGCTTTGGGGGGAGGGCGGTCGGTGGGAGATGAGGGCTGTGGTGGGGGGCAGAGTAGAGTGGTGCAGAGGTCAGAGCCAAGGAGAGGTGGAAGTGAGATGTGGACAGCCAGTGAAAGCATAGCACACCCCTAAACCCTGCACTCAGTAGTGCACCCCTGAGCCTTGGACTCTGTACACAGCGTGCACCTGAACCCTGCACTATGTATTTAGTGCACCCCTGAACTCTGCACTGTGTGCGTGGCACACCCCTGTATTCGGTACTGTGTGCGTGGCGAATCCCTAATCTCTGCACATAGGACACTCCTGAAAATGCACTCCACACATCATGCACACCTGGTATTTATTGCCCCTTTAATCACTTGACAACCAGCGACATACCTGTACATCTCTGGATTTTGTGTGGTTATACCGGGATGACGCCTTCAGCTGCAGGCATCGTCCCTGTATTGTTTTTTCTTAGCCGGCCGTCGGCTTTCTTGTAAAAGCAATCATAGCGGCTAATTAGCCACTGCTTTTTCAAGCAGCAGGAGGGGACGTCCTCCCCTTCCCGCCACCTTCCGCAGCTCTTTCGGGCTTTCCTGTCCCACCGGGAGGGGAAGGTATTGAAGCCAGAGACCGCCAAGATGGAAGCTTGTTTTAAAAGATGAAAATGAGTGGCTGCACACATTTTTTTTTTTTTTTTTGACCTGCTGTTTTTCCTGTCATCTCTAATGGCATCTTTGTTGTTAAAAGGGGTTGTTAAACCCTCATGGTTTTTCACCTTAATGCATGCTATGCATTAAGGTGAAAAACCTCCTGTCATGTACCAGCCCCCCAGTGCCCCCCTTATACTTAACCTGAACCCTATCTTTCTCCGGCCAGGAAGGAGCACACCAGCTCTAGCTGGTGTCTCGTGTCATGATTGGAAAGATTGATAGCAGCGCAGCCATTGGCTCCCGCTGCTGTCAATCAAATCCAATGATGTGGGGGGCGGGCCGAGTCTCGCTTTCTGTGTCTATGGACGCAAAAGCTGGACTCGGGAGCGCGTCCGCACGGGTACCCCCAAGGAGAGTGCTTCTAGGTGGTTTTCTGATGCAGGGAGGAGCCACTAGCGCTGTTGAGGGACCGCAGAAGAGGAGAATCGGGGCCACTCTGTGCGAAACGAACTGCACAGTGGAGGCAGGTATGACATGTTTGTATTAAAAAAAAAAAAAAAAAAAAAAAAGAACACAAGGGTTTAGTAACCCTTTAATGTAGAAAACACTCCCCTTTGTAGAAACCTGGTACAGTGTCACTATTATACAGATAGGGGTCTGTTTACAAAAAAAATATTCTGTGTGTATGTCCCAAGCATTCATACAGCTGTCATTAATAATCCCTGTAATTTGTGGAATGTTTGCTTTTTATGATTGTCGGCTCCATCTAGTGTGGTTATAACATGGTATTTTCCTCATTCGAGTATTTCAGGAAAATACCCCATTAAGAACCTTTTACACAAATTACTGGGATTATTTGTGACGACTTTGCGAGTGCTTGAAACCTTTGCCCAACACGTTTTTTTTATAAATGGACCCCATAGTGTACTTCCCTATATGTAGCATGGTAATTCAGTGGTTGCAATTGTAGTCACAGGAGGGTATTGCATTACATTCTGTTCAGTGTTTACTTTATACTATTAGTAACCTTGAAGAGGTTAAAAGCTGTTGTTGCAGGGTATACTTTTCAGCCTGTGTAATTTCAAGTGTCCTTCCCATATCATAGTATCCGTTCTCCTGGGATTTTACAAACCTGTTTTGATTTTGTTGTTGGTGGTGCTTTGGGAGGACACAATCCTACAGGGAGAGCGACACTAAACTTTCCTCGTTTTGCTGGGCCAGCAGGGAGATGAAGAGATATGTAAACACTTTTGTGCTCATCTAACTTCTAAGAAGATACAGTATCTCACAAAAGTAAGTACACCCCTCACAGTTTTGTAAATATTTTATTTTATCTTTTCGTGTGACAACACTGAAGAAATGACACTTTGCTACAATGTAAAGTAGTGAGTGTACAGCTTGTATAACAGTGTAAATTTGCTGTCCCCCCAAAATAACACACAGCCATAAATGTCTAAACTGCTGCCAACAAAAGTGAGAACACCCCTAAGTGAAAATGTCCAAATTGGTCCCAATTAGTAATTTTCCCTCCCCAGTGTCATGTGACTTGTTAGTGTTACAAGGTCTCAGGTGTGAATGGGGAGCAGGTGTGTTAAATTTTGGTGTTATCTCTCTCACTCTCTCATACTGGTCACTGGAAGTTCAATATGGCAAAGAACTGTCTGAAGATCTGAAAAAAAAGAATTGTTGCTCTACATAAAGATGGCCTAGGCTGTAAGAAGATTGCCAAGACCCTGAAACTGAGCTGCAGCACAGTGGCCAAGACCATATAGCGGTTTAACAGGACAGGTTCCACTCAGAACAGGCCTCACCATGGTCGACCAAAGAAGTTGAGTGCACGTGCTCAGCTTCATATGCAGAGGTTGTCTTTGGGAAATAGACCCTATAAGTGCTGCCAGCATTGCTGCAGAGGTTGAAGGGGTGAGGGGTCAGCCTGTCAGTGCTTAGACCATACACTGCATCAAATTGGTCTGCATTGCTGTCGTCCCAGAAGGAAGCCTCTTCTAAAGATGATGCACAAGAAAGCCCACAAACCGTTTGCTGAAGACAAGCAGACTAAGGACATGGATTACTGGAACCATGTCCTGCGGTCTGATGAGACCAAGATATAAAATTATTTGGTTCAGATGGTTTCAGGCGTGTGTGGCGGAAACCAGGTGAGGAGTACAAAGACAATTGTGTCTTGCCTACAGTCAAGTATGGTGGTGGAAGTGTCCTGGGGCTGCATGAGTGCTGCCGGCACTGGGGAGCTACAGTTCATTGAGGGAACCATGAATGCCAACATGTACTGTGACATACTGAAGCAGAGCATATTCCCCTCCCTTCGGAGACTGGGCCGCAGGGCAGTATTCCAACATGATAACGACCCCAAACACACCTCCAAGATGACCACTGCCTTGCTAAAGAAGCTGAAGGTAAAGGTGATGGACTGGACTGGCCAAGCATGTCTCCAGACCTAAACCCTATTGAGCATCTGCGGGGCATCCTCAAACGGAAGGTGGAGCAGCGCAAGATCTCTAACATCCACCAGCTCTATGATGTCTTCATGGAGGAGTAGAAGAGGACTCCAGTGGCAATCTATGAAGCTCTGGTGAACTCCATACCCAAGAGGGTTAAGGCAGTGCTGAAAAATAATTGTGGGCACACAAAATATTGACACTGTGGGCCCAATTTGGACATTTTCACTTAGAGGTGTACTCACTTTTGTTGCCAGCGGTTTAGACATTAATGGCTGTGTGTTGAGTTATTTTGAGGGGACAGAAAATTTACACTGTTATACAAGCTGTACACTCACTACTTTACATTGTAGCAAAGTGTCATTTCTTCAGCGTTGTCACATGAAAAGATATAATATAATATTTACAAAAATGTGAGGGGTGTACTCACTTTTGTGAGCTCCTGTATGTCACCCACTTGTGTCATATTAAAGTGTACCTGTCACTTTAACGCACTGAAGAGACCCTTTTTGAAGGCTGGTCTGATATGTAGCAGGCTGTATTTCAATAGACATTTAAGGACCTGAGTCAGAAGGGTTACATTGGAAAGATTCAGCCTGAGTTCACATATGCGAGAATTGGATGTTTGTTTCTCCACATCCAGATCGCATGACAGGCAGGTGTGACTGGCTCTCAATGGAGCCGGTTCACACAGGTCCGGGGCATCCACAGAGCGGATTGCAAAAGGGTCCTGTGCATGTTTGGGTCAGTTTCAGGTGAGAATTCAGGCAAAAATTCAGACCTGAATCGCACCTGAACCGGTGAACAGACATGCACCGGACCCCAGGCATGAACCCGCGGCCGCACATTTGTGAACCCGGCCTCAGAATTCAGCTATGACCTTGTGGGTCATTATTGAATTTCAAACTAACATCTAAAAAAGGAGATGGCTGACCCAACATACTGATAAATCACTAACTGACGGATTATTGTGATTGCGGGAATTGATTCAGCATAGCAAGAGCTGTGTAGTAGGCCCAATTGGAGGTGCACCGAATGGAAATTTTGGTACCGAAATCAAAAATTCAGGATGCACTTGGCCTAAACTGAAAATGACAGTTTTAAAAATATATATTTTCTTATAATATTCCAATATTAAATTGGTCGGCACCTTTAACACAAAAAAAAAAAAATACACCCCTTTAAATTCTATGTATGTCTTCACACTGGTCCATTGCACTTCCGTTGTGGTGTTGCTTGCTGCATTTTTGGTCAGTTAAAAAAAAGCACCAAAAAGGCATCTCCCCATTGAAATGCAGCAAGAATGCATCAACGACTCACCCGTGTTACGTTTTTGATGTGTTTTTTGACTCACATGACCTATGAAAAACACACCAAAAGGTGATTGCCTTGCCATGCAAGGCCACTGAGCTGTGTGTTTCCATTGATGCACACAGTGTCAGGAAACCTAACTCTACTCCCTGCATGTATGTGTCTTCGTAGGATGCTGCAAGAGAACAGAGCCACCCTAAAACAGGAAATTTGGGGTAGTGATCAAAGCACCAGTCGAAACAAAGGCAAGGAAAGGAACTGTATAATCGGCAAGCAATTCAGTCAGCTGCTGAAAGTGTTTAAAAACTGAGGGTTTAATATCCCTTTAGTTCGTTTTTGGAAATTTCACTTTCAGCTGCTGAGCTCCATAAACAGTCTCTTTTTTTTTTTTTTTTTTTTTTTTTAATTTTACAACAGAGCAGGCAGGAATAGCCTACAAAATGTGTAAAAGTAGCCCAAACTGCCACCTACTGGTTGAAAATAAGAGTAGATAATATTCAAATGCAACATTTTATATTTAACGTACGAAAAAGAATATATATTTTAATAGCCCCAACCATATTAAATAAATTATGTTGCATAAAAAAGCCCCTGACACATTTCAAGGTGAAATTTCATGGGTTTTATGACTTTCTATACTTTAAACATTGTTCTTGTTCTATAGGTTTAGTAGAGTTTTCTCTTTTTTTCCAGTTTCATTGCAGCTTCATTTTCTTACTCTGGCGCTGATTCATGCAATCTGTTAGAAACACTATCTATATTCCCCATCGGGCATTCGAATATTTGATCTATTTTTTCTGTATTAAGAGACCATGATAAGGAATTCTAGCTGTGACCCATTTGATGATATCTTGGCTTTTTAATGTCTTCCATAGATTGAAAAACCAAAACCTTTGAAGTGTGGAACATTCGGTGCCAGCTCATTGCAACAGAGACATTTGGCAACTGGTGACTTTGGAGGCAATCTCAATGTATGGTAAGGTTATGTTTTAGGACATCCATACCCTAAACACCTACACACCTTTATCACATATAGCCAGGCATAGAAAGAAGAAAGTACTTTACCCTCTAGGAAAACAAACTCTAAAATACAAGCAGAGACAAACGCCAACACATATGGACAGGTTTAAAAAATACAACAAAAAAAATATAAGCAGTTGTTAGCACAGTAACCATTAATGTGCAGCACAACGCACAGTACACTTCACCTGTGCCAGGCACGCACACTCTACATCTCTGAATGTAGATTGGGATTCCAATACACCAAACCTGAACAGAAGCTGCCTTAACCCTTTCATGCCTAAGCCTATTTCTGACATTTGTTGCTTACAAGTTAAAATCTGTATTTTTTGCTAGAAAATTACTTAGAACCCCCAAACATTATATATATATATATATATATATATATATATATATATATATATATATATATATATATATATATATATATATATATATACACATCATCATACATACATGCATACAGTGGTTGTTATATTGCAGCCATTTGCTAAAATCATTTAAGTTCATTTTTTTTCCTCATTAATGTACACACAGCACCTCATATTGACAAAAAAACACAGAATTGTTGACATTTTTGCACATTTTATTAAAAAAGAAAAACTGAAGTATCACATGGTCCTAAGTATTCAGACCCTTTGCTGTGACACTCATATATTTAACTCAGGTGCTGTCCATTTCTTCTGATCATGCTTGAGATGGTTCTACACCTTCATTTGAGTCCAGCTGTGTTTGATTATACTGATTGGACTTGATTAGGAAAGCCACACACCTGTCTATATAAGGCCTTACAGCTCACAGTGCATGTCAGAGCAAATTAGAATCATGAGGTCAAAGGAACTGACTGAAGAGCTCAGAGACAGAATTGTGGCAAGGCACAGATCTGGCCAAGGTTACAAAAAAATTTCTGATGCACTTAAGGTTCCTAAGAGCACAGTGGCCTCCATAATCCTTAAATGGAAGACGTTTGGGACGACCAGAACCCTTCCTAGAGCTGTCCATCCAGCCAAACTGAGCTATCGGGGGAGAAGAGCCTTGGTGAGAGAGGCAAAGAAGAACCCAAAGATCACTGTGGCTGAGCTCCAGAGATGCAGTCGGGAGATGGGAGAAAGTTGTAGAAAGTCAACCATCACTGCAGCCCTCCACCAGTCGGGGCTTTATGGCAGAGTGGCCCGACAGAAGCCTTTCCTCAAGACACATGAAAGCCCGCATGAAGTTTGCTAAAAAACACCTGAAGGACTCCAAGATGGGCAGAAATAAGATTCTCTGGTCTGATGAGACCAAGATAGAACTTTTTGGCCTTAATTCTAAGAGGTATGTGTGGAGAAAACCAGGCACTGCTCATCACCTGTCCAATACAGTCCCAACAGTGAAGCGTGGTGGTGGCAGCATCATGCTGTGGGGGTGTTTTTCAGCTGCAGGGACAGGACAACTGGTTGCAATCGAGGGAAAGATGAATGCGGCCAAGTACAGTGATATCCTGGACGAAAACCTTCTCCAGAGCGCTCAGGACCTCAGACTGGACCGAAGGTTTACCTTCCAACAAGACAATGACCCTAAGCACACAGCTAAACGAAGGATTAGCTTCACAACAACTCTGTAACTGTTCTTGAATGGCCCAGCCAGAGCCCTGACTTAAACCCAATTGAGCATCTCTGGAGAGACCTAAAAAGGCTGTCCACCAATGTTTACCATCCAACCTGACAGAACTGGAGAGGATCTGCAAGGCGGAATGGCAGAGGATCCCCAAATCCAGGTGTGAAAAACTTGTCGCATCTTTCCCAAAAAGACTCATGGCTGTATTAGATCAAAAGGGTGCTTCTACTAAATACTGAGCAAAGGGTCTGAATACTTAGGACCATGTGATATTTCAGTTTTTCTTTTTTAATAAATCTGCAAAAATGTCAACAATTCTGTGTTTTTCTGTCAATATGGGGTGCTTTGTGTACATTAATGAGGAAAAAAAAAATGAACTTAAATGATTTTAGCAAATGGCTGCAATATAACAAAGAGTGAAAAATTTAAGGGGGTCTGAATACTTTCCGTCCCCACTGTATATATGAATAAAATTCTAAATATTTTTTTTATATTATTATTTTTATTGTTAATGTGTGTGCTAACATCTGTGTTTTGGAATACTGTTTTTTTTTTTTTTTTTTTCTTTTTTTTTTTTAATCGCTTCCGGGTTACTAGATAGGAGTCCCGATCAAAGCCAATTCTGGCTTCATTCGGGTCTTCGGCCAGCCGGTGGACGTGTCAGCTGGTTGCTCCAGCCTCCCGGTGGGACGAAGAAGGCGGCAAGAGGAGGGGTGGGGAACGTTGGGGAACGCCGAGCGGCTTTTAGCTGCATCGGTTGTTATCACTCAAAAGCCGCTGTCTGTAAAAAAAAAAAAAAAAAAACGGTAGCGGGGTGATGCGTGCAGCTGCATCTCCCCGGTATAACCCCTTCAAGCCGAGGACGCATATTTGCGTACAGTCGGGGTCAAGGGGTTAATAATAGAGGGAACGCTGCTTTCATGGGAAAAAAATAAAATAGTATGTAAAAAAATAATACAATTGCTAAACAAGCCATGTTGTAAGTTAATGTGATACTAAAGGCTTACATTTTCAAGTTTAAAAAAAATGTGATAATCTTACCTTTTCTGTGCAATGATATTGCACAGAAAGTTTGATTTCATCCTCTCCTGGCGGTACCTCACCAGTGCTTTCATCTTCTCCCTCTGTGGGTGCCTCCTGCAGCAAGCCAAGTGCTAAGGAGATACCCGTGCATGTGCATTTCTAAACCAGGCTGTGTGTGTTCATAGACATACACAGAGTCCCTGCTTCCTCAGCACAGGAGTTTGTCTAACTGTAACAGGAGCCTATGACTCCACTGGCCTCAGTTTCTCCTGTGAAAGCAAGATGTGAAAGAAGCAGTGCTGGAGCTGGAGGCAGCGCTGGAGCAGTGTCTTGGAGCCAGGTAGGGGTTTGGGAACAGACCGGGTAGAAGAAGGTCCTGGACCTGAGGTTTTGTGGGGAGAACGCAGTCACAGCACACTGAATAAACATTCTTAACTTCTGACTGGGAGCCAGCAGGATGGGCTCCTGATGGTGTGACAGCTGAAAGAACCAGTCATAGCGGTCACATGATAGTGAAGCTGGCATTAAAGCCCACTTGAAGGGCTGCTGGGAGGTGGTGTTAGGAGGTTAACCACTTTACTGTATACTTGTTTCAAAAACTTTGTGCATAGCACACTGGAAATGATTTTGCTAATATTTTGCTGTGTGTTTGTATTAGGAACCTGGAAGCTGCTGACACTCCAGTGTATTCTGTGAAAGGACACAAGGAAATCATTAACTGTATTGATGGAGTTGGGGGGTTAGGCATTGGAGAAGGAGCCCCCGAAATTGTAACAGGAAGTCGTGATGGTAAGATGCTTTTATAATAGATGTATAGGAACAATGTACAGTATAGCTGGCCATTCATAGTAAGATTTTGTTACTGGCCACGTTCAGGCAATATATTGACTGGGCGGCACAGTGGTGTAGTGGGTAGCACTCTCACCTAGCAGTAAGAAGGGTCGCTGGTTCGAATCCCGACCACGACACTACCAGCCTGGAGTTTGCCTGTTCTCCCTGTGTCTGCGTGGGTTTCCTCTGGGTACTCCGGTTTCCTCCCACACTCCAAAGACATGCTGGTTGGTTCATTGGATCCTGTCTAAATTGGCCCTAGTATGTATGTATGAATGTGAGTTAGGGACCTTAGATTGTAAGCTCCTTGAGGGTGTAGGGACTGATGTGAATGTATATGTAAAAGCGCTGCGTAAATTGACGGCGCTATATAAGTACCTAAAATATAATATAATAATATAAATAAAGGGGTCATTCATCAATCTGAGCTACAGCGTGTAAAATAAGTATTGAACACGTCACCATTTTTCTAGATAAATATATTTCTAAAGGCACTATTGACATGAAATGTTCACCATATGACAGTAACAACCCATGCAACCCATACATACAAAGAAACCAAAACAAATTAAGTTATGTGTAATAAAATGGAATGACACAGGGAAAAAGTATTGAACACATGAAGAAAGGAAGGTGCAAAAATGCATGGAAAGCTAAGGTACGAGCTGAAATCTATCAGTAATTAGAAAGCAATCCTGCCCCTTGTCAGTGCACACTAATATCAACTGGTTCAGTCTCAACTGATGACCTATAAAAAGGTGTCTCATTACCGAGGTGTCACACAAGAAACATCTGGTGATGGGTAAAAGCAAAGAGCTCTCTCAAGACCTACCCAACCCTATTGTTGCAAAACATACTGATGGCATTGGTTACATAATGTTTTTTAAACTTCTGAATGTTCCATTAAGCACTGTTGGGGAAAGATCTGGAACTGGAAAGAATATAATTTCACCATAAACTGGCCATGACCAGGTTTAGAGGAGTGAAAAGAATTATCAGAAGAGTTTCCAGGAGCCAAGGACTACTTGTGGAGAGCTTCAAAAAGACCTGGAATTAGCAGGTACAATTGTTTCAAAGAAAACAATAAGTAATGCACTCAACCGCTATGGCCTGTATGCACGCTCACCACACAAGACTCCATTGCTGAAGAAAAAGCATGTTGAAGCTTGTTTAAAGTTTGATGGACAACAATTGGACAATCCTGGGAGAATATAGTTTGGTGAGATAAGACCCAAATTGGACTCTTTGGTTGCCTTAATACACACCATGTTTGGAGGTCAAATGGCACTGCACATCACCCCAAATACACCCCAATACCAAGAGTGAAGTTTGGAGGTGGGAACATCATGATGTGGGGCTGTTTTTCAGCATACGGTACTGGCAAACTTCATTTCATTAAAAGGATGAATTAAAAAATTTACCAAAACGTTCTTCATAAAAATCTGCTGCAATCGACCAGGATGATGAAGATAAAATGAGGGTGGACATTTTAGCAAGACAATGATCCTAAACACAAAGCCAAGGAAACTCTCCATTGGTTTCAAAAAAATAAAATAAAACTGCTAAAATGGCCCAGCCAATCACCTGACTTGAATCCAATAGAAAAACCTATTTAAAGAACTAAAGATCAGAGTTCATAGAAGAGGACCACGGAACCTTCAAGATTTGAAGACTGTGTGGAAGAATGGGCCAAAATTACACCTGAGCAATGTGTGTGACTAGTTTCTCCATACAGGAGGCGTCTTGAAGATGTCATTACAAACCAAGGCTTTTGTATGAAGTATTAAATAAATTTCAGTTCGCGTGTTCAATACATTTTCCCTGTGTTATTCCATTTTATTACACAAAACTTAATTTCTGAACTTATTTGTTTTGATTTCTTTGTATGTATGGATTGCATGGGTTGTGAAACGTGGTGAAAATTTCATGTCAATAGCACCTTTTAGAAATATATTTACCTAGAAAAATGGTGGTTTTCTATACTTATTTTACCACCTGTATATACAAATAAAAATTAACAATCTTAAAATATTTAAATTATTTAAAAAAATATTAATATATCATTGCAGTTTTTTTTTTTTTTAAACCCAACTGGATTAAAGTGAAAGTTCAGTCAAAAACTAACTAAAGCTAATCCCACTCCCACCTCCATTCTAAGCCTATTCTATCTAACCCTGTAAAGAGATCTGTTTTCTTGCCTATTCTGAAACCACTCTGGTCTGGTCACATGATCTCTCCAGCGGCAGCTTCTGTGTAGAGGAGAGATCGCCGAAAAAGGCAGCAAATGCAGGGAGATGATGTCACCCATAGGTGTACTATGGGGCATCTGCGGTCGGCTGTCCCTCCTTTACACTGAAGCCGCTGCTGGCAGTTGATCATTGGATCGGACCAGAGTGGCTTCAAGATAGGTAAGTATACAGATCTTTTCTTTGCAGGGTTAGTCTTAGAATGGGGGTGGTAGTAGTTTTAGCCTTAGCTTTTGACTGTTGTTCCACTTTAACTACTTCTCGCCTGGCCTATAGCAGATTGACAGCCGGGCGGTGGTTCTGTTATCCTCACTGGGCGTCATATGACGTCCTGCAGGAAAACATGCCAGCGCGGTGATCGCTGGTGCGGTGTGTCAGTCTAACATACTGCATCTTCGATAGTGGTAAGGAGCCTCTGACAGAAGCTTCTTACCACATGATCAGCTGTGACCAATCACAGCTGATCATCGCGTGAACCAGGAAGTGCCGGTAAATGGCTTTTCTCTGTTCGCGCTGACAGAGAGAAAAAACCCCAGAGGTGATCAAATACCACCAAAAGAAAGCTCTATTTGTGGGAAGAAAATTTAGTTTGGGTACAGTGTTGCAAGGGCCGCGCAATTGTCATTCAAAATGCGACAGCGCTGAAAATTGTCCTGGGCAGGAAGGGGCGAAAGTGCCCGCTATTGAAGTGGTTAAATACTAACTTTAATTACCTGTAGGATGATCACTGCCCAATGTAGCTGGCTGGTAAAGATTGTTATGTGTGTTTACCTCCAGCCTGCTGTTCTCATTTGATCAGGATGGAAAAGTTTTATTCCTTAACCAGATAAGCTCAATGCTGCTAGCCTCTGATAATTTTGAGGTTAAATTCTTAATTTTTGTAAAGCCACCATCTGATGTCTAAAGCTAGCTGTACTGGGCGACACCATAAACATGACATGTAAAGAGACAATACTGTTAAAGGTGTTTTACTTTAATGGCCGAACTTCAGCAAGTTTGTGCCAAGTGCTGTAAACAAAAATGGAGACCAATGTTCTTTTATAGGAGATTTGCCACAGCTGGGGACTCCTCCAAGTTACCATCCACAGGAGTCCCAGGATAATGATTGGAAAATATTATTAATATGATGTCCACACAAGTTACTAATAAACAACCATTAGTAAAGCAACAAAAAAGTGTATATCTTTCCTATTCCCTCACAAAAAAGTTTTCAACCACAAATTCATGTATGGTGTGGCACAGCATATAAAGAATATACAGTGAGGGGAAAAATTATTTGATCCCCTACTGATTTTATACATTTGCCCACTGACAAAGAAATGATCGGTCTATCTTTTAAATGGTAGGTTTATTTTAACAGTGAGAGATAGTATTTGATCCCCTATCAATCAGCAAGATTTCTGTCTCCCAGGTGTCTTCTATACAGGTAACGAGTTGAGATTTGGAGCGCTCTCTTAAAGGGAGTGCTCCTAATTTCAGTTTGTTACATGTATAAAAGACACTTGTCCACAGAAGCAATCAATCCAGAATCCAATCTCTCCACTATGGCCAAGAGCTGTCCAAGGATGTCAGGGACACAATTGTAGACCTACACAAGGCTGGAATGGGCTATGAGACCATCGCCAAGCAGATGAGAGTGTGACAACGGTGCAATTATTCGCAAATGGAAGAAACACAAATAACTGTCAATCTCCCTCGGTCTGGGGCTCCATGCAAGATCTCACCTCATGGAGTTTTAATGATCATGAGAACTGTGAGGAATCAGCCCAGAACTACATGGGAAAATCTTGTCAATGATCTCAAGGCAGCTGGGACCATAGCCACCAAGAAAACAATTGGTAATGCACTACGCCGTGAAGGACTAAAATTATGCAGCGCCCGCAAGGTCCCTCTGCTCAAGAAAGCGCATGTGCAAGCCCGTCTGAAGTTTGCTAATGAACATCTGAATGATTTCAGTGGAGAACTGGGTGAAAGTGTTGTGGTCAGATGAGACCAAAATCGAGCTCTTTGGCATCAACTCAACTCGCCGTGTTTGGAGGAGGAGGAATGCTGCCCATGACCCCAAGAACAGCATCCCCACCATCAAACATGGAGGTGGAAACATTAGGTTTGGGGATTATTTTCTGGTAAGGTGACAGGACAACTTCACCGCATCAAAGGGATGATGGACGGGGCCATGTACCGTCAAATCTTGGGTGAGAACCCCCTTCCCTCAGCCAGGGCATTAAAAATGGGTCGTGGATGGGTATTTCAGCATGTCAATGACCCAAAACACACAGCAACAAAGGAATGGCTCAAGAAGAAGCATATTAAGGTCCTGGAGTGGCCTAGCCAGTCTCCAGACCTTAATCCCAAATATGTGGAGGGAGCTGAAGGGTCAAGTTACCAAACGTCAGCCTCAAAACCTTAATGGCTGAAGAGGATCTGCAAAGAGGAGTGGGACAAAATCCCTCCTGACATGTGTGCAAACCTGGTGGCCAACTACAAGAAATGTCTGACCTCTGTGATTGCCAGCAAGGGTTTTGCCACCAAGTACTAAGTCATGTTTTGCAAAGGGGTCAAATTCTTATTTCACACATTAAAATGCAATTCAATGTATAACTTTTTTTTTGAAATGCGTTTTTTATGGACTTTTTTTTGTTGTTGTTGTTGTTGTTGCTATTCTGTCTCTCATTGTTAAAATAAACCTACCATTAAAATTATAGACTGATCATTTTTTGTCAGTGGGCAAACGTACAAAATCAGCAGGGGATCAAATACTTTTTTCCCCCACTGTAAGCACCGCCACCCCACTTATGTTTACAGCACATGGCATGTTGAAGTTTGACCACGTTAAATAGTGCACATAGCATTGCCTGTTTATATTCATGTGTGTGTGTGGTATAACCAACTAGGAATTTCAGTTTTGTTCTGAAAAGCATACTCTGATTGGAGGACACTGCTTGTGAGATTTTCCAGTGGGATATATCCCAGTATTTTCATGATCTGTCAGAGCTAGCTCCCATTTGATCACAGTTGTCACGGGCGTGTCATTTTGAATAGAAAGAAATCTGAATTTTTTTCCTTCCTTGGATGCTTCCAGGGTGGCTGGAGTGGTGCACGTACCAAAAAAGACCTAACTAGTGCTTGGTGTGGGATGTTTACTGTCATTGCTTTCTATGGGTACCTGGCTTTTTCTTGCACATGCAACAGTACACACATACAGGATCATTTATGAAACCTTTACATTGATGTTCCTAATTGGTGTAATTCCAGGTACAGTAAAAGTATGGGACACAAGGCAAAAAGACACTCCAGTTGCTAATATGGAACCAGCCGAAGGAGAAAACAAGAGAGATTGCTGGACAGTGGCCTTTGGTAAGTATGTAACTGTTGAAATTGCAAGAAATCAAATTGTGTCAATTTAGATAAAAAATAATAATGACATTACACAGCATGAGGCTGTTTAACAAAAAGTGTAAAATGAGTGAAAAACAGAAAAAGTTCCTGCAGAAGGCCTTTTGGTTCTCTTTATAGGTTTTACTATTAGTGCCATAGATTTTAGCACATAAATATTTTCTCCATAACCTTTTAGGTTAAGATCTAGGGAGATCTTAAAACAGAGCCAACACTTTTAGACCGAGGGCTCAGGCATACTTGAGAGGCTGACCAGATAATAAAATATAAACCATCAAATAAATATCAGAGTGGGACTGGTCAACCAATGCTGCCCTCCTAAGATGAGGGAATCTTAAAAACATAAATGAACAAACAAAGAGCGCAAAAGGCCTAATACAATACTGCCTAACTTATCGAATAAAAACACGTGCGTGGATACTTGCAAAAGCCAAGGAAAGGAAGTGAAGTGCAAAACCCAGGAACCACAATGATGATACAAAAGACAGAAGGCTTCTCGCATGAACCAGATTACCACTGACGTGTTTTGAGGGGCATGTTCTCTTCTTCAGAGCACGATTCAAAGGTTTTACACTGAAGAAGAGGACATACCCCTTGGAACGCGTCAGTGGTAGCCTGTTTCATGTGAGGACCCTGTGGCTTCTGTCTTTTGGATCATCATTGGGGTGTCTGGGTTTTGTACTACACTTTCATTTTTTGGCTTTTGTGAGTATGCACTCACTTGTTTTTGTTTAATAAATTATGACGGTAAGGCACTAAGCCTTTGTTCAGTTAAGAGCTAGGCTGAACCTGTGGTTTGCCCATTCAAATGTGCTTATATTTATTTTCCTTCACTCCCCTGCAGCTCTGTTCACTCAGGGAGGCAAAGCAACATAGTTGGTACCGCCAGCTATGGGGTAGCATGTGACTCGCTTGGTGCTTGATGATTAGCTGATCAGACACCAGAACTGTCACTGCTGCAACTGGGGGAAAGTCCTCTATAAAGATTTCCTCTACCAGCTGTTTTTTGTAACAACTGTCAACTAGTTACATAGTTACATAGTAGGTGAGGTTGAAAAAAGACACAAGCCCATCAAATGCAACCTATGTGTGTGATTATATGTCAGTATTGCATTGTATATCCCTGTATATTGTGGTCGTTCAGGTGCTTTTCGAATAGCTTTTTGAAACTATTGATGCTCCCCGCTGAGACCACCGCCTGTGGAAGGGAATTCCACATCCTTGCCGCTCTTACAGTACCCTCTACGTAGTTTAAGATTAAACCTCTTTTTTTCTAATTCTAATGAGTGGCCACGTGTCTTGTTAAACTCCCTTCCGCGAAAAAGTTTTATCCCTAGTGTGAGGTCACCAGTATGGTATTTGTAAATTTAAATTGAAATCGTATCCCCTCTCAAGTGTCTCTTCTCCAGAGAGAATAAGTTCAGTGCTCGCAACCTTTCCTCATAACTAACATCCTCCAGACCCTTTATTAGCTTGGTTGCCCTTCTTTGTACTCACTCCAGTTCCAGCACATCCTTCTGAGGACAGCATACTCCAGGTGCGGCTGGAACCAGAGTCTTGTAGAGTGGGAGAATTATCGCTTTATCCCTGGAGTTAATCCCTTTTTTAATGCATGCCAATATTCTGTTTGCTTTATTAGCAGCAGCTAGTGAATGTCCCCACACTTCCTCTGTAACATGTACAGGAAATATGGGAGAATCTGCCTAATAAGGAGTTCAACCCTTCCACACTCAATCCCTATTTTTAAAAATATTTAGCTAAAGCACCACCTGTAGTCTGAGGCTGGGTTCACATATTTCCGGCCGTGGTTCCCAGCATGGGGTTCACTCCGTCTCTGTTCAGCGATTCAGGTCCGAATTTTTGCCTGAATTTGCACCTGAACCAGACCCAAAGACACACAGGACCGTTCTGCAAACCAGACCACGGCCACCCCGGACCAGTGTAATCTGAATCCATAGAGAGCCGGTCACTCTCATCTGTAATGCGAATTGGATTACCCAACCAGAAGGCTCTTTCACACCATGAGGTGCGACCATGCGCATTCACTTTTTTAAGTGTTCCCAGGCAGCCTATTCATTTCAGTGGACTGCCCTATGTGCGTGAAACACGAAAAAAATACTGCAGGCATAATTTTTAAAATTGCATTGAAACATGTAGCATGCATTTTGCTGGGCATGAACGTACGCATGTTTGCCAGATGTGTGGGGTTACCCACGTGCCTCTGCAGAAGGCAGTGCGTTTTTATGCAATGCAGGAAAATGTGTGGTTTTGCACACATTTCCCCCCCGCACCTGGTGTGAACAAGCCCTGGCTATACTACATAGTTTAGAATTTCCAGAACCATGATTCCTTTTGCAGTTTGTAATTAAAGTGGTTGTAAAGGCTAAAGGTTCTTTACCTTAATGCATTCTCTCCGTTAAGGTAAAAAACCTTCCATGATCAGCCCCCCTTTAAATACTTATCTGAGCCTGGTCTCGATCTAGTGCTGCTCCTCTCTTCTCACAGGACTCAGGGGTAGCAGTGGGAGCTATTAACTCCTGCTGCTCTCAGTCATATCCTGTGACTGGGGGGCCTGAGACGTGCAATATGTGTCAATAGAAGCACACAGCCTGGCTTGGGATTGAACCTGCACGAGTGACCCCATAGCAAGTTGCATGCTATAGTGGCACTTAGAAGGGAGGAGGAGCTGAGAGCATCAGCAGGGGACCCCAGAAAAGGAGGTTTGGGGCCGCTTTTTGGAAAACCATTGCACAGAGCAAGTAAGTAGAACAAAAACCTTTGCAAACACCTTAAACAAAGAGTAACCTGTCAATACATTGCTTTGTAAATGATCACTTGCATTCTTATGTGTTTGAAAGAAGATTATTGGCAACTCTAATTTTTCCCATCCAAAGAGTAGCACTTCTATGAGTCCAAAAAATACAAATTTAAACCAAGGTTAAATACCCCCAACAATTAACTGTAGTGGAAAAAAATAGCAACACAAAATTTAGGTGCAGCTCTGGTAGAGAAGAAAAGTCTAGACCACTATGAGTGCAGGCAGGGACAGGGAGCATGTCCTAGCTCCAAGCTGCAGCAATGTCAAAGGAAAAGATCCAAAAGCCACATATCATGAAACAGACCCATGTGCATGGAGTGAGATAAATGGCAGCCTCAGCCCGGACTCCAGCCAGGCCACGGCTCCAATGCATTCACTCCACCCCTTGGAGATCAATCATGGTGCACATGGGTCTGCTTCATGATGTACAGCTTATGGATCATTTCCTTTTTGACATTGCTACAAATAATAGCAAGCTTTCAAGGCAAAATGACAGCCAAGTCATATTTTGGAGATGTACATACATGGTGCCGAGCTTATTTCTGATTTTAATGCCTGTATTTCTGAAATCTGTTTTATTCAAGGTAATGCTTGCAATCAGGAGGAGCGTGTTGTATGTGCCGGATACGACAATGGGGACATTAAGCTGTTTGACTTGAGAAACATGTCATTACGATGGGAGACGAACATTAGAAATGGGGTATGACTATTCTTTATATAGCTTTAAAGAGTTGTTCCAACCCAAGCTGATATTTAAACTCCTTGTTCAAAACACCTCCCCGCCAGGGTTCTTCTACTGCCAGGAACTCCCACCACTACTACCATGGAATGCTAATAATTAAAGTGCATTTCTTGTAATTTAAGTGCCAAAATCTAATAGTCATGGTTAGACCTTTTATCTCCATCTCTTTCATTATTTTTCCTCCACAACAATTTGTCTTGTGTCTTCCTAAGTAAATTTTTACTGTGATAATCCTTCTCTTTGTTCTCAGGTCTGCTCCATGGAATTTGATAGAAAGGACATCATTATGAATAAATTAGTTGCCACTTCGCTGGAGGGCAAATTTCATGTTTATGATCTGCGGACTCAGCACCCTACTAAAGGGTTTGCATCAGTAGCAGAAAAGGTAAAATCCTTTCATCAATCAACATTGATTTTTCAGTTCTGGATGGATTGGGTTGCGGTTTATTCTGTTGCAGGGTCTTCATCAGAGTCTGTAGACCTATTGGTAAGCCCTCCACAGCAGCAGAGCAAACACTTTAAGCCAATCATTGGTTGTCACAGGTCATGGTAATTTAAGGCTGAAGCATGGACTCTTTTGCATAGTTACATTGGCACAATGTAAGGCAGGCCACAGACTATGCAATTTTATGTTCTTCTACCACAGGTGGAAGGAAAATTGCTTGATTCCCTCATCAACACAGCGTTGATGGGGCAATCCCTCCTGCAGCACTATTGTGCTCTGCCAGTGGGGAACCTTCCCTGCCAGCAGAAATCAATGATTAGTGCTCTTGGCTATAGCACTAATTGTTCAGGAAAAAACAGACAGGCTGGTTGTACACAAGTTGATTAATAGATTGCTTGGTGTACAACCAGGGTGCTCATACATAGATTCCCTGCGGAACTACCCAAATTTTGATCCATGTATGGGTGTAACATGTTACTAAAAGAGAACCTGTTCTTTACATTTTTTTTTTTTTTTTTTTTTTATTAAAAAGAGAAATTCATTGAGAAGTCAAGAAGATCCAGAGCAACAACGAGATTACAGTACATTGATACCACAGTTAGCAATTACAATGGTTACATGGTCATGTTCACAGACAAAATTCTGTGTACTTAGTGTACTTACCCCTAACCATAGTCTCAATTGGAAACTCTGGGCAAACCGCTTCTATAACTATACAATGAAATTACATATTTTTACTGTGCTATTTGTCACAGATCTGTACAGCCGGCTTTGTGATTTACACAGGGAGACTTCACAGAAGGCTAAACCAAGAAATAGTGCAGTGATCTTAATGACAAAAGCTACAAAATCCTTGGCAGGCAAAACTGTAAACCTGTTTTTGAGCAATGTGTTTAGCTGTGTCCCTAGAATTTCACTTTAACTTTGCTTTAGTGCAGCCGGCTATAAACAAATCCTAAAACGCACAGCTGCCGGGTCCATGCTGTTGCTGGGATACCAAAGGAACACCTGCTTCCAACGCCTGATTTTTAATTGAAATATAATACATTTATCTACTAATCTTTTTCTGGGTTGGATATATTTAACTCTGTTCTGATTTTTCCAGGCACACAAATCTACTATTTGGCAAGTACGGCATCTGCCACAAAACAGGGACATCTTTATGACGACAGGAGGAGCTGGTAGCCTCCATCTTTGGAAATAGTAAGAGTGTTACCTTTCCTATTCTAATAATATTTGCACTATACACCAGAGGTTCTGGATGTGCACCTGACTGATCTAAAGGAATAGTTTTGCATGGTTTCACCCACTGTTCTGAAATGAGAAATAGTTCTCATATTTTTCAGATATGTGATAGAATGGAACATATGTGAATACTTTCTGTTCTATTGTAAGCTTTCATGAGCAGGGCCCTTCTAGTCCCTTTTATCTTGAATTGTATTGTAAGTGTGCTGCATTGATTCATTTACTCCCTTCTCACTATAAACCTGTCTGGTTTTACTGGCTCGTTGAGTTCCAAGCCCTACTCCATAGAAGCCTTGGTTTCCATACATTGCATGCATGATGACCAAAAAGCCTGAAACAGGTGTATGCAGTTTGGATTAATTGGCTTTATAATATTAGGCTATATTTGCACTACAGTGCATGCGGAAAGTATTCACAGCGCTTCACTTTTTTACATTTTGTTATGTTACAGCCTTATTCCAAAATGGATTAAATTCTTTATTTTCCTTTAAAATTCTACAAACAATACCCCATAATGACAACATGAAAGAAGTTTGTTTGAAATCTTTGCAAATGTATTAAAAAAACAAAAATGAAAAAATCCCACGTACATAAGTATTTACAGCCTTTGGCAGGCCATACATGGGTCGAATTTCGAAAGAATTTTCTTTCGAAAATCTTCTCTAAGAATTTTCGTTCGTATTTCGCACCATTAGTGGGCTGCAAGAACAGCCGATTTTCGTGCGGCAATCAAATTTGGACATGTTGGAAATTTTTTGAAAAACGAATGATTTTCTAATCAATGATGGGAAAATCATGCGAGAAATGTAATTGAAAAAGAAATGCGCATGTGCAAGAAAAGAAAATTCCCGGAAAGAAAAGAAGATTCCCAGCCACAAAAATTCTTTTCTGTAGCAACATGAGGTGAAATTGAAGACTTGCTTGGCCAAATTTCGAAATCAATGGTAGCAGCATCGGATCACAAAATGCACACATTTTCTGATTTTCAAAAGAACATTTTTTCGAAATTCGACCATGTATGGCCAGCCTTAGCCATGACACTCAAAATTGAGCTCAGGTGCAATTGTTTCTACTGATCATCCTTGAGATGTTTCTCCATTTTAATTGGAGTCCACCTGTGGTAAATTCAGTTGATTTGGCATGATTTGGAAAGACACACACCTGTCTATAAGAGGTCCCACAGTTAACAGTGCATGTCAGAGCACAAACCAGGTCATGAAGTCCAAGTAATTGTCTGCAGACCTCTGAGACAGAATTGTATCAAAGCACAGATCTGGGGAAGGGCACAGTGGCCTCCATCATCCGTAAATGGAAGAAGTTTGGAACCACCAGGACTCTTCCTAGAGAGGGACGCCTGACCAAACTAAGCAATCGGGAGAAGGGTCTTAGGGAGGTAACCAAGAACCCGATGGTCACTCTGACAGAGCTCCAGCGTTTCTCTGTGGAGAGAGGAGAACGTTCCAGAAGAATAACCATCTCTGTAACACTCCACCGATCAGGCCGTATGGTAGAGTGGCCAGACGGAAGCCGCTCCTCAGTAAAAGCACATGACAGCCTACCTGGAGTTTGCCAAAAAGCACCTGAAGGACTCTCAGACCATGAGAAACAAAATTCTCTGGTCTGATGAAACAAAGATTGAACTCTTTGGCCTGAATGGCAAGTATCATGTCTGGAGGAAACCAGGCACTGCTCATCAGCCAGGCACCTGGCCAATACCATTTCTACAGTGAAGCATGGCAGTGGCAGCATCATGCTGTGGGTATGTTTTTCAGCGGCAGGAACTGGGAGACTAGTCAGGATCGAGGGAAAGATGCAGCAATGTACAGAGACATCCTTGATAAAAACCTGCTCCAGAAAGTTCTGGACCTCAGACTGGGGCCAGGGTTCATCTTCCAACAGGACAACGACCCTAAGCACACAGCCAAGATAACAAAGGAGTGGCTACAGGACAACTCTGTGAATGTCCTTGAGTGGCCCAGCCAGAGCCCAGACTTGAACCCGATTGAACAGCTAAGGAGAGATCTGAAAATGGCTGTGCACCGACGCTCCCCATCCAACCTGATGGAGCTTGAGAGGTCCTGCACCGAAGAATGGGAAAAACTGCCCAAAAATAGGTGTGCCAAGCTTGTAGCATCATACTCAAAAAAACTTGAGGCTGTAACTGCTGCCAAAGGTGGTTCAACAAAGTATTAAGCAAAGGCTGTGAATATTTATGTACATGTGTTTCATTTTGTTTTTTATTTTGAATAAATTTGCAAAGATTTCAAACAAACTTCTTTCATATTGTCATTATGGGGTATTGTTTGTAGAATTTTTAGGAAAATAATGAATTTAATCCATTTTGGAATACGGCTGCAACATAAAATGTGGAATAAGTGAAGTGCTGTGAATACTTTCCGGATGCACTGTATAAACCAGTGGCTCTGAATGTGCATCTGTCTGGTGGAGCATAAAGGGATGATTT
This sequence comes from Aquarana catesbeiana, assembly GCF_042186555.1. Classification (NCBI taxonomy): domain Eukaryota; kingdom Metazoa; phylum Chordata; class Amphibia; order Anura; family Ranidae; genus Aquarana; species Aquarana catesbeiana. The sequence goes on along the minus strand of NC_133327.1, from coordinate 602,696,230 downwards.
GCTTGGCTGTCCCCACCACCCTGAAATGAAGAACGGTCCTCTTATTTTCAAGATATGTTATGGCATGAGTCATGGGAAAACCTTATGTTCTTCTCTAAGCTCTCACAAACAGGGCCCTCCTAATCCTCTTGCCTAGAATTGTATTGAAACTGCATTGTCTCTTTTAACTTGTAAAGCGCTGCACAAGCTATTCGTGCTATATAAATTCTGTATAATAACCTATATAATGTCTAATCAGCCATTCTCAACCAAATGCCCTTATATTGGTGGTCATTAGGAAGAATGACCTCCTTACAGTCAGCAAAAATATATCATAGTGTCATGCTACTGGCTCTGCCAAGTGATGATGGCCCTGGGACTATGCAGGCACCATTAGATGGCAGGTCAATTTAGCCATAAGCCAAGGAACCCCTAGCAACCTCTGAAGGAACCCTTGTTGAGAGTGGAGGGTTTATTCTAACAAAAATAGATCTTGAGATAATAATGGCTTATGGCTTTACAGAGATCCTACCTCTTAGTATGCATTGGGGATGACTTACTAAAACTGGAGAGTGCAAAATCTGGTGCAGCTGTGCATGGTAGCCAATCATCTCCTAACTTCATCTTGTTCAATTAAGCATTGACAAAAAAAAAAAAAAAAAAAAACTGGAAGCTGATTGGTTTCTGTGCACAGCTGCACCAGATTTTACACTCCAGTTTTAGTATATCAACTCCAGTGCATAGAGTGTGATTTAAGTAACCTATCCAAACTCCACCGACTAGTGACATTACCAGAACCTAGCAGTTTGGCTACATTAGACAGATAAAAAAGGACTAACATTTGCCAACTCCAATGAACGAGACAGGGTTATAGTAGCTCTTTGCTTTATAGATGCCAAATTGATAAATGAAGGTTGCTTTTTGAAGGAAACGAGGGTCACCAGGACAGACCGCAATAGAAACCTTACAGAGGCCCTTTCCCCATGTTGCTGTCTGTGTCCCTTTTGAGAGATTTCTCATTGCTTCCTGCCCCTGTGACATTCTATTACCAGGACAGTTAGTTAAAGTGTTTGTTACCTCAACATTTCATATTCCTGTTATGTCCCTGCTGTACCATGTACTTGTGTGAGAAATTATCCTGTTCTCTTTGTATTGCTTCCTTTATGTGAAATCCCTCGTGTTCCTGCTAGTTCCCTAGCTTTCCTATTAAATACTGACCACTCTAAGCAGGAAAGCACACTGTGGTCAGTTCTCTAGCTATGCTGGGAACTCGGTGTACTCTTCTCCGAGCCATTCACTGGGAAGCTCTGTGTGCTGGTTTCTTCTCCTCCCCCAGCTCTGGTGCAGCTGAGAACAGAGGGAATGTGATCACTTAAAAAAAAAAAGGGGGGGGGGGGATGGGTATTTATATGTTTTTTTATATCTATACAAAAATGTTTTACATTGCATTTCATTTCTATTTTAAACTGAATGTGTTGTTTTACAAGGTGATTGTTAACAATCACTTTAACCACTTGCCGACCACCTTCTGCAGATGTACTGTGGCAAGGCGGCTCGGCTGCACAAACCGACGTACCTGTACATTGGTCTGTGCATGTGGTAGTGTGGGTGCACGCCCGCTGCACACCGGGATAGCGCACACGCAGGTCTGGCTGATTTGGTGTCCACCCGCGATTGCGGTCCAGTGAGGCAGAATGGGGATCTGCTTATGTAAACAAGGCGGATCCCTGTTCTGACAGGTGACAACATGGAGATCTGCTGTTCTTGTGATCAGGTGCAGATATCTCTGTGTCCCAGTGAGCCCAGCCCCCACACAGTTAGAACACAGCCAGGGAACACAGTTAACCCCTTGAGCGCCCCCTAGTGTTAACCCCTTCCCTGCCCGTGTCATTTATACCTTGATCAGTGCATTTTTTCTTTAGCACTGATCACTGTATTGGTGTCACTGGTCCCCAAAAAGTGTCACTTGGGGTCAGATTTGTCTGCTGCAATGTCGCAGTCCCGCTAAAAAACGCAGATCGCTGCCATTACCAAAAACTATTAAAAAAAATTAAAAGTCCCTAAATGTATCCCGTATTTTGTAGACGCTATAACTTTTTGCCCAAGCCAATCAATATACGCTTTTTGGGATTTTTTTAACCAAAAATATGTAGAAGAATACACATTGGCCTAAATTTATACAGAAATTTAGTTTTTTTTAAAACATTTTTTGGATATGTATTATAGCAGAATTTTCTTGCCTTTTTATGTAAATTTGTTAGGGAAGTTGCAGGTTTTGTTAACGATGTAAATATGGTGTATAAAGATGAGGGGGGTACTAAGCCAATCAAAGAAACAGAAAAAAACTAATGCTTATTTATTTTTTTTCTTCACAGTGAATACCCAGCTCAGCGGACAAAGAAAGACTCAGATGGGGTTGATATGGGTGTAGCAGGAACTGTCAGTCTCCTACAGAACGTTACACTATCAACACAGCCCATCTCTAGCATAGATTGGAGTCCGGATAAGAAAGGACTGTGCGTTTCCACAGCATTTGACCAGACTATTCGAGTGCTGATTGTCACCAAGCTCAATAAACTTTAATTTCCTAATTCAGAGACAATTAAAACCCAATATTCTGGAAACCAGCAAACTTACCAGATCATTATCTCACCACTTCAGGCAGTTCTACTATACCTCTACCTCTGATGGCTGCATCACTATTCCTGTTCACTGAAGCCACCTACAGTGACCTCTGATCACTGCTACTGCCTTTTATTACCAGCTTCCCTATAGTGATTGTGTAGATTTTTTTCCCATAAAGCTGTAGTGAAAAAAGAATAGAAGTGGAGGCAGGAGCAGCATCAGCAGGCCTGGGAGTCGCTTGGAACTGGATGTCTCATGAAAATTAAGATGAAAGACCTCCACCCACAACTGTAACTTAGTTTTGCTAGATGCTACTGCTTAAATCTAGTGCCATGACATTCCTTTTCTAATTTGATATATCAGTCTGCTGTTGGGGCAGTTGGCATGCTGGATGCCAACTGCAGGCAGCCATCATAGGCACACTCAGTAGTATATTATAACATTTTAGACAAGAGCCAAATAACCTACCAACAAATCACTGGAGTGTGGGAGGAAACACACACAAGCAAAGGGAGGACAGGCAAACTCCATGCAGACAGTGTCCTATAACTGAGAACTTGAACTGAGGACCCCAGTGCTGCAAGGCAGAAGTGCTAAACACAAAGGGCGGCCATACACTGTTTGAATCTCGAACCATTAATAGGCAGGCTAAATGTACCAAGTTGATTAATCGATCAACTTGGGTACAACCAGCTGGCTGGATTCGCTTGCGATTATTGCAAGTGTCTGCTATAGCTGGGAGAAGACAATTGTTCGGCAGGAGGGATTCCCCTGTCAACACTGTGTTGCTGGGGGAAGCGTGCAATTTTCTTTCCTGCAAACCATGGTTGCAGTAAAGAAATTTGCACTATGGCCTGCCTAAGCCACAGTGCTGTAATTTAGCTGTCTTATCCCCTTTGTGCTCCTGCCTAATGCAATTAGGCTTCAGTAAAGGAATCACCTAATGACAGCAGTTAGTGGAGGAGATTGACAGAGGAACTCCAGAGTAATTTCTAATGTTGTCTTCTACTTGAAAAGTGCAACAATTTTATGGCTGGGTGGAGGTCTTTGTAAAGATGCCTATCATATGTTTACCAATCCCCTAAGTGTCATATGTTGAAGGGTCCCTGAACTTGTTTTTAGCTGGAACTGCAAAGGCCTGTCTTCTGCACTAATTGTATTCTGTTTTTATACCTGCAGATTGGACAAAAATATTGTATTGTTAACCAAAATAAAATAATTAATGATATTATAATATTAAGTTTAAATTAGTATTTTTTGCTAGAAAATTACTCAGAACCCCCAAACATTATATACAGTTGTTCTCATAAGTTTACATACCCTGGCAGAAATTATGATTTCTTGGCCATTTTTCAGAGAATATGAACGATAACACAAAAACTTTTCTTTCACTCATGGTTAGTGTTTGGCTGAAGCCATTAATTATCAATCAACTGTGTTTACTCTTTTTAAATCATAATGGCAACAGAAACTACCCAAATGACCCTGATCAAAAGTTTACATACCCCAGTTTTTAATACTGTGTATTGCCCCCTTTAACATTAATGACCGCTTGAAGTCTTTTGTGGTATTTGTGGATGAGGCTCTTTATCTTCTCAGATGGTAAAGCTGCCCATTCCTCTTGGCAAAAAGCCTCCAGTTCCTGTAAATTCTTGGGCTGTCTTGCATGAACTGCACGTTTTGAGATCTCCCCAGAGTGGCTCAATGACATTGAGGTCAGGAGACTGAGATGGCCACTCCAGAACCTTCAATTCATTCTGCTGTAGCCAATGACAGGTCGACTTGGCCTTGTGTTTTGGATCATTGTCATGTTGGAATGTCCAAGTATGTCCCATGCGCAGTTTCCTGGCTGATGAATGCAAATGTTCCTCCAGCATTTTTTTATAACATACTGCATTCATCTTGCCATCAATTTTGACCAAATTTTCCGTGCCTTTGTAGCTCACACATCCCCAAAACATCAGTGATCCACCTCCGTACCTTTCATCATAGGCCTTGTTGACTCCTCTCTAAACGTAGTGTTTATTGTTGTGGCCAAAAAGTTCAATTTTGGTCTCATCACTCTAAATGACTTTGTGCCAAAAGGTTTGAGGCTTGTCTCTGTTCTGTTTGGCGTATTGTAAGCGGGATATGTTGTGGCATTTGCGTAGTAATGGCTTTCTTCTGGCGACTCGACCATGCAGCCCATCTTTCTTCAAGTGCCTCCTTATTGTGCATCTTGAAACAGCCACACCACATTTTCAGAGAGTCCTGTATTTCACCTGAAGTTATTTGTGGGTTTTTCTTTGTATCCTATATAATTTTCCTGGCAGTTGTGGCTGAAATTTTAGTTGGTCTACCTGACCGTGGTTTGGTTTCAACAGAACCCCTCATTTTCCACTTCTTGATAAGAGTTTGAACACTGCTGATTGACATTCTCAATTGTTGGATATCTTTTTATATCCCTTTCCTGTTTTATACAGTTCAACTACCTTTTCCTGCAGATCCTTTGACAATTCTTTTGCTTTCCCCATGACTCAGAATCCAGAAACGTCAGTGCAACACTGGATGAAAGATGCAATGGTCTGCCAGGAGTCCAGATACTCATTGACCTTTTACACACACTAATTACAAGCAAACAGATCACAGGTGAGAATGGTTACCTTTAATAGTCATTCAAGCCCCTATGTGTCAACTTGTGTGCATGTTA